>NC_134839.1:28120702-29528702 GCF_965363235.1 Mytilus galloprovincialis | reverse complement strand
TGTTCGATATCATATTCCAAATATCAAATCGACA
Organism: Mytilus galloprovincialis; assembly: GCF_965363235.1. Classification (NCBI taxonomy): domain Eukaryota; kingdom Metazoa; phylum Mollusca; class Bivalvia; order Mytilida; family Mytilidae; genus Mytilus; species Mytilus galloprovincialis. The sequence continues at coordinate 29,528,668 of NC_134839.1, read as the reverse complement.
TCTTGCGAAACAAAAAAACAGCGAAGGAAAAAAATTAGGCGGAAGAAAAAAAAAAAAAAAAATAATAATCAGAAGAAAACCAATAGGTCTTTCCACGGAAAAGTGGAAAGACCTAATTAAAAAGTCAATTGTTCATGAACAATTGAATGGTCTTTCCTTTTTTCTTTTATTAATTGCCTTCTTAGTTAAAAAATATATGGTTTCTAAGGACTTTTATGTTCATAAGTGGTTGCTTAGGGCAAAAATCATTCCTCAGGTTAAATATATTAAAATAAGTTATTAAAAATGTCATATGTACTATTCATAGTTTTTAAAGTTAAAAAAATAAGTGATTGCTAAGGACTTGTATGTCGTTGCTAGGGACAAAAATGTCATTTCCAGTAATAAAAATGTCATATTTATATTATTTAAAAATGTCATATTTTTATTATTCATAGCCTTCTAAATTCAAAAATAAATGGTTGCTATGGTGTTTTATGTCGTTGCTAGGGACTTGACCTAACTTTGTAGATCTTATTATGCTGATCATTTTTGCAATTCAAAGTTTCTTTCTATCTCTAACCACTTTTGAGATATAAGCAAACAATCATCATTTCGGACCCCAAAAACAGTTTTGGTGCCCTAGTTCCATAACAGTTGGTCCAATGATTTTCAACCCAACATAACAAATGTAGATCTCGACAAGACACATATTTTCTCTGTTACATTTTATCAGCCATCTTTTACGGTTATTTAGTAAATCCGATAACAAGCTAAGGTCAAAATCTAGGTCATGACCTTAACCTTTGACCTTAGGTCAATTTTCATGTTCGTGTGAATTGATGATCATTGGTGATAATCCTAGGTAGCTACAACTTACAGTTTTTGAGTTTTAGTGGCCAACCGACATTTGTTAATTTTCAAAGGGGCATAACCCTACCAATGAGTCGTTGAATCTTTTCGATTCAAATGTAACGAAGCACCAGGGTCATTTCCTGAACAAATTCCACCTTTGTTTTTTTTTCTACCTATTATGGTTATGGAGTTAGAATGATAACAAGTTTTTCGGTGTTAGGAAAGATAACCCCTATAAAGGAAATGTTACGGGGTCGTGCCCTCACCTCAAGATAGCTTTTGGTCAACCGATACTAGATACCTAATATCATTTCAACATGTCTCGTACTTTTTTTGGGAAATTTCGTTAAAGTTTGGCAGAAAGAATAATAATGATAATTAAACTGTCAATTGTTCTTGAACAATTGAGAGGTCTTTCCTTTTGTAATGTAAAATACATGTTCCAACAGACGTAGAATGATTTTAAAACGTCAAGGTCAACCTTAAAAAGCTCGAAAACACACTAAAAATCCTTTAAATAAGGTTAAAAACACTAAATTCGCTATCTGGGACATGACCTTGACCTTTGACCTTTTGACCTTTGTCAAGGTCATTAGTCCCCAATGCCATTACTGAAGACCCCAGGGGTCTAGGACCTTTGGTTATATAGTAAAAGCTGATTTTGTCTTTTCAGAAACCTAAAACAGGGGTTATGCCCCTTATAGAAAGGTCAAATCTCTTTGGTCAAAATGTAACAAAGTTGCGCCATAATTACCCAAACATTTTCCACTATTTAAAACTTCTGTAAGTATAATGGTTTCTGAGATTTTTCCATAACAAGGTGTTAGGTCAAAGGTCAAGGTCAACATACAAATTTGACCTTGAGATATTTTTCAAAGATACATGAATTGATGATGAATGGTGAAGATCCTAGGTCTCTACGACTTACGGTTTCTGAGTTTTGGTGGTCCACCGACACCGGTTAATTTTCATAGGGGCATAACCCTACCAATGAGTCGTTGAATCTTTTCGATCCAAATGTAACGAAGAACCAAGGTCTGGTCCTGAACAAATTTCACCCTTTGTTTTTTTTCTACCTATTATGGTTACGGTGTTGGAACGATAACAAGGTTTTTTGGTTTCGGAGGGATTACTCCGAACCGACAAAATATTTCGACTAACAGGGTGAGTTCCAGATAGGTATTCATGACACCGATACAAAGTGTGAACATGAAAGCGACACGTCTTACGGTTTAGGCTGCTAACTTCGTCAAAGTTTGGCGGAAGAATAATAATAATAATTAAAAACCAATTGTTCAAAGAACAATTGAAGGTCTTTCAACCAATAAGGATCTATTTTGATATGAAAATATTAAAATTCAGTTGAAAATGTCAGTTCCTACGGCTTTATGATGTATAAATATGAATTTAAAGCAAAGGTCAAAATCTAGAACGTCCAATTTACCTATGACCTTGACCTCAATTGCAAGGTCATAAACTAAGGATCCCAAATCAAAAGACCCTAGGTCAGTATTATGTATGGTTCATGAGTAATATCACTTTACGCATAATTCTAAATATAAGAGGGGCAAAAACTCCCATTTATTGTCTACGCACCCTTCCAATCAAAATTTATGAGTTACGACATGTCGCAACTAACAATTTAGTAAAAATAATTTGTCGAAATCTTATAAAGTTAATAAAGTAAGTGAAAATAAGCCAAAATCAAAATTTAAAATTTGACCTTGACCTTTGACCTTGACCTAATTTTCATTTTTTTGGACCAAGGATCTTAAATCAAAAGACCCTAGGTCTCTATCACTTATGGTTTACCAGTTAGAAATGCAAATCACTTATATCATATATAAAAGGGGGGATAACTGTCATATGGAGTCTCCGGATAGCTTCGGTCCAAATGAAACAGAACATTCTGAGGATATAACGAGCAATTTGGAAAAATAAATTTGTCGGTTTCTTATACGGTTGCGAAGCCTTAGAGATAACAAGAAAAACAGTGTTCGGGGAGATAACTCTTACAAGGTAAAGTTTTTTGTTACGTGGTGTCAGTTTCAGAAGCGTATTAACTGTTCGATATCATATACCATATATCTTAGCGACATCTTGCGAAACAAAAAAACAGTGAAGGAACAAAAAGTTGGCGGAAGAAAAAAAAAAATAATAATAATAATAATCAGAACAAAAACAATAGGTCTTTCACCTGAAAGGTTGAAAGACCTAATAATAATTAAACTGTCAATTGTTCTTGAACAATTGAGAGGTCTTTCCTTTTGTAATGTAAAATACATGTTCAAATGGACGTAGAATGCATTGAAAAGCTTTAAAACACACTGAAAAACCTTTAAATAAGGTTAAAAACACCAAATTCGCTATATGGGACATGACCTTGACCTTTGACCTTTTGACCTTTGTCAAGGTCATTAGTCCCCAATGTCATTGCCGAAGACCCCATGGGTCTAGGACCTTTGGTTATATAGTAAAAGATGATTTTGTCTTTCCAGAAACCTAAAACAGGTGTTATGCCCCTCAAAAAAAGGTCAAATCTCTTCGGTCAAAATGTAACAAAGTTGTGCCGTAATGACCCAAACATTTTCCACTATTTAAAACTTCTGTAAGTATAATGGTTTTTGAGTTGTTCTGATAACAAGGTGTTAGGTCAAAGGTCAAGGTCAACATACACATTTGACCTTGAGGTATTTTTGAAAGTCTCATGAATTGTTGATGAATGGTGAAGATCCTAGGTCTCTACGATTTACGGTTTCTGAGTTTTGGTGGTCCACCGACACCGGTTAATTTTCAAAGGGGCATAACCCTACCAATGAGTCGTTGAATCTTTTCGAATCAAATGTAACGAAGAACCGGGGTCTGGTCCTGAACAAATTTCACCCTTCGTTTTTTTTCTATCTATTACGGTTACGGTGTTGGAACGATAACAAGGTTTTTTGGTTTCGGAGGGATTACTCCGAACCGACAAAATATTTCGACTAACAGGGTGAGTTCCGGATAGGTATTCATGACACCGATACAAAGTGAGAACATGAAAGCGACACGTCTTACGGTTTAGGCTGCTAACTTCGTCAAAGTTTGGCGGAAAAAGAATAATAATAAACAGAAGAAATACAGTAAGGTCTTTCCTTATAGAAAAAGGAAAGACCTTAATAATAATAAACAGAAGAAATACAGTAAGGTCTTTCCCTTTTGTAAAAGGAAAGACCTTAATTAAAAACCAATTGTTCAGAGAACAATTGAAGGTCTTTCCATCAAAACAATGTATTTTGATATGAAAAGTTGTGAAACTAAGTTTAAAATGTCATTTCAATCGTCAAATCATAGCTCCTAGTAAGCTGATTCCAAAAATATATTGTTTCCATACATTTTTTTTAAATAAGGGAGATAATTTGTTACTTCCGGTTTGAAAAATGTTACTTCCGATTATATTTGAATATTTACTTGACACTGATTCCAAAAATATCTGGTTCTATATACTTTTATATTAAAAAGTACAAAAAAATAGCTATTTCCGGTTTACAAAAGGTCACTTCCGGTTGTTTTTTACAAGGTTAAATGTTTTGATATCTTTTTCTAAAAGTTGTATAACTTTATCATGTATACATATAGAATAAAAGCAAAGGTCAAAATCTAGAACGTCAAATTAAGCTATGACCTTGAGATCAGTTTCAAGGTCATAAACCAAGGACCTCAAATCAAAAGACCATAGGTCTTTATGATATTTAGTTAATGAGTTATATCACCAAACGCGTATTTTTAAATACAAGAGGGGAGAAAACTCCCTTTTACATTCAACGTACGCTTGCAATCAAAATTTACATCTTACGACATGTCGCAACTAACAATTTAGTAAAAATAATTTGTTGATATCTTGTACAGTCTATGGATATAAGTGAAAATAAGCCAAATTCAAATATTAGAATATGACCTTGACCTTTGACCTTAACCTAATTTTCATTTTTTGGGACCAAGGACCTCAAATCAAAAGATCCTAGGTCTCTATCACTTATGATTTATAAGATAGAAATTCATATCACTTATATCAGATGCATAAGGGGAAATAACTCTCATATGGAGCGGTCATATCGCTTCGGTCAAAATAGGACAAATCATGCGAAGGATATAACGAGCAATTTTGTAAAATAAATTTGTCATAATCTTTTACGGTTGCGAAGGAGATGCGCTAACAAGGAAAACAGTGTTTGGGGAGATAACTCCTACAAAGAAAAGTATTCGTTTACGCAGGGTAAATTTCAAAAGTGCATAAACTGTTCGATATCATATACCAAATATCTAAGCGACATATTGCAAAACAAATGTTTATCGCAAGAACAAAATTAGGCGGAAGAAAAAAAAAAAAAAAAAAAAAAATAATCAGAAGAAAAACAATAGGTCTTTCCACAGAAAAGTGGAAAGACCTAATAATAATAATCAGAAGAAATACAGTAAGGTCTTTCCTTATAGAAAAAGGAAAGACCTTAATAATAATCAGAAGAAATACAGTAAGTTCTTTCCTTATAGGAAAAGGAAAGACCTTAATAATAATAATAATAATCAGAAGAAATACAGTAAGGTCTTTCCTTATAGAAAAAGGAAAGACCTTAAATACTTAAATATTCAGTACGTACTATTGATTAACTTTGTATCGTTTGAACCTAGAATACATGTTTAAGTACGAATTGCAATCTTCGTTATTTGTTTACAAATAAAAACGTAAATATCAAGGTCATTATAACACATCACGTCACTATTCTGTAATGTTTCTTTTCAAAGAAAGTCTACTTCTATACACCAGTCGATTGTTTTTTCTGCATTATTAATAGTTTGAGGCATGATGCTACATTGTGAAATCATCGAACCGTAAATATTTCTAAAATTATTTAGCAACCATTTGAATCATCGATGAAATAAAAAAAAAATCGCAAAACTATACTTCACATGGTAGTACACTGGTAGACACTGTAAAGTTATAGAAAAAAAAGAAAATGATAGCAAGTAATCGAACACGTACTTTTATCGGCTTAGCCGAGAACATTGTAACCAGTATAGCATTACCAAAAACAAGTTTCGATTTTATTCTATGACAAACAAGAGTCATGTCGTGTTCACAGTAGCAGCTTTAAAAAACAATAACCGTGTTAACCACAAGAAAGCATATCGAATGAATGCGACACTATAATCCTGATTAATGCTTTTATATAAATCTATCAACTGTATTATGAAACATTCTTCACCAATTAAAACCTTTCATGCAAGTTGAATGGTTATTGTTTAGATTATATTTATATTGATTTTAAGTTAAGAATTAGAAACATCGGTAAACTACTGTCGCAATAATTAATTATCTTGTTTTCCTACACTTAAGTCTAAAATTGTCACGTTGAGGGTGCAAGATAGATAGGATAAAATTAATAAAGTTCTATACGAAGAATATGTTCTTGTTATGACAAATTATGTATCTGAACGATGTGTTTGGGAAAAAAACAAAGGATAAAGAATGCGATCTTCTTTTAGTGCATAACATACCCAAATTTCACAAGAGTCCTTACAATAAACGTTTCTAGCTTGGTCAGCCAAAAGCTCAACACAATTGGTTTCCGATAATTAAATAATTAATATCTGCAATTAATGACAGACGTCAGAGTTAATGTGGAACTACTTACTCTAAGGTGTAAAGAAAAAATGAAAATCCCTTCATCTTATATACATATACAGTATAAGGATTTCTTTCTTTTCATTTATATAACACATTCAAAACTTAAAGTCAGATTAAAGGAATAAGTCAAATTTCGTTTAATTGTTTAATACCAACTGAAGACTTAGAAAAATTAAACTAGTGGCTTCTAAGGGTCTGGATTGCTTAAATTACAAAGCTATGCCACCAAACACGCAGAATATATGAAGAGAATGTTGCAACTTTTATTGGACGACAAAAAAATCCAGGAAAGTGAAAAATAATAAAGAAAAACATGGCATACTTTCAACGATATATAAGACAAATGGATATAGCACCTATCTTTTCTTGCTTGTATAACATATTAGTAACATGGTACCATTTCATCCTTTATTGCTGCTCAAATAATTTGATCTGACCATTCCCAAAGAGGGTTAAACAGGAATGTCGCATTTCAAATTGCAAATAAACATCATTTTACCTTTCAAAAACTTGCCGTGTTAACAGCTTCAACGATAATTGATATTTGAAAACACATTCATCCTAGATGAAAAAAGCAACTAAGATAATATACGGATATTTCTATGACGATAATTTGACATTATGTGAATATCCAATTCCGACATTTAGAAATAAAGTACAAAGCACAACCACTTCAAAGAAGTTCCGTTGCTACGACTGTAGAACATTTGCAAAGCTTATTTTATATGAATGATTAATCATACACTTAAGCTAATACAATATTTGTATCCTCTGGATATTGAATAAAATCATTGTTTCCATTAGATTATACTATGTACTTTAATCATATTGTTATTGAGATATTGAACATGCTTAATGCATTGTTAATCAAATTGCATTTAGAATGAACATTTGCTTTGTTTCAGATTTGTGTAAATTAATTCAATACGAAAACGCTGCTTTTTATTTTCTAGAGTTCCTGTTTTAATGAATAATTCGTGTTTGTATCTTTGAAGTTCTGCATTAATAACTTGTTATGAAATCTCAACTGTTCGGAAATTTACTTTTTATATCAATCGTTAGATATCATCTCAAACTCACTTTAACTAGAACAAGACGGACATCCAATTGTAAAGTCAAGCATACCAGGTAAGCTATTGTCATTGCGCAATTTGCCGTTTGAAATTCATGATATTCCATTTATTTCAATCCCATTTATCTGTTTGTATGGAATAATTAACTTAACATCGATAAACTACCTTTATAACTACCACCGTAAGGAAGTCTCAGGGCTACACACTGACAAATAACCAATATTTCATAAAACATGGTAATCTATATAAGACAGAACAATATCGTAAATGCTCACGGACAATTATAACAGTCATTATGACATAATATCAACAGTTATGCATAAAGAAAATGTAGAAATAAAAACTTGAAAGAAAAAAAAACAAACTATTTAGCTATGATGTTGTATGAGTCAATAAATTTTAGAATTGAAACGGGGAATGTGTCAAAAGACAAAAACCGGAAAAAAAAGAGCATTTAACAGCCAAAAGGCGCCGTTGGGTCTTCAAAGCAACTATATGTACATTATTTATTTGTTTTACAGTTTGATTTAGAAGCAATACCGACATAGATAGATAATACAATTAATTATCTTATAAATAACGCAATTCTATATTAATATTTTTGAAACCATTATAAAATACATCAAATAATATGATTACGAACCTAGTAATCTTGACTTATATTAAATTTTAGAAATTTACCTGTGACGTCACTTTGGTGGCGTTGATTTTTTCGTGTGACAGTCAGTTCTTGGTTCGGTTGTGCTGTTTTTGTATAATTCTAGGTTGTTTATCTTGTTCGTTTTTATTCTGTGGTTAGCATGACGAAATGTACTATTGTATTGTATATTTGTGTTTTTTCTCTTTCCTGGATGTTCTTGCATTTAATTGTACTGTATTCTTGTCATGCAATGTTGTCATTTTAGTGTAATACTAGAACACACCCGTGATATCGGGGGTCCGTGACTGAATCAAAGTATATAACTATGCGTAAGCCTTATTTTAGTATTGGGATTGTCATCTGATAAAGTCATGCCGATTATAAGACGCACAGTTTTCTCTGCTTTCAAAATCTTTCTGTTTAAACCCGTCGACCTGGAACTTATTTTTTAATCAAGAGCATTATTAGTTGACGCTGTTTTGAGTCATTCCTGCTAACAAATTGAAAACTGTACCTATACGCCTTATTTTAAGTTCAGAATTTTAGTATGCGTATTGTCATCTCAGAAAGTCTTACTGATTAACATACTACAATAGTGAACAATTTAACAATGATTATTTTAGTAGTGTCAACCCTGTGATTATGACCCGTGTATATAGCAAAATCCGAAATACACCGTTTGGTGGTGATCCTGTCAGATGCGGAACGTATAGATAAGGTAATAGGTAACAGGTGAATATACTTTTGGTATCGGTATCGGATTCGACCCGGAACGTTTTAATTATTGACAATATTAATTATGTGGAAAACAAAAGGGTCTGGAGTGGTGTAATTATAAATCAACACCATTGTCCTTTATTCGCAATATATAAAATTGAATTCTTTGATTTGTCGTTTTTACCCCATGACGGCTGACAAATTGGACCTCGTTATTTAAGTATTATAGATTAAACATTGCCATAAAGAGCGAGGTTTGGCTAGCCACAAAACCAGTATCAACACATATTTTTTTTCTCAAAATGTCCTGTACCAAGTCAGGAAAATGGCAAATTGTTATCTTATAGTTCGTTTCTGTGCGTTTTGCATTGTCGTTATTTTTTTGCACTTCAAAGTTTTTGATGTTTCTTTGTTTTCCTCATATAAATGAATTGTTTCCTTTGTTTATTGGTTGTAACCCGGATTTGTTTTCTTTCAAAAGATTCATGACTTTTGAACAGTGTTATACAACTGTTGCCTGTATTCATCAACACAACAAGAAATCCTGCCTCCGGGGACGGGCTTCAGCTAGCCCAAAAACAAAAATGTGTGCTAGTTCAGAGAAAATGGACATCACAATTCACAAACATATAAGTGAATGCTTTCTTACAAAAATAATTAACAACACAAATATGGAAACATTTTGTTTTTTTTAAATTCTAATTATTCAGCAATTCATTAATTATGTTAGTCATATTTTCGAATGTTTTGAATATTTTTAATTATAGTCTACAAAGGGAATATAACACAAAAATAAAATATATTTACTATAATAAATAATAAATGATTAGATCTTATAATTTCAGAAACAAATATATGGAGATTAAAATCAATAAATTAAGTGTTTTTAAACAATACGAATGCAATATTTCTACTTTACATCTATAAGAGGGATGACAAAACACCAACGTAAATTATACACATATTTGTCATAAATAAACATTATTTGCTGGTTTGGTCACTTCCAAATCCTCGATAGTTTAAAAATGGTGCATTTATCTTGTTAACTGACCGCCAAACCGAATAACAACACTTGTTAAACAACCTAAAAAAACAACCTTATAAAATCATATCGCAATCTTTATACTCATTCCACATACCGCACATAAATACAGTGACTGTGGAAATAATTTCCACTCCACAGATTAAAACATATCTTACCGAGAAACTGACAATGTTTTTGAAAAATTTATAAACACTTCCGAAATTTGTTAAATTTTCTACATAATAGGAAAACAAAATAATGTTTTTCGAATGACATCGGGATTTACAACCAAAAGGAGGTTACATGCATCGGGCAATATCATACTTTCATCTGTTGGAATAAGTGTTTTATGTGCTATTCAGTCTGCTTATTATTATACAATATGTGTTTGCTACGTAGACTGTACACTTCTGCTCGTTTCATTTCTATTGAATTTGAAAGGAGACTTTGCTGTTTTTTTGCAAATACATCTGTAAATTCTACACAATTTACCGACAGCAATTATGATTATGTTGGCTGTTATAAAATATGTATGTCGTAGACGATGATAGATATTTCCAGTTGTCGTAGCAACAAAGCCGTATCTTTTCATGATAAATCACTGTGTGTGCCTCTTGTAGAACATAAACTTTATACTTCTATGGAACACACAAGTTCACCTTCTGTTTTTTGTTTGGGGGGGGGGGGGGTTATTTCTGTAGATAAATCGCAATTTCAATATGGTGCTTAGTACACTGTTGTTTGCTGAGTCGTTTTTGTCTGTTTATTCAATTTAAGGTGTTTCTTTTTTCTAATCTTAGCATATTTCACTTTCTTTATTAGTATACTATATATAAATTAAAAAAAAAACAAAAAAAACACCGATTAACATTTTTGCATTTAAAGCACTTTTATTATTTATTTGACTGTTTGCTCATGGCAAAATGCTTTGGAGAGCAAATAGGTGAAATATATATTAAAACGTACAGTCATATAAACAACTTGTTAAATCATGTCTTATATGTATGGTTTTGATCGCAGAATAGAACATGCCTACACAATGAATGCCTATTAATTATAAACTGACAGACATATGCGACAAATAAAATAAGTATAGTTCTGTTTTCATGGAAGTAATTTTCAATATTTGATAGAGCTTTTGCCAATAAGATTAGCAGGAAACTGTTTGATGATGTGAACCAGATACATTTACTGTATTAAATAATTGACAGTTATGGTAGTTTTATCTAGAAAATTGAATTTTTGTAGAAAGCCATGCGCTTTTTGGAAATACAAATATGAATAATTAAAACAACATATACAGATCCTGTTAGGAGGAGTGATCACAACCATACCTTTTACAACTTAGAAAGCTTCGATTCGTGTGATAAAACGATTAAACATCGATTTCTGCTAAATTAATTAGCTGTATTAGACCATTTAAATGATAATTAGTACTGATTGTTGACAGATTACAGGTGAAATAGGAAGATTGTTCAAAAGGTCAAAATCATTCACGAATATCACTGGATGTACATGCATAACGATAACGGTAATAGAAAATATAGAAACATAATTTAATTTACGTGGATTATTCAATGTTTGAAGTTATTTATTCATAGACAGAAATAATATTAATCATTCCTTGAATGGAAAAGAACGGGAAATTACAATAAAATCTCAAACAGTAGTGTGTTGCCCAACGATTAAGAAAGTCTCTTCATAATTTCTATGATTGTCACCAAACATTTACTGACTAGCGATTATAATGGTGTCTTAACATTTAAATTAATCAAATTGAAAATGAAATGTTCAAGTGCATACTTATCAATTTTAGATGTTTGAGTAAATGATTAATGTGAATAAAAACTGAAAATCAAATCCTATTTTCATAAATAATGATATCTCGATAAATCCGAGAAAATGAAATTGAATATCAGCTATCATATTTCTTCAATGGTATAAATCAATCAACGGTGTATCCATTTTGACAACTGCAAACTTGATTTGGTACTGAAGTTTAATTTGCTGGCATTAAACGTTATATCTATAATCCTTTATTATTCAGGTAATAAATAAAAAATGAGCAGCCGCATCTTTTTTACTATCCTGCCACAAAATTATGTATTTTCATTTTCAAACAACGTTATTTCAATTTATTGTATTTTTTAATATGAAATTAGATGAAGCTATTTGTATTAACAAAATTGTTTCCATTTACAAGACAACTTTATAAAAGATTTATCGTTTCTGGTGACTTCAATCGCGTCGAAATGTCCAGGTTTTATAGTAAAAGCAACTTTTCATTTTGCTGACTTAGTATAGTCGTTTTCGTTAGAAATGGTGGTTGAAGCTGGTTTCGTAGTATGGTAAACATCCTACTGAATTACAATGGTTTATAGTTTCGTCATACTGACAAAGTTGTGCGAGTTTTCTTGAGTGTTAATATTCGTTTTTGTTTAAATGGCGCATCATTATCTATTTTTGTTCACTTGTAACTCTGCTTCAGTATAAAATAAATCCTAATTTATAATTTGTCATGCATGTTAATTGAAATTGAAATTGCGTGTTTTGACGATGCATTGATCTTATTTTTTAATTGTAAATAAAATTCTGCTTTTCAAACGAGGAATAAATGTGTACAATTGATTTTACACTTCAAATGTTGATTAATTAATGTTTGCATGAAAAAGTCTCCTTTAAGATAAATATAAGATATATAGGTATTATAACGCTATAGAGTTTTGCAGAGATAATTATTTTTTTGCCATTTAAAGTGCACACAAAATCCAATACCAGCGACAGCAGACATCAACATTGTCTTATTTATAGCCAAAGATAGAGCAAAATAATTTTCTCGTCTGTTTAAAGAACAATACGCGTTAACATCTAAAAATTGAAATAACACCTGATAAATTACTACTGACAAAATGTACATGAAGGAAACTAATAGGCAATTAGATAACGTAACACATATCTGTACGAAAGTTAAATAGAAGTAACAAAAGGTTAACATAATTATATTCTCAAAATTAACAAATACACAGGAGTTTTAAAACAACAAACAAAAAGAACTCTGAGGAAAATACAAAACAGGAACTCCATTATTCGATTGCAAAATCAAAAGCTCAAACACATCAAACGAATGGAAAACAAATGTCATTGTCCTGACGTCGTACAGACATTTCCATGTTCCATAGCCATATTTGGCTTTATAACTATTTTGATCTAAGCGTCACTGATGTGTCTTATGTAGACGAAACGCGCGTTATGGTACTGATACCTTTGATTAGTATTTACATCACTGGGTCGATGTCACTGCTGGTGGACGTTTCGGCCCGAGGGTATCACCAGCCTAGTAGTCAGCACTTCGGTGTTGAAATAAATATCAATTATATGGTCATGTTTATAAATTTCCTGTTACAAAACTTTAAATTTTTCGAAATACTAAGGATTTTCTTATCCCAGGAATAGATTACCTTAGCCGTATTTGTCACAACTGTTCGGTATTTTGGTTCCTCAATGCTCTTCAACATTTTACTTGTTTGGCTTTATAACTATTTTGATATGAGCGTCACTGATGAGTCTTGTGTAGACGAAACGCGCGTCTGGCGTATCAAATCATCACTCTGGTAACTTTGATAACTATTTACACCACTGGGTCGATGTCACTGCTAGTGAACGTTTCGTTCACGAGGGTATCACCAGCCCAGTAGTCAGCACTTCGTTGTTGACATGAATATCAGTTATATTGTAGTTTGTTTTTGTCCTTGGATTTATGAGTTTGAACAGCGGTATACTTCTGTTGCCTTTATTTATATGGTCATGTTTATAAATTTCCTGTTACAAAACTTAACGCGTATTAAATTATAATCCTGGTACCTTTGATAACTAATCAGAGACTGGTGGATAAAACCGTGTTCAAACCTCTCATTTGTTGTTTTACTTCAGACCATATTTTCTACAAGAAAATAACAAATACATTTGTATATCATCTTATCAGTTATCATTTTTTTCCATCCATATTGAAGAAAGCTGATATCTTTAAAAAAAACGGTCATAACCTGCCAGATAGATGTAAATGGACTATTAAGACTCTTATAATACTCAAATACAACGTTCCTCTACATATGTTCATAGCATAAAACAAATTCAACCATTTAACCTTAAATTTGACATTTAAAGATCGCTGTTACATTATTATTTTGAACACTATTAAATCGACGGTTGTCTCGTTTTGAACAAGCAAGTTGAACCGTTCGTAGCACATATAAACCACACCGGGTGTGGAGGGGTTCAAAGTGAGCAATGTTAACAAAAATGTTTCCAACAGGCTTATAAAGAAGAATAGAAGCTTAATAAGTTTGACGGAGAGCATAACGTGTTTTTGTAGACAAGTACGATATACCTGACTCGAAAATTACTAGCCACATTGTTTCGCAGATTTAGATAAAAAGATAACAGAAAAGTCGATAAATATTTAATATTACCGATGGTATCCCATTATCGCTTGTGACATGATGACGAATTTTTGATAGCTATGGCTGGTGATACATGCAGGATATGCTTAATAGACCTTCGAAAGACAACAGTAGCATGCCGCTGTTCAACGGTCATTAATCTAATCAGAAAAAACAAATTCAGGTTACACAACTCGAGGAAAACAGAAACACTGAGGTGCGACATACATAGAAACGAACTTTAACAAAACAACTGCCAAATTCCTGATTTGATACAGGAAAATTTCAGAAAATATGGTGAGTTAATCTGTCGATGCACCCGATTTCGCTCTTCTTTTACCGTTTCCGAGATTCCTGCAGATTTTGATACATTTGTAGTTACTTTTAGTTGTTTCATTTGTCAATTGATAATATTTGAATATCGGTAAACCGCTGTCGTCTTTTATTATTATATTCAGTGCAATAAGATAAAAGTTTAATATCTTTTAAACATTCAAGTCTCGTTTGTAAGGATATATTGATATATCATGAAAAAAGTGGTGACTTTGACAGAGATTTTTATACACAAGTAATCGATTATCCTTTGTTATAGTTTCTTTGAAAGAAGTAATAAACTGTCTATTGTTGCATAAAAATTCACAAAAATGTACTTTGTAGGTTTCCTTATTGTCATATTAGCCTATTATATCTGCTTGACTTGTTCACATAATGTTGTAAATGCAACGAAACTATTAAAAACTGCCATATACGTGGTAGGGTCAGCTAGCTATATAGCAGGTTGGTTACGTTAGGTATTGTTAGTTTTTATGAATTTCCACGAGAGTTTGGTATTTCTATTAATACCTTTTGATACTTTTCTAATCTGATCTAAGTACAATTACTTATAAATCAAGAATAAAGAAAGCAACAATTTTAAACATGCATAGAAAATATATATAATTGTTAAAACAAAAACAAGTAAACAAGCAACAATAAAAATTATATATTGTAAATTTAAAACAACAGTAAACCAAATACCTGTATCTTCATTTACTTATAACAACTGCAGACGCGTGTTAAAGTTTTGAAAACCAATTTGTAAACACTATTAATCTCGTGATCCTGTTATTATCAGACAGTCGCAAATATTTCAAGTTTAGTTTTGAAATAATATTTTTCATGTGTCATATGCGTGCAGGACGTTAATCTAGATTTACCAAAGCTCGATTAATTTTAATTTTACTATTTTTAATCGGTTCTTTACCTTTGTGAATTGACTTTATTCTCTATGGTATCTTTTGATATGGTCGACCATATGATTTTTCAAGGGTTGTACAGACTTTCTCGTTTTTTTAATATACAATACAGTTCGATATTTTTGTTAGAACTTTATTACCAACTTATACTAAAATAACCGCAGTACATGTTCAAATGAAATCCGAAGTAATAAAACAAAGGAGTTATTCTAATATGACGTGCTTCATTAGCTTTGTAAAGAAACCATACTTTATTATCCAATAAAATTAGTTTACACATGCGTTTATTGAATACGGCAGAAAAATGAATTTTATCAAATTGGTATACGCATTTGATGTATTTCATTAACTTAGGACACTTTCAAACACTAAATTGAGACACATTTTGTTACTTATACTTTCACAATGACAACAATGTGTTACAATTCGAAATTGACATATTTGACCTAGATACCGCAACGTTCATATTGGCTGTTCTTACTTCAAAGCCCCTCCCTCTGAAAACACGTTTCATCTATCCTGTTAAAAGGCATGTATATAATAATTTCATTGAAACATATGATCTGACGATAAAATATAAAATAAAGTATAGGTTAAATATAACTGTTGTACTGAAATGACAAAATTGTTTCATATTTATGATAAAATGGATTGACCCTAGCAGGGACACGAACCCCATTCTCCTATAAAAATATGCGTAATTACCAATATACCACCAAGGTTTCCAATCCATTTTACAAAAGCAACAAGATTGTCACTCAGTATTAATTTTAATCATCATGTAATACAGCATTTGAAAACATCAGATGTACAAAGGCGTGTCCTTTCATCAACTTTACAGGGTGTAGCTACCGCACAGAGAAGAAAATTCGTCGAGGAAAACCGCACATTAGGACAATTCGTACGTCTTTTTGCAAAATATAAATAGAATAAAAATATGTTCACCAATTTCTTTTACCTTAATGTGTCCAAGATTTAGGGAATGGTTGGCGCCGTTAAACTAGGTTTAACACACCACATTATGTATGTGCCCGTCCATGGTCAGGTGATTTTGATTAAGTGGTTGTATTGTCCTGTATAGCGTATCTGTTTTTTGTTCATTTATTTTGTTCATTTGTCTGTACATTAAGTTTCCTAGCCCTGTTTGAATTGTTTTAAATTTGTCATTGCGGGGCCTTCTATAGCAGAAGGGGTTTGCTCATGGTTGAAGGCCGTACGTGACCTAAAGTTGTTAATTTGTCATTTGGTCTATAATGGAAAATTGTCTCATTTGCCATCATACTACATCTTTTTATATGTAGCTAGAAAATATTTCTTCGTTGTCATAATAATAATTTCCCTTAGCTTTAAAAAAACAAACCTCATAACAACCACATACAATATGTAGCAAATTTTGATTATAAACATCATTTATCAACTAAATAAATACCTAGACATATTACAAAACCCCATTAGTTGCTGTATATCCAACACCTATTTTTTTCCAAACCTCACTTGGAGTAATTATCATCACTATAGTGTGTAAGCCGTTAATATGAGGACATTCTCGTTAACAACTTGCTATATAAGTACAAATAAGCCCAACACAAATCCCTGCGCATCAACAAATCACATTATTAACCATTTCTTGTGATGATCTATTCAAATCACAAAGATGTCATTTAGCTAATACAATTAGTTAATACAATAACTAAATGAAAATCGGTCAGATTGCAAATTGAATCTTCGAGCTAATATAGATGTGTCTAATACCAAAGACGATTATTGATATTGATTAAAAGTGCAGTTAGAATGATTAAGTCTGAATATAAAACGTACGTGGTTTTATGTTTAGATGGAATACAATGTGAAATGTGGTGATGGTATGATGTTGGGCTCGTAAGATAGAATGTTTCCCATGTAGCCTTCAAGAGTGATTGAAAGTATTACTAAAACAATTTGTAAACTGCATAAAATCCAATACAGTACTTGATTTTAGACCATCTTTTTTTGTCATATTCAAAGTGAAAAAAATCATTTGTTTGCAATTGGTAAACTATAGTAATTCGGGAAATTTAAACTTGTATACATAAACAGAAAGCACCCTGTCCATTAAAAATGGGACATGACGAACACGAACCCACACAAGCAAAATTAAAGGTAATCTTATTCTGTTTTAAGGTCATCATCTGAATTGCTCATGTTCAAATGGGTTTAGTAATAGTTCTTAACAATGTTCAATACCATCTACATATGGCATTTATTAAAGTTTCTAGTCTCTTGGTGATATTACAGGTACCCGACTTGATGTATTATTTCATAGTTTAACATTTAGGTTTATTTTCCATGAAATTATTCTTGTTTTTATGATTTTAGTTTAACAGGTCGGGAACTCTAGATTTCCTGACGTCAGAATATATTTGCATAGTAATTTTCCAAAAACAAGGCCAATCGACTCAATGAACTGCAATGCATTGTGGGCTACTACGAGTTTATTACTACTTGAAAACACATTGAATAAGTGGGACAACTGTCAACTAATATAGTGGCTGGGACTCTCAAAATAAATGGTTTTGTTCTGCGAATATGTTTATTGTAAAAAATATAATATAACTTTCAATTTGCACGCTCAGATTAAAAAAATATTGTTTACGGGCTTCACGATTCGACTTTCTTTTTGGCCTTGTAAAAGTAGTTGAACAGGTTTTTCCGTTGTTTTCCATTGTCCTTGTGCAATTATTTCACGGCGTGAAACAGTTAAATGTTAGATGAATTAACCACTGTCTAGTATGAACAGTTTTTTTTAGCTCTTTTAAACCTGTATAATGTCATTCCAAAAAGTAAATATGTCTGCCTCGAAAAAACATGAAAAATGGCACTGAAACACTTCTTTCTGTACTGGATGTGTAAACCTTTTCATCAGGACCTGAACTAAAAGTAAGAGCACCACAATATTCAGTATGCTAACAATAAGTGTTATTAGGGCGGGACGTAAATAGATGAAACATACATTGTATAGTCTCATCCATCGATAATATCCGTATGTTGCTAATTTCATCCCAAAATATACCACAGAGGTATTCTTATCGTTCGGCTGCTGTCCTATTGACGTATGCGCAACATCTCAAATTATTTAAATCCTCTGGATCATAGTGGGTGCCAAATTACCTATTAATTAGGTTTTCTAGAACGTGCTTTGTTTATAGAAATAAGAAGATGAGGTATGACTGCCAAATGAGACATCTTTCTATCCACGACACAATCTAGTAGAATAAGCAAAAAATCCAATCAATATCAAAACAAACCAACGGCCTAATTTTATATACTAAAGGAGAAGAAGTTAAGAAAGTTTAGATCGAACGCTGCAATTTTCACAAATAATATCAAAGTTCCAACTTTGTCGCACATAAACATGGATAACATCATTTATGATAATCTTTATTGTCAAATAAACAAATTATCAATATCCCAAAAGATATATTTGATTTAACGTCAATTGATTGATAGATTGATTGTTGGTGTGTTTTATACTACTTTTGGGTTTATAGGTGTGGTCAATGCAAGTAATTTAGGAATGGAGTCGAACATACCTGGCACGTGCGGGGTTCGAACTCACAACATCTGTTGATAGGCTATTGAATTACAGAGACCATTCAGCCGCCAAGGTTCCTCAACCTCTATATATCAAAATAACTATCGTTTAAATTCATGCGTAAGCCGGGCTACTGTATTAAACTTCATCAAGAAAACTAAAACAAAATCCTCTGAGAGAATGTGTAAGAACATTGAAATGTATCCAGCACCATATTAAAACACTAAAAGACAATTATCGGTTTGTAGTTTGTGGCTGTGTAATATAATTATTTGCTTTTCGTTCATTATTTTGTACATAAATTGGGCCGTTTGTTTTGTAGTTTAAATTGCTTTACATTTGTCATCCCGGGTCCTTACATAGCTGACTACTAAATTATTGCAACATTCCGTTGTTTTATGTTTGATTTTTTTATCAAATTAAACCATGAGACTATTTATGTAATGTTATATTACAGACATTAGATCTTTAGACTTGGTAATGTGTAACTAAAACTAAAACATACATAGATTTAGCATATTATGTTATTAATGGTAGAAATAACTGATAAGTTGACAGGAGTTGGAATATATAATATGTAAAAACCATCAATTTATTAGGACTTGTTTCATAGCGTTACCCAATGGATAATAAATATGATATGAAAATTGTGTTTATCTAAAAAAATACATGAAAAAGAGAGCTGAATTGTGATACCATTATTGATTTGTGCTGTAACTTGCTATATATGTAAACAAATGTCTAGAATATAATTATAAAATGCATACAGTTACTTCTAGCGATCTACTATGTGACCAGCGTACTTTAAAATGTGATTTTGTTGTGAACCAACCTTCATGTTTGCAACTTCGTTCTTATTTATGCAAACGCCCCATATTGTTTTCAATCATAAAACGCACAACCTCTACACGTTTGTAGTGGCGTCACCCACATGTGTGCTCCGACAAAGTAAAGAAAAGTTCATGTCAATTGTGCCTTACAATGTATACTGTTAATTATACTGATATTTGAGGCAAATGGTTAGTGTACGTATTTAACGATACTCTTTTCTTAGTTGTGACCTTTCCCGATTCAGAGCTGTTTAGCGTTTGACACATACAATTGTTGTTCGTCTAATTCCTTGAAGAGGGTATTTATATATAAAAAGAAGAATTGGTATGATTGCCAATGAGACAACTCTCCACGAGAAACCAAATGACACAGAAATTAACAACTATAGGTCACCGTACAGCTTACAAAAATGAACAAAGACCATAGAGCATAGTCAGCTATGTATGGACCCGGGATGACAAATGTAAAGCAATTTAAACTACAAAACAAACGGCCCAAGTTATGTACAAAATGATGAACGAAAAACAAATAATTATATTACACAGCCACAAACTACAAACCGATAATTGTCTTTTAGTGTTTTAATATGGTGCTGGATACATTTCAATGTTCTTACACATTCTCTCAGAGGATTTTGTTTTAGTTTTCTTGATGAAGTTTAATACAGTAGCCCGGCTTACGCATGAATTTAAACGATAGTTATTTTGATATATAGAGGTTGAGGAACCTTGGTGGCTGAATGGTCTCTGTAATTCAATAGCCTATCAACAGATGTTGTGAGTTCGAACCCCGCATGTGCCAGGTATGTTCGACTCCATTCCTAAATGACTTGCATTGACCACACCTATAAACCCAAAAGTAGTATAAAACACACCAACAATCAATCTATCAATCAATTGACGTTAAATCAAATCTATCTTTTGGGATATAAGAGAAAGGTATATACACAAAAAAGGATGCATTCAGAAAACGTTAATATATATATATCTGGCAAGATAGTATTAATATCTGCGATATAGTATCTAAACGAAATGATATGAATGATATTGAATTAAAGAGATTGTTAAATTAAATTGTGAGTAAAACCAATGCAATGTTAGTGGTGAAGGCGTACTAGATTTAATGAAATATGTGTGATTGACGGATGAAGAACACAATTACGTGGAAGTAATATAATATCTGAACAAAACTAATGGTATGAAAAAAGAAGAGATGTTATACAAAGATCTTGATAATCCTCGTAATGTAATTTAACATTCGGTTGAAACTAGATCTGAACGTGCAAACAAAGACTGTATTTTTGCGACAATCTTTGAATCCTTGACCTACATTTTTTTTAACTCACACACTAATCAGAGGGCATGGTGTTTTACAAAACAAATGAAGTTGCAAAAACCTTTAACCTAATCGCTAGTGTCAATTCTATTTTAAATGTTCTGATTCTAAATTTTTTTCAGTAAATATAGAATGTGTATAGAATATAAATGTAATCAATTGGAATATTAAATACCCAACTAGTATGGCACCAAGATAGGTAAAGTAAGCAAGTGAAATATCACTTCATATTAACTATGATTATACGGATGCTATAAACCTTTACCGCCTATATTTTGGAATATTGCCGATTACAGTTGAGACAAGAATGGAATGTACGACCTATTATATTTATTGAAATAATTCGCCTATGTCGTACAAGGCAGAGCAGAAATTTGTTTTGACATTGTTCATAAAGTTGTTGTTTGAAATCTTCAAGGAATTACAACAGCCAATATTAAATAGAAGGAGAATGCAACCTCTATATCGTTGAATAAAATAAATGTGTTCAATTTCTACACCATATTAACGGTAGTGTTCGGTACTGATTACTTGAATAAAACTGAGAATGTAAATGGGGAATGTGTCAAAGAGACAAAAACCCGACCACAGAACAGACAATAGCAGAAGGTCACTAATAGGTCTTCAATGCACCGAGAAACTCCCGCACCCGGAGGCGTCCTTCAGCAGGCCCCTCAACAAAAATATATAATAGTTCAGTGATAATAGACGTCATACTGAGCTCGAAATTATACAAAAAAACTAAACTTAAAATTTTATTAAAAATTGAAGTAGTTTTGTCACCAATAAATTCGGTATTATAGTTCAATGCACTCTTGGACTGATTGTATTAAGCGGTCCTCTATGTTTCTTTTGATCATCTTACAAACGATAAAAAGTGATAATAGTTAGTTATTAATAACATAACTAAATCCTAATGATTGGTAATGTTTTGTCCAAGGTCAGGATCCTTATCATTTATAGCTGTTTTTTTAAATAGAATAAACTCATCATAGTTTCCAGGATAAACACTTTTGTACGTCAGACGAACGTTTTGTCTGTAAAAGATTTATTAGAGGCGCTCTAATCACAAAAGTGTAAAGGCCAAATAAAGTACGAAGTTAAAGAGCATTTAGACTACGTGTTGAAGACCGTACCTTGACCAACAATGGTTTACTTTTATAAACTGTGACTGGGATGGAGAGTTGTCTCATAGGCACTTATACCACATCTTCCTATATCTTTTTAAAACCAAAAAGTTGAGGTCTTCTAGTGTTGATATCAGATTATATGAGGTCTGTGTTAGTTTTATACTCAATTTGTCTACACTGCTGGAGATTTAGAACATAACGTGCCATAAAATACAGGCGGCAATGCTTATTTTGGTACATATTGTTTTGTTGTTAATGGATGACCTCCACAAGGTACTTTCATAACAAAGAGTTCAGGAGGTCAAATACATCAGGCAATAAAAAGCTTAAGAAACCGTTAGCTTTTAAAGAAAAGTAAAATAAAGTGTTTTTTATGCTTTTGTTTTGTATTGTGGTGTCGTTGTTATCTCTATCGGTGCATTTAGCCTAATCGGTTCAATTACTTTTTGATGTGGTTTAAAGCACTTACATTCTGGAAGCAGAAATTGGAAAACACATGAATAATTCTGTCTTGTCAAGCGATAGTTCAATAAAGATATGTGACAGTCAAGACAGGTTACCAGATAATAAATAATTTGCTTCTGTTTACTTGTCACGCTGTCGCCAATTCTCTTAGTCTTCTGTCGCCTTATAAAACATTGAAACATAATAGTGCTTTTTTGTATTGCTTTAATTGACATAAAACTCATATTTCTAAACTTTTCAATTTAATAAATGATGCGTTAACACAAGTTTGCAACTATATCAGACAAAACTGATCATAGCTGGTCTTGGGTGTAGCGTTTGGTCCTTTCATGATATTGAGGTCCAATGAAATGAATGTCTTGGAGCTTCAAAAAGTCTGTACACATGTGTCCGTAGAAAACAGAAAGAAATGTGTCATCCTTTTATGATTCATCCCTCGCATTTATAGCATACACTCAAAACAATTATGGAATTTTCCCCCAAAAGATCATCCAATATAAAAGATCGATCTAAAAGATGTATTAAGGTAAAACAAATAAAATAACGTTAAATTTTGTCAACTATAGAAAACCGTACGGTTTTTTAAAAATAGACGAAACCCATAGCGTATAGTATGACGCCTTGGAGGAATTTTTGCGCTTTCTATAAATGAAATAAAGTACGTCCTTAATTTCATTATTCTTTCTGTCAAGTAACCTGTGCATACACATTAAATACGAAATCATGTCCTTCATTGATTTAGATCCTAAGTGCCGTTTTAAATCAACGAAAGTATAATTTAATTACAGCATAAAGTTTCACGCTAATGTTTCCTAAAAGTATTATGTAATTTCTTTTATTATTGATTCGATACCAGATAGGAAATATCATTCTTATAAATTGTTGTTAATTAATAGAGAAAATGAATTTAAATGCTGTCTACGAATTAGTGTCAGTGCAATTTATAAAATCATATCCGAGTAAAAAAAAATGACTATATTATTATGTAAGCATTTGCCCCCTGTA
Organism: Mytilus galloprovincialis; assembly: GCF_965363235.1. NCBI lineage: Eukaryota > Metazoa > Mollusca > Bivalvia > Mytilida > Mytilidae > Mytilus > Mytilus galloprovincialis. The sequence continues at coordinate 29,504,707 of NC_134839.1, read as the reverse complement.
GAGCAGACTATCAAGCAAATTTGGTTTTACCCAATAACTGATTCAGTCGCATGATAAACAAATACTGCCACTCGTGCAATACATTATATTCCGAGGTAAAAACTACATTGAAACAAAATGTTTCGACTGGTAAGACGACAATAGGTAACGAACTATTTGGGATCAGGTCTGTGAAATCGGGTTTATAACTACAAACTTCCCCAAAATTCATACAACCTGTGTCCATTCAAACTGGAGCAAAGTATATGAGAAACCAAAGCACCCTGAACGACAGCTTTTGAAAGCAGGATATTGATTAATTTATCAGTTCCCTCTGCGCAATACAATATTGTGAACTGAAAATACCCAAACCCGTCTCCACACCTTTATCTAACTCGTTCGTTTTCAACATCGACGCCGCCACCCCTAAACTAAATATTTCCACTTATTTTTGTCAAAGTTTTTAAAAACATTAACTTATCTATTGTTTTTTTTGAAATTTGATATGAAGTGCAAGAGACATTATTTTCCTGTTCATTGATAATACTAATTTTGAAATTGATAAATGGAAACGTAATATAAATCTGTATATGTCGCCTTATGTAAAAAATACAAATGATAACAGAAGAAAAGATGTTAACATTTGATATCAAACATTTTATCCAGATTGAGAAATATGATGATTCATTATTGTATTTTTTTAATGTAATTTCATAGCCGTTAATGTATACAATCAATAAGCGGTATAATTCGCTAGATGGATTCTACAATTTTAACTGCTTTTATAGGTTACACGTTTTCTTATTAATTCGTATATAATTAAAAGCAACAGTAGTATACCGATGTTCAAAACTCATAAATCGATAAAAAGAAAACAAATCCGGGTCACAAACCAAAACCGAGGGAAACGCATTAAATATAAGAGGAGAATGACGACACAATTACACTTTTACAAATGATATAAGATACGATATGAACGAGTAATTACATTGTAGGGATTATAGATATAGCATTTAACCGTATGCTGTAACACACACCTTTTTTCTCGTCTATACTTGTTAAAAATTAAAGGGATCTATGAACAAAAATCTGTTATCAAAATAATCAGGAACTTTATTTTCTGTAAACTGATTTATAGATATTGAAATAATCAAACCACACAGGTTTTCTATCTCCAAGTCTCGATTTCTGAACCTTTCTAAAAAAAAAAAAAATACGGGTTAATGCCCTTCATGTTCATTTTTAACTTAGCTTCAATTATTTTGATTCGAATGATTCTAATGTGTCTGATGAAGACGACACCCAAAGCATCAAATAATAAGCATCATATATGTGATGAGTTGTTTTTAAAACCAGTAGGTCTTTAAGCACTCCTGATTGACATTTTGTCCAATAGTTAAGACATTTGAATTGACATGAAATATCATAAACATGTTTATTTTTCTATAAATTTACATTCAAAATTTGGAAGTATTTGAAGCACATGTTTTTCTACCCCGGGTATATACTTCCGAATCCTTATGTAACACATCATTTTGGATATTAAGGTTGAATGCTTGTCAACATCTTATTCGAAATGGTATTCAACTAATGTGATGCGAGTGTAATTATAGTTTGTGTTGTAATTGATTGAATTCTAGTAACAACAAGATGTATTAAGGAAGTACAGTAATTTGTATATTCAAATATTTTTTTATTTCTGTAAATTTTGCATGCATAACATATTTGTGAATGGAATAACAATACAAGTTTTCACTTATTATAAATATTGGTTTATAAATCCACCATTCAGGACTAAGTTACCTGAAACTTTAGTCTGTTGGTATGCATTGTATTCGGACTTTTAGATTGTAAACATACACTTGATAAGATGTAGAGGCTGATGTGTAGGTGCTTGTGTATTTGTGACGACTGTGTGGTGATCTATATTTCTGTTCTGTGTCTTATTATGTTTTTATTCGTGTTTAAATGCTATGTTTACAAAAGTGCCTTTGATTATCTGATAATTATGTGTATCAAATCGAACAACTGGAATAAGTTTTGAACTTATGGTTGGCTCCCTACAATTCTTCATCTTTTCATGCGGTTGTTTTTGTTGTTGTACAGAAACAAATAATGTGCCCTCTTAATATTATAGCTCCCTTTAACATTTGACGCATTCCTAACGTTTTGTGTGCAACATGCGAAACAGTGTTTTTTGGAAGGCTTAGTCTTCTTTAGTTTTCGATTGTGTTTTGTATACTGTTGTTTGTCTGTGTGTTGTTTAATTGGCTTTTTTGACATGGCATTGATTTCAGCTAGAAAGACTGATTATCCCATTGGCATCTTTCTCCTCTCATAGAATGCACAGTATAAACGGTGTATGTTAAATATTGGTTAAAGGTATTACATTAAAAAAGAAAGAAATATACAATATAATTTTTAGCATCCTGACAGATCAACAACTAAGGTGATAAGTTATCAAACTTAATCAAAGTAAATATTTGCAACGCTAATTTCACACAAAAATCAAAGTGTCCTTTTCTAGATCTAGCATTTGACTCCCCTTATTATTTGAATTTCATATAACGTGCAGTGAATCAATTTATCACTTAAAATTGTTGAAACACGTTGATGGTGTACATATTTGATACTCTAGAGAAAAAGAATTTTCCATCAATTATCATAAAACTGTTTGCATTACGTTCTATTATTCTTTGACACGGATTGTTCACACAATAACATAAATAAAATGCAATAAGACTGTGAGGAAATACTAGTTACTAAATAGCCATAGTTCGAATCAACGGTTTGAGTTTGACTCAATTGTCCTTTGGCCTGAAAATATGGAAAGATGCATAAAATATTTTGATGTGTTTGTAACAATATTACAATTTTGCAACAAATCCAATTGATATTCGCTGTGGATAAATTACTTTGTATCACAGCATAACGCATGACAGACTATTTTCCATTCTATAAATGAAATCAAAATAGTAAACACTCACGTTCCTTAATTTCAACCATGACTTTCCCATTGTTAGTTGAAAAATTAAGGCACTTGTTATTTGCCGTTGATCAAATATAAAAACATCGATTATTAGAATACATCACAAGGTAACAACCGCATTAACTCATAGGAAACTATCGCGGGTGCGTCAACAGAGAGAAGAGTATCTTGTTATGCAGTGTTGGAATGTAAAGAAAATATAACGAGGGGAAAATAAAACTAGCTCTGCTTTTGATTTTTGAAACTTGAAAATTTTATACAAATTGAAAATATGAATAACCTGTAAAAGTGGGACAACAGATTCCAGAGGGACAGTCAAACTCATAAATCGAAAATAAACTGACAACGCCTGGCTAAAAATAAAAGAAAACAAACAGACAGACAATAAAACACACGACACAACACATAAAACTAAAGAATAAGCAACACGAACCTGTAAATTTGAAGGACTACATATCATTAGATTTGACAAGACAGTTTTTTTTATATTTTGATATAAGAATGTTTGAAAATTGATAGACGATTTGAAAAACCCTAACCACCACATTGATGTAAAGACAATACTTGATTAAATGTTAGACTGACAATTTATGTTCTTCCAGCCAGGTAGTTCTTTGTCATCTGGCTGGTGGAACATAAAATGATGGCGCCGTAATCATGATTTAATCCATTAAATTATGTATGTGCCTGCTCCACGTCAAGGGCCTAAAATAATTATTGGTTGTTTAATTTGCAGTATATCATATTTGTCATCATTATTTGGTTTGTATGTTTATGAGACTGTTAGTTTCCTAATTTACTTTTTTGTCCATATATTTGGTCATGTTTTAGCCTTTTATAGCTTGCTATGCAGTATGAGTTTCGTTCATTATTGAAGGTCGTGCGGTAGCCCATTGCTGCTAACAACTGCTCCATTTGGTCTCTCGTGAATAGTTGTCTCATTTGAAATCATTCCATATCTCTTTATTTTTATACGAATATAGCACATTCAAATATTCATTAATACTTAATAACGACTTCACACTTATGAGTGCAACACAGAACTACCCCAGAGAATCATTTAGATTTCTCAGTTGGCTATTTCTAGCGAGATGATCTATTTCGTCGGAGATAATCGAATCAAATCACGAAAATGTCATTTAGTTAATGTAACAACTATTGCTCAATTGAGGAGATTTGCAAATTGAATATTTGATCCAATGACAATGTAAGGCTATTATTGACGTCGTTAATTGACGTTAAGGGAAGACCGTTCTTCAAACAGAAGAGTCTATAATACAGCAATATTAGCTTATGTATAGATAACCTGATTTGTTCCGTGATTGTCTGTGTTACTGTATAGAACAAAACGATTGTAGAAAAAAATCTGGTGAAGGTATATGTCATATTGTAAATAATTGTCAAAAATATTCATCCAAAGTACAACAAAAATATCTGAACTAAACGAATCACATTCAAAATAAATTAGTAGCTCTTGTCTGTTCATTAAATCTAAATGCGTTTGAAAAAGCAATGTATACTATTAGTTTTATTACAATCGAGATAAAATATTCTAACACTCTGTACAACTGAAGGTATCTAGGGACTCGTAAAAAGTCAATTAGTATATGAAACCACCATTTACTAAAAAGGTTAGCGACACTTTATGTACACTTTTGCAATCCTTCAAATCTCATGCGAATAATATGTTGTCGTGCAACGCGTTTTTATTCAAATTAGTTTTACTACTTTTTTGTTTGTTTTATAGAACATAATTTTTTTTGGTTTGATTTGACTGCTGAATATTTTATCAATATGAAAAAAAAATATATTCTTTTAACCTTGACATCAATAATTAAAATACGAAAACTTAAAACCTCATAAAAGAGTGATCACAGTTTGAATATCAATATAATATGTACAATAACGTTTTTATGTAGATTAGACCGTTGGTTTTCCCGTTTGAATGGTTTTACAATAATAAAATTTGGGACCCTTGACAGCTTAATGTACGGTGTGATCCCAAGCTCCGTGTTATAGGTCGTACCTTGACCTTTAATGGTTTACTTATATAAATTGTTTTTAGGATGCAGAGCTGTCTCTATGGTACTCAAACAACACTTTCCTATATCTATTTAAGTTAGCCTTTCATCATACCATGAAAATTAAACGAACTTGATCTTCTTTAATTTTTTTCTTGTTACTATCCAATTGAAATGGAACTATCAAAATTTAGTATAGTTACTTAAAGGCATGAAACGCTACCAAAATGAAAATCAATACACGAAAATCAAACGGATATCGACAAAGTCTTAACAATAACAACTTTTAAAACTAACAATGTTATAAAAAACACACCTTCTAAAGTGGAGACTAATCAACAAAACCATATTAAAACCTGTAGGTAATCGCAGTAGCTCTGAAAAGTATGGCATATATTGGACGTTTCCGTGACACGCGTCACATATCCATTGTTTTTATCCACATTTTTCGGTAGTAACTTTCTGAGTGTTTATTATATGTTTTTATATTGAAAGTTAAAAATGGAAACTACGTTTATGTGTTCTCGTTCAATTCTTAGAATAACGAGAAATAATTAAAAACTAGCAGTAATTCAAACTTGTATTTATAAACAAACAAACATGTTTACCCAACATTTAACGTATTAATAATATCTTCATATCAGTTGTTTTTTTAATTAGGATATTGTGTTGGATTATATAATATTTTGATTTGAAAACCTTATCAAATAAACATCTGAAATGTTATGACAGTAAATCAACACATTTTGGTACATGTTATGAATGAACGCTTGAACTTCAATCGATTTGATTAATTTTCATTCCTGGCAGCAAACATTACGCCTAATTTGATGAATGATAAAGCTGTACAGCGAAAATATTTTCATAAGCAATTGTTTTAATTCATTACAATAATACTGTTGATAATGATAAGCCTCAATATTGTTTGTTTTTATGTTATGATTAAAAAGCGATTAATCAGCATGCTTATCATAAAAAAAAATATTAGAATTAAGAGTATCCAAATCACCTTCCTTGATTCATCATTAAATTTTCAAACCAAACCATCTAAAATCTAAATATGAATAAATACTTTATACTTAATATCTATATAACCAAAGGGACATAATAAGAATAGGCAAAAAGGAAACATCAACAATACGGCCAAGGACAATTAAAAAAGAAAGGTCCCGTATAAAATGGCAAACGTTAAAACAAATCAAACGAATGGATAATCACGCAACTAAAGCAGAGGGAGTTTGAGCATTGATTGATACGATGCTACCAAGTGATCAGTATATCTATAATAACCAGTACGGCTGTATTGTTTGAAATTTCCATTTTTGTAGAAGTGCCAAAAGCAGAGACAAAGTTGATATTTGATGTTTTGAACTGTTCTGTACAGACTATTTGGCTATTAATGTTCTCATCGTTTTATTGATTTGACTGAAAAACATTCGGTATGGCTATAATCTTTCGAGAATAATTGAGTACAAAATACAGTATACGGTTTATAAGCAATTTTGATGAGTTGTTCTGCCAGTTAAATGAAAGTAAGATGTAAAAAATATTGTATTTAAAGCAACACTAGTATTCCGGTGTTAAAAAGTCATTAATCGATTGAGAGAAAACAAATCCTGGTCACAAATAAAAACCAATGGAACTTTTTTGTCTTCTTGTCTTTCATTTCTACTTATGTGCTTTGACAATATGCCTTTTTGCTTATCTGTGTTATTTATGACGTGGCTCTTAAATTATACATTCCGTCATTGCTTTATTGTGCTATGGTAAACTTTTTGTAATCTTGTCTTTCAGTTTTGCTAATGTGCTTTGTCTCCATGTCTTTTTGTGTTTTTTTTATAATGGTTAAGATTAGAACACAATAGTGACTGTTGTTCCCCTAGTTTTGACATTTTACCCTATTTGCGTATGTTTGTTTTGTTCACGTACAATATTATGGAATTTTAAGCGACTAAGAATTGTCATCAATTCGTTTGATTGGCTGAAGATTTTGATTTTGACATTTGATTAGGGACTTTTTATCTCGAACTTTAAACAATAGTTTTTACGAGACTGGTCCAAACAATTTTCTTGACAATGATTTTTAGAAATGTGATTAAATGATTCCGCGTCAGGTTGTCTGTTATGTTTATACGATTCCTTAAGCTTTTGTAGTGGTATATGTCTTTTTATCTTGTTTATATATTGATAAGTTTTTTTTAATATATATAAACTACTGTTGGTTCTCCGTGAATAATGTCAATGATAGAAACATATTTTTGTCCCGTAAGGCAGTATCCATATTTTTGAGGTACATTCCGTTCTTCGATATTATGACTGGAATATGTCTGAGTGAAGTTGACAATTATTTGAAAGATAGCCAATGTAACATCAATTTTACATAAACCTTGCCTCTTTCAACTGGAACTTAAAATTGTGACTAAACAAATATCTTATCAAGCATATCTGAAGTAGCAACAATTGGATTTGATACATTTAGGTTGATATTTAAACTGTATAAAACGAAATTTTATACGTGAAAAAAGTTTGAAGTTTGCATAATCGACACGATTAAGACGGTTATACTCCAAATTCAGATACGTGTATCTTTAAGGTTATCTTAAACTGTAAATACGTCCTCTCGTTGGTGCAACGAAAGGTATATGATTCAAGCATTATCGAATAAATGTACCAAGTCCGAAATTTGAAAACGTTAACATAAAGAGAAAAAAATATACCAAAGTGATATTAAATGATGTCATTTACACACATTGACCTTGGATAAGTCATTCATATAAATCATGTGGTGTTCGAGTATGAATTGAACAGCACTTCAGTGTTGACATGAATTTTAATTTTATGCTCATTTTTTATAACTTTCCTGTTTAAAAACATATGATGTTTTGTACAAGGATTTTCTTTACCAAGGCATAGATTACCTTAGCCGTATTGGCACAACATTTTGGAATTTTCGGTCATCAGTGCTCTTCATCTTTGTACTTTTTTGGCTGTATAACTTTTTTGATCTGAGCGTCACCGATGAGTCTTATGTAGACGAAACGCGCGACTGGCGTATAAAATTATAATTCTGGTACCTTTGATAACTGAACAAACCATGGCGTTGCTGATTAGCGGACATACAATGTATTTCTTATTTAACACGGATGTGTATTCAAACCTTTTAAGAACATCATATAACAAAAGGTAAAATAATCTTCCACCAATGACAACGGTTTGGTATTGGCTTTATGAAATATTTCCGACAATTCTTCAATTTTGAACGATGAATTATTCGCAGTAATATTATTCGTTCTTAAACGTCATCTTATTTCTCCCATGAATGTCCTCTCGCTCACATTAACTCTGTGCTAACAACTGATGCAATGTGTGGTTGACTGTGGTCGAATATGAATTATAAATAAATTGCAAACAGATATAGATGCCTAATTGGATCTTTTGTTAGCTTTGGTTTTAGTCATTATTTTACTTATGTGTTTGTCTATGTATTTAGTCATTGGTTTACTGTTAGCCAAGAATAGCTATTGATTTAAAACTAACATGTAATGTTATTATCACCGTATCTCGTTAACATGGCTAAAAATTTAAATATGTCTTATACAATTTTACTATTAATCAGGCTGAAATTTGCACGTGCTGCTTTGAACACGGTTTATAGTTGGAGAGAGCAATGATATATTCATCAAACAAAAGGCATTTTTATCAATGGTGTACTTATTAATTAGATTCCGAATGAAATACGACAGGCATTATAATTATTCAACTATTTACAGGGTATCTGAAAAAAACAAATTGGTGACAATTCATAAAATGCTTCTCACTCTGAAAACCCCCCACTTTAATGTAATACGGTGTTCAAAGGGCTGTAACTCAATTATATATAGTGATGAACGTTAATCATGCATATTCACAAAAGTGATTTAAAGTGTGTAGCTATTATTCTGTTCATCACGTGAAAATTTGAGCAAATTTTAAACCCAAGCTGGTTGTAATTATTGTTTGTCTGGCATAACCATACACAAAAGTTATTAAACATAACAATATATAAGCGTTAATTAATTTTTTATAAACTTACATTGAACTGGAAAAGCATTGTTGAGATATTTTGTTTATTTATAGATAAAATATGTGAATGGATTAACTGATTTATATAGATGAGACTGTTGGTTTTCCCGTTTAAATGGTTTTACCCTTATAATCTTGGGGCCCTTTATATATAGCTTTTTGTTCGATGTGAACCAAGGCTCCGTGTTGAAGGCCGTTCTTTGACCTATAATGGTTTACTTTATAAATTGTTATTTGGATGGCGAGTTGTCTCATTGACACTCACACCACTTCTTCCTATATCTATATAAGATCTCAAAGCAGAAATTTCATGGAATTTTTATGAGATATCAATTAAATTACACATTTAGATCTATAATGTAAAATTACAGGAAACATCTGTTGAATTTTCTGACAAATGATGCCAAAACATCTGTTTATTTTTTTCTATATAAGAGACAAAAATAGTTAACCGATATTTTAAACAAGTAAACCAATAGTGAAAACACAAAATGGACAAGACCTTGTGCATCCTTAGGTTGATACGCGTTTCGAACTTTTAATGATTCACCCTCCATGTAAATTCAGACAAAACTAATAATTTTTGAAAAAATAATGCTTCTAATAATAACTTACTATTTAAATTCATGGTAGGTTTTTTTTTAACGTAATGCTTATTACTTTCTAAGCTTTTTTCCCTCTAAGCCTTTTTTTTGGTGCAAAGCGTTGGTTTCAAATTGTATTTCACATTTATTTGTCGTCTATTTGTCATATATCTGTAGGACTCTAAAGTGCGATGGGGACGCTAAAGTGCGATGGTCACGCTAAAGTGCGATGGTATACGCTAAAGTGCGATTCCACGACACGCTAAAGTGCGTTTTTCCGCGAATGCGTGTTTGCATTATGACGCTTCAAGCAGTCTGAAAATACAAAAATTGACATGCCGGTAAACGAGAATATTTGTGGCTCCCGATGAAGGTTTTTTACAAGACAAAAAAAGAGATACAGATGAAACAAAACATTTTTAATAGGTGATATAGAAGACTGTATGCGGACGATTTTTTCCAACAAAATCACCCACAGTACAAAACCTTTGAACTCGCTGTGTCGGCGCGGAAAAACGTTTTTCTGTCAGGATAGTGGATAAAAGGTTTTCTCATCAACATAGAAAACTGGCGACAGTAAGGGGAAGGTGCAAACCGTAAAAGAGAGAGAAAAAGTCAAAATACACCGAGTGTCAAAGTATTTCAATTCGTCCAAATTTAATTTAGAAACTCCTTCTATGTTGTGAAGTATCATCATATGATTGCCGATGACACAAGTCTCGATCTAAGAACGGAAGCGTATGGCTAACCCAGCAGATAAATGGTAGTTTTATGACTTCAGGTTATCAGAACGACCATTGCAAAACAATTGGTACGTGTTGCTGATGTGCGCACTTAATAACTTATGACCAAAGGCGTTGATTATCGGCTATAGTCGAATAGCTAGTTATATAAACCACACAATAACTCGTGTACAACAATTCAAAAGAGAAAAACAACGGCATAATTTATAAACAATATACAAAAACTAATATTAACACAGCAAAAATCAAAAGACATTGCCTGAATACCATTCCCGTTAAACCATCGCACTTTGGCGTGTAAACCAACGTCCTTTAACGTTTCATATACCATCGCACTTTAGCGTGGCATACCATCGCACTTTAGCGTGTCATCTGATCGCATATATAAAAAAAAAAAAAAAAACAAACAACCATCGCACTTTAGCGTCTGACACCATCGCACTTTAGCGTAGACCATCGCACTTTAGCGTGACCATCTTACTTTAGAGTACCATCGCACTTTAGAGTCCTACATATTTAAAGTAACTTGCTGCTTATAAGAAAGCTATTAATCCAAGAGTTCCAAATTGTGAGGTTGAAATCATCCCTTCATAATTTTACTGGAGCCATCATGAATTGGTTAACCGTTATATAGAATAACCGTTTCACAGATGATATCGGATATGTTCTTCATATTGTTACTACAACTCCCCTTCCTTTTCACGAATGTGACCAACCGATTAAGATTATTACCGGGTTTGTAATAAAATGAACAACACGACGGGTGCTACCGGATCTGCTTACCCTTTCGGAGCAACTTAGATCACCCCCAGTTTTGAAGGAGGTTGTGTTGCTTCGTCTTTGGTTTTCTGTGTTGTTTCTTGTGTACTAGTATTTGTCTTTTTTTCTTTTTCTTTGTTAGCCATGACGTTGTCAGTTTATTTTTGATATATGAGTTTGACTCTCCTTCTGGTATCTTTCGCCCCTCTTTTAGCTGTCTAATATAACCAATAATTTCAAAATTCAACAACTTGTGTCTTTTTAGATACCTAACTTTGTTGACTTCTCCTTTCAAAAAATCTAATTGATAACATTTAAAGACAATGGGAAGGGGGGAGTCAATATATTTTATTTCAAAACAAATATTCTTGGAAAAAGTATTGTTACACATGCGCAATTCACCTTGTAAATATACATTACACGATAAGAAAACAACAACGATTATAACATGTATAATAAATAACATCTTGTATTCATAGATTAATCTGGTAATTTTTACAACTCTTAACAAAGGAACAACATTATTATCACTAAAATAGTATAGATATTTGTTTCGTTTAGGGGCCAGCTGAAGGACGCCTCCGGGTACGCGAGTTTCTCGCTGCATTGAAGACCTTGTGACCTTCTGCTGGTGTCTGTTCTGTGGTCGGGTTGTTGTCTCTTTGGCACATTCCCCATTTCCATTCTCCATTTTATTATTTGTGAAGTTTAAAATATAATTGGAAGCTTTGGTCTAATAATGGCTGACATAGACAAAAAAAAAAAAAAAAAAAAAAAAAAAAAAAAAAAAAAAAAAAAAAAAAAACAGAAATTGTCGTTGAAGTCTAAACGATAACGAACACCAATATTATAAAAACAGGTTCAAAAAGTTCAACAATTTTTCTTCTTTCACACTAGCAAGGCTATCCATGATAAGGACTAGACTGGAAGCCACACAGTGATAAGGGAAGTAACAAGTATGTGGTTAATCCGAAGTTTTGTCTGGATAAACCTTTATCACATTGCCATATTTGAAAGCCATGTATTTATAAAGATATATAAACGTTCAGGACAAATGTTACGGCTTCAACAGACAAACTTATCGCACTCGCACTTAATGACAACTTTCTCTTATTCCTTCATCAATCATCATTAGCACTTCCTAATTTATCAGTTGATAATGCCAATGTTAAAAATAATCATATGACAATGAGATATTTTTTCTCATGACTTCTTTGGTTTATTCTGGTAATTGTTTGCTTAAAACTGATACTGATAATGTATAACGATCGTTAAAAGTAACAGAGAGAAATATGTTGTTTATCTATTTACCGACTTCATTGAACTTAATTGAACTTCCAAATATCTAATCAATATGTCAATGAAATTTACAATTGGTTTACTGGTCTTGAATATCTAAATTCTTGGTCCTTTGTTTATATATCAAGAACACAGTATACAGTGTTAATTGTCATGAAATGAATTGTGGTGGATATATAAGAACATGATTGACGGAAACTTTATATTGTGTTGAAACACCAGTATTTACACATAAGGCGATATCAAAAAATCAGTTGGTGGCTTATATGTCTGTTTTTGATTCAAAAGCTGTAATGATTAGAACAACGAAATGCTTTATGTGAGGTGAATTTTTATTTTCTATACAATGTTGTAACGGCAAAGTGAACGAGAACTTCGAATCTTTCCACAATGTTAAAGAAAATATACCTCAAAAGCAATAGTTTTAGTGGGCATCAAAAACAGGGTGAAAAGCCATTCAAATTAAATCGGACATTACCTTTTCACAGTAGCAGCTTAGATGGCGATGTCCGTCCTTGGACACAGTAAGTGATTGATTTATTATTCCTTATGTGCATGTCATAATCCTAGAGTCTTTCAACTATGTGATACGTGTCAAATATTTCGCAGATTATTTAGATGTTGTAGTCATTATTAAGTGCAAATTATCTTTCATCTCAAAACCTTTTTGATTAAATTGAAGATTCTCAATTCTTTAATGCTTTGCGTCATATAAACAACAAACTGTAAACGATTGTTCAAGTTGATGTGCCAATAACCTCATCGCTGTATTACAACAGAAAACACTTGTGTGTATAAAACTGTTAACATAAACAATACAACATGTTAGTTTAGCAAGTCTAGATGTCATTGAAAGACCACTTAACGCGATTATCTGTATAAGGGATAAAATGTTAAATAAGATCACTAAAATAAAATGAAAATAATTCTGTTTCTTTCATATAAACACGTTATATTTCTTGTAGTCGAGCTAGAATAACATGCTATTGAAATTGTTGCAAACTCATTTTAAGAAATAAAAACAACAGCAGTAAACCGCTGTTTAAAATGAAACTGTCTGGTCAATGAGCTTGAAATATAATTTCGATTAAAAATGGGGAATGTGCCAAAGCGGCAACAACCCGAGCAGATAACAGAAAATAGCCGGAGTCCACCGATGGGTCTTCAAAACAGCGATAAAATTCCGCACGTGGAAGCTAGCTTCAGCATGCCCCAAAGCACAAATATGTTCTAGGTCAGTAAAAATGACGGAACACTAAACTCCGAAAGATATAAGTATACAAAGAAGTTTCGGCCATATTCTGGTGATGCATATAATGACAATAATGACATTCTCGTTAATATGATATACTTATGATTGTTCATCGTTATATTAAAGAAATAAGTATTTCAGAAACTATATAACATCGCTAGGACCAATGTTAAGGTCAATGTAGCAAGAACATTTTAAGAATGTTGACTAATGATTCATGCGTGTAAATCTAGAATATCTGTGTAACATTTGGCTGAAGTTCAATGATGAGACTTCATGGTTTTGTAAACAGAAATTGTACGAAGTCACTGAGTAGTGACATAGCTTAAAAGTAACGAGCAAAAATGCAAATAGAAAATACAGAACCTTGAAGGTTTATTTTTAGAAATTATTACTACTCTTTAGTTTAACACTGTTCAAACAAAAAAGAAATTACCATAGGTATAGAAAGATGTGGTATGAGTGCCAATTAGACAACTCCACATTCAAATGACAATTTATTAGAGTAAACACTTATATGTACGGCCTTTAACACGGAGCCTTGAGTCACACTGAACAACAAGCTATAAAGGGCCCCAAAATTACAAGTGTAAACCATGTAAACAGAAAAACATACGGTCTAATCTATATAAAAAAAACCCGAGAAACGACAAACAAGTATAAACTACATAAACAAACGACAACTACTTTACATAAGATTCCTAACTATGGACATTTGCACACATTTACAGCGGGATAAAACGTTTAAATGGTACCAAACCTTCTCCCTTTTACCGAGACAATAGTATAACATCACAACATAGAAAAACACACAATGAAATATACAACATTTACACTTTTCTTCTAAATTATCAATTAAACATTTGGTGATAATATAGTGGGTAAATATAGCTAAATAACTTTTAAGTGATAATCATTTTTTGTATTTATAAGAAAGAAGTGGGCAAGATGTGAGAAAGTACATTGAACATAACACGTGACAGTACGGGATAAGTATTTGAAAATTGAATAAACGTAAATTGGAACAAAAAGAGAGTGGTCAATATGACTAAAAGCGTGACAAAAAAATATAAATGGATAAGGAAAAAAAGATAAAAGAACTGTGGTGAGTCATTACCTATTTGATTAAAGTGTATTGTAATGGATGGAGGTGTTCAAGATCGCAGATAAATAAGAATATCATGAAATGTAATCATATACGTGGCCTTTTATAGCTGACTATGCCTTATGGGCTTTGCTCATTGTTGAAGGCCGTACGGTGACCTATAGTTGTTATTTTCTGTGTCTTTTTGGTCTCTTGTGGAGACTTGTCTGATTGGCAATTATACCATATCTTCTTTTTGATACATATAGTCTATAGACATCACAACCAGATTATAATTCGAATATTGTGTCTGACCTTTTATTACAAGGATCTGAGGTCACTCCGTGTAATATGCTGTTCTGGTAATTATAAAATCAGCGGATGAAATATAAGCCTTCAAATTTTGAAGGTTTCTATAATCCGAAATATCCGAGGATCTTGAAAGATCTGTAAAACAGAAAGCAGATCAGCAGTTTTCGGATCCTTATTAGCAAAGCTTGAACATGAGATATGTATTTCAATCAAGTTGAAAATATCCTGTCCCGGTATCCTACTATTATGAGCACATGACGATATTCAAATAACTGTTTCTGTCAGAGTTCATTTTTCGTATTAATAAGCAGTGGTACTCCCAATGAAATATATATTTGAGGAATAATTCTGCATGAACATATCGTATAAATAAAGGCAACAGTAGTATACCGCTGTTCAAAACTCATAAATCTATGGACTAAAAACAAAATCGGGGTAACAAACTAAAACTGAGGGAAACGCATTTAATATTAGAGGAGAACAACGACACAACATTAAAATGTAACACACACAGCAACGGACTAAGCATTAGAAAACATCCGATGAGAATAACCAATATAACATCAAAACCAAATACATGAATTTGGGATAGAAAAGTACCGGCGTTTCTAGGTCTAGGTCTGTTCATCACTATAATAAGGTTTTTAAAAACAATTTAGAATCTCTAGCTTAAGGATCAATGATAAAGACAATGACGCAAGTTTAGTTAACGGATGTCGACCAAAGATTCATGTAGCACAACTCGTGTGTAACATATTTTATTAAAATTCAACAATTGTAAGCAGTTTCTGCGTATTGACATATCGCTAACCCGAAGTTAACGATCACAAACATAAATGAGAAAGCTACAGACCCTTTTAGGTTTATATTCCAAATCATGACTACTCTAGATCAGTAATTTATAAAAACAATGAGGAGATAAAAGGTTAAACTATGCGTCAGTATCTTTTCTTTAGAATCAGCAATGTTACTTTTAATGATAATATAACTAAATAGATAAAGGAAGATGTGGTGTGAGTCCCAATGAGACAACTCTCATAAAAACCTTTTAGGTGATAATCATATTTTGTATTTATAAACATAAGAAGTGGGCAAAATATCAGCGAGCACATTGCAACATAACATATGACAGTACGAGAAAAGTATTTGAAAATTGAATAAACGTAAATTGGAAGAAAAAGTGTGGTCAAGTTTGATTAAAGCGTGACGATACGATATAAATGGATAAAGATCTGTGGGGATTCATTACCGATTTGATTAAACTGTACTGCAATGGATGGAGGTGTTCAAGATCGCCGAGAGAATTCCAGATAATGTAATCATATAAGTTCACTGACATGACACTCAGATTAAAACAAGATCATATGTCTAACTTTTGCTTAAAAGGATCTGTTATCCCTCTGTTTCACCTTCTGTTTTTAGAAAAATAAAACCAGCAAATAAAATTGAAGCCTTTAAAATTTTGAGTTTTGTTTTCATGCGACAAAGCCAGAAAGACCATGAAAGGTCTTTTACACAGCAGGAGCACATAGACCTTTCAGATCATTGTAAGCAATTGCTTGGACATATGATCAGTATTTCAGGCATGATTGAATATAACATGTCATGGTTACCTGCTTCTGTTATAATCAAATGGCAATATTCAAATAACAGTTTCTGTAAGGGTTCATTTTCAATGCCAAAAATAAGTTGTACTCCCTTTTTTGGAATTTTGGATCTTCAATGCTCTTCAACTTTGTACTTGTTTGGTTTTATAAATATTTTGATATGATCGTCACTGATGAGTCTTATGTAGACGAAACGCGCGTCTGGCGTACTAAATTATAATCCTGGTACCTTTGATAACTATATACCATGAAACTAGTATTTGTGAGCAATATCTTAGTATGGACACATTGTATTGGTAACTTCATATGATAATTAATTTATTTCAATATGTCAATAAAATGTTAATAAATGAGAGGCGAAAGATACCTGAAGAACATTCAAAAACATAAATCGAAAATAACTGACATGGCCATAATTAAAAGAATTCACACACAGACAAGTAAAAGTACACAAGACATAACATAAGACTAAGCAATACGACCCGCACCAAACACTTGGGGTGATCTCAGGTGGTATTTGTGTTAAATAGAGAATATTATATGACTTTTTTAAATATCATACCAATATAAACCCGAGATACCAATATAGTTACCAAAGCTAATCATGAGGGAAGATATTGGTTGAGAGTGTGTGATTGACATATTGGTTGAGAGTGTGTGATTGAAGTATTGGTTGAGAGTGTGTGATTGACATATTGGTTGAGAGTGTGTGATTGACATATTGGTTGAGAGTGTGTGATTGACATATTGGGTGAGATAGTGTGATTGACATATTGGTTGAAAGTGTGTGATTGACATATTGGTTGAGAGTGTGTGATTGAAGTATTGGTTGAGAGTGTGTGATTGACATATTGGTTGAGAGTGTGTGATTGACATATTGGTTGAGAGTGTGTGATTGACATATTGGGTGAGAGTGTGTGATTGACATATTGGGTGAGAGTGTGTGATTGACATATTGGTTGAGAGTGTGTGATTGACATATTGGGTGAGAGTGTGTGATTGACATATTGGGTGAGAGTGTGTGATTGACATATTGGTTGAAAGTGTGTGATTGACATATTGGTTGAGAGTGTGTGATTGACATATTGGTTGAGAGTGTGTGATTGACGTATTGGTTGAGAGTGTGTGATTTCCATATTGGTTGAGAGTGTGTGATTTCCATATTGGTTGAGAGTCAGTGATTGACATATCCATAAATTAACTGTATTAAATACATTAATAATATGATTTTCAAGTAAATGACGGTATATTCTATGTAACCATGACTGATTTATTTTTAGTATCATGACGTAAAATATTCTGTATACCCGTAACTGATATAATATAGATAATGGTATGATAGATATTTTGTTTAACAATACTGTGTATGATACCGACAAAGTGACGTAATACAGGTAAAGGATCAGATAAAGCCTTTGCAACCGTAATTGATATCGGTAGCACCACGAATTACTGGTACAGCATTGTTGCCGTTGATTGTATCATAAATATATTTTAGATTCAGTTTAAGAGTACACATTTTGCTTTAAATTATAAGATTATTCAATTCATTCTGTTTGATAATGCACCAGACACTAATTTGCCTTATTTTGTCGATTTGTAATTCTAAAGCTGAATCGTTTAACCTTTTTACTGATTGTGCTGGTTTTAAAGCAGAATTGGACCAGAGTAGCTGTCTCTCTGATTAGCAGTATAATTAAATATCTATAGTTATACATCAAGTTATCAATTATAACATATGAAGTTGTCACTTTATAAATCACTTCCTTTCCTACCAGACTTTTCTGATGATCATGTTTTACGACTTTAGTAATTGGTCATAGACACAGTTGATATTCGTCTGTGTTGGCATTGAGTCCCTCGATTGTCACTGTTGGCACTCGTTTTATCGAGGTCTGGATCCATTCTGCTTCATCTAAAATAATAAAAAAACATTTAGGGGTACAAAAAATTATCAATTCAATTGAACATAGACTAGATCTAGTGTTCTAATATTGTGTAGGTTTTCCCCTGTCTACAGTTAGAAGGATAGAGTGCACATACATAGTGTTAAACATGCCTTATTTATTGGGGGTCTGTCCAAAGACACCGAACAATCATCCAGTGTTTGTCTATTATTGTTTTTGTCCATGAATTTATGAGTTTTGAACAGCGGTATACTACTGTTGCCTTTATTGTTATAAGGCCCCTTTTCTAACAAATTATTATTTGTTTAATGTCGACCGAAATGTGCTTCTCATATAATATGTGTTAATTAAGTCAGATTATATCATGTAGTATTTCATTTGTTTCGTAAAGAGTATCGTATCAATTTCCAGAACTAAATAACAAATAACCTATAGCTTCACGTAAAACAAAATTCGGTTTAATCCGATAATCGAAGTTATTACATTGATATAAAAGTTTCATATATCTGCCTGAAGCAATGTACTGTAAAGCCACGCCTGTTTCGTGTTATCCATGGCCTAGTCAAATTACGAAACCAGCCATCGAACCTTAAATGAAGAGAAGATTACACAAAAAAGTACATACACAAAGCACCAACAAAATATACTACAAGAACCCCCAAAAAACATCGCATTTGCCTTAGTTTGTATGAATTTTCTGTTTAACTTGTTTTAATTGACACCCAACACACATATATGTAACCCTCGGAAACGTGTCCTTCCCCCCAAACGTGTCCGATTCCCCAAAACGTGTCGTCACTGAACTGCAAAACATGTCTAGTTGTGAAACAACGCCAAAGCGTGTCTTTTTTAAGCACCCAAACGTGTCAAATCCCCATGTGTCCATATTTTTTTTTCTTTTACTGGAATTATCATTCGTGATTCGTGTCAATATTATAAATACGTGGGTTATCTGGTTATTGCTGCTTCATTAATGTATACTCATTTTACTATTTCATTGAAAAATGGAAAAAAAACTTTAGACCTTTTTTCTAAACCGGCAGTATCACCTAAGTTAAAGTAGGGGCTTTCGGTCTGCTATGTTGGTTGTAAATGCTCAGTCAAATTGTAGATATTAAATCAGATAACTCGTGTTTGGAGAATTTCCCATTCCTTGTGCATTTCTAACTGAAGTCATAAAAAAATCGTTTTTTACAAACGCTATTTTTTTTAGATTAAAATTCAAATTAGTGTTAATCCCGATTAACCGTAAAGAATTAGGCCCGATCATAAATTCCCGGTATGATAAAAAATCAGTATAAAAAAGAAGATGTGGTATGATTGCCAATGAGACAACTCTCCACAAGAGACCAAATGACACATAAATTAACTGTTACTAGTATAGATGAACGTACAGCCTTCAACAATGAGCAAAGCCCATCCGCATAGTCAGCTATAAGGCCCCGAAATGACAAATGCTTTTATTGCTAACATGACATCGTTCAAATAATGCATGAAATATTTGGCACTGGACGTATGTCTCTTGTTCGTGTGTCTTAAGTGATGTTCAAAACCTAAAATTTATTATCAAAAAAAAAACAACTGATAACTAGTTTATAATCTTAAGAGCTTTTAAAATATCAGAACTGTTGAAAGTAGCCTGGAAGTCAATTCTACTGAAGAAAAAAAAACATGCAATATTTGGATGAATATAAAGTGAATCAACGGAGTTTATTAGTACAAAATAATTTACATAGTAAACAATTAATTCAGCAGTACAAGAATTATATGTATGTTTGCCCAAAATGCGCATGAAATACTTGCAACTGGACAATAATCAATTTCAGTCAAAAAGTCAATTCATATGTTGCAGATTAAATTTGCAATATTTTTTTATGCTAATCATACGCAACTGGCATTTAACAAACTACAAATGAGCACTTCCTCTACTGTGTCCCCATCATAGAATTGCCGTTAACGTTATTGATTTGGGACGGCCATGCATGTATAAGCGCTAAAAGACGTGAGACGTTCTGGCGTGTAATAGTGGACATGTTTTGGCGAATAACAATTAGCGGACACGTTTGGGGGTTATGAAATCCGACACGTTTGGGGAATATTGAATATTACGGACACGTTTGAGGAGAATAAGACACGTTTGGGGGAATCGGACACGTTTGGGGGAAGGACACGTTTGGGAGTGTTACATATATACTACTTATGTCTGGTTCCATTTCAAAGGCATATTTGTTTTGAAATAAACACACATTTTTGTTAAAGTAAATGAGTTGTAGATAATTGTATTGACTATGATAGACTAAAAATCTTATTCGAAATGAACATGTTTCAACATTTTACCTGGTGAATTTGATGCAACAGTAGTATACCGCACTTCAATATCCATACCATGATTAGCGAAAACCAATCTGGGTTCATTTGATTATGCTCCTGGACTGGTAGAATCCTCGGGAATCGTCCTGGCCTACGGATATATTCCGATCTGGTCATGATTTATAAAGGTATCAGTAGTATACTGCATTTCAATATTCATAGAAATTAAAACGTATTAATTATTCTTGATTTATTTATTTGCGCATTCTTTCGTTTTCTTTGTTTTATATTATATACCTTTTTCGGCAGGTGGGTTTGAATATCCCTTTAGTGCCTTTGATCTTTTTTTTTATGAGTTTCAGCAGTAATACTTTTCAAATTACTGATATTGTTTCTTATTTCAAACGACTCTTAGGTAGGTTTGTTATCTGCAGGTTCATAAAGTTTGAATAATGAATTAAATACACTGATACTAAAAAGGGACTAAGGAAGTTCCTATTTTCGATCATTCATGCATATTTTTATTATTGAAAATTCATAAAACAATGATATATTATTGTGCACGATTCTTTCAGTAATTGATATTGCAAATAAGAAATCAAACACTGAATTTTTTGTTAAAACAATATCGTTATCTTTAACTTCAAAGACGTATATTACATTTTATTTCATTAAGATTTCGAAATTCGAAATCCTGAAAAATAACGATAATTTCTCTTCATTAGTGTAGGTTTCCTCTTTTAGAAATGAAATTGAAATTTCCAATTAATTTGAATATGTATCACTGTTTGCGTTTATTGGAACTGAAGTATCTCATGTTCTGTAGAATGTAATCTTAGTTAGCAAATTAATGGCGAATTTCACCTGAGCTTCGTATCTGATGAATACTGCAATCCATTGTGACGTAGTTCATAATGTCCATTATAGTGGGTAGTTTTATTGTTCCCAAAGTCAACACATTTGCACTTCGATAAATTAATAACTTAGTCTATATAATTCTGCATCAACCACATAGGTGATCATCAAGGAAATCATTTTCATTCTTAAATGTATACGGACTGAATACCGTGATTGATATTGGATAAGTATTGTGTAAATGACTGGATAATATCTGAAGGGGACTGTTATAATGAAAGCATACAGGAGATTTCGAGTAAAAAGTACAAGTTTGGAGGATACAGGAATTCCTGTTAAGCCATGGACAAGGTCAGTGCATTTTATATAGCATCAGGGCTGGTATGCTTAAAACCCCTGAATTCAAGGTTCCAATATTACTTATTTATCGTAGGGCATGACGGAAAATAGGCAGTTATTTTTTTGCAAACTGACCCTGTTTCATTGCAAATATAATGGTGATGATGATGATGAGGATAATTATAATAGTAATTAATTATAATAAAAAGTAAAATGATGATGATGATGATGATTATAATAGTAATATTAATAATGATGATAATAATAATGATAATGATTATGATAAAAAAAAAAAATACAACACTTTAAAAACACATCATTTATAAAGTGTATGTTTAAGTATTTTTCTTGTAATACGTCGATGCTGTAAATTCACAGGTATATTATTACCCAAGACAGATCTTAACAACTGGACTGATACATATTATGACTGACATATCTTATTAGTTCATAGTTATCAAAGGTACCAGGATTATAGTATTCCTTTTATAAAATAACAATACATATTAAAACGTTTCAAATAAATACATATTTTTGAGACTGCATGGTGAGAGTTGACCAACCTTTGCGACTCAAAAGCTGATATGCAAGTTATCTAAGTTACAAACATCCATACACCATCTGCTTTGAGGGAACCCTTCGAAAATTCCGATGTGGAAATCGATTGCTCGAAAAGAAAGCAATATTTTTTAAAGCCATTTTGTCTAAGTGGTGTATGTTGAAAGTTACAATGCAAGTGAATTTGCGTCGATGCCATGGTACGAATCTCGCTGAGAGAAAACAATAATAAATTATGCCCTATAATTAAATGAACTGGAAGTATTCATTCCACTAACCACTGGAATTATTTAACAATTAGATATAAATGTGTGGGATTGTTTATACTCAGAAATCCAGTAAAACACCAACCTTGAATTTACTTTCAATTGCTTAGTAAACAACTGTAAAGTAATACTTTAAAAGTGAAAACCTGTAATTTTCTTCTCCAAAAGCTCAATACAATTAAAACAAAATGTGCATAAGATAGAACAATAGAGGCGACAAAACTTAAGTTCTTTAATCACCCGTTTACGGAGAAATGATTAACACATGATGGTTATTTATTGAACTGTATACAACGGTGGTATGTGAAAATCAATTTTATATCGAACGTATTTCCCCTCATCTGATCAGCTTGCCATCTTATTCATTTGAAACTAAATACGTTTGCATTGGTTGAATAAGTACCAGGGGCGTAGCTAAGTATTCAGACAACTGTAGGCACCAATCGGCAGAGGGTCTGGGGGCCGCTCATGGTCCCCAGTAGGTCCATGTCAGAGCCCTGGTAAGACTTCAGGGGGGGCGAAGCTCCCGACGGAAAACAGTTTTTAGCATTTTTACTGCAAGAATTTTATGTACAAAAATATAAAATTTACTGGTTGTTTAATCATGCTAATTATAATATATATGATGAAAAGTTCGAAGAATTATGAATAATTTACCATAACATCTGACTGGTGAATAAAACAACGCAGTACAATCGGAAATATAAAAAAAAAAAATTACAATATGCATTGCCCAGCGTAGATTGGCGTGTCCCTGTAGGGAAAACGGTAGTATTTAATTTTCCCAGCATTAGGTTGGCCTTTTGTGTACCCAAGGCAGGTGAAGGAAGTCAAATTAGGAGCGCTGTGATTGGATGTAAGGGTACAATATATTTTTTATTTATCTATGAATAACTGCAGTTTGTATATTTACAATATAAATTTTAAAACCTATTGAAATATTTTCTAGAGAATTATTCGAAAAGACTTGCAAAATTTCATAAATTTGGTGCAAAATGACTGTGGGCATGGATAACATAAACAAGCTCTGTTGGAAGTTGGTCATGATACTATTTGGCTTTAATTTTTAAAACAGAGTAATAAAGTACTAACACAACAAATAACTGTTTTATCCAGGTTTTTATCTTAAAAAGTGGTAAATTTAGAAAATGTTAACATTGTCGCCTATGGCAGAATAAATAGAACCGTTTTCCCTATACTGAAGATAGCAAGGGAAATCAAAGTCACTCAAACTTCAATTCTTTTATACTATTTTGAAGCTTTTGATTAGTACATTTGATTTTTATCACAAAGAATAGAAATTTTTCACTGAGAACAATACTGTGTTGAGAAAAGTGCTTAGTCATTATGACAGGTCAAATTGATTGGTAATGATATAAAACTTTATTCTAGGATGTCAAATTTAACTATATTGTGTAAAATGCACTATATTATAGTTCTTTTGTATTTGATTTCACCTTTCGCAATGATTTTTTCAATTGGAAACATCAGAATTCAAGTCACGACAAATATTTTTTACTGAAATGTTTGCCTTTTTTGCTGCGTAATTCCCTAAATGTATAACTTGGGTATTTCTGTAAACACAATCTATTAAAATGGGAAATTGTCTGGTTTAGTTTGTACTGTTTATGGAATTAGGCAATATTTGGTCACATTGAAAGCATTTTCAGTGTTAGAATTGTTCATCTAAGAAAAAAAGAGGCCCACTTGAGGCTAAATTTATATAGAATTTATACTCTCCTGTGTAAAGAATTGTTCACATTCTTGATAATGCATGCAGCAAATATTTCAAAAGTGCTTCATTTTGTAGTTTCTTTCTTTTATTATATCAGACATAAATAATTTTTCATTTCCTACTGTTTGAAAGGACTTTTGTTGGAAATTAATACTCCCAAGGGACATAATTCAGCTTTTTCATTGATTAATACAGGCAACAAAGGCAACTTTACAGCTGAGTAGTTTGCATATTTAATGTTTAAAGTGTCTAACATCTTTGTTTTCATCATCTCAAGACAGAATAATAGATTTTATAACAAGCTCTAAAATTTTTAACCACAATATGGCATATACTAAAGCATGGAATGGAGATTAGTATGAAAAATCTTGAATTTGTGCATTTCTTGTATATTTTTGATAAAATGAATACAAATTGAATGGAACTGTCCATTTTATCTGTTTAAATGGAACTATTTATCATTCTTTTTAAATAAGATAAGATATGATTGGATACAGGTTCTTTATTAAGGCTTTTCTGAAAGAAGTGGTGAATGAGGTAAACCAGCATGTAGGGGTGGGGACATAAAATGATCTATGTTTCTTTAAGTACTGGGGACATACAAGTATTTATTATAGCCAAGGTTTTCACAATAGCCCAGTATTGCATTAATAATGTCATAAGAATTGTTTATATCTTTATGTCACAGTATAGGGAAAACGGTAGTATTTAATTTTCCCAGCATTAGGTTGGCCTTTTGTGTACCCAAGGCAGGTGAAGGAAGTCAAATTAGGCCCGCTGTGATTGGATGTAAGGGTACAATATATTTTTTATTTATCTATGAATAATTACAGTGTGTATATTTACAATATAAATTTTAAAACCTATTGAAATATTTTCTAGAGAATTATTCGAAAAGACTTGCAAAATTTCATAAATTTGGTGCAAAATGACGGTGGGCATGGATAACATAAACAAGCTCTGTTGGAAGTTGGTTATGATACTATTTGGCTTTAATTTTTAAAACAGAGTAATAAAGTACTAACACAACAAATAACTGTTTTATCCAGGTTTAAATCTTAAAAAGTGGTAAATTTAGAAAATGTTAACATTGTCGCCTATGGCAGAATAAATAGTACCGTTTTCCCTTTATTTAAGCAGTACACCCTGTTTGGTATTTTCTTATCTATTCCGTTCTGACTTAATGAAAAGTAAATATTGACGATCCGTCATTAAAAAAAATAGGCACGTTAACACTGATATTACTACATAATAAAACTAATCATCCTTTTGGCTAGACATCAACCATCAATCTTTTGATTCTTAAACCTTCACCCAAGCCACACAAACACATACACACATAGTCGATGCCTAATGCAAAAGTTCTGTTCTGTTCATACTATCGTAACAAAATTCAAGAAATTCATATTTCTTTATATCTTCAACTGTAAAATCCCTACCTGCTTAGGAATATGAATAGTTGTGGTCATTACAAGCAGATCGGAGAGTACTCAAAATTACTAGAAGCTATTTGATTGATTGATTTTTAAAACATCCAATGTCAAATATTTGTGCAAGTTGAGGACAATTTCTTTTTACAATAAATGCAACAGAGAGCTAGGTCCTGTAATAGGTGTCGTATAAGACGAAGGTCTGGAAATTGGTAAATGCCATGCATTGGAAATGATGGATTATTGAATAGGAGCAGGCATTTTGCCTTTCAGTAGACTAACTACGAACTCCTCAAAGAATGGCATTCTCTCTACAACTAGGCATCGAATGTAATGTCCCCATTCTGACCAGACGTGACTGCGTATTTATACATCCTGCACAGCCAAACGGACGACCAACAATGGCAAGGGTTTTATTGTAGGTCTGGTGAAGACAAAGTGGAAAGCTAGTTGAAAACTAACAACAATTAATTAAAAAAATCATGTGTCTTAGTTGAGGTTCATTCAAGTTTTTGTTGATAGAAGTGAAACGGTCTGAACCAAAATTCTAGTTTATTGTTTCATATAAGGTAAAATCATATAAAACATTCAATTCTATCCAATACTCCATTCACTAAGGACGAGAGACTAGTGTACACATGACATTCGATAATTAAAAAGTTTTGACAACTTCACTGGCGTTCATCTTCAGACTGATGAAAAAAAATATTTGTGAAATTATGTGTAGGCACGTGCCTAAAGTGCCTAACGGCAGCAACAACCCTGAGTACTTAATTATGATTTTTAATTAGATACGCTTACTAATCTGTTTAATGTGTTTTTGGATCAAAGACTTCAATGTTTATAGCTGGATTGAGACAATAAAGGTTCGTGTTTCTATCTTTATCAAGTTTGACAGATTTGAGTTGCAATCTTAGGAAGTGAGAATTATAATAATGAAATCGTTTAGAAAATTTCATATGAAAAGCACTAGCCTGGAAGGCGAGGGAAGTCGTATCAGACCATGGACAAGGTTTGTTTTATATATTGATTATTGATTTAAAATTAATTATACAATCACATGATTGAGTACCTTATTAAAACACCAAAGATGTTGAATACGTATTTGAACTGCGGAAAACGTGTACTTAAAGAATATTTCATAATTCTATTGATATAATAATGTTTATTTTATATGATATATTAGCCTGTTGATGTTACATATAAGCATTTATATAATTTTATTTAATTTAGAAACTGCATCAGTTTAGATATATTAAAAATTCTGTACAATAGATTGAAATTTTCATTGTAAAATACGTTTGAAATTCTTATTAATGTGTCCTTCAAACTGTTTTTTGTCGGACGTTACTGATGAGTCTGATTCAGACAAAAACGGGCGCAAGTCGTAATAGTTGTAAGCCTGGTATTTTTCTTTGATATATTACACCTCCTTTTTCCTCAGTTAAATTTCGACATATATATGTTGAGATCACAGTTTAAAATTAACATTTGCATTAACAATTGATAGATAGGAATTTCATTATATTTAAAAAGATTTAAAAAAGAAATGAAAACAGAAACAGAAAAGCATTACCTTAAAGGTATCTCATTAATAGTTATCAAAAGTACCAGGATTATAATTTAGTACGCCAGACGCGCGTTTCGTCTACATAAGACTCATCAGTGACGCTCATATCAAACTAGTTATAAAGCCAAACAATACAAAGTTGAGGAGCATAGAGGATCCAAAATTCCAAAAAGTTGTGTCAAATACGGCTAAGGTAATCTATTCCTGGGACAAGAAAATCCTTAGTTTTTCGAAAAATTCAAAGTTTTGTATCAGGAAATTTATAAAAATGATCACATTATTGATATTCATGTCAACACCGAAGTGCTGACTACTAGGCTGGTGATACCCTCGGGGACGAAACGTCCACCAGCAGTGGCATCGACCCAGTGGTGTAAATAGTTATCAAAAGTACAAGGATTATAATTTAGTACGCCAGACATTTTCTGTAAAAAAGACATTTGAATTATTATCTGATATAATTATTTGGATTAACATTCTAAATTGCCACGGATCTTACCTAATCGATTCAGATCGCAGTATGGACATCTACCAACATTTGTAAAAATAAAACAACAATTTAGAATATTATGATTTAAAGTGCACCCACCCCACATTATTGTCATTTTTATATACCTGTACTGAAAAACAGAGCTTTAAACTGTTCCATAACATTTGATATGATGATTTATTGAAGCTTTTAAAGCCGAAAAAGCAAGGCTGTATATGTGAAAGTTATTCAAATATATATTAGGAATGATCTGTTAGCTTTTTTACCATGACTTTCGTTTAGTGACCTTAAAGTTTTAAAGGTTATGCCCAGCCTTAAAGTGAACTTCAGTTCATTTTCTGTAAACGATAGGTCTTTGACTTATGGGATTAGTATAATAGGATTTCCTATTCGTATACCAATAAAAACACAATATGCCTATTTGTATGAACGGTATTTCATTATCAGGTTTAGTAAATATAAAACGTACAACTACACAATGTTATTTGGAAATAAAGACTTAGTATATTCATAGAACACTTTAGACGGATGACCGTATACATTGCAATTAATAAACATTTTGCTCTTTGGGGACTAGAAGCATTATAGATAGCTGCCATGGTATTATCTTACTGTTCACATAACACCTCATTAGAGGAATCAAATGGCATAATGCAAAACATAAACTGTGGGTTCTGTATTTATTATGCGTTATCATAAAAAGGCTCAAATATCAGAAAAGGATTCCTTTCTTAATTATTAAAAGCTATTAGTTGCATTAATAATCATATCCAAAAGTAAATTGGATAAAGACCATCGGACTAACGCCCCCAGGAGTAAATATCAAATATAACTATAACAGTGGATTGCGTGCTTGAATGATGTTTCTTTCGAACTAAACTTAACTCTCGAATTATGTCAATTGTGTTCTCGTAATAAATTAATTTGATAATTTAAGGGTTTCTTGGTCTAAGTAATAACTTTTCTATATTATTTTTGTATACTATTGTTTTATGTGTGTTTTTCTCGTATTCTCGTATTGTAAGATGTCTGTTTGGATATGCCTTTGTTTTCTTTTGCCACTCTGTTATCTGACTGAGTATACATATCACCCTGGTTGTGTTTTATAAGGAAATACAAATGTTTTATTGTTAACCTACTAAATCTACAGCATTCGTCTTCATTTACCACAAAAGAAACTTACGAAACATACCAAACTGTATTTAGTACTCCAGACGCCTGTTCCGTCTACAAAAGAGTCTGTTGTGACGGTAAAATCCCATTAGAAATACAGACATAAAATATTGCCAGTTACATTGGTCCTTGTTCCTATCAAGAATCATTTACAGTTAAGTTATAGGTGCACAAATCATCTACCGCTGTTACATACAATTATGATAAGAGTAAATAAATAAAGTATAAAACAAATACTAAACTCAAAGGCAAAACAGGAGAGTCGATTAACACTGAAAAACGCTTACAATCAACGGAACAGCTGGTATATACAGCCAAACGCTTGCAATCAACAGAACAGCTGGTATATACAGGCAAACGCTTACAATCAACGGAACAGGTGGTATATACAAGCACTTACAATCAACGGAACAGCTGGTATATACAGGCATATGCAGACGAAAATAATAGGGGTTAAACATAGTTTTGTATACTGCCAAATCACCCACTTGTATGACAGCTGTGTATAGTTCTGTTACATTGACAAAATTTGAAATTATCTATGCTGTACTATCTTTTTTGTTCGTTATCGAATGTTTTTGTTTTTACGTTTATTATGAAGGAGGAGTGAGTTGGCTGTCGATGATGTGTAATATTGTACTGTCCAATAAGTTTTGTAACTTCTGTCGTTGTTTTTATGCATTAATAATATAATTTAATTTCTTACTTTATATTGTTTCTGAATAACATTTTTTTTATAGGAGGTCCTGTGGAGTTTTAATTCTTAAAAACGCTTTATACCTTAGGAAAAGTATTACTGCTTTGCTGTCCTGTGTTGTGTACGTTAATATCTGTTTATAGTAGCATGTTAATTACAATAAAGTCTAGTTTACGTCATCGTCAATGTTGTTGAATCACGATATCTAAACATAAAACAGTATAAAACAGCAATTGCTTGTATTTTATGGTTGCCTTTTTGAATTATTGAAGAGAATATTAGAATTGTGAATCGTTGTTAAATTAGATCGACAAAAAGATGAATAATTAAAACATGGAATAGTGACTTGACATTTTTTTTTTAAAATCGTCAGGTTTTAGTCACATAAACGTACATTTCTCGTGATTTTCGAACACATTTATTTTGTTTCTAACTATCAAAAACTTAAATATCATGTCTTAATTATAAAGGCTGATAATAGGTTTGCGCTGAATTCATATTTCATGACATACTTCAATAATTATTGTTGCTGCTTCGTCTCTGTGCTTCTTCATTTTTTTTACTATGCCAATTGCCTATGATTTATATATTTGGTTAGTATTGTCTTTGAGCTTTCTATGATTTGTATGGCAGGTGCGTTCCAATCCGATCTGAATTGACCAGACTTGTCAGTTTTCTTGCCGAAAGTCGGTGCTATTCTTCGGGCACTTCGACTTCATCCACAAATAAAAAATGGCCTAGACGATATAGGCAAGAGTGTTAAACACATCAATCTTATTTCAAATTACTCTAAATAAATGCTGATTTAGAACCAATATTTCGAATTACCTATGTCTCTTCCTCTTAGATATGGTCGTCAAGTGTTAATTTAAATTTAGATAGTCGATTTCCTTATGTTTGTCATATCAAATTTGTGAAATGTTAATGATGTTA
The DNA here is from genome assembly GCF_965363235.1 of Mytilus galloprovincialis. Taxonomy (NCBI): domain Eukaryota; kingdom Metazoa; phylum Mollusca; class Bivalvia; order Mytilida; family Mytilidae; genus Mytilus; species Mytilus galloprovincialis. The sequence continues at coordinate 29,473,753 of NC_134839.1, read as the reverse complement.
TATTAGGAAAAGTGATTTAATGACATTTATGTCGTCACTGCCAAAGAAACTTTACTTCCTACCGATTCTGTGGGTTTTTTACGCTTTTATGTACATGCTCTGACGTCGTCATGAGTTGAAAATAAAATTTGCAAGGGCAAGCATCAGATTCAAAGGAAGCTAGTAGGTAGAGACATTATCAAAATAAATGACGTTACTATTCTTATGGGATTTGTAGAGCAAAAGTCAATATGCATCACTGACAAATAAAAAGTAACGCTGAGTTTTACTGATTTAGATAGATAATCGTAGGCCTAATTCGCTGCCGAAAAATCTTCATTTGATAATAAAACATGGTACTTATTAGCTTTGTCATTAATTAAGCCCACGGTTTGACGCAGAATTTTACAAACAATATTTTGTGATAGACGCGTTCTTATGTCAATATCCTACGCTACGACAAGAAAATTCATTAAGGATAAAATAAAAGCCATTAAATCTTGCTATCATAGTAAGACTGAGGAAAAATTTAATGAGAATCAAATGAAATTTTTATAGATATTACTTAAGACAAGAACATGGAAGGTTATCATATAAGTCTAAACAAAGAAAAGTGGATACTGCAACTATTTGATTATTTACGGAAAACATTAAAAAATTGAAAGAAAAAAATAAAATTTTATATGAATTTATTAAAAGCAAGTATTCAAACTATACGGGACAATAAATCACCGGGACAACCTTATCACAGTCTGGCGTATGAATAATTGATCAGAAAAACCAACAAGTTGACCTTGAAATGCGATTTTCCAAGTTATTGATATTTCTTTGCCAGCATGACCACATATGTACAGGAAATTCAGGCTTTTGTAAGCTTTATGGGATCTTAAGAACGGAAACTAACTGACGGGTAATTAAAACCCGCCATAAAAACTGTCATTACAACAGTAAGTAGAATGCTGAACAATGAAACTGATCTACAACATGACAGATATGTTGATCAATATTAGAATGGAAAAGAGAAAATATGGTGTGCACATTCACGAACATAACACGTTCGAAAACAGAGAGGATCATTTGTTTGTGGTGTTAAACTCCGTATATTCTATTATAATTTATTGCTGCGTTTTATTACTGATTGCGTTTTATTCCCGATTGCAAAAAAATGACTCAGTTTTTCCCACCGTTTTCTACATGAGGAAATATCTGTAGGACGGCTGGAAACGACATTTGTTTTCCATTCGTGTGGTGTGTCATAATCTTTGATTTGGCCATTTGATGAAAAGTTTCGGTTTTGACTTTACCATGGAGTTCGGTATTATTATTTTTTTTGCTTGTTGACACCCTTGCTCTTGTTCTCTTTTGATCATATGAATCCTTCGGATTTTGTTTATTGCCTAGATGTGTCTTTCTTTATTGATTTATGAGGTTTGAACATCGGAAAACTACTGTCGGCTGACTTTATATGGATCCTGATTTAGATTTATATCTATAAGTTTAACCTCTTGAAATAACATATACAAAAGTTGAAAAATATCCTTCATCTACCTTTATTTTGCAAATCGTTCAAAACAAAAAAGTGTCAACTTAGAACGGCAGTCGTTTAAGTTACTCACGTACATTTTTGTACCCCAGTAATTATTCGAAATTGATACGCCGGATCGAAAGACTTTTACTGAATATTTTTTAATGAGCAATGACGAGCAATTCGAATTGAACTTCTTCAAAAATATAGTCTTGATTTGAATGTGCTCCTTGTTGACTTAATTTCGACAAAGAACTAAAAGAATAAGTGAATAATCACTGGTTGTATGTGAAAAGTTAAATCACAAAATTACTGAACTCCGAGAATAATTCAAAACGGAAAGTCCCTAACCGAATTGAAAAATTAAATGATAAATCAAATCAAACGATTGGACAACTGTCATATTCCTGTCTTGGTACAGGTATTTCCAAATGTAGAAAACGGTGGATTAAACCTGGTTTTATAGCGCTAAACCTCTCACTTATATGACAGTCAAATAATGGGTGATTAATCCAGAACACCAGATTTTCCCGCCACATATCTACCATTTTTGTAAATGAAAGTCGGTATAATGGGAAACTGTTATCCTTCAACAAATGGATCAAATGAGTAATATGACAAACCACTTACATTAAGTCCTTTTAGTGCTCTTCAAAATGTATATTAGATTTGGACTTTATATTATTAAGGCCTCAAGCAATACAAAAAAGACATTTATTGTCTAAAAACGCATCTGGTGCAGTAAATCTGATAGCGATGATGTTATTTCACATATTATTGATTCGCGAATTAGTAACAATTGTCTATCACAGACGCAACGAACAAAATAATAGTTTTAGTATTTGGCAGCTATAGGTTAAGCCTGAATTTATTTCAGTAAATACATTTGTGCGTCGACATTCTAATCGCCGGCATCTGACCATCAAACGTTGATGCCGTATCTGCATTAGGTATGATAAAGACACAAATAGCATTAGTGTGAAGGCTACTGATTCCGCTAAGTAGAGACCGGTTGCACTTAAACCTAGATTATGCTTATTTCATGCTAAAAATTGTTTTAATGGTGACAAACATCAGGTCACTTATTAATACAGTTGCCGAAAGGGATAAAGTGCAAAAAGGTAACATATGGGTAAACATATATCGAACTTAGAGGAAATTTCCAAAATGGAAAGTCCCTTATCAAATGGCAAAATCAAACTAATGGATAACAAATGTCTTCACTTGGTACAGACATTTTTTATGACGAAAATGGGGGACGAAACCTGGTTTGTTTGATAGCTCAACCTTCGACTTGTATGACAGTCACATAAAACTGAGTTATATTGAACAAAACAAACATACATAATAGGTAAAAATGTCACAAATAGGGGTACAACAAACAACATGGTTATATAGTCTTAATCACTATAAAAACGAACAAAATAAAGAGCCAGACAAAATAATCTTGGAATCTCTATGAATGATAAACTTGTTTCTTCATAAATTTAGAAGCATATCCATGAACTATTATGCAATATAAGCACAAAGTGGAAGATATATTAACTACTTTCAACAAATTAAATGTGATATTACCAGACGATCCATCAAAAGTATTGTTGTATACGCAAACAATCTCTAATCTCAACCTTTTCATTTTTTTTTATATTCTAACACTCTAGACAACTCATTCTCAATTGAACAATCTACTACATGTACTATGTAATTGCATTAAACAATTTTTTATGCATAAAAGTGATTCGTATAAATTAGTTGCTTGTTAAAGGTCTCAAGAAATCATAATTTATCCGGGTGCAGGATTTGGCGCTGGGTTAAGGTCCAATTGGTGACCTTGAGCTATTTTCTGCGTCTTGGTGGAGTTATTGTCCCTATGGCACATTCTCAATTTCTATTTATGAAGAACGAAACTTATCCCAACACAGTCGACGCAGATGCATGCATAATTTTAATTAATGTTGAACATTTTGATCGACATCATTTATGTCGATTTTTTTTAAAATAAAACATAAAACAACATTTTGTACTCGTACTAAACGATCACGTGTTGCATTCACGTATTCAGTAGAATTCTAAACAACTTAACAGGTTCTTTGTCCTCACGTTTAAATATTTCCTGATGTCTTTAAAACAACTGCTTACATTCCCTGTATCCTAGATGTTCTCTTTTACGTCAGTTGGTTTGTGATAAAAAGGTATCGTATTGCAATCATACCACGTCTTCCCCTTTTGAGATACAGGGTACTACCAAAACAAGAAGATATGTTGCATGCCTGGCACTTCTCTTTAGAGTAAGGCAGATGGAAAACTCAAATGCCGTATGATGCCTTTAATTGTTTTAATCCGCTTTCCTTAGTGGTTTCATGTTTCAACAGCAATCAAATTCGTCCTTTTTCAATTGTGCGGATTTTGTTCTTATTTATCTGAATCTGTATCCGGATCTCTGATACTACATTACCATCTTATATGTACAGTTGCCAAACAGAGACTTGAATAAAATAGAAATGGCAAGACAATTTATTAATTATCAAAGAAGACAGCAAATGTAGAAATGTAACTTGAATTCCATCAGAAGATCAAAGACAATCAAGGAAAAGATAAACATGAAAGGAGAGATAACTCTAGCAGCCCTACCTTATTATAGAAGAATCGATAATTCACAAGTGATAATCAAATATCGATACTGTACACGGTTGAAGTACGATTGTGAACTAGAATTATCATGAAATTATGAAAGGAGAGACAACTCTATCGCTTTCATTTGATTAATTCATAGTTTGAATATTTAAAAAGAACTGAAAAGTCAAATCAGGCTGTTTTGTTTAATATTCTACTTGGTATTTTAGGGTTGCTCCTTATATTTATCATTCACAATTGAAAATGTCTAGGTATATCACATATAGGCGAGTGACTTATTTCAAAAAGACGCTTAGTTACCGACTTTAATGAACCCACCTAACACACGGTTGTATTATATATCATTCGAAAGCTGATAATCTTTTCTTTCTGTTTTGCCCGGTCGTAAAAAAATCGTATGGTGCATTTTCTGTTAAATCAAGGTCAAAGGTCATGAAAACACATTCCAATTTTTGCGATTACTAAATTAAACGCCATTTTCTAATTCTTGTACCATAAAATTTTCCAAAAGATCATATGAACTTTATGGAACATATTACATAATTTCCAAATGAAATTTATCATAAATCCTAAAAAAATGAAAAATTATTCGAAAAGCAAAATATATCTTGGGGAATCGATATTTGTATGCTAAGAAAATAGATAAATGTATAAGTTTTAGGTCAAGGAATATTTGTTTTGTAATTTTAAGATGCAATTATTAATTATTGTTCATGGAACAGCCTTCTATTGAAGTGTTTGCAGTTGCCCAAAAATCTGCCATCTGCAAATAGCGATCATTTTGTTAATCTATGTTAAAAAAGCACATCACTAATTGTGAATATCAGGGAGGAGAATGATTTTCCATAATAAAAGAAGGGGTATTTAAGGTAAGAAAAGAATATATGCGAGGTAATTGAGGTTAAAATATGTTTTTTACGAAGTCAAACTTGTTTACTTTTTGTAATCATGATTAAATGCAAATATTACTTTGCGACTAAATCGTAGGCAACATTGAAATAAGTCACCTTGTTAAGAAACACTTGGTTGTCTAAAGCGGGATGTAAACGAACTAAATAAAATGCGGCTGCTTCTTATTTAGTTTAAAATCGTGTTATAGTAAGTCATATTAAATGTGTTTAGAAGTTTAATCGCTTTAATTTTTTGAAAAAAAGATGCTTTGAGTATTTTCTACATAAGCTTTTAAAATACAAATGCATGTCATTGTGTGTGTAAAACACTATAAGCAGTTGTGAAATAACAAAATGAAAAAGTTAAATACCCTTCCTGACCTCATAAGATCATTCGCTGTTCGTGTTCGTGTTCATGGTATGCTGTGTTTTTTGGACTGTTGTTCGACTCTTGGACCTTAATTTTATTTTGTTCATGGGTTTAATTAACTTTATTTGATTCATGGTTTGAGATGTTGATTGTCCCTTCGGTATTATTTTACTTTAAAGACATTGATTTGCAGTAATGAAAATCGGCTAAAAAATCGTAAAGTGAAGAAGATTAACGCAATAAGACAAATATCCGCGAACATAACCTAATTTGCTCACGGTGATATATATGTAGAACCAAATCGTTATCATGATACATTTAACTACCTGATCTATAATTTTTAAACCTTTTACTACTTGAATAGTGACGAAATATATCAAAGGGACATCAAACTCATAATTAAAAACGAACTGACAAAGCCGGGCTAAAAACGAACAAGACAAGCAACAGTATACAAACAACAACATATAAAACTACAGATTGAGTAACACAAACCCCTAATTAAATTTTTGAGTGAACTCAGGGGCTCCCAAAGGGTAGTCAGATCATGTTCCACATGTGACACCCGTATTAGTTTAAACATATTCATTTATAGTGGATTGGGAAACAAGTTTTGCAACTTAAATTAATCGCTTTCCACTTTGCGGATGCGAGTGCTGCCTTGTAGCGGCATTAGCCTGCTCTTTTTCGAAATCTACAAAGGTGTGTTTAACGTGCAAGAGATATGGCTCTCTCTTAACACGGGTCAGCCATGTATCGTCCCCTTCCGACGGACTTTCATCGTTTCCTTAAGACCATACTCACAAATGGTGTCAAAGAAGAGCCGAAAATTCAGTCCCTGAAATTTTCATCACGGAACGGGAATCGAACCAGGAACTTTTGTGTTAGTAGTCCGATGCACTAACCACTACACCACGGCTCTCTTTTACCCGTCTTGTGGATCATGTATTCCCTAACTCGGTGCCAAGCCTTATTCGGTTGGTGACATTCACGGCAGAAATTACGGCAATTTGGTTACGTCGATGGAACTTATCAGTCGTCATCTGGCGAAACAGATATCTCATAATTGTCAACCAACTCGTAGTGGCGTCCATGAAATTTTCAAAGGGATGATTTCAACTTTGCATTTGAACTCTGGTTTTAAACCATGTTTAAACCACCATTTTTCTTCAAATGTCCTGTACCAAGTCAGGAATATGGCAGTTGGTATCGAATAATTTGTTTCTTTGTATGTTGGCGTTTGTTTTTGTAGCAGTTCAGTGTTTCTGTTATATCGTTGTGTTCCTCTTATAGTTCTCCTAGTTTTTGCTTTGTGACCCGGATTTATTTCAGTTACCTTTAAATCGATTGATGACTATTGAATAGCGGTATACTTTATTTCAGAGGAGTTGAGGCTCAATGAAATCGGTCTCCTCCTTTAGTAGTATAGATATGCAGGCGTTGCTATAATGTTGTTACATAGAAATGAAAAGTTTATAATTTGGTAGTAAGGGGTGTTTTTATGTGTTGTTTTGTGCTCATCTCTTTTGTCGTAAAACTTGTTCTCAACCAACCCTCATCATCGATTTCAAGATACGTGATAGAGTAAACTATAACTGTTTAGTCTTTTATTTTCAATTTCAATGGAAAATACGAGTCCAACATTGTCACAAATTTTGCACTATTCAGTGAGATGACATCATCTATATAATGGAAAGTGAAGTTTCATGATAATGATAGCTTCTTTTCAGTCGTCATCAGAAACGTTTGCATGAAGTCATCCTCGTATGAAAAATGAGCTAGTCATTCAAGCTATTCAGGAAGTGTAGTTGTAACTAGAATCATTGCGTATTAATGGATATTTTTTCTTCAAAATTATTCTTATTTGATGAATTAATTCATGTAAACAATGAACAACGCAATTTAAGCAATCAAGAAGTCAAGTTTTATAATGTGTTTACTAATTTTTGAAATTCTTTGAAATTTCAATTTTCATCAATTTATTTTCTATTTATTTTAGTCTAAATTTTCAATTCACATTAAATAAATAAAAGGTCTTTTCACTACATCAATATTTATAATGAAGCTACAAATAAAACAATTAGGAAAGTAGAAATATGTTTATTTCAGTTTGGTAGTTACAATGCAGATTGCAATCTCTTAGTTTCACCCCCTTTATTTCAAGCAATAAGATGATTCGCGCACACATTTTTTTACTCTAAATTTCTCAGATTCTTAAGAATTTGTTTATTAAATCTTATATTGACCACATACAATGTTTAAATAGGAAGAAATGCTTAAAAGCTGTTTTTTCGCAGATGGCGGTATTTTGGGCAACTGTATGAGTTGTTATGATTTGCTGTTTGATTAGAAGTAAGCATAATTTTAGGAAATTTTATGATGTCAAAAACTTCTTTGATAGTCATTACATGGTTTTACTTAGTTTTAAGTGATAAGCATTTGCACCAGAAAGAAAAATTTGGGTTTTCACACATTTTGTTAACTTTTACTCGAATTTCAGGAAACATGTGTTCTCTGTCAAAAACGCGCTTTAAATATTAAAAAATATTTTAAAAATGCATTTGAATAATGACTGTTAATTTCTCTGCTAAAAGTTTAAATTGTTTGCATATGTGAATTTAGTATATAAAAGTCATATTATGCAATCAGGCTGAAATCTTAGAAAATATGCACTTATTCGTCCTTGGCCTTTGATCTTGATTTGACGGAAATTGCACCGTACGATTTTTTTACGACCGGGCAAAACAGATAGTACAGATGTGTGGCTTTCAAATGATATATAATTTAGCCGTGTGTAAGGTAGGTGTATTAAAAATTTAATTTTATTGTTAAAGTCACTCGCCTAATAGCAATGACAATACTTCTGAGACATATTTTATTTCTATTTTTGTCGGTGAAATAATTATGACACATGGATTTTATGGAACTGAATATTTATCTGTTTGGTTCTATAACCACAAAGACAAAATATGTGGATCATAGAAGTAGACCAGCATGTACACGATTCACCATTTTACGGAACATTGATCACACGCTGTTTGCTGTCCCCGAGTCTGCTTAAATTAAAACATTTAAAGTGGTACCCAACTCTTTCACTAAAATTCATTTGGCTAGTTTAATTCTAATAAAATTTTGACAAAGTATTCACTTTGACCCTTTGACAAAAATTTAAAAACTTCAAAAGATTTGAACCAACAGTTTTATCAGAAAAATTACACTGGTTATATAGCAGTTTGACAAACACTAATTTTGAACATTGAAAAGCTTAATATTCCTTTAACAACACAACGTGATCAAAACGTTTAGCTGATTTTACAGAGTTATTTCCCTGTAGTGTTAGGTACCACCTTAAAGTAGCCTTGTTATTTACTTTGACTTACTATTTAACCTTTAGGAAATCACTCTTAATTTATATGAGTTACCTCTGTGAAGAACATCTGATGATGAAATGATAGAAAGTCAATATTCAAACGTGTGTAAAAAGATAACCCTGGCATGCACTTGAGAATAAAATGCATTTTCAACAATAAATCGAACGAAATAACTGTTGAATCACATTTTATTTTTCTTTTGCCAAATGTCTTCTTACCAGTCCCCTCTGCAACAATTAGTAGCTAACATAACGAATGTCTCAATCGGGAAATTACTTGTTTACGTCACATTTTTATACTTTTATAATTTTACATAGCATTGTCGAGTAACTAACGATTAAAGTTTTTATTGCTTCGGCATTTGTCAAGTCATTTAAGTTGACATTTTCTTTAATTAATATGGAACCACTTTTGTTCAGTTGCATTGCGGTCTGGAGCTCGCATGTCAGTAACTGATAGAGCTCCTTTGTTTATTCAAGTTGATAGTAGTCCTTGTTTTGAATTATCATTGATATCGTTATAATTATTAGTTAACTGTTTACAAGAATTTAAATTTTTGAAAAACTAAGGGTTTTCTACCTTAGGAATAGATTACCTTAGCTTTATTTGGCACAACTTACAGAATTGTTAGTCCTCAATGTTCGTCAACTTCGTACTTTATTCGACCTTTTTATCTTTTTTTTTACTCGAGCGTCACTGATGTGTCTTTTGTAGACGAAACTCATGTCTGGGTTAAATAAAAAATTGCAATCTTTGTATCTATGATGAGTTTATTTACAACCACTTGGTCGATGCCACTGGTGGTAGAGTTTTTATTCCCTGAGGGTATCACCAAACCATTAATTAGTACTTCTGTATTGACATGAATTATCATTGATATGGTCATTATTATAAATCAACTGTTAAAAAAACCTTTGAATTCCTAAATTTTCTAAAGCTTTTCTACCTCAACAATAGATTACCTTAGCTGTATTTGGCAAAACCTTTGGATATTTTGTCCTAAATGCTATACAACTTCATACTGTATTTGGTCTTTTTAACTTTTTTCGATTCGAGCGTCACTGAAGAGTTTTTTGAAGACGAAACACGCGTCTGGCGCAAATGCAAAATTGCAATATTGTTATCTGTGATGAGTTTATTGTTAGTGTGCGTTCAACTCGCTACACTAATATACATCATTGTTAAGGGATGTATTAAAGACCATCTCCGTTTGCAGGATTTTTTTTTTGCTTCATCGAAGGCCAATTGGAGGCCTAGGGCTGGTTCTGCTCTTTAGTCCGGTTATCATTTCTTTGACACATTCTCCGTTACCATTCCGAATTCCTTAACAAAAGTATAATTGAATATGTTTACACTAAAAAATGGAATTATTATGGATGTGAATGCTTCAGTGGTTAACCACGACTACGTCGATGCCACTGCTAGAGGAGTTTTCGCCCCAGAGTGTATCAATTAACCAGCCTATATACTCAGCACCTCTTTTTGAACACGAATTATCATTTATATTGTTTAATGATTAACGTTGACAAAGCCAAGGATTATCTTACCCAGAAATACATTAGATTAATTATATTTAGCAAAACCTTTAGTAATATTTCAATTTCATACTTTTCTTGACCTTTTGATTTTATTTTAATCGAAGAGCTAGCAAAGCAAGAAACGATGTTGTTCACAAGTAAAACCTTTCGGTTCTTGAATTCTTGTCATGCCAGGATATGATTGTTTCCCCTTGTTTAATCAAATCACATTTTACTATATGACGGCCTTCTTCGAATATTTCTCTTGGTATGTTCATTCACCTATTTGTACTTCTCGATAATGATCTCGGTTGAGAGCACTTAGTATAGCAATCAAGTCCTTCGTACTGTAATTGTTTTTTGAAGTAAAAGATTAAAGAATCTGTTCATTTAGATTTAAGGCTTGAAATCTAATTATCTTAACTGATTGGAATTCAAAACACATTGTTGGTTAAGAATTTTAATTCTTTTAATTACATTGATTCGCTGTTTTTGTACAACGTTGGATTTTCCAAAGGATTTTCTTTCGTTTATTTACCGGAGGTTGGTTTTAGTATCTAATTGATACAAATGTTATTTGATGGAGTACTTGCGTGGTACTTTGTCAATGATGTATTACATGCAATTCACGGTAATTATTATAATCAAGATACTGGGGTTTATTGTACTACAATAGCATCTTTCATACTCTAGCAGATAATTGAACATGAAAGTCGAGACAAATATATTTAAATGCAAAAGACAAATCTAAATTTTTTTTTTTCTAAAATGAAATAAGAACATTTATTTTTAACACAACTTACTGTCAACAATGATATTGTAAACTGGTATCTAACATTGAAATTTTATTTAAGTAGGCAAGGTATGTTCATAAATATATGTTCAGCCTCTACATCCGGTAATATTTTATCAGATATCATTTATATTTGTTTTGTTAAACAAGCATAGAGATTCATTATGAAAGTTTAAATCTTCAAGTCGGAACGATAAAAAAGTTTAATATGTTCTTCAATTTTATGAATTGGTTTACTTTACTTATTTATAAACAATAAACCATTTTTTGTCGTCGTTCAGTCACTGCGCCTGGTAATTCTTTTATCAAAACCAATTGGCCTATTTTTTAACAGACAAAATATTCTGCAATAAATTCTAAACTATGTTTTAGATATCACACACGATGAAGTCTTCCTGTAGAGCTGATGAATTTGTTGTGTCAAATATTAAACACCTCGATCAAAAACTGCAAGAGTTATTCTTCGTTGAATTGCAAAGGCCTTTGTACAATCTACAATAATTGTCGAAAATGTCAATAATATGTGCGAGTTGATTTTTCTAATTTACATATTTTAACACCGTAAACACTAATGATTCGTTTTCTGAAGTGGTATGTCAAAAAAGAGGGACGAAAGATACCAAAGGGACAGTCAAACTCATAAATCGAAAATAAACTGACAACGCCTGGCTAAAAATGAAAGAGGACAAACAGACAAACAACAGAACACATCACACAATATAGAAAACTAAAGAATAAGAAACACATACCCTACAACAAACTAGGGGTGAACGCAGGTGCTCCAGAAGGGTAATCAGATCCTGCTCCACATGTGGCACCCGTCATGTTGCTTATGTGATAACAGATCCGGTAAATAGTCTTATTTGGTAGGTCACATTCATGAAAGGGAAGGGGATTGTAGTTACGACATAAGGAACATATCCGATATCATTTGTGAAAAGGTTATTTCATAACGGTCACCTTACTCGTGATGGCGTCCGTAAAATTTACGAAGGGATGCAGGTGCTTGAATCTGATATAGGTTTCAAAGGATAATAATCATAATGACAGTTTCAATAATTTTATAATTAAAAGTATAAGTTGAAATCTGTGCTATATCTGTTTCATTTCTACAGTAAACTCCATCTTATATTTATTTCTTAAATGATCTCTGCTTTGACTTTTTCACAACAGAAAACCAAGGGTACCAATTCATAAGGGACAAGGTAACAAATGCAAACTTTTTTTTTGATTTTCGTTTACGATTTTTACATAAGTCAGTATTTTCTTTTGAACTTTTTTAAATTGCCATTTATGAACCCTTTATAGCAGTTGTAATCCAAAAGTTCATTTCTATGAATGTTGCATTTTTGCTTATTTTTTGTTGCACTTCAGTTATTTCGTTGTTTCCCTCTTATAGTTCATGTGTTTCCCTCGGTTTTAGTTTGTAAAAGAGAGACGAAAAATACCAAAGGAACAGTCAAACTCATAAATCGAAAATTAACTGTAGCTTTGATTTGTTTTCTCTCAATCGTTTCTTGTCCATTCGTTTTTGATGCGTTTTGTTATTTGATTTTGCCATGTGATTATGGACTTTTCGAATTGTTTTCCCCTAGTTCAGTATTTTTGTGATTTTACTTTTTATGACTTTTGAACAGCGGTATGGTAATACTTCCTTTATTTATAGCTTACTATACGGTATAAAATTTGTCAAATGTTGAATTCCGTAAAGTTGATCTCTGATGGAGGGTTGTCTTTGTCTAAATGCAATAATTTCATATCTCTGTTTGTATATGACTGTTTTTGGAGTTATGTCTCTGCAGTTTAGCTTTTTTCGTTTAAGTAAGATATTATTGAAATCAACTGCTTCCAGTAAAACAAACAACAACTTCCAGAGTATACTATAGCATCGATTGCGATGCTAACATTTTGTAAATATTCGAGCAATTGCAACACCTGCATAAAATAATGTGTTTGCTAATTGCATTTTCTTTCACCTATCTGAATGCATAACGAGCTAGTCCTGATGGGAGAATAGTCCAACGAGTATTCTATTATTTTCTTAAATTTTTAAAATGTAAGAAAATCCTTTCGATGAACACTTAAATCTGTCTCATATGTTGCACTGAGTTACGATCAATAAAGCTTTAAAAGCCTTTATTAAGAGCAATTTCATGATGAAAATTATGAACTGCTGATGTAAAAGTCTCCTTTATAATTATGATTGAAAGTAGGAACACAGCCAACTACAAATTACATCTGACGTACAAAGAGGACACTTATTGTTTAATAACCTATTGACGTCAAAATATACACTAAATAATCTTGACGTTATGGATCATATTGACATTAATGAATCGTAAATTAAAAAAATATATAAAGTACAGGATAAGAATGAAAAAAGTCTTCGATTCTAGAAATTTTGTGTTAGTCCATAATTTTGTCGCCTTTAAGTTTGACGTAGCAAGGTTTTGTTTCTGTAGGGAAATTTTTGCAATAAGTTTTAATATCGCATAATTTTAAAACATGAAAATAAAAGCCCAAATACATTTTATGATTGCCAATAAGACAACTCTCCACAAGAGACCAAAAATAGAACTTTACAACTATAGCTCAATGTATGGCCTTCAACACGGAGTACAACTCATACCGCATAGTCTCCGAAGTCCATAATCTGTAATTGTTTCCTGTATTGTTTTTTGTATTAGGATTTCGACTTTTACGTTTAACACTGTTTGGTAATAGTATTTTCTGTCTAGTGACTTGGACGAAGAATAAACTTTTGAGACTTCTTTAAATAACAGATACGTTTTCAACTTGCTATTTGTCTGTTTTTATTGGACTTTGATTGATTTTCTCATGGTATAAAATGACATTTACTAGAAACTGAATTAACCTTACAGACAAAAGCAATAACCGTACGTAAAATTTCATTTTATCATCGAGTTATATTTCTCGTTTTAAAAAAAAATATATATGGAATAACATGAGGTGGAAAAGAGATATTTGAACTCGCCGTATTAAGCATAAAGATGCCCATGACATCTTAAATCGATTTACAAAAGCACTTTTAATGTTTTAAAGACAAATTGTCATTTTCAGAACAATTTAACAACAATTCATTTTCTGGCGCCTGGACATAACGATCGACGGACAGTTTAAAATGATATTTACGTGGTAAAGTATTTCTATACAGTTCCATATTTTTTCTGTTGCATAACCATACAAAAGCAATGTTTTATCGTTATGAATCTGTTCTGACTAGCTTAAAAAATAAAATGGAAAAAAAGAAAAAGAAAATCTGACGTGGAAAGTGTGTATAAAAAGGGCATCATCATCATCATTTATAAACTAAATGTTGAAAGCATCCCTAATACAGATAAATCTGCACGTTTTAGAGTATCAGACCACACAGAAACGTTCATATAAGCCAATTAGCTAATATAGAACATTCACTTCCTGTTTTAACAATTTGGCATATCTTTGGGGAATTTTTGGTCCTCAATGCTCTTTAACTTTGTACTTGTTTGGCTATATAACTATTTTGATCTGAGAGTAACTGATGAGTCTTATGTAGACGAAACGCGCGTCTTGTGTACTAAATTATAATCCTGGTACCTTTGCTAACTATTGACTCCTATAATTTGGCGAAAATAATGCACACTATCAGATTTTATATCTTCGAATAACATAAAATAGGCTAAAGCCATGTTCATGTATTTTGACGATATGAAACGGAAATATTCCGATTAACACTTTCGATGATTAATGCTGTTCCATTTCCATTGCTGAAGATCAATTAACAGAACGGAGGCGATTAAAAATTAATAATGGTTCGTATTTTTCTAATTTATTCTACCTATCTACTTCAAATTTGCTAGGTTTTAGCTAAGATTGCAACTTCAATAAATAAATTTGACATTAGACTGTTATGGCGGGTTTGTTGTAAAAAATTAATGTTTTCGTATACACGGGTATAAATCCGTTTTACATTACCGTTATCAGTTTGCAGATAAAATAGCAGACCTTGTCGACTAGAGAATAAAAGACATAATGAAGGAGAGTCGAACCTTGTTTTCGATTGAGATTCTGACTGTTATACGTCTAGTGAGCAATTTTATTGTGTGGTACTTACATCAAATCACGAACACAATTGTTTCTTAAGAATAAAAAAATATATGTGGGATATAGCATAATGCACTTGAAGCTTAAAACACCAGCTTTTGCATAACAGTAGTATTAGAAAACATAAAATTCTACAATGCTGTTATGTATTTATGCCGGGCTTTCAGGTACCCTCATTGTCTAATTATAAGTATCAGAATAAATAGACATATTTTTTTTTTTTTTTTTTTTTATTTTGGTCGGGTTGTTGTCTCTTTGACACATTCCCCATTTCCATTCTCAATTTTATTGTTTAGAAGCTTTTATACAGACGGATCATCTGTTCATTCTAGAATTTAGATATCATATATTTGTAATAAATAATAAAAAAAAATTGTTAAAAATATGTGATATAACAATTTCAAAACTATACTGGTTAACCACCATATGCACAATTAAAAAAACAAATATGCATATGATTTCTTACACTTCTGCACCAAAGCAAAGCGAATTGGAGGTCTTCTCAACTTCTTACTGAATTCAGACGATAGCGTCACTGCAAATAACACATTACAAATTGTTCAAAGCGCTATTCTGGTAATTTCAAAAAGAATGCTCAACCGTAATAATTGGAAAACCAAGTCTTTGTTAATAAAATGTATTGAGATGATTTAAAATGAGTAAAATAAAACGTAGGTACCTATTTATCATGGATTTTACGAGAGTCAGTTTATTTTTGACTTCTGAATTTGAATGTCCCTTGACACAAAATTCTCTTGCTTGAGATTAATGATAAAAATGAAACTATAAAGCAAAAGCTTCCGAGTGAGAACACCTTTTTATAAAGAAAAGAAAGTTCAAAATGTAAAATTCAACTCATCGTTTTAGTACTGTTCTTGTTGTTAAATTGATGAGGTATCTTTGTATAAGGTTTTGTACAGTTCATTGCCCAGTTTGTTGTTTTTACATTTGGCCATGATATTGATTTGAAATATTTCTATCTCTTTCCCCTTTTTATAAACCTCTAATCATTTTTCAATGTCACACAAATGATAATTATCAGCAAAATTTTTATTTATTTCTTTTTTTGATTTAATTGCATATAACCATTATTGAATTCTTGACTATATGTTTCTAGTAATATCTGTATTCACTGTCAAACAGAACGCTACACAACAAATAACAAAAAATAACTTTTTGACAACACAACCCCTATTAAAAACTTATTTTGACTGGTAAATGTAACGTTGAATAATAATAGAGTAACAGATATATATCGGAATAAAGAAATAAGTAGATGTGATAAGATTTCTAATGATACAACATTCCTCAAAAAGATCAAAACAACTTAAGGTCACTGTATGGCCTTCAACAATGAGTAAAGTCAATCATGTACTTTAAAAAATGATAATCTGCCGTAAAAGATTAGAGAAAATAGAAAAGAGCAAAATTAGAGCCTGATTTGTGCTTAAAACAATATACGAAAAACGACATGGAGGACACACCGACAATAACTGGATGAAGTACATGCTACGTAACCTGGGACCACCGCGGTTCACAAGGAAACATAAATATTAAACTGTTAAAATCAGATGCAGCAGGATTGACTCTTCAGATCTGCATGAATCACAAACAAAGTTAGCAAAAAAAAAATCTATCTGAAAGTATTTGCAATTACTAAAGTTAATTCACTGCTAATAAAAGAAAAATATTTGCTAGACTTTAATACCAATCATTATACGTCCTACGCATGCAGAGTAAAGACGCCATCAACAGTCTGAGAAAGGAATGACATTTTGCTTCGTCAAGAAACAAAAATCGACTGAATTCAGTCAGTTCGGGAATATTTAATTTTTGTTCTGTTTTGAGGAGATCAATTTGAAATATGAAATATATTGCACAAACGACGCTATTCTCCTTAATTGAGAATGACAAACATATGATTGCAATTAGATTTTTGATGCTCTTAAATCACGAACCACGAAGCGTCAGGTTCTGATACAGAGTGTAATAACATATGATTTAGAATTGTAATTTCATATGATTTAGATTCGTGTTCATATACTACCTTGATACAGGAGATGACAAAACAGTCACCATAGAAAGTAATAATGTTCTTATATTAATGTATAACCTCTATCCTTAATATTAAGAAACACCATTGATTAACTGATTGATTGCACTGCAGACTCGTAGAACCAGAGTATATATCGTGTAGCAGATGGCGTGAAATTTGTGTTTATATTTCTTTTAGTAGGCAAGTGTACATTAAGTAGGATCTCCATCTTATTGTTACTTAATTGAATTGACATTTGGTGGTTCTTGATAACGTTTATATTTCATTAACGTAGACTATATTTGCCTGAAAATATTACGTTAATCTGAACATGGGTAGCTATTTGACCACTCTTTAGTATAAAACATTCTTGTGACATGTCAAATGTCTGTTGTTGAAGTAGCATCGTATGATTGAATTTTTTTACATGAACAAAGACCATTCAAATGACATTTAAGGTACACAAAGGAGGGTGACAAAAACTCTAAAACATTGAAATGAAAATAACAAGTTAAAATAACTAATTTTCAGCGTCACGGAATGCATCTGCATTACTGTTTTTAAATGCTGCCTGGAAGCGGCGTCTTATTGGAAGAAATATAAAGACGCATTTTTAAGTGTTTATTATCAAGTATTTGTCTTTAAATCCTATTTCCGGTTTGTAAACATCATGACCTATTGTGGTTGGGAATCAAGCAATAAATTGTCAACAATTATTTATTATATAATAGATGTTCTGTTAAATCCATTTCAGCAATGCAAAAACCATAGTTTATTAATCCCAAAGGAGCGGGACCAATTGCGTCGACTGGAGTAATGTTTTCTTTAATGCACACATCTTCATTGTGAATTTAAAATCAGTAAACATTTAGTTATTCTTTGAACTGAAATGCATAAATTAACTTAAATAAAGATGTGTTACTAATGGACGGATTTTTCATTTTCTACAATAAAGTAGTACGATTGGATATTATAATTTAAGTGGTATTATGCATATCAGCGTAGACGACTGACTATACTTGTTTCTAAAGATCTTAAGTTACTTTATAGGGGCTAATTGTAAAAACAGATACTTTTCAATAGACACGTTCTATTTAATTTAATTTATATTAATATAGTAAATTGGATCATGTTCTGATCGTTCCTCAATTGAAATGAGTTATTGACATTATGAGGTTTTTGATTAGGCTTGTTTTTGTCTCTAGAAAGTTTTCATATTTTGTCATGCCGTGGATTGTTCAACGCCGTACAATGCATTACATAAACCCCCATCAACGTCTTTTAATCTCTGTAGTTTTTTTTTCATATAATTCGTTCTCATTTTTCAAGGCATGACCTTTTATAGCTTACAACGGTCTGTTTTGATATTTGTTGAATTGTATTTTTGTCTAATCAATCAACCTATCATTTCATTGTATACAATTATGTTCACCATTTATATAATGTCAATATGGATTTGTCTGATTAAACAATGTAGATCTTGACGTATTTTTGATTTAGACGTGGTGAATTTACAGTTACATTTTCGCTGGGGTTTTAATTTCGTGGATATTTCTTTTCCACGAAATAAACGAAATTAAATCCCAACGAAAATTTCTGCTTTATCAGCATTTAATTTACAGTCTTAATCGATTTATGAATATTGAACAGAAGTATATTACTCGATTTATTTCACTTGACTGGGCGGAGTTTAACCGGTTCTGTCATAATATACCAGTCCATCTATAGATAGGTGTTTTAGGATAAACTCATTCATGAAGTGTCAGTCATTCTTTTGTAAATTCCTTTGATGACAGGTGATTAAAAATCAGTAATGATTATAACGGCAATCATCCTTATCACCCACATCTTCAAATAAACTGTCCTTATAAAACGTAAGCTGCACCCGATCAGTTGAAATGACATTGGTAATACTACTGTTGTCTTTATCAAATATATATATTAAAATATTTAAGTTATGAAGCCATACGTCCATTTAGGTGACTGTAATATTTTTTCTGTCTATGAAGAAATAACATAAAAAATTTGGTGCACACTGAATAACGCGCGTAGCGGGTTATTTAATAGTGTGCACCACATTTTTTATGTTATTTCGAATAGACAGAAAAAATATTTCAGTCATTTCTTATAATTTAATTCTAAATTCCTTTTAAACCGTAGAAAACCATGAAAAAAAGGTTAATGACGTCACGGTCACATGACTAAATTATGTCTATGGGCTCATAACAAAATAACGTCAGCCAATCAGAAGACACGTTACATCCAAATATAAATTATTAGAGGATGTCGTCATTCATCTTTAAGATTATCTTTGTTACTTCAATTAGTTTTTTAGCTCACCTGGCCCGAAGGCGTCCGTCGTCCGTCGTCCGTCGTCGTCCGTCGTCGTTAACTTTCACAAAAATCTTCTCCTCTGAAACTGCTGGGCCAAATTTAACCAAACATGGCCAAAATCATTATTAGGGTATCTAGTTTAAAAATTGTGTCCGGTGACCCGGCCAACCAACCAAGATGGCCGCCATGGCTAAAAATAGAACATAGGGGTAAAATGCAGTTTTTGGCTTATAACTCAAAAACCAAAGCATTTACAGCAAATCTGACATGGGTAAATAAAGGCAACAGTAGTATACCGATGTTCAAAATAAATCCATGGACAAAAAACAAAATTGCTAATCAGGTCAACATCTATCTGCCCTACAATTTTGAGATGAATCGGACAACCCGTTGATAGGTTGCTGCCCCTGAATTGGTAATTTTAAGGAAATTTTGCTGTTTTTGGTTATTATCTTGAATATTATCATAGATAGAGATAAACTGTAAACAGCAAAAAATGTTCAGTAAAGTAAGATCTACAAATAAGTCAACATGATCAAAATGGTCTGTAGACCCCTTTAAGAGTTATTGCCCTTTATAGTCAATTTTTAACCATTTTTCGTAAATCTTAGTCATCTTTTACAAAAATCTTCTCCTCTGAAACTACTAGGCCAAATTAAACCAAACTTGGCCACAATCATCATTGGGGTATTTAGTTTAAAAATTGTGTCCGGTGATCCGGCCAACCAACCAAGATGGTCGCCATGGCTAAAAATAGAACATAGGGGTAAAATGCAGTTTTATGGCTTATAACTCTGAAACCGCAGCCTTTAGAGCAAATCTG
This sequence comes from Mytilus galloprovincialis, assembly GCF_965363235.1. Taxonomy (NCBI): domain Eukaryota; kingdom Metazoa; phylum Mollusca; class Bivalvia; order Mytilida; family Mytilidae; genus Mytilus; species Mytilus galloprovincialis. Next base: position 29,453,378 of record NC_134839.1, on the reverse strand, counting down.
ACATAGGTAAAATTGTTTATCAGGTCAAGATCTATCTGCCCTGAAATTTTGAGATGAATTGGACAACCCGTTGATAGGTTGATGCCCCTGAATTGGTAATTTTAAGGAAATTTTGCTGTTTTTGGTTATTATCTTGAATATTATTATAGATAGAGATAAAGTGTAAACAGCAAAAATGTTTCGCAAAGTAAGATCTACAAATAAGTCAACAAGACCAAAATGGTCTGTTGATCCCTTTAGGAGTTATTGCCCTTTATAGTCAATTTTTAACCATTTTTCGTAAATCTTAGTCATCTTTTACAAAAATCTTCTCCTCTGAAACTACTGGGCCAAATTAAACCAAACTTGGCCACAATCATCATTGGGGTATGTAGTTTAAAAATTGTGTCCAGTGACCCGGCCAGCGAACCAAGATGGCTGCCATGGCTAAAAATAGATCATAGGGGTGAAATGTAGATTTTGGCTTATAACTCTGAAACCGCAGCCTTTAGAGCAAATCTGACATGGGGTAAAATTGTTTATCAGGTCAAGATCTATCTGCCCTGAAATTTTCAGATGAATCTGAACGTTGTTGGGTTGCTGCCCCTGAATTGGTAATTTTAAGGAAATTTTGCTTTTTATGGTTATTATCTTGAATGTTATTATAGATAGAGATAAACTGTAAACATCAATAATGTTAAGCAAAGTAAGATTTACAAATAAGTCAACATGACGGAAATGGTCAATTGACCCCTAAGGAGTTATTGTCCTTTATAGTCAATTTTTAACAATTTTCATAAAATTTGTAAATTTTAACTAACATTTTCCACTGAAATTACTGGGCCAAGTTCATTATAGATAGAGATAATTGTAAGCAGCAAGAATGTTCAGTAAAGTAAGATGTACAAACACATCACCATCACCAAAACACAATTTTGTCATGAATCCATCTGCTTCCTTTGTTTAATATTCATAAAGACCAAGGTGAGCGACAAAGGCTCTTTAGAGCCTCTAGTTTAATTATGTTTAGCATTATAATGGTATTAATCTTTGCGTTGCATGCTTAAAATGTGTTAACTGAACTTTAAATCGAAACATAGGCCGACGACTATATTATTTGCTCTTTTTTGTATCAAATATTTATCAAGTTTTCTTTTTTCATGTCTAAAAAACTTGAAACGAATTATAATCTTCTGGATGAGGAAGATTTGGAAAAACCAATGTGCAATGAATAATGTGAAGTGCACTTATATGGAATTTAAAATATTGATCAATAGTACAAATTTCTTTGAGTTATAAATCACTCAAAATTAGTTTAATATTATCTTCTTATCCTAAGGAAATATGATTCACAGCCATTTATTGTATTATTTCTTTTGATATAATTTATTTTAAGCAATTGAAGTTTTTGTTTGATGAACAAAAACATCTGAATATGCTAACATACCTAAAAGTGCACTTAAGAGATACAAAGTCACTACCACTCTGACATAAAAAACAATGCTGAGGTTTCACGTATTTCATTATTCAAAAGTTAAACCTTGAATTCGAAATCGAATCCTTACAAACTGACCGATATTAGCTACCTTTACAACAATGTAATCCACCATTTCACTTTACAAGGAAATACCTGTACCAAGTGGGGAACATGACAGTGGTTTACCATACGTTGATATTTCCATTTGTTAAGGGACTTTCTATTTGAAATCCTTGGAATTCGCTAGTCTTTTTATTTAACATTTTTTTACCATTACAATTAATGGACAGTTACCATATTAATGATGCATTTGACATTGGAGTCTTTCTATCTTATTCATTCGTATTATTTCCGAAAATATTTGCTGCTAGTCAAAATTTTTCCGGATAATATCCAGATGTAATGCATCATCATTTATATGTTTGTCAACTATTGGACGCTTGAAACAGTATGATTCAAAGGAAAACAAAATGAAACTTGGGAAATGATTCGCGTGCGTAGATTCATTTAAAAAGATTCAGATAACTCATCATTGGTATGATGTCTTGTTGAGATTAACGGTTTTAAATACTTCTACACATGCTTTCTTAATTTGTTTGTTTTTTCTTGTGGCCACTTTTAAGAGTGCAAAAGAAAAAATTGGCAAAAGATACCAGAGAGGTATTCAAACTCATACTTGGTAAATAAACTGACAACACCATGGCTGAAAACGAAATAGAACAACAGACAAACAATAGTACACAAACACAAAACAGAAAATAGAAAACTTGAGAATAAGTAACACTAACGTCCATCAAAAACTTGGGGTTATCTCGTTTGCTCCAGGAAGGAAAGCAGATTCTGCTCCACATAGGTTACCCGTCGTGTTGCTCAAGCTAATACAAACCCGACAATAAGTCTAATACGTTGGGTCACATACATAAAGGAACGGGATTGTATTTGCGACAATACAATATAAATATTGTAGAGGGCAAGTGTACTTAATGGTCACCCTAAATGTGAAATCACACCATAATTGTACCTGTAATGGAAGACCTTTCAGTTTAGAACACATATTTATATTGTGCATTAATGCCTACTATTTATACGTTCATGATCCATCTGAAGTTTTATTTAAGCTAAGCCTCGTCTGTGATATTGTTCATCTTATCTACGCTAGCTCTTGATTTCTATGTTCTATCGTATGGTATGAAGAAAAAAATGTGTGTTGGATATTTCTCAGCGAGACAGAAACGTAATCACGCAAAAAACTGAAGTTTTTTCATCTCACGAAATATTTAATAAAGAGTTAAACCTCAAGGAAGTTGGAATTTGATAATTTAGTCTAAATGATATTGGTAAATCATTGGAAATTTCCAAAAAGGCGAGAACAGTCCGTACAACTAAAATACGTTATTATATTTTTTTGTCTGCCCTTTTTGGGATTAAATGTCGTTTTTTTTCTTGGATGAGTAATTAATCATATTGAATCCTTCAACAATCTCTTGTACAAGAGTTGGAATATTATTGCGTAAATTAATTACGAGTAGAATTACGTAAACAGACATTAAATTTTAATAAATGGTTTGTAAAAATTATATCAAAATCAACTACCAAAAGTAGGTAAAAATTCAAACCTCAATTTGTTTTACAGTTATAATCGACACTGGATACTGTTGAACATTTATTTGCACCTAATTTGGTATGTGCACAATGCGGTTATCCGGTCCAACATTTTGCTTAAATGACAAATTTTAATTTGGCAAATATTGTATTTGATCTACGGGAAATTATTGAACATTACACGTTTCTGCATTTCTGTTCATAGGCGGCGTAACAATTCCCATCAATAATCAGGACTGGTATATATTTTAAGTAAAAAGTTATAAAAATAATAACCAAATCAACTACAAAAAGTAGGAAAAAATTCAAACCTACATTTGTTTTACAGTTATAATCGACACCGGGTACTGTTGAACATTTATTTGCACCTAATTTGGTATGTGCACAATGCGGTTATCCGGTCCAACATTTTGCTTAAATGACAAATTTTAATTTGGCAAATATTGTATTTGATCTACGGGAAATTATTGAACATTATACGTTTCTGCATTTCTGTTCATAGGCAACGTAACAATTGCCATCAATAATCAGGACTGGTATATATTTAAGTAAAAAGTTATCAAAAAGTCAAATGAGCAATGGTAAAATTCTTAGAAGCCTTTATATTTGATATAATCATATTTAAATTTTGAGACAACATAGTTATATTAGTAAAGAGTTAAAATATTCTTTGTTACTTGATGCATATAAAACATAAGATCAAAGAAACTGCAAAGAGTATATATTTCCATAAATAAGATCATTTATTGGCAATTAAAGCGAGTTATGCCTTAGAAGGAGAAAATTGTTTAACCTTTTCCAATTACATGGGTTTTTGTCAAAGGTGCGTTAATTTTAACGTTGATGAGCATGCCCTTTATGAAGAAATGTTTTTATTGATTATCAAAATCCTCTCTCTCCTTGATTATTGGTAGTTGATGCCGTATTATCATGGTGCATCAAACAATACTGCATCGGATAAAGAGGGAACTATAAGGTTAAGAAACTTTACAATTAACCAACAATCGATATAGGAAAGAAATAAATACCATTCATATATATTAAGATGGATCAATGATTTCCCTTTGACAGTTAGAGACTAGTGTGTGTATGGTATACACAATTTCCGTGTAACAAGTAAAAGTGACTTACTAATAATGTCGTTGAAACCGGGACCAGGTATTAATTTATCAGCATCTATGCAAAATCTTGACACTTTCAAAGATGAAGAGGAAATAACATTTAAAGATAAAATCAAAAGAACTTTTTCATCAATCAAAAGGCGTCACAAGAAGCAAATACAGAGTGTTAAGATGCCGGAACCTAAGCAGTTACAACCACCAAAAATATCAATTGATTCTAAACAATTGCAAGCACCGTCGACTTCAAACGGACACAAACCGCTTCGTGCTGTCAAATCAAATCCTTTTCCTTCAGCAGAAAGGTATGTTCTTCATTTGTCTAATTTGTTTTATTTTAAACTTATTACCGATTCGACGTCATCTATTTAAATGGTTACATAAAGATACAATTTAATTATAACACTTCGGTGTTGACAGGAATATCAAATATATGGTCATTTTTATAAATTTCCTGTTTCAAAACTTGGAATTTTTTCGGAATTAAGGATTTTCTTATCCCAGGAAAAGATTAACTTAGCCTTATTTGGCACAACGTTTTGGAATTTTGGGTCCTCAATGCTCTTCAACTTTGTACGTGTTTGGTTTTAGAACTCTTTTATCTGAGCGTCACTGGTGAGTCTTATGTAGATGAAACGCGGGTCTGGCGTACTAAATTATAATCCTGGTACCTTTGTTTACTAATAATGTGATTTAGCACCATATTGCTTATTATTATGTTAAACACAACCGGTAGACACTTAAATCTTCTCAATTTACACATAGTTTATGTGGGATTTTTACGCCTTCATTTTTAGTTGTACAGTTTAGTTTTATTTCGTTCTTTCTTTCTATGTTTTTTTCGACTTATTTAATTTTACATCGACTTTATTTTACCTTTTTTGCATTGGATATCAACCGCACTCGCAACACGGTGTGAATTATAGATATAAAAAATGTGACATTTCATATATGGATATTAAAAGAACATTGTTAACCGTGTACTATAGAAGTAGTATTACATTATTATTGATAATTTGTGCTGTTTCTTATCAATTTGATTTAGACAAACGATCATTATGATGCAAATTGTGACATGTCCTTATGTTCGTACAAAAAATTGAAAGGTATTTTACAATCTTGAAGTTTTAACGAAATAAATTAGTAGCCTTGGATCTGGAATTGAAGGACTTTAGAATATTTTTTTATCTGATGAATTTGGTTTTTCTTTGTTGACATGTATTTTTGCTTTCTAAATGATTAAGATTTTAATCCAATGTTGACTGCTGTGCCGCCTGTAAAACCAGGTTTAATGCACCATTTGACAGTTTTCCTTGGATTTTGATATTTTTTGTCATTTTACTTTTGGAAGTTTTTGAAATAGTATTTTTTAATGAACTGACAAAAAATAACTGATGAATGATGATTTACCTGTAGTGAAATATCTTCACATTGCTTAAACATATTCAAGATGACAAAACAAATTGTTACTCTCGTATTTGTTTTCAACTTAATATACAATAACTAGAAGTAGTTTCATCATTTATCGCGCGTACTCAAGTTATGAAAATTAGAATAGTGGTAAATAAATATTGTGCGTCCTACGCGCTTTTCTAGTTTTACCTTAAACAAAAACGTTAGTATTGTTAGTTCAAGTATGCAAAACATCTTAAATACTACATGTGTATATGACCTCAAAGCTAATGAAGTTAATAAGTTCAATAGGGTCTGAGGAAGGGATAACATTGGTTTCTTGGGTATTTATACATTTATCAAATTTGTATAAAAACTTATCAAATTTGTATATAAATTATCAAATTTGTTTATAAATTTATCAAATTTGTATATAAATTATCAAATTTGTTTATAAATTTATCAAATTTGTATATAAATATATCAAATTTGTTTATAAATTTATAAACCATAAAGAAACTAAGGTTTGAATTATTTCGGGCAAAGTTGATCTTAGATGAATTTGTCTATTATTTTATGTCCTTTATTGTCATATAAATATATATAACTTTTAATGCATCACCGGGTCGATACATCTGCTAGTAGATTATCTGTTCCCGAGGGTATCATTACCTTCAGTATTGGTCATGATTTATTACAATCCATTCTAAAGTTGTCTGTTCTTAATTTTGAAATTATAAATAAACTAAGGTTTTAACTCCCTTAGTTATAATTGGCCTTAGATAGATTTGGCCATTTTATGACGTTATTTTTGGTTATATAGCTCTTTTATTGTTTCACTATACTTATAAATCCTTGACTTTTATATATTTAGATTCGAGCTGACCAGATGAAGGTCATTTTAGACAAGCGCTTCTGAAGAGTTGCTGAGGTTTTACTTGATATAGAACCATTTAATCCACTATTTTCTACATGCAGAAATGCATGTATCAAGTAAGGAATATGACAGTTGTTTCCCGTTCGGTGTATGTGTTTGAGCTTTGCCTTTAACCATTTGTTAATGCTGTTTCCGTTTTTGAATTTACTTTTGAGTTCTGTATTTTTTAAATTGAACCTTTTTTCATTTCTTAACATTAAATAATGTTAGCTTAATGGTTGAATGAAATCCTTGGGATCTAACAGGAGACAAAAGTCTGGTATATCTGATGCATTTAGATAATCATAGAGTAGATGTCATTCCGATCATTGTTTTGTTTACTAGGGAAAACCAGTGATCAGTTTGCTGACATTGGATATCATTGATACGGCCATTTTGTTTAGATTAATTATTCATAACATGTAAAAGACATTCGAAACGGTAGGTGTTTGTTCTCGCAAGCATATATGGCATTAGAAGGAGAATGCAAAATATTCAAAACTTTTTTTTTATTGCAATGCTAACAAAAAATGACGGGCAAAAAATAATTAAAGTATATGTTGTCATTTTAGCGGTATATTTATTATTGCCATTAAGCGCTAGGTTTGGCTAGTCACATAACTAGGTTCAACACGCCATTTTTTTCTGTAAATATCCGGTTCCAAGTCAGGGCTATATGATGTGTTTCCATCAGTTTAAGATTGTAATCCGAACTTGTACATCCTTGTCCATATGTGTCACACATCGTGTTGTTGATAGTTGAGTGTAAATAAGGTGATAATTATTTTTGTTTATTTTCATCTTAAGTATTAATTCAGTCTTGTAACAGTTTTGACTCGCCCTCCATTGCGAAGTTTTATAAAGAAGAAATGCGTGACTAGCACACTAGATTAAAAACCTGTTACATTCGACGAGTATTTTAATGTGCTAAGTCAATTTGGGTTTTCTATTTATACTGTTTTCGCTTTAGTGGTCTCTATTATGATTTTGTTTATAATTTCGTCATTCATCTTGAAATGTTTGCCTCGAATTGATTTTGCTCTAGAATCACATATTATTCATATGGAAATATATATCAACCATTTATACTGTATCAATATACATGAAATAATTCGTTTAAAATTCCATATGCTAGATAATCCCTAACACATAAAGCATCCTTTGATGTCAGTTGACATGGTTACTGTAATAACGCCTTATTTTTTTTTCTAAAATCATAAAAGATACTATTTTTGAAGAAGCTGTAATTGGTTAACAATACAATGATTATCACTATCTCAGGTCTATTCTAGTAGGGATTTCATAGAATATACACTTTTACAAAAGCTTATAATAGTGCTTAGATTTCAAAACGCTAATCATCTGTCTGTAATTGGCGGATATATATCTGTTTGAAATGTATTCGATGGATGCATAATTAATTTATATATTCAATTTGAAATATTAGACAGAATTTGTATGACTTTCTCGATTTGCTATCGATGAATTGTGCAATTATTAAGCGTACTTTGATTTGATAGACATAGAACCTTAGGGTAATCTAATCAACATCTCTGTATCAGACAATCAAGTTCGATATAAATTCAAGAAAAAAAAATGTGTTTTGGAAAACCAACCACCAATGTGATGGCAAATAAGTTGTAAGCAAAGTTTTCAGACATTGAAATATGTATCTCATTATTTAGTACGTATAATAACGACCATTATAAAAGGATTTGACAAATGGAAATGGGTCACAGAAAGTTATGTGCTGTCAAGTCTAATCCCGAAGGAGTATTTGGCTGGAAATGGTATGCATTAAATTAGTCTTTCTATTTTATTTGTTTATCAACGGTGTTTGTAAAGTAACTAAGTGTTGAGATATACATTATCTCTATTTAAAGTGTGATTCGTGTTGAATATTCGGTAATTTTGAATGTTGACACAAAGAAGTCAAACATCTGAGTCTTCAAGTTGTATGAATTGTCAAAAAATGTAATAATTATGCTTATTTGAGAATGTAGCAATATCAGGAATTCGATTTTTGATAACCATTATATATCTAAGTTGACTTGGTCGGCAGGTCGTTGTTTATTTGATGTACATCGTTATCTTGTTCTTTACCTACCAAATATTTTTTGACCGAATTTAAACAAAAATAGGTGATATCAACGTCCATTAAAAAGACTGATCAACACAAACTAAAATCGAGGGTTCATTTTGAAGCTCTTGACTAGTCTTTAGTTCTTGCTCCATATGTGGTACCCGTCAGATTGGTAATGCAAGTACAATTCCGGTAATACGTCTCATTCAATGAAGTCATTATCAAGTAAAGAGGATTATAAATACCCCAATCAGAACATCTCCATGGTTATCTGTGACAAAAATATTCCATAACAGTCAACTCTAAATGTACATAAAACATATCAAGGGATGACTTTAAAACATGAACCTGATAGTTAAATTGCTTCAAAAAAGAGTTTTGCTCCCAACTTACCCTCATGTAAATTTCAATATTCTTTATTAGTCTTTGGTATAGATTGTTACATACTCTAGATCATTTTGATGCGAAAATAAGAAAAAAAAACAAATGGGGTAATGTTGCCAATATGGTATTTACCCAACAGTTACCAAGGAACAAGAATGTAAACAACTAAAGGTCAATGTACATCGCGTCTCCAACAATGAGCAAAACGTATACCGTATAGTAAGTCATGAAGGCCTTTGCGATGATAAATTAGATACAATTCAAACGAAGAAACTAACAACATACATTTATGCAAAACCAAAAGCGAAAAACAATGGCAGAGAGAAACGAATTAAAAAACTGGAGCCTCCTAATTTATTTTTAGACATTTTTGATTTTCATGTTCATCCCATTTAAATCTAGTTTATAATCTAGATTTTTAAATGTGTTAATGTATTCACATGATATAAGATTTTAAGTGGAAATTTTAGCCACAGATTACATTTCGGGCTATTTGCATACACGCTAAATTCGCGTCAGAAACTAGTAGCGAAAGTTTTAATTTCTTTGAGTAAGTGAATGATGTAATATAACGTGTTCGCAATGACGTCAATGTTTTTTTTTACATTGCACGAAACAATTATACATCTGGTTTATAATTGCAATCTTTAAAAAGAAATTCTGTCAGACAAAATAGTATGAATCGTTTAAAACAATATGTTTGATGTTTGATGACTGGGAAAACTGGTACCCTAATACCAGAGTGTTCAATTAAAATGATGACATATGTACTAATTTTGTTGCCAAACCAAGTCTCGCCAATTCAGTTTCCTTAGTTTTTGTTTATTACCTTCATTTGTATTATTTTTTTTTAGAACATACTGCACTATCTTATTACAAATTCATTCGTATGATAAACTCAGGAACGATTAAACTTTTATAAAGTTTTTCCAAAAAGTGTTTTACAAATGTTTACAAAAGCGTAAATTTTGAATAATAGTTTTACTGTTAAGTTGATGCTTACATTTCATATTTCCTGAAACTTTTCGTACATACTACACTGTCTACGGTTTAGTCTTATTGGTCAATTATGAATAATTTCTCCTCAAAGTGCAACCAGCCATAAGGTATACAAGATTTAAAATCATAAATGTTTTTGTGATTTTATTTCCACTTCTAGCACTTCAAACGAAAAAATTGAAATTACTGAAACAATCAAAATCTAAGAAAACTATAAGAATTTCGTTTGTTCTACATATTTTTCATGTTGTGCAAAATAGGTACAAAAAATAAAATGAGAAAAAGAAATTCTGCATTGGATTAACTAGTTTATTTTTTAAAGTTTGACTTTTAATGGTGTCAATATTTTACAATAGTTAAACAAATATAATTTCTTTCAAGGTAAGAAGCACACTAGTGTTCTAGAAAACGACTTCGTGATTTAACGCTGAATCTAAACGGTTTATCAAGAGGTTTTTCACCACCACATTCTACGTATCCACTTTATCTGAACGGTTTATCCTCTCGCTGTTTTTGTAAAAGGACATAGTACTCAAGTATTCATTAAATATTAAATACAGCATTAAAAATTTGAATTTCATTTGTTTTACGTAATAAAACGTCATCAGGGAGATACAACTTTAGATTATATAATGTCAATTAAAATAAAGTAATAAACAACTTCAAACAGCCATGCACACTTTAAGAGCAGCAGCCGTAAAAATAAAACTACAGTTTACTTGGTTCCTCACAATTGATGTGACATCAAAATTAAAATCAGGTCAGTCTATGGAAATAAATAAAACAGTATTCTAGTTGGTATACTTTGAACTATAATGATTTACTTTTATAAATTGCGACTTGGATGGAGAGTTGACTCATTGGCACTCATACCACATCTTCTTATATCCATGCAAGTATAACAACTAGGTTGGTGAAATGTGAGATGATTATTAAGCATACAATTTATTTTAATCTAGCTAATATCACTGTCGTCATTACTACAAAAACAACAACAACAGCAAATATCGTCACTTTTATATATACATTTGTATTTAAATTAATGTGCTACCCTATTATACCGATTACAATCAGGTTCGGTATGAATCAAACACAATCTGCCTTGTTTATGTAGTAATTATAAGCTGCAAGTGACAATATGTAGGTGTTGTCAAGTGTCAGTGCCAGGTTAATCACTTTGGCCGTCATAAAGATCTGATTAGTATTTCGTGAAGGACCTGAAATCTGTATAAAGGCCTAAAGGTGACCGACGATATTGAAGATTTGAATACCACAGAGCTACAAAATAATGGAGATCTGTTATTGATTTCCTAGACAAGTTTGACACGTAATCAGTTTAAACCATTGCCAAAACGTATAACTTTGTTTAAAAATCAATTTAACTTGACTTTAAGTACGTGTACAATTTAGAAACACAGATGATACATAAGATCAGTGTCGCTGCACGACAACTGAAAATTACTCAGAGTAACAAGTTACTTAATAAAGCATTTACGATTCTTTAATAATTACTGGTGCCGAAACAATTAGGCGTCAAACACTAACTTTATGTAGAAATCTGAAGCCTTTGTCAATCATTTTGAAGACAAACGTCTTATGCATTGCGAATTATTTGTTTCGAAGCATCATACTATAATTAAAATTACAAATTTTATTTTAATTGACAATTCATACAGAGGATTATACGTCATGTTTTGGCAACACAATATAACATTAATGCTATCAAGCCAACCAATACTTTGTGAAATATAAACCGTTAAACGCAACCATGACATTGCATTTTTGATTTGCCATGACATCATTGTTACGTTATATATTTTCTTGATTCTGATTTCTTCAGTTTTGACAAATCTTAATGTTTTCAACGAGGGCTTTTATACGATGTATATATTTGAAATATTCCTAAAGCCAATAAAAGATTTTGTACATTTTCTCAGAAATGTAATAACATAATCGAATCAATATACCACATTTTTTTCTGATGTCAATAATGTTTTCCTTATTATATCATTTAAGAAATATACAAACCTGTGTATGATATCCATAGCAACATAATCTATTATCAATTTGCACAAAGACTTTTGTTGTCAATGTGAAATTGTATCTTTCCTTGGTTTGTTTCATCATTTGATTTTAAATAAAGCAGAATATCGGTTAGCATAAACGTGTTTCCTACTTCTATTTAGATGGAATAGCGTTTAGGAAGCAATTTTCAGTATTTAATGGTGCAATTAAGAATCTTTAATAAAATCAAATTATGCGTATTGTTTGCTAAAGAATTGCACCGTAAACGAAACGAAAGATAGACAGAAACTGTTTTTGTTGTAAGCTGTTAATGATTACATAATAATGTCCCTTGTAATTGGCCAATAACACAGTCTTACACAGATGAGCTCTTTAGCATGCAATGCTTTAAATTAGGTCTGCATTATAAATGGCTATTGATTGATTTGAATACATTTGTATAAGGATTTATGATTACGATTTGTATCTCAAGCATGAATTAAATGTTTTTGAAATTTGGAATTTGTTTCTTTTTGACGGATGATTCTCTGTAATACTCTTTTGTGTGGTATTATTCATGCTATCAAAGGTATGATTGTTGCCTTCTAACAAGCTTGATAATACATAACCAAGCTAACAGGAATAAAAAAATGATATTGTATAATGAAAAGGAGTATTATACAGAAGACTACATAGAATAAATGTGTTCGTTTAACACCAATGTCATTTACATACTCTTAAAATATTTCAGCGTATATACGTACGTTCTTCAAATAAAAAAAAAAACAACAACAAAGCTATTCACTAACCTCTATGTAACTATACATTCCCTTATCTCTAAATATTGAAAAATCTGTATTTTAATCTTTGTTTTTGAAAAGAAGAAAAAAAAATTATAAGTAATTTTTCACATCTGAAATTAATTGGACCACTTATATGCTGGTTTGAAGATGCAAACAATCTTTAACATGGCAGAGGCATCCTTTATCACATGATTTCTTTTATAAAGTTTCTACCACCAATAGCAAATTTTGCTTTTTATAGAAAGAATCAAATGCTGAATACAAATGGGAATAGTTATCAAAGGTACCAGGATTATAATTTAGTACGCCAGACGCGCGTTTCGTCTACATAAGACTCATCAGTGACGCTCATATCTAAATATTTATATAGCCAAACTTATAATACATCAATTTGGCTTATGATACTTATCTTAATCTATATATAAGCAAGGAACACAATAAATCACATACCTTGACAACTTTTATTTGAGTTCTGAGCATAAGTTGCTTAAATGGTTATTTTCATACAATTGGTGCGTCCAACGCTTTATTATTGATTTGGTCTTAGTATGAACGCTCATAGCTCCAAATCTAAATACAAAATGTAAAAAAAATTATATTGATCATTCGACCAGCAGCGGTATGAACAAGGTGTTCGAAAATAAAAACAATTTATACATTATGATTTTTTATATAAAATTCTTAAAAAAACAAGGGTAGGAATTTATTAGTGATTTAAGTACTGACGTACTTGTAGGTGTGTCTAAAATGACCATAAACTTCTGCATAGTGGTGTGACATTCTTGGCAAGTTTAATTTCTAAGATAATAAATCGCCAAGATTGCATTGAGGGTTTTATCTTTATCTTAACTGAAAAAATGGGTTTTTTTTGTCACGAATTTGCCAAACAGATCACAGTTGTAGTCTTTAAATTAATAGAAATCTATAGTTCTGGTGTGTTAAGGTTTCAAATTGACCTACAATGTTTACAAGATTTCCAAGATATAATTGAGTGTGACTGAACTGCAAAACAGCTGGTGTTTCATGTTTAAGAAGTAGATCTACGCGACAAGACATCAATCTTAAAATCATTTGTATGCTAGTACGAGTTGTTTTGATAGAACTATTGGAAGATTATAAATAACACAGATCCCATTAATTCTGTTTAAAAATTAAGCCGTTAAATCATCTAAAAATTTACTTTTAAAACTACATAACTAATCAAATGAAATACCTCCCTTTCAAATGCCCTCCCACTTTAAATTCAAGGAAGAACGTAGTCTTTATTACCTTTCCAACTATCCCTTTTCTGTCTAATTACTTTGCCATTTTCTAAATCATGGTTAATGTTTGCTTTGTGACTTATTTAGTCCGATACTCTTATATTTTCTTTATGTATATAAAACAATACAATATTGGAATGTATATGCCTACATAGAGACATGGCTTTAATCAATGTTTCTATCAAAGTGCATTTTCTCGATGAACACGTACTACATTTATTTGATATAAAGTTACACGTATAAACACTTGAGCGAAAAACAGATGTATGTTGCAGGGATAGATAAGACTAAGAAATGTGAAAGCCTTGTTAATATATATCCTTATGTCAATGCATCAGTTAAAACATGCATTGTAATATAATCACTAAATTCTGTAAAACGATGTTGAAAAAAAGAACTATTATTCTGTTGAATTTTACGATGTTGCCGAGCTAGAAGATATGGTGTTTGGAATAATATATAAAATATGCATGATGATTTAAAACACCACACTAAATAATTCATCAATGTCTAGTATGTTAATAATTAAATATACAGTTGTATTTGCAGAGTATCTTATTCATTTTGAGTACATTTCAAATATTATCCTTTATAGATATTCTGTTTGATTCAATTTCACGAATTATGTTTTTACTTGCTTCATATGTATAATTATGCTTTGAACTGAAATTATTTTGTTTATGGTGTCACAAACCTTACTGGTTAACCAATGTAATTGAATACAATATTTTGATTTATTGCCTAATTTGAATGGTGTAGCTTCTTTGACTGTATCTATCTTTTTAACATTTACACAAAGGATATAATCATTTAATATCGACGATATCAATCAATTGTAAATTATCATATATTAAGATTTTCTAACTTATATTTGTTCTGATTATGTCTTTTTTCCGATTGGGAATTTAAAAAAAATCAGGATTCTTCTAACGGGTGTTGCATGCGTGCAAAACAAGAGACGCTTACTCTGTCATATCAAGTATCATCACTTTTGGATTCCATCCAAGCCCATAAGGTTTTGTTTGTAACGTAAATTTGTATCTTCTCAGCTTAGTCGATTTATGTGATGTGGTGAAAGGCAAACGTATTTTGCCGTATTATAAGTTTCATCCAAAATCATAGAGACAAAACAATGTTCTTTTTTTATTCAAAATATCTAGGACAACTTGCATATTCGAAGTATATTTGCACAGATAAGCACATTATTCTAGCGCATGTATTTCATATCTGCATTGGCCTGATGGTTGATGGATATTGAAAAGGAAGTACTGCATCAAATGTGTTTCAGAAATTGAATACCTTCATAAGTTTTACTGACGTCAGTATAACTTGATCAATCAAAACGAAATAGCATAATAATAGCTGACAAACCATATTTTCTATTTGTTATAGATGAAAATAACATCATTTTACCAGTTGTGACATTTTGACTGAGATTGAATGTTGCACAGTATTTAATTTGCTTTGTTGTGTATTGTGTCCAATTGCTTGTCTATTGGTCTATTTTTTTAGTCATGTCTTTGTCAGTTTATTCTCGTCTTATACGTCCGTTCAAATGTCGACCTAGTATCTTTTGCCTCTCTTTTATCATGATAAGTGATGCCTGTCGACACATCTGATTTCTTTCCCTTTGGAGTACTAGTGCATACAATTATGTAAAATTTTGTTTGGTGCCTTCATTTGTATTTTCCTTATCGATTAATGCGTTTTGAACATAGGCAAATCACTGTTGCCGCAATTGATTACCTACAACTTTATCAATGAATATGCATACGTCAGTCACGTGAAACATTAAGGATATCACCATTGAAGCAAGAACCTCTTGCTCTACATGATCAGATGTGTTCACTGATTAAGTATGGTGAATTTGTTGTCATGAATGCATTATAGTGTCGGCTATTACTTTTTACTGTTTTCGTCGATGGTATTGTCTTCGCCTAACTTCACTTTTTTCAGCGATGTCCAACTCGGGTACATGGCACCGCTCTGATGATATGTGTACTTACTACAGTTGTATGCATATAACTTAATATTACAATTAAGAAGTAAAAAAGTTTCCCTCCGACTTCGGATATATTTACAACGGAAATACAAAAAGATTTTAGATAAAGTCTTAGAGACAACAGACATAAGGCGAATGCACATACAAAACTTGCGAAACCACATGACCGTCGACATCATACAGCAGACTTGTTAACATGAAGAATGCGACTGGTAATTTATGACATAGAAATCAACAGAAGACTAAATAATGTCTGTCTTGTGCAATCAATTCCTATTAATAAATATATTGTTTTTCAATTCAGGTACTTGAATCTTTAGATGCTGCCCTTTCATACATTCAAGTCGGGAATCTTCAGATGATGTTCTTGTACATGTATAAGTGTGTTAGTGTTACCTTAAAAGATTGAAAAATATATTCAAAATACATTTTCAGTGAAATTTCGTTCTTTTATCTTATGATTGCTTGATACCGTCCGGGTCTGGTTTTGTTGTTTGAGGGAGCCGAAATAACTGAAGAATACTAATGACCTTCGATAGGAAAACACACAATCTTAGTCAATATTCGAGGTTGTAGCCTAGCTCACTTCAGTTTTGATAGGCTACTGATACATTTTTCATGTATTTAAAAAAAAACTTGTGTAGTTTCGTACGAAAAAAACCATCTTGTTTGCTAAGGTAATCTTACTCTAAACGATCAACTATTTGATTATTGTAGCGAACCTCCAACATTCTTAAGTCATAACATACACGCAATTTTATCAGAATTTGTTCTTAACTGGATTGTAATTATCGCAAAGGCATCTCATCCTTTTTATTAGCAATAAAGCAATTATAGTGTCAAAGTTGGATGCATCAATTTACACGTTCATTACAAAATACAGAATAAAACAAATAATTGAAAAGGAATAAATGAACTATGTGAATAGTGTTTCGGTTGTCAAAACAAAAGTTCTATTGATTTAATGTTATTATGAAATACAAAAAACTGCAACTCCATTTTACTCGAATAAAATTCCAAAACAATTTGTTTTAACTCAATTGATATAAAAAAAAATAACATTTCTTTCAAAATTAGGGAACGTTTCATTAATTTAATAATATTTCCACTGCAATGTTTCTATATAATGTAATTTATCAACAACATCCATTAGAATAATTAAGATTAAAAAAGGCAAGATTTGCATACATGTATTACCAATGTTATTTCAACTGATCGGGCGGAGCTTACATTTTAATTTGCATGCGTACAGTCGATTTGAACATGTGTTTGATAACGATAATTTCCGTTATAGTTATTACTGATTTCGAATCACCTATCAGTGACCTCAAAGGAATTTACAAAAGAATGACTGGACAATGCATTGATGAGTGTATCTTAAAACACCTATCTATAGATGGACTAGTTTATTATGAGCGAACTGGATAAACTCCGCCCAGTCAAGTGAAATAAATATTGAGTAATATCAACAAATAAAATTCTCTTTAACCTCTATTCAGAAATAATCATTTAAAGATGAGGTTTGTATCATGTATGTCTTTCTGATAATCATGACACACATTACTATGCTGTGTGTTTTACACATGCAACACCATTGAGTAAACCTGTGCATTTCTGACTTCTTATATAATGATTAATAAAGAAATGCATTTTTTTGCAGGTGTAAAGGATTACAAAATTACAAAATACTTCTATCACATTGTCCGCACGTATGTTCATTTTTATTTGCTTGTAACATTGAATACAGAATTATCACTGATAAATTATAGTTTTTCAATTGATTGCACACTTCTAGAAAACTATGTATATCGTATTTGATTGTCGTTCATTGTTTTGAACATAAATCAGGCCGTTATTGTTTTTTCATCTGAACTGTTTTACATTTGTTATTTCGGGTTCTTTTATAGTTGACTGCGTTATTAGGGTAATTTGGCTCATTTTTAAAGACCGTAAGGTGAACATTAGTTTTGAACTTTTATGCCATTTGGTCTCTTTTTTAAAGTTGTCTCATCAGAAATCATAACTTATCTCATCTGTATATTTAAATATTTAGATAAAGGCAACAGTAGTGTACCACTGTTCGAAATTCATACATCGATAGAGAAAAAACAAATCCGGGTTGCAAACTAAAACTGAGGGAAACGTATCAAATACAAGAGAACTACGACACAACAGAAACACAACACCAAAATGTAACACGCACAGAAACGAACCATAATGTAACCTGGCACAGAGCACCCGATGAAAAAATGAAAAAGTTCTGTTAATCCGTAGAACCCAAACAGCATCGAATTTAAGTTCAACTTTGTTTATTTCACTCAGATAATTTGATTCGTGTTCAATGATTATTTTACTAGTCTTTAGTTTTCTATGTTGTGTCTTCTGTACTATTATTTGATTGTTTGTTTTTTTTTATTTCTAGCCATGACGTTGTCAGTTTGTTTTTCTTTTAGTTTGACTCTCCCTCTGGAATCTTTTGTCCCTCTTTCACTATTGTTCTAATGACGGTGACATCTTTGACGATTTACATATTTTCATTCCCAATGGAAGGATGTAATTTTATATACATAATTGCATCAGATATCGACCATCAACCATACTAGACATTACAAAAACAATAGGAAGCTGAATACAAATAGGGTATTACAATATAATCCAATAATGTATACGCATGTATCTAAGGTAATGGGTAGACAAAACCAGGTTCAACCACCATTATTTCTTAAAATGTCCTGTACCAAGTCAGGAAATGCCTATTGTTATCTTATATTTCGTTTATGTGTGTATTGGATTTTAATGTTTCTGTTGTGTCGTTGTTCTGCTCTTATATTTAATGTGTCCCTCAGTTGTATTTTGTAAGCCGGATTTGTCTTATCTCAATTGATTTATGAATTTCGAACAGCGGTATACTACGTTGCCTTTGTTTTGCGTCGTTTGTTTTCTCTTATTTTTGAGTGTGAATTCACATTGCGATAAGACGTGTCACGGTACTTGTCTATCCCAAATTCATGTATTTGGTTTTGATGTTATATTTGTTATTCTCGTGGGATTTTGTCTGATGCTTGGTCCGTTTCTGTGTGTGTTACATTGTAGTGTTGTGTCGTCGTTCTCCTCTTATATTTAATGCGTTTCCCTCAGTTTTAGTTTGTTACCCCGATTTTGTTTTTTGTCCATGGATTGATGAGTTTGAACAGCGGTATACTACTGTTGCCTTTATTTGTTGCTCAGTCTTCTGTTTACTATTTTGTATATTGTTGTTTGTCTTTTTTGTCTTTTCTGTTTTTGCCATGCCATAGTTTTGACTCATAAATTTGAATGTCCCTTATGTGTCTTTCGTCTCTCTTATAGAACCAATCAATTATTATTAAATGATGCTTTACTGTTTTTGTATGTTTTAAAGTTATGATTTCCGAACTATTTTGGTTTCAGACATCAATTGTTCTTCTAAGTGCGCATCCGGTGCTTCTAATTGAGTATCGTATGATACTGATCTTACTGTTTTCTAGTTACAACATAAAGTATCACACGCAATAATGTCATTGACAACATATTATCATGTAAACAGTGATCATAATCTGAAATAACCCATTCTAGCCACGATATGAAGATTTTATTTACTTTTAGAAACACTATTTCTTTTTATCGATATTACAACATTGTATTTATGGTAGCATTAGCAAAATCCCAGACAACCTTGGATATGATTTCAGCTGATTGAAGACTTGAAATGCATTCTGTGAAATAGTATCCGTTGTAGCCTTTGTCGTTATTTGGTTTAATGCTTAACTCAGCAAGGACGATAAAATTCAAAAGAAAGGTCAAGATTCTTTCTGCATGTTCTGATAATTAACTATAAATAATTTATTTTTAACATAGAAATATATGTCGTGTAATTGACAGGAGGACATTATTATTCGTGCATGGATTTGTTCAATTAAATTAGCTGGAACTACAGTGTAAACTATTGGACTTTTCGCACGGTAAACGTTTGTAATGTGCTCTCTTGTGAATCAAGTGAAAAGGCAATTACAAAATTTTCTGATAGAGATAAAAGTAACTTTCTATCAGACATCAATTAGCAGGAAACTTTTCTACTCATCTGGTTCACACCTTTACAACATTTGTACAAGTTGTGATGAAGATATAAATAGTCAATAGATAAGAGTAGACTTTTTGACAACATTAAATTCAAAACTCTTATCTATTTATACTGACCACCAGGTATGTCTGTTTGAATGATAAATTATTTTTTCAAATTATTTTTTCTAAAAGTTGTTGTGTATGAAAAAATTGAAAGTATTTAACATTTAAATGTTTGCTATTAGTAGTTTTTTTTTAATGAATTAAATACAGTTTAATTTCGATTTGATTTTAATAATCACAATCCCGTCTTTTTTTTTGATGTGTGACTAGGATTGTCTCAAGACATATGATATCCACATTAACATCATTTTGTAATTCATTTGTATCAAAAATAACCTTGAAAACTCAGCTCTGCCTTTCGTATAAACATTTCTTACAATTTCTAAAAACAATGCTCTTTCCACATATTAAAATATTTTGCATTATATATCTTACACACTAATGACTTTTTCTGAAGGCATTTCCCTTAACTCTTGAATGTAACCACATTTGTCCATACCAACTACAAGATTAGAAAACTATAAATTACGAAGAAGCTCATATCATCAAGATGTAGTATAGGTTTACTTATGTTAAAATCTTGTCAATCTATTTTGGATACACAGACATGTACCAAGGTTAATTTAGTGATGCAATGAAGTAAAATAGACTCGAGACAGCACCCGCGGACAGTGTGTTAACGTCATATACACACCATGATTGATATACCATTCTAGAGTTACTGCTATTATATCACGTGTTTGACCCCTAAAATAAGCTGTTTTTGCTTTTCTAAAGCACTATTTCTGGTTGTGAATTAACATGATAATTAGTTATCAAAGGTACCAGGATTTTAATTTAGTACGCCAGACGCGCGTTTCGTCTACATAAGACTCATCAGTGACGCTCATATCAAAATATTTATTAAGCCAAATAAGTAAAAAGTTGAAGAGCATTGAGGATCCAAAATTCCAAAAAGGTTGTGCCAAATACGTCTAAGGTAATCTATGCCTGGGATAATATATGTTGACAATTAACTCAATATATTTTGTCCTCAATAACTGCTTCATATCATTTCATTTTCTTTTGGAAAACATAAATTGTGGAATAAAATATTGCATAGTAACATATACTAGCTTGCCGTCATAATTTTACAACTGATAAACTATTGACTGTATTATAATATGAAAGATTACAGATATGTTTGTCTTTGTTCCGCTGTACACCAGTGCTGTTGATAATGTTTATAACTAAGTCATGAATGTCAGTGATTATTTGTTCAGATAAAGCATACAGAATTTCATTTGCAAATGAAATAATATGACATTTAATATCCCTTTCCGTTTGATAACCTTTAATTTGCTTGAAACAGACCACGTTATAGTATTCTTTTAAGAACATTAAATGTATCCCTTGACTAACTTCAGGCCAGTTTCATAAGTTCAAATATTGTTGATCACCTAAATTATCATCCTCATTAACACACACGTAAGAATGTATATTGACCTCAAGATTTGCATAGTTACTGCTTTATAGGATTTAAACTAACGTTTACCGCAATATTTGAAGATCATCTACAACAAATGGAAGTTTTTAACTACCTTGACTGGCTATACAGCCCATGCACGGTCGGGAAAATCATCTTATGAAATTTTTCAATAGAAAAATGAATTTGCATTTCTTAGATAATTTTGTTTTTTTATATGGTAAATAACACAAAACAACAATGTCGATATCTATAATATAAAGTTAACGTGATGGTCTTGAATAGCTGCAAATGTCAAGGTCATATGTCCAACTCTCAACAAACCAGAATTCACAAACTTATTGTTCTGGAAGGGTAAATAGATCTTGTTTAACATGTGGCAACCGTCGTGTTGTTCAAGTTAATTAAAAATTAGTTTGAAGTCTGATTCGGGGATGTTGCATTCCATGGAAAATTGGACTGGATTGTGGTTACGACAGTTGGTTCAAAATGACGGCGTAAACACACGACGTTTAAACAGACTATATGGTAATTCTCATAAATTTCCTGTTTACAAAAGTAAAAATTTGTAAAATACTAAGGATTTTCTTATTCCAGGCATAGATTACCTTAGCCGTATTTGGCACAAATTTTTAAAACTTTGGGTCCTCAATGCTCTTCAACTTTGTACTTATTTGGCTTTATAACTATTTTGATCTGATCGTCACTGATTAATCTTATTTAGACGAAACGCGCGTCTGGCGTATTAAATTATAAGCCTGGTACCTTTGATAACTATTCACACCATTGGGTCGATGCCACTGCCAGTGAACGTTTCGTTCCCGAGGGTATCACCATCCCGGTAGACAGCACTTCGGTGTAGACATGAATATCAGTTATTTGTTTATTTTTATAAATTTCCTTTTAACAAAAGTATGCATTTTTCAAAATACTTAGGATTTTCTTATTCCAAACATAGATTACCTTAGCCTTTTTTGGCACAACTTTTTGGAATTTTGGGTCCTCAATGCTCTTCAACTTTGTACTTGTTTGGCTTTATAACTTTTTTATCGGAGCGTCACTGATGGGTCTTATGTAGACGAAACGCGCGTCTGGCGTATTAAATTACAAGCCTGATACCTTTGATAACTATTCTTAATTTTCTAATTGATTTAAAAAAAATGTATTGAATTTACCTACATCATTACTATTAAAATTATAATAATATGATTGAACCTGTATACGTATATATGTGTATATACCTTAAGAGGGTTTTCATTGTTTTAGTTGAACTATAAACGCTTAAGAAGGGAAATAACAAAAGAACCGAACTGTATAGGTGTCATACCACTAATTAAAAGTCCCTATCTGTTCAACCAAATTTTGCAATTTTCACAGCTTTCTAAATATTTTACCTTGAGTTTAACTTCATAGAAACTAGGTATATCCTGAATCGTACAGGTGTCCCCTTTCTGCATACCAATTTTCAACATACATTCAAATCATATAAGAAAGCAGAGAGCTTCCGAAAGGAGGTACCACTAAAAATAACCCCTGGTTTTCTGGAAATCTTAAATTAGTATACTATGGAGCGCATTTATCCTCAATTTTTAATGCAAACTCATAGACAGGTAAATTTTGGCTCAAAATGGTCTTAATATATTTCTCTTTCAACAAAACTTTCATTTCTGCAAATTTGTTGGTTAGTTTAGGTGAACAATGACATCAAATGCACTATTTTTTGTCCGAGTAGGCCTACTTTCACATACGTTCTAAATTTGAGGGAGTAATTGGTGGTATAACACCTATACGGAAAATACAAAACGGAAAGTCCATTATCAGCGGTAGCGTCCTGATTTTGTCAAAATATAAGCTAAAACTTACATGGCAAATTAATTACTTTTACTTAAGAAAATAAAGTATGTATAATTTTCTGGTGCTTCACGTGAAGCATGGCTACCATTTCTGAACACTCCAATTCACACTTGACTTTTGAGGAGTATTCTACGTATTATGAAGCATATTTTTGTTTGTCTTCCGTGTTTCCTTTCTTTTTTTCCCATATTACTGCTTATTTATCTTCTTCCTTTCATAAGCAGCTTTGTATCTTCTAACTAATCACTTGATTCTATTTTGTAATTCTATTGAGTTTCACTGCCATTTGTATTTTTGAAAGTATATCTGCAATAACTTAATTTAACTTCTGTATAGCAAAGAATAAGACTTTACTAAAACAACAAGTAACTTGATTTAACACGGAATTTCATGACTTTAATGAATTACGGTTATTTTATGTGAGTATTTTGAATTCAATTCAAAGAGAAAATAAATAATTCCTCGAGGAAATGAGCGAAGCAAAATATTCTTGAATTATTCTAACATTCCGAATTTGTCTTTGACTCGATAGCATATACTTATAGCTAAATATTTGTAGATAGCATGATACAAACCTTATATTTGGCAAAGTATATCATTTACTCGCAAACATCACCAACTATTAATAAGAAATGAAATGAGCATTTAATTAAAATTCTAACGGTATAACAGAAGACAACACCACAGATACATTAAACCACAAACGTATGAAACAATATAAAATACGGCTCCCTCCATCGGATTTTGTTTTAACATGTTGAAGATTTGCAATTAAATGGTGTTTTCTTAATTTCTTATATAACAATTACAACTCTTCTAGAAGGATATCATGCATTGACGTTACAAAATTTGCATAGGAGAACCAATTAACTAACCAAATCATCATATTAGAGCAATAACTTCGAAAACAGAAGACATCAATTCATTTATCAGAATTACTGAATCTATAGTTTTGGACACAAACACATAACTTTTTTCAAACAGTTGTTACTTTTGAAGACATCGAGCATTATTAGTCAAAACGCTGGTAGAAAATCAAATTAGTGGTTAAAGTCAAGAATCCTGGTAGTTTTCCCTGTAGACTTATATTATAACAAAGAATTGTCTGCTGTTATGTCTTAAATTGAAAAGCAAGAACTAATTGAATAAACTTATTGTTATTAAAGCAGAAAACGAAAAGTAAATAAATAAAGATTAACGCAGCCTGTCTTGAGTATTTCTTGATTCTTACCACGTTTTTTATTGGTTCATTTATGCCTCACAAAAAGGACGATACCATAAAAACTGGTGATAAGTAGCATTGGTTGAATAAAGTCAACAATAGTGTACTGGTTTGAATAGTTGTAATTGGATATGTCAAAACGAAAATTAGGGTAACAAACAAAAATCACGGAAACACATCAAATATAAGAGGCAAACAACAGGACAACAGAAACACCTAACTTCAATAAAAACAAACACTTACATACATAGAAACAGACTGTTCAGAAATAAAGGCAAAGACTAAAACTGAGGGAAACGCATTAAATGCAAGAGGAAAACAACGACACAACATTAAAATGTAACACACACAGAAACAGATACCAGATTCCTTACTTGTTACATGACATTTGTAGAACAAATGGCAGGTTCAATCTGGTTTTAAAAGCTATTAAAAAACACCAAAAAAAAAAACCACCAGACGGAGAAATATTTGTTTTCAGTATTCAAATATTGGCAGCTATATATGTTTAGGTCAAATATTTTCCAATGTAAATGGTTTTCCTATTTCCATGGAAAACTGTTTCTGTCTTTGACAGTTAACTTAAAGTAGACTTTTGCAGTATTCTAGGTATTCTTTACCATGTATAAAAATAATTACGAAAACTATTATCAAACTGAAATAAGCGTTGTTTACAATATAGTGATAGGGATTATTCTTACACAGAATCGATTTTATCCACATATGTAAATGGATTAACACTACTTAGGGATAAGTACAATTCGTGGCAAAATAATGCATTCTACGAAGACTTTCCTATACATCAACAAAGTAGCACATATCAATATGTTGAGTCCGAGTGCTTTTCTGGCCAAATCTTAATCCTTCACATTCAAAACAAACGAAAAACAGAAAGATAAAAATTATCAAATATATATAAAACCTAAAAAAAAAAAAAATACCAAATCAATATAACATCAACTTTGTCTAAGAGGGTAAGAACATTAGCTAGTAATACTATTCAGCATAATTGATGGATAGAAGTACTCTGTATATAAATTTTTCGATGTTATAATTCGAAAGGAACAAAATATTTACTTACGTATTATCACGTTATAAACAGAGAGGCGGAATATATTGAAGAATAAAGGCAACAGTAGTATACCGCTGTTCGAAAGTCATAAATTGACTGAGAACAATCTGGACCAGAAAACCAAAACCGTGAGAGATATTAAACTTAAAGGACCAACTTTGAGGTTTCACGCCATTCTCTTTATTCAATTATTGCCTGTTAATTCAGAATATCTACGATGTTTTTTTTTTATCGTTGCAATTTACTTAATTCGTTCAACTCGATTACCTCAATTATCATCGCATTAATTAAAACTTCCATGTTAAAATTTCTTTATATGCAGCATGCTAACATATTTACCAATAAAAAAGAGTCTATATAACTAAATAAAAAGCCTTTTTTCATATCGTTCATTGATTCACTAACATGGTGGTCTGAGAGTGATCTTAAAAAATCTGTTAACTATACATTATTTTTTTCTCCAGAGTCCGTTTACAAATACACGTCATCACGTTATATGTCCATTTTGATTAAGGTATAATCCAATAGGCTGTACTATTAAATTATGTTGTCACAGCGGACAATTGTATTGCTAATAAATACTCAATCGATATGACAAAGGACGGCTAATGTCCGTCGAGACAATAAAATCCTCGATTAAGTTCTCACAAATGACAAATTGTTTTGCTTTTATATGTGTTTTCTAGTTAGTTAATCACTGGAAAAAATGTGGATCAACATATAGACTCTTCAACCTTCAACCGCAGTTCAGTTGATTAATTTTATGATTGCGATAAGACTACATTTTGGCAGTACACATTAGGTTTGAACGTTGGAGCTCATTTTGATTATGACTCACACGAAACAAACATTAAACGTAGATTTAGCCAAAGTTAAAAAAGAAAATTTCCAAAAGAATGACAACAGTACACATAATGTTTACCTTAGCATTATGAACTCCAACTGGGGTCATTTTAGGAGCTCTGGAAGGGTAAACAGATCTAACTGCACTTTTTAATTGAGGGAATGGCATAGTTTCTGATACGCGTTATTGATGGTACATTGTTTTAGTGGGCATCAAATTGGATATGTTTATTTTCAGTTTCTATATAAGTTGATCTCCCTTATATGTATCTTCCATACAATATACATAAAATTGAGAATAGAAATGGGGAATGTGCCAAAGAGACAACAACCCGACAATAGAGCAGACAACAGCAGAAGGTCACCAACAGGTCTTCAATGCAACGAGAAATTCCCGCACCCGGAGGTGTCCTTTAGCTGGCCCCTAAACAAATATATACTAGTTCAGTGATAATGGACGCCATACTAAACTCCAAATTGTACACAAGAAACTCAAAGTTAAAATAATACAAGACTAACAAAGGCCAGAGGCTCCTGACTTGGGACAGGCGCAAAAATGCGGCGGGGTTAAACATGTTTGTGAGATCTCAACCCTCCCCTATATATACCTCTAGTCAATACAGAAAAGTAAACGCATAACAATACGCATATAAAATTCAGTTCAAGAAAAGTCCGAGTCTGATGTAAGAAGATGTAACCAAAGGAAATAAACAAAATGACAATAATACATAAATAATATCAGAGTACTAGCAGTTAACTGACATGCCAGCTCCAGACTTCAATTAAACTGATTGAAAAATTATGTCTTCATCATATGAATATCAGGCACAATCCTCCCCGTGAGGTGTATGTATCATCCATACAATATTTGTATAAGATAATCATTTCCTTAAATTTCTTTTAATTAACAATTAAGTATAGGTTGTTCATCTGCTATATTCCTAAAAGAAGACACCTCACATTTTTATTCAGGTTGTCAATTCATAATTAAATATTTTGAATAAACTAAAAGCAAGTAAAAATTAAATTGCAGACAATTTTAGCATTTATTATCGGTTTTGTAATTTTCCTGGTTTGACGTCAATGGCTACTAAATTTGGATCGTATTACTGGTGATACATGTATAAGAAGCTTTAACTGTCATCTATAGATACAATAGGTCAAATGCCCCTCTATCCCTGTTAAACTTGTTCCTATACTTAATATAATCATTTATTTATATGTCTGAACAAAAGTTCACGTTACGAAATTGATTGCATAAAGTGTGCACAAGTATACGTATGGCAATATAATATAAATCAAATTGTTCTCAAGTTGCACAAAGAACGACTCTACTCCTATCGAAACACCGGTCTTATTTCTTGTTTCCATTTAGATTCCCCAAGCTTTTATTATTTTTATTTGTTTTTTTTTAAAATGGTATTAAGCGATTTGAAAATTGGAAAACTATTGTTGCCTATAATTAAAACAACTGTTACATCATTTAAACTACTGTTGTTTAAATCTTCGTGTTCTGCGGGAGGTATCTCAAAATCAAATTGTCTATTGCAACATGACTAAAATGAAAATGGTTTTAGAAGTTGATAACAAGTAATTTTGATAACACAAATGGTTTTCCGAATAACTGAAGAAAATATCTTAGAAAAGGACATTACATATTTATCATCTAGTAAAAAATGATTCATACTCAAAACTGATTCAATATACAGTGTGTTATTGGGTATCACCAGTGTAGTAGTCAGCACTTGTTGACATGAATATCAATTATATGGTCATTTTCATAAATTTCCTGTTACAAAACTTTGATCTATTCGAAAAACTAAGGATTTTATTATCCAAGGAATTAATTACCTTCTTAGAATTTTGGGTCCTCAATGCTCTTCAACTTTGTTCTTGTTTGGCTCTATACCTCTTTTGATCTGAGCGTCACATGTGAGTCTTGTGAAGATGAAACGTGCGTCTGGCGTTTTAAATTATAATCCTCGTACCTTTTTTGATAACTATTATTGACAAGGTTTTAGTACGATCCATGGTGGCATCACATGCCCAGTAGTCAGCACTTTTGCAATACAATTGCTGCGTTCAATTTCTTGTACATGTACTGTTTATGTAACATTTTAAAAAATCGATGTTTTCTATTGCGTGTATGCATGGCCTTGGCCGTATTTTGCACACATACTTTAAAAAAAATCGTATTTGCTTTGGTTTTTGCAAATAAACAACATACACCTTCATCAATACAATAATAGTATTAAATAAATGCTCTGGGATATTATATCTGTTCATAGAAATATTATCTAATTGCTGAAATAATGCAACATAAAAATGACAGATTAATAATCAATAATATAAATAAATCAATTTTGTCGCATTCAACCAAACAATTTTTTTTTAAAATGTCCTGTACCAAATCAGTCAAAATGGCAGTTGTTATCGTTTAGTTCGTTGCTGTGTGTTTTGCGTTGTCTTTGGATTTTTGTTGCACTTCGGTTTTTTGTTATTTTATTGTTTTAATCTTATAGTTAATGTGTTTCTCTTGGTTTTAGTTTGAAACCCGGATTTGTTTTCTCTCAATAGATTTATGACTTTCGAACAGCGGTATACTACTGCTATAATTACTTATCCAAAGCAATCCATATCCGACATTCTACATAACAGTCAATGCATGAAACTGAGCTATCTGTATTTGCAGTTCAAGTTCCTTTCATGGGATTATGTTATGCACATATTACAATATGAAGATGGTGTATGATTTCAATAAGAGATTCAACTATTCACGAGTGAAGAAAAACCAAAGGTTCAACAAAATTAATCGATGTTCAAAATTACTTCATTGCGATTACAAAAACTAATTAAAGTAGCCAACATAAATTGTATGAACTCCAAATGGAGCATAAGCGTTGACAGGGACAAATTAGTTTGAACAGATAGTTTCTATAGACTGTACAGAAGAGGCAAAAACACGATTGATCTGATTAATGTTGAGAAATAGCATCGTATCAACATTTTGTAGTTGTTATTTACAGCTTTCGAATTAGAGTTATCCTTCTTTTAACAAATGTAGGTAATTTTCATTATGTTCAAAATTCATTGTGTTCAAACGAACATAATGTATTTATGTGCTAAATCTCTCTAGAGTTTGGTAAGCACATTCAGATATGTACCTTTATACGATAAAGGAATAATAGAAAACTAAATACATATTTAGGTGCTGTTAGGGGCAATGACCATCTCAATCTTAATAACTACATGTAGATCCAGAGATCGCAATATTTTCTATATCAAACATCATTAGCAGTTTATGTTTTGAATACGGAAACCATGCATCTACGAACACAAATCCTTTATAAACATCACACAACCTCAATTTGATCAACAATACCGATAAAAGACAGCAACCAAACACCTACAAAATATAAACAAAACACATTAATTATTTACATACAACTTCAATTCACTAAAAAAACAGAATTCGTAAAGAAAATTAAACTTCAATACAAAAGAAACGGACGACAATGGTCACTGCCCAAACCGCGATATTTAAATCTCGTGCCAATTTTCATTATATTCTGACTGCCAAAACCAGGTTACAACTATTGTGAAAACACAATAAAATAAACTACATACTTCAAAAATCATACGTGAACCGCACATAAATATATTTAATTATGTATTAATAATCAAATGGCAGTAGATCATTGGTGTTTGTTGAGTTTAGATATATTGATGAAAATATAAATAATATTTATGATAAAATCATGATTCATATTATACAATTTGGTAACCTATGATACTGGATTTTTGTTTAATATATTATTTAAATGTGTTACAAGTTTTCTTCTCTTTCTCAACTTAAACTGCGTTTCAACACGATATAATTTGTCAATTAAATATTTTTAAACAATAATTTGTTTTAACCAATAAAATATATAATATAAAATTTCAATCCGGGTCTCTATGATTAGTTAATTATTAATCAGCTAGACAACCAACATATAAATTTTCCAAAACTAAACTTTTAGTGTTTTCTTGTTTCTGGATTGAATAGTGACTTTGTGGAAGTGTACTTACTTACTTACTGCCCATTACGCCCATTGGCGTGTGGGGCAGCAACGAAGTTTCTCCACATCTGTCTGTTTTGTGCCATCTTCTTCAAGCTCCCCCAAGTATGTTGGAAATTTGCCATCTCAGACTCAACTGTGCGCCGCCATGTTATTTTAGGTCGTCCTCTGCGTCTCTTTCCCTCTGGGGTCCAGAACATTGCTGTGTTTGTAAGTTCTTCAGGGCTCTTACGTAAAACATGGCCAATCCATCTCCATCTTCTCCTGCTAATGAGTATGCTGATCTCTTCCTGTTTGCATTTAATGAGGAGGTCCTGGTTTGTGATTTTTTGTGGCCAAAATATCCTTAGGATTCTCCTCAGACTCTTGGTATGGAATGTAGAGAGCTTTTGTTGGTCTGCCTCTGTCATTCGCCAACATTCAGAACCATACAACAGGATAGGTAGTATACAACTGTTGTATAGTTTTAGCTTGGTACGGATGGTGTATTGACCGGATTTCCATACAGCCTGCAGGTTATTAAAAGCAGCTCTAGCTTTTGACAGTCTTTGTTTGATGTCAGTGTTGGCTCCACCATCTGATCTTACAGTACTTCCTAGGTAAGTGAAGGTATCAGTCTGTTGTAATGGTTTCCCGTTTATTATAATTGGTGCTGGGTTGTTAGTGTTTAAACTCATTACTTCAGTTTTCTTATGGTTTATTTTGAGACCTATCTGTCCTGCATACTTTTCTATTCGACTGGACTTTGGACTTTGGCAATGTCGTCAGCAAAGTCCAAATCTTCAAGAATGGTGAAAGTTCCCCATCTTATGCCTCTTGGGATATCTGAAGTTGTTTGTCGCATCACCCAGTCAATGGCTATTATAAATAGTGTAGATGACATTACACATCCTTGTCTTACTCCAGTTTTAATTGGGAAATAAAGTTGTTCACTTCCGACTGTACATTTGAAGTTTTCATAAAAAGCCTTGATTAGATTGATCAGGTGTTGTGGGATGCCGTAAAGATGTATGATTTTCCAAAGGGTTTCCCTATGAATGCTATCAGATGCTTTTTCGAAGTCGATGAAATTGATGTAGAGTTGCCTCTGCCATTCTGTGCATTGCTCAATGATATTTCTCAGGATGAAAATTTGGTCAACGCAGCCTTTTCCTTTGCGAAATCCTGCCTGCTCCTTTCTGAGTAAACTGTCGATTGCTTCAGATATTCTTTTTATAATAATTTTGGCCATGATCTTGCTAGGAATAGATATAAGTGTGATTCCACGCCAGTTATTGCAATCATTTAATGCACCCTTTTTAGGTATTCGGATGATAATACCTTTATCCCATTCTGTTGGTACTATAAGTTCTTTCCAGATCTTATGGAAAATTGATTGGAGGGTATTGGCTGCTAAGATGGGATCAGTTTTAAATAGTTCTGCATTCAGATTATCTGAACCAGGAGCTTTTCCATTCTTTAGAGTTTTGATTACTGCTACAATTTCAGATATGGTGGGTGGTTCAATACTTATTTCCAGTTCAAAGCTAGGCTCTGGGATAGTAGGTAGTGCTTCTGGAGATGGTCTGTTCAAAATTTCACTGAAGTGTTCTGCCCATCTTTTTTCTTGTTCCTTTTCTGATGTTAGTAAATTTCCCTGTTTGTCTTTCACTGGGATGTTAGGTGAAGACTTGGATTTTCCACAGATAATTTTGGTAATTTTGTAGAGGTTGCCTTGCTCTCTTTTGTTAGCCGCTTCTTCTGCTTGGTCTGCTAAATTATCCATAAATTTCCTCTTATCAGCTCTAACCAGGGTTTTGACATTACGATGTATGTCACTATATTCTTGTTGGTATTTGTCTTTCAATCTTGGTGATTTGGTATCATTGACTTTCTTTTTTGCCTGCCTTCTGATGTTAATCTTGTTCCATGTTTCCGGTGTGATCCAATCTTTCTTCTTTGTCTTTTGCTTATAGCCTATACATTCTTCGCTACATTTAGTGTATATATCTGATATCTCATTCCACTTCTCATCTAATGTTTCATTTTCATCTCTTACTGAGTTTTCCAATACCTGGTATCTGTTTTGTAACTTTATGGCAAAATCTTTTTTAACCTTGATATCCTCCAGTTTATCAATATCAAAACGCTTCCTTGATGGAACTTTCTTTCCAGTTGCCCTGAGTTTCAGTTGGATGAGAGCTGTTATCAGTTGGTGGTCAGATCCTACATCTGCTCCTCTCTTAACTTTCACATCTAATAATGATCTTCTCCATGTGCTATTTATCATTAGATGATCAATCTGGTTTTTATCCCTGAGGTTTGGGGAATACCATGTTAGTTTGTGGATGTCTTTGTGTGGAAAAATGGAACCTCCTACTACTAAATTGTTTGTTGAGCAGAAATCGACAAGTCGTTCTCCATTTTCATTTATCTTACCACAACCATGCGTTCCCATAACTCTTTCGTAGCCAGTGTTGTCAAAACCCACTTTTGCATTCATGTCTCCCATGATGATCTTTATGTCATGGTTTGGTGTTTTATCAATTTCATGTTGTAATTGTTCGTAAAATACATCTTTGTTCTCATCGTCAGCTTCATTCGTAGGAGCATAACATTGAAATAAAGTGATGTTAATCTGTTTTCCTTTGAATCTTGCCATAATAATTCGACTGCTTATAGGTTTCCATTCTAAAAGTGTTCTTTCTATACCCTTTTTAATGATTATTGCCACTCCTTCATGATGTTGGTTATCATCTCGCCCAGAGTATATTACAGTAGATCCTGAAGTTGTTGTCATCCTGCCAGATCCTGTCCATCTACTCTCACTAACGCCTAAGATATGTAATTTGTACCGCTGCATTTCTGAGGTTATTTGAGCCAATTTTCCTGCTGCATACATTGTTCTGACGTTCCAAAAACCAATTCTGGTTTTAGTTTTTGCCATGTTAAGGGTCTCCGTTATCCTGTTTGTAGTTTCCTTTCGGCTTTCACTACCTACATTCATCCTTGCTCCACTGTTGGTGCGTTGGAGACTCTCTTCCACAGCTGTAGTTTTATTCTTCGTTGCTGTTTCTGTAACATGATTTTTTTTACTTGTTAGGGTCGTTAACCCTAAGCAAAACCTTCTACGTGAAGGGTCGGGTTATTCTGTAGGGGTTTTCCATCCCTTAGACGACTGCATGAGCTTACGAGTTCCATCTACCCAGATTTTCTTTCTGGATTTACTTCCATAGCCTTTGACTTTCCAAAGTCACCCACAAGGCAGTGGGGCTAATATCCCATAGCTGGGGCAAGGTTGATGAGAGCCAGGGCGTATCCACTCGCCGGTGGGCCTGCACTCTGCATCTCTTGGGCCCTTGCTGCTCCGAGATCCCTTGCAAATTAGCCTGGAATACTGGACCCCAGTATCCGTGTATTACCCCGAGGAGGCATTGCAAGAGTCTTGGTAGCATAGAGGCTTTGTACTGGCAGGGCAAGGTTTACGCACTCGACTCTCCCTTTCACCTACAAGTAGGCTAGCCAGCAGCAGCGGTATATCTAATGGTCGATACCCGCCACATTAGACGCATTTTACTACCCTATGGTGTAGCACCATCAACACACTTGTGGAAGTGTGTTTAAAAGAAAATCACAAAAACTCTGAACTTAGAGAAAAATCTGATCGGAAAGTTTATAACAACATGGCAAAATCAAAAACAAAACACATCAAAAACGAATGGACAAGAACTGTCATATTCCTGACTTGGTACAGGCCTTTTCAAATGTAGAAAATGGTGGATTAAACTTGGTTTTATAGCGCTAACCCTCTCTTATAAATCACGCTCTATATAGTTTGTTGTTGGAAATCCTACAAAAAGTAAATAATAAAAATACCGAAATTCGAGGGAAATTAAAAAAAACAAACAAAAAAACGTCCGTAATCAAATGGCAAATTCAAAAGCTAAATTACATCAAACAAACAACTGTCATATACCTGACTTGGAAAAATAATTTTCTTATGTAGGAAATTGTGCATTAACCTTATTTTATAGCTATCTATAGATTTTTCTTTAATAATTTTTATTTAACCTTTTTGAGTGATAAGTAATGAATTTTAGTGTACTGACTCCGGTTAATTAATTTCATATCAAATTCGATATTTTTACACGTGTTAATTTATATTATTATATACATTTAAAATGTACATGCCATATTCCAAATATGTTTTAA
The DNA here is from genome assembly GCF_965363235.1 of Mytilus galloprovincialis. NCBI lineage: Eukaryota > Metazoa > Mollusca > Bivalvia > Mytilida > Mytilidae > Mytilus > Mytilus galloprovincialis. Next base: position 29,418,506 of record NC_134839.1, on the reverse strand, counting down.
GTGAAACTGAGACACTTTGAAATACACAAAAGCATTTAATAATGAGTATGGAGATAATTGTTAAGATTATAACAGTATGCTTTTTCAGCTGTTAAAACGTTCAATGTTAGATCGATGGAAACTACTCCCAATGGGGGTTTCATCAGATATGTGCAATCGACCAGCTTTTATCGCGAGCCATCAAAATAGAAAATTGGTGTAGTTAGTATACGAAACATGATTGCATACACAATGAAGTGATAATGATCTCTGTTATTGTTTTATTTTCTTGAATATTAATTTTCAAAAGTGTTGATTCACATTTCTCTCTAACAAAAAAAATATCTAAGAATACGATTTAAATATGATAGTATAAAATTTAGAATGGAAATGGGGAATATGTCAAAGAGACAACAAACCAACCTAAGAGCAGAAAACAGCCAAAGGCAATCAACGGCTTTTCAACACAGCAAGACAATGCGGCACCCGGAGGTTTGCTTCAGCTGGACCTTAAACAAAAATGTGTACAACTTAAGTGATAATGGACATCATTTTAATTTCCAAAATATATAAATGAACTAAAATTAAAAATCATACAAGACATCAAAGGCTAAAGGCGGAGTTAACATGTATTGCCAGATCTCAACCCTCTCTTATACCTCAAGCAAATGTAAACCAAAACCCAATACACACAGGAAAACTCAGTTTAAAAGAAGTCAGAGTCAGATGTCAAGAGTCGATTTCATAAAAAAACTTACTAAAGTTGATCGTAAGTCATGAACAATTCAGTATACCCATGATCAATCGTAGTCGTAAGTTGTTTTGTGAAATCGACTCCAGAATAGGTAACAAAGAAGCTAAACATACTGACAATGATAAATGAATTAGCAAAAGACTACCAGCAGTTACTGACATGTAAGCTATAGACCTCAATTAAAAGGTTATTTTTATTATGTTATATTTGTTATTCTCATCGGATTTTGTCTAATGCTTAGTCCGTTTCTGTGTGTGTTACATTTTAATGTTGTGTCGTTGTTCTCCTCTTATATTTAATGCGTTTCATTCAGTTTTAGTTTGTTACCCCGATTTTGTTCTTTGTCTATCGATTTACGAGTTTTGAACAGCGGTATACTACTGTTGCCGTTATTTATGTCTTTATAAAGTCAAACATGCAATCTTTAATAACCTGATCAGTATCGTAACTATATTTTACTCCAAACTAGCCTGTTCAGAGGTTTTTTAGATTAATGCCGACATGTCTGTACTTTGTAAAGAATGTTAGTACCATAAAAGAAAGGATGTGAAATATATGAACGTATATGATGTCTACATTTTGATTTATATATATGAACGATGCCCTTGTACCGATGATAAAATTTAGTAACTGTTTTGACTTGCTTGCGATAGGTCTACATGCAATGGTCTTCGGCCTTACTGTATTCCTTGTAAGGAAAGTGTCATAATCTGAGATAGCCATAATGAGGTACAAATTGAAGACCACATTGCATTTGGACTAACCCAAAGTTTGATACAAGAATTGCAATATTCTAATAAAAATAAGAACAGAACATAAACGCCAAAAAAAAAAAAAAAAAATAATTCGCCTGGTAACGTTGATGAGTTTTTGTATATACATCTTTTTAAAAGAAAAGTAAGACTTAAATTCTTTCTTTTACATTATTTCTGTAATTAATATTAAAAATCTTTGAAAATTAGTGATAATTTGATCTGATTGCTGTTTTGTCTGCTACATTTGAATAATATATAGATTTTGAATTAAAAAAAACAAAAATACCAACACAACTCATTGAAAATCATCGAATGAACAAACAAAATTGAAATGTCAACAAAGAAAAACAATAATTGAATTAGTTTTATTACATCATATGTGTAATGTGATTCTCACAATTCGTTATGGTTGTAATTTGAGTCAAATGCTTTCAATTAAAGCGCTAAATTTGATAACATCATTTGGGGTAATAAATATCATACTATGACAAAGTGATGTTATAATAGAAGATACAACTGTAGTTCAATCATCAATTTAAGCAATGCATCATTAACCAGATAGAATCACTATTCTGTGAAACAATTGTTATAAATTCAATGGTGTTTTGTTATCATTCATGTCTTAAAGATCAATAGCATGCAACAAATTGTATTAAGGCGAGGAAATTAAAGTAATTGTTTAATACATTACATGTTCAAATCTTATATGCAACAGATTAGGTTTCCGCTGTGAATTCCTACGTTATCAGAAATTGTACTGTAGGAATGTGCAACAGAAAACAAATGCATCGCGATCATCAAATTGAGTTGACATCTGTATAAACCAATTTGCGATATAAAGACAAATAAAAAAAAAATAATGTTTATTTTAGCGCTGATATTATCCCATTTTATAGTCATTTACAGACAAAGCTCCGATTGCACTTTTTCCTTTATAGATTATAAATTTTGGCTTTCTTCTTTACTTTTCATCTCTAAACATGGATCGTGTAGACAATATGATTAGTAAATATCGTTATATAGTTGTATATAATCATAAGAGTAATAGTACATCACTCAAACTTATTTTTTACATAACTTGGACAAATCCATAAAGCATTGAAGCGAATAAACATGCCTACGTCAGTAATACGACTTTAATCATAATATATTCCTTTATGCCATATGGGAAAGGTGTACTGACATAAGAGGTATCGAAGCACATTAGCTACAACTGAAGCTTTCGTTAGTATAAGCCAAATTAATTATGTGTATCAGCGGGGGGGAATATGAAAGCATAAACAATAAGTTAGATACGGTAATAATTTAATTGTGGATGTAACGCGTCTTCTGATTGGCTGACGCCGTTTTGTTTATCAGCTCATAGACATAATTTAGTCATGTGGCCGTGACGTCATCAACGTTTTTTCATGGTTAACTCTGATTCAAAATAGAATTATAAGAAATAACTGTAATATTTTATATGTCTATTCGAGATAACATAAAAAAATGTGATGCACACTTTAAAATAACCCGCTACGCGCGTTATTCAGTGTGCACCACATTTGTTTATGTTATTCCTTCATAGACAGAAAAAAATATTACAGTCATTCCTTAAATGATGGTAACCCGTGTTTCAATTAAATAAAAAAAATCATTGAACCATATAGATATCAACCATATATCTGATCGTCCGAATAGCGGAACCGCCGGTCAACTCCGAACCGCCGGTTAAGTTGGAAACCGCCGGTTTACCGAACCTCCGGTTACGATGGTTACCTTTTCTATATAAATAAGGTACACACATTAATCTACCATTCTGCCTCTGATTAAGGTCCCTTTTGGACCGAAACCGGTCAGGCTATGAAACATCACCATGCACTGTAAATTATGTGTATTGGCATATACTATATGGTTTATGCATGATATTTTCCTTTAATCAACTAAAGCTTGCACTTTCAAGACCAAAGAAGATTAAAATATTTTTTTTTCTTTCTTGACCATTTTTTTTCATACCTTCAAAAGTTTTAGATCTATCTTAGGCGTTCAAATGTTGAATTCATTCTTAATAGTTTCTGACGAAGGTTAAAATTCGGATTAACATTCTGAACATAGCAAATACACTTCAAGTTTGTTCTTACTACTGTAACAATACATCACTTTAAAAAAATAGTAACACATAACTGTAGATAAAACTGAAGAGCATTTTATTGTTTATCTCGACAAAAGTTTCATTGTTATACATATATTTGATGAATCAAGTAGTTCACTATATCTGATGGACAATTCAACAGATTAATTCAGTATTTGACATTAATTTATTTGTTCGTTATTTTTTAAACAGTATTGTAATTTATCCGCGACAAACACATTTATATATTTATTGATGGGTTAAAGTTGGGTTGCAGTCTTAACTACAATGCAACTTTTTATTCTTTGATGCTTTACATGATTCGTTGTTCTTATTTCTTGGGTTTATTTTGACTCCATTGTTTAGAGATACCAGTGGAATAAACAAGCGTTAGAAAAAGGACAACAAAAGAGTAAAACGAAAATACAAAAGGTATTGATGAATTCGCCAAAATAATAACCGCCAAAATTATTCGTGTACCTTATCTTATAAAAATTACGATATTTTACACCCGCGAAAATAACCCGCTTAATGGTTCTTTATAAATCTTGGTATGTACGACAATCACTCTGATTCAAACAAAAAAATCTCTGAAACTGATATTATCAAGTGCTTGATTTCTTGATTGACAACATATTTGTTACATTCGGGAGACGTGTTTTTCAACAGACTGTCGGCATTCCAATTGGAAAAAACTGTGCCCCTCTACTTGCCGACTTGTTTCTTTATTATTATGAGGCTGATTTCATGCAGGAACTTCTTAGGAAGAAAGATAAGAAGTTAGCAATATCCTTGAACTCTACTTTCCGCTATATTGATGATGTTCTTTCACTAAATAATTCAAAATTTGGTGACTATGTGGAACGCATCTATCCCATCGAGATAGAGATAAAGGATACTACAGATACAGTTAAGACGGCCTCATATCTTGACTGACATCTAGAAATTGACAATGAGGGTCGGTTGAAAACAAATCTTTACGACAAAAGAGATGATTTCAACTTTCCTATTGTGAACTTTCCATTTCTAAGTAGCAACTTTCCAGCAACACCTGCATACGGGTTATATATCTCCCAATTGATACGATATCCCCGTGCTTGCATTTCCTATCATGATTTTCTTGATAGAGGGTTGCTGCACACAAGGAAGCTATTAAACCAAGAGTTCCAAATGGTGAAGTTGAAATCATCCCTTCGTAAATTTTACGGACGCCATCACGAGTTGGTTGACCGTTATGGAATAACGGTTTCACAAATGATATCGGATATGTTCCTTACGTCGTAACTACAACCCCTTCCCTTTCATGAATGTGACCTACTGAATTAGACTATTTACCGGATTTGTTATCACATAAGCAACACGACGGGTGCCACATGTGGAGCAGGATCTGCTTACCTTCCGGATCACCTGAGATCACCCCTAGTTTTTTGGTGGGGCTCGTGTTGTTTATTCTTTAGTTTTCTATGTTGTGTCATCTGTGCTGTTGTTTGTTTGTCTTTTTCATTTTTAGCCATGGCGTTGTCAGTTTGTTTTAGATTTATGAGTTTGACTGTCCCTTTGGTATCTTTTGTCCCTCCTTTACTATTCATTCATAACTGTCGATTTTTGTTGGGATATTGAATACAGCCTGGGATTTAACGGTTCTTTTGTGTTTGTCATCTCAATTGTATCGTTGTTTCAAATTATGCATTAGGTCTTTTACTTTTTGTGCAGTGTGTTGTGGTCCTGTGGACTTGTTCGTCACTTCGCCGTTTTTCGATTATCGCCATGGCGTTGTCGGTTTTGTTTTGACCTGTATAAGTTTTCAATGTCCCCTTGATATCTACCGCTTTTTAATGTGAAAAATATTCGATGTTTAAGCTCTAAAGTTGACATTCCAGTCAGTCAAACATATGTTGCCATAAAGTAATTTCACACATTCCATAACAGATAATTCTAATGGTATTCTTGTAACATTCCGTTACAAACCTATCGGGAATTTTCGTAGGGAAGACGAAGAATCTTTTGAAATTGTAAAAATAATTTAATTTTCAGAAAATAATTCGATTACAACGACTTACGCACATACAAGAATTATCATTTAATATCTGATTACATGGTGTCTTTGTAATTTCCTGTTCTGAATACCATTTACGATTTTTAATCCGTTTACAACCTAAAGCGTCGTCCATTTTATGAAGCTGGAAAATATTTTCACTAGCTAAACAAATATAACACATTGAAAATTTCGAAACATTTAATTGAAAGAAAACACTGTAAACTTCAACATGTAAACATTATAAACGTTACAATAAAACGATTAAATGTCTTAAACTCAACTGTTAAATGTTTGTGATTTTGGGAAAAAGGGGCCAGAGAGAAATATGGTTCAATGCAGGTCATCAACTTAGCTCCTGGTCCTCATGGGTGTGTATAGAACATATATTGAGCAAGTTTCCTTCACAACTTGTGAACTGGCTTTGAAGAATTTTGTTGTTAAATTTAGTTTGTCTTACAGTTATCCGATCCTTAAGCAAGACTTTATCCTTTTAGAAAAACACAATGCTTTTGTTTCGGGAGAACGAAAACACAATCTAGCACTATTCATTAATTGTGTGGTGACAGAAGACTTTCGAAAACATATTGGCGTTTTTGAATATGAAGTATTTCATATTGTTACTTTTAAAGTAACATCTTTTATACTTCAAAACGTTTCAAAAGTACTGTTGTTGTGTGTGCCTAAAATGTTGTTGTTTTTTTGTTTTTCTTTTATAAAGAACCACCTATAGTTCAGGTGAAAGATAGAGACATGTGACAGTCCTATATTTACCTTCATCTGAAATGCTAAAACAAAAAACTTGAAACCATGGATGTAAAAACACTCAGACACGTTATGACCACAATAAACTTAAAAACGAACAGCCAAATGCATCAAAGATCAGCTTTGCCTTCAGGGAGTTGGAGCCTGAGAAAAAAAAATAATTCGTTAATTTATCAAAGAGAAAATTTTCTATTTATAAGCCTATAGTGTCTTTAATTATAGTGTTTTTGTAAATCATGTCTGTACCAACGCACTGACTACGATCTGTAGATTTATAGAGTGTAGGTTTAACGATCTCAAAGATCTACTTGAAATAATCATATGGTGTAGGTTGGTCCTTTGAGAGTACTTCTAGTAAGACATATCGAGATAATGCTCTTAACATGATCTATATCCATATTGATGATACAATCTATGTTTGGCAAAATAAACATAAATATTTTGTTGATCTTAAGGATAATAAAACTTATTTTTGTTTTATGGTACAATTTCTATTATTATCCAAACTACAAAACTTGCGACTATTTCAGAACACATTTAATATAAATCCTTTTTGTTTTAAAGAAAACATCATATATGAATTTGGATTTCATATGCTTCAGTTCAGAACCGGTCAGTTCAGAACCGATAATGAGTCGGCTAAAGTAGAAACAACCGTTTAATGTACAAGTGAATACATAATGCATGTACGTGATCTAATCTTTTAAAGACCAATTTCCAAAAAATAATTGTATGCATCAGATCAACTGTCTTTCTCAATATTCCACTTTCCGATGCGGTCACATGCAATATGATTTCAACGGACCAGAGCCTCGATAAACCGAAATAGGGAGCGAACAATGTACTTTATATCAGTAACCACGATCACAGTTATGTTTTCAATCGGCCTGGGTAATAAAAATAAATCAGTTGTTATATTTTTTCCTGGGGATACATCAAATTACTGTACTTTTTTTATGAACAGCAACTGCAAAACAAGTATTCTAACATGAATATGTATAACAGGAAGTGTGGGGAACAGGTCAATGAGACAATGCACGACCCCTGCCGCAACCCTCCCCAAAAATAATAAAATAGAATAAAACGAAAACAAAACAAAACAAAACAAAGCTTATTTATTTATGAACACTTCTTGTCTATCATTTATTTAACTTTCCACCAATTGCATGTACCACAACTTGTTTTCGATTCGCTTTTTACTTCTACAGACAAAACAACTGATCATCTTATGATATGTTTAGATAAAAACAATTGGTCATTGATTCGACATGTTTGCAATGAAAACCAAATATATATCAATAAATCAAACTTATTTATCAGACTCGTGTTAACTGTCGTGTTTAGGTGTACAACTGTACAAAAAATACAATGATTGATTACATACATAGACATAAATTGATATGAAAAGACTGGATTCCTAGGAATTTTTATATTTTTTTAAAAATCAATAGGCCAATATAATTTTAAGATCTTGCATAAAGTACGTTTGAAACGAAATGATTTGTCAGCTATGTACATACTTTGTATTAGAGGATCAATGTTATATGACCTAAGCAGAACAGTCAACGAGCATCTGGTAGTTGCAACCAAAGTATTTTAGTCATTTTAGTGTCTGGTGGAGAGTTATCTCATTGGAATTCATACTTCATCTCTTTGATATTTTTTTCTTGAAGTACAATTACATAACTTATTGTAAAGCAATATCCAGTAAACAAATTTATATCGATAATGAATATTTTAGGTAGGAGTAATGTTTGTCTCTTAGAGCAATATAGAGACATTTACAGCCTTTCGTCTACAGAATCTCATATATTACTATTAAACATTTTACTTTAATTGAAATGAATAGTTGGATATGTACTTGAATGGATTGAAAATGACCAGATAACTACTCTATAAGAGCTTAAACACTTATTTTATATTTCACTTCCTTGTAATAAAGTCTAATTTAGAATGGAATCAAATGTTAACAAGATTATATCTATGTAGGAAAACATTGCGTTTACTGCTTAAAATGTACTTTTATATACCTAATTCTCTAAACCATTATTAGCCTTTTGACGTAATGTTTAAGAACAGTGTCACAGTGTTTAATGCTAAACGCGTAAATTATATTTTTAAAAATGTGTCTTCGTAGCAAGTAATCCTTTGTTATACAAACTGTCAGTACCAAGTAAAGAATATGACGATATAGCACCGATTGTTTGATATTAGTAATTCTTTCAATAAGGAAAATGTAAAACAAATAAATTTTGTTAAAATGTATCGATTTAAATCATAATGGTACTGTAGTACATCCCAAAAAACATATGTAAAACGAAAAAAGATTTATGTGCGGGACAATTATTTCGAAAGCATGGTATTATTCGAAGAGTCATTGAAGTTTTGTTATATAATTAAATCTTATTAAAAAAATCTGCTAAATATGGAATTCTCCAATAAAGTTGTCTTTTACAAAAAATGTATAGTTTAAATAGATGAAAAATCTTTCGATTTTGATAAATCTCCTCAAAATTAATTCAATTTTCCGCTTTTGCCTCTTATAATGAGTCTCTTTACAAACTCTAACGTATTCTCACAAAACGTGAAGATGGGATCTTAGAATTCGCTGCAACAATGATATTTCTAAAGAGTTTTCTATATCTCTGAAAGATATATATGTATACTTTTTTTATAAGAACACGTGGACTGGGGGACAGTGTCTAGTGAACCAATATAAATCCATGACTATTACATAGAACAGATCTATCGATGATCATTGAAGTGACTGAGATGCGTGACCATCTCCTATGTAAAATAATAGCTCGGATAATCAAACAAATTTTCTTTATTTTTATGTTTATCTATAATTCTATATATTTACACTTCATTGAAACAACTTTCGAAAGATGTTTGACTACTTTTTGACGTCACACTGTAATCCATCTGGCAAACCAGATTAAAGTTTTTGCATGGATGAAGCAAGATTTTGAAGACACAATATAGTTGATCCGATCTTTCGTTGTGTCACATTTTTATATATATTGATAACTTGCATAAGTCAAACCTTGTTTGTAAGTGTACATATACAAGAACGAAAGCAGATAACATTCACATCACGGATGCCATTGATAAAAATTCGATCAATATGCAACCTAATATTTCGTGTTTTTCTTTACAAATGTAAAGGTAATTCAATGACCTAAGTTAAAAGTTTTCAATTTTATAACAATTGTCATTAAACGATCAATAAACACACGTATTTCTTTTAAGACGATCGAACCAAACAACATGTTGTGAGGGGATATATTAATTCGTAAAAATTCATTGCGCATTGATTGTGATATTTTCAACGCCTAGAATATTTAACTCTCAATAATAGATGAATGGCTTAGTAGACTTAAGCTTGGAGTTAGAGGCACTTTAATAAGATGACAGAAATCTTCTCGGTTTACGATAATTCTGTCTTTACTTGATGTTTGATTAAACTTTTCAACTGGAAAACATGGATCCTTTCCGAATGCGATCTAAATCATGTTCAAACCATAAACGAAAGCCAAAACATCACTGCCATGCTCTAGAAGTTCTTGTTCGGAACACCATTCCCGTGGATCCTTCGGAAGACAGTTTTAGGCGACGATCTGTCAGGTAGGCAAAAGTTAATGAATCTCATTTTTGGCATAGGTTATAATCATAATAGTAAATAAATCAAAATCCATGATTTTTTTAATGATTGAAATGAATTGTTTTTTGTTCTCATTAATAAATCATGTATGAGGTATTTAATATTTATAAAAGACAAAACGATATTTATTTAACTCTAGTTCATTTTTTCCGGATGCACAGATTTGTCTGTATATATAGAGTAAATTTTGAGGCGAAAAAGCAGCTATTGGAGCCAAAGGGTCAAAATGAACCTTAAGCAAACCCTTTCGTCATGTGTCATTCTGGGATTCGATAGATACCATTCTAGGTTTTTATCTGATCCTGTCGATGGACGACATTCCATATTTTAAGGAGTCTGTCTATAGGTGTCACTCTAGGGTTAAGCTAACCCTGTCTATAGGTGTCACTCTAGGGTTAAGCTAACCCTGTCGATAGGTGTCAATCTAGTTTTAAGCAGACCCTAGCTGTCGATAGGTTTTAAGCAGACTCTGTTTTGTACATAAATTAGGTCGTTAGGTTTCTTTTGGGTTTCTTGTTGGAACCCTTTCACATATTTGTTTGAAGCTAACCCTGCCGATATGTTTCAATCTTTGTTTGAAGCTACCCCTGTTGATAGGTTTCAACCTAGGTTGTAAGCAGACCCTAGGTGTTTTAAAATAGGTTAAAATTTAGATTTTGAACAGACTCTGCTTTGTACATAAATCAGGTCGTTGGGTTTCTCGTTTGAATTCTTTCACATTTTGTCATGTCAGGTTCAGTAAAGCAGAGTATACAGAACTCGACATGACGGATTGGGTTTTGCTCATTGTTGAAGTTCGTACAGAGACTTATAGTTTCTTACATTCGCGTCATTTGTTTGATTGGTAATCACACCACATCTACTTATTTGTATATTAAAAGTGACCGTTTTAATGAACTTTTTAGACATTAAAAATTATAAACTCGGGTCGACATTTCATTTTCGTCATTTAATTTCCTTTTCTAAAGGTGCTGCTCCGTTCACTCATTCTAATAGAGTGAACATGTATTGGTTTCGAATGCACGGGTTTGCAGTGACGTCTCAGATTTTTATTATTGTAAGATTTTCATGTCTAAAAACCTTTACTGCTGGCATATATGCAATCAAACTAAAAAAGTAGAGGAGGTCATGTTTTTTTCTTGATTTTTTATAACGTCTTTGATTGATAACTTAATCTTAAATGCATGGTTTTTTATTAGTTTATTGTTGGATTTGAACTAGCTGCCAGTAACTTCGAGTACTCTCAGATCTATACTTAGTGTCTTTTTGTTGTTCGGATGTAAAAGTACCCGGCCACGTCCACTCTGTGTTTGTTTTCCATATGTTTGTATTTCTATTTGCATTCATCTGATGAGTTTAACCTTTTTTTAACTGATTTTCATAGTGTGTTCTTATGTTGTACTGTTATAACACTGTTACATGTTAAGGGGAGAGTTGGTCGCCCGCTATCAAGTTTAAACCCGTCGATCTCTGTATGTGTCTGTCCCGAGTTAGGAGCCTGTAATTCAATGATTGCCGCTTTTTGCTGTGTTACTGACTATGTGGTATAGACTTAACTCATTGTTGAAGGCTGTACGGTGACCTATAGTTCTTAACTTCTGTATCATTTGGTATCTTGTGAAGAGTTGTCTCAATGGCAATCGTACCATATCTACTTTTTTATATTATTTGTTTTTCACTTCGAGATGTTTTTGAAGCCTCCTATTGATCAAGTTGTACTTGATAAAGCCCGGAAAAAGACGGTTTTATCCCTGCATAAGTTTATATGGTGTCTAAACTATAGATTTGTGTGATTTAGAGTTTAACATATTATATATAATATTTAGAAAGATATTTGTGTTTTTCGACAGCGTTAATTGTGTTGACCTTCAGATTTCTTTTGGTTTTTATGGATCGTTCGGTTTTCGACTCGATGACATTTGTCCCCTCCTTTTTTTTTCTTTATTTAATACCCGATTAAATTAGATAATGCGGTAGGATTTCTAATGACACAAATCCTGACCAGAGGCCAAATGACATAGAGGTTTACGACTATAGGTCATCGTTCGGCTTTCAACAATAAACGTGACCCATACCACATTTAAAGTAAGCTATATATGATCCTGAAATAACAAATATAAAATTGTTCATACAAGGCAAATAAAAGCCTGATTTATGTACGAAACAATTATAAACGATATACAAATATGATATACAGCAACAAACAACAACCACTGTTTGTTAAATCGGTGGATTTATCGTTCGTAAAATCTTAAATGTATGGACGACCTGTGGTGACATTGTATTGTTGTGTATCTACACTTCATAGTTACAGTTGATCAAAACTCTAGTACACTTTGTCGCTATAACAGAACTATAAACAACATTACTGTCCTACCAGTGGAATGTTTAGCTACATGTACCAGGTTTTACCATACATGTTTTGGAGATAAGGAGTAGGTCCGGTAAGGGCCGATTTTGGCCTCAAATATCAGGTTCATCTGACGAAAGATTTTGGACACTTTTTAAACACTTAAGTGTCTATTTCAGTTGATTCAATTAGTTTATGTGAAAGATTTTAACTGATTTACATTATAAACACACACCGATTCAAGCTTAAATATGAAAAATCTATCAAAATATGCCAAAACATGTCACTTTTCAGATGGTTTTTGTCAAAAATAAAAGTGGCCGCACCCGTGTTCATCCTCAGCCTTTATATATGTTATATATTATCATTAAATACAACTTACATTTCAATAATAAGAATAAACACGAACGGAAACTGTCTAAAATTTAAGTACAGCTCTTTATAAGAACCAGGCAGAGCGCCATATACATGTGATATATGGGGGTTCCAGATTTTATCTTTAATTGGCCTAGTAGAAGCAATAAATGAATACAGCTCAAAAAATAATTTTGAGTGGGAAAATATGAGTGGTTGCCATGTTAACGGACACACTATTTTTTGGTTGTTAAGCGTGGTAAAAAATTTCAAAAATCAGCTAAATCACCACAATTGTCTCATTAACAAATATACCACATCTTCTTAATTAAATTAACAGAAAAGATAAAAAAAAACTACTTTGCTCATTGTTGAAGGACGTATGATAACCTGTAGTTGTTAATTTCTGTGTCATGTTGGTCTCAGAAAAACGCACAGAGAAATCTGAAACCGTCATGTATCGCACTCTGCCTGGTTCTTACAAAGAGCTATACTTAACCAAAATGCTAAGATTTTGACGATTTCAGTAATTTAGCATGACTTAATGATGCTATTTCCGATATATGTGCATTGTATTGTAAAAAAAACAGCCAATATTTATGTAGCGGAAGCATTCGTGTTTCCAATAAATAACTAAAAGTTTACATCTTAACAATTTTGTAAAACTGCTTTTTTTGGGGTAAAAAAAAGGGTCTTACTGAACCTACTCCTTTCTTTACTTAGTCATGAACAGACAGTTGTTTTTCATTGGTTCTGTTGGTTGGTAGCGTTTGACTTTTTCAGTTTTTAAACTCTGGAATTCTTTCTTATATACTTTTTTCCACACAAAATTTTCCCAGTTGAAATGGGACAATTTCAATATGTCCGACTTCGAAATTTGAAATTAAAATTTAGTTTTAATATAAATAAGACATTTCTCCATTCCGAGTCAACGTTTCATTCCTGAGATTTGTAATTGCTTACTTCCAGGTTGATTTTTATTAGTTTGTATTTAATATTCCTTTTGAATGGAAAAATATATCATTTTTAATCTTGCGTGACCTTTATTCATATTCTTACTTTTCAATGTCATTTTAAACGCGATGTATATGCCTGTATCCATTGGGGAACAATTAATTGTCTATGTTTGTTTACAAGATACATTGTGTACTTGTAAAACTGACAAAACTTCCAACGGCATGTGAAATATATGAAATCATTAAAGCTTGTAATCAAACGTTTATCTTTCGAATTCTATTTTCTCACAAAGCAATAAAGTTATCTATTTATTACAAGAATCTAATATGAAAACCGACTTTAAATTGATAACCTAAAAAACACAATAATGTTCTTTCCAAATTTTTATAAGAAATTATTTTTTATGCAGACAGACAGTTTATACAGATAAAGTGCAATCGGCTTAGTTTGATGAGCCGTCACGATTGAGTGTATGTAAAAGAATTTTTCAGAAAAAACAACATGTCATGTGATGGGGTTAACATCCTAAATGTCCCAAATGATTGTCATGTAACGGCATTACAAGTCTTTTAGATCAAATATATAGATCCAGTTGTCAAGTTGTCAACAAGTACACGTGTTTACTTCCTGTGTTGCTCTGTGTTGTTTATACAGGGAATATTCTCATGTATTTCGTCGTTACTTATCTTCACATAATGTCCCTGAGAGAGAGAAAAAGCAAATACGTATGCTTTTTCGGACGATTTGTTAAACCTTGAGTTTGATTCCCAGAATGCATATGTGATGTATGTGTATGTGTGAGTCAAGTCAGTTGGTATCAATTTTAAGATTATATTGACGTAACAAATAAACTTGATGATGGTGAAATTAAAAAAAATCTATAATTTACAATTGATAATATACATCAGTAGAGCATTAGTTAAGGAACAAAATAATCTAAAAAGATTGATAAGTAATGGAGCTCCTTTTTGATATATCATTCTTTTCGTCAAAAGGCTGGAAAGGCTGACTCGGACTTTTATAATTTGCATTGACATTGGTATAATTTGGAACTCACATCGAAAAAATGGAAATCTAGGATCTACTTATTTGGTAAGCTATGGATTTAAAGGGGCAAAATGCGTTATCCTATATCGTAGAAAAAAGAGTTCGAACAACTGACGAAAAAGGCCGAAATGTAATCTAATCTCTTTTAGTTGATTATATCTACGTCGTGTAGCCTCTGGTAAATGGGTGCTTCATTGGCAATCATACCACATCTCCTTATATTATAACAATGAAAACGTTAAACATTGAAATTATGAAAATGCAAGAGTTTTTTGTCGGTTTTGTCCGCTCTCTTATGTTTTTGTAGCTTAGAGGTTGTATGTATTTATTCCACTTATCATTTGTCCTTGGCAGCTGCTGTTCAGTGTAAACATGTTATATACAGTAATATTTTTGTCTAAAATCAGTTCACACATTATTATAAATAAGGAAATTATGCTTCAATTGATAATATGTATTTCATAACAACAAAATACCTGGACAATTTGTTGTGTAATATAACTTGACACGTGGACGGACATGGATTTAAAAGAAGAGGTAAAGTATAATCCCTTACAGTAACACTTTAATATTCCTGAGGTATAGATAACGAGGTTCTATGTTGAATGGTAGTAAGATAGCAAACTCCACGACACAAACAACAAAAAGACATGTTATATAGTAACAAATAAACTTCGGAAATACCCAAGTATTTAAATGATATGATGGGCTCAAATTGACCGGTGTATAAATAGAATTGTGTAAAAATCTAACATTTACCACTAAATTTAGCGATCCTGTATCTCGTCAGTTTTTTGTACTATGAGGATAATTCGGTGTAGATATAGATTGTTTGTACTCTATTTTCATTTGTTGAATCACATGGTGCAATGTTTTTAGAGAGTTGCGTCTTTTGACACTATGTAGGAATCAGAATATATTTTTACGAACTAAGCTCTTTGAAGTTAAATGGTCGTTCCCTAAGTCCATTGTAATTTGTGTACAAGCTCCATCATCCTCTTTTTTCGAGCAACACACAAAATTCTTTGCTTTGGGGATATGTACAGACTTAAATCATACATTATTTCAACCATTTTTCATAATTTCTGGTCAATACAAGAACTGGTTAAAGTAGTAAAGACAGACCTTGTCAACGGAAGGTAATGACATTAAATTTCACAGTACCAAAATGAATTGCAAATAGAAAATTGTTCTCTTCAAATCTTTTAATCTATAAAGCGTTTATAAGATTTTCAATTCTTTCAATCTATTTTAAGCGTTTATTATATCTGAAGAAGTACAGAGACGTGGTTTGACAGCCAATGAGACAACAGGGCCGTAACTAGGGTTCGAATTCAGGGGAGGCAGGGGTTTGGGAGCCGCCGATTGAGTCCCCTTTGATAGGGTGTAGGGGGCGCAACCCCCGCCGATTTTTTTTTCTCTAGAAGTCATTGGCTAAAAATTACCCGCTTCCCTTCGATTTCCTTACTTTAAGAAACATCAGTATTGCTTGAACCTGGAAGCAACTTTTATACAAAAACAAGCTGAGATTACTGTTCGGGTGAGCCAAGGCTAGCTCCGTCTTGAAGGCTGTACTTTTACCTATAATTGTTAACATTAAATATATTGTGACCGTGGATTTTTTCTCAAATGATATGGCTAAAATTACCCGTTTTCCTTCGATTTCCTTACTTTAAGAAAGATCAGTTTTGCTGGATCCTTGGAGCAATTTTCATGCAAACAATTATTATCTGTATTTTCTGTATTTAAAGATATTTTTTTTAGAAACTGGTAAGTTCAAAAATCATATAAAGCAAGATTATAAACGCAAGATATTTTTTTTTTATCGAGGATCTTGAATTTCAATATTGTTGAAAGCTGAACAGACATGTATATAACTACAACCAGGGACTTTCTATACTAGTCTAGTATATACTTAGTATAGAAAGTCCCTGGTACAACGAATGAGAGTGTTTAACTACTGGGGCATTGACCATAATGTTCTCGTACGATCGGGAAACTTAAAAAAAACGATCCAACAGCTGATTCAGCCGGTAACGAATTTCCGATATCTTAAAAGATTCACAATACAAAAGGAACTTCCTCTGCTTAAATAATTGAGCCCCAACTAAAAGTGAATAGTTAAGTTTTTATTCAAAATTATCGAAAGCAAAGTTTCATGTGTTTTCTCATACGAATACTGACCCCCTCAATACTGAATAACAGACGGACGGCCACACGAAAAAATTGAAAATAAAACAAATACTGAAACGGTTTACTTTCGATCAAAAATCCGAAAAATGACAGATATTACGTATCATGATAACACTGTTAAAACTGTTAACTTGTGTTGTTTATAATATAAATTCAAGTTCTTCGTGTACATATTGTCAATATTTTATTTTTTTACTTCAAAAAAAAAATTTTGGTGTAGAAAATTCAGGGGAGGCAACTGCCTCCCCTGCCTCATAGGTAGTTACGGCCCTGGACAACGATTCACCAGATTTAAAATGACATGGATGTGAGATAGTAGCTGTCATCGACTATTTCTTAGCATTGACAGTTAAACGTGTTGTGTTATTTAAAAGCATAGAATATATTTATATAAATGATTGGCCCCTTCAATAGTTTTGAAATGGTGTCTTCAAATATAAGATTATTATTGTTACCTTGAACTACTTTTAAAATGCCGTTATTGTTTGTTTTACTAGTTTATTCGTGACATCCGTATACACAGGCGTTCATTCTCCTCTCAATTGAACCATTGCACTTATTCTTACAAAGACTGGGTCAACGTTGGTAGTTTAGAAATTTTTACGTTCTACAAATATAAAATAACAGGCTTGCATGTACACACACTGTACACATATTGTATAGGTAAAACAGACAAACCCTGTTATCGCTAATCTTTAATCATCCCATGTAGTATTGTACATAATAAAAGCAATAAAACCCATATATAATACGCTTCAGATGAGATGTACTATTACAGTCATTCCTCTATTGATATTTACAGTCCCACACAATCAACATACCATCAAATGCCATTAAAACTGTATAATCTTTTACATCAAGGATATGCACATGATTAAAGATTATCTACTATAGTTTTGAAAATAAGAGGAAATTTTCCGCGTACAATATCTTCGAAGGGCGTATTGAAATATCATAATTTAAACAACATTTTGAAGATATCTGTTTTGTATTTGAACTTCTGATTAAACGTAAAACAGGGGTTTTACTGTTGCAAATTTAGTGGTCCTACATAAAAATTCTTTGACCATTAGTTTTTTTACTTTTATGTCTTTTGGTCTCTGGTGGAGGGTTTTCTCATTAGCAATCATACCACATCTCATTTTAATATAAACCTAAGAACACTTAAAAAAAAACAGGTGAAAATATCTCTGAAATACTCCGGTAAGTCTGGTATGAACTTGATGGTATATTTGTCTTTGCATATTTCGATAAAGGATAGACCTAATTAGTGCATATCAAAATTGACTTTGTCTCAGAATATGAAAGAAAAATCAACAAGAGATACTTTTGTTAATCGCCAAAATTGTCTTTGAATAACTTCGCCTTCTTCATTTTGTTCCATAGTAACATAAATTCACAAACTTCAAAGCATTAGCAATCGATCAGACTGCACTATCTGGGACTGGTAATCATTTTAACGCACTGAGTCAGTAGTGTTAGTAACACAATGGGCACCATGGCATGTGTTTATACGGAAGAATCTTAATTAAACATATTGAGGAAAACGAACTCATCAGGTATAATCTAAGAGTCGGGAACAACTCATCTTTTAACATATTTGCGAAAACCTGACGGTGTTTGACTCAGACCCGTTTTTTTTTATTTATCCAATTAATTTCGAAAAAAAATATTTAATGAATGGCTATTATTTATTTTGATTTTATTGAACCATAAAATTAATTTTTGACTCTTCACATTGAATAATCCGCGAAGCGGATTATGTAAAATGTGAAGAGTCAAAAATTAATTTTATGGGTCAATAAATTCAAAATAAATTATTGCCATTCATTATAAATAAATTTCTATCAAAAATAAGGCTCAAAGAACTTTTTATATTATTTATATTAACAAAAACAACGTACACACATGTTGGCGTATGAATACACAACGTCAGAGTGGGCGTGTCGCCATAAAAATTGACAACATTGAAAATAAAACTAATACTTTTAACCAATCAGAAGACAGTAAATACACCAAATTTATTTATACTGATATGTTCATAAGTTCATGGACAAAACAATATACATTAGAATCCTCCATCTCGAGGAAAACAAAGACGTACATTGTATTTCAATTTAAAAGGTAAATTCGTCCATTAATCCCTTTTTTCATAGTAAGTGACTTTTTCATAATTTATACATTCCTATCTTAATGTGGGTTTAAATGATTTACTTTTTCATTATTAATGATTATTGAATTATACAAAATGACAAAATGTTAGACTGAAAAATTCTCAACTCAATCAATTGCGCTCATTTCGATATCTGGAAATTTCTTGTTTCTTCACAATCTGTTTCATACAAATTAAATATTAATCCATTGTACGATTACACGTTAAAGATTTGATTTTACAAATATGACCTGGTATACCATAAATGAGAATATTCTTAGGGTTAACGCAAACAAGTGTAGATTGTACCAAGTACATTTAGATGTTTTATCTTATTCAATTCCGACCAATATCAGATTTGATTGAAAAGTTAATTAAAAATAGATTACGGTACAAAACTAATTTATTCTCTTTCCGACGTAAGTCATGTAAGTGATCAAGTCGAAAAAGCAAAAATAAATTTGCAAACTACTATAAATCTATAGATGTTAACATATACTGTTAGGAATACATTCTTCTGTCCACTGGATACTTATGATATAAACATATTTATGTGTATAGTAAAACTGTAATGTACTTTATGCTGACAAATAGAATTAACACTTGCTTTTATAAATTTTGATTTTTTCACGACAATATCAACGATCAGTTCAGTTTCGACGGACTTTTTATATACCATTGAAAGGAAAATGGCTGCAACAATATTAATTGAAAAATGAATAAGCCAATATAGGACTAAAATTAGAATAGTATCACAATATTTAAATTAAATTCGTATGCTGCAATAAGGAGTGGCTACTACAATTAGTTGTATGTTATAAAGACAAAGGCGGATTATGGAGAAAAGAGACCTATGCATCGCTATAAGTCGCACTTCATAAGAAAATAATCGATTCAATCACTTCGAAGTTACTGCCCCGGCAAAGGTCAATTACTTCTATATTTAGTTTATAAATCCTTTCTGATATATATATTCTATCTAGTATAAGGTTTTTTTAAAAATAATCTGACTGCCCGATTTGTCTTTTCATGGCAACGTACCGTTTCATTTCGTATACCAAAATTCAATTATATAAATCGCACGATTTCTTGTACTATGCTTTAGACTGGTACGTTAACCGTCCAGTGGAAGATTCCTTGTTTCAACTCTCGACTATAGCAACAATCTATCATCAAAATAATGGATTCACGTATAATAATATTTAATTGTGTAAGATGATGTGATAAATGCCATAATTTCATCAAACGGAGTCAGTTGTTGTCAACAAATCATCCATCGATTTCTCATCAGCAGCGTAATGATATAAAATCTCCGACATCCATCGACACTTTACCTTAAGGAAATGACTGATCTATAGTGATCTATCGTAAGGAGTCTATATCACTATACATTCAATATTTCTTGATTGACTGATTGATTTTCAATAAAGTTTACGTAACCTTTCAGCCATTTGGGGGCGCTAAATGTCGTCAGTGTTAGAGATTGTAAACTGTGATTTCTAGAAATAATGAACGGTTTTAGACTCAGATCACAGTCTCTGTGCAATTTCAAAAGGAGACGTCCCAGTAACTTTAGACTTGAGACACTAAGCCGATCGACATGGTCCAAAGAGGACTATTTTAGACGACGCGCTTCAAGGTACAGTAATTTGCATGTTTTTGTTTCGAAAATTGTGTGTTTTGTTTGTTTAACAAATTCCCTTTCTTGGTGGTTTACTCGTTCAAAATATTTCTTATAATGAGATTTTTTTTTTATTTGCTAGTATGTTTGATTCTGCTGTCACCATTTTTATTTAGAGAAGGTCCTTTGGTATCATCTTTCAAGTAGCCTTCCTTTTCCTTACAAGTTGTACGGCATATAAAATAATGTGGTGAAACTCGCAGATCGTTATTTCTGGAATTTAATCGCTATACTCAACATAAATCCCTTGAGCATTATCATTCTTAATTTGTTCTATTATTTTTGATTTCCCCTTTTAAATTAATGTCTTTACATTATCTAGTTTATAACAGGCATTTGTTTTGTTATGTATAATGTACACTAAACATGTACTACATGCTGACATTTTTTTGTAACAACAATGAAGTGTAAATAAATGATATATATATATATATATATATATATATATATATATATATATATATATATATATATATAATCATACTGTAGTACGCCGCTAGATTAAAACTGACGTGGAAAGGTAACACATGGCCAGCGAAAGCTCTTTTTTTGAGAGCCCAGGTGGTCGTGTGGTCTAGCGGGACGGCTGCAGTGCAGGCGATTTGGTGTCACGATATCACAGTAGCATGGGTTCGAATCCCGGCGAGGGAAGAACCAAAAATTTGCGAAAGCAAATGTACAGATCTAACATTGTTGGGTTGATGTTTAGACGAGTTATATATATATATATATATATATATATATAATATATATATATATATTAATATATATATATAAAAAAAAACAGATATATCAATGTAAGGATAAGTAACAAGAAATATTGTTGATTTATCTAAAGTCGATTCGACTTCTATGAAAAGAGATATTCAGGTTGTTTGAACAAAAAGTGATAGAATAATTCCATTTAGAAAGCAACACATCATCATATTACTAGGTTTCATTCCACGAGTTGAGGATACCTAGTTTTTTCTAATCATAATCCTGACATCGGCACTGAATTCATAAAGGGGCAAAATAAGAGCAAACAACAATAAACCCCAAGGTTTTGAGAATTTAGTTCCTGGATTCAAGCCAACAAAATGCTTCTTTGTAATTCTTCGTACGGCTTTCCGTGTGACCTTATTTTGGTCTCTTTCTTTTTTTTGTTCTAGCCGTTAGATTCCTGCTTAATTAGATTTTGTCACTTAGATATAAAAAAAAAAAAACCAACGTGTTGCTAATGACGAATTCGACACTTGCCTACGTAAATGTTCATAAGAAAACCTATATTATTTTATTGTTATACATTCAGTACCGTTTAGACTTTTCTGCAGTCAATTCAGTAATGTTCAGTAGTTTTTCAGACAATTCAGTATGTTGTTGATGTGTACATGTAAAAATAAACAATTGTACAGTCTGTTCATAATTGAATTGACTGGGCAGATCTTAGTTCGCGGCTGGCTGTTTTAACATTACGGAATTTACCGCAATGTATACAATTGACTGATAGCCTGGAAATGTTTAAATGATTTAATGAGCTGTTCAGGATACACTGACAGTTCTTGATGAAAAATGGTTTACTAGTATTACCCAGTCTAGTTACTTGGTACTCAATAATGGTTTTATTCGATGAACAGTTGAACACACTATGAACCGAACGATTGAAGTTTTTGATTGGTTATGATGAAAATAGTTTACATGTCATAGTTGTCGTTTATGATTGTAAGATACCCCACTGTTTTGATAAAAAAAAATGAAATAAACAAGTAACTAGTACTAACATTAAAGTAAGTTATACTATGGAAAAGTACATACACGTCAAAAAAAATAAATAATAAAACGTTATTTTTAATTTTTTAGTTTCTTGTGTATAATTCGGAGTTTTAAGTATGACGTCCATTATCACTGTATTAGTATAAATATTTTTTAAGATGCCAGCTGAAGGACGTCTACGGGTGCGGGAGTTTATCGCTACATTGAAGACCCATTGGTGGCCTTCGGCTGTTGTTTGTTCTATGGTCGGGTTGTTGTCGCTTTGACACATTCCCCATTTCCTTTCTCAATTTTAAATCTATTCCAAACAAACAAAATTACCATACTTCTTTGCTATTTATTAGTGCACTATTTAACCAAGTCACACAGAGTTGCCTTTAAAAAGATATGTAAACACCTAGAATACTGGATGCATCAAGTATGTAAACACCTAGAATACTGGATGCATCAAGGGTTGTTATGTAACTTTAATCTCTATAATGTTATTACAAGATTATGTACAATTTTGCATGTTGAAACAACTATCATTAGTACATTGTTATAAAACTGTTCCAATACAAATGTCGTCTGGGTAATCAAAATCTGGAAATCTAAAAATTCTTTTACAAATATGGATCACATGTAGTTCTTATTCTTGTGAAAATCGACCAGCATTGTAACGACCTAGACCTTTTCATGGTACAAGATTCATCATTCTTAAACAAAACAAGAGAAAATAATGAAATAATAGTCCCAGAGGTATCTTTAGATTTCGCTACAGCGATGTATTTAAAGTAATACTCCACCATGGCTATCATTAAGAAGCCCATAACTCTAATGCTATTCTAAAGCCAACAGTATTTTGTCAACAAGTTAGAAATAAATTAATTCTGTGTTGTAACGATCTCTCATAATTACGACATTAATACTTAATTTTCTTTCTTTCAGTTCCCCGGCGTCCGATTTAACATTTCGACGTGATGTTTTCAGCAGACGACAGTACGGGTCTGTTGAACTGGTGAGTTTTATTTTTATGTTTTTCTTCATTGTTTATAATCTGCACATCAATCCAATGAAATTAATTTCATACAAAACAACTTTAACAATTGATTGATGGCTTGTTTAATAAGCTTCTTATTGTCTCGTCCCCTCAACAGCGATAAAAATAAATGTAAGTACTGAAACTTACAACGATAAACAAACTAAGCAAGCTAGGGTTATATGAACCCTTAACTAGAGATAACTTTTATTAGTCAACATTGTTATAGATTGTATCCCATATATCCAAATGTTTCAGAAATATCATTTTGTATACACACGTTTTTTTGTAAACAAATGCAATGCGTCTTACATGAGTGAGCGTTTAATGTTGTAACTCCATCTCTCTTAACGTTTGGAAATTGAATATGAAGTTTAAAATCACAATATTAGCAAAAGACTGAAATATGAACAGCTATGTATGCATCGAGTTTAAAGACTTTAAGAGCAACGTTTTGTTCCATTGTATACTTTTAGTTAACAAGTGCCTTAAATACACGCTGAACCCTCTTGACTTCACATTCTTATGGTCATTTAGTACCTATATTTTTCAGTTTTGATAATGTCATCAGAAAATGAATTGCATTACTTAACATATGATTTTTTTGAGGGGGAAGGGGGGGGGGGGGGTAAGCAAAACATTCATGTTGATTTAAATTGAAGTCGTTGTTCTATATACATCTCACAAAACACATCAAAAATTGAATTTGATTGTGGATGTCAAAAACTACTGATGCAGGAGAAATGAAGTAAACTTATGGTAGTTTTAAAGTGGTGTTTACTTTACAAAAATATACTTATATGTCGGTATTTAAATAACATTTTATCTTTTATTGATCCAATTTTTTTTTTTGAAATATGTAGTCTAAATGTTAAAAAGTACTGGTGTTAGAAAAATGAAGTATAATTACCGTATTTTTGAAAGATTTGTTTATTATGCAAAGACATACATATATTGTCGGTATCTATTAACAATTAACATTGTATCTTTTCTTGGTCCAAATTATTCTTTTTAACTATGTAGTCTAAATGTTGACGGCAAATGACTTATAATCTCTGTTTAATTTATTCATAACTGGCATTGACTTGGGATGAATTAGAGATTATATACAATTGCCCTTTGTTAAAGACAACAAAACTCCACCTTACTGGTCTTTTTGTCATGAACATGGGTTTACACATGAAATGAGTGAAATGTACACTTACAGATCTTCAATTTTAGAAGATTAAGCTAACTGTGAGTTACGTGTGCAACTTAATTGATGTGATCTCTAAATGTTGAGATTTTATATTAATATATAATGTTGTTATGTTTTACATGAATGTTGACTTGTTTTAAAAGAACATTAATTTTTAACTTTGATATTGTCCTATGTGTATTTTATTTAATTGTACATTATTCATTGTATGAGCTCTTAGACGCATTTGTGGGTACCCTACCTACAAGTGCCCCCGTTGTAAAGGGGTAGCTTCTTAATAAATATATATATATATATATATATATATATATTTATTAAGAAAAGGAGTATAAGATTGTTACAAGAAACTGTTTTTTTTTTATTGGTTATTAAATACCAATTTATTTTTTAGACAGTACATTTGCACTAAGAGACGAATGCTTATCAAAAACATTGAAACACTATCTAACATCGTATATACCAATCTCGGTAGATATCAAGTATATTGAATTATTGCGGTCACATCATTATGTCTTTGAAACCGACCCTTCACGCTAAGAAATTCATTTTCAATTCTACGTGGTACGAAGATATTGCCACACAACAACTATTATAGATCATAAAGTAAAACCACACCTAAACAACAAGTGACTTTTGAAATAATGTTTTTCAACAACATTTTTTTTATTATCGAATTGAATGTAAAAAAGATAAATAAACATGACTAGTTTGCTGTAAAAAATATTAATCTTTCTAAAGTAGATATAAACAGTAGATTTAATTGACAGTAAAAACCAAGAGATTATTCATAAAAACTGAAGATTGAAATATCAAGTTCCATTTTAGTTTCATAGCTTTTCATTTTGTTTTAATACGTTTTGGATTTTCAAATGTATTGGCCACGAGCATCGCTGTAGATACTCGTAATTACGGTTGTTTTAAAAACCACCTAAAATTCAGAATATAATTAGGATTATGTCAAAGAGAAAACAACCATAGAGCGTGAAACAGCCGAAGACTACAATTGGGTCTTAAATGCAGCGAGAAAATCCGACACCGTAGCTGGCCCCCTAAATAACTATGTGTACTTATTCTTTTGGACGTCATACTAAACTCAAAAACACATAAATTGAACGAAATTAAAAAAAATATATATATACAAGACTAACAAAGATAACAGTCTCCTGTTTTGAGACAGACACAAACATGCGGCGGGGATAAACAAGTTTTGTGAATCTCAACCCTCATCCTACAATTTTAGCCAGTATGGAAAAGAGAAACACACAGCAATAAGCACAGTAAAACTGACTTTAAAAGAAATCCTAGAACGAAGTAAGAATAGGTAGCATAAAAAGCTGCGCAAAGTGACAATGATACTTAAATTATCAAAATCAAGCACAATTCCTCCCATTAAGGGTATAATACAAATCATCATAACATATACGAGAAGAACAAACCCTGTTTCATGACAAAAACTGGTTTTAGAGTAAATGTGTTTATATCCGATGCAAAGACCCTGTGAGTGAATCAATATTAATACCAAAATATGCCATTCTTAATGACCTGACAACAGTATATTCCTTCTGAAAAAGTCTGTTTAAAGTTTTGGTTAGCTTTTGAGGTGAATGTCGACGTTTTTGTATTTTGTAAGGAATATTACCATGAAGTACTGAATGTGAAATATCTGAACGTTTAAGATGTCTGCATGTTGATTCATTTTTACAAATGATGTCCTTGTACTGATGATAACATTTAGTAAATGTTTTGACAAGTTTGTGTTATCAAAACCCTATGTGTAATAAATGTTCAGTGTAGCATTCATAGATTTCTTTCGTTAAAATCAAGATAGTTGTTACATACGTATGCGAATCGAATAAGATGAGATATAAAAACAACATAAGATAATGACAAGGGAAAAAATAAAGAGCTAATAATATGAAAAGAAAAATCATCTTTTAACAAATTCTTAGGTATTTAACTTCCTGTTAAAGATATTGATATCAAGATCCAGGAAAGGGCAGTGTTTATTATTATCATAATAACTAATTAGATTTTTTAAAGTCAGTTCGTTGGGATAAATCTTTTAAGTATGCATACTGAAGTCGTCATTATATAGAGCCAATAATATACTTACAATTAATGTTATCTCAATGAACTAATTATGATTCATTGTAATTTGTAAATCTTTGGATTGATTCCAGGAGTTGTACTCAATACAGAATCTGGTCATTATGATTAGGTTCACGATATAATCACTTTGTTTCGGTATTTACTCTTTTTCAGAAGAAGACCCAATATTATTTGGTTATAAATATAGTCAACAGTGATTAACTGATTTTCGAATAAAAACACTTATCAAGGTGGTAATAGAAAAACGGAAGGACTCCCCTTAACTCCAAAAAATACAGAACTGGTTATGTCGGTAAGGTCATCGTCAGGTCTGCTACTGTTCATTTGTAACCGAACCACCATGCGATTCAACAGTCAGACTTAATGACCTTAGTGAGACTGTTGTTTTCGGGTGTCTCCAAAGACATGTTTTACTGCAGGCCATCACATTTTCAGAAAAGTTTTAAATTCTATTTGACTATATCAGCAAACTGTTAAGCGTCAATATATTTACATTTACTAGGTGCATATAAATCTGAACAAAATCAATTTTCGGATGATTGGGAACGGGTACGATATAAACATTGTATACAGTTAAATATGCCTAATGCTGTACTTTTTTAACGACTCAACAACTGTTGGCCTAATTCGCACCAGATAAAGTTCATACAAAAGACAAGTGTCACCCTTCTTCAATCAGTATTATACAATTGTAGTACTGTTCTCGAATGCACTACATACAGTTAAATTCTGTCACAGTTTACACCTGTCCATTATATCACATATCTATTTTTATCTATATCAACTGAATGACTATGGCTGCAGGTATATTATGATATGTTCCACCGGTTTTCACGTATATATAAAAGTAAAATGACAAACAATCTGAAAAGAAAAATCAAATCGGCAAGTCCTTTATCAAATGGCTAAATAAAACACGTAATGATATTTGAATTGTTATACGCATATTTCGTTTACTTGGTATTTCTATTTAGTAAGCAACAATTCCGTGAAAAAATGGTCAATCAATCGTTTTGACTTCCTAAACAAGAAATGTCAGAAATATTATATTTAGCGTTGCCATAAAAGCGCGAAGTTTGGCTAGCCGCAAAACCAGGTTAAACTCACCATAATTTCTTTGTTATTTAGTTGTTATTTAATAGTTCGTTTCATGTGTGTTGTTGTTGTTTTGGTTGTTGTTTCCCTCTTATAGTTGATGTGTTTACCTCCGTTTGAGTTTGTAACCCGGAGTTGTTTTCTCTCAATCGATTTATGACTTCCGAACAGCGGTATACTACTACTGTTTATTTACCATATGAATATCTGGTTAGTGACACTCAATCGTTCATTGTAACATTTCTCTATAAAACGTCGTTTTTCGAGTCTTACTAATATTATGAAGTAGACCATATGTACTCTATCTGCTGATGACAAGTCGTTGCAATATTATTATTATTGATTGCAAAAAAACTTAACCTTTATTGTACTTTTATACAACAACGAAATTGAGCTTGGTACAACTTAAGTTGTGGTCTAGTTTCAGTACTTCGAGAGCATATTAAGTCATTAGTTAATACAGCGCGCATCAAATAGATATTGTTCTAGAAAGAACTCGTTATTTGAACGAACATGACTTTATTTAGTTTTCAATACAGTAGATGATTTTTTTCTGTGTTTACAAACCAGATGCTATTGCAGCAGTAATCGTTACATGACACGCAAATAAGTACGTTGATTATGTTTAAACCATTAACCCTCTTTACAAAATACTTCCACATGGAAGTAAGGAAACTTTATGTGAAGACAACCAACGACAATCATATACGAACTAAAAGCTTATCGCCTGGATATCAAGGAAATTGTTCTTTTAGAGGTACACATACTTTTAAATGCCTTTCGTTATAGGAAATGATAATTTGAAATGTCTAACAAAACGAACACGTTGTTTTTAAAATGTTTAATACATGTTTTGTAAATGACTACGAATGTGTCCCAGTAACAAGCAAAACCACCAAATTACTGAACTCCGAGGAAAATTCAAAATGGCAAGTCCTTAATCGAATGGAAATATCAAAAAGTTCTAACACATCAAACGAATGGATAACAACTGTCATGTTCCTGACTTGGTACAGGCATTTTTCTGATGTAGAATATGGTTGGTTAAACCTGATTTTAAAACTATTTAAAACTCTCACTTGTATGATTGTTACATCAAATTCTGCTATTCCTAGTTCTCTTACCATTTCCAATCGGATTTTAATTTCCGTGATAAGCACAATCTTTTCAACTAGAAGAACCAATTGGAGCACATGAGTTCATCTTTGGGTTATTTTGTGTTTTTAAATTCTATATTTAAACATTAATAATTCAAAGTGGAAAGTCCTTAATCGAATGGAAATATCGAACAGTTCTAACACATCAAACGAATGGATAACAACTGTCATGTTCCTGACTTGGTACAGGCATTTTTCTGATGTAGAATATCGTTGGTTAAACCTGATTTTAAAACTATTTAAAACTTTCACTTGTATGACAGTTACATCAAATTCTGCTATTCCTAGTTCTCTTACCATTTCCAATCGGATTTTAATTTCCGTGATAAGCACAATCTTTGCAACTAGAAGAACCAATTGGAGCACATGAGTTCATCTTTGGGTTATTTTGTGTTTTTAAAATCTATATTTAAACATTAATAATTCAAAGTGGAAAGTCCTTAATCGAATGGAAATATCGAACAGTTCTAACACATCAAACGAATGGATAACAACTGTCATGTTCCTGACTTGGTACAGACATTTTTCTAATGTAGAATATGGGGGATTAAACTTGGTTTTAAAACTATTTAAAACTTTCACTTGTATGACAGTTACATCAAATTCTGCTATTTCTAGTTATCTTACCATTGCCAATCGGATCTTAATTTCCATGATAAGCACAATCTTTGCAACTAGAAGAACCAATTGGAGCACATGAGTTCATTTTTGGCTTTTAAAATTTTAAAATTTTGAAATTCTATACTTAACCACTGAAAAGCTCTTCGAACAACAAGGTGCTCACTCACAGACATTACATAGCTTACGATTCCTTATACCGTTAAACAATTTTTTTCAAATTATTTAAACAGGCCATATATCTGTAATTGGCCGTCTCAAAATCAAATGGGTTATAAGTGTTCATATAACGATAACATAACGTCATTGGTTGAATTTCCACTGTAGGGTCATTTTATCCAACACGCTTTTCGAAAATATTAAACTGAATGTAAGTTATATTCACAAATTGTTGTCAATAAATTGAATTATAGCAATTGTTAAACGAGTGAGAGGTTTAGCTAGCTTTAAAACCAGGATTAATCCACCACTGTCTACTTAAGGAAACGCATGTTTCAATCAGGAATATTTGTTTGATATGCTTGAGCTTTTGATTGTGCTATTCGATAAGGGACTTTAAGATTTAAATTTTTTCTTGAAATTCAGTACGTTCGTAATTTTACTTTTTCCTAAATGACGAACTGAGCAATCCTCAAAAGGGATAACCATTGATTGAAAAAATATATATAAAGGATGTATCATTATATGATAATATTGTTTCGGAAAGATTATTTTCTATTTCCTTTTGTTTCCAAAATACCGAACTATTACATAATAGATAATTCTAAATATGAAATTTGAAAACACTTTAAAATTGGTCTAGACAGATCTAGTACAGGTAAATCATGCATCTGATTGCCTGAAATAATAACAAAAAAAAACTTAACAGGGAAGTTGGATAAGCCACAATGAGGAAACAACCGAAAATCATATTGGACACTACCCAATCATATTCATGATTTTAAACAGTATTTGTTGATTCTAAACTAAGTAAAAAACATTTTAGAGGCAAGTTATATAAGTAAAATTACAGACATGCATATATTAAAAGCTGCACTTGATATAAGTCTGGAAACAAAACTGTTCGTTTCTTCCCACAACAACACAGAATGATATCGTTGTACTACGGTTCCGTGGTGTGTTTTCCTTAATATTGCAGTGTTTGGTAATGAAAGTATGGAACCTTGTCAATGATTATCTTATTTCAAATAAGTTTGTTATTTTAAGGAATTAGGGTTGATGACAGACATTTAAGTTTTGTTTTGTTTTGATTTAAACTTTATATTTATATACAGTCACTGGCTAATTTAAAGATACCAAATGATTAAAATTAACATTGAGCTTATTAGTTCTAAATTTTCAGATTAAACTTCTGTTTTGATTATAGTTGCTATCAATATAAAACAAATGTGGAAAAATAAAATGATATGTGGTAAGTGAAATGCCTAATATTGCATGTAACTAGGATTTCCCCCTCCTAAACAGTAAAATAACAAACATACCGAACTCCATGGAAAACGCAAAACGGAAAGTTCATTGTCAAATGGCAAAACCAAAAGCTCAAACACATCAAACGAATGGAAAACAACTGATTTGATAATGGAATTTTCTTATGTAGAAATTGGTAGATTTTAAATTGATTAATAACTAGCTAACCTCTTACTTGGATGACATTTGCGTTAAATGGCACTACATTGATATGAACGTGTGAACAAAACAAACAAAAATAATACGTGAAAATGACAAAAACAGAAGTACAGCAGTCAACATTTTGTTACACTCTTAATCATTATAAAAACAAACAAATATGTCAACAAATAAAAATAGAAATGCATCATGTGAATTATTTCAGAATTCAGGGCTTTATTAACACAAATAAACATATGTTCCTTATACATATAAGCTAAATGGTTCCACAAGCGTATAAACAAAAATGAAAAACAAGAATTAAAAAAGTTTGTTGGCAATGCAATAACCCAATATGTATAAGGATGTATGCTAAGATAAAGCATAGCAAATAATTGATAGAATACATTGTGTATTCAAAGAAAAATAACCATCATGAAGCTGATGATTCCATCTCATCATGTGAAAACCATGAGGTCAATTTGCATTAGGGTAGTGTGCTCACAACGAGTAATGTCAAGCTATTGAAAATCACTAGTCTGAAGAGTGAATCCTCTTCCAATTAAGCTGAATTTATTTGATCGGATACCAATTAGATTAGGAACTGCCTTATAACATGCATAAATGTGAAACTTCATAAATGTTTTATGCATGTCTCTTATGTTAATTTAGTTATATGAAAATTAGGTAGCATGTAGTTTTTTGCTTTATTAAAACTTGAATTTACTAATTTATCAAACCTGAGCCGACCCTGTTTAGTGGTAAAAATCTAATGAATCGAATGACTTTAAATGCTTAAATCACTGCACTAAAAAGATAAGGCTTGCTAACTGTTTATTTATTTCTTCAATTAAATGTAACACAATAATTTAATAATGCACTTCCTCATTTTGTTGTGATTCATTAATGACTACTTGAATCTGATTTGTTATTATTAAAAGCAGTGGTATCATATGTTACTATCCGATAATACACTTTTCTTCTCTATATCAAATTGTTCTATTTTTCATTCCAATACAAATTCACTCCTACTATTTATAACAACGGACATTCCATGTAGATTTTCTCGTTATATATAAAATATTAAGTTGTTCGTCTAATTCATTTGAGATTAGGAAAAGCCAGAAGCAACTAGAATGTCCCCCGCATAATTTGTCAACATGATCTTAATTTGCTAAGATAAAGTATTTGTTGACATTATCTGTAAACCGAACTCAATGTTTTCAACAGTGAAAATTGACCATTACACTGTAAGACGTATAGTGATTTATATAATTTTACTGTCCATCTAACCTTCAGCATTGTCTGTAATCCGATAGATTTATTACCCATTCCATTATAACGACTTTATATCTGTTTTTTAATAAAATTGAGAATGGAAATGGGGAATGTGCCAAAGAGACAACAACCCGACCATAGAGCAGACAACAGCAGAAGGTCACCAACAGGTCTTCAATGCAACGAGAAATTCTCGCACCCGGAGGCGTCCCTCAGCTGGCCCCTAAACAAATATATACTGGTTCAGTGATAATGAACATCGATATCATAAGCTTACACATACTCTGATGTCATAAGGAATTTCATCTTCTTATTCCATGGTTTTCTTTTTACCATCAATTACATCAACTTATCAACTAATAATCCTTAAAGTTAACGAAGAAAATCCAAAAGGAACAGTTCCTTTGTTTTCGTTTTTGGTTATAAAACTATTGTTTTTTTTTTTGCAATTGCCATTATAAATTCTAATGAAATACAACATTTACATTTCATTGAGCTTCATCCTCTACATGGATGCACTCAAATTTGAATATGGATTATTCTTTAAGCACGCAATTTGAAAAAATGCGTAGGATCACATTTCGAGTTATTCCTTTTAAAATGAAATTTTGAAATGATAAAAGAATTAGTAAGGGAATTATGATCATCGTATATTACGCATTAGATTTGTGGTCACTGTGTATTACGTTTTAGAATAATGAATTCTGTTTATCATTTATAAGAGTTGAGGTCACAGTGATACCAGTTTCCGTGAACACGACACGTGTTTTTAGAATGTCATTCACATGGTTCATTGGCGTCAAATATCTCGATACAAAAAAAAAAATTAATCGTTGCACATTTTGTCATGTTAGGGATTTTATAGCTTACTTTGCAAATGGCCTTTTCTCAATGTCGAATAGTGATGTCCATATTTTCATAGGATTTTTGCTATAATAATTGTTCCTGTGTTTTTCTCTTATAGTTGTTGTGTTTACCTCTGTTTAAGTTTGTAACCCGAATTTGTTTTCTCTCAATCGATGGATTTTGATCACCGATATACTACTGTTGCCATATTTTTTATATCTAAACCAATACTGAACTTACATTTAAAATGTTGGTAACTGTATAGCTCGCTATGTGTTTTGGGTTCTGCTCATTGTTGAAAGCCGTTCGGTGACTTATAATTCATAACGTTAACTTATTTGGTCTACCGAAAAAGGTGGTCGCATTTAAATTGATACCACATGTTGTTTTTCAAATTGAAAAATAAACTCAATTGCATTCAGTTAAAATATACTATACTACTGTACAGCACTACAGCAATATCTTGTAACCTGAAAGTAAACTCGGTGATTTATTGTCCATTACATTATATGCTGACACTTTATCAGGAAATTATAATTTAGATAGATAAATATTCTATAGCTTTTCTCGAGAAAAAAAATGAAAATAAGAGATGCGCCTAATCCATCAGACTTTATCTGTGGGAAAATGAACCCCATAGTTTATTGGTTATCCTTAATTTACTCGCGGGGTCTTTCAAGTATGTATGTTATAATGTTATCAACCAAGCTCTAATACCGAGAACTAATCAGCACTGGTATCGTCCACGTGCCAGTAATGATGTAACTTCTAAAAATAAGATTTATGCAACCAAACATTTTTATGTTTTTAAATTCAGCTTAAAAATGTTTTTAAATTCAGTTTAAAATGACATTTGAAAATTCCTGTACTAAGTCAGGAATATGACAAATGTTATCCTTTCGTTTGATGTGTCTGAGTTTTAATTTTGCCATTTGATTAAGGACTTTCCGTTTTGAATTTTCCTCGGAGTTGAGTTTCCTTGTGATTTTACTTTTTACATATCAAATGCAATAAACACAAAAGAATCAGGTTGCTGATGAAAATGTATAAATCCCTTTACAGAACACTAATCAATGTTATTTCATCATTGGAGAGAACTGGGTTTACTTTAATTTTAAAATTTGCATGCAAATATGAAATAAAGTATTTGTAAGAACACTGTAGAGATTTGTATATCGTGAACAGTGGGTTTCGGACATTATATTTACTTGGTTGATTATAAGTAACTACACGACTTTCCTTTTTTAGAAAATTGTCTTAGATTCCTGTTGATTCGTTTAAAATTCTTAATGAAGAAAGAAATAAACTATCAACAGGCTAGAGGGAATCGATTTCATCAGGTTGTTTCTTTATATAGAAGTCGTTTATGTTTTATTCATTTTGTTTTATGCAATGTTTTTATCAGTCAACAAAGCTTTGAATTGAATAAAATCTATTAAAACAAAAATAAACTAATTAGTCGCAGATAACATTTCTAATTCCTGTCTGGTGCCGTCAGATTGGCATAGTTAATGTTGTTTACCAAACTAGAAGTTTGGATACGGTAAAATAATCTTTTTGTGCAGTATTCAGATGATTATATAGTGTGACGTCAATTTTTACTGAACTAGTACAAAATTTTATTTAGGGGCCAGCAGTAACAACCTCCGGGTGTGGGGTTTTCTCGATGCGTTGAAGACCCCATGGTGACCTTCGACTGTCTTCTCATTGGTCGGGTTGTTGTCTCTTTGACATATTCCCCAAATCCATTCTCAATTTTAGTATTTATTTCGTTTCATGATGGTACAGCTAAGTCGAAACGTATCAGTATGAGTTTCCTTCAGCACAGCACACCTAGAGTCTTGCTCAACCAGCCATTTGTCTTAAAACTAAGAAAAATTTAATTCAATAAACTTTAACAACGTTTCACTAGCTTAGATATCATCTGGGAAATGGTCCTATTGCCTCGGGATAAAATAGTTTGAGGCTTATAATAAGACAATTTAAATGTCTAAAGATGGTAAGGGTCTTTACTTAGCGTTGCAAAGTTCAACAGAAGAAGACAGGAAACTATGGGCTATTGAACTAAAGACTCCAATATTTTGTTTGGAAAACAACTGACGAGAAATAAATTTGGAATTGCACATTAGGTACATCAAATTAATTTAGGTATCAGGAAATTTTGTTTTAAATTGGATTGCAGAAAAGCAGAATAAGATTGAAAATAGAAATGGGGAATGTGTCAAAGAGACAACAACCCGACCATGGAACAGACAACAGAAGTCTTTTGCATTCCAAATCATAAGAGGAGTCAAATCTAATTAGCTTAGTACCACAGTCTAACAACCCCTTCTCTAAATAACAGTTTAATAGGCACTTTCATATGTACAATACGGTGCAAATTTGTTAATTTAAAGACTGATAAAAACGGTGTGCCGATAAAAGAGAAATAAAGAAAAATTTCCATTAGAAAAATCTGATTACATTAACGGTACCAATGTTATGTTCCATATAATAATACAACTAGGAGAACACAAGAAAATCCACTTCGTTCGTTTGAAATTAGTCTGTTAATTCACGTGTAAATATTTTGCATTTGCGTTCTAATTACGTGCATCAGATAAATTACCAAAAACAATAGCTCCTTTGCAAACATGTAAAAAATATATGCATAGAATATATTTGTTAGAACATGCGGCTACTAATTGAAGTTTGATGTAAATAAATGTTAAAATTTACATTTGTTCTTTGTTTTTAAGTAAAGCATATTGTTGTTTTTACAATTTGTACTTGAACATTTTCATGAGAATGTTTGTTGCAGTCGATTCACATCTCGTATTATTTTGGAGTTAATATTCAAATGCAGATCAAGACTTTTAGAGGTTACAGGCCCCAAACTAAGTAATGTCTGGAGTGCGACATGAAAAAGTCAATGCATTTACCATAATGTTGTGCCATTAAATCCGCCTCTGATGTTTGAAAAGCTTAGCTTGTTAGCATGCAACAGTATAATATCCTATCAGAGACCTGCATAACATATAATATTTTCTCTGGTACTACCGTAACTTTTTGTAATATAATATTATAAATTTATTTTGAATATGACTTCTGTTAAGATGTATATGTGAGAATAAATGAGTAAAGAATGATTATCAACAGATACTCTAAATCTGTTCTCAACATTTTTCTTGGTCTCAAATAACATTATTTATATGAGAACAGGAAGACGTTATTTCAATAACACCAGATACATTAAATCATTCTACGCATTCTGTTTTGTCCTACATAACTTTATGTAAAACGATGTCACTTATATTATACATTTCTATATGCCATTTAAAAAAGTGGCAAGAAACGAATACAATGAGACATTATTTCAATATCACCAGATAATCTTTCTCAACATTTTGTTTTGTCCTATTTTGATAAGACGACAATACTATATACAATTGTATAAATCCTCTTTTTAGAAGTAAATATCGTTCATTTTAAGCTGTTTTATTTGTTGTAGCACAGAGCAATTTGATTTGGCATTTCTAATAGTTCAAAATAGATTAATTGCTACATGTTTGTAGACCTGTCTTTTCAATCTTTTTAATTATTTTTTGTTTTCCCTAATTGTTATAAGCGGTTAAATTTTGCAAGTATTTATATAATGGCTTGTATTTATTTTGTCAGTTATATTCTGAAGATGGAGAGGGAACGAACACAGCAGGAAGATTCCGAGTAGAAACTGGTGAACATGATGGCGATGAGGTAAGTCCGGCTGTTATACAGGTACTCGCGAAGATCGTATACACAATTAGAGAATAAACATACTCCTAGTATGAACCAGATATTGGGAGCATATTTAAGAGAGAATCATTATATTTAATCAGTAGTGATAGCAAAAATAAATAAATAATCATATATGCTATGGGAGTTTTATTTTTTGCTCCGATATATGATTTTTACAAGTCAAGATTTTAACGGGTTTTAGTTCCCCGCAGACTTCATAATTATAAAAAGTATTTGTTTGAACAAACATGACAACCAGACAGCAACCATACCCCCAAATAAACCAAACATTCTTGATGATAACACACGGTTTTGTTGTTTTTCTTCGGTAAAAGGCTGTACCAAATCAGAGATGGCATTTGTTTTCCTTACGTGCCGTTGGTTGATAAAATGTCATTTTGTCAGTTTTTATGGATCTCCTCGGTTTGAATTTACATTTGTATATTGAATTTCAGTATTTTTGTTACGATAATTAAGAATCTTTACACAATGCTTGCGTAAATAAGGTTGTCTTTTGATTGGTGGGTAAAATTCCACTTTCAAAATATTCATACCATATCACCAGTAACTCTGAGGAAACCAGTATACCCCAAGTAAAACATTAACATAAAAATCGTGCACATATTTTGATATGAACTTTAACAGCATCCGCTTGTATTGAAAACAAAGCATGTTCCATGACATATGTTTTTTATAGTTATATTTTGAATGGTCAAATCTCATTAGAATAGACCTCATTGTTTTTCAAACAAATCTAGAAGGCTATGCTCTCAGTAGTCACAATGACTTTCATCTTCTTGTTTCATTTATAATAATTGGTCTGCCTTAGGCTATTATACGCTGAAAGTCTTTGAATGATAAAGTTATGTGGGTGTTCTATTAAACAAAACACGTTTTGCGATCTATTAAAGTATTTTCTCAATGGTTTAGAGACATTCAGGGACAAATAACTATTGATTTTAGATAAATTTCTATAGAGAAAAAATATTACTGATTCTTCCAACATAACGAATTTTCAAGGTCACTCATAAATTGGTAAAATCAAGTTATAATTAGTATTCATTAAGATGTGGTAGAATTATTAAAAAAATACTGTAGTTTTAGTTTTATTTTATTAGAAAAAGACGACATAATGACAGAATGTATAAATCTACATGTATTTATGCTATCTTATGATTATATTGCAATATATCTGCTTGGAAGAATTAGCATGTATACTTATTCCATAACTAAAACCATGGCAGTTTCTTGCAGAGAACGACATAAAACGTCATTCACGCATTCGCTAAAATTTGACTCTGATATATTTTTGTATCTTAAAATATATCACAAATATTTTGACATGTCAGAATTTCAAAAATACTTTATAATTTGGAGAATTTCACTTTCATGAATACAAATTTAATTTGCAAGTAGACGCGAACGAAATTTATGGCTATAATAGGAGGTTTCATATGTGAAAACAAATTGCCAACCTTTACAATGTAAACGTTGGGCCTCTGTAGCTGTGTAGGCTAAATAATTCAACTACGGTATCACTAGCCTGTCAACATTGATGTTGTGAATTCGAAACCCAGTTGTTTTATTTTGAGTCACACTTTATGTTTCTTTCCTCTCGCACTTTGAATGTATTCGACAATTTTATTGTCATTCTTATTTTTCCTAAACTCTGATTTTCTGATATATCAAAAAATCTAACTTAAACTTAGACTTAAACGTCGATATGTCTCAATAAATGGAAATCATGAAAAGAAATATACGACAAAAGCTAAAACTAAGCCAAATTATGACCATAAAAAGTAATGCGGATTTCTAATTGTCCCTGAACTAAATAATTAGCTTAATTACAAGTTCACTACATTTTATTAATACTTTCGTATACTCTGTTAGTTTCACTGTGATCCTCTAGCCTCTCTTATGGTTCACTTAATCTGTGTGCTTATTTCTATAAGATCTTTGTTTCAATGGTATTTTCCTAATTTCATTCAACAAATTCATCAACATTGTATCACGCTTGACAAATTCAACAAAGTGAGTTTGTGTTATTTTTTTTAACATATATTTCTATCATCAATTGCTATTGGAATGACAAATGCATTTGTGTCGAAATATTCTTCTCATGTCTTCAAAGATATGAATGCATTTAGAAAGATTTTCAGAATCTATAATTTATAGTTTGGAAATCCTGTTTTTTATCTGGTACATGTTACCCAGTCTTTAGGGTTTTTTCTATGTCGGTTTTGTGTACACGTGTTTGTCTTTAGGTATATTTTTTTGCCATGACGTTAACAGTTTATTTTCGATTGATGAGTTTGAATTAACCTTCACTTTAGTATATTTCGCCTCTCTTGCTATGTATGTAGAGGAACTATAAATCAACTACCTACGTGATGCATTAATATCCTATTTGAAAAAAAAAAATATACAAAAAATATCCATAGATAATTTTAAAACCGCTCAGATGTCATGTTGTAACTTACTATAGTACATCATTTATGACCATCTAAATTTTAACGTCACAAATGTCTTGTCTTACGTTCAGCAATATCCGCAGGAAATTTTAAAGACGAAAAAATAACATTAACATGCAATGAAATGTCTTACATACATTATTTTATGATCAGCCAAATTTAGAAATTATTGTGATGTGAAAAACGAGAGATGTTTACAATTTCATCGTTTCCTTTAAATAAAAATATCATTAACAATGATTGAATTGACCTTTTCAAAAAGCATCTTTGAAAACATTTTTCAGTTTTATTGCTTGTTTTGGTGTTGTTGATTTCCACTAAATTATAAAAAAGAGCGTCACGATGAAACCCGTCAAAGTTCTTCGATATGAAATGTCAAATAGTCGCATTTCGTAAATAAACTTGTTGCCAAAAAAAAAATAATAAAAAAAATGACTACATGAAAAGAATATAAAGTGGTTTTACAAATTCTTTTGATTATTTTACATGTATGAATTGCAGCAAAACGTGAAAAGAGAATTGATTTTCTATTGTTAATCGTTTCAAAGGTAGTAGCTCTTAACAAAATGTCTTGATCAGATTGGTAGTACTATAAAGTCACAATTGTTCAATTTTTTTTGGAGTAAAACACAATGCAAGATAATTGGAGTATAATATAAAAGGTAAATTCACAAAAATACTGAACTCCGAGGAAAATTCGAAACGAAAAGTCTTAATCAAATGGCAAAATCAAAAGCCCAACAAACAAAACGTATGGATAACAACTGTCATCTTCTTGACTTGGTACAGACATTTCCTTATGAAGAAAATGGTGGGTTGAACCTGGTTTTAAAGCTAACTAAACCTGTAACCTGTATGACAGTGACATCAAATCCAATTATATTGACAACGATATTTAATTCACCCGTTATCAAACATATCCAAGGATACCAATAGATTGATGTTATATGTCGTCTTGATATAATGTTAAGTCTAAGCTCAGCAACCCTGCAGCTAATCAATGTACTTGGTTCCATTCCAAAGTAACTTATTGTTATATAGATATAAGAAGATGTAATATGAGTGCCAATGAGACAACTCTCCAGCCAAGTCAAAATTGATAAAAGTAAACCACTATAGGTCAAAGTGCGGTCTTCAACACAGAGCCTTGTCTCACACCGAACAGCAAGCTATAGAGTACTACAAAAATTACTAGTGAAGGACCATTTAAACGGGAAAATCAACGGTCTAATCTTTATAAAAAAGGAGAAACCCTATAAACCATATCAACAAACAACAACTACCGAACGTCAGATTCCAACGTATGTAGAGTGAAACCCATGCACCTTGTTTAAGAGTTCCTGTCTTCCTGAAGTATACATTACATCTCCTTTTATCAAGTGAATACAACAGTTAGACAACACAATGTATACTATATTGAGTGACCAAAAGAATACCGAAGAATCAATGTAACAATGAAAAATTCGAAATAACATGGATAAGCAGGTCTTCAAAAGGAGAATATATTAAATATGTATAGGCATTTTGTACGAATAAGTTTGCTGTTGTTTTGCCACGGCGTATCTTATTTTTCTGACAATTATAAATGTTCACAGTGAAACCTTTAAAGAATTATATAGAATGGCATTTGTACCAGGAAGTGAATAGATAAATAAATGAACTGAATAAAGCATATCGCTATGTGGTAGTTAATTAGATCTTAAACACATTAAAACAAACATTTGAAATGAACCGTGTAGGTACAAGCCAGTATTAATGATATTTAAAATTGTATCTCAATGTCAGAAAATATCAATGTTTTATATGATGGAAATGTTAAGTCGGCATTTACCGGGCCCTTTAACTGTTTCGTGCGGAATACAAAAAAAAATCCTAAATTGACGGCCAGACGCTATTTTGTAGTTATACTGCGGCTAAATATGACTACAGTTATAGTTACGAAATGTTAACAAAAAAAACTATCACTAGATCTAAATCCCTAAACGAACTCCAAATTATGAGGGAAAATGACGAATCTAGAAATCGACATTACATGAAATACCTCTTTGCTACGTACGTTAGCTGGAAGAAAAAGACGACGGGGAGTGTTCTAGCTTCAGTGTAATTTATTTTTCATCTGCTTATGATAATGTTCCAGAAGAAGATGGATGGCCATTTCACCCTATTTAAAAAAAAAAAGAAAAAAGTGATAATTATATACTTGCAAATTAATCTACAATTTTACATATATCCGAAATTAGAACGTTGTTATAAAATGTTACGTACATTGCTCTTGAAAAAACCCAAATCATTCACGAAAAACGCGTAGAATATCAAATGGAATAAAAAGGATGACATTGTATTTGGACAGACAATACGTATATATTTACTTCCGTTAAATTGTTCTCGTCTCTTCTCTTTAGTGACTGTCATAGTATTATCTTCATGTTGTTTCCCCCAAGGAATATAATGTTGATTATAGAATGTTTATGTCTCTATTATGTGTATTCACTAATTGTCTATACTTTGAGCCTGCTAGAATAATACAGACTAACGTTATTTATCCTTTGACTTTTGTGTTGTTGGGTTACTTCTTCATACACGTTATAATGAAAAGATTTTTTAAAAATTCATATCCTGGTCATAAAAGATACTCAAATAAAGAGAATATATTTCTAAAACAATTTTTAACTTTCTTTATTTTCTCTATTTTTTTTAAAGTACCAAGCCCTGTTAATGTCCAATATATGTATTCAAACATATATTGTAAGGTACTAAGCTCGATTAATATGTTTATATATGTCCTATATGTTTTAAAAAGGAACGAAGCCGGGTAATAGTCCAATATGTATTTTTAAGGTACCAAGCCCGGTTATTGTCCTATATGTGTTTTGAAGGTACTAAGCTCGGCTAATAGTCCAATATGTTTTAAGGTAC
The DNA here is from genome assembly GCF_965363235.1 of Mytilus galloprovincialis. Lineage (NCBI taxonomy): Eukaryota > Metazoa > Mollusca > Bivalvia > Mytilida > Mytilidae > Mytilus > Mytilus galloprovincialis. Next base: position 29,375,891 of record NC_134839.1, on the reverse strand, counting down.
CAAGCCCGGTTAATAGTCCTATACATCTAGAGAATCCAGAATTCCAAACCAGATGGTACTTTAAATATTTTCTAGGAAAACGTAAGTAACACTCTCTATTTTATTTTCGTAATTCAATGGCTTCTGTTTGTTTGGAGATTAAAACTAAATATATGTTAAGAAAGTAAAAAAAAGTTCATATCTTAAAAATCAAATTGTAAAAATTAATTTTGAAACCATTCAGATGTAATGCCGTTTAATATTTCTGCATTTAGAGAAAAAATGTAACTCTGTTTGTTAAATTGAATTATTTATCTATATTTAAATAATATAACACGTTACATTAATTATATAATTGTTTTTCTTGCTATTTTTGTCACATCAAAATAGATATATGGCTTTTTATAGAAATTTGTGCAAGTTTTCTGCATATTTGTTTTTAACAACATTCTCTTAATGTGATAATATAATTGAAATATGGTTTTATAGAATTTTATGCAATCTTTCTACTTTTTTGTTTTTTTACAACATTCTAAGTCTGGAACATTTGTTTTCTGTGGCGATGTTTCCTCGCAGGTGATTGCAACGCAGTTGACAATCACCAAAGATAATCAAAATCATACATTCATGCTTAGAGCTAATTTGAAAGATTATTTTCCTTCGGAAATCTCAATTTCCTTGACAGAAAATAAGATAACTATAGAAATTGATATTTCAGTTCACCAGAATTATGTGGGCACAGATATTGATCGAGAACCATTCCTACTTTCTGTAGTTGTAACTGATGTTAACAATCACAATGTGCAGCAATATAGAGCTATATTATGGTGCAAAAGTGTAAGTTTGTATGTACTAGCAATTATGGTAATCTTAATTGCCAAGAGGAACGGAAAGCGGAGTGTTGCATTTATGACACAAAATAAGGCTAGGGTTTGACCATAACGGTTATAGGAGCAGGTAGGTTCTGTATGTGTTGTCAAGGTTCTGAGTATACACATATGTTGTCAATAATGATAATAAGAGATTACGAAGAAAAGAATAAACTGTATATGAAATGTTTAAAAAAAAGTACATATCTTTTTTTCTTAAGCAATATCATACATGCATTTTTTCATTTCAGAACTTTTGCATTGAACTAATTGTGTGAATACTGTCTTAATTATTATAAGATAAAATGAAATAATAAAAAGAAGTTTGCAAAAGGTGATTGATAACAAGATTGACACTTATTCTGGTTTTATATTGTTATTAGGTTTACTTTTTAAATGAATTTTTTTTCCAGTTTAATATAACTTTTGATGTTCAGGGCTGTATACTATGTGTTGATGAGTAAACACGTATGATGCTACAATGACCGATACCATTAGTGCAGCAGCTCAATCCTTTTAATTGGCATAATTGGTCACTTTATGGTAAAATCTAGAAACTTTACATTATGTTAGTTAAGATGTCAATAAGCATTGTAAGTTATATTTCACAAATTGTTGGTCTGTAGCATGCGCAATAATGGGTTTTAAAGTACCAAAAGACAAGCGCCGTGGTATCGATATCAATTGGTTAACGTTTCAGAATTATGGGATCGAAATTATTAAGGCTGACTTCACCCGGAAAGGTATGCTCACCTTTTAACTGTTAAATTTAATTATACACTTATATAAGATTTGTTATATTTTAACAGGGTGCTAAGAAGATATGCTTGCCTTACAATCAAAGTAAACCTCAAACAGTGAAAGGTATTTTAAGGTGCGTATTGACTGGAAATAGCAAGATAATATACTAAGAATGATTAAATGTGGAAAAAAGAAGCCTTCACGCAATCTGTAAAAGTTGTATTAGTAACTCACTTGTAAATGATGTATAATATAGCTTGATAACAAATTATTATAGCTAAAGTATATCAAATTTGAATATTGTATTTGACGAAAAGCTGGATAGATTTAATGTACATTTAGGATTCGCACAAAATAACCAAGAAATTATATACGTCCTTTATAGATGTTTATCCAAAAAAATGAGGAGTTATACTTCTATTCGAAAAAAGCATATACAAAAGTAGATGATTTACGCTCAAGGTGTTCTTATATAAAGTACCATTCATAATTTACTTTTAATAAACAAACATTGAAATAACGAAGTTAGTTTCCTCTAAAAACGTATTTCAAATATCATTTTCTTTTCAGCCATTTTAATGTCCATAAAACAGAAAGAGGACCAAAAGAAATTTTTGATCCTGAAATTCAGAAAGATTTACTTGTTTTGGAGGAACAAGAGGTTAGTGTTTAAGTAATCTTTAGGTAGAAAGTACAAAATAAGTAATTTATAGGTAAAAATTTAGTTAATTTGAAGAGTTGCCCTTTCATGTAAAGTCTGCAGATCATCAAACTTGATTTGTTTTTATTTTGATGTCGTTATGATTTTTGGTTGTTAAATGTTAAGTTTGATGTGATACATATATATTTTAAGTTTGGTGCGTTATAAACTGTAGGATTCGGTAAATTTTAATATGTTTGGTGTGAAAAGTGAAATGACAAGAAACTTAACTCCGAAGAAAATTCAAAACGAAAAGTCTCTAGTAAAATGGCAAAACCAAAAGATCAAACACACCAAACGAATGGATAACAATTGTCATAAACCTGATTTGGTACAAATATTTTCGTATGTAGAAAATAGTGGAGTAAACCTGATTTTGAAACTAGCTAAACCTCTCATCTTTATGCAAGTTATATCAAATTCCATTATAGTGACAACGATGTGTGTACAAAACAAACAGACATATACAGTGATATTAAATTGTAGGGTTCGGTGAATTTTAAGTTTGGAGTGATATATGCCAAAGAATCTCAGACATGTGATGATGAATTTTATAGCAACGGTAAGGAAGTCATTTTTCTATACTTCTTGTATAATGCTTTATGTGTTTTTTTTTTGCTGTGTTTTACATACACGACATGTTATCACCACCTATACATACTCACTGTAGCCTGAACAAAAGTTCATGATAAGCAAAAGGATTGAGGCATGTAATAAGAAGAATGTGTGTACTTTCAAACTTAATGAAACTATACTGTCTGACAGACAAATTGATAATGACTTTGCTAACATTCATCAGATCATTCCGTACATGATGTTTAGACAGACTAAAAATATACTAAAACTAAAATACTCCAGGAAAATTGATGGCTTACATTTTTTTTAAAATTTTATTCAATTACGAAATCGTGCAAAACATGTGATCGGCTGTTTTAAAAGGATATTTTGTCTGCTTTTATAAATATCAATACTAGAAAAACGTTAATGAATTACCAACGAATTTGTCAAGCGAAATTTCCAAAATGGCAGACTAGACCCTTGGTTTTCCCGTTTGAATGGTTTAACACTAGTAATTTTGGGGCCCTTTATAGCTTGTTGTTCGGTGTGAGACAATGCTCAGTGTTGAAGGCCGTACATTGACCTATAATGGTTTACTTTTATAAATTGTTATTTCGATGGAGAGTTGTCCAAAAGAGATGATTTCAGCTTTCCAATTGTGAACTTTCTATTTCTAAGTAGCAACATTCCAGCAGCACCTGCATACGAGGTATATATCTCCCAATTGATACGATATCCCCGTGCTTGCATTTCCTATCATGATTTTCTTGATAGAGGGTTGCTGCTCACAAGGAAGCTATTAAACCAAGAGTTCCAAATGGTGAAGTTGAAATCATCCCTTCGTAAATTTTCCGGACGCCATCACGAGTTGGTTGACCGTTATGGAATAACCGTTTCACGAATGATATCGGATATGTTCCTTACTACAATCCCCTTCCCGTTCATGAATTTGACCTACCGAATTAGACTATTTACCGGATTTGTTATCACATAAACAACACGACGGGTGCCACATGTGGAGCAGGATCTGCTTACCCTTCCGGAGCACCTGAGATCACCCCTAGTTTTGTGGTGGGGTTTGTGTTGTTTATTCTTTAGTTTTCTATGTTGTGTCAGGTGTGCTGTTGTTTGTTTGTCTTTTTCTTTTTTAGCCATGGCGTTGTCAGTTTGTTTTAGATGAGTTTGACTGTCCCTTTTGTATCTTTCGTCCCTCTTTTGTTTCAATGGCACTCACACTACATCTTCCTATATCTATTGACAAAGTATTACTGAAATATCAAGATAATTTCCTAGTTTTAATCATCTATTTTCAGAACACAACACGAAAGCCTTTAAGAATTTCCTTGAACTTATTGGTGCTACCATTGTTTTAAAAGGATGGGACAAATTCAAAGGCGGCCTTGATGTTAAAGGTAACTATTCATTTGTGGTCAAAATTTTTATGTCACCGATCGAGATAATAAAACATAGAAGTACCGTAGTGCTTTGTCAAAAATAATAAAAAGCCAAAAAGACACTTTATATACGTTGAAAAATATAACACTGGATCAACTCTACAATTTGATATATATATATAACGTAATAAACGTTACCAACGGTAGTGTCGCCAAGGACATTGTTAAAACGTCGCCTGAAGATTGCCAGAAGGCATGAAAGCGCTAGTGACAATATTTTAACGAACTGTTTTTATTTGATGTGAAATGTAGTTTGCGAATTTTGGTTTTTTAATATATATATATAGATATAACTCGTCTAAACATCAACCCAACAATGTTAGATCTGTAAATTTGCTTTCGCAAATTGTTTGTTCTTCCCTCGCCGGGATTCGAACCCATGCTCCTGAGATATAGTGACACCATATCGCCTGCACTGTAACCGGTGCGCTAGACCACACGACCACCTGGGCTTCATAAAAATGAAGCTTTCGGTGGCCGGGTGTTAGTACTTTCCACGTCAGTTTTAATCAGGCGTCGTACTTCAGTACATGACATAAAAGGCATGAAGATGTTATTTTTACAGATCAGCTAAATTATCTATAGTTAAGGATCCTACAAATTAAGGTAAACTACTATCACAGAAATAACTATATTTATAAGTATGTCTGAACCAGTGAGAACTCTACAACAGATTTATCCATCGGATCACCAGTAGTGATGGTGATACATGTCTGTGTACATTCTAAATATACAAATCGTCTAAACATCAACCAAACAATTTTAGATCTGTAAATTTGCTTTCGGAATTTTTTTGTTCTTCCATACAACACCATAAGCTAATAAACACTAATAATCGTTAATAGACGACTTTATGGTATTAGTTTTCTCATTGTTAAGGCCGTACGGTTTCATTGCTTTTAATTTTGGAGGATAGTTGTAACACTGACAATCATACCACGTCTTATTTCTGTAAGGACAATGATGTTTTTTTTCGAAAAAAGAAAATTTGTCTGAACCGTTGGCATATTTCAAGTAGTAACACAACAATTCAGCTTTCCGTTATTCATGCATATATTTAAAATCCAGGAAAAGTATTGCAGTATTGGATTCGGCGCTACCTTAAGAAAGATTTTTGAACATTATAATACAACTTTTATCTATGTTTCGTGCCCTCTCTTGTAAAGTAAACATTATATAGGAAGGCCTATCATATCTATGACGGGATTATTAGGCCTCCATTTGTTATTGTTTATTTTGCTTAAGATATTTTAGAGATGATTGTCTACTCATTACATATTCCGTTGTCATTTTACTGTACGCGTTTTAATTGTAAGTTTTGTTGATAAAGTAATCTATTTTTGTTTTACAGCTGATTCTACAGGTACGGAGTCTGTGTACACAGTTTACGAGGGACACGAAATAATGTTTCATGTATCTACAATGTTACCACATTCCAAAGAGAATAAACAACAGGTAAGAGATCTTACAAGCGACATACAAGTAGTTTAGCTATTAATAAATGAACATCTTAGCATAAAGATCATTTAAAAAGAACAATTAAAATAGCAAAGGCGTTTACTACTAAAAATATGTTTTGGTCAATGTAATTAAAACATTTCTGATCTTTATATGCTAAAAGTTCTTTTCAATCAATATAGTAAATGGTTAAGTACAAAATTATTTTTTGGTAAAGAATTTATGTTCTAATGAATTCTAACGAAACACGAAATGTCCTAAACACTATATTTTATTGTCTGGAATTTTTTTGAATTACTAGTACACGATATTGTTTTTGCATTTATAGTATTTGCAGGTTTCTATGAAATACTATTTTCTAATCATTTCATATTTTATATGCTATCTTTTCAAAATATTCTCAATTTGAAGTTTGACATTTCTGTTTAGAAAGGTTATAATAACAAAACGATATCTTATTTCAAAAGTTGAAAAATTATTCGTGTTATTAACATTTGAAATTTAACATACAATGAATTTATGTTGCACATGTTAATAAAAGCAGATCACTTTGTTTTGAAAGAAACACAATATACAATAATAATTTATTAACGTCTCACCATCAATAATACAGTATACACATTTCACATTATAAAAGTAAACCTTTTTAAAATTATTAATGCCATTCTAAAAGAATTATGAGAGACGGATTAAAAGGAACTAGTATTTACAAATTTTCAAAAAGCAATTATAAAACCAAAGTTAAATCATAAAACATATTTACATCAATTATCGGTATAAAAAACGTCGTCTACGGTCTAAAATAAGCTTGCAGGTTTTGGCACATTTTTGTATCACATTAATATTATCACTCGCTAAAATAAATGAAAGTTTCAAAGAATTCGGCAATAGACTAAAATTTTCGTTTTCAAAGTTTAAAAACTTATACAGTTCGTCTCTAAGATCGTCGTATAACGGACATTCAGTCAATACATGCTCCTCGTTTTCAATTTTATCGTCACAAACAAAACAAGTTCTTTGATCTATTGGAAGACTCTCGTAGCGTCCTGTCTCCACACGTATTGGGGCAACACCACAGCGAAACTGAGAGTATGCTCTTCTGTGCGACGGTATTATAAGTTTATCTACGTAAAGTTCTGTATATACATCCTGTCTAAATGTTCTATATGTACGTAGTTTGTTACCTCCTGGTCCATTTCGTCTGGTAGTGTCTTTATGCAAATCTTCATTTCATTTCTGTTTAAAGTCGGACATAAGTTTTACATGTATAGCATTGTTAACTTGCTGCTTATCAATATCAGTGTCAATAAACAAGTTCGCTATACCACATGATTCGAATAGACTATAAATTCTAAAGTTTGAGTTTTTGCACACTCGATGACGTCTGAAATTCTGCTCTGCCCAATTGTCTATTTTCTTATTTATCCTATTCTCATCCATATATCGTAGCCGATTCCAATAGTTTATGATTACCCGCCATTGTTTCACAAACGGTGGTGTCCATCCCGAATCTCCATTTACTGCAACGTTTGGGGTATAACGACCAACTCCCATGAAAAAACGGATGGCTTTGTTTTGAACTGCATTTATACACGAGAATGACTTATCTCCCCATATTGCCGCACCGTAACTAATAGTACTCCAAACCATAGAGTCGTACAGCTTTGTAAAAGTTCCAAAAGGTAAACCTACAAGTCCCTTGTATTTCGATATTACAAGTCCAAGTGCTCGACTAGCTGCTGCTGCAACGTATTTTGCCATGACGTTATAGTCCAATTGTTCTGTAAAAACTAAGCCTAAATATGTGTAACGTTCTACTGTCTGTAAAATGTGGTTTCCGCAGTGAAAGATTGTTTGACTTCTCGGGAACGAATTTGGCCGAAAGTGGACTATATTTGACTTATTGTCGTTTATTGTCATCTTGTTATCGGTACACCATAAATCCAATGCATCAAGTAGTGTTTGTAGCTCTGTTTCTGTGTTTGATAAAAACACTAAATCATCGGCATAAAGTAACATGGAAACCTTTTCCCCATCGATGTCAATGACAATATCTAGTGAATCAATATATGTAGCTAATCCGTTTATATACAAGTTGAAAAGTAATGGCGACAATAAACAGCCTTGTTTAAGACCACATTGAACGTTAAACCAATCTGTCTGATGTCCATTAATGCGAACACAGCATTCCACGGACTTATACAGAGACAAAATAGCGTTATAAATATTCCCACATATACCAAGGTCGAATAGTTTCTGGAATAACATCGCTCGATTTATCCCGTCATATGCCTTACGAAAATCAATAAAAGCCACGAACGTCGATAAACGTTTCAATTTCCTAGTCTCGATTATTGATGTTAACGATTTAATGTGATCAATTGTACTGCGCCCTTTCCGGAATCCGTTTTGACTGTCATGAAGAATGTCATTTTCGTTCTCCCATTTTACTAGCCTGTTATTAAGTATATGACAGTATAGTTTATAGCACACTGGTACCAACGTTATACCTCGGTAGCTCATTGGGTCTTTCGGATTTGATGTTGACGATTTCGGGATTGGGTTTATAATTCCCTTTGTCCACGTTGTAGGGATAATTCCACTCGAAAAACACTTGTTAAAAAGTTTGTGTAAAAAGTTCAGTAAACTTGGGACTTTAAGGATTTCTGCCGGTATTTCGTCCACGCCAACGGCTTTGTTACGTTTTAGGCTACGCACAGCGTTCACTACTTCAAAACTTGTGATTTCATTATTCATTTCAATCTCGGTATCAAGTCTTTGGTCCATTACGTATTCTGAATTGACAGTTTCTGGGTTTAGCAAACTACAATACGCACGTTTCCATTCCGAAACCACTGCTTCACGACCATGGGCTATGGTTCCGTCCGGCAATTGAACCGACATAGGTATAAGTTTTCTTCGTTCTGTACCAACACCAATACGTCCGATTTTTTTCCAAAATTCGGTATGATTAGTCGTTTCCATGTCGTCTATTTCAACCATTTGTTTTCTCCAATGTGTTCGTTTCGCCCTCTGTGCTTCACGGTCGAAGGTTTTCCTTTTATCATTGAATTCAATTCGACACTGACGCTTTCTTGAATCAGATTTACTCCCAAGCATGGCTTTCTCTGCGACACAGACATTATTCCATAGTTGTGTGAGTTTATCTGTCCACCACGGTTTTTTAATTCGTCGTCTTTTGTTGCTTAATAACCCGGATGACATTTTAATCACTTTATAGCTTAAATTTTCCGTCATTTCGACTTTCAATAAATTCACAAAATCACTATAAATTTGATCAATTTCAGAACAATTTGCACTTTGCACTTCCAATGATGAAATTAAATCTTCTATTTTATGTAAATGTGTTGCTAAGAATGAGCTGGGAATATTATTAAGATCGTACTTTTTATATTCACAAGTATTAATTTCTTCATTCATATTTCCTCGCACAATTTTATCAATATTTATATTCCATATCAACATTGAGTGGTCCGGTTTCGACACGCGTGGATCGGCATATTCTAATAATTTGTGCTTTTCTAATAATTCTGACATAGTAATAACTTCAAAACTTTCAAACAGATTAAGAGATTCATAAGGAACGATGCAGTAATCCACCACAGATGAACCAAGCTGAGAGACATACGTATAGTTATTTTTAACACAATTTCGTCCATTTAATATACATACACCAAAAACATATTGAAACAAACACAAACTCAAACACAAAAACATAAAAATGAATTAGACTGAATACAAGAACAAATAAAAACTTTTATTAATGTTTGATATCATTTCCTTTTCTATTTTAGGTTGAACGAAAACGTCATATTGGAAATGATATTGTAAATATTTTATTTTATGAATGTGATTCACCCCAGAAGTGTAATTTTAAACCTTCTATGATGAAAACTCGATTTACTCGTATCCTTACAAAACATAAATACACCTAAACAGTCATAATTTGAAAACTGTAAGTAATTTGATATATTTGATTTGTATAGCAATGTATAGTGTGAAGATTATGATAATTATTATGTTTAGGCTGGCAATTCACTTGTTCATGCTTCTGACTTGAAAAGTAATTTATTAGCCCACTTTGAGTGTAACTTATAATCAGCTAATCATATTTTCGCAATATTATTTTTGTAAAGGATATGACAATAAACGAAATGTTTAAGAAAATTAAAATAATGTGTTCCTTAATAGCAAATTCAGATATATTTGCTGTTGTTTGCTTTTGTAAAGACGATTTAACATACAGGTAGGTAAAATACGCTACACAGAAAACTTATCCTATTTGAATACAAAAGGCAACTTAAAGATGTACTTAGGTGCGGTAAGGTAAAAATTATAAAATCAAGAATTTAAAATTGATAGTATAAGCTGGTAATGCATTCGTTAAGGATAAAAATAAGCTAAAAATATTGATAGGTCATGGACCTCTTTTTCGAGATATTTGAGCATTTAAAATATGGCGGGAAAAGGCAAACCCGGACTTTTACCTTATATTTGCATTGGTATTATTTGGGTCTCAAAACAAAAGAAAAAAAATCAAGAATCTTCTAAAATTCTAATAAATGACGTTTCATGAGCTTTGTAGTCTTATATGAAAAAATAAATGGGTGTTATGGGGCAAAATATTTTACCTTGTGTTGTATGACAAACACCAAGGAGTCAGAACATTTGACACAAATTCCAAAACCTCACCTAAGTACATCCTTAAATAGAACGATTAATTCTTTGGTATCTCTCTTGTTGATAATAACTAACTAAAGAACTGTTAGATTTGCTATGCTATGCTTTGGTATGGATACTCACAAAGCACCCACCACATTTCATCACTCCTTTGACAATGGAAATCCACAAGTATGTTGATGAAGAAAATATCGATGTCAAAGTGAGTGTGATTAGTTTTAATAATACGAGTGTCAGTACTACTTGAAGTTTAGTAACAATAAATAAAGGCAACAGTAGTATACTGCTGTTCAAAACACGTAAATCGATAGACAAAAAACAAAATCGGGGTAACAAACTGAAACTGAGGGAAACGCAGTAAATGTAAGAGGAGAACAACGACACAACAAAAAAATGAAACACACACAGAAACGGACTTAGCATTAGACTATATCCGATGAGAAAAGTACCGTGACACGTCTTATAGTAATGTCAATTCAAACATATCAATACGATAGTTTTGAAAGAAACGGCCTGTTAACATGTCTATTTAAGAATGTGTTAATTTGTCCAGAGAATTTAAACTGACGTAATACACACAACCGCTTTTAATTTTAATAAATTAACTGTTACAAAACTTTCAATTTTTCGAAAAACTAAGGATTTTCTTATCCCAGGCATATATTACCTTAGCCGTATTTGGCACAACTTTTTGAAATTTTGGATCTTCAATGCTCTTCTACTTTGTACTTGTTTGGCTTTATAAATATTTTCATCCGAGCGTCACTGACGAGTCTTATGAAGACGAAACGCGCGTCTGGCGTACTAAATTATAATCCTGGTACCTTTGATAACTATGTACTCTGATATGTTTTCTTGATATGTCAATTTTACGGAAACGACTGTGATGTCTCGTAATGGCGAACAAATAGTTAAAAGATGTTTGATTATCCAACTTTTTGAAATACCAAATGAATTATTTTTCGACCAAGAGTAACGATATAACACTAATCGACTTTGATTTTCCAATCAAAATTTCAAGTTGTGACTGATTAACTTGAAGAAGAAGTTGTAGTTTGCCGAACGCCCAGTGGCAAATATTTCATAATTTTTTTAGGATGATCAAAGAATCGAATGCTACTGGGATAAATTTGGATGACAGTCATGTTTGGTAACAATCATGATCTGACAGGAGTCCTTCGAGTTATTTTATTGGGTGTTTTTTTTTTGATGAGAGGAGCATGCCCGTCATTGTGATGCATTATTTTAGAATCGGCCTATATGTATACAACCCACGTAGCCAAACAGACTCCTTTTGGGATCCATTCGGTTGTTTTTAAAAATTTGAAATTCTTGTTTTGACATATTATATATTTGACGTGTCTATTTGAATGTGAATTCGGTTGGGGGAACATATATAGTGAAACATATTCAAGTCTTATAAACGAATTCAAGTCTTGTAAAGACCAGCAAGTAAGTAGAGTATAGAATATATTCTGCGTATGAACATGACCGAAGAAACAAAATATGGACAAATATACACTATTCGTAAATAGTAAAAAATATTAAAATGTAACTATAAAGTGAAGCTTTTTTTCTTTTGTTTCTTAGTAAGTACAAATAAATTGTATATTTTCTTACAATGTGCGAATATAAATTCTTATTTTCTTATTTTGCACACTTTTAAATTGAACATTAACGGAAACAATAACTTGTATATGACCGTTCTTTCACAATAGAAGCATGATACACGTAGATTATACACGTGATTTTATCATGTTTATGTGCATCTATTCGTGCATGCACGCGTATAGTAAACAGATTGATTGAAGATAAACAACTACCTGTTCTGTTTATAAATTGTATTATATATACCACTCACTTGATTTGGCCTTCCACCTGTTTTGTTGTGATGACCAATGATTGGTCTTATGAAGACGAAACGGCCTATAACGTTCAAGACTGGTATTTTTGATCAGTAGTTATGACATAAAAATGTGTTAGTGCTGTTTTATTTCCCTTCTTTATTCATGTTATTTCACAACTTTGTCGATTCCTATAGAAATTGTATTGTCAATTAAGTATCTAGATTTCAAGCTTTGCAGTTCATATTTGAATGAGAAAAAAAGACAATTGCTATTGGGTTTAATAAAAAATAAACCGACCTGGCACTTATATATTTATTGATGCTAATTGGATGCTTTTAAGATTTAAAAATACAAGTCTAACGAAGTTTTGTCTTTACTTTCACAGCTCTTTAGTGATTAAGATAGCATTGCTATGTCAAAGACAATTATCAGATAATGACATGTCTTGGTCTACAAATGTCGTAGTTATATGGTGTTTTACAGCTTTTATCCTTTTCTAAAGAGTTCTAATTAAACACATTTTGAAGTAAACAGTTCTGCGTGTTAGTGCTTTGTGTCAAACAGTTGTATTTCTTTTAAAATTTGAAGTAAAACTGACATTCGTAATTTAACAACTTATCAAACTCCCTTTGATATCATTTTTCCGCGTCAAAATAGTTCATGATGTTCTATGTAACAGTTTACAGACTACTTTGTCTTGTATATTTAAATGGAGTATAATTGAGTAATTGAGTCCTTCATATACTAAGTAAATCAATTTGTATTAGTTTGAAAGATATGCATTCATTTCATCGTGTTTCCCAAATTAAAATTTAGGTTATGTTTGATTTCTTGTTACGTTAATGGCAAATGCACGTGCCCTTTTTATGATATATCATTTTGATAATAGAATTATAAGTTTCAGTATTTAATTGTTCATTTTTTTCTTTAATTGTCGTTACGTTCTATTTGCTTTATTGAAGCCATTTGTATATTGTTTATATCTTGTGACATATTTTGCAGATTAAATGTATTATCAGAGGAATCTGTGCCCTTATTCGGTCCTCCACTGCCAACCCCAGCTGTCTTTTCTGATCATCAGGAATTCAGAGATTTTCTATTAGTTAAATGTAAGTTTTGACATTCTAAGTGAATTAAATTAAGCATGAAAAACCATAATGCATTGTTGTTTTTCGATCTTAATATGCCACATTAACACAACTGTTCTATCGTTATAAGATGTCATAAAGTATTGTTAAAATACCTATCTAAAAGGCACAAATCGAAATCCATACAAATGACAAGTTCAAGCGTTTGAAAAGCGATATACTACTCACTGCTGCCTTTAATTATCAAACAACAGAGCGAATAAAAGAAAGATTCAAACATTTTGATAATCTAAGAATAAAAGAATTTACTGAATATCTCTTGATATGATGTCTTGTTTTTACGCGTTTCTCAATATTTAGACATAGCGGGGGTTGAATAAAAAGCTTGTTTTCATAAACACTTATTAAGACAACGAAAACTTAAATTAAATTGGTTATTTAGACGAGTTATCGTAGGAATATCAATAGAAATATTCATTGATTTAATACTGCAATCGGATGTTGAACGGATATCTAAGTCTGATTTTGAATTAGATGATTACTTACTTTTTGTTGTTCAGATAAGACGACCAACATTAGAATATTTAATGTATTTTGTTTGATGTGGTCATTGTTTTTGTCGATACATCACAGAGATGAATCAAGCCAGCAAGATATTAAAACAAAGATGATTTCATTTAATTTTCATAATCAAAAATTTATCCGATACATTGTGTTAAGGGGTATTGACAGTCAGATAAACATGACAAACTGGATCACTTTATTGGCAAAACATCATTACAAAATACGAAAAAGAAGATTTTGTAAGATCACTTGAACGAGGCAGCAACTTTGTAACACACAAACAAAATGTTTTCTATGTTTTGCTTCATTTTAACATTTCAGAGTAGTATTTCATTTCAAATATGCTTACTAGTATTTGGTACATATATTGTGCAGTTCAAGCAAATTTGGAGGAAAAAAGAAGAGAAAACTACCGTATACAAATCATAATTTCATCGCTTTGTTACATGGATTTCGCTTGCATATTACTTTATTTTCAGTCCAAGGAAACATTTAATATGAAAAAAAAAATACTTAAGAAAATACGTGATTGACAGAAGAACACGTTATTTGATATTTGAATATCCGAAAACTCAACAAAATAAACAAAAATATATTGATTAAACGTATTACACATTTCAACGTCCTTCAGTATTTCAACATAATTGGCGTTGTACTACAACAAGAAAAATGGTCTGGTTTTTTTTCTATCTATTTAGATGGTTAATACGTTATCCACTTTTTTGATTAAGTGACACGACAAACAAAACTGAACAATATTTTTGTTTTAATAGTAAAAGTATAAAGTTATTTTATATTTGCGCAGTACGTCTAATAGATATATAAAATGAAGCGAAAGAAAACAACATAAGACATGTCATGCGTCCGTATCTGTTTTCCAGATTTAACCTTCACAAGGAACGCTTGATACTGAATTTCTATAAGCTAATGATGTATAAAAAATTAAACGATCGAGATAAATGACAAAAAGAAACTGTTACTGTACATGTTATCAGCACTGAAGAATTTACATGTTTCCAATATATTTCGTTTCAGTGATAAATGGTGAAAAAGCAGCAGTAAATAACCCACTTTTCACACAGAAAAGAGAACGAACGTTAGACATGCTTATTAAAAACTTACATCAAGAATATATGTCAGAAATCAATAAGGTAAGTATATAACTATAGGTAGAAATTCAACAGATTGTCAGAAGGATTATCACCATAATCAAATTAGCTGGAACCACAAAAAAAAGTATGATTGGGAATCAATAGGTAAACAGTAAAAAATAGAACTTCTAACAACAAAGTAATTATATTCAAATTAATCTGTGTACTTTTTTGTATTTTATTTTACGCCATTTAGTCTCAGGTTAGATCAGTTTTTTACATTCCCCTTTTTTCTTTGATTAATATTGTATTTATGTTGTGTCATAGATCAAATTATTTTGTTCGGTGTATGTTTTCTTTTCTTTGTTAATATGTCTGTTTGATCGTGTTAAGCATTTCAAATAATATTTGATAGTGTGTCTTTCTATATTGTAATGTTACACCACTGTTTTGGGTTAAAGTGAAGGTTAGTTGAATTTGTTTGCACCTTTCATAAGTCATGAGCCTGTTGTTCATTTGTTGTCGTTTGTTGATGTGTGTCATCAGTGTTTATCGTTTCACATTTTATATAAAGATTAGACCGCTTGTTTTTATGTTTGAATTGTTTTACGCTAGTAATTTTGATGCCTGTTTATCTGGCTGTTCGACGTGAGTCAAGGATTCATATTGAAGGCCGTAGTTTGACCAATAATTGTTTACTTTAGACATAGTATGACTTGGATGGCGAGTTGTCTCATTGGCACTCAAACCACATCTTCGTATTTCTATAAACTCTTTTTTGAAGTAAAACGCATTTCTATAATATATGTGTCACATGTTACCATATCCCCATGTAATAAACAAATTATGTGCTTCTTTTCATCATCTATGACATAATATAAATGACGCTTGTCACTTTACTTGCTTGAAATGAGCAGCTCAATGGTTGCAACTAGTGCAACTGAAACTGTCACTTACTGAAACTCCGGGGTTACACCATCGAATTTAATTTGGTTCAGATTTTTTTATATGTTAACTGTGAAGTGTTTTTGTAGTCTCTATCTTTGGTGTGTTTCGTTTGACAATAGTGTTTTCTGTGTTTTAGGGACGAATGGATTGTAATTGTCCTCTGATTGTTTCCCTTCTTTATAAATTAGTCTCAAAGCAATGACAACAAAAGAAGACGTTAATCATTCATCGAAAAATTTTTACGCATTGAATACCCCTTTGGCTGTACCACATAGGTTATTAGGCAATTCATTCTAGTGAAATCATATATCGTCTAAACGGAAATAATTGGTTTTTTTTCAAGGACATATGTATTAAAGAGTGTAATTGTAAATTCAGGTAGTTAAGTCTTAACGCAGCAGTCTAATAGCTCACATTCACAACGAGTAGTAAGAACCTAACATAGTAACAGATATCGCCAGTCATTAGCATCATGTTTGAAATATTATACTTAAAATATATAAAATGTGTCAGTAACTATCATTTTATATCTTATCTGGCATTTACAAGTTTTATACTGAACAATAGAAATAATTGACACTTTGACAGCATAAATAATTACGATGAGTGAAAGTAAACGCAAAAGGTATGACATGACTTTTAGCCAATACTTCAAATTAAGCTGAAAAAGGTCTAACATATCCTGTTAAATCTACGGAATGTGTTATAACATTTACAAAACACTGCATGTACAATCACACTTAATCAATCACTGTTGTATTTGAACTATCCCAGTTTCATAACGTGGACTACACTTGAATCAATTTATAAGTTTATAAGGAGACAGGATTTGTCGATACAACTTCTCGCAAATGTTGAACACTTCTTTAAAGACATTTCTGAATATTAATTCACCAACGTTTTTCAAGAGTAAAATATAAATCAGTAAGTATGTAACAAGATTATCAGTTGTAATCTGGTTGCTAGAATATCAGTATCGACATGACCAGAGTGTTCAACTCTGTTGATCAATACATATCTATTTATGACAAGTGTATTAACATCAGTAACAATTTCAGTTTAAATGCAGACAATATTAATGTTAATATAAAATGTCAACAAAAAACAAATTTGAGTTGCTTCCCTCTTAAGGGCATCGTGATTCAAAATATTTTAAAACTTTTTTTCCATCGAGCTGAGAAAAACTCTGTAAAGTCTACATTTTACGAAAATACGTTTTTATACTCACCCTAGGGCCATTCTGTTTATCAATCTTTCATTCGTCTGTTTGTTCGTCTGGTCCACTCCAGGTAATCTTCTTGGTTTAGGTATTTTTTTGATGATTTGGTCGTCCAATCATCTTGAACCTTAATACACATATTTCCTATGATGTAATTTCTGTCCATAGAAAATGATCATGCAAGTGAAGCACTTGTGTACTATGAACACATTCTTTATATGTTGAGTCTTTGTACCTTTGGCAATTTCATTTACATTTTATAACTACTAAGCAACGTGTAATTTATTATATTATATTATAGAATAATCTGCTGTATCGTCGTGCATTTAGTGACGTCATACAAGATGTTCAAAGTTCACGGAAAGAAGAAGCTAGACGATCGGAGTTTGTACGTGTAGGCCAGGTAAGGAATTGAATACTAGTATACCGTATTTATGTGCATAGATAAATATAATCTACCAAATTTAAGAACAAATTTTTAGAAATGTCACTTCATTTATAAATAATTGATCTTTGTAAAATGATGATTTGTCTTGATCTAATATTATATGGTCATGTTGAAAAAGATAAAAAAAAAAGCCATGAATAGAAAATAATTGTTTGAAACATTTAGATCAGGTACTCCACTGAAAATACCATATATGAAATGTATAGTTATATTTTCAAGTCTTTTCTATTTTAATTACAATAAAGACTAGAGCTAAAGTAATTCAATACACCTGTACATCAGACAGGGGTAGTCCATATGTATTTGTCTTTTGGTTTTTATGCATGATTTGTAACAAGATTCTAAAGGTATGACAAATAAAGGCAACAGTAGTATACCGCTGTTCAAACTAAAATAAAACTGTTTATCAAGTTAAAAACTTGAAATGTACTTAGTATGCATCAACTACCTTTGGGATCTTTTTGTATAACAAAATTGATAAATCAATATATAAACCTTTACTTTATATACTAGCATTTAGGTTTTGCTGTGACGCATGCATTTCTCATGTTGTCTAAATATTTTTTAATCAAACTTTTACAGACTTTAAAGTTGAAAACAATTATAAAAGGTGACGCACCAACAAGTACAGTCACCACAGGTATATTGAAAAGAGAGGTTAGTATTGCTTAAATGTTTCAGGTAATAAACCTTTTTACTTTGAACAGTTGATTTATCAATATGAAGGATTTTCTTATCCCAGGAGTAGATTACCCTAGCTGTATTTGGCACAACTTTTTGCAATTTTCGGTCCTTAATACTCTTCAATTTTTTTACTTTTTTGGCTTTTTAAGTTTTGGTATGAGCGTCACTGATGAGTCTTTATGAAGACGAAACGCGCGTCTGGTGTATTTAATTATAATCCTGGTACCTTTATAACTATTTGACAATTTTTTAATATATGATATTAAAAAAGATCTATAATTCGTAGTTGACTGACTATATCACATTTTCAGTAAAGAATATTATTTAAGATATCTATATCGTTCAATATTATTTAATCAATATAGTTAAAGTTACAAAATAAAAATTTTCACTAGTTATCGGCAGGAGAATAAATATTCATATAATATCTTCCGCCCCTGTTTTGCCTTTTTGTGGTATGATCAATTCTATATTATTATATTGAATATTTATTGATCAAAATGCAAGAATTAAGAACTGTGTTCAATTCAAAGAAACACAACCCTGTTAGCGTTCTTGAATTACCAAAAATCTTTAGAAAACATATCCAGTGTGCGCGCAGTGATAACTCTAGAAACGGATCTGATGTATTTAATAAAAGCGTTGTGCATGCTTCGCCTTTCAAAATAGTAATATAATATTAATACCGAATTCCAAGGCAAAATCAAAAGTTCAAACCCATTAAACAATGGAAAAACAACTGTCATATTCCTGACATATGGGTTAAGACAGTTCTTATGTAGAAAATAGTGATTTTAATCCTTGTTTTTATTATAGCTCAACGTCTTGTTTGTATGACAGTCGCCACAAACTTCCATACATAAAGGCAACAGTAGTTCACCGCTGTTCGAAAATCATCCATCGATTGAGACAAAATAAAATCCGGGTTACAAACTTAAACTAAGGGAAACACATCGACTATAAGAGGAAAACAATGAAACAAAAGAAACACTAAATTAAACAAAAAACAAACGACAATGCAACACACACAGAAACGAACTATAAGAACCATAATATTGACAACATTTCGTGAACAAAACAAACAAATATTATAGGTAAAATTGTAAAAAAGTAGGGTACAGCAGCCAGCATTGTGGTAGAATCTTAATCACTATAAACACAAACGCATATGTCAACAAAGAAAAATAAAATGACATAAAGACAAAGCTAGTTATAGAAACAAGAATACCAAAAATTACCAAAGCACAACAATACAATGACATGATGTATTGAACAACGTCAAAAAGAATATTACCATAAAATAAACTAAACAGCAAAGGTTATTGATGTACAGAGACAAATAAAAGAACACGATACGTAATTACAACTAATCGTGCTTAAGTTTATTGATTTACAAAATGGCTGTTTATAAAGGAATTACTTTATATCAATGGTTATCTTATCTTTCAGCCATGGGAACCTCAGGAATGTTTCAGTGAAATAAAAAATCAAATTATATGTGGAGATTCATGGGGTAAGTGGAATTCTATCAACTCAGGTACTTTGTTTTGGCTCTCAAATACAAACAGAAACTAAAGAAACAACAATTGAAAACAATAATATAAAAACCAATGTAGAGAGAAAATTACAAAAAAATGAATAGTACATGGTGGGTGGTTTGGCTTGGTTTAATGACATGCAAAACCGACTATGAAATAGCGGATGTCCGTCCGTCGTCCGTCAATCTGTCCGTCTGGTATTAGAGGCGTACTTCAATAACAAAAAATAACCAGGTTTTAATGATATTAATATCATACATTTACACCAGCTATGAAAACAACAATTAATTTACCTTATGTGCCCAACGCTTTTTTCTGGATTTATGGTCATCGGGAACGGTCGACGCCAAATATCTTAAAGCCACGGAAGTTACTACTGAATGAGACTCATTACCGAATATGTACTAACATGAGCAGTACAACACGACGGGTGCTAAATGTGGAGCATGATCAGAGCAAATGATATCATCTGACATAAGTCAATCAGCAGCAGGATGTCAGAAATGTTTTAAAAGTTTTTGAAGATCCAATTAAAATCTATGATTAGCTATTTCCCTTGGACATATTATATGTTTGCAACAAGAGGGACATTAGAATTTTGTTCTTTTATATCTTTAATATCAGACAATATTATGACAATCAGAAATGTGTTCGTCTTAGAAGCAAATCAATCTAAATGTACTAATTCCATTTTTGCAGCCAAAAAGTGACATTACAGATATATAGTGAATACAGCTGTTTAATAGTCATAAATCGACTAAGCAAAAACAAATCCGGGCAACAAAGTAAAACTGAAGGAAACACATCAGCTAAAAGAGGAAAACAATGGAACAACAGAAACATTGAACTAAAACAAAAACAATCGCCAACATATAGATACAGACTGAAAACATACATATATTAAAAACATGAATCAATACTCATCTTTCGGCGATATGTACTGTAAAGTGTTAAAGCCATTTGTTTATATCAAACTACATATAGTGGTGTCATGCAATTCTTCATTTACAAAATTAATTGTGAAACTAAAACAAAATCATTGATTTATTGGCGCAGGAAATGAACATGGTGCATGAAAACCTTTAATAATGCATAATCCATATTTAAATACATGACTCATTCAAAACTAAAATAAACAATCAGGAAACAACACAGGCATAAAATTATAATTTGACGTTTTCACCTCTTACAAGTTTCGAATCATATTTTTAGACATTGTTCAGAGTTGCACAAATATTCTTTATTTGAGTATTTGATATATTCGCTTTATACTGTAAAAGAAAAAAAAACAAAAAAATATAAAACTAATCTGTAACATGACATTTTCAGCAATGTTCTTACTTTTTTTTCTTTTTTAGGGGATAAATTATTGATAGTGACAGATACTGGTGTGCTTTTGTTAGAAGGTCGGTATAGTGTTGCTATTAGAGCATTTGCATTATTCAAGTATTTGCTGGCGTATCCGTATCGACGTATCGTATAACACGTATATGAGAAAAGGATAAATTAAGTCAAGTTGGTCCCGATGAAGATATTATGTAATGCATTTTATTTTAATTGAGATCGGGGTAAAATCATTATTGTAAACAAATCTTTTCGATACGTATACGTCGATCCGTGCACGTACGTATCCTATTACGTGAACAATGCAAATGCCCTATTAATAATCATATTTAAAATCTGATCATGTCGTATTTCACTACTACTGTAATGTTTAGTTCTCATTGTTTATTACTGGATCTTTTGTTGACGAATTCCTAAGCCTCCAATTCACTGACTAAAATCATTATCAATGTTTTCAAATCAATTCAATCAGAAAACAAACAGAAGAAAGGAGATGCGAGGAAAACGTCGCAAATTTAATGCACATGCAACGTATGTTCATAATATTATTTAAATGTCATTGAAAAATACAAGAACTACAAAAGTAAAATAATAACACAATTCTATGAGGAAACAACCTCATATCAAATTACCTTATAGAAAGTTCTTTAACATTAGTAGATTGGGAATTGAAGTTTGAGTTAGTGGAAATGGAAATGTCAAGAAATGTAGAATATCATTATCTTTAATTAAACTAAAATCATCTAATTGCTGCCTTTTTAAAAGTTCGACCGAAACCGTCACAAGTATATTGCATTGTTATTTGATTGGTCTTAAGTTGATTGACATTATTCACTTGCAATTAGATATGTTTTAATGATGTAACTATCAATCATAATGTTATTTTTTGAGGATAAATAGGTAAATATTTTATTTTTAAACAATTGATAAATATGTTTTTTTTTCAGACGGAGTGCAGCCACGTTTTTTGTTTGATAAATCCGTATCAGTGAAACAGTTAGACGTGGTCGAAGAACTCGAACTTGTATTATTAAGAACAGATAAAGGTAAGAACAAGCGTATACATTTGTTTTGTGGCAGCTGTTTTGTTCATCTTATATTACACACAGAGGATCAATGAATGAATACTTTAAATGTGAGGGGTGCATGGTGACTAAGTAGAGGAGGGGCTAAAGATACCAGAGGGACATTCAATCTAATAAATCCAAAATAAGCTGACAACGCCGTGGCAAAAAAAAACCGACAACCTACAAAACAATAGTGGTATGACAGCAATCACTAGTATTCCACACTGAAGGTTGAATTCTGCTTGTTGCAGGTACATTCGACATTATTGACGAGGATTGCAATTTTTCTGTCAAAGGATGTCTGTTCTCTCCGCGTACTGTCCGCTATTATATACAAAAGTTGAAGTGCTTTGAATACCAAATAACCTATGACATGCACGAACACTAAAGGAATAAGTGTCCGCCAATGTTCATATATTTGTTTTGCAATGTGACCGTAACGTTTTGAATTATATTTGTATTAATTCCATACTTTCGTTAATACTATATTTAGGACTCAACAAGTCTTGAACACGGACCGCAAATAGAATAAGAGAATTAGCAGTGATCTGAAAATTTACTCAACATAGAAGCAGGATAATGCGAGAATTTAAGATTGAGGATGGAAACGTTGAATGTGTCAAAGAGATGTTGTCACTATAATAAATATTGTTGAACAGCTTTTTACCTTTTTTTTCTCATAAATCTATTTTTTGTGTTTTTACAGGTAGAGACGGGAAGGTTGCAGTTTTCCGATTAACTGATTTTGAAGGGGAAAAGAACGAAACTTTTGTAAGAGGACGTATTGATTGTAGGGACCATAAAATAGAGAAAACAAAAGGTATTATATATATATACCTCTTATCACTTTCAAAAGGGTGTCCAAATATGATCAAGTGTTTTGAATTTCATCATAAATTTGAAATCTTTTCGGCGTTTTAACATCATAATCGCATAGAAATACAATGACAATTTGTTTTCATACATTAACCCAATTCAAGTCCCATCGAAAAATAAGGATGATCACAGGGGCTCTGGAAGGTCAAAATTATTCCAATACATCGACAATGTTTTATTTAACTAAATATTTACACAAAACGAAAATATTGACTTTTGCTTTCGTTAATTTTTTTTTGGACACATCTAGGTGCATACGAGTTTATTGAGTTAAGTTACTCTCTCTTCTTAAATTTCTAGTTTGAATCTGATTTTTTTATTAAATATTTCATTTCTAATAATTAAAAAACAATCACATATGCATATTAAGGTGAAACAGAATAAATTAAGCAAGTCTGAAATAAGACGTAATAATGCCATATTAACGTCGATCTGGCTTTTGAATTATATAAGAAAATCAGATCGAACACTAAATGTATAAATTGTATATAAAAAGAGTGATTCGCCATTACAAGGCGGACAATAAACTTAATGTAACACAATTTAACTGTACTGTTTCAATAATATTTTAATATGGTAATTCTAGGTTGCCATGTATATGCTCTGTCCAGGAGTGGAAGTAGCCACTTACGAATGGTAGTTGCTATTCATAAACGACTGTTATTGTTTACATGGAAACACTCGGCTGCTTTTACGTCATGGTGTCCGACAATGGATATTGACATATCAGATGGCTTTACATTTGTGAGGGTATGTATGCATTTGTATATTTGTATAATACCTTCCAATTTAAACATTTTGTTTTTGTGAAGGAGGGAAATTTATTTCCGTGACATAAACCAACGAAAATAAATTACATGTATTAAATTTACCCATCTTTTTGTAGTTGCTGTGTCATTTACATACCCTCCATAGTATCTTTCGTAAAAAAAGAAATAGGAAGCTTAATTGACGAAAAGGACTTTAAATTTTGAGCAAGTTTATATATATATATATATTGTTTTCAACCCAGATTATACATTTTGTTTATTTGTCATTAACTTTAAAATAAAAGAATGTATTATATCATCAGTTGATGCCATATTCATAGAGTGATAATTCGTTCTAAAGAAATTCAAACACAATACATTAAAGCAATTTTGTCTTTAGGCAATTAGGCTTTCTTTGTTCGTCATACTTTTTATATACATTGCAGAGAAAAAAAATTAGAAAGAAAAAATTTAATGATCCATTTTTTCACCCTCAGGAATTACAATCGTTTGAAGTGCCCCAGCTTATTACTCTTGTTGATGAAAGTAAAGGAGACAATCAAATATGTGTTGGTTATAAAAATCAATTTGACCTTATCAATGAGAAAAACGGTGATACATTACAACTGTACAGCGTTGACAATAATAAGGTAAGAAAACAGCCATTGGATTTTAATAGGTTGTCAGAAAGTAGTTTTATATCATAATCTTTCTTTTGCACTGTGATTTGGAAGAATATTGATGTAATGATCTGTTCTTCCCGATCTTACAGTGTCAAACTATTGTCAGTTTTTCGTACAGCTCGAGAAGGGAATTGGGATTCTATAAGTATTGGATTTATATGAACAGTAAAACCACTTGAATTAAACCAAAGAGTTTATACAAATAAAAAAATGATAACGTATATACCATTACAACTATAACAATCCGCTAGTCGGTGATGCCTTCTCATCGGCTATGGTTCATCATTGGATTGAACAAAAGTAATACGAATATTGTGGATCTTCGCCGATTTTTTTTTGTTTGGTTCGTGTTGCTCAATTATTAGTTCTATTAAGGAGTGCTTTTGAACTGCCTTTTCATTTTTATTATCGTCGCCATGGTCTTTTATTTTCAACTTATTCTATTTGTTTGTTGAAGCCTTGGATCAGAGTTAAACTAGGTTTTGATAAGGTTCTGAAACTTTATTCTCTGATAGATATAGTGTTATAGGCGAGTGACTTTAACCATGAAATTAAATTTTTAATGCACCTACCTAACACACGGCTAAATTATATATCATTTGATAGCTACAAATCTGTACTATCTGTTTTACCTGGTCGTAAAAAAATCGTACGGTGCAATTTCCGTCAAATCAAGATCAAAGGCCCAATAAGGGCATATTATCTAAGATTTCAGCTTGATTGCATAATATGACTTTTATATACTTAATTCACATATGCAAACAATTTAAACTTTAAGCACAGAGATTAACAGTCATTAATCAAATGTATTTTTATATATTTAAAGCGTGTTTTTGATAGACAGCACATGCTTCCTGAAATTCGAGTAAAAGTTAATAAAATGTGCAAAAACACAAATTTTTCTTTCTGATGCAACTGCTAATCACTTTAAACTAAGTAAAACCCTGTAATGACTATCAAAGAAGTTTTTGACATCATAAATTTCCTAAAATTATGCTTACTTCTAATCAAACAGCAAATTAAAACAACTCATACAGTTGCCCCAAATACCGCCATCTGCGAAAAAAAGCTTTTAAGCATTTCTTGCAATTTAAACATTGTATGTGGTCAAAATAAGATTTAATAAACAAATTCTTAAGAATCTGAAAAATTCAAAGTAAAAGATTATGTGCGCAAATCATACTATTGCTTGAAATAAAGGGGGCGAAACTAAGAGATTGCAATCTGCATTGAAACTACCCGACTGAAATGAACATCTTTCGACTTTTTTAATTGTTTGATTTGTAGCTTCATAATATATATTGATGTAGTGAAAACCCCTTTTATTTATTTAATGTGAACCATAAAAAAAGAAATTGACAATCTAGACAAAAATAAATAGAAAATTAATTGATGAAAATTGAAATTAAAAAGAATTAAAAAACCAGGAAACAAATTATAAAACTTTACTTCTTGATTGATTAAATTGCATTGTTCATTGTTTAAATGCATTAATTCAGCAAATAATAATAATTTTGAAGGAAAAAAACTCCCTTAATACGCAACAATTCTAGTTACAACTAGACTTCCTGAATAGCTTGAAGGACTAGTCCATTTTTTCATACGAGGATGAATTCATGCAAGAGTTTCTGATGACGACTGGAAAGAAGCACCATTATCTTTAAACTTCACTTTCAACTATATAGATGATGTCATCTCACTGAATAAGTGCCAAATTTGTGACAATGTTGGACTCATAATTTCCATTGAAATTGAAAATAAAAGACTCAACAGATATAGTTTACTCTATCACGTATCTTGAAAACGACGATGAGGGTTGGTTGTGAACAAGTTTAGCGACAATAGAGATGAGCATAAATCAACCAATAAAAACATTCCTTACTACCAAATTATAAATCAGTCGTTTCTATGTAGCAACATTATAGCAACGCCTGCATATCTTAACTACTAAAGGAGGAGACCGATTTCATTGAGCCTCAACTCCTCTGAGACAATAACAAGTCGGAAATATTTATGATATGTTGTATAAATGTAGGGTTTTGTATTTCCTTAATTTGTCTTTGCATGCTCAGTCGACGTACTGCCTGCGAAATTAAATGAAACTATTTATCTAAACACTAAAAACCTAATTGTAACTCGATTTCGCGGCATCTTCTTGTGGAGTATATTTCTCCACGTTGATAAAATTTTCCAGAGCTTGCATGTACGTTCACGATTTATTTTCGTGATAGTGCGTAACTGCTCACAATGAAGATGTTAATTAAAGGCAACTATAGTATACCGCTATTCAATAGTCATTAATCGATTTACTAGAAACTTAAACAAATCCGGGTCACAAACCAAAACCGAGGAAAACGCATCAACTATATATATACAAGAGGAACACAACGATATAACAGAAGCACTGAACTGCGACAAAAACAAACGCCAACATACAAAGAAACAGATTACTCGATACCAACTGCCATACGCCTGACTTTGTACAGGACATTTGAAGAAAAGTGGTGGTTTGAACATGGTTTTAAACCAGAGTTCAAATGCAAAGTTGGAATCATCCCTTTGAAAATTTTATGGACGCCACTACGAGTTTGTTGATAATTATAAAATATTTGTTTCGCCAGATGACGACTGATAAGTTCCAATCGACGTTACCAAAATACCGTCATATCTGCCTTGAATGACACCTACCTACTAAGGCTTTGCACCGAGTTACGAATTAAATGAGCCACAAGACGGGTGTTACATGTGGAACATGATCTGCTTACCCTTTTAGAGTCCCTGAATTCACCCCAAATATTTTTGGGGGGTTTTTGTTACTCAATCTGTAGTTTTATATGTTGTGTTTTGTATACTGTTGCTTTGTCCTGTTCGTTTTTTTTGGCCATTTTGTCAGTTCGTTTTCAATTATGAGTTTGATGTCCCTTTGATATATTTCGTCACTATTCAAGTAGTCAAAGGTTTAAAAATTGTAGATCATTGTAGCTAAATGTATCATAATAACGATTTGGTTCTATATATACATCACCGTGAGCAAATTTAGTTATTTTCGAGGATATTTGTCTTATTGCGTTATTCTTCTTCACTTTACTTTGAGGCGATTTTTTGCCGATTTTCCTTACTGCAAGTTAATGTCTTTAAAGTAAATTAATACCAAACGCACAATCAACATCTTAAACCATAAATCAGATAAACTTAATTAAAACCATGAACAAAATAAAATTAAAGTCTAAGAGACGAACAACAGTTCACAAAATACAGCACACCATGAAAACTATCACTGCCTAAACAGCGAATGATCTTATGAGGTCAGGAAGGGTATTCAAGTTTTTCATTTTTTTATTTCACAACTGCTTATAGTGTTTTACATACACAATAACCTGCATTTGTATTTTAAAAGTTTATGTTGAAAATACTCAAAGCATCTTTTATTCAAATAATTAAAGCGATTAAACTTCTAAACACACTTAATATTACTAACACGATTTTAGACTAAATAAGAAGCAGCAGCATTATATTTTGTTCGTTTACATCCCGCTTCAGACAACCAAGTGTTTCTAAGCAAGGTTACTTTTTTCAATGTTACCTACGATTTAGTCGCAAAGTCATGTTTGCATTTAAACATGATTACAAAAAGTTAATACGTTTGACTTCGTAAAAACACATTTTTACCTCAATTAGCTCGTATATATTCTTTTCGAACTTTAAATACCCCTATTTTTATTATGGAAAATCATTCTCCTCCCTGATATTGACAATAAGCGATGTGCTATCTTAACATAGAATAACAAAAAGATCGCTATTTGCAGTTGGCAGATTTTTGGGCAACTGCAAACACTTCAATAGAAGGCTGTTCTATGAACAATAATTAATTATTGCATCTTAAAATTCAACACAAATATTCCCTGACCTAAAACATATACATTTATCTATTTTTTTAGCATACAAATATCGATTCCCTAAGATATATTTTGCTTTTGGAACATTTTTTCATTTTTTAAAGATTTGCGATAAATTTCAATTTTCGGGAAATATTGCGCATCTAACCTCTATTTTTTTGTTTGATTTGAAAATAATGTATCATGTTCCATAAAGTTAATATGATCTTTTGAAAAATTTTATGGTACAAGAATTAGAAAATGGCTTTTTGTTTAGTAATCGCAAAAATTGGAATGTTTATTTATGACCTTTGACCTTGATTTAACAGAAAATGCACCGTACGATTTTTTTATTATATGTTCGTGTCCGAATTGTAGTGACTTACCGGATAAGTTCCCAATTCTTATTTTACATGAATAAAAGTATAACTTATGCGTAATCGTTTTTTTCCTACAATTTTTCTTTCTTGATATTCTTAAATATGGTGAAAGAGAGATGAAAGATACTAAGCGGGCATTTAAACTCATAAGTCAAGAATAAACTGACCAATCCATTGTTCCAAAAAAAAAAACCAACAGATAAACAATAGTCTATAAAACACAAGAAAGAAAACTACAGACTGAGTATTACTAACCGTACCAAAAAGGGGAATAATCTCATGTGCTCCAGAGGAGTATGCAGATCCTGATCTACATGTGAAATCCACATGTTTGGATTGAAAATGCTCTGAAACTATAATTTTAAAATCTTACTTATGTATTACTATAATGCATGAATATCAATCTTGTTTTATAGTGTTATGTTTGTCAAAATATAATAGGCAAGGTATTCTATAGGTAACACTGGTGTCAGCATTAGATATATGTGAAGACGAAGAAGTTGAATTATTATTGAGTTATAATTGTAAGTAATTGGTTTTCTGAATTCAAAAACGTTTCACAAATATATTTTTTGGAATTCAAATACAATATTGGTGTCTTGCAAATGATGGGTTGCTTCACATGCAACCATGTGAGGAATCTTTACGTCATTTACATCAATTATACATCAAACAAGTTGTAATCAATCTGTTTCATTTTGAATATCAGCGAAAACAGAACCATATATGCATGCATCTTATTCATTAAAAATGTTCAGACAATACTTTTCACCAGTAATTTTTTTCTCGCCAACCATTTATAAAACAATGTTCCCTAAAAAAGTTGCAAATACGATCAAAAGTACCTTAGTAAAGGTTGATATATATTTGCTTCAATATGGTGAACTTGAATCGTCTGTTAAAATAATCAAACTGTTTTATGTTTTAGATGAAAGTCATTTTCAAAAATTGTCCGAAGAAATATCGAATGATTTTGATTTTCATTGGAACTCGGAACCGAAGTCTATTGGTAAGTACATATATCAGCTGGTTTACATATGAAAACAAATTGTTCTGGTTCTGGATAAATAACCCTCTTATATCTTTCGCCCCTCTTTAAATTTTAAAAGATTAATTTCTATTGGTCGAAATTCTGTACTGTTTATTGACTCTCTTAAAAAAATATTAGAATAAGAGAGTTGCGCAATATACCAGAGATATATTCAAATTGTTCAGTCGACAACAAACTGACAAAACAATGGCTAAACAAACATTATCAACAGACAAACAATCGTACGAAAAAAACACAACACAGAAAACTGAGCAACACGAACCCCATAAATAAATTGGGTGATTGCAGGTGTTCCTGATGGTTAAGCAGATCCTACACCACTTGTGGCAGCTTTCGTGTTACTCATGTAGTACAAACCAGGTATTAAGTCTTGTTCGGTTTGTCACATTTGTTAAAAGGGGACGAATTGTAGTTAAGACATTAAAAATAAATTCACTATTAAGATGTTCCTGTATTATTACCCATAAAGTCATTTGCGGTAACATAAGTGGACGATACTCTTTCGACATGTTATTGGATTGAAGAGAGACGGATGACCACTTAAAATGGTTAACAATATACAATGTATATTATAGTAGCGGCCTTCGTCAACTTGTAGTTAGATTTTTCCTCCGTGTTGAAGGCCTTACTGTGATTTTGAAATGCTTTAAAAATATTTGAAGTCTAGCACAAGTTTTGAAAAATTAAATATGAATGAAGATCAGTGGTCAATTTTTGCTAATAAAATTCCTTTCTTTATATCATTATTTGTATATAAAATATTTCATTAGAAACTATAAATCCAAGTTTTTGTTTTCAGTATGTGCCTTTCCGTATGTGCTTGCTTTTACACAAGACACAATTGAAATTCGACTAATAATCAATGGGAATTTAGTTCATACCATGACCATGCCTGATATTAGCCTCATTACATCGAAGGTACGTTGATAATGTTAGTAAAATATTATTTAATAAAGTAAGTTTTATTACGATTCTATACGTTATTTGTTAGTCGGGGTTAAAACTGATTAGTTTCATAAACAGAATACCTTGACTTTTCTAATATTCCTTCGTCAGGACAAAAGTGTTAGACAATAAAATTGGTCAGCTATGCAAGATCTACATATATGTTAATGTGACTGGCGTTATCAGTTCGGACAATTGTCATTTCTCACAGATTGATGACCTTTTTAGCGTTTCTGTCTGTTATCCGGAAAACATTTATAACTAGACAGATATGATCAT
Organism: Mytilus galloprovincialis; assembly: GCF_965363235.1. Lineage (NCBI taxonomy): Eukaryota > Metazoa > Mollusca > Bivalvia > Mytilida > Mytilidae > Mytilus > Mytilus galloprovincialis. The sequence goes on along the minus strand of NC_134839.1, from coordinate 29,344,755 downwards.
AAGTTAGATTGATCAGCAATATATGATCTACACAACTATCAGTGTAACTTCTTTCATAAACATCATTAAGATAACTATCCTTAAAGGACACTTTATAGTATTTCCTACGTTCAAATAAAAAGCTAGAACTGTATAAAATAAAAATGGTAAGCAAGGGAAGATTAACCATTGGGACATATGTTGGAAACTGTTTATAGATTGAAGAATTCTCATAAAACCTTTCATTTTAAATTATCCCAAAAAACATTGTATCAATATTATAATTCTTTTTCATGGTTTTCATATCAACATAGATATTGGATGGCTCTTGTTTGCTCTTTTGTCGGGTTGTTGTTTCTTAAACATATTTACCATTTCCATTCCCAATTTTATTTGGACTATTAATGTTAATAATTTCAACTTGTATTACGAAACTGATGAAAGTGAAAAATTATGATGCACGGTGTTCTATTTTTAAGAATGATATCTACTTTGGGAGTTCAGCAACTGACAGAAAAGATAAAGACCACTCATCAATAACCCTATCATCACCATCATGTAAGTTGTTTTTATTCATTATATATTTTATCAATATTAGATGAAAAATTAGTATTATCAAGTTCGGTGAACATAAATTAGACAGAAGTAAAACAAGTCATTGATATTTATATTGTAAAATTCACGGTATATTTTACCCAAGAAAAGGAATACCGTAGTTTTGGTTAGCAAAATTTAAAAATTTTGGGTTCTCAGTGCTCCTTTACGTCGTACCTTAATATTTTTGTTCAATCGAATATTAGTACAGTTAACTCTCGTTGTCTCGAACTCGGTTGACTCGAAATTTCGGATGAGTCGAAGTTTTCACGTGGTCCCGAACTTTATTCCATACAAAAGTATGTAATTCGACTCCTAATGAGTCGAAATTTGATGAGTCGAAATTTCGGTTGAGTCGAACTAAATTTACGGTCCCAAGGTTAACAAAAGCATTCAAAAATCATTTTTTATCTCGAACTAATACACATATGTCAAAACATGAGTTCCGGGATTTAAATGGATTGAAGAGTTTATCTGACAATACACGTGTAATTAAATTTCCGGTCACTGACCACTGTATTGATTTATGACATGCTATTTCCATGAGTGTTTTCCTAAGATTATCTTTTGTAGAATTTTTATAAATAATTAGTGATAAATTGTTAATGTTCATGAAAAAGTATTTTAATTGTTTACAAAACAATTAATTTGTGATTTACACTAATGAGCTTGGGTGTGTATAAAGTGAGGATTATGGCTTCCGTTGATGATCACCTAAAAACTACTCAAACGGCGTCTTTAATCTTATTATATGTTTTTTCGAAAACAAAGAGTGAGATAAAACAAAATGAATAGAAATCAAAATTTTCTTAAATCTCTTGTATCCGAGAATAAACAATTTTGTCAGCTATTAGCGACCTGAATTACGAAACTGTCGATTGGAAATTACTCTCTTGGAAAAGCCATGGGATTTTTTTTTTTAATTGAAACAATTGAATAAGTAAAAATAACAGTCATTATAATAATAAAAGACTGTGACATACAAATACATCGGTCTGATACTAGAATATCGATCCCCTTGTCATATTCACCCGGATTTATTTTAGCTTTACCAAGCTAAGCAAGAGTTGTGTCCCTTAGATTGTCGAACTTCCGGTGTTCGTTTGAGTCGAACTACGTGTATTATTGAAGCATCCTTTGTAGACACAATTTAAATCCTATTATCTATGATGAATTCATTGAAAGATGCTTGTGTTGTTCATTATGATACGACGGATCTAAACATTGTCTTAAGCTGTACGGTTATGCATTACATGAGAGAGAGCCGAAATAAAGTTCATTTTCCTGAATTAAGGACTGGAAATGTGGTTACTGCATAAGTGACCCAACGTCTCTCTTTACGACTGTATGAAGTAAGTCGATTGTCGTATTTAGCATTATTAAATGCACTATGATAAATTAAATCATTAAAATATTTAACTATAGTAACAACTATTTCAGTTTTAAATATTACTCTAGCCGAAAAGGGTATAGAAATAAATTTTTGCTTAAAGGTATATAACAACCTGTGTATACTATTTCGATGTGTTGGGGTTTCGTTTTTAGTATTGAATTAGGTAAGTGTTTTAGATAATCCGTTTGTCTGCGTTGTCAGTTTCTGGCATTAGTTACACAAGTTATTGTATATAGTATATATGATCTTTCGGTAAATCAGGTTGTAAATCTTCCTGTTTTAATCATAACTGTTAACTTATGTGTTAATACTGGTAAATAAAAATTTCAATGCTTTACAAAGCAAAGAAATGATTTAATTCCATTAATTATACCACTTAGTCAGGATTTGTTAGAAGTGAAAATGTTCATCTCATTCTTGCATATTGTGTAAAAAATTACTGTAATAGGTCACTCATTATGACTCTTTTCATAAAGATCACAGTATAATGAAATTTATATTCATAAATATAATCATGAACAACAGTGCATATTAACATAATTGTTTTCTTCTAAATTAAGCCATCACAACCCATGCTTACTAAATCCATCCTGGAATTATCTGTTGTCTCTGTTGCAGCAAAAACACACTTACACACTTCATCCTCTATATGTTATGTGCTTGTGTTGGTTATTCATGATTGCAGTTTGTATTTCAGGTTCCAGTCAATCGACTATATACAAAATTCCTCTATCGTGCCTTGCCGGCCACATTAGTAATGACAGGTTAAATCAGAGAAAACCGTCGTCGACTCCATTACTTGCCCCAATTACAAATGGAGATAAGACACAAGTAAAACGCAGTCCATTGGTGCGGTCTAAAGGTGGACTTCATCCACCAATTTATTTAGAACAAGTAAGTGTAAACATAAATTACATCACAGAAACTATTGAAATAATTTAAACAATAAATTACGATTTAAACACAGATCATCTTAATTTTCTAAATCTTTTGCGAGTCTTAATATAAATCAATTTGATATGACTCTGGCATGCATTTTATGTTATATAATATTGTATTATACGGTTTGCCTTTACATTTTGGTTAATATAAAGTTACTTTCATTGAACATTTACAACAAGGGAACAAAGACTTAAAAATATCGTACAAATATTTTCGAAATTGGTATAGGTAGACCAGCTAAACAACCAGTCCACATTAAGAAACACAATGAAGATAAATTTCTATTTGTATAAAAATAAAATTTAACTGTGTAGACATTTACTGCTACATTGCTACAGCTATACAAAATGCAATTCTCACGGGAAATCACGAGAACTTAATGAATAAATACCACACTTACGGATGATTATTTATAAATTTCAGACGAAAGAGAGACACGATTCATCCAGTTCAGATTCAGGAATTACAATTTTAAAACCGTCAGATTCGAGTCCACCAGAAAGCCCGTATCAAAAATACATAGGCCATGTTGTGTATTCAGATGTTGATACAGACATTGTATAAGAAGTCGTACAATTACATTTTGAAAGTTTCTTTAATATTTTCATGTAAACATTTTAAGCTAATCAAGATTTATGCATCGTATACAAATATTTTCGTGTTATTTCAGAGTGTATCCTTTAGCTAACACAAAACACAAACCTGCATATTTATCAACACCAATCTAGGAATAATGTAAATATAGACAAACTGCAAGGGAGTTGGCGAAAATGACATTGGTCATTGATAACAATCGTATAAACCACTTGTCAAAAATCTGATATGAACACAATCTGTGATATAAAGAAATATTAGACGATATAGAGTAACAAGAATGAACAACTTTGAACTATATTCAGTGATATCGTGATATAGAGAAACAACCCTTACAGTGTTATAACTTAACTGAGATATATCTACAGTTTGTTTTGGATTATGTGTAAACATACATTTTATGTATTTCTGATGCAACTGAGAACAAAAGAGATCTGTTGTTTTTCTATGAAACAATTGGATTAATCCGTGATTGAAAGTTGATGAAAGTCGAAGGAAAATATTTGTTATTTCAGGAATTATAGCACTGGAATTCTTACATGAATAGAAAAATATATACTTATTCTTGAATTTTTTGGGGTTGTGACCTGTGTAGGGCTATCGAATATATCAGAATGTTTATTTTAAAGACATTGTCATTCTCAATTTTATTACATTATATAAACAGCTTGAAATAATAATGAACATATCTATACCAAATACAATTTATGAAAACTGTAGAAACAAAGTGCTGTGAAATCCTTGTAAAATAAATCCCGTTCAACCTATACACCTTTGGTTTATGTACACATCACATGTACATGATCACAATTACAATGATTGTTCTTTATAAAATGAATCTTTGTATACTGAGGATGTGTTTAACTCGATCTAACTTCGGTTTAGACGGGATATTATGTAGTTGTTACTTTCCACATGTCATTTTTGCAAGAATTCAATACTTTAATGTTGTTCTCATTCAATTACAATTACAACGTCTTTAGATTTTATTACAATAACAATTATATATTTTTCCTATTTCCATGCTGATTCAATTAAGAACATCATACCTAAATCGAAGCTGTATATGCTAATGAGGCAGATTTATAAAGAATAAGTATTTTCGTTTCTTTAATAGCTCTTTCAAGTGTTAATTAGTAAATATTGCAAACCTCTGCTTTTAGTGAAAACAAAAAGTTCAATATAAACATGACGGAATTGATTGTTCGTTAAATAACTAAGTATTCTTACTCTATGTGTCCAGGATCAATTGCTCTGTTAACAACAAATGCAAACGTCCCCCTTGTTTTGTTTTTTTTTGTCCCTGAATTGCTGTCTAATCGATGTTTATTAAAATATTGTATATGTGTTATCTAAAAGTATCGATTTGTCTAACTTTAAAAAAGAAAAAAACAAGATATGTCGGGACCTTTAATATCCGGCTATACGGCAAGGAATTTTCTAATATTTGAAGGAGTAAAAGTTAACTGCTTAAATCTGCGTTACTTATTTTCTGTGTGATGGTTGTTTCAAGGACAAACATACCATATGTGCATATAAAGTATTACAGTAGATAGATAAATATGTAGGACTCTAAACAATGGTGGGTTCCAAATCCATGGCAGATTCCTAATCTATGACATCCCAAATCTATAACAGAGTGTTTACAATCCTAATCTATGGCTAGTTTTATAGTTTCCTAATCTTTGGCGGTCTTTGTTGTTTCCAAATCTATGACAAATTTCGTAGCCCTTATTCATCTAGGTTCGACCTGTAAAGCGCATTTCATCCGTCTTTCATACTTCATGATAATAGGTCATATCTTCCTTTAAACCATCCACATATTGTTATCGAGGAAAATGCCTTCATCTGGAATGGATTTCAAATGGATTCCTCCATCGTATGCGACTGTGACAATGTTATATGGCGTTATTCAATTTTGACGTCATACGTAACTCTATCCCGGAAAAGTACGCAATTTACAGATCTGCTATAGATTAGGAGAAAACAAAAAATCTACCACAGATTTTATATGTTTGACGTTTGTAACGTCACATTTGCTATAAATTAGGAATCTGTTATAGATTTGAAAACTGCCATAGATTTGAGTCCTACATATTTATATATATGTTCCAGACCATGTGAGTATTTGGACCGTACGCATATGGTCCAGAACGAGCTGACCATACATGTGATTGGATCATATGGGTTATATTTAAACAATTTATCACAATCTTTATTTTTAGTTTTACAAATTGTTATTATTATAACAATTAGATGGATAAACTGAACAAACGAACAATTGAAATTAAACATTTGTTTAATTGTATATCTGAATCCTATTTTGGCACTCTCGCCCAAGGTGACACTTGCTACAACAATTAACGTAATATTTTTTACATTTAAAAATGTACATGTTTGCAGTTCATGCATGTTCCTTTGCATTTGCATTTTTTTGGGGTAAAGTTGCTAAACATTCTTAAACAACTGTCCTCCCATATTATGTTTACTTCAGATATCTTCAATGTCAGTGATCATAATTTAATTAATGTATAACTGATCGACATGCTAAATACAAGAGATTAACGGAGTTGATTAGCGTGATTTTTTTAAATAGTTAGAATATAAAGTTTTTATTTCAATTACAATTGAACTTTTTTATATTAATTTGAGAGTTATATTGATCTGTAATGTGCATTTGTATCTAATAAACTTGACCAACTTCATAATATTAGTCAGACCGTACGCGTACGGTCCGACCGTATGAGTATTTTGAAAAAGTACGCATACGGTCCAGACCGTACGCGTACGGTCCAAATACTCATACGGTCTGGAACATATATACATATGACTGTCATGTTTATTACTTAGACAATATCTTCCTTTCAAGGCGTTAAGGTTTAAATGTAAATGTCATGACCTGATATATGCCTTTATGTGTCTCTGAAGCACATGATCTCTAAGAATTTATATCATTACATATACAAAAGAAAACGTATTGCAATTAAAAATTTATATTATAATGTTTGTAAATTCTTCTAAGATATTGTAAAAGCTCCTTAGAAATGATAAATTGAATTATATTTTGTGTTGTAATTAGCACAAATGAGACTCAACAGAGTGATATTTGGTGTTGCTTTTCTTTCCCTTTGGTGTCAGCAATGTTGCTGTTCTTACATTTTAATATTTACAGGTTCAAGTTACGGGTTCTCATCGTGTGTCTGTTCATATTTGTGTTATGTTTCATTTACCATACATGTTAAATATTTTGCGTTTTATTAATGTGCGACTGCCAATTTTTCTACCGGTCACTCCATGAATGAAATTAACAAATAAACGTGTTACCACAATTCTATTCAAGTGTTCAATTTCACATTTACAAGGCATAACATATTTATCAGAATAAAGTAGCATGCCATCATCAGTGGTGATATCATACGATCGGACATAAACGGACAAACACCATAGCTAGAATCACATACAACTATATCCAATTGGATGGACTCCTATGAGTCAAATGGGATATCATCCTCTACTGTATGCATACATTACTGCATGAAAATTATCTAACGAGAGTAAATTACCATCCTAGATTTTATAAACAAAATGACGTGGTTGACCGTTTGTATATATATAGAAGTTCTGTTTCATATCTTTTTGTGGATATTGATTGAGACGGGTTTCAACCAAAATTCTATGACAAACGTGATTGTTACAAATTTTCAATTGTCAGTTTTCGGTTTGTTTAGAAACGTCATTCTTACTTTAATGTATGCAGTTAACATATCTCAAATACGTTCCATTCGTGCATGATTACGTTACAGTAATTTCATTTATATGGATGTGCTCCTGACACAAAACTGTTCCAATAGTGTTATGAAGAAAAATCGATTATAAATCGAATTGCAGTGAATAAGAAAAATAAAAAAGGGATTTTCATTATCCTATAATTTTTTGCATAGTTTTTATTGATAGCAAAAACTTATCATTAAATTACTTTATCTATTTCTTTTCTTTAAACACTTGATGGATTTGAAAAAAATGCCACTTTTTCACCACTAAAATAACAAAAACGAGCACATGCTCTTTCATATAATGTACCGGTTACAGAACAACTTATATGAAAAGCTTATCAGGTAAAACATAGTACATTTTATTCATATTTTAACTTGCAAGTACTTAATATGTGATTTATTATTGTATAATTTGATCCAAACCATTGCTGTTATTTATCCAATGTTTTATTGGTGCTTTTTACAAATTTGTGTTGTTACAATTTGTATTTAATATTATTATTGTTTATAATTGTAAATATATGTTATTATTATAATGTTTTGCACCAGAGGTTTCTATTTTTGTCGATTAAATTTGAATCTTTTCTGATTTGTTCTTGTTCCATTATTACCGATTAGTGACATTTGAAAGGACTATTTATTAATTTTTCATTGATTTGTGTATTATATTTTTAATCCATCAGTTTAAATACACTAAAAGTCTTCGTAAATCAAGTCTACATCACGCCTTGAGATCGAGTAACCCTTATATGAATTTAAAAAATAGCAGAAGATATATAGATTTTCATTTTGATTTTTAGCATTTGATGGCCCCGCCACTGGTAAAAAATGAAAAAGCATACCATGTTAAAGAATTAAACGCCAGTGTCCTAGTATAAATTAAAAAAGATTATTTTAAACGTCGGTAAGCTTAATGACTACAATAGCTAGCGCCTTTACTGTAATCTTACTTGGGCCTTTATCGTACAATCGCTAGTGCATTTACTGTCAACTCACTTTGGGCCTTTACTGTAATCTCCTTTGGGCCTTTACTATTCAATAGCTTGAGCATTTACTGTAATCTTCCTTGGGCCTTTACTATTCAATACCTTGCGCATTTACTATAATCTCACTTGGGCCTTTACTATTCAGTAGCTTGTGCATTTACTGTAATCTCATTTGGGTCTTTACTATTCCGTAGCTTGTGCATTTACTGTAATCTCACTTGGGCCTTTACTATTCAAAAAGTTGGGCATTTACTGTAATCTCACTTGGGCCTTTACTATTCAAAAGCTTGTGAATTAACTGTAATCTCACTTGGGCTTTTACTATTCAATAGCTTGCGCATTTACTGTAATTTCATTTGGGCCTTTACTATTCAAAAGCTTTCGCATTTACTGTAATCTTCCTTGGGCCTTTACTATTCAATAGCTTCCGCATTTACTATAATCTCACTTGGACCTTTACTATTCAGTAGCTTGTGCATTTACTCTAATTTCCTTTGGGCCTTTTCTATCCAGTAGCTTGTGCATTTACTGTAATATCACATGGGCCTTTACTATTCAGTAGCTTGTGCATTTACAGTAATCTCACTTGGGCCTTTATTATTCAAAAACTTGCGTATTTACTGTAATCTCACTTAGGCCTTTACTATTCGAAAGCTTGCGCATGAACTGTAATCTCACTTTGGCCTTTACTATGCAATAAATTGCGCATTTACTGTAATCTCAATTGGTCCTTTACTATTTAAAGCTTGCGCATTTACTGTAATTTCACTTGGGCCTTTACTATTCAAAACCTTGCGCATTACTGTAATTTTATTTGGGCCTTTACTATTCAAGCTTTCGCATTTACTGTAATCTCAATTTGGCCTTTACTATTCATTAGCTTTCGCATTTACTGTAATTTTCCTTGGGCCTTTACTATTCAATAGCTTGTGCATTTACTGTAATGTCCTTTCGGCCTTTACTATTCAATAGCTTGTTGATTTACTGTAATCTCACTTGGGCCTTTACTATTTCGTGGTGTTGAGTTGTCATTTTAATCTTATATTTCACATGGCTACAAAAGAGGGAGGTTTGGCATGCCACAAAACCAGGTTAAACCCACCATTTTTCCTTTAAAAATGTCCTGTACCAAGTCAGGAATATGGCCATTGTTATATTATAGTTCGTTTCTGTGTGTGTTACATTTTAACGTTGCGTCGTTTGTTTTCTCTTATTTTTGAGTGTTAATTCACATTGCGATAAGACGTGTCACGGTACTTGTCTATCCCAAATTCATGTATTTGGTTTTGATGTTATATTTGTTATTCTGGTGGCATTTTGTCTGATGCTTGGTCCGTTTCTGTGTGTGTTACATTGTAGAATTGTGTTGTTGTTTTCCTCATATATTTAATGCGTTTCCCTCAGTTTTAGTATGTTACCCCGATTTTGTCTTTTGTCCATGGATTTATGAGTTTGAACAGCGGTATACTACTGTTGTCTTTATTTACTATTCAAAATCTTGATCTTTCACAGTTATATCACTTGGGCCTTAACTGTACAATCGCTAGCACATTTACTGGTATCTCATTTAGGCCTTTACTGTAAAATTGATCCCTGGGTCGTTACTGTAATCTTACTTGGGCCTTTACTGCACAATCGATGCATGGCAAACATTATAAAATACATTGCATATGAATATCTTGTTTTGTTGTATAATATTGATCAATGAAATATTGAAATAAACTGGAAATATATTCAGTATTTTTCGCCGATTATGGTTCTAAGAGAGAAGTGTACGATACCAGAGGGACATTCTAACTCATAGGTCGAAAATTAACTGACAACGCCAGGGCTTACAAAGAAAAAAAAAAACAACAGGAAAACAAAAGTGCACAAAACACAACATAAAAAAATAAGAACAATATAGAACCAGGCAACAAAAACCTCATTTACAACTGGGGTGAACTATTAAGAGTTAGGTCATCTTTTGTCTCTCTGTTTCAGACCAATTTTCTTTATTTGTGTGTACTGTTCAAATTAACTGGTCGATTTTGAGAGTATTCCATTACAATCCGTCTTTTTTACCATATTAACCCTATTTTGATAAAGGTGAACACGTATACCTCTTTAGGGCCTCTTACAACATCCCTAGTATTTTTTTAACCTTCATTTGTATCATTATAAAGAATTGATTAAGGTAGATAGGGTTTCTTCCTCCATCTTGGATTTGGAAACACCAGAAAACAATGTCTAGATCTTTAATAGAATGTGCAAATTTTGAGAATAGTAGGAAATTCATGTGTAAGAACTTTTATTTCAATATAGAAAATGACATGTTTAATCATATTTATGATTGTATTTTACAAACAGAAAACTTTTTTTTGTTAAATTTTTTCCAACTTTGCCATGGGAGGCAACTCAAATGCAAAGGGCAGATAATTCAGATAAAGTTACCCTGGCGTATATATATAATATTATAAAATTTAGTCCTGGAATCTATGATGAGTTTATTTACAATAGAATGTGTTAGGAATTTACATATTTTATATTGTAGCAAGAAAAACGGGTCCGGTGACCCCATTTTTTCTTTTTCTTAACTGAAAGCATACTATAAAAGCTATCTTCTTAAATGTTATCTCAAAATTCTATGATGTAGTTTATGCTTTATTGCAGAAAATTGGGTTTTCCATGCATAGCTACCTCTTTACAAGCAAAACCAAATACAATGAAAGTCCCAACTATGTATTGGCTTCCGAAGCTACACAAAACACCTTACAAATATAGATTCATTTCATTTTCAAGCCATTGTTCCCCTACTAAATTGTCCATTCTTCTTACCAGTACACTTGGTACAATCAAAAACCTAATAATAAATTGTTCAAATAAGGCCTTTGAAAATAGTGGAATTAATTACTTTTGGAGTTTCAAAAACTCGTTGGAAGTACTTGATGAATTGCATGCTTATATTGGTGATTTTGAATCTGTTCAAAGTTTTGATTGTCCTACCCTATATACCACATTGCCTCACATTCTTATTTAAAAAAAAAATCAAACACCTAATTAAATGGGCATTTAAAAAGTCAGAATGTAAATATATATGTTCAAACTCTTTAAAGTCATTTTTTAGTAGCAATAAACAAAAGAACTATGCCAATTGGACATGGTTTGATACTATATCTGCTCTTGAAATTTTACTAGATAACATTTTTGTTCGCTTTGGAGATTCCGTATATTGTCAGGTTATCAGAATTCCAATGGGGACTAACTGTGCACCACTGATTGCGGACCTGTTTTTGTATTGCTATGAGTTACAATTTATGACAAAAATCAGCAAAGACCCATCGAAACAACATCTGATACACACATTTAATAATACTTTTAGGTATTTGGATGATATATTGGCTCTCAATAATGACGACTTCAGTATGTATGCTAAAAAAAAATATCCTGTTGAACTTACTTTAAATAAAGCTAATACAAACAATGACCACTGCCCTTTCCTCGATCTTGATATCTATATTATTAACGGAAAGCTTAATACTAAATTTATGATAAAAGAGATGATCCTTCATATCCTATCGTAAAGTATCCTTTTTTAGATGGTGACGTTCCCTTGTCACCATCTTACGGTGCTTATATATCCCAACATGTACGATTCGCTCGTGTATGTAACAACGTTTTAGATTTAAACGAGAGAAATTTGTGTATTACTGAAAAATTATTACACCAGAGTTTTCGATATCACAAACTAGTCAAAACATTTACGAATTTTCATCATCGGTACAAGGACATCATTCATAAATATAACTCTACATGCAAACCCTTTATACGTTTCCATTCTCAATTTTAATTCTTATACGTTTAGGTATTTCACAAGCAATCTTTTATGGTAATATTCTTTATAAAGCACAAAAATATCAGTATTCACCTCAAAAGCTAACAAAACCTTTGAATAGACTTATTAAGCAGGGATATAATTACGCTACTGTTGTCAGGTCATTAACGATTGCATATTTTGGCTTTAATATTGATTCACTTATAGGGTCTTTGCATCGGAACTAAACACATTAATTTAAAAACCAGTTGTTTACATGACACGGGTTGTGCTTTTCTTATATATGTTATGATGGTATGAAACTAAACCCCTAACGGGAGGGATTGTGCCTGATATTCATATGATGAAGACATAATCTTTCAATCAGTGTAATTGAAGTATGGAGCTGGCATGTCAGTTAGTCTGTTGTTTTTTATGTATTAATTTCATTTTGTTTAGTTTCTTTTGTTACATCTTCTGACATCAGACTCGGACTTCTTATGAACTGAATTTTAGTGTGCGTATTGTTATGCGTGTACTTTTCTACATTGGCTAGAGGTATACATGTTATAGAGGGAGGATTGAAATCTCATAAACATGTTTAACCCCGCCGCATTTTTGCGCCTGCCCCAAGTCAGGAGCCTCTGACCTTTGTTAGTCGTATTATTTTTAACTTTAGTTTCTTGTGTATAATTTGGAGTTTAGTTTGGCGTTCATTATCACTGAACATTATCTTTGACACATTCCCCGTTTCCATTCTCAATTTTATAATCTATACAAAATCTGTCAATTTTGAACACCGTGTAGCGTGAAAATAAGCCGCGTGACCCATTCTTTTTATTATCTTTGTTAAAAAGCATGATATAAACTACATTTTGGCAAATTATTAGAAAATTCTATGGATTATAATTTAGACACCCCAGCTTTTCAGTAAAGAAATCGGTGCTCATATGAATGGTTCATTAGACGAAGTTGACCCAGGCTGTCAAGTTACATTGATGGCATGTTTTGATGTATACAATTATGTTACACGACGATATAGGAGATAATTGTATTGTAATGAGTTACAGTTGCATAAATATGAGACAATTTGAATCATCTTACAGATATCAGACCTAAGTTACTTCTGTAATCATCAGCCAGTCAGCATGTTCAAATTGTCTTACTACTATTGTTTTTTTTTTTTTTTTTTTTTTATAGTTTTCTAATGTGTGTTAACACATTGTTCATGAGGATAACATTTTAAATTCTTTTTAAAAATGTTTAGCGTTTTAAAACTTTAGCACCACTTTTGAGCTATTTCATGGGGGCCAGTTTTGATTGGTGGAGGAAGCCGCAATGCCCTCTGAAAACCACCAACCTTCGATAGGAAAACTGGCAAACCTAGTCAATTAATATTGGAGGAAGAGCGAAGAACTATTTTTAATTAGATTGAAATACACACATAATAATTTACTTAAATATTCAATCACGGGTGTGTTCTAGAAGTTATATATAAATATATATACTTGAGTTCTAAAATGTAGCCCTTGTGATTCATACTGTATTTCCTCAACAGTTTTAATAAATGCATAAAAACAAGCAAAAACATCTTATGCTAGTAGTTTAATTTCAATATTAGCCAAATGCAGACTGGATAACACTGGTACAGTGACCACAAGATTTTGCACAAATCGTATATGAATGTGGGTTAGCACAAAAATTTGTGTTGAAGAGAGTACAATTCACTCCGGGTTTATCTCGGCAAATCACTGAAATAAGAGGAAATCATATATTTCAAATTAAATTGCAATAACTGAGCATTATGACTAATCAATGTATTGGGATATAGTATATAAATATGTATGAAAAGAAGACATGTTTTGATTACCAATGAGACAACTCTTAACAATGGACCAAATTAGAAAGTATAGATCAACGTACGGTCTTCAACAGTGAGTAAAGCCCAAACCGCATGGACAGCTATTAAATGCATATCCTAATATGACAAAGGTCTTAATTGTATGAATATCAAAAGGTGTCACCGGTAGATTCACGTTAACAACAATATCTTTATCATATAGTGTATTTTAAGTTAGAACCAACTTTCTGCTTAAACATATTAGTATACCAATCAATCCTAATTAAGACTATTGCATTAATGGCAAATAAAATCATCAAAGATATCAGAATTGAAATATTGTACGCCTGATTCGCATTTCGTTTACAGAAAAAGTAATCAGTGACGCTCGAATCACAAATGTTAAAAACGCCAAACAAAGTATGGAGATGTTCAGCATTGAGGACCAAAATCCAAACGACCTAGCCAAACACAACCAATGGAATCTATACCTGAGTTAAATAATCCTTAGTATTTAAATAATATCAAATCTGTATTAACAGTCAATTTATTGTTATAACCATATAAATGCTAATTCATGTCAAGACAGAAGTTTTGACTACTGAGCATGTTATACCCACGAGCGAAACATCAGCAAGCAATTACATAGACCCAGTGGTTAGAAATGAACTCATAAATACATGTACATTTTTGTTGTACCAGGATTAAAATCGAATATTCTATATGCGTGTTTAATCCACAAATGACACACCAGTAACATTAAGAATGTAAAATTACCAAACAAAAATGAAATTGATGAACACCGAGGACCTACATTGCCGAAGGCTTCCCTCATATATTCATCCAATTCAAATTATATATGGATATGAGAACAGAGGGAGGCAGGACCTTTTTCGGGATGTCGGGATTTAATAAAAAAATTAATTCGGGACCTCATGTTTTTAAGACCTGGATTTCGGGAGCAGGACCCTCCTATACCCCCTTAGAACATGAACCTTATTCTAACATTTGATATAAATAAAGGCAACAGTAGTATACCGATGTTCAAACTCATAAATCCATGGACAAAAACAAAATCTGGGTAACAAACTAAAACTGAGGGAAACGTATTAAATATAAGAGGAGAAAAACGACACAACACTACAATGTAACACACACAGAAACGGACCAAGCAACAGACAAAATCCCACGAGAATAACAAATATAACATCAAAACCAAATACATGAATTTGGGATAGACAAGTACCGTGACACGTCTTATCGCAATGTGAATTTACACTCAAAAATAAGAGAAAACAAACTACGCAACGTTAAAATGTAACACACACAGAAACGAACTATAATATAACAATGGCCATATTCCTGACTTGGTACAGGACATTTTTAAAGGAAAAAATTGTGGGTTTAACCTGGTTTTGTGGCATGCAAAACCTCCCTCTTTTGTAGCCATGTGAAATATAAGATTAAAATGACAACTCAACACCACGAAATAGTAAAGGCCCAAGTGAGATTACAGTAAATCAACAAGCTATTGAATAGTAAAGGCCGAAAGGACATTACAGTAAATGCACAAGCTTTTGAATAGTAAAGGCCCAAGGAAAATTACAGTAAATGCGAAAGCTAATGAATAGTAAGGGCCAAATTGAGATTACAGTAAATGCGAAAGCTTTTGAATAGTAAAGGCCCAAATGAAATTACAGTAATGCGCAAGGTTTTGAAAAGTAAAGGCCCAAATGAAATTACAGTAAATGCGCAAGCTTTTAATAGTAAAGGACCAATTGAGATTACAGTAGATGCGCAAGCTATTGCATAGTAAAGGCCAAAGTGAGATTACAGTTCATGCGCACGCTTTCGAATAGTAAAGGCCTAAGTGAGATTACAGTAAATACGCAAGTTTTTAAATAATAAAGGCCCAAGTGAGATTACTGTAAATGCACAAGCTACTGAATAGTAAAGGCCCAAGTGATATTACAGTAAATGCACAAGCTACTGGATAGTAAAGGCCCAAAGGAAATTACAGTAAATGCACAAGCTACTGAATAGTAAAGGCCCAAGTGAGATTATAGTAAATGCGCAAGGTATTGAATAGTAAAGGCCCAAGGAGGATTACAGTAAATGCGAAAGCTTTTGAATAGTAAAGGCCCAAATGAAATTACAGTAAATGCGCAAGCTATTGAATAGTAAAAGCCCAAGTGAGATTACAGTTAATGCACAAGCTTTTAAATAGTAAAGGCCCAAGTGAGATTACAGTAAATGCGCAAGCTTTTGAATAGTAAAGGCCCAAGTGAGATTACAGTAAATGCACAAGCTACGGAAAAGTGAAAACCCAAAGGAGATTACAGTAAATGCACAAGCTACTGAATAGTAAAGGCCCAAGTGAGATTATAGTAAATGCGCAAGGTATTGAATAGTAAAGGCCCAAGGAAGATTACAGTAAATGCTCAGGCATCAGACAAAATCCCACGATAATAACAAATATAACATCAAAACCAAATACATGAATTTGGGATAGACAAGTACCGTGACACGTCTTATCGCAATGTGAATTTACACTTAAAAATACGAGAAAACAAACGACGCAACGTTAAAGGTAACACATACAGAAACGAACTATAATATAACAATGGCCATATTCCTGACTTGGTACAGGACATTTTTAAAGAAAAAAATGGCGGGTTGAACCTGGTTTTGTGGCATGCCAAACCTCCCCTTTTATAGCCATGTGAAATATAACATTAAGATGATAATTCAACACTACAGGACTACAATATAAATAAATTGGAGAATACAATTGACAAAGAAACACACGAACAACAGCCAACAAAAGGCAACAAGTTGAAATTTTTAATACGCCAGAAGTGCATTTTATCCAGACAAGATCTACTAGTGGTGCCCAGATACAAAAGTTTGAAAGCCAAAACAAGCACAAAGTCGAACACCATCGAGGACCAAAAGATCAAAAAAGTTGTGCCAAAAACGGCCAGGGTTTTCTGTTAGTTACCAGAACATCCTTATCATTTAGAATAATTTATACTTTTGCAAACAGTAAATTTATAAAATTAATAAACAAAAGCTGTACATGATAGAACTGAAATATTAACTAATTACAAGAAACAACTGAAATACATTACATAACCAGCCATTTGCAACACAATATGTAGACACATCCGAATATGTTTAAACCTCAACGCCAAGTGACGTCATATTTGAAATTGTAAAAATTGACAAAAAAATGTTGACGTCATTTGAATTTTTAAAACAGAGCATCAAAAAATTAAAAATGACGTCATTTGAATGAATAAGATAGAACTAGGACTGACCCAAGATTACATTTGAACTAAATACTGATATTGCACTTAATAACAATGCACATTTCAATATTTATTAATAGCAAACTAAGGCAGCAATTAACTATATTATAAAGCTATGTCCGATTTGTTTTGAATCTCACTTAAAACTTACAATATCGCACTGATTACGTTGAACAAAATGAAATCTAATAAATGAATGCGCTGATTAATATTATTGACCATAACACATAAATATAATAGAAAAGAAGTCAACACATTTGACAAAATCCGATGAGAATTACAAATAAAACATTAAACATTTAAACTAAATACATAAATTTGGGATAGAAAAGTACCGTAACACGTTTTATAGTAATGCGAATTCACACTCAGCAAAACAGTCACAATCAGGAATAAGTCACGTTTGGTAATTAAAAGATTAGACGACATAATGACAAACCACAATCTACCATGTGGTAAAAATGTCCTTAGCTAGTTTGGTCAAAGATACATCGTATGGGTCCACCAATTCGTGATGGTGTCCATAAAATTTACGGAGTGTCAATTTTAATCTGTCTTCCTCATAACTTTGTTGGAGCAGTTTCTGCGTAAGGGAGCTACCATTTGATTTTTATGGGGGGTGGGGGCTAGGATGAAATTTGAAAAAAATAGGCAGGACAGGAGTTTTGAGTAAAAAAAAAGTCAGGATCAGTTAGTTGCAAAAAAAAAGTCAGGACTACAATTTAGGTAATAAAAAGTCAGGATAAACTTAAAAAAAAAAAAAAAAAAAAGCAGGACCGAACAGAGTGAAAAATAAAAAGGCAGGACAGAGGTTACAGCTAATAAAAAATGCAGGACCAAATTTTTCATCCTAGCCCCCCCCCCCCCCCCATAAAAATCAAATGGTAGCTCCCTAAGGAGCACACTCCTGTATATGAAGTCCGTATAGTGTGAACAAGCACGAAAATAACGTATCAATTGTGATATTGAAACACCATACGAAGGGGCAGAGGGTATGTTACTGCTAAGAAATGGGAAATTGATAATTGGGAAGTTGAAATCGTCCCGTTTGTCATAGATTTTCGTGTGAAGTCGTCCATCTACGTCAATATTGAGGAAAAGATCAAGGTATGAAGCAGTCCTTCTAGTATCAGTAGTATCCTTAATTTCAAGTTCACTGGGATATATATGAGATGTAGGTATTGGCTGAAATATGGGTTATTCATTGATAGAGCATCATCAATATATCGGAAAGTAAAATTAAAGAATTTCGTAAGGTGCTTTTTCTTTTTGTCTTTTAGAAGGTTCTGAATGAATTCTGCTTCATACGAGTACAAAAACAAATGAGCCAGCAGGGGTGCACAATTAGTACCCATTGGAATACCGACTGTCTGTTGAAATATAAATCCTCCAAACTCAACAAATATATTGTCGATCAAAAAGTCCAGCATTTTGATAATATCATCTTCAGTATATTTTATGGAAAATTCAGAGTGATTCTTCACAAAATATGAATTATTGTAACCCAAAACAAGAAATTTGTATCTACGATTCCCATTTTTATAGAAAAAGCTCTGTTTTATGAGATGGTGAAGTCGATCTTTCAACTGAGCATGGGGAATAGTAGTATATAGCGTAGAAAAATCAAAAGTTTTTATGTTGCTGCAAAATGACGTGTTATTATTTAATGTAAAATACTTTATCAGTTTATTATACTTTGTCACCGATTGACATCCAAATAGTTCCTTTATATATAGTGTGTCTACATGATCTAGACAAATCGTTTCGGTAAAAAGTTTGATTATGTATCTAATCGTAGTCGGTTTGATACTATTTAAACTGTACTGATTGCATGACATCTGTACATGGCTTTCGTATAATATGACTCTTAAATAAAGTCTTTTAGCTTGTGTTGGTCCAGTGTCACAAAACAAATGTCGTCAGTCGAGTAGCTTAACAACTCAGCGCTATATAAATAAATCTTGAAAACACGTCATTTATACCTCATGTGTTTATATTTAGAATGAAATTGATGCTTGTTCTCCAGGAGCACATAACGCTTTCATTTAAAACAAACTCTTCCAATCTCGTCCAATTGAAATCCGTATTTTTCATAGTACGCGGCTTTCCGTGCATTATAATAATTGAATTAAGTTGTTTTATGATAGGATGTAATCATATTAATCAGTATGCAATATTAAAAAAAAATATATAGAATTGACATACTGCATTTGAAAGGTATTAAAATTATGATCTTATTGTTTGATCAACATTGAATATATATTATGTTGTACATTTGATTTCTGGTTTAATCATAAGACGGAAGACCGTGGTCTTGAAGGGTAAAACTTGACTCTGAGTCTCTGCATATAATGCCACCAAAATCAGGGAGAGAGAGAGGAAGAGGGGAGGGGTATGAGTCTAGCAGGAAAGTACAAAACCAAAAGAAAAATAGATATAGAAGTGGAAAGTTCGGAATCGGATACCCATAGCACAGAGAAAAGAGACAAAGAACTAGAAGTCCGATCGAAACTGAACAAAAAATCCATAAACAGGACCAAGAGCCTCAAAAGACAGAACAAAAGGGAAAAAAGGCAAACAACCGGAAGAACCTATAGTACAGTGCAGTTTTACAGAGGAGGAGGAACAGGAAATAGCTAAGTGGCTGGAAACGAAAAAATTGTTTATGACATGAAGGACAAAGATTTGAAGCAAAAGGCGCTGACGAGACAAATATGGGAAACAAAAGCCGCAGAGTATGGAGTCAATAGATTAAATTTTTTCCACTGAAACAAGAATATTTTTTGTCAATGGTTATCTCAAAAATGTTGTATTATCATATAGTTGTCAGGTTTAAAATGTGTATTCGAATACAATTTGCCCCCTTAAGGGGATTTTATTCACAAATTGTTCATTTAAACGTATTCGTTTATATTCAGTATTCGTGACAAACACATTATAATATATTCTTTGTAGATGCCCTATTCAGAAACCAAACACAGAGAACTCTGTTCTCAAAACTACATGAGGGTCAACCAAATCCTGAGCCTGTAATAGCTGCTCTTCGTGTTTACAACGTTAGAAACAACGCTGTCGCCTTTCTTGTTCTCATAGAATCATATGATATGAGCTCCATGTTTTGTGAACTGTCGCATTAGACTGACAAGTGCATATCGCGCATGGCACTTTAAATGTATTTTAGCGCGAAAATTAACTTATATTTAGCTGGATTTATTGCCATCTTAGTTCCATCTTGTCGCCTTCGTACTTTTATTCGATAGCAACACGACGTGATTACGAGGTCTTCACGAAGTCGTGTTGCCATCATAAGACCTTCGGGTAGCTTCGTGATTCTTTCGTGTAGACATCGTAATGTCAAAACTGCCCAATGGAAACGACGGAAATACGAATGGAATACGATGTTCAAAGATGCATTCCCGGTGACATTACGATGGTGAGGATGGTGATACGAACTCAATACGAAGCCTCAACATCGGACGCACCTTCAGGGATTTTTTAATGTGTTAAAAAATTTAGAACCCTTCCCGAAGGTGTCCCCGAAGGCTAGAAAAAGTGGCCGATGGTTCTACGATGGTTAAAGATGGCCCGATTTTGAAAATTTCCATAGTCGTGTTGCCATCGGCGTAAAATTCGGGACAGTGTGACGCGGGCATTAGTATCCACGATCGTTCCAGTGATTTCTCAACTGCATGATATCATTATATTCTACACAAATATACGTATACATAGTTCACAAATCAATCATGGTAACAACATCTTATAAGGCCATACAAAACAAATTAGGGCCAAACATATTAATGTTATATACAAAAAGAAGATGTGGTATGATTGCACATGAGACAATTTCCCACAAAAGACCAAAAATAACACACAAATCAACAACTATAGGTCACCGTACGGACGTCAACAATGTTGAACTATTTTTTTGTCTTTTCCATTTTGCTGCTAGCGTTTTATCAATTTATGGTTTGTTCTTTTCTCCCTTTAAATCATTTCTTTTCTTTTAAGATATAATTCAAAACAAAAGAAACTATTCAAGTTTTGAAAGACTAGATATACAGTGACACATAATTTGCTGATAAAAGAATAAAATTCCCAAACTTTGAATCAAATGATTAAATTAAAGTCAACAACATAACAGATACAAAATTTATATACGTTGACTTACCTGAACATATTCCGCAGAATGCCTGACATCTTGTATGTGCAATACTATACAAAATTCCAGTAGTAGCTTTACATAAACCGTACATCATTTCATACATAACACAAAAAAAAATTGTCATCCTCATCATCAGTGCATGCATTATTTGCTAAAATGTTAAAACGTTTTTGTAAAATGAATAAAAATGAACAACCTATTTATATGCAAACCGGAAAATATCACATGTAACTTATCCAAAAGTGTTCCGTTCACCATCGGAAGTGTAACCCATACATGATGTTTTCAAACGAAGGATTATTAATTATATGACAAATTAATGCAAAATAAAATATGTGAAGTAATAAGCACTTGACTGTCCAACGATGTATATGTTTAAATAATGCGCGAAAGAAGATACTACCAGGTTTTCTCAACGTTACTATTTGCAATCAATTATTTGTTAGTCTATACTCATTTAAAGATATATTGTTTCCACATACTTTGGACTTAAATACAGGAGGAAGTTTGCTATTTCCAGTTAAGAAAACTTAAGTTTTGCTTCCAAAAGATAGCTTTCGTTCCCCTAATTTCAAATTTAAAAGGTTTTTATATACTTTTCATTCAATGATACTAAAATAAAGAGCTTTTAAGTTATGCTCATTTTCATTAGTGCACAAACAGCTACTTTAATTTTGGACAACGTCACTTCCAGTCGATATTTGTCATGGTCATATGACACCACCCCTTTGCGAAAGACGTTATGTCCACCATAAACCAGAATTAAGTTATTTTTATTTACCTGAAAAATTAGTATATAAATGGCAATAACTTCAATAACATATTATCAAACCACTAAGGACTGAACATACACTTTATTCGTCATAACAACCCAAATATTAATCACCATTTCTTTTATAAATAGATTTTAACCGACCATTTTCTGCATAAGAAAATGTCTGTTCCAAGTCGGGAATTTATTTTGCTATATGAATATGGACTTTCTTTTTTGAATTTCCTCGAAGTTCAGTAATTTCTGTGATTTAAATTTTTAAAGTATAAGATTGGATGCATACACACGTAAAGAAATAAATGAAGGAAGTAACTTTGAACTTTGTCCTTGATTTTTATTTTTGGTGGACAAAGGTTTCTATCGCTTACGGGTAACGCGCTACATAAACATGTCATTTATGTCATATACAACAAAATGTTCGAAAACTAGTAGAATGTTGATAATGTAATTTTGTCTGAATCAGTCTAAAGTTAATGTCTTTATATATAGACACCATGGAGATTTCTAAGACACTGTAGAAAGGAAACTGCTAGAAGAAATGTAGAAGAGAAACTTCTAGAACACTGTAGGAGTTTGAATTACACATTGTAGATTAAAATCATTCTGAAATTATACAAGACAAATAGAAAGTTATCATCCTTTAAACAGTTACTACGAATGTTCCAGTGATTCCTGAACTACACAATAGCATTATTAAGTAAACAAATATAAATAGGTCATACATCAATTATTTAAACATCTAAAAAGGCCAGACAAAATAAATTAGGCCACGATATTTAATGTTATGTTAACTTTTCATTTTCTTTTCGTCTTTCCAATCTTGCTCCTAGCGTCTCATTGGTTATGACTTGTCTTTTTCCCTTTAAATAAACTATATTATTCAAACAATTAACGTCATACAAAGGAAACTATTCATATTTGGTATAAACCAGGCATACAGAACCTCTTAATTTTCTGATAAAAGAATGAAATTCCCAAACTTCATATCAAAGAGTGACAAAATCATTTCTGTTGAAACTCATAAATAACAGGCAACAACATAAGATATCATAATATAGATACAACACATGATAATAGTTATCAAAGGTACCAGGCTTATAACTTGATATGCAAGACTCGAGTTTCGTCTAAATAAGACTCATCAGTGTCGCTCCTATCAAAATAGATAGAAAGACAAACAAATACCAAGATTTGGGTTATTAGCTCGGATTTATTTTCGCTTAATCGATTTATGACTTTTGAACAGCGGTATACTAATTTTGCCTATATTAAACACTTGTAGAACAATCGAAAGATACAAGTCTTATGAGTAAGTGCACCAGAATTACGTTTCGTTTAAACTCTTAAATGGCGCTCTAACCACAACGAATCGAAGTCTCCATCAAATACAAAGTTTGAAAGCATTAAAAACGTGAAATTCAGAATAATATGACTAAATCTATTTATGCCTATGGTACTTAAAAACCTTGTATCGTAACATTAATTGTAACTTGATTAAAAATATTCATAAGATAGTTCCCATTTACTTATCCATGATCATTGCGACATTACAAACTATTTTGTGTTGTTGCGGCCTCAAATTACAGTCATTCTAATGCAAAGCGGTTATAAAATCGAGAATGGAAACGGTTATGTCTGTTCGTCTGTTTATAATATACTGTCACCTAACTCCGACATCATATACATGTACTTGATTCGATAATTGGTAAACAAAATAATATAACAATGAAAAAGTAAACTTCCAATCATACATTTTAGGGTTTATTCGTAAAGAGAGGCGAAAGATACCAGAGGAATATTCATGCTCATACATACAAAAATTAACTGATAACACCATAGCCAAACAAGAACGGTCAAACAGACAAATAAAAGTGCACAAGACACAAAATAGAAAACTAAAGACTAAACAACACGAACCCCACCAAATCTGGGGGTGATCTCAGATGCGTCGGAAGGGTGCGCAGATCCTGCTCCACATGTGGCTCCCGTCATGTTTCTCATATTTCATTTGTAAAGTGTAGTATTGGAAATATACTTTTAAGGAATATATATGCATAATATTTTACTTTTTTACGGTCGATTTTTTTTTAATAGAAAATAGATATACAAAGATGTGGTATGAGTGTTAATGACACAACTATCAATCAAATACATATTTCAAGTTTTTTTGTCGTACATACCGCCATGGGTGCCAGCATTGATCGATTGATATCATTGTTATTCTGTTTGTATTTGATACAAACATTGATGTATGTTATAGAATTAAAGGTTATAGCGAGTAGCACACCTACATTATGTCGTTTGTTCTTTGTGAAGGCCATAGAATATAATTACTTTATATTCGGACGAACGTAGTGAGGGAGAATATAAAGGTTTATTATATACCTATTATATACCATTGTTAGTATGATGAATCATAGTGGTTTATATATGTATCTAGAGCAACAACTTTATATACGTTGGAATTTATAAATTGTTCAGGCATATTAAACAAGTTTGAATAATAACGAACCATTGTTTATTATGTTATTGTTAGATACTCGGCTTAAAGAACTGACTTTGTTCTTGTTTAATGAATTATAACTGACTGTTTTGTATCTTGTATTTATTTTGAAGTGAGTAACTAGATGCGTATTCGCAAATAACTTTGAATCTAAATCGAGATGAGGGTCGAATCATGTTCATTCCTATATATTTAAAAGCATATTGATTTAAACTTGTGAATGACTTTTAATGGGCTTAACTTTTTAAATTTCTATGGAAACTGCTGTACAATGTATTGATATTCTTTGCAGATACTGTATCGTTGCTAAATAAAGGCAACATAAGTATACCGATGTTCAAAACTCATAAGTCGATAGAAAAAAACAAATCCGGGTCACAAACCGAAACCGAGGGAAACGCATTAAATATAAAAGGAGAATGACGACACAACATTCAAATGTAACACACACAGAAACATACTAAGCATAAGACAAAATCCGATGAGAATAACAAAAATAACATCAAAACTAAATACAAGATTTTGGGATAGAAAAGTACCGTGACACGTCTTATAATAATGTGAATTCACACTCACATATAATAGGAAACAAACGACACAAAAGAAACACAACGGTAAAATGTAACACACACAGAAACGAACTATAATATAACAATGACCATATTCCTGACTTGGTACAGGACATTAAAAAAAATTGTGGGTTGAACCTGGTTTTGTGGCATGCTAAACCTCCCTCTTTAATTGTCATGTTACATATAGCATTTAAATGACAACACAACTTTACAGGACTACAATACAAATAAATAGGAGAACATATTTGACAAAGAAACACACGAATAATAGCTAACAATAGGCACCAGGTTTAAGATTTAATACACCAGAAGTGCGTTTTGACCACACAAGACTCACCAGTGACGCCCAGATACAAAAGTTTGAAAGCCAAAACAAGTACAAAGTTTTACAGCATCGAGGACCAAAAGTTCAAAAAAGTTGTGCCAAAAACGGCCAGGGTTTTCTGTTTGGGACCAGAACATCCCTATTATTTAGAATAATTTATACTTTTGCAAACTGTAAATGTTATAAAATGACTATAATAAAGATATACATGCTAAACGTATGCATATTTAATGAAGTAAGGCTGTAGTCTCATGCAAATGAACGCGTCATATATTACGTGCGTCAATTGACCATTTTGGATTGAGCTTCATCAAGAAACACTAAAACAAATATATTGTAAGATAGGGTTTTAAAGATATGCAGAAACGGTAGGATAATACACAATTTATATATAACATGTTAGACAAATACTATTCCTACGTGCTGACGTACGACGTCCTAAGGTATTAATTTCTGTCTCATTTGGTCTCTGATAGAGATCTTTAGTTGACCCTTTGTCCCGGCAGTTATACTATATTTTCTTATTTTTCATATCATATAAATGACCAAATATTATAGTTATACATACATAGCAATGGAGTTTAATACGAATGAAGCCGATAATCCAATACAAAGCCATACTATAAAAGTATAAAAGATACACATATTCCGGAAATTGTGACAATCCTTCCATACACTAAATACAGATGACCTATTGATAATTTTTGTATTTGAGATATGGACTAGACCACGCAAACTAAACCCTGTTCACTGATTCATGAAATGGTCCAGCAAAAAATGTTTAACGAGCACGATGACCTTGCAAACATCTATTTTTTTCAACATTCAAAACTACACTTCAAATTGCTATGAAAACATCTACTCTAAACGATAAGAAATGTTAGAAATATTATATACTTATAAGACGTTTAAGAGCCTTTACTTGCAATGCAACTCACATTTAACATTCCTACTCCTCACTAGAAAGCTGATTCCAAATTGTACGACGGATTGAAAGTATCAAAATTCAGAAATTATTGCGTGCATTTGTTTTTGCAATTTTGTCATATTAGACTAAAATACGATTCTTATTTTTACGTTTTTGAGAAAAATCCGGTTTAATTTATATAAAAAATTTCAAAATACGATTTTAAATTATTGCGTTTACAACTCTGTTGCATTGTTCGCAAAAATAAAAACTTCGCAATAATTTCTGAATTTACAGTAAAAGTTTAACTTCAATTCCTAAAATAAATATGTCCAACCTAAATATAAAATTTTAACCTAACACTTTTAGTTTCAAACACAAGGTTAAAATTAAAAAGATCGTAAGAGGAAACGTACTCTCCCCATCCACATAATTGAATAAGAACAGTATTTGATTATGTGCAGAGGTTGGGAAGGAGGAAGCCGAAGAAGGCCTTATGCAAATCAATATAGTTAAACTATATTAGCGCAAGTAACAAATGAGTAAAAAAACAGTTTCGAAATGCAAGGGAAATATTACACATGTTACAGTTGGCTGTTAAACTGATAAGAATGCTTTTTGTTTAAGGTATACTTTATATAAAGAGACGCATAGAAAACCAAAAGGACATCAACACATCGAAAGTCGAAAATAAACTGACTATGTAGTGACTAAAAAGAAAGAGAACAACAAACACACAGAACCCAAAACAACAGAGAAAACAAACACTGAATAACAAAAACGTTAGGTGATCTCAGGTGCCCTAGAAGGGAGAGCAAATCATACATGGTTCACCCGGTCGTGTTGCTCGTGTAAGGACAAACTCGGTGATATTCCTAATTCGGTAGGTGATATTTCTAATTCGGTAGGTGATATTTCTAATTCGGTAGGTGATATTTCAGAGATGGGGGCGAGATTTTAGTTGCGACAATTGAGATATAAGATAAGACACTGATTTACAACGCCGCAAAACCTAAAAAGTCATGCTTTCCATTTTTTATTGATAAAATATCTTACAAAGGGCGACTAGTTTTATATATTGACATTTTGTTTTACATTCTTGAAACCATTTTAAAAATTACGTGGCACTAAATTTTTATCTGTTTTGATAACAATTTGTGGAATAGATTACATGTTGTACTTGACTCTACGTGTATCTGATGAAAGATCTATTAGAAAGACCTAAAAAGTAAATCATTAATTTATTCTATGCATTCTGATTTTTTACAAATATTAACTTTTTTGAGATATTTCACACATTAAATACATAAACTTTAAATCACGCTTACCTACAATAGAACGGCGGTTTTGTGAAAAAGTGTGCACATCCTGCTACAAGCATGAAATTTGGCATAGACCTTCCTCAACTAGTTCTAATTTATTTCAGATAGGGAGGCATTTGTAAAAAAGGTCTCATTTCCAGTAAAATCCAAAATGGCGGACATCATACTTAAATTTGCCCAATATCAAAGGCTAGTATGGCAAAGGTGTTATTAACATGCTACTATCATACTATTTGGTACCAACCTTTGTTATGTACTACTTTTGGATATATGATATAGATTTGAAGTCTTCAAAAACCCCACTTCCGGTAAAATCCAACATGGCTGACATTGTACTAAAATAAGCTTATTTTTAGGGAGGGTAAAAAAATGGTGTAAATTACTAAGAAGGTCCTCAACTCGTTGTAGAGCTTAGGATAGATTGATTAAAACAAAATAAAATCACTAAAGTTTTTAAACATCTTTAGAATGACTAATTTATAGCCGCAAATACATGTTTATTCACAATCGGAGAGCTTATTTTTCAAATTTAAAAAAATCGTGGTATTGTGTCTTAAAACTTTAATGTACAAGCTCCTGATCAGATGAAGAAGCTTCACAAAGAGTTGTCCAAAAGGGTTCCCATGGATCATATTTTTCCTTCACCATTCAAACGCGTCTGGACTAGTTAACATAGAAACCAATACCAAGCTTGTTACTCATTCGCACCAGCCATGGTATATTGCACGTTTCACTTGCTGAAAAAGACTAGACCGAGTCGTGTAAATAGCCTCAATAAGTATTTCCTGTTCCAAAATCACATGTTTTCTTGCTTTGTTCGATCTTACAACAAAACTACGTATCGTTCTATCTATGACATTGTCAAATTCATATCTGGTGATGTTGGCTTATTAATCATCATTCTAAATGATAGTGTCACATCTTTAAACACCATCCATGTCCCCAACGCAGTTTCTTTTCCAGCAAACGTGTGATCTCTCAATGCCTAGTGTATTTGAAAGGTCATGAATAGATATATATCTGCAGTTTTTCCAAATTCCAAATGCAAGTCAAAGTTCGTCTGCCCTATGTCACTGAATAGCGAAACAGGAACTTCAGCAACATCAGTATCGACTGTTCGAGTCATGACTTAGTTAGGTCTGTATTTCACTGCATCAGATACATGCACTTTGATTCAAGTGACAGCCTCTTCATGTGAACATGGTCCTAAGCTTGAAACATCATCATGTGGTGGATAACACAGAACATCCTGAGCAAGTGTTGCTAAACTTCCTTTTCCTCAAAACCTATTGAGCAAGCCGTTGCGAATGAAAACTTAAAAGTTCTTTCTTATTGTCATCATCTCTCAGAAAACTTTGCCAATTTTGAGGATTTAGTTTTGCCTCTGAATTCGTCTGTGTATTTCCTTTCCCCTAAATGTAGCTTTTGCTTCTTATAACAAATGCTCATGATATTCTTTTTTATCTACCTCGTGATGTATTTCAAGTTTATCACCATGTTCACATTAAGAGGCTGACAATGGAATCATGGTGCATGTGTCTGATGCAATGAAACACGGAATTGTACGAGTCATGATTCGAATAGTCGTTACTGATGATGATGTCATTACTGCTTCGCTATTCCGTGACAGGGGTAGACGAGCCATGGTTTGTGTTTGGGAGGGTAAAAGCTTTGGACAAATATATATCAATGACCTTTCAAATGCATCTGGCAATGAGTGATAACACACACTTATATTGTGATTCATGTCTTTACCGGTTGTGATATGGTTCTCTGATTGCTTGAAAGGGAAAAAAAGACTGCGTGGGAGACATTGATGGCATTTGAAGATGTGACTTTAACATAAAGAATGACGATTGATCAGCCTTAATCACCGAGGTTTAACTGTAAGATCACACAAACTTATCAGATAGGGTTAACATGGTTAACGATTCAAGAAAATAATAATTTGCGCAAAAGGGAAGACTAATTGAGGGTATTCCCTCAATTGGTCTAGTCTTTTCCAGCATGTAAAACGTGCAATATACTAAGGCAGGTGTTTAGGGGGACGAGCTTGGAATTGAATCTTATGCTACTCAGTTCAGGCGCTAATGGATGGTGAAGAGACAAAGAGGATCACTTTCAAATAACTCTTTCTAAGGCATCATCATTTTGTCAGAGGCTTGTACATTGTGGATGTACTGGGATATGCGGTTCAATGCCAAAAAATGCTTCATCCTAAGCATCAGAAACAAAAGCCCTAAAGTCTACAGTTTATATGGACACATACTACAACAAGTCAAGCATAACCCGTACCTACGCCTACAAATTTCGGAAGACCTCAAACTGATCATCCACATATTAAACGTTGCAAAGAAAGCAAATTCAACACTAGGCTTTCAAAGAAGAAACTTGAAATACTGCCCACAAGATTGCAAAAAAACAGCTTACATCCCGGTCGTCAGATCAACGATGGAATATGGAGCCATAGTATGGGACCCCTACACGGTAACAGACATAAATAAGCTAGACAGGATACAACGTCAAGCGGCAAGATTTATCACCATAGATTACAAGTCAAGATAAGACGGGTGTGTCTCTAATATGCCCACCCAACTGAAACTTCAAAACCTCCAACAATTGCAAGATGAACGAGATAGAAGTTGATATTTATGTACAAAGTGGTTTAGGGGCTGATTCCCGCTATTGAACCCGACGAATTTCTAAAAAAAAGCACGTCCTAAGTTCAAAGAATACCGCGCAACAAATATTATGGAAAAGCAAGTAAAGAATCCCTCTAAGTGTTTTGGCATTCCACTAAGCAAAACTCTAAAATACTCAAACTAATTCTTTGTAAAGACAGTGATCGCGTCGAATCAGCTAGACGACACTGTAGTGCGCGCATCAAGTGTAGAGAGCGTCAAATCTGCTCTTACGCCTCGTCAATAAATCGGCAGCGCTCTCTCAAACCGTTATATTACAGCCAGAACTGGTATCGACAACGTTTTCATACAGATACAGATGTTTAATACTTTAGTAATTTTATTTTGTTTTAATCAATCTATCTAAAACTCTAAATCAAAGATATGGATTGAGGACTCATTTTTGAAATTTACGCCAAATTGGTGTGTTTTTTTTTACCGGAAGTGTTATATAAAAATTAACAACAGAATAAAATAATTGGTTTTGAGGATAACTAGAAGCCAAACATTTAATGACAAGCAAAAAAAAAAAACCCCCAAAAAAACATTTTCTTTAGATTTTGAAAAAAGTTGAATATTAAAATAGAAAATTGATATTTCTATGTCCGCCATTTTGGAAATTACCGGAAGTAAGGATTTTAAAGACATATGTCTTATACATTGTATCCATGAGAAGCACAAACGAAAGGTTTATGCACAATATAATGATAGTAGCAATACATTAAAACACATTTCAATTAGCCTCCCTAAAAATAAGCTTATTCTAGTACAATGTCCACAATGTTAGATTATATCGGAAGTAGGGTTTTTGAGCACATCTTAACAATCTTATATATACAAAAGTAGTAAATAACAAAGGTTGGTACCAAATATTATGTTAGTAGCATGATAATAACACTTTTCCACACACTAGCCTTCGATATAGGGCTGATTTAAGTATGATGTCCGCCATTTTGGATTTTACCGGAAGTGAGACCTTTTTTTTCAACTGCCTACCTATCGAAAATAAAAGAGTAATAGTTGAGGAGGTCTATGCAAAATTTCATGCTTGTAGCAAGATGTGCACAATTCGTCTGATATATGCTTGTAGCCGCCGCACTACAAGTAGAACAACGAGATTATTAGAATCCATTATCGTACACGCCTTGATATGAACGATATAAATTGTTTAAGGTTGTAACACTTACTATGCCTATCGGAAAAGCAAGGTATGATTGAAAGTGTCAATCAAAATTATACTCGACAAGACGTGAATCAAGGTGGTATTGGGAATCAGTCTTACACAGAAATTTATTTTATTTTTAGCATTTCCAGAATTGCAACTATTGATTCAACAAATAGAACAATCAAAAGTTGTGACAAAAGATGCTTCTTACACAAATTACAAACCTTGCAGAAAAGTTTGTTAATTAGTTGTAGAAAACAAGGATTTTTCTCATGAAGAAATCAATTAAATGTTAAAATATTCATGAAAAGTTAAGTATTTCTGAATGTTAATTATAATATTTGGCTTGTATTAAAATTATTAAAACTAAAATATGAATAAATTGTATAAGAAAGTCTTACGCCGATTAGATTGAATAAGATTTCATTATCATAATTAGCCTGTCCTCAAACTTGTTGTGTGATTTCGTGATGAATAGAAAATAATGTCTCCAACAAATCCGCAGATTCATCATAAAAATGTTGCAAAAGTTTCTGCTCTTTCATTGACTCAGGGGAAACACATCTTCATTGATTGATCCAGGTTTGTGTTTACCGGGGTTTGAAACCCTTGTTTTGTGAATCTTATTTTTCTATTTTTGTTTTTGATTATTTGAACAGTAGTGGTGATGTGCAGGGTTTGGAGTGTCCCTTTTTCTTCTTCGTCTCCAAATGGTCAGATCCACTCCTGCTTTCGATGTTGCTATGACATCCAGACTTTTCTATGTATCAATTGATACCTGACAGATAGACATTATCATTGATGGTGTTACATGTTTTTAATGATTTACTGCAATCAAATCTTTATTTGAAATTATTTTAGTTTTTTTGTAAAATGTCATCCAGTAGATCAGTACTATGTCCTTTCTACTGGCTACTAGTTCAAACCAAATAACAACTAATAAAAATGTATCTAAGACTAACATATTAATCATAAAACATCAAGCAGCCAATCCGTTTAAGGCAAATATGTCATCATCATTCAGAGAAAAACATGACCTTGTGCAATGCAAAATACAGGCAACGACATATTAAAGAGCCATGAATGTGCTCATGTATTTGTTCCCGACCATATGCGTATTTGGACCATACGTGTATTGTTAAGAACATATGTGTACATGTATACTCGTATGGTGTGACCGGACCATTCGAGTATTGTACTCCTTTGGTTATTAAAGATTGGGACAATATGATTATTTAGACCATATGAATATTTTTCCAGAGTGTTAGATAGTTTAGATGCTCCTTTGATATCTTTCGCTTCTTTTTCCATAGAAATTGTCTTTATTTGTGTGTACTGTATAATAATTTCGTCGAGTTTATAAAATTAATTCTGTAAAAAAACAAGCTTAGGTTGTCCCTATTTGGTAAAAAGATGACAAATATAATATATTCATTATAAACCAGTCGATGTTAGATGTTGTTAAAATTTGGAAATATTTTCGTCCATTAACATCTTTTATGAAATAACATACCTTTTGATAGTTCACATTAGTTTTTGGGTCCTAAATGCTCTTTAACTTTATACTTGATTGGCTTTTTAACTTTTTGATCTGATAGTTTACGATGAGTCTTAAGTAGACGAAACGCACGTTTAGCGTATCAAATTATAGGCCTGCTATCTTTGATAACTATTTATAAGTAGACATTTTTATCAGAACTAACTCTTTAACAGTGTACAAGATCATGCAAATCAATGGCAAATGAGAAAAGAATGAAATATACTTATAGACTTTGCAAATGCCGGAGATAAATTTAAACGTTTTCTAAAAGGTTTATCTTGAACAATTAGCTTAATCATACATTTATAACAACCATCGTCTCTTCACCATGTACAATGTATCAACACATAATAATTACATTAGATGTATGTTTCATTGCGTGAACCCCTGAGGGTTTACGCATATTTATTAGTTAGAAATATGGTCTATGGAGGAATATTCAGAAACTTTCTTTTTGTTCATTCGGAACATTTGTTCTTCTTATCTGTATTAGCTTCCTGCAATTAAGAGCACCTCCATACGGGGTAATTTGTTTAAGACATGGAAATACAGAGCTTTACACTGATCGCTAACTCACTTATATGCTATATGATAATGAAATATATAGTTGAAAATCTATATAGAAAAAAACAAAATAGCTATCCATTTGTATACTTTTTAAAGAATAATAATGATTCAAAACATGGACATATGTACCTCAGTCTTCCAAAAATTCATAAAATTCATTTAGAATAATTAATGAGGCGTTGCGAACTGGTCAACTAGTAAGATACAATGTACATTAATTAATGTTCCTTACATTGATCATCAATAGGTGTTACTCTCCCACGAGATGGGTTGAGATTTAGAAATAAATTGACCTAATATAAAAGCATTATTGAAGAGGCATACCTTTAAAATTGAATTCTAGATACAACGGATTTCATTAATAAAATACAGTCACACACAAGATAAAAGGGAATGCTTTCTTATTGCCTATGATGTAACGTAATTGAACACAAATATGATCATTGTTCATTTAAAAGAAACGGTTAACAATACAGTAAATTAATTGATACACAAGAATAATCTTCAACGATTCCCAACAAAAAAAAATTTATAACTGTATTTGTTAAATCATTTCTACGAAACAATGAATTTGGGTTTAATGGACAGTTATACAAACAAGTTATAAGAGCGCCCATGGGAGGTATATTTTTACCATTATGCACATATCTGCATCAAATTAATGGTAATTTGTTATGCTAAACAACGACACACAGACATGATAATAAGCAAACAAAGAAAAAACAGGCTCCTGATCTCGAACAGGTATATTAAGAATACATGTATAAGCAGCAAATTGAATGTATTTGCTGGATCCAAACCCATTTCTAATGTGGAACAGGGTTTTTCGGCATGCACAAACAAATGTTTAGCAAGTTGCTTTTGTGTTATTGGTAGGAATAAACATTCCATATTCTATGAAACAAAATAAACGTACTTTGCACCTGTCCTTAGTCAGGAATCTGATGTACAGTAGTTGTCGTCTGTTTATGTAGTTCATACGTGTTTCTCGTTTCTCGTTTTTATATAAACCGTTAGTTTTCCCATTAGAATGGTTTTATACTAGCATTTTTTGGGCCCTTTATAGCTTGCTGTTCTATGTGAGCCAAGGCTCTGTGTTAAATGCCGTACCTTGACCTATAATGGTTTACTTTTATATGGATGGAGAGTTGTCATATTGGCACTCATACCACATCTTCCTATATCTATTTGATATGGGTTTTTTTTAACAGAAAAGTAAATAAAATGGCTGTTGGAATTAGGTGAAATGTTCCCTCTACCAATACTAACCATAGAAGGGTCATCCATTGGCAGTATTTTGACCTTTTCCGTTGGTAAAAATTGATATCGAAATAAAAACATTAATTATCTCCTCACTTTATATTTAACACCACTCTCAACATACCCAAATTGTCATGATTTACAATAAAAAGAAAATATTGTACTCCACACACATGATAATGAAAACACTGAGATATAATTTACAATTCAGTTGAAATAAGATTTGCATAAAAAAAAAGAAGTTCTAAGGTTCACGTATTGATTTTTTTTTTAAAAGCAACTTGTTATAATATGTTATTCTGATTGGCTACATTGAAATCTCGCGTTATATTCCTTAAGCAACTTCATCACACACTAAAATTTACCATTCATGATAACACGAGGTCTTATAATAAAGTGCACAGGTATATTAAATAAAAACTTTATAACAATCGTGTTTTTATGATCCTAGCTAAAAAATTGAATTATAAGTATTGAATATAAAAAAGAAGATTCGGTATGATTGCCAATGAGACAACTGTCCACAAGAGACACATTAACAACTATAGGTCACCGTACGGCCTTCAACAATGTGCAAAACCCATTCCGCATAGTCAGCTATAAAAGGCCCCGATATGACAATGTAAAACAATTCAAACGAGAAAACTAACGGCCTTATGGATATAAAAAAATGAACAAAAAACAAATATGTAACACATAAACAAACGTTAACCACTGAATTACAAGCTCCATTTTGTAACTTCATAAGATTGTAAAAGCGTTGACCGTGCGCACATTTTTATAATGATGCGCTTCATACAAAATGTACTTCTGCAACGTTTTTGCATCCCAATAAAGTGACAACAAAAGCATTCAATTCTTAATTAGAAGCCTATATAAACTTTAGCAAATTAGTGAGATAAATGTGCCATGCTGAAATACAATATTTAAACTAATTATCTCATGAAATGTTAATTTTAAGTTATCCGAAAAGTAACAAAACCTGATTTGAAGTGTACATGATACAGTTGTTAGACATTTTAGTATACAGCACTATGAATATAAACATTGAAAAAACTATCATTGCAGTCACTTATTAGGCGAGCGGTGGTGTATAGATGTTAGCGCATCGGACTACACACACGAAGGTTACTGGTTCGATAACCGTTCCGGGGAGAAATTTCAGAGACTACATTTAAGTCTCTCCCTTGACACCATTTGCGAGAATGGACTTGAGATTTTTTTTATAGCAATATATCTTGATGAATATGAGTAATAGTTATTTGCAATTAGTTATAAAGGTACCAGGATTATAATTTAAGACGCTAGACGTTCGTTTCGTCTACATAAGACTTTTCAGTGACGCTCAGATAAAAAAAATTATAAAGCCAATCAAGTACAAAGTTGAAGAGCATTGAGAACCCAAAATCCCAAAAAGGTTTGCAAAATACGGCTAAAATAATCTATTCCTGATATAAAGAAAATCCTTAGTTTTTTTCGAAATATTCAAAATTGTGTATTAGGAAATTTATAAAAATTTCCATATAATTGATATTCATGTCAACACCGACGTGCTGTCTACTGGGCTGGTGATACCCTCGGGGACGAAACGTCCACCATCAGTGGCATCAACCCAGTGGTGTATATAGTTATCAAAGGTACCAGTTTTATAATAATATCTGAATCCTATGCATAACCTATATATATCTATGACACCAATAATTAGAGTTTATGATTGAGGTAAGTTTCCAATAGAAATTATGGCTATTTACCACATATTAAAAACCACCACACTACATAACCATGTATTATAAATTTGTTTACATATACATTGATTATTTGAGCTATTCATGCGAAGAGGGACGACATTTAAAACTTGTAAAATGTAACACAAAAAACACTTGTTTACTGTTAACATGATCGAATTTGCTGGTCATGGATGTACATGTAGTTATACTGACTTTCTCACGAAACAGTTGGTTCATATTGAAAATTGTTTTGTTTAATAATATTTTTTTTCAGTTATTCTATAAACAATTGACCAGTTTAAGTTCTTTTTCAGGCCAACCTTATTGTGATTGAAACATATGGAACCTGAATAAAGCAAGAGATTTTGGTGGTCCAAACAACGCAATATACTATGACTTCTTGTGTTCATTTTTAAAGTTATATTGTATGTACTGTTAAAGGCTAAACAAGGGAGCGAAATTTTAGAAAAACTAATGAAAACTCACTTGTCAAATACCGAATGATAACAGCAAATGGCTAAAACTACTACAGTTGTTTGATATTAAAATGACAATGGTACTTTTAACTGTAAACGTTTGAATTGTCTCACGTCTTGCTATTCCTAGGCTCATGCAACTGAATATGTAATCATAATTCTCATATTAAGGAGATCACTCATGATTATATAAAAATAAATTCTAAACTTTAGCACTTTCTATTTGTACTTTGATTTCAGCATGGTATTCATAAAATACATTATAACAAGCAAAACCATTTTACGGTTTATTTTTAATATTAGCCAAATGCAGACTGGAAAACTCTGGTACAGTGACCACAGGATTTGGCACAAATCGTATTTGAATATGGATTTGCACAAAAATCTATGTTGAATAGTTTACAATCCACTCCAGGTTTATCTTGGCAAACCACTGAAATAAAAGGAAGTCATAAAGTTCAAATTAAATATGTTTAATAACTTTGAGCATTACGGCTTATCGATGTATTGAGAAACAGTATATATACATATGTTTAAAAAGAAGATGTGTTATGATTGCCAAAGAGACATCTTTTCAGAATTGACCAAACGACACAGCAATCAACAAATTTAGGTCACAGTACGGCCTTCAAAAATGAGTGCAGTCCATACCACATGTTCAGCTATGAAAGGCATACCGTGGATTCATTAATATTCGGGGGTATCAATTTTCGAGGATTGCTTAAAACTTGCATTTTCGTGTATATTTTAAGTCTTCGTTTTGCCAATCTCCGTATTAAAAGCCTATTGAAAACATGTTATTCGTTGACCATTTAAATTCGTGGTTCAACTGTACCAACTAAACCCACGATATTGGTATCCAACGAATAATAATGAATCAAAAGTATCCAAAACCAATTTTATTATACGATTTACAATAGGTGTTACCATCAGATTCACAATAACATCAATATCTTCATCATATATAAATACTGTATATTACAGTTCCAACAAATTCTGCTAAAACAAGCTATTATACCATTCGTTCGAAGTTAAGATTTACATTTATTAATGGCAAATAAAACCATCATAGATGCCAGAATTGTAGTATTGTACGCCTGACGCGCAATTCGTCTACAGACAAGTATGAGTGACGCTCGAAACTAAAAAGTTGACAAGAATGTGTCCAAAGCACACGGATGCCCCACTTGCAATATCATTTTCTATGTTCAGTGGACCTTGAACATGGGGGTAAAATCTCTAATTTGGCATTAAGATTGAAAAGATCATATCATAGTGAACATGTTAATTAAATGTCATGTTGATTGGACTTCAACTTCATCAAAAACTACGTAGACCAAAAACGTTAACCTGAATGGGGCAAACGGACGGACGGAGAGACTGACGAACGGACGAACGAACGAAAGGACGGACGGAAGAAAGCACGCACAGACCAGAAAAGATAATGCTCGTAAATGTGGCATGAAAGGCCAAACTAAGTAAGAACTTGTTGAGCATCGAGGGCCAAGATGTCCGAAAGTTCTTGCCAAACACAGCCGAGTTAATTGATTTCGGGGATAGATAATCCTGATTAAGTTTTTTAATAGTTTTTAATGGATGATCATGACCATATAAATGACTATTCATGTCAACACATAAGAGATGACTACGGGGGAGGTTTTTACCCACAAGAGAAACCTAAATCAGCAGTTACATCGACCAAGTGATTGTAAATAAACTCATCATCAATTCTAGGATTAAAATATTGTACATCAGACGCGTGTTTAGTCCACAAAAGACTCATCAGTAACGCTCAAAAATAATTTAAAAAAAAAAAACAAACAAAATACGAAGTTTATGAGCATTGAGGACCAAAACTACTGAATGATTGTCAAACTCAACCAAGGCAAAATTTATATGAGTTTCAGAAAATGAATCTTAATTATTCCAGGCTTTAATTAAATAAGAAGCGGAATATATTCACACTTATTAGTTGAGAACAAACAGAAAAAATAAAAGCATTTGAAAAATGCTATTATGATCAAACTAATTTCAGTAAACCATGTAAACTGAGTACTGAACAAATAGACATTTTTGTGTAGGTGACAGCTGCAATCCGCCTCAGGTTGCTTGATTGTCATGATATGTTTAAGACCCATTGGTCGCCCTCGGCTTTTTTTTACATTTTGGTCGCGTTGTTGTTTCTTTTGACACTATCTCCATTTCCATTCTCAATTCAAAAATTAGTTTTATAATCAAATTGTTCACGTTTTGTCTAGACCACGACGCCATGATACATGTATGTAAAAAGAAACCAATTGGATGTCAATTGACGAAAACATATATTCCATCTAAAAAAGTAAACACATAAAAACCATGTCACCTTGATATAAGAATGGTCTGTGATACAAAAATATTATCATCTGGAAACATTATGATGAAGACAATTTTATTTGTACAAATTTATGGGATTTGAATATTATCAAATTACAAGACCAACCTGTTGCTGTTGTTACAGATTGAGCTGTTGTTGTAGGGGCTGTAAAATAATAAAATGAAACATAATTATGATAATATTTAACATTCAAATTATTCCTTAACAAAATGACATACATTTCGTAGCATCAATCCCTTCATCACGGAAACATGAGTAATTCTAAGACACAGTCTGTATGCCAAACACAATCAGGATACTACTGAGTTGTTTTGCGCGTATGATACAGTGGCGATACCAAAAAGTGATAAATTATCAATAACGAATCACATAACCGGAATTTTAAAAGACTGCCAACATAATAACAGAAATATAAATAACAACATTTCAGGATTTTTATTTTTGCTGTTGAGTTGCTGATGATAACTTAATACTATTTCAAATATTTACTTTTAAAACTATTCAATCTCTCAGTTCAATTCTGATGACATTAGGAAGACGACACGTAAAATTTTAAACGTGAATTTCAAGTAAGGAAAAATTGCCTGTGTACGGTTGGAACACTAATTAAACATAAAGATTTATTAGATAATCAGAAATTTTCACCAACACGTTTTACCAAGACCATATAGACATAATATGTAAAAGGAAATCATTTGGTTGTAAATTGGCGAAAACATATCTTAAACCGAAGAAAGAATTTTACGAATAAATGATAACAATTGTTACTTTGGAATAGGAATGGACTGTTATACAAAACAAGTCTTTGTTCATGTGGCTTAGATTTTGTTTTCTATGTTGCGTCTTCTGTACTATTATTTGCCTGTTTGTCTTTTTATTTTAAGCCATGGCGTTGTCAGTTTATTTTTTTTACTCTCCCTCTGGTATCTTTCGTCCCTCTTTTATCTGGAATCATGATGACGAAAACATTATGCGTACCAAATATCAAAAGAAATTACAATACCAACCTGCTGTTTTTGTTACTGGTTTAGGTGTTGGTGTAATTGGATTAGCTGTTGTTGTTACTTGTTGAGCTTTTGTTGTTACTGGTTGAGCTGTTGTTGTAACAGGTTGAGCTGTTAAAATAATAAAACGAAACAAAATATAATTAACATTCAATCAATACCTGAAATGAAGAAACTAATGTCGTGTAATATTTTGGAGTATCAATCCCTTCATCATTGAAACGTATCACGTGACTTTTGTCTATCTTGAGTAATTTAAAAAAAAAAAACAGTTTGTATGAAAAATGTAATCAAATGAATTCATAAGCTACTTTTGATTTATATAATTGCATTTGTCAGTGGCGATGCAAAAAAAAAAAATGATAACATATAAAAAAGAAATCAAACAATCAAAAATCTAAAAGACTATCAACATGATAATCGAAAGATAAAAATATATCATTTCACGATTTCCTATTTTTGTTGTTTAAAAGATGATTTCTCAGTTTTTGCTTATCCATTAACATCTCAATAAAACCCATAGATAATGCAACACAACTTTATTTGTAATGAACGCATGCGCTCTTTAAGAGCAAGCATCACCTTCATTCTTAATTCATACACACTCTTTTAAGGAGACGCAATACAGCTTATTGATATTTATTCTAGTCCGAATAAGATATAAAATTAAATAGTGTTTTTCATCACGACAGAAAACGGTTTAAGTTTTCTTGGGCCTTGTTTTAAACAAAGTGTTTAAATGTTTAAATTATAGTAAACACTTAAAAAAAAGCATGTTTATGAATGATTGGTGTTTCAAAATATAATAATATATAATATTTTAGAATTTGAAATGTTCACTTTTTGAACTATTTATTTCCTCATCTTATTTCTAATGATTTTTTGCTGTTGCGTGTGTGGATACACATAGGATGATGTATAAGTGACGTTTTTTTTCTTCATGATTTGAAAATAAAACGTTGAAATGTGTAGCTACTCGTTTGACCACCTTTGTCTGGTGACACTGTACATACACATAATGAAGGTAAAAAGACAATGTTTAAGAGTCATATTATAGGGAAATAATTTACAGATTTCATGCAATCAATACAGTTTAAATTATATCAAACCGATTACAGCAACCCGACTAAGATTCGCTAGGTAATCAATATTTTAACCCAAACGTTTTATCTAGACCATGTAGAAAGTAAAATAACAAAAATACTGAACTCCAAGGAAAATTCAAAACGGAAAGTTCCTAATCAAATGGCAAAATCAAATGATTAAACACACCAAACGAATGGATAACAACTGTCATATTCCTGACTTGATACAGATTTCCTTATATAGAAAATGGCGGACTGATTCTGGTTTCATAGATCTAAACCTCTCACTTGTTATATAGCACTAAA
Source organism: Mytilus galloprovincialis (assembly GCF_965363235.1). Lineage (NCBI taxonomy): Eukaryota > Metazoa > Mollusca > Bivalvia > Mytilida > Mytilidae > Mytilus > Mytilus galloprovincialis. The sequence goes on along the minus strand of NC_134839.1, from coordinate 29,302,802 downwards.
CCTCTCACTGGTACGACAATCGCATCAATTTCAATTATATTGACAATGATGCATGAACAAAATGTCACAAATAAGGATACAAAAACAACACGGACCCCGCCAAAAACTAGGGATGATATTAGTGCTACAGAAGAGGAAGCAGATCCTGCTTCAAATGTTGCAGCAGTCGTATCATCTATATAAGGAATATTCCATAACGTTCAACCAACTCGGGATGGCTTCCGTAATAAATACGAAGTGATGATTACAACTTCATAATTTAGATCTCTTGATTTAAAATAAAAAGGTAACAAGTGGGAAGCTGAAATCCTCTCTTTTGTCGTAACATTTTGTTTTCAACCGACCCTCAATAGGTGAATACTTTTAATAAACGTTTAATAAACTGACAAAAAGATTTTACAAATAATGACAAAGTCACTTATTTATATGATTTTCTGTGATACAAATGATGCCTGTCTGAAGTCAGGAGCATCTGGCCTTTGTTAGTCTTGTATTTTTTAATCTTAGTTCATGTATATGTTTTGAAGTTTCGTATGACGTCTATTTTCACTGAACTAGTGTACATTTGTATTTAAGGGTCAGTTGAGGCCCGAATCAAGGTGCGGGATTTTCATACTCTTTGAACATCCAGCGGGGGCATTCGGCTGTTTTCTGCACTTCGGTTGCGTTGTTGCCTCTTTGACAAGTTCCCCAATTCCATTCCCAATTTTATATCTGACAAGTCACGACGAAGACAACTTAATTTGTACCACCTAAAGAGATTTGTATCAAAACAAACAACCTGCTGATTTTTTGCTGGATGAGTTGTTGTTGAGGCTATAAAACAGTAGAATGAAACTTAATATGTTTAACAACTTTACATCTTTACTTAAACAAAGAATACCGTTACTTATATATCCATATGTATTACAAATTATTGAAGTTGGTGTTGTAACTTTTTCTGTATATATTTGGCCTCTGAAAAGCTACCAGAGGCACTCAATGTTACTCCACGATAAGTGTAATGGTTTTTTTTATGAATGAAAGCTGTACAACTTTAATACGACCAGATGTAAAACCAAAACTATAGATTTCGTTTTTTTGTAAATTATTTTTTAACCCCAATTTTCACAATAGATTTTCATGCCTTTTATTTTAGATTTATAAGCATAACAAGATCACCAGCATTAAGAACACAATTTAGACAAATGTGCTATACAGTGTACTTACGATTCAGGGATGCTGTAAAACAAAGTTTAATTTAATTGAATGCACATTTTCTTTTCCGTTTCACTAATTTGTATATCGATTTTTTTGCTGTTGAAAAAAGAAATTAAATGAAGTGATCTCTCTTTAGATGTTAGTTTCAGATATTACACCAAAGTTAAAATGTTTCTTTATACCAAAAAAGATATTACACACATTTCACTTAAAATCAGTGTATCACGATTTCATTTAAATGCAATGCACACATCACAATCTCGTTAAATCAAACACAAACATTTTATGATGAGACATCTAATTCCATTTTTATGTGCTTTGAGAAAAGTTACGTCTAGTTTTAAATGTTTTACTACTTTGGAGGTAATTTCATATCAATCAGTATGGTAAAGAAATATACTTAAGCTTTTGTTGATGAGTTCAATCAAAATAAAAGATTATACGACTGTTATGGTATATAAGAATTTGTAAAACCGCGAAAACATGTCACTAGTGAATTGAGAAACAGACAAATCTTATCGGTCAATTTTGTGATGGAGACTTTAACCTAATGTAATGTCGACCTCCATAGGTTTTACTCATAAATCGGGTCACGTGTTTTGTGTAAGAAACACAATTTTGGTAAGAAATATGAAGCCGTATTTATAGAAAAAAAATATGTACTATATGCAAGGTTTGTTCAAATATGTCAAGTTTAACATATCTACCGTACCATAAAGACATAGCAACTACCATTTCTGTTCTCAATTATCTAGATCATATCATCCTATATATTAAGCTGCTGTTTGTATATTTAAAATTTTTGCAAGGATTAAACAATCTTACTGTTTTGAATCAAATGGCTAGCTCGATAATAGATTTTTTATTCCACCACGTCTACATTTGCTATTTTCAAGATAAGATATTTTGAATTCAATTTATTACAAAACAAACTAACCCAGGTACTCTGCACACTTGTTACATGACTTTGGGCATGTAGAGATAACATAATTCTTAGACACAGTAGATGAGCATATTTGTTGTTGGTACTGAGAACATCTGGCATCATGGTCGATACATGTAGGCTGTGTAGGTAAGGAAGCTGTTATAACATATGAGAATAGATTAATTCCATTGCTAGAAAATTCTTCAGCATAAGATTTTTTTTTTTTTTTCTATATACATGTATCAGTATCTCTATTATGTATTCGAAAATAGAAATAGATACTTTTCCGTGTGCACAGAGGTTCCGTGTTGAAGACCGTACTTTGACCTATAATGGTTTATTATTTCAAATTGTGAATTAGATGGAGAGCTGTCTCATCAGAACTTATACCAAATCTTTTTATAACTATGATATGAAATTGTTTCCGAAGTAGCTTTTTTTGTTTATTATAATGTCACATTTAACAGCAATAGTTAATCCATGTTTAAAATATTATAACACGTGGTTATACGTATCAAAAGCATATTAAGCTAAAACAACAAAGTTATTTTTCATTTACCTGTATATATTATGAAAACCGTTTTTTCTAAAGTGAGTTGTTAAATATTTCTCGCAGTTGTCTTGCCATGGCTTTGTTTGGACTTGTTTGTTTGAATTTTGGCCTTGAAAGTTTGTCCCTAATATTTTATCAACTATGTATTTGCATTCAGGTATCGCAGATCAAATTTATTCGTTCATAGTGTGTTAATTTACGTTTTTTGATCGAGATAAGCCTTCCAACTGATATTTTATCGTGTGTTTTTCTATGTGTTTATATGTTATACTATTGTTTCAGAAAAAGGGAGAAGGTTTGGTATAATTAAAACGTTTGATCCCGCTGCAAATGTTTGCACCTGTCATAAGTCAAGAATCAAGTAGCTGTGGGTTGTCTACAAAAGACTCATCAGTGACGCTGGTTTACTTTGATAGATTTTTATTTGGATGGAGAGTTGTCTCATTGGCACTCATACCACATCTTCCTATATCTATTTACAACAATATGCGGACATTCTTATAATAATAATATTCATAACATACTATCCGGGCGTATATTGTCCGTGATTATAAAATCACACTTGCATTAATTGTTTGCTGTACAGCATCTTACCTTGTTGTGGTACAGAAGTGCTGTTTCCTGAAAAATTGCAATATAGTGTAGTGCAAATAATAACATATTGAAGACACATTCTCTGTATATAAAACATGAATAATAAAACAGTACAAATCAAATATCGGCTTACAGTTAATGTCGTCGTAAATGTAATAGATATAACGAAAATACAAACATGAGGGAGTGTACCTAGATATGAATAAAGGCAACAGTAGTATACCGCTGTTCGACAGTCACAAATCGATTGAAAGAAAATAAATTCGGATTACAAACTATACCCGAGGGAACACATCAAGTATAACAGCAAAGAAAAACCAAAAACAATGAAGTGCAATAAAAAACAAACGACAATGCAAAATACACAGAAATGAACTATAAAATAACAAATGTTATTTCCAGTCTTGGTACTGGCCATTTTCAGAAGATGAAAACATGGTGGCTAACCAAACCTCACGCATTTATGGCAATGTTAGATATAACACTAAAATGACAACGTTACATGACAAGAATACAGTTCAAAAGATGCAAATAACATTCAGGACAGAGAAATACACAAATAAACAAAACAATAGTACATTTCTACATGCTTACAACAGAATTAAAACGAACATGTACAATATACTAGGAGAGCACACAAAAACAACACAACAGAACCCAGAACTGTCCATCAGCAGGTCTAGAAAACCCAACAATTTGTTTGAAAAATGTCTGTACCAAGGCATAAATATGATAGGTAGTTTTTCAAAGGCTTCGAGGATTCATACTGTGTAACATCTGTTTTTTCCAGTTTTCATGGACTACTCCTTTTTTTAAATTCCATGAGGCTCGAAAATATGTTTTTCATGAAAAAACAAGTGTGTATATGTATCGCATGGGACGACTACATGTATTGGATATCCAACAAAAACATTGATGTATATTTAAATAATAACGATATGTCATAAATCCAGATTATTCTAAATATTCAAAGTAATTTATTTATATATAAATATATATAATGGTCAAGGGATTACTGTTCATTTGTAATTATTTGAAGCTGGAAATGCTTCCTCATTCGTATCACATTATATTATACCTAGATGTGTTATGTGGTTTGTATTGCTCAGTCTAAAATATTTCTAGTTTGCGTTTTGTATTCTATTTTGTCTTTAGGTCGTTTTTTTTTATCCTTTGCCATGGTTTTGTCAGCTTACTTTTGTTTTCGACTCTTGAGTTTTATTATCAATTTGGTAGCTTTATATTCAAGTGCATGTCATTGAACTTGTCGAACGTGGACTAATTAAAAACAAAAGTAGATAAAAGTAAGTTCGTTTGTTTACACATGAAATATGTTCGTAATACGAACACTGAATACTACAAAGACACAAATACAACTCGCAGTTAATTAATGCAAATTATGACCAAGAAATATTTTTTGACATGTTAAGTTCTTAAAGGAAGATAATCATGCGTTGTATAGACCAGGTATTCAATGCCCTATAGATATGTACAAAATTGAAGATAAAAATATAAACAATTTTAAAAGCGAAAAATGACGAATAGGTCATAAGTAATAAGTGATAAAATAGAATTTATAAGTAAAGACACTTCCCGAAAACTCGTAAGGTTTGAACATCACAAAGGTAAACCACATCATGAAAGTTATAAATGTTGATATTGAATTACCTGAACATATTCCACAATATGCTTGACATCTTTTGTGAGCAATTCTATATAAGGTTCCAGTAGTAGCAGTACATAAACTGTACTTCATCTCATATACAATACAAGAAAAATTGGTATCCTCATCATCACTGCATGTATTTTTTAGAGCTACAAAGAATACAGAATGGACAAAATTAATGGAATATACAACCCATGCCTATTCAAAACAGCAAATACTACTTGTAAATTTACCTGAAGTAGTGTTTTTTGCAAAAGAATTAACTATGGTTGCAAATAAATTCATATTAGGTATGAAATATATGATGAAAATATCATGACTGTTTCGTCGAAAGATTAGGAACCTGTAAAATTAGCGAAAGACTTGAAAGGGACATTCTCGAATCACATATAACATGATATAACGATAGCTTATAAAGTACCTACATGATATTAAAACTGTTGAAGCTGCTTGGATCGTTGGAGTGTTTGCCACAGCTAATGTGATGGATGCATTTGATGGAATCACATGCATATTGCCAGTCGTTGGTACGGAAGTGTAAACTTGGACCATTGTTGGTTGCACAGTTGTTTGTTGAATTGTCGTTGATGCAGCAACTGTTGGTCCAGCTGTCGTCAGTTTAGAAGTTATTGACATTGTTGTTGTTGCTTAAAAAGTAGATGATTTATTATGTAAAAATTTAATAAAAAACCTGGACATATCATTCTATTGTTTTATTTTCAAACTTTATTAAGTTTTCATGCAAAGCAATGAATAATATAATATGGATATATGCAAGTATATAACCACCAAAACGGCACATAGTAAGACAGAGATACCTTCGCACGGTACCTTGCTATCCACAATTCATGTATTTAGTTTTGATGTTATAATTGTTATTTTCATCGGATTTTGTCAAATGTCTTATCGTTTGTGGTTGTAAATCTTATTTTTTCTGTTGTATTCGTGTGTTATGGTAAAGATAATTAGTCACCCAGTTCATTTATTAGATTTTAATTTTAGGTCAACTAAATTTATACGATATATTAGGTTTACAGTGTGATTTTTCTATTTTAGTAGTGACATGTTTTTTTTATATTATAATATTTATATGAGTTAGATTGTGACACGGTTTTTGTTTATTGCCCTTATCTGTCTCTTTTTAAATCGGTTTACGATTGGAACAACAGTACTATCGCCCATTCACGGTCAGGTTTTCCCCGTAGCTTACTGATTTGTGTTGAAAAGAACTAGTAATCAGGGTAATGCATGTCGAGCATGACCTTAAAAAATTGAAAACACGCTTAATAATTTCGTAAAGCTTGCGTCAAATGCGTTTTTTCTGGATTTACTTTCATCAGGAACGCTCAAAGCTAAACATTTGAAATCCGAAGATGTATAAGCACAGAAACTGTTGAAGAGCTATATGTCAAAAATACCTAAAATAAATAGCCAAATTCATCTAAAGTCAACTTTGCTTTTGAGATTTCTAATCACGCACAATTGATCAGTTTGCATGAGGCAGATTATATTCTATATATTTACCACTGAATTGTCCAAAAACACATGATTGTGTAGCACAATAACACTTCTCATGATAGTAGATGGGCAGCTGTGTACATTGCGTCATCTGAAACAGTCACATCTTCATTTGTTTAAGCCCTATGAATGCTCATTTGATGTCCGTAACTTTTACATATTTCATCATGGTTATTTATTTTTACATTTTATTAAATACTAGACTTTATTTTGTTGTAGCAAACAAATATCTTTGTCACTTTAATATATACATGAAAAGAAATATAGCAATGTTACATCATCCAGATAACAGATAACAAAATATTGTGTTAAAGAATCGACATTCAATTACCCTTCTCAAACTGCTTGACCGATGTCTTGTTAAAAGTATCTTCAGACGTGAATATATGCTTCGCCACCATATTTGAGTAAAATCGAGAGGTAATACATATTGACAAAGTTAGGAATATGTTAAAACGGCAATCTTTCTCTTGTAAATAAATTATTGAAACTCTGGCAGATTGGAAACTAAGTATTAATTAGAAATTTTTAATTGATGTTTATATTAATGTTTCATGTTCTGTCCGACTCGGCTTCTGTTAAAATCATTATTTATTTAGGTGGACGATACACATTTTATTACTAGATTTATGATGTCTGTGGTAGAGACGGCAATGTTTTCTTAACCGTCTCATGACTTGGTGCACGTGTTAATTTTTCAATCTTTGTCAGGTTTATTCAGTCAGTTGCATTGATAGTTAGTAGCAGTATAGAAGTGCAAAATTCAAATTAATATTATTTGGTTATTTCACAACTTTTCACAACTTCTTTAAAATGCCGCCAGTTCGTAAAAAGCGTGTTTCCAGTAAGAAAAGTAAGAAAAGTGACACACCAGTTGTACAGAATTTCAATACAGAATTGACATTTGACGAAGTTAAAGAAAAACTAAGGAAGCGAGGCATCAGGGCTCCATCAACGTTCACAAAAGAGCAGTTATTGGAACTATTAAATGAGAATTCAGGACAGGATAATACAGTTATGCTCGAAATTCCAGCATTAACTCAACTTACCACCAGTTTAAACAACATGGAGCAAACTGTTCAAAATCAAGGAACTTTAATTCAGTCGCTTTTAGTTCGAGAATCAAATATCATTAGTCAACCTGCAGTCGTTAGTGATATAAATAATGGAGTACATCATGATACAGGATCTTATCACACTACCAAGGTTTCCTCAGGCATGTTTCCGCATGTTCAAGCAGTGGCGCCGAACGTTCGGAAGCAGATTTTAGAAGGCAAGTACATTAATCTGGCTACCCTTCTTAACAATCAAGAAAACGTACAAGATTACAAAACCGTTGATGAATCTGACGGGTCCGTTCTGTTAATCAAACATCGCGATCCCCGCCTTCAAAGAAACTTGTCTATACGAGAATTTCTAGAAGCTTTTAGTATTTACAAAAATATTATCTGTGAAAAGCAAGACCGACGAATCGAATTCGATATGTATATTCAAGATGTCATTGATATCTCTGCAAGATATAAAGGTCCCGTTTTCTACGAGTATCACAAGGCTTTCGCAAATAAGGTAGCTGCTATCAAACTGACCCACGGTAAAGTTGTAGATTGGTCCACCAGAGACGAAAAACTCTATTCATCCATCACAAGTGGACAAATAATTAAGGAATGTGAAACATGCGGTAGTCTTGGGCATCTCACAGCTAACAACAAACGTTACCAAGCTTTGGTCAGTTGAATAATCGATCCAAACCAACTTATAATCAAACTCATTTTCAGAAATCACAAGTTGGGAGTAAAGATCGTGTTGATTCCAATACAGATATACGATGACGCCCTGCTCTTTTCTTTCGTGGTCGGGAAGTGTGTAACAATTTCTTATCAGGAAAATGTTTCAAGGGGACAAAATGTTCATTCGCCCATGTCAATACTAGATCATCTACTGGTGCTACTACGAACAGTAGGCCGTCACAAGAACAAGCGCAGACAAAAAATTGACTAGTGTCCACGCCTATTGATATCGATCAACTTGAATTTGAACTTACACATTATCCAGATAAAAATTTTGTTTTTAATTTAATTAATGAACTTCGATACGGTTTTGACACAGGCATAAACGTACTACCAAGTAAATCTTTGGAATGTAAGAATTTATTGTCTACCAAGAAATTTCCCGATGATGTTACGAAACTGGTAGATGACGAACTTCGTAAAGGATACCTTATTGGACCATTTACAAAACCTCCGTTTGATACTTATAGAATTAGTCCGATAGGTATTGTTGAAGGAAAATATTCAAAAAGAAACGATTAATTCTAGACCTTTTGGCTCCTCACAACAATGATGAGCATCACAGCATCAATGATTTGATAAATAAGGAAGACTATTCATTAACCTATGTAAGAATTGACGACGCTATAAAAATAATTAAGTCATTAGGAATTAAAAGTCAATTATGTAAGTGTGACGTAACCGATGCATTCAAATTAATACTTGTACATAATTCTTTATGGCGATTTTATGGATTAAAATGGAATGACATGTACTATTTTTATACTCGTTTAGCATTTGGTTGCCGTTCAAGTCCCAAGATATTCGATACATTATCAGTGGCAATATGTTGGATCTTACAAAATAATTACGGTTTGCGGCACGTGTTACATTTGTTAGACGATTTTCTCCTGATTAACAATCCTTACGTAGATGCTACAAGGAATATGAACACAATGCTATATGTATCTAATAGTTTGAAGATTCCTCTCAGCGCTCATAAAACAGTTGGTCCATCTACTTCATTAGAATGTCTCGGCATCATTCTCGATTCAATGCATATGATTGCTAAATTACCTGATGAGAAGCTTGTTCGAATTAAGGATATTTTATACAGCTATCTTAATAGACGTTCATGTACTAAGCGTGAAATGTTAAGTTTATTGGGTCATCTCAATTATGCATGTAAAGTAATTATACCAGGGAGATCGTTTGTGTCGTATTTATTGACATTAGCACACTCCGTTAGAGAACTTTATCATCACGTTACAATTACAAAGGGATGTAGAGATGACATGGCAATGTGGTTTAAATTCCTAAGTCAGTGGAATGGTATATCATTTTTTATCAGCGATAACGTTATTAATGCGTCCGATTTTCATTTATTTACGAATGCTTCATCAACAATCGGATACGGAGGTTATTTTAGGAAAAGGTGGTTTCAAGGCATTTGGTCCGACGATTTTATTCGGCCCGATGAGGAGTCTTTCTCAATGGCTTACTTAGAATTGTATCCGATTGTTATATCTGCTATTTTATGGGGGCATGAATGGTCTTCTAAACGCATTCTTTTTCATTGTGATAATATGTCTAGTGTGTACATTATTAATAAGGGTCGTTCAAAGTGTAACGTAATTATGAATCTTGTTCGCCGTTTAACTTGGTGTGCGGCTAAATTTAATTTTGTTGTACATGCTGTACATGTACCAGGGAAAGAAAATAACATAGCAGATGCTCTTTCTCGTTACCAGATGAAGCGGTTTCGACAATTGGCTCCGGACGCTTCGCCAAATCCATGCACCTGCCCTCCTTATTCCGAAATTCTGTGGAGTTAGATCAAGCAGTCGACAGCTTATGGAATAAAAGTATCAATGTGAATACCCGCAATGTTTATTCAACAGGATATAAATGTTTTATTCAATTTTGTGGCAATCATATCACTGGATTCAACTCAAGGAGTTTCAATATGTCTAAAGTTTCGGAAGATTTATTGATCTATTTCGTTGCCCATTGCCAATCAGTGTTAAAACTGAAATATTCAACAATCAAATTATATCTCGCTGGAGTTCGTTTTCATGGAGTTAATTTTGATAATGTGAACCCACTTTGTGATAAATTTGGTCATACATACCAACGCTTGCAAAATGTGTTAAATGGATTTAAAAAATCTGAGAGTAAGCCATTACGACAAAAGTTGCCAATAACGTTTAAAATTCTACAGGAAATAGTAACTTGTTTGCAATGTGGATTTTTCAATCATGATTATATGGACTTAACATTTCAAACAGCGTGTGTTCTGACATTTTATGGTTTCCTGAGATGCAATGAGTTTACATGTAGAACTGTGTTTGATCCAGATTCAAATTTTTGCGTTTCTGACATAAATTTCGTTTCAGAATCCGAAGTAACTGTTAATTTAAAAGCTACAAAGACAGATATATTCCGACAAGGTATTATAATTTCCTTGTTCAAGATAGAGGGCGTCGTTTGTCCGTATAAATTGCTATCCCAGCTGATGAGTGTAAGATTAAACCTAAACGCAAAGCAGAATGATTCGTTTTTCGTTGAAGAAACCGGAAAACCACTTTCCCGGAACTATTTTATAAGCAAGCTGAAAACAATACTCATAGCATTAGGATATAGTGACAAGGATTATAGCGGACATTCTTTTCGATCAGGTGCGGCCACAAGTGCTAGTTCTCAAGGTATTGAGGACAGCATGATACAAACACTGGGACGTTGGAAATCAGATTGTTTTAAACGTTACATTAGAACTTCTAAATTGGATATTAAATCCGCGCTGGAAAAGATTAAATAACAAGATACAATGCAGAAAACGTTTTTTACAATCGGTTATAACTTTGTAACTTGTCCTCCATCCTAGCCTTGTGTCTTTTCTTCTCACGTTGATCTCAATATTGTGGTTAAGGAATTTTATATTGACATTAATTTTTCTCTAGATCAACTTTAATTTTAACAAGACACAAGGCTTCATCAGGCACAACATCTTTATTTTTTTGGGGTTACTCAATATGCAACTTGGGCAGGCAACATAACGTTACATATTTCGTTTTTGGGCTAAGATATTTTATTTTGGCCAAATATAATATCGTTTCCCCAAAACATTTCTGAGTAGTTAGGATGCCTACGTGCCCTAACGAGGAATAGTCTCATCTTGATTGCTCAACAGCTCTATTTCACGTCGGTCTATGCCCACAAAGATTTACTCGTATGCGGTACCACGTGGAAAATCAAGTAAGGCTATACCGCTCGGGAACGGCTTGCTAAAGTACTCTGAGACAAGTAGACTGGTAGTCGTACACACACGTGTATGCAAATACCCCTATGGTGACGCATTTCTGTCAAAGATATGTGGCTAGCTCAGGCACAGTATTTAGCGGCAAATTATCCTTAATTATCTGAGAACACACTATCATTTTATGTACATACTGTGTGTTTTGTGTCAACTGCAGGTAGCATGTAATTTGTTTTGTTCTTGATTTACAATATGACAGAACTGAGTGAATTACATGATACTAGAGAAAAAATATCCTCAAGCATTCACACAGTGTGCCGCGCACACTGCTCGAATAGTTAAGTATAATGTTGGCGTCAGTTAGTTTACATTCATCGCTTTTTATTCACTGACGCCAAGGAAGTTTTCTGTAACATAACGTGTTGCCCTTAAGCCCAAATATTTGTATAATAAAAATAATTATTTTATTATGTTTTATATTTTTTCAGTACTCGAACAAATCAGACTGGGTATCTTGAAATACTTCCTGCTGGACGTTTACAGGCTTTATATCAACAATAACTACTTTCGTAATTATGGTATATTGTCTGTGATCGTTCTTATAGACGGTCATTAAGCTATCAATTATCTGCGGTCAAGGTTAATTTATATTTATTTGTACATCTCTAATCATTTTTCACGCCTGTAATTCTCTTATCAAAGGTCTATTAAGGTCAACGCATTGAGGTTTTATTAGTTAATTGGCTTTGGTCTGTTGTGTCGGTATTAACTTTGGATCATACGCTTGATGTGTTTTTATTATGTTTGAAACATGTTGTATAAATTAGAAATTTTTAATTGATGTTTATATTAATGTTTCATGTTCTGTCCGACTCGGCTTCTGTTAAAATCATTATTTATTTAGGTGGACGATACACATTTTATTACTAGATTTATGATGTCTGTGGTAGAGACGGCAATGTTTTCTTAACCGTCTCATGATTTGGTGCACGTGTTAATTTTTCAACCTTTGTCAGGTTTATTCAGTCAGTTGCATTGATAGTTAGTAGCAGTATAGAAGTGCAAAATTCAAATTAACCCTCCAGCCGCCCCAACACCGCCGATTTTTATGAAGATGTTGTGCCTTTATGGTTCACGTTATGTTACTATTTTAAATGATCAGGCCAGACATTTATGAACATTTTCTGAGTAGTTAGGGTGTCTACGTGCCTTAACGAGGAATAGTCTCATCTTGATTGCTCAACAGCTCTATTTCACGTCGGTCTATGCCCACAAAGATTTACTCTTATGCGGTACCACGTGGAAAATCAAGTAAGGCTATACCGCTCGGGAACGGCTTGCTAAAGTACTCTGAGACAAGTAGACTGGTAGTCGTACACACACGTGTATGCAAATACCCCTATGGTGACGCATTTCTGTCAAAGATATGTGGCTAGCTCAGGCACAGTATTTTAGCGGCAAATTATCCTTAATTATCTGAGAACACACTATCATTTTATGTACATACTGTGTGTTTTGTGTCAACTGCAGGTAGCATGTAATTTGTTTTGTTCTTGATTTACAATATGACAGAACTGAGTGAATTACATGATACTAGAGAAAAAATATCCTCAAGCATTCACACAGTGTGCCGCGCACACTGCTCGGATAGTTAAGTATAATGTTGGCGTCAGTTAGTTTACATTCATCGCTTTTTATTCACTGACGCCAAGGAAGTTTTCTGTAACATAACGTGTTGCCCTTAAGCCCAAATATTTGTATAATAAAAATAATTATTTTATTATGTTTTATATTTTTTCAGTACTCGAACAAATCAGACTGGGTATCTTGAAATACTTCCTGCTGGACGTTTACAGGCTTTATATCAACAATAACTACTTTCGTAATTATGGTATATTGGTCCAATGACACAGTTATCGTCCTTTGGTTTTCGTTGTCTACGAATATAGTCCCTAGTGTAAACAGTGTATAACTTGCATGTCTTATTTGATACACTTTCCCAATTTATTTCTTGATATTAAATGCATGAAATATCAAGTAGGGGGATGTAATTACATGTAAAAAAAAATTGGGTGCTGAATCTTTATGTTAAGAAGTAAATTGGTCCAGTTCTAAAAGGTCAAATTTTAGCACGTCTGAAGCTGTCAAACTGAATTTTACACCCCCTTAACACAGAATTGTCAATATTTTGAGTTAGAGCTGGTAGAAGTTTCTATAATTTTGATATTATTTGTCTCACTGGTAGTACACTACACTGTAAAAATCTTTTTGAGAAAGAGCAGGTGCGATTTTTTTAATTTGAATTTATTGTCTAAAAGAAATGCACTACGAAATAACTGTGTTCTCGGGCCTAAGAGATGGATTCCTGAAATCTAGATTCTGTACTTTGGCAACTTTCCTGAATGATTTGCTGGTTTCAGTTTGTCAAACTCAATCAAAGTAAAGGATTTACATCTTTGGTTTACAGAAATTCTGTTAAAATGTGCCATTTTGGCATTCTACGGCTATAATAAGCATTTTAAAGCAGTTTACATTTTATGGCTAAGAGGCATGCTGACTTTCTATCTGACAGCTTTTTTGTTCCTGATATTTGTGTTTCTATGATTAAATCAAATTTAATTAACCATTTGTGAACTCTGGATATAGAGAAAAGTAGATTATCACAGGAAAAAAGTGCAGATATTTGTATTCACGGCCATGGTTAAACGGCCTAATAGATGTATGTAAAATGTGAAGAGCTTTGTACATCAAATCTGTAGTCCATCACAAATATTTCACTAAATCTGTAAAAAAAGCACTTTATTATACTCAGTACACCTTACTCCTTTCATAAGCTACCATTTTTTTTCTCTGTATGATAGTAAGTGGTCCAACTTTATGCCTATTAAGGCTAAAACTAAATGCAAGTTTTCCATTGAAAAGTGAAAAAACTGGCCATCAGACCATATTGTTTCTAAAAAAATTAAATGCAAGAGTCCTTTTGCAATTAGACTTCTTGTATCATAACGCCTTAGCATAGAAATGAGCAAAAAGTTACACATTTTCATTTCTAATAGCTTCTGTGTGCATTTTTATATGTCAATATGGGCTACCGCCTAAATCGACTCTAAATAATTCTCAGTACTACATGGCCCAAGACCATTTTATACTCATGTGGTATGCTTTTTGACACTTTTCTATACATTTAAAGTACATTTTATATATATGAAAGAATAAATTAGGCATAAAAAACTTCAAAATCTTCAAATTGGCTGAGAAAAATGCATATTTATATAAGGCCTCCCTAAATTGGAAAATCTCTATTTTCAGGCATAGGCTTATATAAATTTAACTTTGGAATAATTACAATACATCTGATAAATAAAAGAGTGTTCAGATGCTTTTAATACTTAATATTTGATATTCAAGAGCATTTAAAAAGCAAATTTTTGCAAAATTTCAAATTTTAAGGCCAAAATCTTGACAGTTGAAGATATTTGATTTACACGTCAAAAATAAACATTCAAATGTCTATATTAAAATGACCCTAGTGTCTCTAATATATGTCATATGGCCATGAAACTTGGCAACCTATCTCACAATTGCCTAAGCTTAGGTTATGCAAAGTTTTATAAAGATTGGTCAAGTCTTTCTGTCCTATTAGGTCCAAGGACACAGTTATCGTCCTTTGGTTTTCGTTGTCTACGAATATAGTCCCTAGTGTAAACAGTGTATAACTTGCATGTCTTATTTGATACACTTTCCCAATTTATTTCTTGATATTAAATGCATGAAATATCAAGTAGGGGGATGTAATTACATGTAAAAAAAAATTGGGTGCTGAATCTTTATGTTAAGAAGTAAATTGGTCCAGTTCTAAAAGGTCAAATTTTAGCACGTCTGAAGCTGTCAAACTGAATTTTACACCCCCTTAACACAGAATTGTCAATATTTTGAGTTAGAGCTGGTAGAAGTTTCTATAATTTTGATATTATTTGTCTCACTGGTAGTACACTACACTGTAAAAATCTTTTTGAGAAAGAGCAGGTGCGATTTTTTTAATTTGAATTTATTGTCTAAAAGAAATGCACTACGAAATAACTGTGTTCTCGGGCCTAAGAGATGGATTCCTGAAATCTAGATTCTGTACTTTGGCAACTTTCCTGAATGATTTGCTGGTTTCAGTTTGTCAAACTCAATCAAAGTAAAGGATTTACATCTTTGGTTTACAGAAATTCTGTTAAAATGTGCCATTTTGGCATTCTACGGCTATAATAAGCATTTTAAAGCAGTTTACATTTTATGGCTAAGAGGCATGCTGACTTTCTATCTGACAGCTTTTTTGTTCCTGATATTTGTGTTTCTATGATTAAATCAAATTTAATTAACCATTTGTGAACTCTGGATATAGAGAAAAGTAGATTATCACAGGAAAAAAGTGCAGATATTTGTATTCACGGCCATGGTTAAACGGCCTAATAGATGTATGTAAAATGTGAAGAGCTTTGTACATCAAATCTGTAGTCCATCACAAATATTTCACTAAATCTGTAAAAAAAGCACTTTATTATACTCAGTACACCTTACTCCTTTCATAAGCTACCATTTTTTTTCTCTGTATGATAGTAAGTGGTCCAACTTTATGCCTATTAAGGCTAAAACTAAATGCAAGTTTTCCATTGAAAAGTGAAAAAACTGGCCATCAGACCATATTGTTTCTAAAAAAATTAAATGCAAGAGTCCTTTTGCAATTAGACTTCTTGTATCATAACGCCTTAGCATAGAAATGAGCAAAAAGTTACACATTTTCATTTCTAATAGCTTCTGTGTGCATTTTTATATGTCAATATGGGCTACCGCCTAAATCGACTCTAAATAATTCTCAGTACTACATGGCCCAAGACCATTTTATACTCATGTGGTATGCTTTTTGACACTTTTCTATACATTTAAAGTACATTTTATATATATGAAAGAATAAATTAGGCATAAAAAACTTCAAAATCTTCAAATTGGCTGAGAAAAATGCATATTTATATAAGGCCTCCCTAAATTGGAAAATCTCTATTTTCAGGCATAGGCTTATATAAATTTAACTTTGGAATAATTACAATACATCTGATAAATAAAAGAGTGTTCAGATGCTTTTAATACTTAATATTTGATATTCAAGAGCATTTAAAAAGCAAATTTTTGCAAAATTTCAAATTTTAAGGCCAAAATCTTGACAGTTGAAGATATTTGATTTACACGTCAAAAATAAACATTCAAATGTCTATATTAAAATGACCCTAGTGTCTCTAATATATGTCATATGGCCATGAAACTTGGCAACCTATCTCACAATTGCCTAAGCTTAGGTTATGCAAAGTTTTATAAAGATTGGTCAAGTCTTTCTGTCCTATTAGGTCCAAGGACACAGTTATCGTCCTTTGGTTTTCGTTGTCTACGAATATAGTCCCTAGTGTAAACAGTGTATAACTTGCATGTCTTATTTGATACACTTTCCCAATTTATTTCTTGATATTAAATGCATGAAATATCAAGTAGGGGGATGTAATTACATGTAAAAAAAAATTGGGTGCTGAATCTTTATGTTAAGAAGTAAATTGGTCCAGTTCTAAAAGGTCAAATTTTAGCACGTCTGAAGCTGTCAAACTGAATTTTACACCCCCTTAACACAGAATTGTCAATATTTTGAGTTAGAGCTGGTAGAAGTTTCTATAATTTTGATATTATTTGTCTCACTGGTAGTACACTACACTGTAAAAATCTTTTTGAGAAAGAGCAGGTGCGATTTTTTTAATTTGAATTTATTGTCTAAAAGAAATGCACTACGAAATAACTGTGTTCTCGGGCCTAAGAGATGGATTCCTGAAATCTAGATTCTGTACTTTGGCAACTTTCCTGAATGATTTGCTGGTTTCAGTTTGTCAAACTCAATCAAAGTAAAGGATTTACATCTTTGGTTTACAGAAATTCTGTTAAAATGTGCCATTTTGGCATTCTACGGCTATAATAAGCATTTTAAAGCAGTTTACATTTTATGGCTAAGAGGCATGCTGACTTTCTATCTGACAGCTTTTTTGTTCCTGATATTTGTGTTTCTATGATTAAATCAAATTTAATTAACCATTTGTGAACTCTGGATATAGAGAAAAGTAGATTATCACAGGAAAAAAGTGCAGATATTTGTATTCACGGCCATGGTTAAACGGCCTAATAGATGTATGTAAAATGTGAAGAGCTTTGTACATCAAATCTGTAGTCCATCACAAATATTTCACTAAATCTGTAAAAAAAGCACTTTATTATACTCAGTACACCTTACTCCTTTCATAAGCTACCATTTTTTTTCTCTGTATGATAGTAAGTGGTCCAACTTTATGCCTATTAAGGCTAAAACTAAATGCAAGTTTTCCATTGAAAAGTGAAAAAACTGGCCATCAGACCATATTGTTTCTAAAAAAATTAAATGCAAGAGTCCTTTTGCAATTAGACTTCTTGTATCATAACGCCTTAGCATAGAAATGAGCAAAAAGTTACACATTTTCATTTCTAATAGCTTCTGTGTGCATTTTTATATGTCAATATGGGCTACCGCCTAAATCGACTCTAAATAATTCTCAGTACTACATGGCCCAAGACCATTTTATACTCATGTGGTATGCTTTTTGACACTTTTCTATACATTTAAAGTACATTTTATATATATGAAAGAATAAATTAGGCATAAAAAACTTCAAAATCTTCAAATTGGCTGAGAAAAATGCATATTTATATAAGGCCTCCCTAAATTGGAAAATCTCTATTTTCAGGCATAGGCTTATATAAATTTAACTTTGGAATAATTACAATACATCTGATAAATAAAAGAGTGTTCAGATGCTTTTAATACTTAATATTTGATATTCAAGAGCATTTAAAAAGCAAATTTTTGCAAAATTTCAAATTTTAAGGCCAAAATCTTGACAGTTGAAGATATTTGATTTACACGTCAAAAATAAACATTCAAATGTCTATATTAAAATGACCCTAGTGTCTCTAATATATGTCATATGGCCATGAAACTTGGCAACCTATCTCACAATTGCCTAAGCTTAGGTTATGCAAAGTTTTATAAAGATTGGTCAAGTCTTTCTGTCCTATTAGGTCCAAGGACACAGTTATCGTCCTTTGGTTTTCGTTGTCTACGAATATAGTCCCTAGTGTAAACAGTGTATAACTTGCATGTCTTATTTGATACACTTTCCCAATTTATTTCTTGATATTAAATGCATGAAATATCAAGTAGGGGGATGTAATTACATGTAAAAAAAAATTGGGTGCTGAATCTTTATGTTAAGAAGTAAATTGGTTCAGTTCTAAAAGGTCAAATTTTAGCACGTCTGAAGCTGTCAAACTGAATTTTACACCCCCTTAACACAGAATTGTCAATATTTTGAGTTAGAGCTGGTAGAAGTTTCTATAATTTTGATATTATTTGTCTCACTGGTAG
Organism: Mytilus galloprovincialis; assembly: GCF_965363235.1. NCBI lineage: Eukaryota > Metazoa > Mollusca > Bivalvia > Mytilida > Mytilidae > Mytilus > Mytilus galloprovincialis. The sequence goes on along the minus strand of NC_134839.1, from coordinate 29,283,847 downwards.
TACACTAAACTGTAAAAATCTTTTTGAGAAAGAGCAGGTGCGATTTTTTTAATTTGAATTTATTGTCTAAAAGAAATGCACTACGAAATAACTGTGTTCTCGGGCCTAAGAGATGGATTCCTGAAATCTAGATTCTGTACTTTGGCAACTTTCCTGAATGATTTGCTGGTTTCAGTTTGTCAAACTCAATCAAAGTAAAGGATTTACATCTTTGGTTTACAGAAATTCTGTTAAAATGTGCCATTTTGGCATTCTACGGCTATAATAAGCATTTTAAAGCAGTTTACATTTTATGGCTAAGAGGCATGCTGACTTTCTATCTGACAGCTTTTTTGTTCCTGATATTTGTGTTTCTATGATTAAATCAAATTTAATTAACCATTTGTGAACTCTGGATATAGAGAAAAGTAGATTATCACAGGAAAAAAGTGCAGATATTTGTATTCACGGCCATGGTTAAACGGCCTAATAGATGTATGTAAAATGTGAAGAGCTTTGTACATCAAATCTGTAGTCCATCACAAATATTTCACTAAATCTGTAAAAAAAGCACTTTATTATACTCAGTACACCTTACTCCTTTCATAAGCTACCATTTTTTTTCTCTGTATGATAGTAAGTGGTCCAACTTTATGCCTATTAAGGCTAAAACTAAATGCAAGTTTTCCATTGAAAAGTGAAAAAACTGGCCATCAGACCATATTGTTTCTAAAAAAATTAAATGCAAGAGTCCTTTTGCAATTAGACTTCTTGTATCATAACGCCTTAGCATAGAAATGAGCAAAAAGTTACACATTTTCATTTCTAATAGCTTCTGTGTGCATTTTTATATGTCAATATGGGCTACCGCCTAAATCGACTCTAAATAATTCTCAGTACTACATGGCCCAAGACCATTTTATACTCATGTGGTATGCTTTTTGACACTTTTCTATACATTTAAAGTACATTTTATATATATGAAAGAATAAATTAGGCATAAAAAACTTCAAAATCTTCAAATTGGCTGAGAAAAATGCATATTTATATAAGGCCTCCCTAAATTGGAAAATCTCTATTTTCAGGCATAGGCTTATATAAATTTAACTTTGGAATAATTACAATACATCTGATAAATAAAAGAGTGTTCAGATGCTTTTAATACTTAATATTTGATATTCAAGAGCATTTAAAAAGCAAATTTTTGCAAAATTTCAAATTTTAAGGCCAAAATCTTGACAGTTGAAGATATTTGATTTACACGTCAAAAATAAACATTCAAATGTCTATATTAAAATGACCCTAGTGTCTCTAATATATGTCATATGGCCATGAAACTTGGCAACCTATCTCACAATTGCCTAAGCTTAGGTTATGCAAAGTTTTATAAAGATTGGTCAAGTCTTTCTGTCCTATTAGGTCCAAGGACACAGTTATCGTCCTTTGGTTTTCGTTGTCTACGAATATAGTCCCTAGTGTAAACAGTGTATAACTTGCATGTCTTATTTGATACACTTTCCCAATTTATTTCTTGATATTAAATGCATGAAATATCAAGTAGGGGGATGTAATTACATGTAAAAAAAAATTGGGTGCTGAATCTTTATGTTAAGAAGTAAATTGGTTCAGTTCTAAAAGGTCAAATTTTAGCACGTCTGAAGCTGTCAAACTGAATTTTACACCCCCTTAACACAGAATTGTCAATATTTTGAGTTAGAGCTGGTAGAAGTTTCTATAATTTTGATATTATTTGTCTCACTGGTAGTACACTAAACTGTAAAAATCTTTTTGAGAAAGAGCAGGTGCGATTTTTTTAATTTGAATTTATTGTCTAAAAGAAATGCACTACGAAATAACTGTGTTCTCGGGCCTAAGAGATGGATTCCTGAAATCTAGATTCTGTACTTTGGCAACTTTCCTGAATGATTTGCTGGTTTCAGTTTGTCAAACTCAATCAAAGTAAAGGATTTACATCTTTGGTTTACAGAAATTCTGTTAAAATGTGCCATTTTGGCATTCTACGGCTATAATAAGCATTTTAAAGCAGTTTACATTTTATGGCTAAGAGGCATGCTGACTTTCTATCTGACAGCTTTTTTGTTCCTGATATTTGTGTTTCTATGATTAAATCAAATTTAATTAACCATTTGTGAACTCTGGATATAGAGAAAAGTAGATTATCACAGGAAAAAAGTGCAGATATTTGTATTCACGGCCATGGTTAAACGGCCTAATAGATGTATGTAAAATGTGAAGAGCTTTGTACATCAAATCTGTAGTCCATCACAAATATTTCACTAAATCTGTAAAAAAAGCACTTTATTATACTCAGTACACCTTACTCCTTTCATAAGCTACCATTTTTTTTCTCTGTATGATAGTAAGTGGTCCAACTTTATGCCTATTAAGGCTAAAACTAAATGCAAGTTTTCCATTGAAAAGTGAAAAAACTGGCCATCAGACCATATTGTTTCTAAAAAAATTAAATGCAAGAGTCCTTTTGCAATTAGACTTCTTGTATCATAACGCCTTAGCATAGAAATGAGCAAAAAGTTACACATTTTCATTTCTAATAGCTTCTGTGTGCATTTTTATATGTCAATATGGGCTACCGCCTAAATCGACTCTAAATAATTCTCAGTACTACATGGCCCAAGACCATTTTATACTCATGTGGTATGCTTTTTGACACTTTTCTATACATTTAAAGTACATTTTATATATATGAAAGAATAAATTAGGCATAAAAAACTTCAAAATCTTCAAATTGGCTGAGAAAAATGCATATTTATATAAGGCCTCCCTAAATTGGAAAATCTCTATTTTCAGGCATAGGCTTATATAAATTTAACTTTGGAATAATTACAATACATCTGATAAATAAAAGAGTGTTCAGATGCTTTTAATACTTAATATTTGATATTCAAGAGCATTTAAAAAGCAAATTTTTGCAAAATTTCAAATTTTAAGGCCAAAATCTTGACAGTTGAAGATATTTGATTTACACGTCAAAAATAAACATTCAAATGTCTATATTAAAATGACCCTAGTGTCTCTAATATATGTCATATGGCCATGAAACTTGGCAACCTATCTCACAATTGCCTAAGCTTAGGTTATGCAAAGTTTTATAAAGATTGGTCAAGTCTTTCTGTCCTATTAGGTCCAAGGACACAGTTATCGTCCTTTGGTTTTCGTTGTCTACGAATATAGTCCCTAGTGTAAACAGTGTATAACTTGCATGTCTTATTTGATACACTTTCCCAATTTATTTCTTGATATTAAATGCATGAAATATCAAGTAGGGGGATGTAATTACATGTAAAAAAAAATTGGGTGCTGAATCTTTATGTTAAGAAGTAAATTGGTTCAGTTCTAAAAGGTCAAATTTTAGCACGTCTGAAGCTGTCAAACTGAATTTTACACCCCCTTAACACAGAATTGTCAATATTTTGAGTTAGAGCTGGTAGAAGTTTCTATAATTTTGATATTATTTGTCTCACTGGTAGTACACTAAACTGTAAAAATCTTTTTGAGAAAGAGCAGGTGCGATTTTTTTAATTTGAATTTATTGTCTAAAAGAAATGCACTACGAAATAACTGTGTTCTCGGGCCTATTGTCTGTGATCGTTCTTATAGACGGTCATTAAGCTATCAATTATCTGCGGTCAAGGTTAATTTATATCTATTTGTACATCTCTAATCATTTTTCACGCCTGTAATTCTCGTATCAAAGGTTTATTAAGGTCAACGCATTGAGGTTTTATTAGTTAATTGGCTTTGGTCTGTTGTGTCGGTATTAACTTTGGATCATACGCTTGATGTGTATTTATTATGTTTGAAACATGTTGTATAAATTAGAAATTTTTAATTGATGTTTATATTAATGTTTCATGTTCTGTCCGACTCGGCTTCTGTTAAAATCATTATTCATTTAGGTGGACGATACACATTTTATTACTAGATTTATGATGTCTGTGGTAGAGACGGCAATGTTTTCTTAACCGTCTCATGACTTGGTGCACGTGTTAATTTTTCAATCTTGGTCAGGTTTATTCAGTCAGTTGCATTGATAGTTAGTAGCAGTATAGAAGTGCAAAATTCAAATTAACCCTCCAGCTGACCCAACACCGCCGACTTTTATGAAGATGTTGTGCCTTTATGGTTCACGTTATGTTACTATTTTAAATGATCAGGCCAGACATTTATGAACATTATCTGAGTTGTTAGGGTGCCTACGTGCCTTAACGAGGAATAGTCTCATCTTGATTGCTCAACAGCTCTATTTCACGTCGGTCTATGCCCACAAAGATTTACTCTTATGCGGTACCACGTGGAAAATCAAGTAAGGCTATACCGCTCGGGAACGGCTTCCTAAAGTACTATGAGACAAGTAGACTGGTAGTCGTACACACACGTGTATGCAAATACCCCTATGGTGACGCATTTCTGTCAAAGATATGTGGCTAGCTCAGGCACAGTATTTTAGCGGCAAATTATCCTTAATTATCTGAGAACACACTATCATTTTATGTACATACTGTGTGTTTTGTGTCAACTGCAGGTAGCATGTAATTTGTTCTGTTCTTGATTTACAATATGACAGAACTGAGTGAATTACATGATACTAGAGAAAAAATATCCTCAAGCATTCACACAGTGTGCCGCGCACACTGCTCGGATAGTAAAGTATAATGTTGGCGTCAGTTAGTTTACATTCATCGCTTTTTATTCACTGACGCCAAGGAAGTTTTCTGTAACATAACGTGTTGCCCTTAAGCCCAAATATTTGTATAATAAAAATAATTATTTTATTATGTTTTATATTTTTTCAGTACTCGAACAAATCAGACTGGGTATCTTGAAATACTTCCTGCTGGACGTTTACAGGCTTTATATCAACAATAACTACTTTCGTAATTATGGTATATTGTCTGTGATCGTTCTTATAGACGGTCATTAAGCTATCAATTATCTGCGGTCAAGGTTAATTTATATTTATTTGTACATCTCTAATCATTTTTCACGCCTGTAATTCTCTTATCAAAGGTCTATTAAGGTCAACGCATTGAGGTTTTATTAGTTAATTGGATTTGGTCTGTTGTGTCGGTATTAACTTTGGATCATACGCTTGATGTGTATTTATTATGTTTGAAACATGTTGTATAAATACATGCTTTAAAAATGAAAAAACTGACTTTCGATAATCATGACAAAATTGAGATAAAAAGGCGTTTTCGTTTTGTGTGATGTCAAATTTTTGGTATCGTCGTTGACGTTCACTCTATTTCGACGAACGCTTTTGATTATTCATTAAATATATTATTGATTTTTATGACTATTGGTAATATCTCCTGCAAAAATAAATAATGTGATTAAAGACACAGTCGGCAAAATGATTTTCTGGTAAAAGTTACAGGTTCATCAGTATATATTCTTGTTCACTGTATTAGTCTAGGAGTATTAATGAGAGAAGAAAGAAATGATGGAATGAAGGACATAAAATAACCATTCAGTGTATTCAGGTAATATTAAACCACTTAATTTCAGATGAATAGATGCACAACTGATGCTGATTAAAACATTAGAAAACACATATTTCAAAACAATCTTCACTTACATGATGTCCGTTACCGCAGTGTTTTTTAATTCCATTTTTATCCATCGAGATTTCACACACCTGAAGATGCAGATGAACTTAATAAGTGCTTACATCACAGAGGTATTTACAAATTAAGGTAAAAGCTTTGCGTTCTCTTCAATAATAATAACAGCCAATTAAGTATAATGGTTAATTCTTTCTTAACAAATGTTAACAAATAGTATTATAAGTTAACTACAACTAAAGATAAATGTGTAGCTCATTTTCATCATGTTATTTGTTACAAACCATGTAGACAATATGTATAAGCAATTTGAAATCCTAAATAATGTCGATATAATCTTTTGAACACAGTTGTTATTCACTCGTTCTGTTGGTTGATAACATTTAATCTTGTGCACTTCCCCTTTTTGAAACGACATTAAAAGTTTGCATCTTTGCTATACTTGTTTAACATGTTTAAATAAAGATTATTATTACATTGGTTGCAATAAATTACATTGATTTCCCAGTTAGATAAAAACCGATAATTTCACATGTGAAATAAACGGGGTTATTTCACTCTCTGACGTCATACAACAATAGGCGTTGTCAAGACGTCGATAACGTCGGATCAAAACAAATTGTCAATGCGTAGGAAAAAGTTATAGTTCCTTACATTTTCCACATTAATTTCATAAAAAAAGCCATTTGCCAATGTAATAAAAAGAATAACTAATCGCCGTATTTGAATATCAAAAATAAGACAACTTGTGACCGAACGCCGCTATGGATTAAACTCGTGCAGCGCACTCGTTTAATCCATGCGTCGTTCGGTCACGCGTTGTCTTATTTTTGATATTCAAATACGGCGATTAGTTATACTATAAACATTTTGGAGTATTTAATACCTACATCAGTTCAACAAAAATGGTAATGAGATTAAGGGTTTGTGAAGATGTTGTGTTTTCATGTTATTTTAAAGTGTTTTATTGTATCTTTGTAAAAAATTATTTTGAATTAGAAATGTCGTATTAAATAATCAAAATTCTTTAATAATTGTAGTTGAATTGTATATTACAGAAATGTTTTGTCTTAATATGATTGCCATTAGGGAGAGAGAAAAAAACTAGTGAGTTAAACTGGTTTACATTTGCTAGAGTATAAGAAAGGTTTCAAATCTCACAAAACATGTTTAATCCCACCGCATGTGTACGCCTTTCGCAAGTCGGGAGCCTTTAGCCTTTGTTAGTCACGAATGATCTTTCAATTTTAGATTCATTATATGTGTAGGACTCAAATCTATGGCGGGTGCCAAATCTATGGCAGATTCCTAATCTATGGCAAATGTGACGTTACAAAAGTCATTCAAATCAAATCTATAACAGATTCCTAATCTATGTCAAATGTGACATTACAAACGTCAATCAAATCAAATCTATGGCAGATTTTTGTTTTCACCAAATCTATGCAGATCTTTAGTTTGTGTAATTTTCCGGGGAACATAAAACGTCACAATTGAATAACGCAATATGTCATCATTGCCGCTGTTAACGATGCTAAAATCAATAGATTTAAACACCATTCCAAATAAAGATAGCACCCTTGATAACAATTTGTGGATGGTTTAAAGGAAGATGTGAAATATTAACCAAAAGAGGGAAACAATGTTCTGTACCAGCCGAAGCCAATGGTGAACAAGGGCAACGTTTTTTCCAGTCCCTAATACCTTAGAAAAACAGTTTTGTACTTATTTTACTGTCTACGGCTGGCAAAGTTTATAAAGTGAAAGATAAAATTACCAGATACCAATTTAAATCGTTATCAAATTAAAAACAATGTGTTTACAATGAAATAAATATCATTTCAAAATTCAAACTATTCATTTTATTTATAATCATTTTTGATATAAAAAAAAGAAAAAAATGCCGCTTCTTAATTGTGAAGAGTTTTATTAGTTATGTTTAATGAATGGGTTAACAGGTACTGATAACATGCACAGTTTAGAGCATGCTTATCTTTTACGGGTACATTGTTTTAATCTTGAAGTCTGTATTAAGGAACATGAATTCATCAATTACAATTTTGTTTGTTTGACATCACGATTTGGTTGACCATAACATAATGTTTAATCTCAAATTGTTATAGACATACTCTCGTTCATTTACACTTGCTTACGATAAGTAATTGATCGTATATGTACTGCCTTGTTCTACATTTGCACGAAATCTGCCATAGATTTGGAAGCAACAAAAATCCGCCATAGATTTGGGACGGCATGACAGCACATTTGCCATAGATTAGGAATCTGCCATAGATTTAGAACCCGCCATATATTTAAGACCTACATATGTTTGGGAGGTAAATATGACGTCTTATATCACTGAATCTGTACGCATGTTTGTTACTGTGCAGACTAAAGCCCGTCTACGGGTGCGGAATTTTCTCGCTGTGAAGGTCCATTAGTGGCATATTATTGTTATTTTCTCTTTGGCCTGACTTTTGTCTCTTTAGGTGTCAGACCACTAATTACTCCCTCCAATTTAGATCGTATGTAGCAGTACCCTTTATCTGACACAAGATAGTGCTTTTAATATCCTTGTCTTCTTAAACTAAACAACAAATTTGCAGAAATGAAACTTTTGGTGAAAGAGAAATATATTAAGACCATTTTGAGCCAAAATTTACTTGTCTGTGAGTTTTTATTAAAAATTGAGAATTAATGTGCTCCATAGTATACTTATCTAAGATTTCCAAAAAATCAAGGGTTATTTTTAGAGTACCTCTGTTCGAAGGTCAGTTTTTTTCTTAGAAGGCTTTAAAGGTATGTTGAAATTTGGCATCCAGAAAGCTGATACATGTACAATCAAGGATATACCTGGTTTCTATAAAGTTAAACTTAAGGTAAAATATTTAAAAAGCTGTGAAAATTGCAAAATTTGATTGAACAGAAAGGGATTTTTAATTTTGCGACATTACCCATTTCTGTCTCATTTTTATTTATAACTACATGTAGCTAAACCTTCCACTTATTGACTCTTGAACATACTTCAAATAATTTTTGTTTATGACCGTAATGCTTAAAGCATCGACATGTAATTATATGTTGAGGATATAATGACTATTAATTTTAGAATATGTTGTGTTTCTATTGTGTCGTTGTTCTCCTACTGTATTTGATGCGTTTCCCTCAGTTTTAGTTTGTAGCCAAGCTTTTTTTCAATCGATTTATGAGTTTCGAACAGCGGTATACTACTGTTGCCTTTATTTAATACTTGTTATATTATTAAGACATTCTATTTCATCATACATAACATAACAACTTTGTAGTGTACATTTTGACTTGGATCTTTACATTGCCTTTATGTATTGAGCATCTATCTCAAATTCAATATTCATACTGATTTCACAATATCTTCTTTGATTAAGGAGTTGCATTGGCCTATTGGGTTGATTAAGTGAAAGTCAATTTGTACAAAATCGTATGGCCTCATGTATGCAGTTTTAAGCTAAAGTACTTTAAACATTGTAATATGCATTTTTTTTTGGTATGGCAACGATCAATAACTTCTGATTCTGATTTCAAACAAAGGTAAAATTTAAACGGAAGTATATTTTACCTATTCTTGTTAATCTATTGTGACGAATTATCTCCTGAAGTATTCCAGTATTTATACATCCATGGTTTCCTAACTTTGATTGCATGAGAAAGGTACGTACTTAATTTATAAAGTATTGCATTAGGTTCAGTATTTTTTGTGATGTTACTTTTTAGGATTAGGGTTAGGGTCTATTTTATATCATTACTTCGACATCTCTGTTGATTGACTTTAAGTTTCCGTTGGTATTACTAACTCAGTTTTGGTGCCATGGCTTAGACACAATTATATCATTTTTTACTAAATTTATTATTGTTTTACTTTTATCATTTGACTTAGGTTTCATTACACATCCCTGAGGCAGAAGTAATTTTAACAGGATTTGTTTGTTTACAGATTCATTTCGGTTTTGTTTCTCTACAAGTATTCACGTATGTATACGTTCATTGCTTTTGTGTTTTCAGTTTGAACGTTCATGGATAAGTTAAATCAAGGAAAGCAAGTCAGCACAACCAATTTGTAAGGAGTCATTTGCATTTTCAATCACTGTGACTACTCGTCCTGGAGGGTATCATGAACTAAGTAGGCTATTCATCTGTATCAACACGATTAACAGATTTGTTAATCATAATTTTCTTAAATCTCTTTTTTGAAATTTAGAGATCATTTTGAAACTAATACCAAAACTGTTATTTTGTAGTCATTATCGTAATATGGATTTAAACCCAAATGTTTATCAAGCAACGCTTTCAAAACTTTTGATTTTATTTATATAATTTGAACAACTAAATCACTTAATTATTCTTACTAAAAACATATAGGGTTAATTTCGGTAAATGTCAGTCTTTTCTTATTTTGATGTTAGTCCATTTGTATCCTACTTTTTGAATGTTGAATATTGACTGTATTATTACGAAGCAATGGTTATCATTGTATGTTATTAATGTTTTTAATTATTATTCGTATGTCTTCTATGGACTTTTTTTCGAAGAAATCTTTTTAATCATATGATTGCACTGTACTCTTTCAACATTTCTATTTAAACCAAACCAATTAAATATCGATAATTTCATCATTTCATAAAAAAAAGTGCATAAGTAAACCCATATTCATATATACGTAGTCTGCAGGGCAAGAGTGATCATCGTAGTCTGAACAAATGAGACCTGCAACTTGGTGTCCTACAAGAAAAGCGGTTCATTATATACTATGCGATTTTATTGTTTAAATAATTCAGAAATGCACTGGGCTGACTTTTACTAGTAATACATAAAAAGTTATTTTTATTTAGAAAGATATGTATTTCTATTGAAAAGGTAACTGGACTATAACAAGTTTCAATGAAAATGCGTCGGGCATACATAATCACCTTTAATTAGTTACACTGAAAAACTGCAGATTTGCCTTTAAATGATAAAAACATTGTGTTCACGGCAAATCATAGTTTTTTGAAAGGTCTTCAACATAGATGACCACACAGGTTTTGTCATATTTAGATAAAGTTCCCAATTTATGTTGATTTGTCTTGCGTTCTTTAAACTTTTACTACTTTCAAAATCTGGTTCTGTTAAAGCACTTTTCTGTATGTAATTCAACTTACCGGGTTGAATAACAACGGCGGAGTATGGACAATAAGGTCCTTATTGTGCCTAATGTTTGGTAAAAATTGTTGCCATACATATTCACCAAAACTACTCTAAGGTACAATGCGTTTAGAAGGAAAATACAAATTTCGCTTTAAATACTACCATGTTAACAAACCATGACGAATTTGTATATTTGGTATTTTTTTTTTTTAATTTCCTTGATTCGCATCAATGTTAATAATGTAATGGATTGGAAAAATACGTGCACACCAATAAAAGACTTATTATGTCATTAGCTATATAAAAATAAAGCATCTCTTCAGTTTTGTTGTTGTTCCTTGTCTGCAATAATTTTGCCACATGAGATAACGGTGAATATTAGGGCAATATCAAGACGTTATAACATAAGGATGAAATTTAAAACAAAACTGAAAAATACAAACAAATGATTTCATAAGTAGAAATGTACGTGAGGAAATTTGTGTTCAAGAGCGATGAAATAAGTCACCTGTTATTTTTATGTTCTTTTTGTAAACGTTTGATTCTGTGAGTATATTTTTATGTTAACTTTTGGACCTTTATCTGTTTGTTCATCGGTGAAATACCACCAGATTATAGTACATCACATCCGGTGGTAATAAAAACAAAAAAAAAGTGTCTAGGTAATAAACAAAAGGGCTTTAATGAAAGTAATTTAAGTAAAAGAATCTCACAATGCACTTTTGAATGGTACATAATATACCTGCAACAATGGAGATAAGAGTATGATCTACACATATCCTAGTGTCACAAAAGCACAACGATCCATTGCTCAACAGATTGGGCAGACAGTGTTGTGTATTCTAAAATAGAATCTTTATTTTAAGTCATTTGGTATCTTTTGCAGAGTTGTCTAATTGGCAATGATACGATATTTTTATTATATGGTTAAAGATAAAATAAAAAAATGAATAATAATAATCATTAATAAATTGACCTGTCTTTTTAATACATCGTTACCGGGCGTTTATTTGCATCATGTTGTGCAAATAGTGTTTAATTTGGTTTGAAATAGTTTGTGATAGAAAACGGGTCAATAGTCCTCTGAATTATTTGAATGCTAAACGACTGCAAAATCTTGATTTCAATCATAAAAAGCTTGAAAAAATGGACAAAAATCAAACATCAGAGAAACAACATATTTTACTTCAGAAGTGAAAATAAGTACTTACATGTACATCAGCACAGTTAAAATGCAATTTACCGTCTTGCTTTTCTTCAATGATACAATACTATATAAAGAAAGATAAACTAAGATTACATTCTTTGTTTTGAGGCTAAGGCGGTTTAATAGCATAATCATTTTGCTTTGTTACAGGCATTTTGTAAAATGAATGAATTTTCAGGCAATTTATGAAATGCCTAACTTTGACAGCAATTATTCAAAATGACTAAAATTATCTAGCCATTTTGTAAAATGACTGAATTTTGAAACAAATTCAACAAATTGCCTGTTCAGTTTCAGGCAATTTGTAGATGAAGGATATCATTGAGATGCATATGACAAAAAAATGGACAAGAACAAAAAATCAAAGACAATAACTAATTGTTCGGTAGAATTAATTTGTTCTCCAAAAACCAGCTGGGTCATATTACATTTATTTTAGTGAAACTATGTTAAGTGCGCTCCCAATCAGTATTTAAGATACCAGAAGTGAATTTGTGATTATTTTTTCAAAGTAGCAGAAGGACAAATTGTTCTGTCAATGGAGCAAAATTAACAAGCATTTTTTTTTTAGAAAATCTTATTTCAAAACAATTGAGTGAAACATATGAAGCAGAAAAAAAGAAGGTTGTTTTTAATTGATGAAGTGCTGTTAGTTTGCCTTTTGTCGCGAATTTGTCATTTATTTTTAAGACGTGAACAATCTGGTTATTATTATTATTATTACTAATTATATATAATCCGCATGGGTTATTTCTGCAGTTGATTGACCTGGATAAGGGACAGAAATTTCGACTGCGTTTACAATTGAAATGAAGATATTTTAAACAGAGACAGATAATTCAACCTGAAGAACAGCCATTACGTGCACAAAGTTTTGCACTTTACTATCAAGTGACCTTTTATTAGTGTTCCCATTCAGTAATAATGTGAATGTATACATTCACACCTAAACAAATCAAACAAATCCCCCTATAGCATGGGTACCTTTGTAGCAATATACCACCTCACCTCCAGTTGAATATACATTTCCCAATTTATTCGGTATTCAAGAGCATGCAGCAATTACTCAGACTTTATAAAACGTAACCACTGTCATAGCAGAAAACTGACAAACCTAGCTAGGGTATGTTGAAGAACGTGTGGTCCTTTTTCTAAAAAGGTTTATCGTTGTTATTTTTTGAGGATCATATGAAAACGAAGATATTCATGTGTGACGTGTGTTCTTATTGTGAAACTCAATAGGTCGAACGTTAAGTGTTTATCAGTAAAGGTAACGAAAGAGCTAAATGTATAACCATCCAAGTTCTCTAAATGTGGTCGAATTGCTAAAACCAAATTTTACGCAAACAATGTATTTGCAAAAAAACAGGATAAATATTGTGTAAAGTTTTGTCATCTCAACATTTTGAGAAAACGATTTCTGTGCTTGTGTGAATTTAAAATAATTCAGTAAAATTTATTCTTGATTATTTAAACTGCTCCACTGTCCATAGCTTTAATTGTTTTTTTGTTAACATTTCATTCTATTAAATAATTTCAGGCATTTTGTAAAATGCCTAAAAAAGTTAATCATCATGTATAATGACTGAATTTTGCAGCCATTTCACACAATGCCTAAATTTAGAAAATGCCTGTAACATATATATATATATATATATATATATATATAAGTGCCTATAAATAGCAGCACATGACATACAAATCTATGGGAGTGTGGATTAATCAGTACAGAGATTAATTCAATTACACAAATGAAATTATAGATTGCCTAACAATGTAATTTTAACACACTATTTAGTATGTAAATATAAGAATGTTTAAAATATTTACAAAATGATGAAAATAAACGCAATATTTCGCTAGACCAACTAGCTTTATCAAGCGTGCATCTATCCAGGTAAAATCGGAGGTAGATGATAAGAAACTTTTGCAGCTCAACGTCTATGTTGCACTGAACTGCCTTCAAAATAAGAAAATTTTGCAGCTCAATGTATATGACCTCTTGCATTTAGCTGCTTTGAAAATAAGAAAATTTTGCAGCTCAATGTACATGCTGCACTTGGATTTAGCTACCTTAAAAATACATAATTGGTAGTTGAAGTTAGCAACGTCCATTGGCCAATATTACGGGATAAAAAGGACGATGCTTTGTTTTAAATTATTCTTTATCTTTTCTGTATCTTTTTTCGTCTTTTTCGTTAAGACCATTTTCGGGATTCGAACCCATGCTACTGTGATATCGTGACACCAAATCGCCTGCACTACAGCCGTCCCGCTAGACCACACGACCACCGGGCTCTCAAAAAAAGAGCTTTCGATGGCCGTGTGTTACCTTTCCTCGTCAGTTTTAATATATATACTGTAAATTCAAAAAATTTTGCGTGCATTTATCAATGCAATTTTGTCATTTAAGACTACAATGCAGTTTTAATTTTTGCGATATTAATTAAAACCTGTTTAATTCATATTGAAAAAAAAATCAAAATGCGAGTTTAAATTATTGCGATTATTACCATATCACATTGTTTGCAGTAATAAAAATACCGCAATAATTTCTTCCTTTTTAAATTACAGCAGATTATTTAGATATAATTTTTCATTTCATTGATCTCACATGCGATGCAATATCTACATGCTAAAGACCAACCCAGTATAACATAATATCAATATTTTTTTGGTAAAACGATAGCTCTATACACCTGCAATACAGGTATGAAAGAATACAGTTAGTTGACCGGTAGTTACAGATGATATTTAAAAGTATTTACCTGATGTCCGTGACACACGTGACCACCACACACCAGATCATTATGATTGGTTGTAGTAGTAGTATGATGACCAGTTGCTGCTGTAAGTAAAATTGAAATAGGTTATTAATTGAAGTGGTATGATTGACATTGAGCTAACTCTCCCTATAGACCAAATTACAAAAAAGTTAACAACTATAGGTATTCTTTCAAGCTTCAATATACACACACAACCAATACTGCATAATTCGCTAAAAAAAGGAACAGAAATCGTGTTAAGTATGATTTACAAGGAATAACATTTTCTAACTAATAATACCTTGTGTATGATGATCACAGTTATGAATATTGCAGAAACACTCAGAGCCCTCGCCTAAAAGTTGTGGACACCCATCATGATCAGCCTGCGTTAAATAAGGAAAAAAGTTGTCAAGATATAAACCTGTTTGATAAAAATTGAATAACTCAACGCACTCTATTCCAATAGCTCTCGTTTTCAACACACACACACACATTCTTCCGAGTGCGATTTTTGAAAGTTTTTTGTAGCAATATCAGTAGTTGTTATCTAATAGTTCGTTTCTGTGTAAGTTACATTGTCGTTTTTGTTGTTGTTGCATTTCATTGTTTTGTTGTTCCGTTGTTGTCAGCTTATATTTGATGTGTTCTCTCGGTTTTAGTTTGTAACCCTCATGTTACGGTTGCCTTTATTCATTATAACTGAGACAAAAAGACATGAATTAACTTATATACAAATCTTTTTTTAATAAATAGTTATAAAAATATTTCATTTTGTGTCCATACATAAACACATCAGTTAGTTAAAGCGACAGTTATTCTAATTTTTAAACCTATTATAAATAAGAAATGAAAAATCAAGAAGGACTTATATGAACCAAATAAGATGTACATTGTAAGAAGATTGGATTCGTCGACTTTGGAAGTATTTGTCTGATACGCATGCATCAGCTTCCAAGCAAATTCACATTTCAAATAAGTAAACATAAAAATCATTTTAAGATGGTGTTGAAATATTTCAAATAAAATCGAATGCAAAAAAGTATATATATGTGCGTATATTGAATATCTAAAGCCTCGGTCACACCTTACCGGATAGCTCGAACGGACGCCTAAAGCCTCGGTCACACATTAATGGATAGCTCGAACGGATGCCTAACGGATAACTTTTTTTCAATCTGTTCATGTCCGTTAGACGTCCGTTCTTATCCGTTCGACGTCTGTCCATATCCGTTGCATGTCCGTTTAGCGTACGTTTTATCAGTCGACGTCCGTTCTGTCCGCTGGAAAATTTTGAGCATGTTCAAAACTTTGAACGGACGTCCAACGGATGAAACGTCCGTTGAACGTCCGGTAGACGTTCGTTTTGTACAGTACTCGTCTGTGTCGTTTCCGTTTTGTATCCGTTATGTGTCCGTTATACATCCGTTGGAGGTTTGGCAGATGAATTCACCAACGGACGTATAATGGATAAAACGGATGTTGAACGAACGTGAAACGGACTTCTACCGGACGTATAATGGATAAAACGGATCATGAACGGACCATTGAAACGGATAAATGCCAATTGAAAATTTCGCGTTAGAAATGCCAATTAGATTTCGTAAGGTTCATGAATTCTTATTAATTCGAAAAAAACAAAGACACTAAGAAACCTCTGCAATTTTATAAGATGTATTAATAGCAAGTTCACTCCTTCTTAACAACCATAATTTATTGACCATATATACTTATAGACAGTATTTTTTTTATACAATTTTAACTTTCATATTTGACTGTTTAAGTATATATATTTTTGTATATGTTATCTCATCCGAAATTTTGAATTTTATGCATTTTTAATGCATTTTTTTGGGGGGTTTATTTATTTTTTAAATTCTCTGTAACCTTTGTACTTGCATGGTTTTGTGAGAATAAACTATCTATCATTATTATTCATAATTGATTATAGAGAAAGGGAACGTTTTCGCAATTTTATAGCTCTTATTCAGGCAAGACACTGCCCTTTGGCGGCATTTTGAAGAACAAACCAAAACCAGTAATACAGAAACATTTTGAATATTTTTGCGATTTACATGTATTATTATTGTCGCCTTTAATTTTTCCGTATATCTTGTTCATCCTTTTTATCCGGTAAGCTTCCGTTATGTGTCCGCTTTATGCGGTACTCGTCCGTTGGATGTACGTTCAACATCCGTTCAGTCCGTTACGTTTCAGTTTCTCATACGTTACATATCCGTTGTGTGTCCGTTCTGCATTCGTTACGCGTCCGTTTTATTTGGTCAGTACATCAACGGACTCCCAACGAATAACAATTTTGTCAACGAATAACTTTTATTTTTATCCGTTAGGCGTCCGTTCGTGCGATCTGGTAAGGTGTGACCGAGGCTTTAGACATAGATGTAAGTTCATGTCTTTAATCATGCTCTGGTAGTGTGTGCATCATTAGAAGTTCATTTTAAACAAAACAAAATGTTGTTTTGTTTTATATTTTTGCTACATAAAACATTAAGCCCTTATTCAACCTCTCGTGTATTTAAATGAACCCAATAATAACAAAAGCTATTTTTCAAAATGAAAGATAATTTTCAACAAACGATGTTTTTTCCGTAATTTACAATCTCATTCTTTGACTCGTGGTCATTTTCACTGGTCGAATTTAACAAGAAAATGTTCTCTGCAACTTACGTAATGTGGTTCAGCATGTTTTGAAATGCAATGTCCGATAAGATGTCCATTTGTGTTGCGTAATCTGCAAACCTATTAAAAAAGTAAATATGATTGAGTAATTGATTTGTGTTTCATGTTACTTAAACTCATCATATATAGATAACCAGGGTTTGAAATTTGTATTTAAACTATAATTGTGCTTTTTCGTTTCGGATCAAAAATAGGTATGCAATTTACTTTGACATATTCATATATGCATCTTTGGTATGGTTGTTGTAACGTTAACCGAGAACTTAGTATAAGTATGAATCGCGGAACATCGTTCATCGCATTATCATCCCATAAAAAGAAGCATTCAATCATGAAATGAATAAATATATGTAATTCATTTGAAATATTCAAGAAAAAAAATCAGACTTTGAACAAGGCATTATTTTATGTTGGGATTGACACACTACGCTTAAATGGTGTTTAATAGAATATTTACGCTGGAGGTCAAAAGTTTGAGAACATTGAAGTGTACAGACTTTGGTGGAGTTAAATGCTAAAGTTAATATTATTTTATTATGCTGAACAGACCAAAATGTTCCAAGTCCCTTTAGTAGTCCTGATGCAGGTGAGTTCGGATATGCAATTTGGATGCATAAAGGTTTTTTATTTAGTGTTTGTATACTTTGTACAGATTTTTTTGTTTATTTGTACTTCATTGGTCATTATAAAGGCAACACACACACAGTAGTATACCTCTGTTCAAACAAAATTATGACTTTTTAAAATACTGATTGTAGTGTCAAAACCAAAGTACCTTTTCTGTTGGCATCTTTTTCAGATGTAACTTCATGTAAGTAGAAATTTTAAGATCAATTATGTTGTATGTATGTGATATACTAGTATTATGAAAAATAAAAAGAGAAATCACAAAATTACTGAACTCCGAAGAAATTCAAAACGGAAAGTCCCTAATTAAATGACAAAATTAATAAGCCCAAATACTTTAAACGAATTGACAACAACTATCATATTCCTGACTTGGTTCGGGCATTTTATTATGCAAAAATAGGGTATTAAACTTACTACACACTGTTGACTGCTTTATCTCAATTACAGTTACAATAACATTATATAGATATAAAAAGATGAGGTATGAGTTCAAATGATACGACTCTCTCGTACACGTCAGAATTTGTCAGAGTAAACAATTATCGGTCAAAGTACGGTCTTCAACACGGAGCCTTGGATCACACCGAACAGCAAGCTATAAATGGCCCCAAAAAAGACATGTGTAAATTCATTCAAAAAGGAAAACCAATGGTCTTATCTATATCAAAAAAAGAGAACCACATCAACAAAAAACAACTACTGAACATCAAATTTCTGACTTAAGAAAGATTTAAACGTTTTAATATGCACCAACCTTTGCCCTGTTCTGAAACAACAATGTAACATTACAACATACAAATGACACACTATAAAAAATCTACTTTTTCAAAAGACATATTATGTCTGCTTAGGTTGCACACAAAACGTTTGTCAAAATAACTAAACTATAAACAACTGTACTACAAGTAGGAGGCTAAGTAAGCTATACAACTAGGTATAATTCATTAATTTCATGAAATGAAAAGTTGTTTCATATCTTTACTGCAGTATTTACAAACTTATCATGCTATGTATACATATTGAAATAATTGGAGTATGTTAAATTACGTGATCGTAAAAACACTGCGAAGTCAAACAAAAAAAGATATGGTCTGCATGGTTGTCATGTCCTCCTCCTCCTCCTGCCTTAACCAGTAGAGCTGTAAGATTGAAATTGAAAGTTACATTTTGTTCATGATTCTATTACTATTATTTAAATAATAGTAATATTCGTGTACATCAATAAATCTTTGCAAGATTTGAGATAGGGAATAAAACAGATACAGGTATTTCAACCTAATATCTTGACTTTCTTCTAGAAATGGTCAATGAAGGTCTGTTTAACACTTAACTTTACGACAAAAGAGATTAATTTCAGCTTCCCAATTGTGGACTTTCTATTTCTATGTAGCAACGATATATCAGAATTGTATGTCATATTATTACCTCAATAGTGGTTTGCTGGTAACAATGAAGTTTTTAAACCTAGAGTTCAAATGGTGAAGTTGATATAATTCCTTCGTATATTTTACGGACGCCATCAAGTTTATCCATTTTGGAATGTGCGTTTCACAGATGATCGTGGATGCGTTCCAAATTTCGTTACTACAATCCCGTTCTATTTTGTCCGAATGTGATCTACCGATTAAGACTTATTACAGGTTTTGTTCCTACATGAGCAACATTACGGATGTCACACGTGGAGCAGGATCTGCATACCTTTACTGAGCCCATTAGATAATTTGAATTTTGTGTGGTTAGTTTTACCCATTCTTTCGTTTTCTACTGTATGTTTTGTGTATTTTTCTTTGTCTTTAGTATTTTTCTTTTTTACGCGTACGATCAGACAATATGGATATATTCTCGTTTAAAATATTAATCATGTAGACCGTATACGTATTTTTTAAAGCAATTCTAATTTCCTATTCAGGAAAACCCAGCTCGTTGTCTGAACCAAAGTGAATTTATGATGTTGACGTTTGCGTCTGTAAGTGAACTCACCGTCGTCTTGAAAATTACTGTTTTTGAGTTCGTTTTCCGGTATTTAAATTTTATTTTTTGTCCTCAAATTAATTCTTATTTTCACTTAATTAATTCATTTTGTTCTCCTATTCATACTAAAAATTCATATAAAAACAGGAGTGTGATAGAAACATAGATATATCACATTTTAACTACTGTCGTTGTCAAATCCCTGTGAAAAGTGTCATGCACACATTAAATTATCAAAATGATTTGAAATATTATTTTTCATTTACTAAAAACATATTAAAAAATTAACATAAAGGGGTAAAAGTATGCAATGCATTAAGTGCCTGTGAATTAAACAGTTGACTTCTTTTTTACAGTTCATGTATTATAAAGTCGAAGATTATGTATTGTGCTTCTTTTAACACAATCGATAAGTGTGTAAACATGCTTTAATAATACAGTGAGTAAAATTAGATAATTTCATCTATCATGAAAATTGATTTCACTTGATTAAATAAGTCACATTTAGAAACTACTAAATAATGACACAACGAAGGGTCATGTCTAATGCAATTGTCATCGTATTAAATACATTGACAATATGAGAATTTAAGCAAAGAATCATAAGGCCTGGAACATACAAGTTGTAATGAGATACAAATTGTAATGAGATATAGATTTTATTTACATTTTATACAGATTTTTTCTTGTTTTGCTTACACACATTTGATGGATACAAACATGAGCAAACGAACTAGACTGCAGAACTCTAGTGTAAACTGTAATGTTAATAAAACACATATTTAAACAATTGATCCTACCAAACGAAAACTGCATTATTCCCAAGAAAAGCCACATTATAATAAAGTCTCAATATACGTGTAATATTATTAGATAAAGTATTACATATGAGTGTTGTACACATTGTCTTTACTTTATCTGTTACAAGGCTATAGTCACATAGTCTTATTTTTTGATTAGAACAATTGATCGAAACAATCGATTACACTAGAAATGTTGAAATTTGTAATAAAGGTGTTTCAAAAACAACGACTCTTTTTTGGGGAAAAAAATAAATGGTTTAATTGTCATCTAACAACTATTTTGGAAGCGTTTGTTTTAAATCATGTAAGAACCCAAGGAATGACAACTGTAAGTACCAGTGCTGTAAAAAGTAAAACAACACTTAATAAATTAATTCTCAAGAATTAGGAAAACTCAAGGCGGATAACCATGGTATGTGTTACAAGAAACTGTCAAAGTGTCATTTATTCAATACCAAATGTACCGTAACTTATGAACGGTAAATAAATGCAACAATAGTAAATAGTTATCAAAGGTACCAGGATTATAATTTAGTACGCCAGACGCGCGTTTCGTCTACATAAGACTCATCGGTGACGCTCATATCAAAATATTTATAAAGCCAAACAATTACAAAGTTGAAGAGCATTGAGGATCCAAAATTCCAAAAAGTTGTGCCAAATACGGCTAAGGAAATCTATGCCTGGAATAAGAAAATCCTTAATTTTTCGAAAAATTTAAACTTTTGTTAACATGAAATTTAAAAAAAAAATGACCACATTATTGATATTCATGTCAACACCGAAGTGTTGACTACTGGGCTGGTGATACCCTCGGGGACGAAACGTCCACCAGCAGTGGCATCGACCCAGTGGTGTAAATAGTTATCAAAGGTACCAGGATTATAATTTAGTACGCCAGACGCGCGTTTCGTCTACATAAGACTCATCGGTGACGCTCATATCAAAATATTTATAAAGCCAAACAATTACAAAGTTGAAGAGCATTGAGGATCCAAAATTCCAAAAAGTTGTGCCAAATACGTAAATAGTAAGCCGGTGTTCAAATAACACAAATCGCTGGAAAGAAAACACATTTGTGTTACAAACAAAATCCAAGGTACATATATCCATATATATAAGAGGATAACATAAGGACAAAAAAAGGAACACCGAAGTGCAAAACAAAACCCAAATGCAAACACACATATAAACGTACTATTGGGTAACAACTGCTTATTTCCTGAATTGGTACAGGACAATTAAAGAAAAAATGTGGGTCGAACCTGGTGTAATGGCATGCGTAACCTTCCGTTTTATGACAATGTTAAAAATATAACCCTAAACATTACGTAAAAGATATACAGCACAAACACATGCAAGAACATTGATAAAAGAGACATGTACACACATAAAATGTAAAATTCGACAAGATAAACCACAGAACAACAACAAACCTATTCCATCAACGACAGGATATCAAACAGTGATGCGCATAGGTAACTAACATGCAATCTCGACTTTATACAATTGTTTTAACAATACTCGTCCTAACAATTTTCATGACAGTACAATTGAGAATGGAAATTAGGAATATGTCAAAGAGAAAACATCTCATCCAAAGAGCAGACAGGCGCTGAAGGCCACCAATGGATCTGCAACGCAGCGAGAAAATCATGCACCTTGCATCTAAGTAAAATTGTGTTATAATGGTAGGGAAAGCTTAAAACAATTTTAGATTTATTTGGACTACAGGAGAAGACGTAACAGATTATTGAACCGCAACCATAACTCATACATCAAAAATGAATCCATGAAAGTTGGATGTTCAGAACACCAAAACACGCCGCACTACAATGCTAGTTCACAAACAGTATAACAGTCATATTCGGAAATATGACAATGATGGTATTGAAAGGCAATTTTATAATAATTTGGACAACAAACGATACGACATAACACATTATTCAACAGAAACCATAACAAAAGTATCAAAAATAAATACATGAATGTTGGATGTACAAATACCGAAACACGTCGTATAGCAATGTAAATTCACTCTCGGTATGACAGTCATATTCGGGACATCCAAGACAGACACCATAGATGTAAGACCACAATCTAAGATGTGGTACAAATGTCATTTGTTTCTTTAGACATATACACATCGTTTATATTAATCAATTCGTAATGGTGTTTATATAATTTACGGTACTGAAGATTTATTTATTTTCGTGAATACCCATTTTCGTGGATCAAAACAAAACGAAAAAATGTCGTGGTTCTGCCAAAGTCGGCATACAAGTCTATGGAAAAATAGTAACTTGTTCAACATTTAAATTGGTGGTTTACCTGCACCCACGAAATCCACGAAAATTGGTATCCGACGAAAATTAATGAATCCACAGTATTTAATTTTAATCTTTCCTCCTCATAACTTTGTTTGAGCAAAGTGACAAGCATTAATATTTAACTTAACTTCCATTTTGTCACCTGTAACAGGGTATTAAATATTTGAAAGCTTTAGTAGAACGGTCAATGAGTTAAAGCACAGTCACGACTGCAAACATCATTTTTTAATCTTTCAAGAACCGTAGCTGCTTAACGATGAATTTGAAAATTTTCAATATCAATCCAGACTTTCATTTAATTTATCATTGGTAACAAATTATAAAATTTAAAAACTCCTAAATCCAGAACGGTGAAAGTGATAATCGTCAATATCGAACTTGAATTTTGTAATCAGTAACACTTTATTAAAATTTAAAAGATTTTGGTTAAAAGATTCAAGAGTTAAAGTACCGACACAAATAACATATCTTTTATCAATCTTTCAAGAAACAAAACTTCTCAACGTTGACCTCCTTTTTGTAATCAGTAACAACATATTAAAATTTCAAATGATTTTGTTGAACATGTTGAACGGTTCTAGGGTTAACGCACGGACACTAAGGATGCCCGCCCCCGTAATTCTCAAAATCAATAACCGATGTTCCCCCGTAACTCGATATATAATGGTTTACTTTTATAATTTTTGACTTGGAAGGAGAGTTGTCTCATTGACACTCTTACCTAGTCTTCTTACATTTATCTATAAGTTATTATAATAAAGCATCTGTTAAGGTATATACATATACTATCCTTTTTTCACTTGTTGTTCCCTCTCTCCACTAACACCCCCTGTAATGATGGTATTTAAGCCTGTAGGGAAGTCTGGAATAATCGCAACACATTGCACCCCCAAATAAAAAACAATGCGAAAGATATCAAACAGAAAAGTCGAAAAGAAACTGACACCTCCATGGCTATAAATGAAAACTTCTGAATGTCTAGTCCGGCTTCTCACTTTGGTATTGAAATGCAATAACTTCAAATGCATTGGCAAGCATATTTGTCACGGTTGATTGAACAGTATTGGGAACAAAAATGGCCAATATTTTGATATGCAGATAAGATTAGCAAATTATTAATTCTTTTAAGCTCTCTCTTGGTTCTGATGCATACACGTTTATGACATGACATTGGATAATACTGAAAAAGAAACACAATATGCTTACTCAATATACAAACGATGCATATCGAACTCTAATGAAATATCTGACTCTAAGATCAGATATATTGACACTGCTACGGACGTGAAGGATGGAATCATATTTACAGATCTGTACTGTAAGCCCACAGACAAACATCAGTATCATTCTCATCGATTTGTCATCTTAAACACCTTGAGCATAATTACCTATAGCTAAGCTATATGTCTTATAAATTTGACAAGTTAGCACAGCGAATCTGTAACAATTGGCCAAAAAGACTTGCTAGTGAGAGCTAGTTTATCCTCTAAATAAGGCACTTCGTATGTGCGAAATACACAATAATATGCAATATCAATTGCAAGACTAGAAATGCTGTGTCTTCACAATAATCATGCCAGGAACTGAACTAAAATGATAACAACCAACAAACGATACGAAGACATCTTGCGCATTCAGTTGAAAGAACAACACCAAACAAAATTATAAAAATTAAACAAGACGGCGTACTTTTAGACGCTATAGAGGGCAGACCACTTCTTAATCGTATTTTCACAGCCAGAATAAAATCCCGGAATTGTAGACTCAAGTACAACATATCGACAAACTTTGGGAGTCATTTTTTGAAGAACTAAAAGAAGAACATATGGTTGACAAAATTAAATCCGACGTCAAATATCTGTCCATTGCCACATTCAAAACATTCATCATTTATCGTTTGAAGAAAATGAAACATTGCGATAGCTTAAAACTGAGACGAAATTATAATAAAACCAGCAGATAAAAGCAGCTCTGTTGTCGTCATGGACAAATGCAATTATTTTAAAGAGGCAGAACATCAACTTTCTGATTCATGATAAGAAATAACTCTGACTCAACGCTTCAATAGACCACCTTCGAGTGATGTCTCTATCCGGAAAAAGATTGACAAATATGCGATCCTTATAACGTCATTTACCAGATTAAGGGGATCGCATGTATCGTTGCACTATTTAAGGTCATCAAGCGTCTTCGTGATCGTCATTTTGCAGAATTAACTAGGTTGATTTTTTGTCCGTAGAAATTTAATAAAAAAAATTCCCAAATGACAGCAGGGCTAGGTATCAATTATAAGAATTGTATATACCCAACACCTTGTGCAATATTGATGACGACACATTTTAATATTGAAGACAAAAAAATCAAATCCGGGGATATTCGTCCTTCTGCCCAAATTACACAAGTCTTTTTTTTGTTACACCAATGTTGAAACCATTTGAAATAACGATTGTAGTAAATTATTGTAGTAATTTGTTTTGATAATTTGTAGTATTTGTTTTCTCTTAATCACATTTTATTGTAAACTTTAACTGTACCTGATGAAATATAATCTAGAAAAACCTAGCATGTGAACTTGAATTAGTATAATTCGTTTATTTTGATGTTTTACTAAGATATCTTGTGGGGTTATTTTACACATTAAATATTAAAATAATAAGTTTAAAATTACACTTACAAGTAGGAAAACGAGAATATTTAAATTGTATATCGTACACTGCCTTGATATAAATGATCTAAATCGGTGAACGTTGCAACAATGACTGTGCTCATTAGTTAAGCAAAATTTTAGCTAAAGTTTCATTCTGAATTTGTACTCAACAAGGAAACAAAATATTTTCCGGGCTGCAGATAAACATTATAAATGAATGGATCTTTTTTTTTTATCCCGTTCTCGTGAACCATTAGTAGCATACAATGAATTTGGTTAGTACTTGTTAGTTTATTTAACTGTAATAGAAACATTTATAAATTATAGTATATCCAACTAATTAGTTTAAACATATTTATTTATAGTGGATTGGGAAGCAAGTTTTGCAACTTATATTAATCCCTTTCCACTTTGCGGGTGCGAGTGCTGCCTTGTATCCAACTTATACATTATCAATATAGAAATGATCCATTAATCTGAAAAGATTAGAAAAATAAAGAATAAATAAATAAAAATCACAGAAATTTGGAATTTTGTAAAATGGCAAAAATAAAAAAAAATAATAAAAATATTTTACTTACAACATTCATAATACAGCTTGCAGGATTTATTTATTCAAATAATTGCGTACAGACAATAACTTAGAGGAACATAAATGTAGTTTTAAACAAAGACAAGACATCTAGCATACATATAAACCAACATATAACAGTGTCAAATCATAACATAGGTAGTGGTGAGGATAAGGTAAACAAAGTAATTCCGGTACATAAGGTACCGATTTTTGTATAATAAAAATGATCTTCTAAAATTGGAAGCCAGGGGTCCCAGCAGATATTGGCCATATGAAAAGGGTTTCTTTTAAAATATATATTCTTTTCTAGTGCAAGAGATTCTTTGAGGAAGTTTTGAAGTCCTGTAAAATTTACCTTATTTTCACAGAGTTTTGTTCTGTAAGTTTAGAATTTTGTAAGGAGTATTATTAAGTTTTTTATCATATTATTTCCGTTGTTACCTGAATTTCCAAATAAAATAGTATCTTTTTTTTTTAACGTAATAATATCTTTATTGCATATTTGCTGTAACAATTTACTAAGTTTACAGCTTGTAACTTTGTATCCCTCATTTTCGTTTACCTAATAGTTTAGGGAAGCACTATTTGGTAAGATATAACTTATTCATAATATTAGTATCTCTAGTACAATTGATTTCACAATTATATAAAATAAATAATGTGAATACACATACAGATCTTTGTTAAAAAAATTCTTTCCTTTTTTTATACATTAACTTTTCCGGATTTTTTTCCGTTATCGATTTTATCAAATGATATGTTCAGCAAGCATGTGCATTATCGCATTATCGATTGTGTCTAAATATTCTTATATAAACAGGATTTAACTTATTCTACAAAATTTGGTAAGTATACAATTTTTGTTTAAGTTTCTACTGATATATTGTATGTCGTCGTGGATATGTATTACACAAGTTAAATCATTCATTTTAGCGTGCACAATTCATAATTTGTCTACACTAGAATAAATTATTAAACAATCGTAATTTACACATGTTTATCTCTTTTTTTTCCCTTTAATGTTTATGAATAAAACAACAATATGTACCATGTCGTTACTTATGCATTGTTGAACATTTTTACAAACATATCTGTAACACATGCCGACATGCATGATTGAACCTGTGAATAAATATGACCCTATATGGCTTGTAAACAATTAACAATTGTGCTTACAATGTTTTGTCCTTTTTATAAAATAATGTTTCAAACATTTAAAATTGATTTAATTCTGATTTTTTTTATAATCTTCAATAAATCTATTTGTTTTTAGAATTGTCTAACTATTATTTTTGTTATTAAAATTGTTCGTTTCAATAATATCTGAAATTTCTTTTTGGAAAATTTTCAAAATGTTTATCGTTTTTTGTTTTCTTTTCTGAGACATAATATGCTTTATATAATGAAAAGGATATTATTGTCAGTATGAAGTTAGTATCAAAGAATGCTGAGTCTTCAATTTTGTACCCTATTACTAGATTTTCAAGACTTATAATGTTTTTTGTCTATACCTAGGGAGTTCATTTATTTCATTGCTATTTTTAAGAAGTCTGTATTAAATAAGCAGTTGACAAAAAAGTGTTCATGGTTATCTTTTTCTTTACAATGCTTACATAAGTTGTCTTCAGTAATTTTCCACTATTTTGATACTTCATTACATGGCAGAATATAGTGAATAAGTTTCCATCTAAATGTTTTTAATCTGTTATCAGTGAGATATTGAAAAATAAAAACAAAGTTATTTTTGAACTTGTAACTTAATTTTTGTCAAATAATTTTTCCCACAAAAGAAAACCGTTCAGTTTTTCATGATTTTCTTTTAGTTTGAACGTTTAACAAAGTTCTCTAGTGCTCGTTAATGGCGTTATTGTAGTGTGCCTAATTTTTAAGTCTTTAACAACTTTAACTTTAGTTTTGATGGATTCTTCAGTACAAAGAATTAATTTCCAATTCATTGGTATTGCTTTTTTAACATATATATTAGGTTTTTGTTTATATTTAAGCTTAGATAAGATGGTAGTTTCAGAGATCTTACCCTGTTCATCAATGATATCATTTATTGTAATTATATCGCTTTTTATCCAATCGTTTAGACATTTTCTGTTAAACCTAATATTATCATTTCCCCACAAAACTTGTTTTCTAATTTCAAAAAATCTTTTGGGATATTTTGTGTTTCCTCCACAATAAAACAATATCTATATTAAATTGAATTAACATTTGTGTTTGGTTATAAACCCACTCACCAAGTTCAATCCATAAATCTGAAATTGTATGGCATGTCAAAAATATGTGCTCAATATCTTCAATATCTTCATTACAGAAAGTACATTTATCTGATTGTTTTATCTTAATTTCAAATACATATTCATTTGTGCCTTTGATTCTGTATTGGAACCAATGAAGTGAGAACTTTTGGTGGTGTGGAAAACCATATCATGCACTTTTTTCCAGTCAAATCTTTTGTTTAATTTTAGAGACCATTTATCTTCACAACTAGAACATGTACTACTTTTTTTTCTAAAAAAAACATTATACATATCTTTTGACCCTTTATTTGACAAAGAAAAATGTTCTTATATATATAATTTGGTAGAATTGGTCCATGAACTTTATAAAGATTTTCTATAGAGATATTATGTTTAAGAGAATTTTAATATGATTTCATTGCTGATATAACTCCATTATAAACTAGAAAGTTAGATTTGATTTCATCAATATTTTTGCATTGCTCAAAAGACATTAATCTACCCTCATTATATATATAATTATCTACCAGATCATAAATCAACAACATACCGTTATCAGCCCAGTCTAATGAATGGATCTTGTAGATTTTAAGAAACAAATACATTGCAGGAGCCTTGGAGTATGAGGTTTTGAGATTTCTATCAGAACCAATTGGTTTGATTCCTTTTAAATCAAAATCGTACTGATGGAGGATATCTGGTATCCAAAATATTTATACTTACATTAACTATTTACTTTTTTTTTATTACGGTCCAGTAATCAATGGATTGTAATTGTTCGCTTGATTACTTCTTTCGCTACCGTTCATTGCAACGTGTTTTCTACATGTGAATGATATAGAAAAGAAGATGTGGTATGGCTTCCAATGAGACAACTCTCCACAAGAGACCAAAATGACACAAACATTATCATTTATAGGTCACCGTACGGCCTTCAACATAGCCCATACCGAATAGTTAGCTATAAAAGGCCCCGAAATGACAATATAAAACAATTTAAACGAGAAAACTAACTAATTTATTTTCGAAAAATGAACGAAAAACAAATATGTATAACACAAACAATTTCTTATTATGGCATTTTTTTTACAGGAAACAGCATTTTAGGACCGCAACCAAGTAAGCCTCTGTACATTAACAAATTAACGCGATGGTTGTTTTATTATTACAAAACAATATACGTTTAGATGCATTACTTTAGACAAATCTGATTTATAACATTACAAGTCTGGTATTAAGGGAGCGCACTTGTTGCCCGTATAAATACCTACAAACTCTCAATACACTGTATTACTGAAACGTACATATATGGAGTCATGGAGAAAACCAGTTTCAATCATTCCATGGTACCCCCAGTAAGGATATCTTATACTTGCATATTCACCGTTCACATAAGGGAATAAGGCTTACCATGAACTATACCAAATGTTTTGAAATCATATTTGGCAAACGGCCATTTAATTAGATAGGAATGATTTTTGCTTGATAAGTTTGTATGAAAGTGTGTTGTGAAGAGTTTTAAAGTCAGAACTGTTATCAGTCTCAAAAGGGCCATCAAAGCACGTAATTTGTCTAAACATTCACTGAATTATTTACACTCCATGAATAAGTAATTCCACTATTTTCATATCTTTTCCCAAAAGTCAATAATTAGATGTTTGCTATAAGTGAACTAGTAAAAATCCCGTAAAGTTTGGATGTAGAACAATTGTAACGTATAAGAAGCCGATATAAAACGGTTGCAGTTATTTTGTGTAGATGACCTATACAAAGTAGGGACATTAAAATGTTCATACTGTTACACTATGGCCGTAAGGATGAAATCTAAAATAGAAAATAAACTCTCAAGTTAGAGGAGGTCTATTAATTTGAAGTCTGATGTAACTGATGTGTTTTAAAATAAAAAATTCTTCCAGGTTTTTTTTTTTTTTAGGTATCAAAATAAGAAGACATACTTTTACATATTGTTAATTGGATGGACCAATAGACCCTTCCCATACATTGAACAGTAGTGTAACGGCACAACACAAAATAAATAAAAAAAAAAGACAAACGAAAAACAAATAGGAGAAACAGCAAAAACGGCAACACCACAAGTAATGGTTCATGACCCAAAATGATTTTTCTATGAATATTCTTAATCTCCCCAAAAGAGGCGTGGTTTGAGAAACAGCTTTATTTACAAAGTGCAACTTATAGGTATTCTTACGAGCTTCATTAAACACCAAAAAAAAAACCTGCATAATTCGCTAAAACAAAGGAACAGAATCACGTTAAGCATGATTTACAAGAATTACATTTTCTAATTAATAATACCTTGTGTTTGATGATCACAGTTATGAATATTGCAGAAACACTGATAGCCGACGCCTAAAAGTTTTGGACATCCATCATGATCAGCCTGCGTTTAATAAAGATAAAAGTTGTTAGATATTTTAAAACATGTTTGATGAAAATTAAATAACTCAACGCACTTTATTCCACTAGCTCTCTTCTGCAACACACACACTCACATTCTTCCAAGTGCGTTTTTTAAGGTTTTTGTAGCGATACCAGTAGTCGTTATCTAATAGTTCGTTTCTATGTAAGTCGTGTTTTGTAGGTTTTTGTTGTTGCACTTCCTTGTTTTGTTGTCTTCCACTTATATTTTATGTCTTCCCTTCGGTTTTAGTTTGTAACCCGGGTTTGTTTTCTTTCAATCGATTTATGACTTTTAAACAGTGGCCTTTATTCATTGGTACTGAAACAAAAGGACAGGAATTAACTTATATACAAATGGTTTTTTTTACTAATTAGTTACAAGAATATAATTTTTTCCCCATGCATCAACAAATCAGTTGGGTTAAAAGCGACAGACGCTTACCAATGTTACAATTTAGCATAAGGATTATAAATAGGAAATGAAAAATCAAAGTAACAAACAACAACAGTGGGAATCGCATGAACTCAAAATGGAGCCAGAAGACCGCACTCGTAGGATAGATAAGTGTTTCCTGATATGTATACATCACTCGCTATTCAAATTATACTTCACATAAGTAAACCCGAAGACTATCCTAAGATGGTGTTGAAGAGGGGAAAAAGATATCGGACGGACATTAGATTGAAATATGTCATTTAAAGCATATGCTTGTTGTGCATATATTGATGACTTTACAATTACTCGTCATAGTTTTTCAAAATGATCTTCTGTTGTTTATATAAAAAGAAGATTTTTCCATAGAAGTTCTACACAAAACATACGTGATTTATGACCTAATGTTATCTCTTACCATGCACTTCTCAAAGACCCCTATTATATTGCAAGCTTTATATATATGAAAATTAACATTGAACCCAAAATGTTTTTTTCAATCATTTACATTCCCTCTCTTTCTCTCTTTCTCATTTGTAAGATTTGAATTTACAACAAACTATTCTATGAAACTTACGCGAGATGGAATACTATGTCTTAATACGCATTGACTGTTAAGTTGCCCGTTTGTGTTGTACAATCTGCAAACCTATTTATAATAAATAAAGTATATGAACGCATTTCACAGTCCAAACTACTTTGATATATTGGAATATGCATCCTTTTGTGATTTTATAGGGTTGTTAAAAAGTTGATCGAACACTACTTTTAAGTATGAATCGCGGAAGCGCTTCTTACACAATATGCATCTGTCAGCGCATATATTCAGCCCTATAAAAAATAAAAATAAGTATTCGATTCTGAAATAGTTAAATAAAATTCATCCATTATACTCCAAATTCAAACTATTAAAATATTCAAGAAAATAATTAGACTTTCCCACAATGCATTATTATATGTTTGAATTGACCCACTACGCTCACATGATGTTTATGCTGGAGATCAAAAGTCTGAGAACATTAACGTGAAAAGACTTATAGGAAACAACATCGCATATCAACTTATTTCTGAGACACGCAACATTGTATTAGATATAAATAACAAACTATCAAATAAACATAATAAAGATATATTTTGTACAATAGATAGTTTGGTTTTTCAAATAATTTTGCCGATAAGACCACCACTGAAATGACATTTATTGTCAAAATACCAATCTGCATTTTTTGTGTTGAGCTTTTTTTTAATAGAAACTAATTCTAATGTGTGCTGTACTTAATTGTCTTGTATACTGATTTTCGATTTTCTGTCTCTATGATATAGAAAAACTACGTGTGTGTTAGAATGGTTTACTTGATAGCAGAGTTGGAATAATTGTAATTGTAATCATTAATAACCTGTAATTGATTACAATTTTCCAAGTAATCAGTGTAATCATTAATCAGCTAAAACAATTTATTACATGTAATTTTATTTAATCAATTACTTTTCAAAATCCCTTGTAATCCTTATTACTTTATGATTACATTCAGATTACAATGAACAAAAATCATTTCAATTGTGTGAATGTTTTTAAGTTGTACAGATACTATATCATGCATGTATGATATTGTACATATGTAGCTGGTATGTCAATTAACTGCTAGTAGTCTGTTGTTATTTGTATATTATTGTCATTTTATTTACTTTCTTTTGTTTCATCTTCTGACATCGGACTCAGACTTCTCTTAATTAAACTGAATTTTAATGTGCGTATTGTTATGCGTTTACTTTTCTACATTAGCTAGAGCCTCTGAACTTTGTTAGTCTTGTATGATTTTTAATTTAAGTTTCTTGTGTATAATTCGGAGTTTGGTATGACGTCCATTATTACTGTACTAGTATACATATTTTTTTAACTTTTAGGAATTTTTTATCCTCAATGCTCTTCAACTTTGTATTTATTTGGCTTTTTAACTATTTTGATCTGAGCGTTACTGATGAGTCTTATGTAGACGAAACGCGCGTCTGGCGTATAAAATTATAATCCTGGTACTTTTGATAACTATTTTAAGGGGCCAGCTAAAGGACGCCTATTGGTGCGGGAGTTTCTCGCTACATTGAAGACTCATTGGTGGCCTTCGGCTGTTGTCTGCTCTATAGTCGGGATGTTGTCGCTTTGACATATTCCCCATTTCTTTTCTCAATTTTTTATCTGACATATAAAGAGAAGTTCAAACTTTTTGACACATCTCAAGATAAGAATTATATGTTTGATTTATTTGAGGTTAATGTGGTCAATTAAGACTTTGAGTTTAAAATTTATATATAATTTATCAACAGAAATATGACTATTATTTATAACAAATTTTTAGCATTGAAAAAACAAGTTGAACGTCCATGTTAGCCTGGGTAATAAGTTTTACATATAACATATGTTTTACATATTATTTACAATTAAAAAATGTTAATTTTATAATGACTACTTTATTCATATATACAATACTTTTCATTCCCCCTTAATTATAATCCTTTTGTTAAT
Organism: Mytilus galloprovincialis; assembly: GCF_965363235.1. NCBI lineage: Eukaryota > Metazoa > Mollusca > Bivalvia > Mytilida > Mytilidae > Mytilus > Mytilus galloprovincialis. The sequence continues at coordinate 29,249,851 of NC_134839.1, read as the reverse complement.
ATTGTGATAATTGCCACAGTTAAATTGACAGGTAGGACACTAATTTAAGTATGTTTTTATTTCAATTACCTATTCTGTACTTAAGGCTATATGATAAATTTAAAGATAAAAGAAAACTCACCTAAATAGCACAAATAAAAATTTGTGACAAGTATATATATTGTTTGAAATAAACAAAAATATTGATACATAAAAATAAATGTAAAATGCAATGACTATTAAACAATACTATTAAATTTTAGATATGTTTTTTAAAAATTTTGACTGATATCTGAAATACATATAAAATCGGTAAGATGTCATAAAAATAATAATCAAGTCTTTGTACAAACCTTTATTCAATCGAATTCAAAATATTTCAAAGATTTGTAATTATATGATGGAAAAGTGTTTAGTGCCATTAACCAGTGACAACATTTTTATGTTCATACATGTATGGTGTGAACCTTTGTTGTATATTAAATGGATGAATTTTGATGTTAAAATTAAATAAAGTATCAAAAAGTAAAATAGCAAAATACCCTACTCCATTGAAAAATCAATATGGAAAGTCAAAAGCTCAAACATATCAAATGAATAAATAACTACTGTCATATTCCTGACTAACAACAGGCATTTCTTATGTAGAAAATTTTGTTGAATAATATCCTTTCTCAAATCATGCTACAGTTATAATCTTTATATATTAACATGATGCAAATGGGTTATTTTGAAATTAATTGTTATCTTATTTAGATATTTAAAACATCAATATTGAGTATAAAGCAATCGAAAACAGTGAAATAACTATGCACTTTTTTTTTTATCATTTTGGCAAAGTGATTGTACATAAAAGCTCCAAGTGATTGTACAGTAAGGGAGAAAACAATTTTACAGTCAATGAAGTTTCCCAACATCAAGAAAATTGATTCCATTATCTACTGAGACGATCGTTATCAAGAGTGGTTAGACTATTATATAACATAAGGGGGTTTACTGTAAAAATTGTTATAGTGACGATTATCTTTTTTGCCTTTTATTTTGGCAATTTTATTCGCTGTTGATAGAGAATTTTGAGCTATTATCTCGGAGCTTAACCATTGGGAAAACGTCTGGCTGCATATGTCGTTTTCAGTATTTGATTGGTCTATATATATATATATATATATATATATATATATATATATATATATATATATATATATATATATATATATATATATATATATATATATATATATATATATATATATATATATATATATATATGTAGAATGTAGTCGTTATTAAATATTGAAGCATAAACTTAATATAGTAACGTATGCGTTAACCAACAATCACTTTCAGCAAGTTGTTGATTTTTCGAATGTCGGAATCCCGCTTTACAGTCTTCCGAATGACCAAACTATTAAAAAAACCCGTACAGTTCCGTTCCCATACTGTGATACATGTTATGGTCTCATTCTTAGCAAAACGATTTCGGTAATTCCATCTTATTCTAACCAATACATACCTCATTGCTGTATGTACATCTTTTATCACCACATTGGAATAGTGAACGTTTGCCAACTGCAAAAATGTGAAAGATTTATATCAACCAGCTAGGGATATCTATTACTTTAAGAATTCAAAGCAAACTTATATTAAGACATTGTCCGGAATCATCCGTTATGTTTTGATGGTGAAAAACATTTACAAATAAGACCATTACACTTAGATTTGTAAAATTTAAGATTTTTTTTATGAAAAATATTTTCTTTTAATTTTATAGAATGCAACTCATAGACATATAAAAAAAATTAATAAGATGTGGTTTGATTGCCAATTAGACATTTTTTATTAGCGAAACGATTACGCCGAAGTAAACAGCTATAGGTCACCGTACGGCCTTCAACAATGAGCAAACCCTATACTGATAGTAAGTAATAGAAGCTTAATGTCCCTAAATGAGAAAGGTAAAACTATTCAAGCAAGGTTTATTTCCAACACAATAATAGAAAGACAAATATGATATACAACAACAAATGTAGTTCAGGCTGACGAGCATAATTGTACAGATCATGGCGGGGATTTATGTAGACAACTCTCTTATAAGCAAATAGCAATTATATATATACCTTAGTCAGCTATATAAGACCCCGAATTAACAAATTTAAACAAACCAAAAAAGAAAACTAACAACTAAACGACTGTACAAAAAAGAGAAATAAAAACAAATATTTGTCTTGAGCCAGGCGTATGTGATCCTTCTAAACAATCAAACACGTACGTGCATGTACATGTTCCTTTTTAATTTATGTTTCATGCTTCAGAAGCGATGATGGTATAGTGAAATATTATAAAAGGTAATAGGCGGATATTCAAAATTATGCACATGTAGTGAAATATTAGTATTATGGTTCTGGTCAATGCGAATATATATATGAGGATTTAAATTTGAATTTCAAATATTTTTTTGTCCTTCAATGTCTTTCGGTTTTTCGTGTTGGCTTTTTCAGTTTTACTTTAACGTATACTCTTTGAATATCTTCTTTTATATATGTAACACTATCAAACGTGTCCTCCCCCCCCCCCCCCAACTTGTCTGATTTTCCCAAACGTGTCTATTTTCACCAAACGTGTCCGTAATTAAGAGATAACTGTATTGTATTTGAAGCTTTAAGAACGTCCGACTGTCGCAAATTTAGTTTACCTTTCGACGCGTATAATGGAAAAAAATGCTAAATTAATTTTAATATCATAAATTTTCATAACAATTAACTATACATTTGAAATCAAATGTATCAACAAACATGTATAACACATGCCATTACTTTTAGAAGGGAGAAAAAACCGTAGTAAACAACATGTTGTTGTAAGAATAGACTCTGCATAATAGCCAACCACAGAGGTGTCAGTAAAACGTTCGAAAATATGAGTTCAACTTGACTATAAAGAACCCTTGTTTATACAATTGTATTGTAAGCAACACCTTTTTACGATAGACATGTTTCGTGTCAGGAAACGCAACTGTGGACAGTCGTCTCATTGTCAATCATACACGTCATCATTTATATAAGATTATCGTTTCAATCTGTAAATAAGCATTTCAAATGCCGCCTCTGAAATTATGGCAGATGATATTTAATTAAAATTTCACAATTTGAAAAATAAGACATTCTTTTCTATGATATCAGAATGGAAAAATTTGTGTGTGTGTTGCATTTTAGTGTTTATATTGTGTCATTGTTCTACTTTTATATTTGATGTGTTTCCCTCAGTTTTAGTTTGTAACCCTGATTTGTTTTCTTCTGAATATATTTATGAATTTCGAACATCGGTATACTACTGTTGCCTTTATTGATGTTGAAAAGGACATTACTGACATCTCATATACTAACGATCGGCACATTTTGGCATATAATATATAATTAAGGTCAATTTATTTTACTCAATTAAATTTAAAAATCAAACAAAAATTTCAAACAAACAAACAACCCCAAAATAACAGTGGTATGCGTTAATGATATATTTAACATCATCAATCCCTGAAACAATCAAATAATTATATTGGTAAGTTAATCATTATAATATCAAAGAAAGTTTCTAACTTGTACATATTTCACAAAAAGAACGACATCTTTTGTGTGCAATGGAATGTAAGGTTTCCGTTGCAGCAGTACACAGATTATACATCATCTCGTACATAACACAAGAAAAATTGGCATCTTCGTCGTCAGCACAAGACGGGGTAGTAGCTACAAATAATCAGAATTAGGTACATGGTGAAAAAACTTGTCATAGATGCAGAGCTTGACATTTTGTACGACAGACCAGTGCAAACATGTCAACATATATGTTTCTGAGTGTTACATATATAGAAAAGAAGATGTGGTATGATTGCCAATGAAACATATTTCCACAAGAAACCAAATACACAAAAATGAGTAGATGTGGGTCACCGTACGTCCTTAAACAATGAGCAAAGCCAATTCGAATAGTCAGCTATAAAAGCCCCAAATAATAAATGTAAAGTTATTCAAACGAGAAAACCAATGGCCTAATTATTGTACAAAGTAACTAACGGAAAACCAATATGTAGCACATTTACAAACGACAACCACTGACATACAAGCTCCTGACTTCGGACAGACACATACTTACAGAATTTATCAGACCCCTTATCAGCCCATGTTCAAAATCATCCCTCGAGACTGTCGACTCCTGAGCTGATATCACTACATAAGACTGATAAGGGATCTGATAGGAAAATGCCATGTTATAATCTATATATATCTTCATGCCTTATATATCATGTACTATGTTACGACGCTAGAATAAAACTGACGAGGAAAGGTAAAAAACATACTAACCTGAAGAATCCAGTACAGATGAAGTCGATAAACCGATACTCAGCCATACTACAAAAAGTATAACAAAAATATATATAACAGTTCTGCCTATATATATAAAACAAGAAGAATGTGGTATGATTGCCAATGACACAATTCTCCACAAGCGATCAAATGACACATAATTTAACAACTTTATATCACCATATGAACGTCAACAATAAACAAAGCCTATACTGCATAGTCTCCTATAAAAGACAACAATTTATATATGATTGGGGACACTACATTATAAAAAACAACAAGTAATACATGATTTGGAACAAGACATTCTAAAAGCCAATAAGTAATGTATGCTTGAGGACAAGACATTCTAAAAGAAATTATTATAAGTTATACATGATTTTGGACAAGACATTCTTTCGATGAAATACTATCCCAAACAACAGACAAAATCTTTAGGTAAAAACTTAATGTAATTCTATGAACGTACATTTGTATTTATGAATAGTTGTTTTAAGGTTTTCGAACGGTAGATTTTAACTTCACTTCGTTTTTAGAATACTTCTCTATTAATGAAGTACATTCATGCTGGGAAATACAGGACCTTGAATATCAAATAAACTGGATACTTATTATGCAGGTGATACTGTAATGTTGCTACATTTACATAGTAATGGAAACAATTGACGATTGAGAATTGAAATCATCTCCTTTGTTGTAAAGCCTTGTTTCCAGCCGACTCTTATTGTAAACGTCTAACGATAGCAGCATCGACATACTTAATCAAAGTATAATAAGTTATCAAAGGTACCATATTAATATTTAATACAGCAGACACACGTTTCGTCTACATAAGACTCGTCAGTGACGATCAGTTCAAAATAGTAAGAAAGCAAAAGAAGTACAAAGTTTTTGTACGAGGTACGAGGTCGAGGAATCTGTATCTGTTGTTTCTTCAATATCTAGTTCAGGGGACATATTATTGAAAAAAAATCAACAAAAAACAGTTCTGATAGTTAATGGAAAGAACATCATCAATATATATGAATGTAAAACTAAATAATTGGCTTCTTTGGTATTCTTGCTTTTGACAAGTGTCTGAAGGAACTCCGATTCATATGAAAATAAGGAGATGTCGACAAGGCATAGTTCATTTCCATATGTTGTCAATAAGAAACACCAGCATACTGATTACTCGTTCCTCTGTGTAGCATGTTTAACCTTTTTATTCACTATTTACACAATCTGACGTATGGAATCCCAAATTAATAAATTTATAGCGAATGCTATCATTTGTATGTTTAAAATTATTTCCATTTACCTGTGTACATTATTCTTTTTGGCGGCATTTTGTTTACATATTGATTGTGTATTTACCTGTGTCATATATTAAACTTATTCGTTCAGTGTATATTCACTTGATTGTTTTCGTATGTCTTTTGTTGAGTTTCAATTGATATTTAATCATGTGATCTGCTATGTTGTGATGTTACACTATTATTTCAGATAAGGGTGAAGGTTGGTACCTAGTACAAAGTTTAAACCCAAGACATTTGTTTGTACCTATCCTAAATTAGGTACCTGATGTTCAGAAGTTGTCGTTTGTTGATGTGGTTCATAAATGTTTCTCGTTTTTTTTATATGGATTTGAATGTTGGTTTTCCCGTTTGAATGGTTTTACATAAGTGATTGTTTTGGGGCCTTTTACAGTTTGCAGTTCGGTGTGAAGCAATGCTTTGTGTTAAAAACCGTACTTTGACCTATAATGGTTTACTTATACAAGTGACTTAGATTGAGAGTTTTCTCATTTGCACTTATGCCACATCTTCTTATATCTATCACTTTGACTTAAATTTATATAATTCGTTTATTCAAAGCGTTTATTTCACAAATTAAAAAAGGTTTAAAAACACACTTACCTACAAGGACAACAACGTGAATATCTAAATCCATTATCATACACTTTCTTGATATGAATGATCTTATTTTGTGAAGGTTGCAACACTGACTTTGTCTATCGGGTTAACATGGCTTTCTCTAGAGTGCCATTATGTACTTAATTGTACTAAATCAAATGCTATACTTAAGACACATTAAAATGGGAAACTAGTTTGTTATAAGTAATGACTGGACACCGGTAAGGGTAATTTCAGAAATAGTTATCTCTCACTCAAAGTTTCTACACTTGAATGTGTTAAAATATTGCAAAAATAGTAAAATCACAAAAATACTGAACTCCAAGGAAAATTTAAAACGGAAAGTCCCAATCAAATGGCAAAATAAAATGATAAAACACATCAAACGAATGGACAACAACTGTTATATTCCTGACTTGGTGTAGGCATTTTCAAATGTAGAACATTGTGGATTGAACCTAGTTTTATAGCGCTAAACGTCTCACTTGTATGACAGTCGCATCAAATTCGATCATATGTACAACGATGCGTGAACAAAACAGACATTATAGGTAAAATAGTCAAAATACTGGTACAGAAGTCATCACTGTGTCACATTCTCAAAACAAACAAATATTCAACAAAAAACACAAAAAGCATCTATCAAATAAAATCACATGTTCTATGATTTCTTTATCCAAATTGTAACATGTGTCATATCCACTTAATAATAGAGTGTATTGTGCAAGTCCGTTTGTATATTTGATTTATGTGCTTATAATATCTTTATTCCCATAAAGCCAATGCATTACATCGGTACAAAGATAACAAATACAAACAAAAAATATTTACAATATGAGCAAAAACAAGTCAGTAAAATGTATATGCTGAAGGTAGTAAAATATGAAATAGTTCATAGGGGCTTGAATATATCGTGATTTTACCACTTGTGGGACCTTTATGACAAATATTTTACCATGAGCGGTAGCGAGGGGTAAAATATCGGCATAAAGGGACAACCGGTGGTAAAATCACGATATATTCCTGTCCCCATGAATTATTTCGATTCTAATAGGACAAATACGGCAATTACTTTGGATCGAAGCGCACTAGGTGGAGGCAAATATTTGCCGTTCACGTACATGCACTATCAAACTGGCGTAAAAGTACGGTGCAAACTGAATTAGTGACATGCTTAAACTATTTACCATAACGTTCTTAGATAGTTTATGGAGGAATTTAATTGATAATTTACTATTTGTCTTATATGTATACAAAAAAATGGCTTATATCACATTTATACCACATTTTAGAATCGTTTGTTTGCTTTTCCTTGTTGTGTGTATTTTCCCGTAAAATGCTTATTTTCTTACGTCATCGTTCTATGACGTCGGGCACCTCATTCATTGAAAAGCATATTCATATTTTACCACGGGTGTGTACTCAAAGCGTTTGAAGGACGTCATGTTAGAATATTGGTTACATTACAATAATATATTCCAAATACATGCTCTTACAAAGATTAAGCAGATTGCTGATCGTATATATGCAATATTGCAAACAGATCATGTTAACGCACCTTCAACCATGATTAAACCCATAATTCATATAGTCAACAAATGTCAAAGAAAGAACAATATAAACGAGAAAACTAACGGCCTGATTTGTGTACAAAATTATTAATGTATTAATGAATAACAGATATGATATAAAGCAACAAACGACAACAACTAAGTCAGGCTCGTGACAAGCATATACGTATGTGACGGGGTTATACTAGTTTGAAGGCACCAACCATCTAACCTGTGACAGTTGTATAGAATACAACTTAAGAACAAACTATAAAAATCAGTTGTAAAGGCCCTAACTGATCAAATAGATACAAAGCATAAATAAATCTAACAAAATCACATGTGGGCGTAGCAGGGCACCTGTACATCTTCACAACAAAAGGACCCTAAGGACAGATCTGAGAGGACTCCAAGTTACTGACAACAATTTTGAATTCAATAACAACTGATAAGAAAAGTCACGCATCTAAGACTAAAATAACAATCAGTACACCATCAGAACATCAAATGAACTAAGTAGACTTCATTATCAGTCAGGGAAATACATGACCTTGTGCAGTGCAAATATAAGATATTAACATATTGTAGAGTCTTGAATGTGCATATGTATTTCAAAAACAATATTTGGTTTGATTTTAATTTACTGGTACATGTAACAATAATATCAAAACCAATAAAAAAAATATTCAAATATATAATTATGTAATTATAGTGTTGAGTGGGTAACCTTTTTAAAAATGTTTACTTAAACAGTTATCAACAAGGTAATACAAACAAATGAGGCACACTGAAACTGTGAATTGTCTGTTACTTCGTCACTTTGGATTTAACAACAAAAAAATTATCCAAGAACATCTCAACGTTCGAACAAAAACTACAATTTACGTTAAGATGGTCTTCATATCAAAATGAACATCTGAAGACCATTTATGTTAAAAACTATGACGAAAACTGAAATGAATTTGGTCAGCGTTGTGTGTGTCAGCTATTTATATCACATTAGCAACGACAACATGTGCATTATATTTCATGCGATGATTGGTCAACTATTTCAATTGGTATGGTCAAAATTTATAATTCTTACTTTTTAGCTTCGTGTACGCAAGTGCATGTTGTGGGCTGGTTTAATTAGACGGTTGGAAAAGAAATAGGCTAAGTGATGGTGTCTCTTTTCACAAGGTTACAAACATAATGATATTGTATATACTAGTCGCACATATGTGTTGTAACATTTTGAAAATAGTTTGATATGCATCATCCGATAAGGTATATCATGAAATAACATACTTGAATACAGTTAACATTAATTTGAGGGAGAAAGGTCTTCCGAAAACTGTCTAACTAACTGTGTTCACGACCTTTTCTGGTTATAATTGTTAGATTCAAATTTTGTAATAGCCTATTTTTTAATTTGTTAAGGACATTTTCACTTATATTTAAACATCCAGCAGTTCTGTTTAAATTTTATGAGTGAATTAGAGCTCCTCGCCTTGACTTCGCATTAGAATAATTATACTCTTTCATTAAATATACATTAAATTGCCTCTGTATATATTTCAATGAAAGATTTCAGAGCCTTTTCTCTTGTTATGAAACTAACTATGCTTAAAACATAATAATATAAAAAGAATATGTGATTTGATTGCCAATAATACAACTCTCCACACGAGACCACACGAGACAGAAGTTAAACAACTAAAATTGGTCACCGTGTGATATTCAACAATAGGCAAAGCCCATACCACATAGTCCGCTATAAAAGACCCATCAATTACAAATGTAAAACAATACAAACGAGAAAACTTACGACCTAAATCATGATCATGTACAAGATGATAAATGAAAAACAAATATAAAACACAGCAGCGAACGACAAGTACAGAATTGCATGCTCCTGAATTGGATAGGACCATACAATACATGATGGGGTTAAGATTCTTAGTGAGTGCACAAACCATTCCCATACATTTGACAATGGTGTAACAGTACAACATTAAAATAAGAACAAATTAAAAACATCAGTTAAAAAAGGCTTTTCTCATCAGACGGATAAAAAAGAAATACGTCTAACAAAAACACAAAAACAAAAACACAATCTGGACGAGGTACTTGAACATCTTCCAAAAAACACTAAGTACAAATGCTACAGACAACTATTTCACAGCTAGTTACAACTAGGAACCATTTCATGCATCTAAGACTAAAATATAAATCAGTGTACACCCAACATCCAATGCATTTAGTGTAAAGACGTCATAAATAGTTGAAGAAGACAAAGCTTGTGCCATGTCAAGATACAGGTATCGACAGATTAAAGAGTCATGAATGTGCAAATGTGTATAAAAATGCTTTTTAGTTTGCTTTAAATTTGCTGATTGCACAATCAATATTAATACCTATAAAATCATTATACTTACAGTTTTGAATTTGTAACCTTTAAAAATAAGTTTATCTAAAGGGTCGATAAGTTATCAAGAGTTCCAAATGGTAAAGTTGAAATCATCCCTTCGTAAATTTTACGGACGCCATCACGAGTTGGTTGACCGTTATGGAATAACCGTTTCACAAATGATATCGGATATGTTCCTTACGTCGTAACTACAATCCCCTTCCCTTTCATGAATGTGACCTACCGAATTAGACAATACCGGATTTGTAATCACATAAGCAACACGACGGGTGCCACATGTGGAGTAAGATCTGCTTACTCTCCCGGAGCACCTGAGATCACCCCTAGTTTTTGGTGGGGTTCGTGTTGTTAATTCTTTAGTTTTCTATGTTGTGTCATGTTTACTATTGTTTTTCTGTTTGTCATTTTCATTTTTAGCCATGGCGTTGTCAGTCTGTTTTAGATTAATGAGACTGTCCCTTTGGTATCTTTCGTCCCTCTTTTATCCAATATAGTTTTACCGGGCACTCTAAACAACACATCTGTAAAATATGATGATGTGCTATCCCGCTAGGAATATTTAACGCCTGTTGATAAACTTTGTTGCCGAAACGTTCATAGATATTATCAAGGAGAAAATTCACAGCTTAAATCAACTCATCACACCTCCAGTGAGTATAGTAGCATATCATAAGAAAAAAAGGCATTTAAAGCTGAAGACGAGATGAAACGATATTTTACTGGGATTTTGTGTATTTTTGGTAACTTATACATAATATAGACCTTCAAACGTTCAAAAGAGGTTTTAAGTTTTTAACGGTAGAGTACAAGCAATACCACTGTTAACATATTTTGTTATCAGAAAGTGCTATTTAAGGTCTTCATGTTTATCGATACGTACATTTGTAAGAACAGCTCATTGTGGCCTAAAAACTGCAATCTCACGCGAATATTTATAGAGTGAAAAGACGAACAATATTGCGTAACACTCCTAGAAAATATCGTAATTTACTAAATGGTATTCAACCCAGTTTGAATAACAATTGATGCTTAACAAGCATACTGAAAATTCTTTCCAAGGTATAGAAATATTGCGTCTAACAGAGTCTAAATGAAAGGACCAAGTACATATCATGATTGGTTCGTTTAGTTATCTAACCTGTAATAATTGTTCTCTAAAGGTTGTTGTCAATAAAACAATCTATAATTTAATTGCAAAACAAGAACATGATTATTTAAAATAGCAAGATGGGATATGTTTTGAATAACATATACTCCAACACAGTTTGTAAATTACAAAGGCATAACATAAATGCGGTGAATGCTCCAATTTTCATGCTTTATTACGCTACACCGGGATACGTTCGGATAAGTTATATGAATTAATGTGAAGTATATAGTTTAATCATAACCCTCTTATAAAAGAATCTCTCATTTGGGACAACATCCCTAATGCGCCTCGAAATGAGGAACTCAAAAGTCACGTGTAAAGAAAACTCTCTGTGTAGTGATATTGGACATGTTTCTATTTTTAACAAATGACTGAACTTAATTATTTGTGGTGATTAGGAAAGTAGAGGAACATAGAATAAATGTGTTAAAACTATGGAGCTATTGAATGTGTTCAAAGTATTAAATTTTCAAATAACTTATTGTGTTAAAAAGGGGATATTTTAACACAAGGAGCCGCATCACAAAAGGATGTTCGGGGTTTGCTAATTTACGGAAAAAGTAATCTCACTTCGTACCCCGAAAATTTAACCACATATGTAAAAATGTCACAGCTTCGAAACGAGCTTTCATACATATTCAAGTTTACGATATGGACTGATCTACAGGAAAAAACGTTACCATTACCCACAATGTAGATACTATTCTGTACGCTATCCGGAAGTCGCGATTTTCGAAGCGAGAACTTTTTGGATCACATTTTAAATTTGATGGGTATACTGAATTAAACGGTAAGTTGATCATCTGTACATTGCTTAATGATTAATTCAGCCGACATCGATATTCTCAAATGGTTTAGAATTAAATTCCGCACATTCAATATCCGTGTCTTTGCCTTAATCAAGAGATTTTCAAGTGCATCACTAAGAAAAATCAGTCGGTGAACCTAAAAACAATCTTTTTACCCTCTTAGTGTACAAATTAACGTAAAACCAGACTTAATTATCTCAATGAAGTATATTTCAAGTGGTGGTAAAAGTTTCAACCAGATCTTTGAAGCCAGAAATAAGAATTTTACACTTGTTTGAATTTCTCACTGTACGATCAGTCTCGCTTGTTTATTTTAAAACTGTATGATCAGTCTTTATGTCACTGTATTCTAGTGGTGATTTCAAAGTTATTTACGATACATTAGAAGGTGGCATTTTTCTAAATAACACAAATATATTTCAATACATTCACATCCTGAAAACTTATGAAACATGTTTTAGCTTGATAGGGTGTACTCGACTTACTACATTAAGTATAAGGATGTTTAAATGTTGCTAAAATAAGAGGAAGGTTTGATGTATACTAGTATATAAGTTTCAGAAATGTCCTCCGTTATACTTAAAATTGTACAAACACACAGATTTAGTTGTTATATAAAAATGCATGTATTTACACACATTCGAGTCCTTACTGAGGCCTATAATTGATCACAGTTCCTTCACTTTGTTTAAGATGTAGAGCTATATAAAAAAGAAGATGTGGTATGATTGCCAATGAGACAACTATCCACAAAAGACCAAAATGACACAGACATAGACAACTATAGGTCACCGTACGGCCTTCAACAATGAGCAAAGCCCATACCGCATAGTGAGCTATAAAAGGCCCCGATAAGACAATGTAAAACAATTCAAACGAGAAAACTCTCTTTGACACTCAATTGTACACCACTTTGTCAAGCGGAGGGTTATAGTGATAAAGAAGTCCGTCTTTCCGTTCGTCCGTTGGACCGGTACAATATGTTCCGCCGGTTTTGTAAGCGCATCTCCTCATAAACCACTTAATATACATTGGGGGTTCCGGCCATTTTTAAATGGAGAGGGGTCCAATCCAGGAGAAAAGGGGATTCCAAATATATGTTCCCATACAAATGAATTGATAGTAATTAAAAAGGGTTTCAAACTGCCGGATCCCCTTTTTTTGAATCCGTCACTGATATAACTATTAATTAATCTTATTCGGATTCCTTATCATAAATGATAATGACTGTATTGTGTACCGTCTATTTCGAATTTTAGTAAAAATCTTTTATGGGGTTACTTATATAAGATACGGACTTGAACATTACATTATATGGGGGCACCCATCAGGTATTTCCAATCATTAAAGTTTTCTGAAATTGCTCCATTTTTACTCGATTAATGTATTGTGGACCTTCTATTTCTGTAAACTTACCAAAATTATATCACATGAATTATCCCCCTACGCAAAGCTGTCTTTTATCATTTTTTGTTATTTTAAAAGACAAGCTTGATTTATGTTATCATCAATTGGAGTCAACGGCGGACGGTGTAAATAATCTTTGAAAATGTAATAGCTAAACAGATAACTGTAACGATACACTATTACAAAGTCCACAAGCGAATCATGTATTACCTTTTAGGCATTTGATTTTAAATAAGACTGATGGAACAAAAATACAATTATTTTGCCGTCTAAAAAATTCATCAGAAATATATTTGTATTGTCTGATGAAAGTAATTACACGTTACAGTTCCCTGGATAGTTCATAATATCACATATACACGTATATACCTTCAAATTGCTGTTGTTTTTTCTTCAAAATCACGACTGGTCATACAGTCAAAAAATCTGAAATCGCTTCTAGAATACAGTCAGTTCTAGACTGATCGTACAGTAATTTATTTTGGGATCCTCAAGGAAAACATTTTTTTATGGGAAATACGAATATTCTACTTAAATACGAAAAGAATATTGAAACAGTATATATTTAACTGTAAACTGATGCAAACATTTGCAATAAAAGATTATTTGCTTTGTACTACGAGAGCAAAATTGTCCATCGATTTCACTTTTTTCTACCAAGTTGATGTGATGCACACGTATATTTTATATTCTAATGCATGTTTTTGTTACAGTAACTCATATTTATGATGCTATACATACCTTGAAGATGTTCAAAGCACTTTATAGATATAGAAGTAAACAAATGATGAGAAAAGTTACCGTAGGCAAAACCGTTCTGTTAGCCAGTTGGAAATCATCGCTTCGAAAATCGCGACTTCCGGATTGCGTACAGAATAGTATCTAAACTGTGTTACCGCCTATGTAAAAATAATTAAAGATATTGACCCATTTAAGAAATAATTCATGGAAGCCATAGATTGTTGGAAATTTACATATGGCCTGGACCGTGATATTCGAATGTTAACCTGAGCGTTACCGTGGGATAAAATTAACGAATATCACGGCCCAGGCCAAGTGTAAATTTCCAACAATCTATGGGTTCCATGAATTATTTCGATTCTAATAGGACAAATACGGTCATTAAAATACTAAAGCGAGGGTTGGTTTGGTGTGTGTGTGGCTGATCTTTTTTACTCCCTGTTAAGCCCCAGTCCCACTAGACCACGATCGCACCACGCTCACCGCGATCTAAAATAAATTTAGATCGTGGTGAGGTCGCGGTATGAACGGCATGAATATGTTAATTTTCGTTGCTTTCACGATGCTACTACGTCCTAATTACGCTTCTACAACGATCCCGCTACGATTAAACCACGTTCTCATCGCGCTTATTCTGCGACCTCACTACGCTTATAAAGATCTTTCTACGCTCTTCACGCTCTCACTACGACCATACCACGAGTTATCCGATTGCAATACGATCTTACTGCGATTAAAGCACGTTCTTACCACGATTATACTACGTTCATACCGCGATCTTACTACGTTATCAGCAATACCGTCAATATCGTGTTTCATATCAATATAGTTCCATTCTTTCTATTTCTGATTAAAACGGGGATTTCTCGGAAACAATACATTCATGCCACCAAAATCTACTAGAACACGTGGGCGTGGTGGTAGGGGTTGATGTAGAGGCAGAGGGAGCAAAGTATGAACGCCATACTAAACTCCAAGAAACTAAAATTAAAAATAGTACAAGACTCCTGACTTGGGACAGGCGCAACATTAGTGGGGTTAAACATGTTTGTGAGATCCAACCCTCCCCCCATACCTCTAGCCAATCAATGAAGAAAAGTAAACGCATAACAATACGCACATTAAAATTCAGTTCAAGAGAAGTCCGAGTCTGATGTCAGAAGATGTGACTAAAGAAAATATTAAACAAAATGACAATAATACATAAATAACAACAGACTACTAGCAGTTAACTGACATGCCAGCTCCAGACTGATACTATACACATAAGTAGTACAATACTTGTCATGAAGAGATGACCAATCAAACCTAAATTACAACCTATTGCTGGTCCATAAAACTCAAATGACGATATTTTAGTGAACGATAGCAGAGATGACACAGATGTGTCAATATATATAGGAAGATGTGGTTTGAGTGTCAATGAGACAACTCTCCATCAACGTAATAATCTATAAAAGTAAACCATTATAGGCCAAGGTACGGCCTTCAATACGGAGCCTTGGCTCATACCATACAGCACGCTATAAAGGGCTCCAAAAAATACTAATGTTAAACAATTTAAACGGGAAGAACCAACGGTCTAATCTATATAAAAACGAGAAGCATGGTTGAGGCGTTAGAGCAAATGGATAAATACATTCAGACAAACAAAATCTAGGGAGTTTTTTTTATATATTTTATGTGAAAATGACAATAGAAATGATGGTCGTAGTGTGAACGTAGTAAGGTCGTAAGAAGAGCGTGATGAGGACGGCAAGGGCGTGCTAGAATCGTACTATGGTCTTGAACAGCGTGGTGTAAACGTGGTATAGTCATAGTGGAAGCGTAGTTGGGTCGCGGTGACAACGTGATGGTCGTAGTAAGGTCGTCATAACGTCGCTGTGAAATCGTAGCGCTTCTCTCCGAATAGAATCACGCTTTCGCTACGCTCTCGCTACGATTGTACAGCGACCTTTGCGATCTTACTACGATCTTAGTGCGCTCTCACTACGCTTCTACTACGACCTGATTTCGCCACGACCGCACCACGATTGTTTTGAACATGTTCAAAGTTGTCCACGCTCGTCACGATCTTGAAGACCTCACCACGACCGTGGTACGACCTTACTGCGACCTACACGATCGTACCACGATCATCAATATTTGCATTTTTTTCACAGATCGTAGTGCGATCGTGGCCTAGTGGGACTAGGGTATTAGATAAAGCTCAAATATCTTAATTAATCCGTAGCTTGCATGAGTTATTTCGTGAATAACCACTAGAAAACACTGTTTAATTCTTCTAACTCTCAAACCCAACTTTTTCCATTTTTAATTTACATGATTTTCTCGTAAGCTTCCGTCAAATCCAAAGTTAACGTATCGTAACTTAGGAGCCACCATGTTGACTTGCTGAAATTAGTAAATATGCAAATAATGCAATAGAAAAGAAAATAAAACAAAACAAAACCTAACACAAAAATCAGCTTTAATAAAATATCATACGAATTTCGATGGTTCACGTACATATGTATGGCGTCATGTTTTGAAATCGGACTTAAATGCGATTAATACAAAAATAAATAGACTTTCGCGGAATTTTATTTTATTTGTATTTTTATGCTTTCTCCGAGCTCTTGTGCATTACTGCTTTTTATTGTGCATCCGAATAAGAATAACAGTTATTTTGACTTTTTTTAATTGCTCTTTTTAAATCAATAAAATCGGCAAAGTGTCTGCAAATATGTTCCAATACTTGTAGATTTACGGGAGAAGTATATTGTAACAGCCATTACTATGTATATCTCTGAGTCTGCGCTAAGTACAGATATACCGAGGATTTTATAACAGTGTTGTTTACAAAGCGAAAGAAGCACGTCACGTTAGAATATTATATATAGTTTTCTTCTCAAATTTGGCACTTTTATTCAGTTCCACCACAATTTTCATGAATTGCATGAAATACATAATAAAAAACAAAACAACGTATCGTTTAAATTCAATATTAACCAAGTACAGACTGCATAACACTGGTGCAGTGACCACAGGATTTGGCACAAATCTCATTTGAATAGGGGTTGGCACAAAAATTTGCGTTGAATAAAGTACAATTCACTCCAGGTTTATCTTGGCAAACCACTGAAACAAAAGGAAATTATATAGTTCAAATTAAAATTCAATGATGTCAGATACAGTATATACATATGGATAAAAAAAATATGTTGTAGAACTGCCAATGATACAACGCTCAACAAAAGACCACATGACACATTAAAATGCAAATATAGGTCAACGGACGACCCTGAACATTGTGTAGAGCTTATACCACAATAGTCAACACCATTTAAATAATGCATTTTATGCTCAATCTTAATGATGTAAGTAACAGATTCACGTTATCATCAAGATCTGCACCAAATACTGTATATTACAGTTCCAACCAATTTCTGCTTAAACAGCTATTACACCTTTCGATTTAGTCTAAAGACAAATTCGTCAGTAATGCTCGGATCATCAAAACTGCAAAGGCCAAACAAAGCATGAAGTTGTTGAGAACCGAGGACCCAAATGTTCCAAGGCTTTACAAACACAGCCAAGACAATCTATTCATGGGGTAGATAATCCTGGGTATTTAAAAAGTATCAAAGTTGAATTAACAGTTTTTTTATTATTATATACATGCTAATTCATGTCAACACAGAAGTGCTGACTACTGAGTTGGTTATTCCCACGAGAGAAACCCCAACCAGCAGTTGCATCCACCCAGTGGTTGTAAATAAAAACATGATAAATACCAGGGTTAAAATAGTGTACGGCAAACGCAATTTATATGGGTTTTAATTTACGGTTGTCATTTTTGGGGCCCTATATAGCTTGCTGTTCGGTTTAGCCAAGGCTCCGTGTCCGTGTTAAAGACCGTTCTTTGACCTACTTTTGCAAATTGACTTGAATGGACACTTGTCTCATTTGCACTTGTACCACATCTCCTTATATCTATTGAGAAATGTAATTTATTCTGACATTTGATATAAATGATGCGGAGTATATTCACACTCACTTTTCGGGAACAAACTGTGAACTCCATGGCTAATACCAAAAAAAAAGCCAATTAACAACCATACATGAAATGCTTTTGAGAAAACCTATAATCAACTAACCGACTAAGATAATTTAGATAATTATAGTTTTATACAATGTAGACAGAACATATACAAAGGAACCACTTGGGAGGCAATAAGCGAAAACATTTGAATTTAAATAATTTGTACATATAACAACGTCACCTTGATATATGATTGTTCTTTGAGACAAAACAAGTATTACTTGTATCTGAAACGTTATAATTACCTGAAATACAAAACTAATGTCGTTTAATGTTTTTAAACATCAATCCCTGCACCGAAACGTATCACATGAGTTTTGTCTATCATGAGTCATTTAAAAATACAGTGTGTATGCAAACTTTTCGACCGAATATAATTATAAAGTTACTATTGAGTTATGTACCTGTATGCATCAATACATTAAGGTTTATCAAAAAGATTTTTTTTTTGTTTACAAACAGTATCATCTTGATATCAGAATGTTTTGCAATACAAAACAAGTCTTCTCTGGAAATGCATGATGATGAAAACATTATTAGTATCAACAAATGGGATTTGCCTCAAAACTAATTACAAAACCAACCTGCCGTTTTTGTTACCGGTTGAACTGTAGTTGTTGTTGTTGGTTGAGCTGTTGTTGTTGTAGTTGGTCTAGCTGTTGTTGGTTTATGTGTTGTTGTTAGCTTAACTGTTGTTTTTGTTGTTGGTCTAGCTGTTGTTGTTGGTTTAAATGTTGTTGTGGTTGGTTTAGGAGTTGTAGTTGTTGGTTTATGTGTTGTTGGTTTAGGTGTTGTTGTTGGTCTAGCTGTTGTTGTTGGTTTAGGTGTTGTTGTGGTTGGTTTAGGAGTTGTAGTTGTTGGTTTATGTGTTGTTGGTTTAGGTGTTGTTGTTGGTTTAGGTGTTGTTGTTGGTTTAGGTGTTGTTGTTGGTTTAGGTGTTGTTGTTGGTCTAGCTGTTGTTGTTGGTTTAGGTGTTGTTGTTGTTGGTCTAGCTGTTGTTGTTGGTTTATGTGTTGTTGTTAGTTTAACTGTTGTTTTTGTTGTTGGTCTAGCTGTTGTTGTTGGTTTAGGTGTTGTTGTTGGTTTAGGTGTTGTTGTGGTTGGTTTATGTGTTGTAGTTGTTGGTTTATGTGTAGTTGTTGGTTTATGTGTTGTTGTTAGTTTAACTGTTGTTTTTGTTGTTGGTCTAGCTGTTGTTGTTGGTTTAGGTGTTGTTGTTGGTTTAGGTGTTGTTGTGGTTGGTTTATGTGTTGTAGTTGTTGGTTTATGTGTAGTTGTTGGTTTAGGTGTTGTTGGTCTAACTGTTGTTGTTGTTGGTGGTGGTTTAGGTGTTATTGTTGTTGGTCTAGCTGTTGTTGTTATTATTGGTTGACCTGCTGTTGTATGGACTGTAAAACAATCGAATGAAACGTAATTAATTAAACATTCAAACAATAATCTAAATTGTGTGTCAATATTGTCTTGTAGTACTTATCCCTTCATCACATATTTTGTACTGATATGTACATTTTGGCATGGCCAATGATAGCTGGAAGTCAAGGTTGGTTATCAGCCTTGGGGCCAATATCGATATCAGCCGTCGAAATCCATATCGAGCCCCTCGAGTTTAACTTCCGGTAACCTTTCAATTAAAAACTATTCGTAAACAAGTTGTCATCCGAAGAAGCTAGACGATCAGGAGAGGTTTCTCATAGATCAAATGACGATGAATGTAAATTCATACAAAAAATGCAAAATGAAAATACAATGAAAAGAAATTTAGAAAGTTACGAATCTGCTGCAGTAGAAAAAAATGTAAAAATGAACAGTGGAAATCACAAAAGATCCCGTAAAATTTTGACGTCATAAAGAATTTAGAAAATAATTGACACCACAATGGAAAAGTGATTGTTGTACAAATTTCTGACATCGATATGGTGTATTATTTCTCATCTTTAATTGGAAATATAACAATTCGTCGTGTAATATTTACAATTCCGAGAATTAATATATTAATTGTTAATTATTTGTTAAACTTTTCACAAAACGTTGTTTACTCACTGTGATACGAACTTTGTTAATTCACTGTGATTTTTTCTTTCGTTAAATGTTTTTTTTGAAATTTCGTTGAAAATATCAAACATAATTTGGTATATGCTATCTTTTTTTCTCTGCTTGAAAAAATGTGATAAATAAATTATTACATGTCATTGTGGTACCAGCCCACGACCCATATCAAGCCCTCTGGGTTGATATGAGAGTCTAAGGCTGATACCAGGGCCAATATGGAAAATGCCATGCAATAATGTATAAGTATCATATGACTTTTTCTGTCATGATTTTTTTTAACAGTTTGTATGAACGTTTTTAGACCGAAAGAAAACATGATATCACTATTGAGTTATGTGCGAGTATGTTTTAACGGCAAAACAAAAAAAGTTAAGACTATAAATGGGAACGGTCAAAATCAGAATTTAAAAGATTGCCAACAAAATAACCGAAAGATGAATAATAAAATTTCAAGACTTTGTATAATATTTAGTAAATTGGTGTTATATAGATATTAAATAAACTTTATCTATAATCTTTTCAACAAAACATATAAATTGTGCAACGCAGTTCCATTTATAATGAACTCATGCAATCAGCAAGGTTTAAATAATAATCAATCAAATTGTAGAAAAACTACCATGAGACCACTTTTTTTTATTTCTTGGTTTACGGGATCCGCCGACCCTGTTTTTCACGATTTTAAAATAAAAATAAAAACGATGTTCAAGATTTTTTTTAATTCCGCCGACCCTTTTCTGTTTGAAAAAGAACAAATAAAAATAAAAACATGAATGATATAAAAATATCGGTCTTTCATCTTCCAGTCGGAATACCCTCGGAGTGGATTCGAAAATCCCTTGCGGTTCCCTGTTCAGTCAACGTTACATCATGATCTAATGTGGTGAAAAGGAACCAGTTGAAAGGCGGTTCCCTGTTCAGTTAATGTTTCATCATGATCTAATGCGGTGAAAAGGAACCAGTTGAAAATGGAGGACCAGATACGATTTTACAATACTTGCTTAGATTTACACATTAATTGTTAGAGATTTTCGGTGTAAATCTAGCGGTTGAACAAAATGAACATCGCAGTTATGAATAATAAAAATGATAATTATTTTTGAGATCGTTTTGGAATTTTGGTTTAAAAGGTCGGACAACCGCTAATTTGAACCACAGGCACTTGTCTCAGACCAAAAAAATCTTATATACCTTAATATAACATGTTATATTAAGGTATATAAGATTTTTTTCTGAGACATGTTATATTAAGGTATATAAGATTTTTTTCTGAGCTCAGACAAGTGCCTGTGATTTGAACCCCTGTTTCAGACAGTCAGTGAGGTTGACGGCGGGTCAACTTTAATTCAAGTGTTGATCTAGTCCAAATAATTATGACGTCTGGCAAGGCTATTTTATTTTTTTTTCTGGGACGCCTTCCTACGTTGATCAAAAAGTCTGATACCCGTCGAAAGGGGCTGTTTTAGTTCCATTACACATATGAGGTACTAGTCCAAATAATTATGAGATCTGGCAAGGCTTCCTGGCATCCCAGATTTGTTTTTAAATAGCTTTGCCAGACGTCACTAAAGGGAAGGATCTTTTAACTTGCTGCCAGGGATGGGTGTCTGATTAATTGGCCTTATTATATAAATACCTAAATACCATTACACGGTACCCATTAAGATTTAATGGAAGAGAGATTGGATATGGTTAACAAGATCCCAACACAAAATCAGAATATTACTGTCATAGAATGCCTGACAATTAAAATCACTTCGACATTTATCATTGTTTATAAAAAGGGACAATCACAGGACACTTCGAGATATAAGCTAATACTTAGCTGTGTAAAATAGCATAAAAAGCCTAAAAAGGACATGTTTCTATGTACCACATATGAAGGCATGTGACATGCAGAGCGCATATGGTATTTCCTCAATAAGATTGTATTGTGTTATGAGGAATTTTGTCACTCCCTGATCTAAATTTGATAAATAAATACACAGAACAAAGAGAAATGCAATTGGAAAAGACACTTCCCTTTCATCAGGGACATATATATATATATATACTTCCCTTTCATCAGTGACATATATATATGTAGATCAATGTAGATTGATGAAAGCAGATATCTGCTTTCATCAATCTACATTGACATTGGACTCCTTGAAACACAATTTAAATTAAAACAGCAAGAATTAATACCAAATTATGAAACGATCTGCATACATGGTTAATATTATACTATTATATAAAGTAACGTCATTGTTTGTTTCTCTCCATTTTTGGTAAAAAAAAAAAACAAGTATTAATTCCAATTTTTATTTTTAATTTTTTTTCGACCTCCTACCCTGTATTTTTTCATTATTTTTATTTTTATTTTTTTTTCGACCTCCTACCCTTCCTTATTTAAGAAGAATACCGTAAACCAACTAATAAAAAAAAGTGGCCTGATTTGTTCTATATTCAAAATGTTCATCCAAACGATTTGTTAAGATTATGTCGACAAAATTAGACTAACGTATATTACACGGAATTTATTTTGGATTTAGATTAAATTGACATACATTAACAAAATACTGCTGAATAGGATATGTTGTAATTGTTTACTACTTTTGTTGTACAAATTTTATGTTAATAAGATAACAACGAAAAAGAAGAAGTAAAACAATCAATTGCGTAACCTTGGTGTTTTTCGTTAAAAACGATAGCCAGGACATCGTGTTTTATTTTAGTTAAAAGTTGTCTTTTCCCGATTATGACATTTAATTGAGAGTGAATATGCATTGTGAGTGTTCATTGTGAATGATACAGGCCATGCTTATTGTCGAAGCATTAGAGTTACTTCCTGTATAGACTAACGAAATGACTGTGATATTTTTTCTGAAATATCATTAAAAATGTGGTGCGTTGAAGAACGCGCGTAGCGGGTTATTATTAAGTGTGCAGCACATTTTTGATGTTATTGTGAATAGACAGAGAGAAAAAATTACAATCATTTCTTTAAATTCAATTCTTAATTCCATTTTAAACCGGCGTAAATCATGAAAAAACGCGAATGACGTCACAGTCTCATGACAACATTATGTCTATGAGATGATAAAAAAACCCACCGTCAGCCAATCAGAAGACATGTTACATCTAAAATTAAATTATAGATATATATATATATATTTATATATTCTACTTGTATACAAGCTTTCCTTTCTCTTTTAGTAAAATCAATCTCAAGATGTGGTATGATCCTATTATATAGATATTAAAAAGAAGAATGAAGAACAATATATATATACCAAAAACACATTCCTGAGTAGAACAGAAGCAGTGTTCATTAACATCAGGCACATGTCGACATTCATGTAACTGAAAAATAGAAATAAAATACACGTAAACAAGTTTCCATTAAATTTTGATTTAAAATTGTCGTTACTAGGATCCCGTCCTCATTTTATCGATTGTTAACTTATTATTAGCTTTTCATCTGGAACAAGACGAGTGCAGAAAAAGAGAAATAACCTACCCTCCTGGAGCACTTGATTTCGACTTCTTTTTTGTGTTGTGTCTATGTGTTTGTTTATTAACCGGGGAGGGGGAGGGGAGAGAGATTAATTGCGTTAGTCGATTTGTTTTTAGTTTTCTGCTATGGTGTTTTTTGTTTTCATTATTATCGGATACTCCAACTGTCTTCTCTTTTTTGTCCGCTTTGGTTCACATAAAGTGCGTTTATTACGTTGAAGGTAATACTAGTAGCAACATTTGACAAAATAACTTGAAGGATGATTTAAACATGTATTTTACTTATTTACCATTTTTTATCATTTCAAGTTATACCCGATACAATATTCTAAACACTGTGGCAAATCAAGTGTGTTTTCAGACACCGAATACAATATTATAAACACTGTCGCACATCAAGTGTGTTTTCAGATACCGCATACAATATTCTAAACACTACGGCACAGCAAGTGTGTTTTCAGATACCGCATACTATATTCTAAACACTGTGGCACATTAAGTGTGTATTCAGATACCACATACAATATTCTAAACACTTTGGCACATACAGTGTATTTACAGATATTCGGTAAATGCTTCATGTTATCTATATATGTTCCGGACCATATGAGTATTTGGACCATACGCGTATGGTCATGAACATATGCGTATATTCTTATGGTCGGACCATATGAGTATATATACTGGTTTGGTTATTAACGGGCAGGACCATATGAGTATTTGGACCATATAGGTATTTTTTCACATATCAATAAACTTTATTTAAAAAAAAAAGAAATTATGGAAATATCTACCTATGTCGATATATTGACATGCACTTGTAACAACAAGTCGGGAATGACTATATGTATAAAATGTTTTTACTATAGTGACTGGTGAGTTAAATTATATGCATCAGTGAAACTGCTTTTTTTATTATAATAAAAATGAAATGACCTTTGATATCATTTTTTTAATGACGTGACAACTACAAGGTGTATACCTTATGAAGAGTTACTTGTTACCTGTAAACTTGTTAATTAGCCCGACCATACGCGTACGGTCGGACCATATGAGCAACAGGGTCCTAAAGTAGCCAATTTGCTTGAGGGAGTAAGAACCATAGTGTCTGTATTCTTTCTAAATTTTACGAGTTAACACACGACGAGATATTTGACATACAAATAGCCAAATACATATATATGCATATAGTACAAATAAATCGTGTTTCTAGTTATGATTTAAGGCTCATATAGAATACTTACGCCATGGTGTCGATCCACACAACGTTTTCTAAAAAGTCCATAATGTGAATGGATGATTTCGCACACCTTCAAAGAAATAAATATTAAAGCTAAGATACACCCAGTACTGATTATTCTGCTTCTTAGGTTTTTTTCAAATAGCTTTATCAAACATCCCTATAAATATCGTTATCGAAGTACTCGACATACATTAATTTGATTTGTTCTCTTCTATGCTTTCATCAATGGTGTTATATTCCCGTTTTTTTGTATACTTATTTTTAACTTGTAACATATTATTGAATTAATAAAATTGAGAATGGAAATGGGGAATGTGTCAAAGAGACAACAACCCGACCAAATAAAAAACAACAGCAGAGGGGCAACAACAGGTCTTCAATGTGGCGAGAAATTTCCGCACCCGGAGGCGTCCTTCAGCTGGCCCCTACACAAATATATACTAGTCCAGTGATAACGAACGCCATACTAATTTCCAAATTGTACACAAGAAACTAAAATTAAAATAATACAAGACTAACAAAGGCCAGAGGCTCCTGACTTGGGACAGGCGCAAAAATGCGACGGGGTTAAACATGTTTGTGAGATCTCAACCCTCCCCCTATACCTCTAACCAATGTAGAAAAGTAAACGCATAACAATACGCACATTAAAGTTATTTTAATACTCTTAATTACGCGAAATGTAGATTCACCGTGTACCGCTATCTTGGAGTGTACAATAGCAGTACACGTTCGATCTAGTCCTTTGCCTAATGCTCCAAATTTAAATACAGATTTTCAATTTATGTATGTTTTCGATATATGAGTTAACTGTTCCACTGGTATCTTTTGCCCCTATTTTATAGTGAACATATAGATTCCTTCACTGCAACAAGTGTATTACGATACCACTCGAGACAGTTAAATTTTACTGTCAAGAGTGGAGAAATATCGTAATACACGAGTTACAGTGGTATAATTTGTTTGTCTTATAGTTTTTATACTTCCTTTTCAAAAATTGAGGAAAGTTGTGTACTTTTGATGTGACGTTATCAGGCATGGGCGCCTTTTTTTGATAACGTCACAAATAGAAAATTCAGAAGAAAACAAGAAAATTTAACGTCACCATTAAATTTCAACCAATCATTTGCCGAGAACAAATTTTTCACTAGTGAGGAGAAACATTTTTCTCATATCGTTCAGAAAATGTGAAAATAGCACAGAAATTAGAGAAAGTACATATTAAACACCGAAGAAGAAATCGATTGCCATCTCTCGTCATAATGATCGTTAGCATAATACAAATCGACATGTTACAAGTTACAAAACGTCAATATACGAATTGACAATTAACCAATAAAGAATTTTGGAATCAAACAGCTACAAGTTGTAAATTGAAAATTAACGAATTAATAATTTTGACCCAGTTGGCTTTCCATGATAGTTATGTACATGTACTGATATGTAGAATGATTTGATATATGAATGCCCTCAAAGAACATCAATATTAATACGTTATTACCTGGTTTGAATGACAAAAATGATCATCATGATCTGCACAAATAAGTCCTGAAACTTCATGCCCTATAATATATATATATATATATATATATATATATATATATATATATATATATATATATATACATATTGAATATGTAAGTATCCGATGCAAGAAAGAAATAAGATTTCTTCATTACCGAATAAAAATTACATAATTCTTGTTAACCGTAGACTTGCTTGACGATTTCATCACTATGGCGATCTCAGTTAATCTCGACTTATGAGTTATTTTAACATCTCCTCGGTATCTTCCAATCCTTTTTAACGAACCACACTGTTATTCAGAAGTCACGTGTTATAGTGATAAACATGATAATGAAAATAAATTGACTAAAACTGCAATAGAGTGATATGAGGGTATGCATCTTATTTTATGCACGAATTATCGGATATGCAGCACATAAAGCTATAAGGATTTCACTCCAGGAATCCCGCTACATGCTTAACCGCGCCACATTATGTATTTATGATCCTGTCGCAAGTCAGGAGCCTGTAATTCAGTAGTTGTCGTTTGTTTATGTTTTACCTTTTTGTTTTTCGTTCTTTTTTAGTGCATAAATAAGTGTTAGTTTTCTCGTTTGAATTGTTTTACATCGTCATTTCGGGGCCTTTTATAGCTGACTATGCGGTATTGTCTTTGCTCATCGTTGAAGTCCGTACGGTGACCTATATTTGTTAATTTGTGTGTCATGTTGGTCTCTTGTGAAGAGTTGTCTCATTTGCAATCAAACAACATTTTCTTTTTTTTTATATCTAATAAATGTCTTATTTTTTAGAATCCTGCTTTTTGCGCCAATGCAAGAAATCTGACAAATTTAGATCAACAAAGCGAATGTGTTAAATCAACGAGGCAGTCAAACCATTACAATTTGCGTTTAGAAACTATTATGTTAATCCAAGCATTTGACATAATATCAATGGTAACAGTAATGAAATGATATTTAGTTGAATATCTTTTATTCTTAAATGAATTTCGAATAATATATCAATACTTTGGTTATCATTCAACCGCATTTGAAAAAAAGGCCATACTACTTGGATGTGATTTTAATTGTAATTACAAGCCTTTTGCATAGAAAATTTCTTAAAACAATGAAGCATTCTTAAGAATGTTCTCTATTGGTATTTGCCGTCTCTCTTTTATTTCAAAAACACTTAGTATATTAATATTATAATATTAAATACCTGAAACAAGTGAAATAAGTATGTTGTCGACACACGATCTTGATAAGCATAAACAGTGTTTGCCGGCACTTAATAAATTTGGCACACAATGTGGTGTGTGATGCTGAAAAAAAGGGGAAAATACAAACAGAGTGTTTTCTAACGAATGATTTATTTATGAAATCCTCAGCTAAATCATGCATGTATGTTTAGTAAATGATACTTCAAACTGAGAATGGAAATGGGGAACTATGTCAAAGAGACAAAACCTCGACCATAGAACAGACATCAGCAGAAGGTCACCAACAGGTCTTCAATGCAGCGAGAAATTCCCGTACCCGGAGGCGTCCTTCAGATGGCCCCTAAACAAATATACTAGTTCAGTGATAATGAACGTCATACTAAACTCCGAATTGTACACAGGAAACTAAAATTAAAAATTGAATAAGACTAACAGAGGCTCCTGACTTTGGACAGGCGCAAAAATGCGCAAACAAAGTTCCATGTTTAACGTTTCATAACGTTTTTGCTGTGATATTAATCCGCGGCAAAACCACGAATGAAACACAAAAAGAACTAAGTTTAATGCCCCTCATGCAAAGCTCTGATTCCTTTCACGGATTTGGCTATACTTTTTGGACCTTTTGGATTATAGCTCTTCATCTTTTATATACGCTTTGGATTTCAAATATTTTGGCCACGAGAATCACTGAAGAGACATGTATTGTCGAAATGCGCATCTGGTGCAAGAAAATTGGTACCGTTAATTTTATTTAATGTCTTTATAATGTACATTGACAGTACTACAAATTACTTCAAAATGAAGCAATAATTATTTATCTGTTGTTGAATACTAATACTATAACTTTACTCTTTTATTCCGTATCTAATATTTGAATGTAATTCAATAATAAGTAAATTCAGTTATTGTAATTATATAACTTGGTAGGATTTTAATTGACGGTCTGTTCAATTAAAGTTTTACTTTTCACTTTAATATGTTAATAATTAGTTTAACCCGCGAAATGTTAGACCGTGCAATTTACCTCGTGTGGTTTTGTCATATGGATGCAAACCTTACACGGAGCTTGACCAAAACTATAGAATTTACCCGCCCTCCCATTTCCCATTATGAATATTTTCTGCTGCTTTTTATTCCTCGTTTCAGTTCTTGAAGAATGCTTACAGAAGCATAGAACCAGCGTCTTATCATATATAACATACTGAGTATGATGCTGTTATGTATTGTGAATGGACGAGCCGAATTTGATTTAAGCTACTATGGATTATTCAGTGGCTCAGGAAATAATTTTGTAACTGCTGGAATCACCCTTCATTAATTAAATCGTCATCAAGTGTTGATTGAAAAATTGGTTGTGTTTCTTTGTTGCAATTAATGCCATGACAAATTTACAGACAAATACATCTTAATTTCTTTAATGCTTTTTATTCATAGTTTATTTATTAGATTCATTACCTCTTGAGGTCAAACAATGGGAATACAAATTTAAACAAGAAAAGTACACTAACATTTTATCTAGGCCCCTTTTCAATCTATGTATACAAGTCTAAATTGAAAACAACGTTCACACCTATGATTGCGTTGGATAAAAACCGCAATTTTTATACTTGTGCGCATATATATTTTAACAAAACGCATTTGACTAAAAGGTCGAACAACTGACCCTCTTTAACCCTGCTAACTGCTATTGACGGTTGCCAAACAGATTGATCCCAAGATGGAACAAAATGAATCTTAATATTAATCTAACACCAAACAGATAACAATGAACTTGTGGCAAAGATGTTAGATCACAAAATGAGGTGCTAAAATTAGTACACCATATCCGGATTTCGATAATTAATATCTCTTCAGTGTTGTTTGGGATCGAAACGATATTTAGAAGGCCATATAATTTACCTCAATTTAGGATAGACGCTTGAATTCTAAAGAGTCGAGATTGGATGAACGGATTAACTATACAAGAGGGAAAATATATTACAAGCCCAAACGAAAAAATATAAACAAGTCTAAATTGAAAACAACGTTCACACTTATGATTGTGTTGGATAAAACCGCACTTCTTATACGTGTGCATGTAAAACAAAAACTACTTTTTATGCAAAAAATGAGAAATAAACAGTAGTATACCGCTGTTCAAAACTCATAATTTGATTTCTCGTTGAAAAAACGTCACTGATGAGTCTTATGTATACGAAACGCACGTCTGGCGTATTAAATTATAATCCTGGTACCTGTGATAACTATCTAATGTGATAGAATTTCACTAAGAATATTCCATTTCCTGATATATATATAGATTTTATTGTTATTTTTCTTGTCCCTGTGTCTTTTGGTTTTGTCCTGAAAGCTGTTTTGTTTTTCCTTATTGTCGAAGTTTATCATTTTGGTATATATGAATACTTACATTCGAATGGTCTTCACATCTAAAATGTAACTGTTTGTGTCTATTCTCTTCTATTACACATTTCTGCGAAGGATATAATTGAACATATACATTTTTTTTATAATTTCATTTTGATAAAATTCGGTAAGCTTGCATATTTAAAAAAACGATTACAGTGAGTGTCATACACGTTTTGTAAGACAAGTTTGTCCAGTGTTTGATGAAAAAACAAACATTCTCATTTTGCTTTGCTAATTGTTGAAGACCGTCCGGTGACCTATAGTTGTTAATGTCTGTGTCATTTTGGTCTTCTGTGGGTAGTTGTCTCATTGGCAATCATAACACATCCTCTTTTTATGTATATTCTATCTGTCAATAATATATTTATAGTTACTTGACTAAAAGTAGTAGTACTTTTAGGTTTTGGTTTTGATAGATAGCTGACTACAATATGTGTTTGATTAATTTAGAAAAAAAAACACTTGGCCATTTTCTTCTTCTTCTTGGAATTAGATCCCATTTTTTAAGGCTGTCCATTTGAAGCGTACTTTGCAGTTTAGGTTTTTTCCATTGCTGAAAGCAGTACGATTATCCATATTAATTGACATTCACATTACAATAAAGCATACTGTATAATTTGGGAATGTTGGCCAGTAAAGAACATTTGTAACAAATGTTAACACCGTACATGTTATTTTTTATATGGAACGAAAATTCTTTTTCTTTTCATTATTTCTACTTATATCATTGTTCCTTATTTATACTATTTATTACTTGATTATATTATTAATCTGATTCGATATTCGAATGATTCACATATAAATCGCAAGATAAGAGATTAGATTAACATTGTTGTAGTATAAAGTTTCAAGTAATAATATTCTACCGATAATTTATCAGATACCTGATGCCTATGACAGACATAACCTCCACAACGAAATTCGTGGTTATGAACTTGAACTGAAAAACAAATGAATTTTACTCAGAAAGGGCATACTTTTATTAGCTAATTTCATCTTTTCATTGGTAAACATTTTAATTGATTTAAATCAGATTAGTAAAGAATTATGGTATAAAAGATGCGTTTCAAGCAAAAAAAAGTACCTGATTAAAAGTACTGTGATTCTTCAAATTCTACATTTTAAAACGCTCAAATGGCAAGCTTTGATGAATGTTCTTACTCGCATATTTTGTTTATGTGTAGTGAGTTACCAGTTGCGTATTTTTAATTTTAAGGCATGGCCGAATTTATTTCACATTAGAAGGTCAACTTTGCCTTTTTGAGACCTTCTTTTCGACATGTTTCTTTTATTTATCATCAATTTTTTTCCAAATGTAAAATTTAGTATGGTATTACTCATGTCTGTGTCGAAAAATTGACAACTGAGCTAACTATAACCTCATGGACTCACAATACACCAACAGTGATGTCCACATAGTGCTTGTAAATAAAAAGTACACTTGATATATGCGTGCCACTGATTCGCTTATTTCCGGATTGATCTCTACCGAGAACGATGTCACTTTAGTTTTTAAATCAGGGATTGATACGTAGGGAAAACAGTACTATCTGTTCTGCCATTCCGTCATCTTGATATAAGAATGTTCTGCAGCAAAAAACAAGTCTTATCTGGAATATCATTATGACGAAAACATTATTTTAACCAACTAATGGGATTTCCCTAAAAACAAATTACAAAACCCACCTGCTTTTGTTGTAACTGGTTGAGCTGTTGTTGTAATGGCTGTAACACAATAAATTGAAACATAATTTGTTAGACATTCAAACAATACTGTAAATTGTGTGTCGATTAATATTATGTAGTATCATGTCCTATAATATATAGATCGAATTTTTAAGTATCTGGTGCAGAAGAGATAGATTCAATATCATCATTTACGAATTAAAATCACACAATGTTTTTCTCGCCGTAATCAACATGATCGGTAGATTAGAATTGGCTTTCTCTTCCAAAGCGTATGACGCTATCCCCGTTCAGTTTCCATAAGTAAGTTTTGCTCGGTCTATAAAGTCGTTTGTGGACATGCTTGGCTTTTCTTATCATGGCGATCTTAGTATATCTCGATGAGTTAATTTTAATATCTTCTCGAGCTTTTCCAATCGATCTTATTCAATAGTCAAGTGGTAAAGAAATGAACATGAGAATGAACATAAATTGACTCAAATTCCGATGGAGTGATATGAGGCATGTCACAGATTACACTCTAAATAAAACAAAAAAATCTCAATGTCAAAAAAACTGACAAATGCAGATCAACAAAGCGAATAAGTTAGATCAATTAGACTGTCAAAGCATCATAATTGGGTTCAGAAATGATATTAATTGAAGAATTTAACATGTTTAAATCAGCTGACGAATGATAGTAATTGTCGCAGTAATGAAATGATATTAAGTTGAATATTTTAAATAAAGGGATCACAAATTTATTTTTCATTTTTCAATGAATAATGACTTATAGATATAATAAGATGTGGTATGAGTGCCAATGAGACAACTCTCCATCCAAATAATATGTTTATACTTCAGTTTTTATTCAACCGCAAGTTTTTGAGCTGCCTTACTACTCTGATATGATTTCAAGTTCAATTACGAGCCTTTTGCATATAAAACGTACTGAAATAATTAAACATTTTCGGGAATGATCCCTTTGGTATTTTCCGTCTCTCTTTTATTTAAAATACAAAAAGTTATAATAGTTTTATCCCAATACCTGAAATATGGGAACTGAGTATGTCGTCGACACAAGTTCTTGAGTGGCAGAAACAGCGTTTACCAGCACTTAATAGATTTGGTACACAATGTGGAGGGAGATGCTGAAAATAAGAAATAAATAAATAAATACAGAATGTTGGCTTACCGTATGATTCATGTATTGACTATGCAACTAAATCATATATATTTTGTCAATAATAGTTCCATGTTAAACGTTGCATTAAATTCTTGCATGAGTATAATTCAGAGGCTTGTACGAATGATACACAAGAAGAACTCTGTTTAATATTTTTACATAGGTATGTGAAGCAATATTTATCAATTTGTTCTTGAATACCAATGCTATAACTTTTGTACTTTTTCCCGTATTTAATATATAAACTTGTCTGTGAAGTGTTCTCAATTTTATATCTCATGCTTGCCACTTGAAAGTAAGCTACATCATAATAAAATATTAAGAAAATTATGTCTTAAGTTATTTTTTTCAAAATTGAGTTAATATCGAATCATACCTTAGAGTGGTAAGCTACATTTTGTAGCTATAAAACTAGGTTTAATCCACCATTTTCTACATAAGAAAATGGCTGCACCAAGTTAGGAATATAACAATGGTTATCTTTTCGTTTGATGCGTTTAATCTTTTAATTTTGCCATTTGTTTAAGGACTTTCCGTTTTGAACTTTCCTAGTAGTTTTGTACTTTTGTAACTTTACTTTTCATGTAACTAACCGAACGGCTTAACACAGTGGTGTGAAGCAAAATATACAAAGGAGACAAATGTAAACGTAATTTTACTTTGTTGTTCTAATGTGATCTAATTTCACTAAGAATATCACATTTCTTAATATATAGATTGGAAAGGGTTTTTTTCTTGTCCTTGTTTCTCATGAGTTTGTCCTAAAACCTGTCTTTGTTTTGTCTTTATTGATGTCAATGTTGATCATTTTGATATAAAGTAAATCACAAAAATACTGAACTCAGAGGAAAATCAAATCGGAAAGTCCCTAATCACATTTCAAATTCAAATGACAGAACACATTAAAAACGAATGAACAAGAACTGTCATATTCCTGACTTGGTACAAAATGTACAGGCATTTTCAAATGTAGAAAAAGGTTGATTAAACCTGGTTTTATAGCGCTTAACCTCTCTTTTTGTACAACAGTGTCGTCAAATTCTGTTATATTTACAATGATGCGTGAACATATGAATACTTACAACCGTATGATCTTCACATGTAAAATGTAACAGTTTGTGCCTATTCTCTTCTATTACACATTTCTACAAAGGGCATTATTGAAAATATACATTTGGTTTGTATTGGTGATATCTGGTAAGCTTGCATATAAACAACACGATTATGGTGAGTATCATAAACGTTTCTAAAGTCAGAAATTGTATAATGTTTGATGCAAAAAAAAACATACTCTCTTCCTGACATGATGTAGTTATTATCATATATATATATCTATTTGGATTATGTAATGTTTGTAGGTTGGGTTTCGTGTCTTTCGTTATTTATTTTTATAATTGTTATATTTGATTTATTGTCAACTTTTTTTAACAATCTTTTATTTTGTGCGGTTAAGTATCTTTTGGTTGTGAAAGATAGTTGGCTACCATATGCATGATATGCATTTAAATGATTTAAAAAATATTTGGCCATTTTCTTTTTCTGTCTGTCCATTTGAAGCGTACATTGCGGTTTATGTTTCGTGCATTAATAAAGACAGAACAACTACCTATGTTCATTTATCTCGCTCTTTAGTCACTTGTTTATCGTTTATCATTGGAAATCAAATCACAGCTCAATAATGTTTTCAGATAACAATTAATAATGCTCAGTAAAGAATATTATTAACAAATGCTTAAATCGTTCATGTTTGATAAGGAACGAATTTCTTTATTATTATTTCTATTATTATTACTTATGATTAATTTGATTCAATAATCGAATGTCGCACATATACATTGCAATACAAAAATACTAGGTTTACATTGTTCTAGTATTGTGATTCATATTTTCTACCGCTAAGTTATCAAATACCTGATGTTTTTTACAGACATTATCTCCACAACGAAATTCTGAAAAAGAAAAGAAAGTGAAAAAAAAACAATCGAGTTGAGATGACCTTATTGCTTTTTTTTACCTATGATAACGTTGTTAATTTCATTTACAACGGCACGTGCACCCTGAGTTTCTTGCTATAACTTTCATATCACTTTATTGTGCTGATAAAGGAAATTATCAGTCAATTAAATCAAATGGAAATTTAATATATAATAGAAATAATTACTCCGTATGTTAGTACGTTGACCAGACCCAATATATTTTAGATTTAATCGTCAAACATACTATATGGCTATATTATATATCATCGGATTCGGGAAAAATGAGTACTTTTGAAATAACGATGTCGTCAAAAAGAAATGTGGTAACAGTTTTGCATAAAATAGGGTCAAAGATCAAATTTTATTTCTTCCATAATTTTCAAATTTGATGATATATACAACAATTTAGGTAAAATTTCAGATTTTCAAATCATTAAACAATGAATTATCTCTAAAATGAAAGGAAAAAAAATAATTAGGAAGTTGATTTATTCTGGAAATTGGCTTTTTTCAAACACTTGATCTATTATGCAAATATTCTAATAAAGTTTCAGTAGTTACCTTACCGGCTGACATTCAGCCTCTTAAAGTCATAATGATTACTTACTTACTTATCAATAAATGATAAATATTATTATTTTAACTGAAGCCTGCTATCAGTGAGGCGTATTTTGCATAAGCTCATTCATGTAATTCATGAAAACTACAAAGCACCCAATACCACAAAAACAGTTATAATTCAAAATTCCAACCAAAGAGATAATCACAACAGAATTATACCAGGAGTATCTTCTGGTTCATCTGTCAAAGAACATGATTTGCAATTTCTATATAATTCTGATCCTTTACAGGAGTAAAGCTCCGGACATGTAGGAATTTGTTGTGAAAAACACATGAATTTTTTACATAAACATTTTCCCTTCAATGAAAACACAAGATCCTGCAAGAATTCTGCTGACATATGCCCATTAAGATACACGGGGTGTAACATATCATTTAAATTTCGCGAACCGTATTGTAAAATTGACGTAATAAGGGGGTTAGCAATGTGTAATGCGCTCCAAATTTTTAGTTTGAAACAAAGTACGTAAAACATGCTGTTTCAGTGCTGCCTCACAGGTAGGTAACCTGACTAAACTTGCATCTTTACTGGTGGCAAGCTTGAAGTGCATTGGATAATTACTATGATGAAATGGTTTTAAAGAGATATTTCTGATCATAAAGGTTTGAAATTAACTTCCATGCCCAAGCAAGGGCTTCATCTTTGTCAATATTACCGAAACTCTAAAAAAAAACCAACGAAATAGTCGTGCGTTTCCTTCAAAGTCTTGTACACAATTTGTTTACATACTCCAAACAGAGACAGTTATGTCGCATCCGGTTATTGCATGTACAGCAGGCAATAGTTTACAAATTGCTGGGGAAAGATAGACACATAGTTAGTGAATATGGGAAAGTCTTCGCCCATCCTTTACACTGCTAATGTTCCTCACATGCACCCACAACTCGCTCGTATGTGTCATATATTTATAGTAGTGAACGCACAGAACAATCACATATGTATTAAAGGTCCGTATGACTTTTTTCCACTATTTCCCATTCCTCTAAACGTCGTGTCAAAGTTTAAGACATCGATTATTGACCTCCTCTTGAGTGCTTAACAAATTACAACAGCCATTAACAGTGTTGGTATAATTTGAAAATTTCGGAATTTACAAACGTTCTGGTTATGCAAAGCTCACATCAGGTGGAATCATAGGGGATTTGTGAAAGTTTTGTAGTCAGGAATAATCTGATACACTTTGGTGGAAGCTATAGTCTTTCTGCGGCGTTCCCTTTCGACAGACTTTATAGAGTTGTTCATGACATAGCGGTCAAAATCATCTGCTACTGTTTGCGCTATAGAAATTCGTTGGAACATATTTTTTAATAGTCAGCTGCAATTTCGCCGAATGTTTTAGGTTACCTTTCTAAATATCAATACATCGAACCAATGCCTTACCAACTGTAAGTTGGGAGTGATGGTACAAAGGAAGGTATGTAAAGTGCTCAAAGAACTTCAAATTATAATTTCTTCAACAAATAAGACTTACATAATTTTCTCATGGTGCCGTCATCTTGAAAAGGGAAATTGGAATGGGACCTACAGGGTGCTAGAGCACATGTTCTATGATACATCATCTATATTTTGCCACATTCAGTGCACGTCTAAATACAAGTTAAGGATGTATGTGACCTACAAATATTTCACCCGATTTATATTTAAGGTATGTTTTTGTGGTCATGTTTTCAACATTTTTAGTTTTGACTTTGATATTGGACTATAAAAACTCCTTGAAGGACCTAAAGAAAGTGAACTAGTGATACAATGCTTAGACATGTTCAATCCTTCCTCTACAGCTGTGAGCAAAAAATCTCTTGTAGCATGCCTTTTCTAGAAGAGATATTGATAAGTCATGGAGAATGGGATTCAACATCAAAGGGATCAGTCATGGATAATTCAGATGGTTCACAATAGCAATAACATGTTCTTCGTTTCTCTTCATTGCTGTTGGTTTTGTTTCCTCTTGTGAATTTGCATTATTTGCAGCAATTCCAGCCATTTTCAGCGTTACACGACTAAGGGGTCCTAGGAAATGTCTAGTAAGGGTCCATCTAACAAGCGCAGACTTTTGATTTGTTATGCCTACAGTGCCACCTGATCCCATGGGGCTTTGATAACGGTCTTTTCTCTTGCCATGTCGGTTCTTGACCGTTAAATTGTCCATGAGTCTGTCTTTAAGAAAAGTAGCCATCCATAAAAGAAGATCGAATATTCGCAACAATGTGAAGCATATCGACTATGTAAACTCCACCTTCAGTAAATAGTACGGTTTGTTACAAAAAACATAAGGTTAAATTTGAGATGACGATCGCAAGGAAGTGACCAATTTCCCTCTCGTCATGCTCTAACATTTGACAGCAAAATGTCTACTGCTTCAAAGAACACATCCCAGTATTTGAATGTAAGTGATACAGCCCTCATTGCTTATATTTATTTATAAGAGGCTGTATATGTGCTTCGAATAGCTCCGTCATATGAGCGTAAGGACTTATGTTTGGCTTGAATTGCTTAATTAGTGCTTCTGAGAAAAATAATTTAATATTATTGATTAATAAAGGTATGAAATATTAATAAATGTTAATTAATGTACATTTTGCGTTAAAAATGATGAAATTGAATTGAAACGTACTCTATTCAATGCAAAATATTCGTAGTGTCATTTTTTACATAAACTTTTTAATAACGGATTAATTTTGCTAAACTTTATTTGAAATCGTTAAAATAAGGTGTAACAACAATGTTGTAATAACAGAAATCATAGCATGGACGTTATTTTACAATGTTGACCTTAAAACTTTTCGAAGTCGATTTTTCGTTTAAGTTAACTTACGCACTTCAAAGCCCATTTTACAAAAATTGCACCGTACGATTTTTTGACGACAAGCCAAAATGTTAAGTTTAATATTTGATCTACCAATACTGTGATTTATAGCCGTATAGTCCGAATGACGATTAAACTCCTTAAATAAGCGACTTTTCCTTACTCGGTCACCGTACTAATGTGGGCGAATTTGAATAATGCTACAAAGGAATAGAAATTTCATTAATTCGAAACTGAAAACATCTCTTTTGACGTAAAGTTTTGTTTTCAACCGACCCTTATTGTCAATTTCTAGCTGTAGGTCAAGATATAAGGCAGACTTGTATGTATTTGTTGTATTATTTATCTCAAAATTGATTGGATAGTAGCGTGCAACAAACTAGTAGTCAAACAATTTTGAATTAAATAGAAAGGGACATCATCTATAAAGAGATATTGCTAACTTTTTTTTCCCTAAAAAATATTTTGTGAAGTCATTCTCATATCAATAAAGAAACAAATCGACAAGAGGTCTTATTAACCATTAATTTGGCAATACCTTTTTGATTCTATATATTTTGGGAATACTAGTAATTACCGTGAAATGAAATTTCTACTTATAACTAATTTCCATTATCATTCCCAATATGTTATATTGTCATTCTAAGAACATATATTTCCGATGTTTATCTCAACGAGATTGATTTTCTTGCTTGTTCATGTGTCCGATAGCCATTCTTTCCCCTTGCCATTTTTCCGGAGGAAAATATGGATTGATCAATCCCCCCGGAAAAAAATTTGCATGATCCAATCATTCCCCTCAACGTAAGAAGGGGGAAAAGACAATCAGCCCCATCCCCCGTAATAGCACGAGAGGCTAATTTTACACCCTTGTAATATAACGTTGGCGACGTCGGACTGTTTTTTTTATGTATGAGATAATGCTTCAGTTCATATAAAAAAGCATGCATAGACAGACATAAATTGCGAAAAGATAGATATAGGAAGATGTTGTATGAGTGCCAATGAGACAACTCTCCATGAAAGTAACAATTTATCAAAGTAAACCATTATAGGTCAAGGTACGGCCTTCAACACGGAGCTTTGGCTCACACAAAACAGCAAGCTATAAAGGGCCCCGACAATTACTAGTGTAAAACCATTCAAAAGGGAAAACCAACGCTCAAATATATATCACTTATAAACTACATAAACAGACGACAACCACTGAACATCAGGTGTCTGACTTAGAACAAGTGCAGATTTCTATTTATTATGGTTGTGAAACGACAGCTTTTCAACCGGAGGTAGATAATAAAATTGAGAATGGAAATGGGGAATTTGTCAAAGAGACAACAACCCGACCATAGAACAGACGACAACAGAAGGTCACCAACAGGTCTTCAATGAAGCGAGATATTCCCACACCCGGAGGAGTCCTCCAGCTGGCCCCTTAACAAATATATATATATATACTAATTCAGTGAAGACGTTTTAATTTTGAAGCTTTACTTGCATCATTGAAATACAAGTTTACTCGTCATACTAGCCTGTTGTCAGAAAAGCTAAACCTGCAACGTGAATTATTGTGCCGAAACATATTAAAAATGTTACTTTGGTGTTAATTAATAAACTCCAACGAATAGTTATCAAA
The DNA here is from genome assembly GCF_965363235.1 of Mytilus galloprovincialis. Classification (NCBI taxonomy): domain Eukaryota; kingdom Metazoa; phylum Mollusca; class Bivalvia; order Mytilida; family Mytilidae; genus Mytilus; species Mytilus galloprovincialis. Next base: position 29,209,662 of record NC_134839.1, on the reverse strand, counting down.
GGTACCAGGATTATAATTTAGTACGCCAAACGCGCGTTTCATCTACATAAGACTCATCAGTGACGCTCGTATCAAAATATTTATAAAGCCAAACAAGTACAAAGTTGCAGAGCATTGAGGATCCAAAATTTCAAAACATTGTGCCAATTACGGCTAAGGTAATATATGCCTGGGATAAGAAAATCCTTAGTTAACGAAAACTTTTTGGCATTTCAAAGCATGAGGGTATTAGTATGGATTTTACACTTACATGTAGTAAGTTGTCAGATCAAAAGAATGCATGTAAATGTCAGCATGTTGAAGATTCGGACGATCAGACAAAACAGCACAAAAAAAAAATACAAACGGGTAAAAATATAGATTGACTGATGGACATGTAGGCACAGTATGGAAGAAATTCCCTGCTGGTAGGGTAGACATATTGACAGATTGATTGACACATAGACAGTCTGGTGGACATGTTGTCAGACTTGGAAATGTACACTGACTGGTAAACATGTAGATAGAGTATTGAACACGGAGAAGAACTGGTGGACATGTAGACAGAACAGTAGACAAAAAGACGGACTGGTGAATACAGATCGTTGAAAATGTACACGTACTAGTGGACACAGACATACTGGTAACCATAACGACAGACTTGTGGACACATAGCCAGACTGTGAAGAATGTAGAAAAACTAAGGGACTATTAGAAAGAATGGTGAAAATATAGACAGACTAGTGGACACATAGACAGACTGACGAACAATTGTATAATTTAAATGTAAATTGACAATTAGTATTTGTCAGCATAAAAAAACTAATTCCAACTCTGTTGGATTTAATTTTCCGACTCATAACATTTGATAAAATGTATCATATGGGGGTAAGATTGACAGGGGGAAAAGTGACTATATGTATACTGTTTGCCAAATTTCCGCGGAGGAAGAACAGCAATGATCCTAAATTTCCCCATGGGTAAGAATGGCTATGTAACACCGGTACGTCCCAATGATAACATGTTCATCGCTATTTCATTTATGACGACGTTGTTTATTTTATTGACAATCGGCTGAAAAAGGGAATTATAAGTCAGTAAGATTTTTTTGTAAAATAGTGATAATGATAAATAAGACATTTTTCAATATTATATGTTTTCTTCTAAAAACAATTTGATTAGAAATCGATATGTAATTGTTTTTTTTCCCTAAGTTTTAATAATGTCTAAGTAAAAGATTGGTACAGTATTTTTGATACTATCTATAACTCCTCTTTGGTAACATGACATCAAGTTAACACGGATTACATTTATTTTAATGATTTAACTTATGTATTGATTGTAAATGTTTAATCCTCTGTTTGTATTTGTAAACACAACAGGTTTTTTTACCTTTTGTTCATAAACTTTATATTTAATATATAATAGAAGTTTGGATATCAAATGTTCTTGAAACACAGTACACAAACCCCCATTACAAGGAATCACACTCTTTTGAAAGTCAGGAAATAAGATTTCTCTATCTACATTGAACTTTAGAGTAGTCAAAAATGTCTTATATTTATCTGATTTGAAACCACATATATCTATTAGGTAATCTATGTTTGTATGTTATCATTTTTGTGGTATTTTTCTTGTATTGTTGTTAATAATACAGTAATATCAGCTTTTATGTTCTCCGGATTTGCTTAATTAAGTTTCATGATTTTTCTAGGTAGTTCCCGTACCCTTTTCAAGCACGTGTCAATTTCAAGGTATACTATATCATGGTCTGCCTTACATCGGTGGTAAAGTTGTCATTTTATTTACACTTAATGGATTGTTAGTGAAGAACGGATCTAGGGTTCTGTCTTTGCGTGTTTCTATGTCTACCATTTGTTGTAAATTATGGTCAAAAGCTATGTCTAGGAGTTGTTGGTGTAATTTTTGTTCTGGTTTTCCGGCAATAATAGATTGAAAAGACCAATCTATTTGGCCTTAGTTAAAGACCTCCTCCAAGCCATATGTTAGAATTTGAGATGTTTTTTGAATGTATTAAAACAAAAACAGGGCATAAAAAGAGCCAAACGTATCCGAGGTCAACTTTTCCTGAGGAAATTGACCCAATAAAGGTTATTTTTTTTAAACTTCCGTTTTTTGAGTAAGTTTTATCTATGTGATAGCTGAAGTATATATCTGCTTCATAAAATATAATTATATAAGCCTAAAAAAGGATATAAAATATATGGTCTGTAATTTCATGATTTCGTATGTGGTGCCACACCTTGCCTTTAGCCTCCTTTTTGTAAAGTGAAGTACATGGAATATGCAGAATAGTAAAGGATATAAACAATTACAGATTCCGTAATACTATTTTACTGTTTTATTATTGTTCGACTTCTTAATCATATACTTACAACGATAACTTTTTGTTTTTAAAATCAGGGATGAATACATAGATCACGTAGAAATATTACGCTATCTGTGACAAAAGGTGAAACAAAAGTTGTATCTAAATATACATGCCTTTTTGATTATACAGTTATCTTAGTATTTTTACATTATCGGTTCTGAAAATGAAAATGTGTTTACTTTGAATTAATTATTGGTTCTTACGCATCGTTTTATACGATTATGTGTTTACATTGCTAACTGACAAAAGCACGGCCGACACTCGGCTAACCGAGAGATTGGTCTGTTAATCTATATTGAGTATGCGGCTATATCGGCGGTTGGTCTGTTAATCGGGTTGGCTAAAGTCTGTTAATCAGGTGTTATCGAGAAAATCATTGAAAGTTCAGCATTTTTCATAGTATAACTTTCTAAATATATTTTCATCATAAAAAGTACTCATGTCTAACAAAACAATTTAATGTACTGAATTCAGTGGTGTAATTATTATTTTTCTAGCTTCGATGTACGATCTATAAAATGAAAAGGCGGGTTACTCATCAATAAATTTATACACATTTTACACACATAAAATGTACACAAAATGACACATTGGTTAAATTTACTTGCATTCAATATTTTGAACATCGAAAAAAGGAAGGCATTGTGTTTGTTAACCATATTGATATCATTGTGTGAAAAATCTACACGAAAATCTGTATTTTGGTGACATAAATCAATCTTTATTTAAAACCTGGTCTGTTAATGGGTCGGATGTATAAAACTCGGTCTGTTAATTGGTCTGTTAAGAGTTATGAATGGCAATAAAAGTATAATTTTATTGCTATATGGGGTGTTATCGGATCAAATGAGTAGGCTCAAGACGAGCGGCTATAATATACGAAAACACCACATGAGCAATGAAACATAGCATATACGGAAACAACACATGAAATTGAAAATTTATAAAAATGGTTTCAAAAAGTGTAATATTAAAGTAATATTAATTCATCCAAGAATGATCGCATATATCATGTTGATTCTGCTTAATTGTCATGCATGACACAAATTTGTCATCTACATTGGTAACCAATATATATAAATCAGAGATAAACGTCGTAATGTAACTAAACATCAGTAAGTAAACTATATTGGGATGACAAAATATGAAAAGAAAGAAAAAATAATGAGTAAGATAAACAAAATGTAGAAAAAAATGACATAACAATTTAAAGAGTACAGAAATCAACAAAAACCCCAATCCGGACCCTCATGGTATACACGAGAAACGCAGAATATAGAATAATATATAAGGACAGTAGAGAGTGATACATTGCTAAAAACGAGAGAAAAATAATACTTGTTTAAGAATACACACATGAAACACCGATGGCTGTTGAAACAGTAACGGATTGCGATGTACTTATATTGGTGACAAATTCTAGAAGTTTACATGCGGACAACTATGGTGGCAGGTTAATGCCATTTTGCGTTTTAGCACTTTAGCGTTTTCGCCTTACATATTCTATATGGCGGAAACGCGAAATTGCGAAGTCGAAAAAGCGAAAATGCGAAACCGATTTCTCGTTTTCGACTTCGCGTTTTCGCGTTTTCGATTTCGCCTTTTCGCTATTTCGCGTTTTCGCCCTATAGAATATGAAAGGCGAAATCGCGAAAACGCGAAATTGACTTCACCGGCCACCATAGACAACTGTAGTTCTCCTCTGCACTTATGTAGAAAGGAACTAAACGGAATAAAATTAATTGAAACTTAAAATAACCAAATGTAGCTGCATTCGCTCCTTTCCGTTTACTTCTTTAGAGTGATTTGTAAACAACATATGATTAAGTAATAGAAGAAAAGAACCAATTGGATGATGCTGACGAATTAGGAGTTGAACGTCCAGTGACAAATAGCATATTCATATGTGAACGAGAACACGTTATATGTACCCTGTGTTGTATTAGAAAGACACTTTCAGTCGGAATTGAGAATGTGCTACTTCAAACAGACACAAAAATTAAGGCTGATTGAAAACGTCAATAAAAAATTCATGCATATTCCAGAGGCCAATACATATCACGCTATATTGAAGTGACACACCCTTCAATAAAATGCAAAGAAAGTCAAAATAAAAATGCTATTTCTAGAATACTGTGTCATTTGTGTTTACTCAGGAACATCTCATTCTTAAATTTGTCGTGGCTAAATAACTCTTAACTGACACAATTTTAATTGTCCAACCCATTAACAGACTTTATGCCCATAATTTTCACTAAAACGTGGTATTATTCACGTTATTTTACAATAATGAAATATTTACTCATGTCAATTTATTTTTAGAACCACAGTACTATTTTTTGTCCTTTAAATGATATCTAAATTTGTTTGTTTCGCCTTTTATTCAAAAAATTGCTATGCATATAAGCATAAATACTACATACTTGCGCGACGCCTTTTAGTTTTACTGAAAACTGCGCAGACTAAGAAATGTTTTTACAAATGCAAAATGTTCTATAATAGATATCATTTTGTCAGACACTTTTCTTTTTTTGATTTGGTTCTTATAACATGCCAAAAATCTATATATTTAATAGAGTTTAACATTAAATTAAGCGTTTTACTCTTAACAGACGTATAACCAACCCGATTAACAGACCAATCGCCCATATAGCCGCATACTCAATATAGATTAACCGACCCATCTCTCGGTTAGCCGAGTGTCGGCCGTGAAAAGGGTCTGTTTAAGAAAAGATATGTATTTATTGAATATATGTCTAATATATAGTTTGAATAAAAGGAACAATAATAAACGAATGTTTTTTTTCGAAACTAAAAGTTATATACAAGTATATATAGTGCCTTAAACATTTGAAATAGAATATAATAACAATGTTATCATGACATGAATAACAATGATATGGTCATTTTTATACTGTTTGTAAAAGTATGAATTATTCGAATTTTATTAGGATTTTCTTTTCTAAGGCAAAGATTACCTAAGTCGTATTGGCACTTTTTTTGGAATTTTGGATTCTCAATGCTCTTGAACTTCATACATGTTCGGCTTTCTAACTATTTTCATCTTAGCGTCATTGAGGAGCCTTATTTAGACGAAACGCTCATCATAACTTTTATAAGTTATACTATTATTACTGATGACTTTTAAAAAAATTACCAAATATTGAAGATATACATACTTACCTGTAGAATCAAGTAGAAATGAAGTCGATAATCCAATACTCAGCCATACTACAAACAGTATAAAAACATAATACATTGTCTGCCTGTGATACATGTTTCTGAAATAGTGACGAGACAGTCTAAGACAATAAGTAATACTTAATTGGGAACAAGACAGACAGAAAGAACTTCATGATTTGTAACAAGACATTCTACAAGACATCAAGTTATACATGATTGGGGACAAGACATTATAAACAAGTAATACATGATTGGGGACAGGAAGTGCTAAAAGACAACAAGTAATACATTATCATGGACAAGACATTCTTTTGTGCTAAAAGACAACAAGTAATACATTATCATGGACAAGACATTCTAAAAAAAGTAATACAATAATGGGAACCGGATATTCTAAAAGACAACAAGAAATAAATGATGGGACAGGACATTCTAAAAGACAACAAGTAATACATGGTTGTGGACATGACATTCTAAATTATTTTTCATTTTAAATGGGTTAAAGGATATTTCGAATATTATGTTTCGATTACATACATATCCCAAAAGACCAATCAAATTGAGAATGGAAATTGGGAATGAATTAAAAAAAAACAGCAACCCGACCACAGAGCAGAGAACAACACAAGGCCACCAACAAGTCTTCAAAACAGCGTGAACATCCTGCCAACGTAGGCGGGTTTCAACTGGCCCCTAAACAGAGCGTGTACTAGTTCCATGAAAATGCCACGAAATTCCAAAACATATAAATAACTTTAATTAAAAAACATACAAGATCAACAAAGGCCAACATGACTTGGGACGTGTTCAACAATGCTGCGGGTTAAACAAGTTTTGTGATATCTCATCCCCCTTATACCAAGCCAATGTCGAATAACGAAACACCCATCATAAAGCACGTTAAATTTCAGTTTAAAATAATTCCGAGTCCGAAGTCAGAATAGGTAAAAAAAAACTACATAAATAAGAAAGGGGCTACTAGCAGTTGCTGACATGCCAGCACCAGACCTCAATTAAACTGATTGGAATATTTTGTCCTCATCATTTGAAAATCAGAGACAATCCCTCCCGCTAGGTGTTCAGTGTCATACCATCATAAAATATATGAGAAAATCATAACCTGTATCAACAACTGGTTTATGAATAAATTTGTTTATTTCCGGTGCAAAGACTCTACGAGTGAATGTTAATACAAAAATATGCAATCCTAAATGATCTGACAAAAGTATCATAACTTTATCCCTTCCGAAAAAGTCTGTATAAGGTTTGGTGACCTTTGGAGGTGAACGTCGACATGTTGGTGCTTGTATAGAACATTGCCATAAGAGATTGGATGTTAAATATATGAACGTATAAGATGTCTCCATGTTGATTTGTATTTACAAAAGATGTCCTTATACCGATCATAAGATTTAGTAGAAAGTAAAATCACAAAATACCGAACTACGAGGAAAATTTTAACTGTCATATTCCTTACTTGGTACAAGATTTTTGTTGTTGTAGAAAATGATGGAATAAACCTGGTGTTAACGCTAACTAAACCTCTCAATGGTATGGTAGCCGCATCAAATTCCATTGTATTGACAATTTATTTATTATTTTGTGACATCGAAAATACTGGTGTATTGATTTTTTAATAATACAGAGATGACTTTCATTAAAATCAAATACGTTGTTAAATCCACGAGGGAAACGAACAAGTTGAAATATATCAACACAATATGAACGATAGTGTATATCCTCTGTTACCAACAAACAATAACGATAAAAATATTCTTGTTTGTTGCATTCAAACGGATTTTTGTCTGATTTTGATAGAAAAATCCGATGGAATCTTACAGGTGTTATCTACATTTTCCAATTATTTTTTTTAATGTTTTTGTAAAGTTTATCCTAGTATAAATCTAGTCATTTCACATGAGTTCATAGGGACCTAAAATGACCTTCAATAAACCGGAAGTAGTTAAAAATTATGTACCGTATATCTGCATACCTAAGCGCTGTTAAAACATGTCTTATCTCATCATTGATAAATAGGTTGTTAAACTTGCAGATAAGGTCAATAACAACATTGTTCATCTTTGTAAATGCTATTATTAACTCTACTTGAGAACATAAATATGTAATGACGCTATATGGAATATCAAAACATTCGCACAAGGCATTATGATAGGGAAAATTCGGAACATATGTTTTTCCTTTAAATGCTTGTACCAAGTCAGGAATATGACGTTTGTTATCCATTCGTTTTCTATGTTTTTGTTTGTGTTTGAGCTTTTGATTTTGCTATTTGATTATGGACTTTTCGTTTTGAATTTTCCTCAGAGTTTAGTATTTTTGTGATTTTATTTTGCGCTTCACTAAACTAATATTTTGCGATCAAACTGTGGTTCACAAATCGTCTTGGGAAGATATTTTCACAGCAACATTAATTTTCTAAGGACTAGATTCTACACTTCAAATTGTTGTGAAAACATCTACGCAAGACGATTTGTGAATCAGAAATTGATAACAAAATGTTAGGGAGATCTGTTATATAACAGTAATAACCTTCCTTTTCCTGTGACATAACATGAAAAACCCAAAGCCTCATTTATCTGGTTACATGACCAAAGCCAAAGTGTGGTATACAATATGTAGGACAAACAGGACGGGAGTTTTTTAAACGAACACAGGAACATCTATACCGCTTCCGAAAACCTAAGAAATTCAAAAGTATAATTTATCAACAATTAGGTAAACACAACCACACTATTAAATTTATTAGCTTTCAACCGCTCGAAACGGTCCAGAAACAATAAGGGCAGTCGCATAAACAATTTGAAGATTTCCGTCAAATTATCGAACTGTCTTGGATTAAACGACTTCAAACAGCTTAGCCCCTGAATCTAAATGACAATATACTTGGACAAGGGAACATATCTACTACCTTTTCTATTGATATCATGAATATCATCGATAAAAAATAACGAAATAATAGGTCTCATGGGAAACGTATCAATCGAAATCAACGAGTTAAACATCGTATAAATTATACAATTGGTAATCTCCTATCTATATTTAAAAACAATGGTAGGCATCAATTATTATGTAAACTGGGTCAAATACCCATTAGTAAATTACACGATATTTTCAAAGATTGTGACACCATCTCATTCTTCAGCCCACTGTATGAATATTCTCGTATAATTACAGCTTTTTGATACCATAGGCTGTTCCCGCGTATCGACATACCTGAAGATCATAAACGTCATTTTCTGAAAATTAAATATATTAGCAGAGGTATTGATTTTATCAACTTATCTAGTATATTTAATGACTCTTCCATTCAAAACTTTATACCTTCCTATTTTGATAATATAGAACCACCTATAATTTCATACACATACATCAAACCCAGCAGAAGTTTAATTTTTAATTATACTTTGGTTACATCAGACGTGAATATAGATATTAATACTCCCTTAACTTGAAACTATGAATCGTCGAAGTTTAGATATGTTCCCAATGTCCATGTTATTATAGGGGACCTCAATATCGTCCAGGACAGAGAGGTTAAAAACGTTTTGAAAAAAGGACCAAAATATCGTCCTCCATCTACAATAGATTTGAGAGAGTGTCGTCAAGTGACCAAAGATGCTCCTTCCTCGTTTTGTAAAAAGTGGTGTAAACGGGAAAAATCTGATAAAAAATCTCTTGATTCTTATTTAAATAAATGTATGAATGTGGTAGATAAGAGAATATCACATTTTGAAAATAATTTAGAAGTAAATAATAGAGTACATAATACACCTATTTCCAGAATAAGAAATAAACTTCAAGAACTTTCAAAGCGGTTTGTGTTTGTACCGGCCGAAAAAGCAGCCAACAATGTGGTGGTGGTGTGCCGTAAATACTACACGGACGTTCTTAAGAATGATATTTTAAATTCATCTACATTCAAGTCCATCCGCTCCAAAGAGAGTTATATAGTAAACAAACATATCACAACCACATCAAAGCTTAAGGCTTCTTCTGAACATTTGAAGGTCCCTACTATGTATTGGCTACCTAAACTACACAAAAAACCATTTAAATATCGTTTCATCTCGGCCTCTAGTAAGTGTTCTACAACTAATCTTTCAGTGCTTAACTAGTTCATTAACTACTATTAAAGAGCTTATCATAAACTATTGTAATAAAATATATGAACATAGTGGTATAAACCAGTAAAAAACTCCACACTAAAATATACGACAAAAGAGACGATTTTTCGTTCCCTATTGTTAATTTTCCATTTTTAGATGGTGATGTTCCTTTGGCACCATCTTGCGGTGTTTATATTTCACAGCTCGTTCGTTATGCCCTTGTCTGTTGTGACATTTTTGATTTTCACGAACGCAATCTATGTATTACTGGTAAATTATTAAACCAGGGATATCGTTACCATAAATTACTTAAAATCTTTACTAATTTTTTCCATAGATATAAAGATATCCTCATTTTTACGGAAATGTTGTTAACCGTGCCCGGAAATTTAGAAATGATCCATTTAAACTTGTCGCTCCTTTAAATAAACTTATTCTAAAAGGTTACCTATTCAACACTGTAATAAGATCATTGAATATTGTTTTTATTGGTATAAATATTGATTTTGTTATCAGTAAATTAAAAGCTAACTAAATATTACTAGTATGTTATATACATATTCATGGATCTACAATCTGGAACTTGGCATTGCACAAGGTCATGTTTTTCTCTGGCTGTTTATGACGTCTTTACACTAAATCCATTGGATGTTGGATGTGTACGGATAGATAGGTTAGTCTTAGATGCATGATTTTTTTTGTTAGTTGTTAGTGGCTTTGAATTAGCTGTCCGATAACTGCGAGTACTCTCAGATCTGTTCATTGTGCCTTTTTGTGTCGGGATGTATAAGTACCCGTCCACGTCCACTTGTATTTTTGTCTATCTGATGAGTTAAGCCTTTTTCAACTGATTTTTATAGTTCGTTCTTATGTTGTACTGTTATACCACTGTCCCAGGTTAGGGGGAGGGTTGAGATCCCGCTAACATGTTTAACCCCGCCACATTATTTATGTATGTGCCTGTCCCAAGTCAGGAGCCTGTAATTCAGTGGTTGTCGTTTGTTTATCTGTTACATATTTCTTTTCGTTCCTTTCTTTTTTATATAAATAAGGCCGTTTGTTTTCTCGTTTGAATTGTTTTACATTGTCTTATGGGGGCCTTTTATAGCTGACTATGCGGTATTGGCTTTACTCATTGTTGAAGGCCGTACGATGACCTATAGTAATTTCTGTTGATAATGTCTGCGTCATTTTGGTCTCTTGTGGACAGTTGTCTCATTGGCAATCATACCACATCTTTTCTTTTTTATATTCACTCTTGCACTATCATTATTATTTGGCACTGCTACTCTTATCAGTAGAAATCCTCATTCTAAATGTAGGACACATAGTTCAATTGTAGTGCAAGCATTCTCAAGGTACATAAAAAATCTTAATGTCTCCCTTTCATATTCAAACATAATGTCAAAATATGATAAAAATGTCTTCAAAGTAAACATTAATCAAAACAATTACTAGAACACCCGTTTGGTTATGTGCGAATTTGAAAAATATTTTATAAAGTCGTTTTTTTCTTCTTATTTGAACTTACCTATGTGTAATTCGTTTATTCTATGCATTTTGATTTTGTACAATTATCTTTTCTGAGGTTTGAACACATGAAAAAAATAAGCTTAGGCCATGCTTACCTACAAGTAGGACAACGATATTATTCAAATCCATTATCGTGCAATACCTTGATCTGAATGATAAGCATTTGTCAAGGCTGTAACAGTGAATGTGCCATATCTGTAAAGTAAGGTTCTAATAAAAGTGCCATTCTAAAAATAATGAAGACAGACAACACGTTCCAAAGCAACACGATATTGAGAAACGCTCACATTTATTTTAATTTTTAGCATTTCTTGAATTAAACACATTCATAAAACAAACGTGTGTTGATGATGGTAGTGCATCACAGGGTAATGATATGCGTCTGGTGTATGGGACTGTCTTTGGATGTGTTATGCCGCTAGCTAGCATTATTCTTTTGCGAAAAGAAAGCCGAGTGAGTAATTTTGTTCTGCCAGTACATATCCTCTGCATTATCAAGAGTTCGGCAGTAGCCTCCAGTCGGTAGTTCGCGTACACTGATTGCATAAATCAGGCCAATATGTTGGGAATCGAGGAGCAGCAATGCAGTGTGTAGGTCCATTGGTATGTGGACATTCCCTAGCACTCATTAACCTTGTCCTAACTATTGTTGAAATAGTCGGTCAGGAGAGGGTCGCAGCCAGTTTACGGCAATTTTCCTAAGAGAAAAAAACCACTAAAATCACAATCAACGTGTATATCAGACTCGTAAGTCTAGGACGGCATCTATCTATTGGAAGGAAAACCATAAACAAATAACCCTGGTCCTCCAGGTTGGAGGTTGCACTAGGGGTTCATCTCCCCTACTCAAAAACAGCATCTGATTATGGAAACAAGGATTAGAACAAAATGATCTCGTCTCGTAACATCAGCATACCAGCAGAATTCCAGACATGGAAACTGATTGACAACAGGAAAGAGCTAAAGAAAAGACCTGCCACACTCATTCTAACAGACTGAAAGATAGACTAATGGGTCAATACTACAACTGTAATAATAAAGTTAAGAAAGCCACTATTCGATAAAAACAGATTTCATCGAAGGAATGGCCCAAGGTGCTGGAAAGGCCGCTTTAGAGCAAAGAATGGGCGACCTTGATCAAATTACTAAGAAACTTTGTGGCAACAAAAAAAAACCAAAACGACAGTAAAAGACAATCAAAGGTGATCTAAAAATATCTGAAAGAAAACAAGAGAGAAGAAGTATTAAATAGGCCAGAACCAGAAACAACAGCAAACATACCCATCGCAGAACACGACCTTAAAGTAAACATAGAAATTCATCAATATCAGAGATTTTCATAGCAGTACAGAGCCTAAAAAACAATAAAGCCCTTTGAAACGATGAGCTTTTAGCAGAACTATTTAAATTAGAACCAGCATTAACAGCGAACATTCTACACACCCATGGCAAAATATCAAGATGCCTAAAAAAAAACTGGTCAGAATGTAACATCATAGAACTAGCTCAGAAAAGTGATCGCACAAAGTGCAGTAGTTGGAGAGGAATCACCTTATTACCAATCCCAAGTAAAATTGTCAGCAACATATTAATAGATAGAATTAAAACAGCAATTGACAACACAAGAACAGGCATGCTTTAGAAAGGGAAAGAGTTGTTGCGACCACATATTTGTGCTACGAAACATTATCGAGCAGTGCACAGAATGACAGAGACAACTTTATAGATTTTGAAAAAGCCTTTGACAGCATACACAGAGAAGCTTCACGAAGCTATGAAATACCAGCAAAAATAGTACAACTTATGAAAATGTTCTATACAGAATTCAGATGCACTGTAGGAACTTCGTCAGCCATCAGTTTTCTAGCAAAATCGGGAGTTAGACAAGGCTGTGTTAATTCTTCCCTTCTATTCATAATAGTTGTAGATGATTGGGTAATGAAATCCACTATCAACAGAAACTACCAAGAAGATCTGAACTATGCAGATGATCTGGCCTTACTGTCACATCTAGAAACACACATGCAAGACAAAACCAAAAAAAACGCAAGTATGATTGGATTGAATATCAACATCAGGAAATCAGAAGTACCTCTTAACATCTCAGAGCCTCCTGTAATAGATTTAAACGGTACACACCTGAATCGCACGTCATCTGTCGCCTCCTTGGGCAGCATAGTAACATCTGAAGGAGGAGCAGACAAAGACATCATAGCCAGTATAGGAAAAGCAAGAATAGGAATAGCAAGATCTGCATTTTTAAAACTAAGTCATATCTGGAAGCCAAGCAACATTAATAAGATCAACAAGCTCTCCAGTTTTCACAACAGTTGCCCTAGAAAGATCTTAAGGATATTCTGGACACCTAAGATCCCCATCAATGACCTCCATGAAACAACAAGATTGAACAACATGGAGACTTTATTGAAGCAAAAAAGACGGAGATGGATTGGCAATGTTCTTAGAAAACCAGCGGAGGACTTGAACAGAGAGAGATGAACAACAGAGGGGAAAAGGAAGAAAGGACGCCCCAAAACAACTTGGAGAAGAACAGTTGAAGCTCAAATGAAAAAAAACTTGGAATAAGCTGGGGCGAAAAAGAAAAAAAGCACAGAACAGAGATGAGTGGAAAGATCAAGTCCTAGCCCTATGTGCCTCCAGGACTAGGTAGGTATTAAATTAAACATTCTATCGAAAATTGTGGCAAAACCTGCGTCATGCACAACATTGATTGAAATAATACTTAGATTAATAACTGCATAAAACCGGAAGTTGAGGGTGCTATATTCCATCAACCTGGTTAAACAATAATTAAAAGACAATAATTATCTCGTAAATAAATTATCTATAATTGATTGTCTTAAAATATATAACACTATCTTATAATTATGTTTTTTTTATCCAAATTTTGAATTGCGTACTCACCAGTTACATTTGACATGACTCTGCATATATACATCTCGGGATTGTGTTATTTGTTTTATGATACTTTTTGTACAATTATCTTTAATTTTTGTTAATTTACTTTGTCTATATGCCGTTTTGTGTTTCCTTTTTATATATGACATGGATCTGTACATATACATCCCGTCATTGTGTTATTGTTCTGTGATAATTTTTCGTATTCTTGTCTGTTATTTTTGCTAATATGCTTTGTCTACATGCTTTTCTTGTGTTTCTCTTTTGTTTTAACATATGACAAAGCTCTGTACTTGTGCATCCCGTTATTATGTTAGTGTTCTATGCTAATTTTTGTACTGTTTTATTCTATGTTTGCTAATACGCTTTGTCTTTATGTCTTTTTGTGTTTCTTTAAAACATTTGGCGTGTCTCTGTGCTTATACATCCCGTCATTGTGTTATTGTGCCAATGTTTGTTTTCATATTTGTTTGTTTCATAGTGATATAGATAATAACAAAATGCTGACATTTCTACCTTTTATTTCTTTTATTTTTGTTCACACATCGTTGTCAATATAATGGAATTTTATGAGACTGCCATACAAGTTTATACAAGTTAGAGGTTTAGCTACCTATACAACCAGGTTTAATCCACCTTTTTCTACTTCAGCAAATACCTGTTCCAAGTCAAGAATATGACAGTTGATGTCCATTCGTTTGATGTGTTTGAGTGATTTTAGATTTTTACAAAGATAGGGTGCATTATGTACGGACGTTCGTATCAGAGTTATGTCCTTTCACAAATCAGGAACTTTTAATTCGATGGTTGTCCTTTGTTTCTGTGTATCATAATTGTTTTTCATTCATTGTTTTGTACATTCATTATTAGGCTGCTAGTTTTCTTGTTTAAATTGATTTAAATTTGACTTTTTAGTGGCCGGATTCTTTAGGGGCCTTTTATAGCTGCAGAGGCAGTATAGTTGTTGCTCATTGCTGAATTCCGTATGGTGAACAACAGATTTTAATTTCTGTTTAAAATATTTAGTGATGTGATGTTGTTATTTACACCACATCTTCTTTTTCACTAAAACCGCAATGAATTCCAAATTACTAATAATGCTACCAAGATTTAGCAGACAACTGATAATAGTTTTTTTTCTAAATACATGCATATTCAGGTATCATCGGAAATTCTTTCTTTGATCAATATTTATTAATGTGATAATTCTTCCTATTCATATGACGCCTTAAGCGTTTGCTGTAAGTGTGTTATAGTGCATCACAACAATTTTTAATATTAAATTTGAATCCTGGAATCTATGATGAGTTTATTTTCATATGAAGAAATTTATTTAAAAGAGTTAAAATTGTTATGAAAATAAAGTTATAGATACCAGGATTGAAAAGTGTCAGTATTTTTGAATGATAACCGTATTATTTATCTATGTCTTGTAGCAATAAAAATTTAAATCATCAATATTTTTTTACGACACTTACAGAAGTGCAACTCGATGCAACTTTTGAATCATATAAAATAGATGCATAGAATGATAATCTTACTATGTCGACGCATCAGGCATCTTGATTATTAGATTTAATGACAGCTTTTCTCTAAACTTGTTGTGTGTCTTTGTCGACGTTATCAGACTGTTTAGAATTTAGTTGTGTATAGAAAATAGTGGCAACAACTCAATTCTTCACATAGTAATTCCAAATGTTTCTTCTTCTTTATTGACTCAGGGAAAACGTATCGACATTTCCGGATCCATGTCGATATTTTTTTGGATAGGAATTTTATCATAAATTAAAAAAAATATTGTTTGAAAGTAAATGACTGATCCAAGCCTGCTCCGATATTGCTGTTTTATCCAGACTTGTTTATGTATCATTCAATACCGACATTAAAACATCATCATTGGTGAAACTACAAGTTGGCACAAATACGAAACTAATGTTAATCGAAAGTCCATAAGCAAATGACAAAATCAAGAGCTCAAATACATTTAACGAACGGATAACAACTATTGTATTCCTGACTTGGTACAGACATATTACAGCCATATAAAAAGAGGGGCAAAAGATACCTGCAGGACAGTCAAACTCAGAGATCGAGTAATAAACTGACAACGCCATGGCTTAAAAAAAACAACAACAACAAAAAAAAACAAAACCCCAGACAGATAAATACTAGTACAAAAGACATAACATATAAAATTAAAGACTAAACAACCAAAAAGCCACCAAAAACTGAGAGTGATCTCAGGTGATCCGGGTAGGTAGATCATGCACCACATGTGACACCCGTCGTGTTGTACATGTTATTATAAACCCGGTAAGAAGTCTAATTCGGTAGGTCAAATTCGTAATGAAAAGGGAAGTTGATTGTAGTTACGACATAAGGAACATATCCAATATCTTCTGTGAAATAGTTATTTCAAAACAGTCAACCAACTCATGATTGCGTCTGTAAAATTTACGAAGGGATGATTTCAACTACACCATTTTGCATTTTTGGTTTAAAAGCTTCCTTGTGAGCAGCAACCCTCTATCAAGGAAATCATTTCTATTTCGATGGGACAGATGAACCTCTCACTTATCTGACAGTCGCATATTCCTTTATATCGACAGAAATAAGTGAACAAAACAAGAAGTCATCAACGGTAAAAATTTCAAAATTAGGGGTACAGCAGTCAAAATTATGTTTTCATCTTAATGACTATAAATACAAGCAGTCATGTCAACAAAAGTAAACGAAAATGCCTGCAGTCAAAGCACATCAGCAACACTAAAAGACAAGAATACAAAAATGTACCATACATGTAGCAAAAAAAGCACAATGAAATTGTCTATTTGTCTTGTCGTTTTTAGTCATGACGTTGTCGTTTTATTTTCGATCTATACACATGGAAAAAAGTATGCTTTGAAATTGAAATTCAAATTTAAAAAACACTCTTTATTTTTGTGTGATATAATTTGTTGAAATAGAACTAGTTAAGGTGGTATGGGTGTCTTCCGCCATCTTGGATTGTAAAAGACAGAGAATCTAAGGTCTAGATTTTCTAACAAGTTAGCAAAAATTGATGCAGGAATGCAGCTATTTAATGTGAATTAACATTTAAAAGAACCCATTTATAAGAATATAACTTATAAACATTAATATTTTTACAAGTTTTGATTTTTTTGGTTGTTTTTAAATGTTTTTATGTTGCCATTGTTAAGGGGAGGTAACTCTTAAACAGTACATTTTCTGAAGGATTCTACATAGAATTTTCCAATTTTGCATTTTAGCCGGAAAAAAACGTACGGTGACCCTATCTTTTCTTTTGATTATCTCAAACATTGTCTGACAGCTATCTTTTCCTAATTTATTTTACAATTCTATCATTTTGTTTAGTTTCTAATCACAAAAAGGTGTTTTTTTCCTGTACAATCCATACAAAATTTGTCGTTTTGTCACCAACTGTAGCTAAAGAAAATGGGCGGTGACCTATCATTTTTATTATGTTTTTGAACATATATCAATAAATACTACGTTTTGGCAAAGTATGAACAAATTCTATCATTTTTATTTTAGACTCCCATACCACCTTAAACATTATTTAGATATAACCTGAGTTTAATCGATAAATACCGACTCGATAAGTTCGTATATGCACATGCAGCTATTTTATTCGTAAACAATAAAACAGATGTTTTAATCCTTATTGTTTTCAACACTTTAAATAACCAAGTTTATAAAATTATGTGATTGACACCTTGTAATTGGTCATCCACAACTCATAACTGCAGCAAGATGGCAGATAATCAGCATGATAGAAGCAGGTATGTCGCTGTGAAAATTGTACGTATTGTTGGTCATCACCATTCCCCTATAAGTCGTTTTGAGAATAAAAATCGGGCAACGAACGATGTTAAAGACCTTCCGAGATCACATAGACCCCTTATAACATCTGCTAGAGAAAATCAAGCATAATGAAGGTTGGTCAAAAAGAAACCTATTGCAAACAATACAATCCTTAAAAGAGAGTGATGACCATACAGGAGGCTTTAAACAAGAACTGTTCGAGATCGGATCATCACTACTGGTTATCGTGTGATAAGACCATTTCTTGGACCTTTGCCTACAAACAGACACACAGTTGCCCGTATCCAATATAGTATAGAGCTCGCCAAAGTTGGAAATTAACATCGTGGAGGAAGATCCATTGTTCCAATGGAATTCGGTTTATCTTCCTTGGCCCGATCGTAGCCCGAATTAGAACCATATCCAGCAAATAAGGTACACTGATGGGCGTAAAGTGCACGAAAGGACATCCCAGTTCAAACACGTCATGAAATAAACAATACCCTTCATTAGGAATGGTTGCTGCTACCTTAGCAACAAAGTAGTCGACTTATGGCAGGAATCAGAAGACGTTAAGATGCGGTTATCGTTTGAATGGAGGCTGCGCACAAAGTACTAATTCTTTGGCGTATAACGATCAACCATGATGTGAACAATCATCTAAAGATTAATTTTGAAATGTCTGGCATTGTAAAGTTCGACTACAGTAAAAGTTGTAAAATGCATTTTTTTGTACAGAAAAACACATTTTGTAATAAAAATTTGGTTAGATAAAACATTTTTTTTTTCATATATTTTTTGTTCGTTTTCATTAACTACGTTTCAATACTATTTTACAAATATTTTATCATATTTCATCCAACATAAGGGGCTGATTTTTCAAGTTTTAAAAATCAAGGTGTTGCAATACTTTTTTCCATGTGTATATTAGTTTGAATGTGCCTCTAGTATCTTTCGCCCCTCTTTTTCAAGCCAGACGGTTTTACACAAAATTCTTCTATCGTGCCTTGCCGGCCACATTAGTAATGACATGTTAAATCAGCGGAAACCGTCATCGACTCCATTACTGGCCCGAATTACAAATGGGGACAAGTCACAAGTAAAACGCAGTAAATTGGTTTGACCTAAAAATGGACTACACCCATCAATTTACTTACAACAGGTAAGTAATTATAGATAACATCCCAGCAATTGTATCAAATGTGTAAAATCGGTATCTTGTATGAATTAAAGTATGACAATTGTAATTTATAAACAGAACGTTTCAATTTTTATTTAATTATTAGCATGTTTTGGTATATAATGCCATTTATTTCTCTCCAAAGAATATGAAAAAGTAAAACAACAAAAATACCGAGATTAAAACCCTTTTAATAAAGAAAGTCATTTATCAGATCGCACTATCTATTACTGCTTTTCGTAATCGAAGAGTAGATCTGTGTATTGATCTTTTTCTATAAGTGTCTTCAACTTCACACAGAAGAAACACTTGGTTCAGTTTAAGTATATTCTGAGCGCACACAAGTATTTTACCTGTCCGGAGATTTTCTAAAATCGTCAGGTAAAGATGAGTAAATTTTTTATAAATATTCCCTTTTGATGTAATCACTTCCCAACGTTACAGCTAATATTGGTAATTTTGGTATTTGCATGCCAGGGAAAACTTTTTTCATGTTTTTTACATTATAGATTTTTCCTTTGCAGCAATTTTTTTGAAATAATCAATGTCTTTAAAGGTAAATATCCCTTTCGTAAATTGTACACAAAGGAATCGCTGTCATCTGATAACACTGGACATAGGAATAAATTTGCGAGCGTAGCAATATCATGATCAGCTTCAAACTCAGACAACAAAAGATATATTCATTTTTATTATCACCGCTAGAAACGTCAAACGGCAGAGTAACGGGGCAAACGTAGTCCTGATGCTAGTTATTTCTCTGGATTTATCAATTCTTTCCTTCGCTCTTTTTACATGTGTTTCGTGTTTTCTGTTATCTGGTTCATACCCACCATCCATCACAACATATGGATATATTTGATGTAACCTCAGTGCACTGAAGAATTCTTCAATTATTTTGGCATAAACGTCATAATTTCCGCCATTTTTTAGATTGATATTGCGGTTCTCGTATAAGAAATATATCAGACTTTCACCATCAATAACCAGTTTTGTATTTGAAATATTCTTATCTTTCAACAAAATTTTCGCGTTTTTATCCACAATTGTTGTTAATCCTTGTATACCAATTCTAAAGATAAAACGATTTAAACATGATTAGTATTTAAATCGGTAAATCAGTTAATCAATAACCATACTTTAATATTGTTGATAGTGCTTTTGCTTTCCTGAATATATAATGGTACATACACATTTTATTATAATATTTTCTAATTCCTGAATTCAAGCATACTAGTTTGATTTGGAAGAAAGGTCGACATAGTTAGAAAGTGCAGTTAGTTACACAATTACTAACACAATTCTATATCATTAGGTCTTTCCACTTTTCTGTGGAAAGACCTATTGTTTTTCTTCTGATTATTTTTTTTTTTTTTTTTTTTTTCTTCCGCCTAATTTTCTTCTTGCGATAAACATTTGTTTCGCAATATGTCGCTTAGATATTTGGTATATGATATCGAACAGTTTATGCGCTTTTGAAATTTACCCTGCGTAAACGAATACTTTTCTTTGTAGGAGTTATCTCCCCAAACACTGTTTTCCTTGTTAGCGCATCTCCTTCGCAACCGTAAAATATTATGACAAATTTATTTTACAAAATTGCTCGTTATATCCTTCGCATGATTTGTCCTATTTTGACCGAAGTGATATGAACGCTCCATATGAGAGTTATTTCCCCTTATGCATTTCATATAAGTGATATGCATTTCTATCTTGAAAACCATAAGTGCTAGAGACCAAGGATCTTTTGATTTGAGGTCCTTGGTCCAAAAAAATAAAAATTAGGTCAAGGTCAAAGGTCAAGGTCATATTCTAATTTGTGAATTTGGCTTATTTCCACTAATTTCCAGAAACCGTATAAGATATCGACATATTATTTTTTCTAAATTGTTATTTGCGACATGTCGTAACACATAACTTTTGATTGCAAGAGTACGTTAAACGTAAAAGTGAGTTTTCTCCCCTCTTGTATTTAAAAATACGCGTTTGGTGATATAACTGATTAACCAAATATTAATAAGACCTATGGTCTTTTGATTTGAGGTCCTTGGTTTATGACCTTGAAATTGATCTCAAGGTCATAGATTAATTTGACGTTCTAGTTTTTGACCTTTGCTTTCAGCTCATATGTATACATGATATAGCCATGAGACTTTTGGCAAAAGGTATCAAACCATTTAGTCTTGAAAAAAACAACCGGAAGTGACCTTGTGTAAACCGGAAGTAGCTATTTTTTGTACTTTATTGATAAAAAAGTATATAGAACCAGATCATTTTGGAATCAGTGTCAATTAAATATTCAAATATTATCGGAAGTAACATTTTTCAAACCGGAAGTAACAAATTATCTCCCTTATTTAAAAAAATATTGTATAGAAACCATATATTTCTGGAATCAGCGTACAATAACCTATCAGTTGACGATTGAAATGACGTTTTAAACTTAATTTTACAACTTTCATATTAAAATACATTTTTTTCAATGGAAAGACCTTCAATTGTTCTCTGAACAATTGGTTTTTAATTATTCATGTAATTGTTATACAACACACCAAATGACATTATTATAAACCTTATCTCAATTTCTATCCAATTTCAAAAAATAAACATGTGACATCACTTTTTGTGACGTTGATACGTTAGTGTACTGCAGTTTGTTATTCCATTATCAGGGATTATGCTGTTTTGTGTACTGACCTAAATTATTTTTTGGTGTTCGTTGTTATCTGTACCTGCCTAGTAATGATTTTAGCAGTATATTCAACATTGCCATAAAACACGAGGTTTGGCTAGCCACAAACCAGGTTAAACCCACTATTTTTTTCTTAAAATGTCCTGCACCAAGTCAGGAATATGAAACTTTTGTGTAATAGTTCGTTTCCATGTATGTTACATTGTCGTTTGTGTTGTTGCACTTCAGTGTTTATGTTGTTTTCCCTCGTATATTTAATGTCTTTTCCTCGGTTTATGTTTGTAACCGGTATTTATTTTCTCTCCTCAATCGATTTATGACTTTTGAACTGTGGTACTGTTGTCTTTATGCATATTTAATACTTTCCTTTAATGTAACATTTCTGTTTTAAAAACAAATACACCATTAATGGATGAATTCGTTATTATATTTACGCTATAGCCTACATGAGAAAAATTGTTATGGTTTTTTTTCTCACGAATATGAAAAAATATAAATGTGTTTATCATATCTATATAAAACAGAAAAATAATCACTACCACACAGTGCATACAAATGGTATTTACACAGTTGCTTAAATATTTTGAACGTAACAAATCTTATTACAGAGATGACACAATGCACTTAGTATTATTGCATAAATTATACAGAAACATACTAAACTCAAAGGCAAATTTAAAAGGGGCAAGTTCATAAAAAACTGACAAAATCAGACGCGATCAATCAACGTAATAAGGTTTCAGACAAGATTTATAATGAGTCAGCCCGAGCTTGTGGGCCCAAAAATTAAACTAATGTATGTTCACATATATAATGCATATAGAAAGGTGTTCTGATTTTATTTTATTTGTTACAATTTGATTATTTGCCAAACTTTTGTTTATATAATGAAAACATACAAAGTAATTTTAATTTATTGGTTTTGATGTATTGAATTATGTTGTCAAAGAAATCAATGCAAATTTACGACTCTAGATGCCAGTTTTAAGACAAAGTAAGCATAGTATAGTAAGATTTATAAAAGTACACATTTTTCATAGTTCCTGTCAACATGATTTGCAAAGATGTGCTTTAAGTAAACCATCTAAAACAAACAGGTTGCTGTCATGATAATTAAAATTTGGCAAAAAGAATATAGATCATCTTTTTGTTTTTGTCTTGTATGTTATTTAGTTTTTGTTTATTTATTTTTAGGAGGTACCAATCTGTATGTGTCTTCTATCTTGTCGACACCAAGTCTCTGCAACTCTGCATCGCTGAGGGCAAATGCCCTTCACGGCCCTTTGTTTTTATCTCTCATTACAATCGATGTTGCAGATGAATTTCGCAGGGAATTTTCGCCGCTATTTATATATTTGTCTTATGGTATGATGAAACGGTCTTGTGATATGTTTAATTGTATTATGATATGATAAAATGGCCTTATGATATGCATGGTGAAAGGGTATTATGGTATGATAACAAGATCTTATGAAATGGTGAAATGGTCTAATGATATGGTGAAATGGTATTATGGTATGACGAAATGGTCTTATAGTGTAATCAAATAGTCTATTGTTATATAGCTGACACCTCGTGAGTGATATAAGAACTGTTTGCTTGATATTAAAATATGTCTTTATAAGATAGTTATATGAAATAATAGTATAACAAAATTGTTCCATGTTGTATCGAGATGATTGTATAGTATACAAAATTATCGTTATAATATACTGTGGTGACAAAATAGTATGAACAAGTTGCTTCATGTTATATCAAGATATATTTATACACTACCAATAATTTACTCACGTTTTTTTGGTACATTTCTACCCTCGTATATATCAGTACTGTTCGGCAAGACAGAAAACATGTAATGTTATACTTTCTGTTAATTCAGTACTGTTTTTGACAGTACTGTTTCATTACTGATTTTGACAGTACTGTTTCAGTACTGATTCTGACAGTACTGTTTCGATATTGATTTTAACAGTACTGTTTCAGGACTGATTTCGTCAGTACTGTTTCAGTACTGATTTTGACAGTACTGTTTCAGTTCTGTTTTTGTCAGTACTGTTTCAGTACTGATTTCGACAGTACTGTTTCAGTGCTGATTTCGTCAGTACTGATTCAGTTCTGATTTTGTACTGTACGTATACCGATTTTTTAAATTCTATAATTGAGTTGATCTTTTCATTCACTGTTTTAGTAATAAACTTACGTTTTTAGTGCGCACCTTATCCATATGAAAAATAGTTGTTTCTTTAGGTATATTTGCAGCAGTCGATTTGGTGTGGTTAATCTTTTAAATTTGAATGTGTATTGTTTCAAAAAATATTTGGAACTGATAACTTATATATCTAGGTAAGTAGTATGGTACATAATAATTGTGACATATTTTTATCTTGTGTAGACATCTCTGATTCAATGTTGGTCTATCATTAGAGAAACTTTTACAATGTGCATCTCAGTACAATTGGTATCCAAATATAGGTTTTATAATTCGGTGACAATATTACTATTATCCTTTTTTATTTGGTTACGTTTTTCTCTTCGACTATATCACCCTGCTGAGCAGGTTTTTTTAGCGACGTGAACATGACCAAGGAAAATTATCAAGCTTACTACTTTCGTCTATCGAAAAACTATTGAAGTGAAAGGGAAAACAACAGAAATGAAGCAAGATAAGCAGTTTATCGGATTTTACCTTTTAGGAGCACCTGAATTCATTCCCGGTTTTTAATGGAGTTCGTGTTGTGTTTTTTTTTTTTTGTGTATTTTTCAAAGAGTTGTTGTAAATGCCCTTTAGTTTGTGATTCTTTGTTTACTTCTTGATTTTGATTGTGCCTGTCTTTCTGTATATAGAAAAATATTACGCACTCGACATCAGAGAGATTCACACTGTGTTTAGAGGCTGATATTTTACAATATCAATGTGTATAATAGCGCACAATTTATACATATATCAAACAAGATTAGAATACTGTTCATTTTTGGTATTTTGCTACTTCTTAAACATGTTGTAATTAATGCAGTCATCTATTACTATGTTAGGCAATGCATTATAATTAACACAAAACTAGTTGTGTTATTTTTAATCATAACTGGAATTTCTTTAATTTACCATAACCATTTTTTAATATATAATAAAACATTCAAAGTCATACAAACATGTGAAGTTTGTGACAAAAATCTCTATCATTTTCATGTCCCTTTAAAGTTCATAAATAAAACAATCAAAGAAACAATTAATTTTGCATGGATCATGTTTCATTGCTCTCCCCCTTTGTCATCTTTTCTTTGGAATGCTTCGTAAAAATGTCAGTTTCCTGGCTCTTTTCCTCAATTCAGTCCCGCATATGATGTGTCTTGCTACATGTACAGTGGTAATTCAAGAGGACACCTTAGTTCTAATATGAGCTCATTATAAGCATCCATCTTTAATGTTTTGGTACTTGTACGAAACTCAGGATTCAATGGTTCATGATTAAATGTTGGGTTTTTTCCTGATAAGTGCCATATTGATACATCATTTTGTTTATAGGTCTTCAATTTTCACATCGAACATTCCCATTTCTGCTCCTTTCTCCATTGCTGTTAATCATTCTTAGGAAAGAAAATGAAACGACTTTATAAAGGCTATTATAAACTTTCTTATGTTTCCTTATTTCTGTGTTATGTAAAAATAAAAAGAATGCACAATTATGGAAGGGAATGGTCATCTTATTACTTTATGTACTACCTGAAGTCAAGTAATGGACTTGACTTATGATACTACATGTATATATAATCAATCAAAATTGAAATTTGTTGCTAAATAAAAAAAGGAAAATATGATAATTCAATTCATCATCATCAGAGTATTGGTGTTTGCCAGTGGCAAGTATTTCATGCACGTGTAGCTTTAACCATCAATCTAGTTATGTACTCTTTATAATCAGATTCGTGAAACAACGACAAAAACATTTAAATATATACTCATTACATTATAAATACAAAAGTACATTAATGTTTAATAGATTGAAGTGGAAATTCAATTTAATTGAAAATTTAACGTACATATGTAGCACTCAGAAACGTGTCCGATTCCCCCAAAACGTGTCCATGTGACGTCAATATTATAAACATGTCAAATTGCACTGGCGCCAAAATGTGTTCTGTTTATCAACGTCTGAGTGTGTATTTTTAAAGCACAGAAACCACTTCTGCAGGAAGCCGGTCGTGCAATACCCTCATAGACATACATTTTGTAAAAAGACATTCAGGCATCATCGGAAAATATTAGAACAAAAGAATTTACTTACTATTAAACCATGATTTAAACTTTACAAAACTTATTAAATGCAAAGTTGATGGGTTTTTTTTCTAAATACGCATGACATATTTGCCATAGCACATTTAGAAATCCATAGTTAATTATGTGTTGTAAACTTAGCCTGCAGTTATGCTTGTCATGAATAAACTATGTTGAACAAACTAATGCTTATAAATGACATACAGTGAAGCACCGGTGAAAAAAATACAATATAAAATGTATAAGTTTTCTTTATTGTGAAGTACCTCTGTCTGAACTTTATGATAATAATAATCATATTGATAAAAAAAATCATAAAAACCGCTTCAAATAAAAATGACTTCTATTGTGCAATTTTTTATATATATATAAACCAGGGGTCTGTGTCTGCAAGCAGAAGTAAGTGTGCACAGTGTAGCATATCTTGGACATTTGTCTGTACGGATTACTAAACCTTTCCTCCAATTATTTTTTGGAAGCTGCTTCGACTTTTTTTTATAATCCAACCGAACAATACGGGTTCTATCGTATCCCCGCCGCAGTGTATCCCAAACTCTGTCTGACCGACAAAATGTCAGACAAAAAAACATTCGCTCAGACAGAACTTTTAAGATTTTTTGGTTGAATATGTAGTAGAAAAGTTCAAACTTCTTTTTCGGTCAGACAAACCATAAAACAGTTTGCACAGACTATCCCACACCATTAATATTGAATTGTGGTACACGTTTTTTACTTAACAGAGTATTATTGGGGGTATATGAGTTTTGAAATATTCTGGCGTTTTTAACTGGACACATTCTAAAATTATCGGACACGTTTTGGGGATGTGTAACAATAAAAAAAGAAGTTATTGTCCTAAGTCAAAAGTTGTCGTTATTGGTGTGGTTCATAAGTGTTTCTCATTTCTCGTTTTTATAAAGATTTAATAGACCTTTGGTTTTTCCGTTTGAGTGGTTTCACACTAGTAATGTTTTGGGGATTCAGTAGTTGTCGTCTGTTTATGTGGTTTATAAGTGTTTCTCGTTTTTGTATAGATTAGACCGTTAATTTTTCCGTTTGAATAGTTTACACTAGTAATTTTGGAGCCCTTTATAGCTTACTCAGACTCATACCACATTTTTCTATATATCTATAGACCATTGGTCATCCCGTTTGAATGGTTTTACACTAGTCATTTTTGGGGCCCTTTATAGCTTACTGTGCGGTGTGAGCCAAGGCACGGTGTTGAAACCGTACTTTGACCTATAATGGTTTACTTTTACAAATTGCGACTTATATGAACAGGTGACATTTCTCATTGGCACTTATACCACATCTTCTTATATATAAATGTATCACTGAGCCCCCCTCCCCCAGTTCAACTATAAGCCTGCATTCCGGCAATTAGCCTAAACTTTATTGTAACAATAACTTTTTTATGACTGTTACATTTCAATGTACAAAAACAAAATGAGAAACTTAAAAATATTTCTCAGACATCCTTCTTTACAATATAAAAATGGGAAGACTGTGGGGTGATTATTACCACAACAAATGCACAATGAGAGAAACCCATATATCGCATTGCCCATATTGCATAGTATGCTAACAAAATAATAAAAAAAGACGAAATAACAAAAAAGTTAGTGTAAAAACATTTCAAACGAGATCACTTATAGAAAAAAGATTTAAATAAACACAAATTTATTATATACAGCAACATCTGAACATCAACCCCCTACACACAGCAGTTGATGTGGCGAGATGAAATAATTTTGTATAATATAGGCACCTGGGACAATACACCTTATCGCTATACCCGGCTGACCCGATAATCTATCCTCACTTTTAAGGTAGCACAATACAAAGATTTTTTCACTCCCAATCAGACAACTTTAAACTGATGTAATTCATTTCATCCTTCTTTATATCTTATAAATGAGGTACCAAAAGAAAGAAGAAAGATTGATCTTTCAAATTGTGATAATTTCATTATGACATAATTATTACATAATTAATTATTATGTAATTAGTTGCTACATTGTGATGTCCACACTTGAATGAATTTAGCGTTTTTGTTCTTCATAGCATCCCAAAATATTTTACAGATTCTTGTACTACACAGCTTGACCTCCAAAACTGTGTCTCAGATTTCTAAAAACATCAATAGAACAAATTTTATACCCAATTGAATTTAGGGGTCTCTAATGAATTGATGTTGCAAACTTCATTGAAGATTTATGAGAGAATGAAATACAATAGGAAAAATCTGAGACATAGTTTTGGAGGTCAAACTGTGTTGTGCAAGAATCTATAAAAAAAATTAGGATGTTATGAAGAACAAAGAAGCTAAAGTCATTCAAGTATGGACATCACAGAATGGCAACTAATTACATAACAATTAATTATGTAATAATTATGTCATAATGAAATTATCACAATTTGAAAGATTAATCCTTCTTCTTTCTTTTGGTACCTCATTTATAAAATTTAAAGAAAGATGAGTTGAATTACATCAGTTTAAAGATGTCTGATTGGGGATGAAAAATCTTTGTATTGTGCTACCTTAAATTGTGGTGTAAGATATTTTGTATTGTGACGTCAAAATTTTACGGGAACCTGTGTGATGTCCAGTAAGGGCGGACAAAAAGCGATAAGGTGCATGTTAGACTTATATATAAAAATGTTTCCCAAATAAAATGAAGTATCGGTAAAAAAAATCGTGTCAAAATAGGAACCACATTTTTAAAAGGTGGTTCCAAATCTGGAGATAGGGTTTCCAAATAAATTTCCCTTTTCAATTTATGCATTTATCGTTAAAAAGGGGGTCAAACCTTCGGACCCCTCACCCTTGATACGCCGATGGGTGTACCCCACCTCCCTTTATCCAATCATATGTTCAGAAATATTCAGTTTAATCATTCTCAAATATCAATACTGTAATCTATTTAATAAGGTTTGGTAAGCAAGTAATAATATGAATATCATAAACAACCCACGATTTTATAGCGTCTCCATTTTAAATATTTAACCTAACGTTATGGCAATAATTTTGACATTTACAGAAAGTTCTATAACCTGGGGCTGATCCACCCATTTTTTTAAGAGGGTTCAAAACATTCGAGATAAAGGGAGAAAGTGTTCCAACTAAATGTCCCAAATGCATTGAACGTCCAAAATAATTTGGTGTTCCAACCCCCGGAACCCCAGGGGTTCTCCACAGTGTAAAGCGTATTCTCCTACTTTGGCTAACGTTATATGTTTGAAATTAGCTATGCTACAATTTTCCCAGTTTTAAAATATTCAATGTACTATACCTTGATCTACGTTCAATCCAGGAGAAGTTTGAACTGTTGAACTGTTGAAATGTCAGTGCGAGTGCAAAAATAACGTTTGTAAACAATGAATGAAGTCATGTCTACATCCAATCACATAAAAGTTTTACAATAGGCAATTGTATATTCCACATTGACGCGCTTTTGTAATTACGATAATAACATCAACGGCAAAATTTTGAGACAACAGCAGAAAAAATATGGTAAGCGGAAGAAGGGATCCCGTAGACCGCCCTACGTCACGATTCATGAATTATGCATATTCTATTTATAGGCTATTTATAAACGATTCTGAAAATACTAATGCTAAAAATAAAATATTCTCAACATGTAAAACTATCTAAAAAACGATGCAAAATCATTAACTTTCATGTAACACTCAGGTGAATTTGCTTAACTTATTTTTTTATCACATGAAATATAGGAAAATCTACCGCTTTACAGTAGAAAATATCATTGTGCCCTCTTAGCAAATACAGATTCCTTTTTAAAATACATTATGGAGTGTGTGTCCGAGCAAGAACTTTTCTATGCCCTATCTTTTGTAAAAAAAATTCGGGTAATTTATGACAAATAGCGTTTGACGTCTTAGCCGAACAGTTTTATCATTTTCAAATAATTCAATTTATTGTGTGCTGGTTCATATTCTAGACGGCAATCTTTGCTCCTTTCTAATAAAATCCACATAACAAAAGTCCCAACGTCAGCTTTCAACATACATGTACTATGGAGTTAATAATATTTTTATCATCCGCTAACATGTTTACACGAACTACGGCACGAGAAATTCCTTTACGGGAATGTGAGGGGGGACTGGTCTGCGTTTAAAGAAACGAATTAATCTGGACAGTGGTGGTCTTCATTTTGATAATTAGAAAAATCGGGTCTAGTATACAGTTATTCAAAGACAATTCTGAAGTCATCCTATAAGCATGTATATGATGTTGAATAATAAATTCTCGCTTTGGATTGATTGAAAAAAAAATGCTAGGTTTGCATTTGAATAAAAAATAAATCTGTCTCGATATAAAACAACTACTTTAAGACGTTCTACAGGATCCCCTTGGTCGTCTAAAGGACCCCCTGTTGTCTGAACATTCTACTATAGGAACCCTTGTTCATTGTTTATAATGACGCTACTATTAGGGCGTTCTACATGATATCATGTAAATACTATATAAGCTAGCGTTATATAAGATTCCTTGGGCGGTCTGTAGGATCCCCTGTTTTTCCAACATTATATATCTACTATAGGACGTTCTATAGGATCCCCTGTTGTTTGTTTATCATGTATATACTATAGGGCGTTCTTCAGGATCTCCTGGGGTCTACAGGATCCCCTGTAGTTTGGAAATAAAATAGCTAAGATAGGACCTTCTATAGGATCCCCTGTTGTTTGTTTTTCGTGTATATACTATATGGCGTTCTACAGGATCCCCTGGACGGTCAACATGATCCCCTGTTGATCGAAAATAATGCAGCTAAGATAGGACCTTCTTAAGGATCTGGTGTTGTTTGTTTTTCGTGTGTATACTATAGGGCGTTCTACAGGATCCTCTGGGCGGTCTACAGAATCCCATGTTTTCTCAACATTATATATCTACTATACGACGTTCTATAGGATCCCCTGTTGTTTGTTGTTCATGCATATACTATAGGGCGTTCTACAGTATCCCCTGTATGGTCTACAAGATCCCCTGGACGGTCTACAGGATCCCCAATAGTTTTAAAAATTATGCAGCTTAGATATGACCTTCTATAGGATCCCCTGTTGTTTGTTGCTCATGTATATCCTATAGGGCGTTCTACAGGATCCCCTCTAGTTCAAAAATTATGCAGCTAAAATAGGACCTTTTAAATGATCCCCTGTTGTTTGTTTTTCGTCTATATACTATAAGGCGTTCTACAGAATGCCCTGAGTGATCTACAGGATCCCCTGTTGTTTGTTTTTCGTCTATATACTATAGGGCGTTCTACAGAATCCCATGTTTTTTTTAACATTATATGCAGCTAAGATAGGACATTCAATAGAATCCCCTGTTGTTTGTGGCGTTATACAGGATCCCCTGGACGTTCTACAGGATCCCCTGGACGTTCTACAGGATCCCCTGTAGTTCAAAAATTATGCAGCTAAGATATGACCTATAGGATCCCCTGTTGTTTTTTGTTCATGTATATACTATAGGGCGTTCTACAGGATCCAATGGGCGGTCTGCAGGATCCTCTGGTGTCTGAAAATTATATCTCTACTATAGGACGTTCTATATAGTTATCAAAGGCACCAGGATTATAATTTAGTACGCCAGACGCGCGTTTCGTCTACATTAGACTCATTAGTGACGCTCAAATAAAGATATTTTTGAAGCCAAACAAGTACAAAATTGAAGAGCTTTAAGGATCCAAAATTCCAAAAAGTTGTGCCAAATACGGCTTAGGTAATCTATGCCTGGGATAAGAAAATTCTTAGTTTTTCTAAAAATTCAAAGTTTTGTAAACAGGAAATTTATAAAAATGACCACATAATTGATATTCATGTCAACACCGAACTGTTGACTACTGGGGTGGTGATACCCTCGGGGAAGAAACGATCATCAGCAGTGGCATCGATCCAGTGGTGTTAATAGTTATCAATGGTACCAGGATTATAATTTAGTACGCCAGACGCGCGTTTCGTCTACATTAGACTCATCAGTGACGCTCATATAAAGATATTTACGAAGCCAAACAAGTACAAAATTGAAGAGCATTAAGGATCCAAAATTCCAAAAAGTTGTGCCAAATACGGCTAAGGTAATCTATGCCTGGGATAAGAAAATCCTTAGTTTTTCTAAAATTTCAAAGTTTTGTAAACAGGAAATTTATAAAAATGACCACATAATTGATATTCATGTCAACACCGAAATGTTGACTACTACGCTGGTGATACCCTCGGGGACGAAACGTCCACCAGCAGTGGCATCGACCCAGTGGTGTTAATAGTTATCAAAGGTACCAGGATTATAATTTAGTACGCCGTGTTGATTGTTTTTCGTGTTTATATTATAGGGCGCCCTACAGAATCCACTGGGCGTCTGTAGGATCACTTTGGCGGTCTGCTGGATCCCTGTTTCTCAACATGCTATATCTGCTGTAGGACGTTCTATAGGATCACCTGTTGTGTGTTGTTCATGTATATACTATAAGGCGTTCTATAGTATCCCCTGGATAGTCTACAGGATCCCCTGTAGTTCGAAAATTATGCAGCTAAAATAGAACCTTCTATAGGATCCCCTGTTATTTGTTGCTCATGTATATCCTATAGAGCGTTCTACAGGATCCCCTGGACGGTCTACAGGATCCCCTGTAGTTCGAAAATTATGCAGCTAAGATATGACCTTTTATAGGATCCCCTGTTGTTTGTTGCTCATGTATATCCTATAGGGCGTTCTACAGGATCCCCTGGATGGTCTACAGGATCCCCTGTAGTTCGAAATTTATGCAGCTAAAATAGGACCTTCTATAGAATCCCCTGTTGTTTGTTGCTCATGTATATCCTATAGGGCGTTCTACAGGATCCCCTCTAGTTCAAAAATTATGCAGCTAAGATAGGACCTTCTACATGATCCCCTGTTGTTTGTTTTTCGTCTATATTCTATAGGGCGTTCGACAGAATCTCATGTTTTCTCAACATCATATATCTACTATAGGACGTTCTATAGGATCCCCTGTTGTTTGTTGTTTAGAAAATCAGAACTGAAACAGTACTGTCAAAATCAGTACCGAAACAGTACTGACGAAATCAGTACTGAAACAGTACTGACGAAATCAGTGCTGAAACAGTACTGTTAAAATCAGTACTTAAACAGTACTGTCAAAATCAGTAATGAAACAGTACTGTCAAAATTAGTACTGAAACAGTACTGTCAAAAACAGTACTGAATAAACAAAAAGTATAACATTACAAGTTTTCTGTATTGCCGAACAGTACTGATATATACGAGGGTAGAAATGTACCAAAAAAACGTGAGTAAATTCTTGGTAGTGTATAGTATAAAATGTATCTTTATGACATAGCAATATCACATAATAGTTTAGTTAAATGACCAACCAGTATGAAAATGTAGCTTCATATTATATCAAGATATCTTCATGGTATGACATATTATCTTCATAACAAAGTGAAATGACAGAATAGTATGAAAAGGTAGCTCCATGTTGTATCACAGTGTCTTTAAAGTATATAAATGTATGTTAGTAATATAGCAAATTGAGAGAGTATTATAGTCAAATGTCGTTATAGTATAGAACATTTGCCACATGATATATCTTTTAATACCTGCAATGATATGGTTATTGTTATCATAAGGCAGCCGTGGCCAAATAAGACCAAAAAAAATCAGAG
Source organism: Mytilus galloprovincialis (assembly GCF_965363235.1). Taxonomy (NCBI): domain Eukaryota; kingdom Metazoa; phylum Mollusca; class Bivalvia; order Mytilida; family Mytilidae; genus Mytilus; species Mytilus galloprovincialis. The sequence goes on along the minus strand of NC_134839.1, from coordinate 29,175,864 downwards.
AAATAAAAAAAAACATAACGAAAACAACAACATGTCACGATAAAGAAAATGAGAACAATTAACTCACACCAAATATACAAAACAACCTAAGACCTTTTAAATAGGCATCACTGTATGCATTCAAATGTAAACATTGTAACTAATTTTAAGGTAAATAGAATGACAGAAAGGCAGCTGTGGCGTTCCATACATTTGCATGTTTCAACATCTTGATAGCATTAACATTCGTTCTAATAGAACTCATTGTGATTGGCTTTGTCGATTATCTATCATTATTAAAAACAGAAATTCAACAATATTAAATGATCTTAACAAAAATCGATATCTAAAAAATAGTTTTCTTTTTGTTAACTGAATGGATTTATAGTAATATATGTTAAAAATGGTATTTTTTTATTTAAAATCAAATTATAATAATGTAGAACAAAGCAGTGTTATTTTGATATAATTGTTCAAGATTAGATGTAGAGTTAACTTCAATGACATTCAAAACCAACAATTAGTGTACATTTTGTGTCCTGTAGACCGTTTATTTTCTTTTGTTTTAAAATGTTTTTCTTAGACTTTTGGAACAAACTGTACTATGAATGTCTTTTGACATTTTTTACAACTTTTTTGACTGAGTGAAAATCATAGTTTTTCCCAGAAAGATATTAGGCAGACAGTCCGAACCTTGATTAAGAAATAATTCCTTCGTAACATGCTCTATTCTCATTTCAACATGGGTAGGCATTATATTTGTTGATATTGTACACTGAGCTTAAGCGAGTTTTAAAATGTTAAAATAAAATGCATACCCATTAAAATGAGCAAAGAGCATGACATGAAAGAATTATTTGGATAAGTCGAAACGTACGGAAATACCTTTGTTTGGCTTTTCCTGTTTCCTCCACGGGGAGTATGCACAGTATATCTTATGTTAGCTGCTAATCTGTATATATTGTATTAGGATAAAAATGAAAATATCGAAAATGTAAACAATTCGTTTTTGCGCATGTGTCAAACATATACATGGGGGAAATACAAAGTGAAAAGACATACAACTATAAGTGAGGTCAATGTCAAATTATCTTGATTAATCAACATACATTGTTTTATGTATATCAAATGGTAAATACTTGTACTGAAAAGATGTGGTTTTTGTTTAAACAGTTGAAAAACTACAATTTCCGTTTTGTAGATGAATTGTTTCGGAAGAAAAAGGCATGATCCTTACTTTTCATTATCATTAAATTGGAATTCACATATTTGGTTTGTCGTGTATTGTAAATTATATGTTACCTATTTTCAAGCACGTAATCGATTATTGGCCCCTCAAAGGAAAACAAACAAATAAAAATCGGTCGCGCATTCATATCATGTACTTTGCATATGTCAAAAGATTCTAAATAGATTATTAGATCAAACAGAATAGGTTGTAAAACTTATATCGTTTTCATTTTTGTAATTCACAAATACTAATTACATTAATTCATGTCTAATAGCTTGTTTTGAACAATTGTTGTTATTTATCCAACGGTTGATTGGTGTTTAAAAAACATATCGTTTTTATTTGTATAAATACTTGTTAATTATCATGATAATTCATAAATGGAAGTTATAATGTTTCATATCACGGGATTTTATTTCTGTTAATTGTCGATTAAATTTGACTCTTTTCTGATATGTATTTGATCCATTGCTACCCTTTAATGACGGACTTTCCGATTTGAATTTTGAAAATTGTTAGACATTGTTTTCATATTTTGCGAAAATATTTAAGACACGTCAGAGAACATTTCATTTGTATCACACATTTATCAAATAGCACATAACACAATGACGTTGCAGATGGTAATGAATTATGATTTGGAGAATAATTAGAACACGAACGAATGCATTCTAAATACATTTTACCCCATTTTATACATGTAAGATTAAATATGAGTTGAGATTCTGTACAAAAAACGATTAACCAGAATGAACAAATGGCCTTCGTATATTATGACATCTTTAGATCAAGCAAATCTTTTCGATTTTTGAAATTGCTTAAATCGCTACCATAAATATCCATAGTTGTAACGTGAAGCATAGAAAAGCACTGAGATAAATTTCGGGCATGTGGTGAGATCTTTCGTACACAAGCTTAAGGGTAGATTATAAACATCATAGGTATATATTTCAGACAGGTCACGTACATATACTAGTGGTAAAATCAATCGCAAGCAGATGCAATTTAAATGCATATCGTGATTCGGCCGACCACGAAGCTCTTAGAAAGATCATATATTCTTAAAGTGTTGATACTGCATAATTGGGTTGCTCAATTCATATTTAACCTTATCCGTTCTAAGTTAATGGAAACAAAACATCCAGATAATAAGTTCGATCCTAATTATAATATGTCTTTTTTTCACTCCCATCGTGCACTGTTCACGTTTTTTTTCACTGCAGATACTATGTCGTCGTAAAGTTTTCCCAAACTTTCGTTATTCTGAAAATATTTCTTGATTTCCTTGTCTACTCTTTCCTCTTCGCAGTTCTGAAAACGTGCATAGATATTATGAAGGAATGTACCATTGAAAACTTCATGTGGACTTAACAGAAGAATTGGATATCCTAAGAGCTGATTCAAATAAGTTCCAAAAGCAAAACAAGATTGATACTGCGAAAATCCATGCACGATACTTATTGAAAAGTCAAGTAAATCGTTCGAAAAATATTTTTCAGAGTTTGATAATAAAGCTGAAAATTCGTCGAAACATAATTCGTGCATTTGTAACAAAATTGTGTCCACCAAGCTTCCGGGATGATAGTTTTTCGTACTCAAAATTACCCTTGCGCTGAGAACGAAATGACACAAAATCAAACTCTTCACGTAAATTGAATCCACATTCGGCTTAGCGTGCTTCACCAAGTAGGTTAAGAAGAGGACAAACAATTTTGTATTTCCATAAAATTTGTCTAAGAGTTTTTCGTCTTCAAATCTGAAAACTGAACATAAAGTATGTATTTTCCCTATCGCTTCTGTACATGAAGGCATTTTCACTCCGTCAGCTAATACAGATGAGCGTTTAAAACGCATAAGTGATCCACCGTCACGATCATACTCAATTATGTATGTTTCGGGGGTTTCCAACAACATTGCATATATTGCCTGTCGTATTCGAAGAGTAGACAAGTGGATTGATCTTTTTCTGCCAATGTCTTCGACTTCACAGAGGAGAAATACTTCTCGCAAATTGAGTATGTTCTGAGCGCATACAGGTAATTTACCTGTCCGGAGATTTGCCTTAAATGTGTCTGTTGTGTTTGTATTCTTATTCGTGAAAAATTGAGCAAGATCGAAGCTTTCGAAACGTTTTGTATCTGAATACATTGTAAGTGAAATCCTTACAAATTTACGTAATGATTCCGGAATACTCTCTTCTAGCCTTGAAATAGCGTCGTCAAGTGAAGTTGTTATAGACCATCGAATGGCTTTTCGTTGTATCACAGTAAGGCTAGTTTCATTTGGATCATCAGCTAAAGAGAAATAGAACTGGTATAAATGTTCCCTCCTGATATAATCACTTCCTAACGTTACAGCTAATACAGGTAGTTTTGATATTTGAAAACCAGGAAAAGCTTTCTCCATATTTTTTGCGTAATAGATTTTTCCTTTGCAGCAAGTGTCTGAAACAGTGAATGTATCTAATGGTATATATCCTTTTTCTAAATCGTACACAAAGAAATCACTGTCATTTGATAAAACTGGACAGAGGAATGTATTTGCTAGCGTAGCAATATCGTGATCGGCTTCAAAATCACAGACAACAAAAGGTATTTTCATTTTTTCGATCACCGCTAAGAATGTTAGACGGCAGAGCATAGGAGCAAATGTAGTCTCCGAACTAGCAGTTTCTCTAGATTTACCTATTCGTTCTCTCGCTCTACGTACATGTGTTTCGTGTTTTCTGTTGTCCGGGTCGTATCCACCATCCATCACAACATACGAACATATTTGGTTTGACTTCAGGGCATTGAAGAATGCTTCAATCTTCCTTGCAAACACGTCATAGTTTCCTCCATGTTTTAGATCAATATTATGGTTTACATATAGGAAGGAAAAAAGATTGTCTCCATCAATGACGAGTTTTGTATCTGAAAAAATCTGATCTTCAAATAAAATCGTTTCTTTTCTGTTTACAATCGTCGTCAATCCTTGGACACCCATCCTAATGATAAAATAGTATAGATATATATTTTAAATACTCAAATACTTATACCAACCAGTCAAACGGACAATTCATACCCACATATTTCTCATTTTTTAATAGGACATAATTTGTCTGAAACAAGTTGTGTTACACACAAGTTTATTATGATCAATACAAATTTAATATTTTCAGATGAATTTGTAGGTGCAGACGCCGAGTTAAAGGAGGGTAAAAGATACCAGAGAGACAGTCAAATTCATAGATCGAAAATAAACTGACAACGCCATGGCTGAACATAGTTAATATGAACAAGAAAAAGAGGTATGACCGCCACTGAGACAACTCTGCATCCAAGTCACAATTTATAAAGAGTTAACAACTATATGTCCAAGAACGGCCAAGCCTTTTTCAACTGATTTGTATATTTAGTTCCTACTTTGCACTGCTTCATGTTAGACGAGGGTTTGTTCTGTCAATCGCATTAAACCCCACCATATTATGTATGTCCCTGTCCAAAGTCAAGATTCTGCAATCTAGTGGGTGTCGGCTTTTTTTGCTGGATTTTATTTTCGTTCATTATTTTGTTCATAAATTATGTCTTTATTTTTTTATTTGAATTGTGTAACATTTGTCTTTGTCATCTTGAGGGCCTTTTATAGCTGACTGTGTGTAATATTCTTTGCTCATTGTTGAAGGCCGCACGATGACCTACAGTTATAAATGGATGCGTCATTTGGTCTTTATGTGCACTCGCAATCATACCACATGTTCTAATATTAATAGATATTTTTTTTTATTTTGAAAATATTGCAGATTAATATGTAAAATCTTTTTTGTTATTGTTTGTAACTAACCAAGTTTAGTTTGTGATTTGGAGCATTTGATGTTAATGGCTGATATCTATTATTATCTATTTCCATTTTCAATTACTCTTGATGATATAGAGCTTGACATATTATAGACATATGGCACAGTGTATTGTTGAAAAATATATGATAAGGGAGTTCGCTTCTTAATTTCAAAATAATTAGCTTTTCAAAACACTATTTTAAATTGATAGGGGATCAATAAAGGAATTAAAAGAGACAAAAAATATATACATTTGTATGTCAATGTGCTTGTTTTCTAGATATAATTAAGCCCGGCCCATTGAAATTTTGGCGGAAAAATATCCTCTCTTGACTTTTCATAGCTTTATCATTAACAAGTTTAATTTCTAAAAAAAACTGTTATTATAAGACTTTAACAAATGGCGTATCATTATACATGTGAAAGATTTATAAATGAAAAATAGGGGTCAATGGACAAATTGTTTTAAGGCATTCAAATGGATTAAACCAAAGGTTTCTGAAAATCTGACAAAAATTCCAAAACATGACAAGCGAACATCTTAAGATCTATATGTCGTTTGATTATTTTGTCGTCTGGCAATTGTGTCAAAAGCTAATACCCTTAAAAATATCTTATGTAGAATCGTCAATGATTTATAATATGAACGCTATCTATGCAAGTATGATAAAAATATCGAGTTTGAAATTTAAAAAAAAATTAATGAATACTATTTTAATTTCTTTAAATAATTTAACAACTAAAATCGTATATATTTTCTAACTTTTCTCATAACTTACCTTTTTAGATGTAAGTATCATTTATGGAATTTTTTTCAATAAAACATTTGTCCATGTTTATCGAAGTTTCATATAAATTTTTCACATGATAAGGCATTTTAACTATTTAATTTTTTGGGCAATTTGATTGTTTGCCAATTTTTTCTCGCATGATGAACATATAAACGTAATTTTAAAATACTGCATTTTGCGTATAGATTATGTAATTGAAAAAGAAATTCAATGCATCCTTACATTTCAATTCTTTGGGCTGGATGGTGTTTGTAAGACATGATAAGAACTCATTTTTGTAAATTATAGTATGAAAACATACTTATTAACAGTAATAAAAGATCTATATAATATTTATGTTGATATATATGAAAGCCTTTACATATACTTTTGATTTATTTACATTCGTGTAATAGAACTTGGAAGTTTCATCTTAGTTTTGGTCGGTTATCTAACAATATCTGTTAAACTAAGGAAAAGAAATTTAATGATTTTTATGAAATGCAATAATTATAACATCATTTAATTTCGTCGTTGTGGATGAAATTTAGCTGTTCTCATCTGAAATATTTATCTTTTGATATATAATGATATCATCCGAGATTAGGTCGAAGAAATTAAGACTGCAACAGGAAATGAGGGGATATTGAATAGGGACAAAGAATTTGCCTTGCAACAGGTCATCTACGGACATTCAAAACTCTAACAAAGTTTATAGCATTGTCTTAAAAAAAGTAAATTGCGAGATAATAAAATATTCTAAATAAGAAATCAAACATGTTAAATTGTAGTCTACAAAATGTATACCATCACTATTTGCAGTAAGAAGATTGGAAGTATATACATATAGATATATATCAAAAGATAAAGGGGAGATCATTAGAACCATTGAATGGTTAATTTCCTTTTGTTGTTAAATTATTTAAGTTATAAAACTTGTTGGTGTACACATTTAAAGTGTTTAACACTATTGGTTAAATAGTTAGATTGACTAAAATTCTGTCTGCAGTGAAAGAGGTTCTTCCGAAATACCATGAAACTGTTTACTCGCGTAGTGGTATTAACCATACATGTATGTGGATTCGTAAAATTTCTAAAGACCAATTTTAGTGAAAGAGGTTCTTCAGAAATACCGTGAAACTGTTTACTCGCGTAGTGGTATTAACCATACATGTATGTGGATTCGTAAAATTTCTAAAGACCAATTTTAGTGAAAGAGGTTCTTCAGAAATACCGTGAAACTGTTTACTTGCGTAGTGGTATTAACCATATGTGGATTCTTAAAAATTCTAAAGAACAATTTTTAACAATTTTAAATCTCGTTCTTTTTCTGAAATTAGTTCTATCAAAACTTTTGATTTTTCAACCCAGTATACCACCATTTCCCATGTGAAATTGAAAAATCTCCTAAAAGAAATAATCCCCGTCGCCTTTCAACATAAAAAATGGTACCATACGCTATAAATTTATTACTTTGGGATATCATAAGTCATATTTCGTTAATAGTGACAAACAAAAAGGTAAAACATGCTACACAGAAGAACAAGTGGTCAGTATGCTGGAGTTTCTTATCGACAACATATTTGTTGAGTTCGGAGGTAGACTTTTCCAACAAATTGTCGGCATTCATATGCATGGGAACAAACTGTGTGCCTCTTCTTGTCGACCTTCCTTATTTTCATATGAATCGTAGTTCATTCAGACACTTGTCAAAAACAAGAGGATCAAAGAAGCCAGATTATTTAATTTCACTTTCAGATATATTGATGATGTTCTTTCCATAAACAAACCGAACTTTTCTGATTGGGTTCCATTAATATATCCCTTGAACTAGAAATTAAAGAAACAATTGACACGGCTTCTTCCGCCTCATTTTTAGACTAATATCTCGAAATTGACTTACACAGTCATCTCAGTACCAGACTCTATGACAAACGAGTCGATTTTAAGTCTGAAATTATAAATTCCCCCCACCTTAGTAGTAATATACCAACTTCACCTGCATATGAGATATATATTTCCCAACTTATTCGATATTCAAGAGCTTGCAGCTCCTACTCAGACTTTGTAAAACGTCATCAGTGTCTGAGTAGAAAATTGACGAACCAGGGGTATGTCAAAGAATGTCTCGTCCTTTTTCTAAAAAAAGTTCATCGGAAGGTACCAAGACCTTGTTGATAAATATTCCGTATCAACTTCCAAATAATACATGATGGTCTTGATGTATAGATCCTGCGTACTGATGCTGTTTATCATCTTAACAATGTGTTATATATTGTTCTTTCATTTGTCTTTGTTCTATCATTAATATTACTTTTACTGATGGATTGTTTTATGTGATATCCATTTAACGTCCCTCGGTGCTTAAAAATCCCGTCAATGTGTTTGTATTATCTTTCATTTTTGCTGGTGTGTTTTGTATATGCGACTTTTTGTGTTTCTTTGGTTCTTATAAACGTGACTTTGTACTTTAAAAAGATCCCGTCAGTATGATATTGTTTTATTATAGATCATTATGATATATTTCTATTATGAATTAGAAAATACGTTGAACCACAAACGTCAAAATTATTCAATAGCGTAGTGGAATGAACTATTTGTGGATTCTTATAAATTCTATATAACTTTTGGACTATTTTAAATCTTGGTCTATTTCTGAAATAAATTCTTACATACTTTTGAAATTTTAACCCTGTATGCTAACATTGCCCATGTGAAATTTTAAAATTGTTTGTATATCCATTGAACGACAAATATATGTGACGCATAAAATTTTCTGACGTCAGACACGCATATCAATGAATGTGTTTGTAGATAGATGTTTTTGTGTTCTGTTAAATTGTTCCTTTTAAAATTGTTACTCGATGATGACTGCTGTACCCATATTTTGACTATTTTATTTATTGTGTCTGTTTAGTTAACGCATCAATGTAAATATAACGGAATTTGATGAGACTGTCATCAAAGTGAGAGGGTTAGCGCTATAAAACCAGGTTTAATCCACCATTTTCTACATTTGAAAATGCCTGTACCAAGTAAGGAATATGACAGTTCTTGTCCATTCGTTTTTTATGCGTTTTGTTATTTGATTTTGCCATGTGATTATGGACTTTCCGAATTGATTTTTCTCCAAGTTCAGGATTTTTGTGATTTTACTTTTTAAATAAGATCGATCTCGATCGATCTTGTTTGTGCAATGTTAACGCGAACAGGTCTTTCAAGATCGATTCAAATAAAGATCGATTCGATTTCGTTGCCAGTGTAAACGGGGTCTTATTGAACAGGTTCCAAAATTGCACCCTGTAAATTTGAGGCAATAGTATTATAGCGCTCTTCAATAGTCATAAATGATTAAGCGAAAACAAATCCGGGTGCAGTAGATTATGCTACCTGACTAGTAGAATCCCCGCGGACGGTACTGTCCACTAGATAATATTCTGATTTGATTGTAATAAATAAAAGTGACAGTAGGATACCGCATTTTTATGTGTTTTGTCATTTGATTTTGCCATGTGATTATGGACTTTCCGATTAGATTTTCCACTGAGTTCAGTATTTTTGTGATTTTACTTTTTAAATGGTATGAGAAAATCCGCGCCGTCGGTAAACAGATTACAATCATGTCAAATATGGTTAACTGCAACATAGAAATAAGAAGATGTGGTATGACTGCCAATATGACAAATTCTCTACAAGAGACCAAATGACACAAAAGTTATCAACTGTAGTCACCGTTCTGTTTTCAGCAATGAACAAACAGTCAGCTATAAAGGGGCACACGATCATAAAGTTAAAACAATTCGACGAGAAAAAAACGGCATGATCTATGTACAAAGCCATGAACGAAAAACAAATATAGTATACAGTAATAAACGAAATCCAACGAATCACAAGCTCCCAATGACAGCCACATTAAGAATATGGCAGGGTTAAACATATTTGCGGGCGTCCAACCCTCCTGTAACCTGGGACATTCTTTTGAAGGCACAACATATGAACAAATTATAATAATAAGTTGAAAAGAACTTAAAGCATTAGATCGATACAAAGCTGAACTAGACAAAATAATGCCCCCGCACTCCACTCTGAACAATATGTATTAAAATATCTTACAACGAAGTCAATAAAGGACCTTCTTTGAGATACTGTTGTATCTGAGAGATACTAATGATGCCCCCACAGATGCAAAGTGTTACTTTAAAATACTAGTACACACATTTGGCCATGGGATCACAAAAGAGCGTGTATTTATTAGAATCAATACCATTACCACATGTACACCTTGTTATTGTTCAAACAAGACGCAAAGTACAGATCTTTAAAAGAGGGACGAAAGATACCAAAGGGACAGTCAAACTCATAAATCTAAAATAAACTGACAACGCCATGGCTAAAAATGAAAAAGACAAACAGAAAAACAATAGTTTACATGACACAACATAGAAAACTAAAAAATAAACAACACGAACCCCACCAAAAACTAGGGGTGATCTTAGGTGCTCCGGAAAGGTAAGCATATCCTGCTCCACATGTGGCACCCCTCGTGTTGCTTATGTGATTACAAATCCGGTAAATAGTCTAATTCGGTAGGTCACATTCATGAAAGGAAAGGGGATTGTAGTTACGACGTAAGGAACATATCCGGTATCATTTGTGAAACAGTTATTCCATAACGGTCAACCAGCTCGTATGGCGTCCGTAAAATTTACGAAGGGATGATTTCAACTTCACCATTTGGAACTCTTGGTTTAATAGCTTCCTTGTGAGCAGTAACCCTCTATCAAGAAAATCATGATAGGAAATGCAAGCACGGGAATATCGTATCAATTGGGAGATATATACCCCGTATGCAGGTGCTGCTTGAATGTTGCTACTTAGAAATGGAAAGTTCACAATTGGAAAGCTGAAATCATATCTTTTGTCGTAAAGTTTTGTTTTCAACCGACCCTCATTGTCAATTTCTAGATGTAAGTTAAGATATGAAGCCGACTTAACTGTATCTGTAGTATCCTTTATCTCCAATTCGATGGGATAGATGCGTTCCACATAGTCACCAAATTTTGAATTGTTTAGTGAAAGAACGTCATCTATATAGCGGAAAGTAGAGTTAAAGGATATTGCTTACTTCTTATCTTTCTTCCTAAGAAGTTCCTGCATGAAGTCAGCCTCATAATAATAAAGAAACAAGTCGGCAAGTAGAGGGGCACAGTTTGTTCCCATTGGGATGCCGACAGTCTGTTGAAAAACACGTCCTCCGAACGTTACAAATATGTTGTCAATCAAGAAATCAAGCATCTTGATAATATCGGTTTCAGAGAATTTTTTGTTTGAATCAGAGTGATTATTTACAAAGTATGATTTATCCCTCCCTAAGACAAGATACTTGTATCTACGTTGGCCATTCTTTTTTATGAAGCAAAGTAATACCAACTCTTTCAATTTGTCTTTTAGTTTGAAATGTGGAATACTTGTGTACAGAGTAGAAAAGTCAAATGTTTTAATACTGTTACAAGATGAAAGAGAGTTAGATTGTGTGTACTCTAAAAGATCTTTGGAATTTTTAAGTATCCACATCTGTTTAACTTGTGTAAACAAGACTCGTAAGTATGTCGGAAATATTTGTTATACAGCTTCTTTAAGAAATCGGATTAGCCAATAAGACAATATGTATGAGGAAGGAATAACAACCAAATTATAAAATAACTGATCATCATTTATTTTCCGACGAATAAAGATGCTAACTTAGGTTTTACAAGAGATAACGTCGATGGTTTGATGTTTGAATTACATCCGTCGTCATGGCAACAAAAATGGCATTCATGAACATTGTGATTGTTAACCATTCCGTATTGTGTACAATAATCTAGCTTGGCAGAATTATTGGTCCATTTTGCATGGCATGTTTGTTCTGTAACACATCTGTAACACAAGATAAAACTATTGCAATATAAACTAAGCTATTGTTTAAACGAAAAACATCAATTCAGACGACGACGATTGGACATTTCTCGCATAAATTCACTGGTATGAAGGTATATGCTTTTTGAAATCTTACAAAAAAGAGATGCATAATAATGCATAAAAAATATCCGAATTTTCTTCTGTTGACTGTAAATATAAAAGTTTATTGACTCAGACTGAACATTGTACTGAAACTAACACGAAGATTGCAACTTTTTTGGTCAAAATTGACATTTCCGAAATTATTTTTTTTTATCAACTTGTTATTCTTTGAAATCTCCTTTTTAATATGCTCCTTAAATCTATTTACTATTGGGAGGTTTTTTGTTTATAAAATAATCGACAACACATTTTTTTATGGTCAAACACGGATGGATAAAAGAAGATATAATGGTACATGTAACGATGATTTTGCCTCTAATGACAATATTCAAGTTTGAATGTACTAGTAAAGGTATAAAGCGAACTGTACAAACCCTTTGAAAATATGTTCTTTGCCAAAATTGTCAGTTAAGACATCCGTCATGCAAAAATCTTGACCTGTCTGACATGGTGAAGTTAAATTACGATATACTTCATCTGTAGAGCAAGGGGTTAGGCTATCAATGTTTCCACATGTATGACATTTAGTCTGTGTCGCTGTACTCGGATTTGAAGTGGTTACTGATGAGGTGGATTGTGCGTTTAGAAGCGGTTGATGTGTGGTTATTGTCTTTGTTTTCAATGTTGCTAAAAAAAACATGTACATTTTATGTTATAAAACTTTAGAAAACTTTTGTGTTTGAAATACAGTTTTAGTGTCTTATAGTTTAGTATTCCTACCAAATATCGGTGGTCTCTCCGGGTTTCCTCCACCAACATAAACTGACACCACGAAATAGCACTACAGTGTGTAAGTGGCGTTAATTACACTAATTAATTAATCAGTTTATTCTGATATAATTTTTAAGTTTCAGTTCACCAACTTTACCTATATATTCTGTAATTTGCTACATATATAGGCACATGTAGCGACAACATATACTTTACCTATATATTCATCACATTTGTTACATGTCTTGGCACATGTAGCGACAACATATACTTTACCTATATATTCATCACATGTGTGACATGTCTTGACACATGTAGCGACAACATATACTTTACCTATATATTCATCACATTTGTTACATGTCTTGGCACATGTAGCGACAACATATGTATGTGCAGTAGCATGACAAAGGCTGGCTTTATATAGAGCGCATCTGTTATCATTATCTACACATAATGGGTTCTCAGTTGTCTTCACTATAATAAAAAAAAAGTAAAAGTTTGATAACAATATTTGTATCATTAAAGCCAACAAAGGAATAACAGTAAAGTAAATGATGAGCACTCCGGCGAACATTTTTTCTTTTTCTTATCTGAAATCATGTTATTAAAGCTATCTACTCACAATTTATCGTTAAATTTTATGATGTAGTTTTATAGATTATCGTTGGTTATTTCAACGAGATTGATGTTCTCACTTGAGCCGGCACGACGAAAGTGAGAAGAGCAATCTTCTCACAATTTATCGTTAAATTTTATGATGTAGTTTTATAGATTATCGTTGGTTATTTCAACGAGATTGATGTTCTCGCTTGAGCCGGCACGACGAAAGTGAGAAGAGCAATCGAGTTGAGATAACCAATGATAATCTGTTTATCGCTATTTTACATATGAAGACGTTTTCCTTAACAACGGCGCGTGTTCCCTTAGTTTCTAGCGATAATGTTCATACCATTCGATTGACTCCGTTTTCATATCACTCGTCTCCGCTGAGAAAGGAAATTATCAGTCAGCAAGATCAAAGGAAGAATTCGTAAAATAGCGATAATTCTTTTTATCGCTATTTTGTGCATTTTTCCTTTGGTCTTTTTTTGTGATAATTTTTCATATCATGCTACTCGCTTGAGATGGAAAATTATCGCTAGAAACTAAGCAGGCACGTGGCGATACTAACGAAATTGACATGAAATTGACAACTTCTTCATAAATAAAATAGCGATAAACAGATTATCATTGGTCATCTCAACTCGATTACCTTTCTCGCTTTCGCCGTCCCGGCTCAAGCGAGAAAGTCAATCTCCATGAGATGATCCTGAATGCTGGACTGGTGTAGTGATTGTCGTACTTTTAACTAATGTAGTACTGGTAGTTGTTGTAGGTCTGATGGTTTTGGCCGTTGCAATACAATTATCTCTTTTGCAGTAACAGGGTAGCGTATGTGAAGAGCATCCAAATGTCACCTGAAGAGATAAATAGTATTTTGTTATTATAATACTTGATAATAATAGTCTGTTAGATTTAAAAATGAACGAATACTCAAGCCTGGTAAAAAAAAAACACAAAAATGTCGCCATTCACCTCCAAAGCTAACCAAACCTTTTAACAGATCTATTCAGAAGGGATATATTTACGATACTGTTGTAAGGACATGAAAATGGCATAGTTTGAAATTAATATTGATTCACTAATAGGGTTTTCGGAAATAAACGCACTTTTTCTAAAACCAGTTGTAGCCATGGGTTATGTTCTTCTCATATACGTTACGATAGAAGATACTTTTAACAGGCGGAAATGTGCTTGATTTTCATATGATAAAGAAATATTTTTTTCAATCGGTTAAATTAAGGTCTGGAGCTGGGGCCGGTAACAAGAAATTTTTTAAAGAGAGGTCGTAAGTATTGAATTGAGGGGAAGATATTAAGATCATTTTAAGATCATTCAAAGAGTGTAAATCAAAGCTCCCTCAGGTTGTTCGTGGATCGGTCTTATTTCCCCCTTAAGTTGCATCGTAATAGTTTTCAAGTTACGAGTTCTTAATAATTTTCTCACGTTTCCGTTTTTGGTTCCTCGCAAAGAAATTAGAATCACCTTAAATGAATCATCAAAACGTTTTAATGAACGATAAAATGCGCATAGCAATCAACTACCCATTTAACCTAAGGAAAACAATTCTGGCCTCAGACTACCATTACATTGTATTCTTCCCCTTTGCCACAATGCTCTTTTTGATAATTAAAAAAATTGCACCGCTTCAAACATGAAATAAATTTAACTGCTTATATAAAACGATTATTAATTTAATAAAATATGCTTGTCTCAGGACAGTCAATCAGTGCTTTGCGTTTTGGGTGTCCTATTATTCCAGGCCAATGGTAGGATTTTAATCTTGTATAAATGACGTATGCTTATTTTTCTATCCTACTTTCATTTCGATCAAATCACTATTATAATGGTTTCCTTTAATAAATTGTTATTTTGATGGAGAGTTGTCTTATTGGCATTCATACCACATCTTCCTATATCTTTTCACCTAAAACAATATTTTTTGTCACATTTTGAAAGCCTTCTAGAACAAAAAATAAAATCACAAAAAAACTGAACTCCGAGGAAATTTCAAACGGAAAGTCCCGCACCAAATGGCAAAATCAAATGATAAAACACATCAAACGAATGGATGACACTTGTCATATTCTTGACTTGTTACAGGCATTTTCAACTTCAGCATGTAAAAAATGGTGGATTGAACCTGGTTTAAAACGCGAAACCGCTCACTTTTATGACAGTCTTATCAAATTCCATTATATTGATAACAATGCGTGAACAAAACGGACACAATAGGCAAAAATGTCACAAATAGGTGTATAACAGCAACACGAAACCCACTAAAAACTGGGGATGATTTTAGATGATCCGGAAGGGTAAGCAGATCCTGTTCCACGTGTGGCGCCCATCGCGTTGCTCATTATATTACGAAACCGGTAAATAGTCTAATTCGTTAGGTTACATTCGTGAAGAGGGAATGGAACTGTAGTTACGACATAATGAACATATCCGATATCATCTGTATTTATGGATATTCCATAAACGGTCAACCAACTCATGATGGCTTCAGTAAAATTTAAAAAGTGATGATTTCAACTTCACCATCTGGAACTCTTGGTTTAAAAATGAAAAAAGTTACAAATTTCTCTATGCTTTAAATTTAACACTTCTCTCAACAAGCCAAAATTGTAATGATTTACAATAAAGAGAAACTACCATCATCCACACACATGGCCTAGAAAACACTGATATATAATTTCTTATTCAGATGAATAAATATTTAGGATAAAAAAGTTTTAAGGTTCACGTATTATTTTCTTATTCTAATATAAACAAGTGAATGTACGACTAAGAGTAGTCGGGACCACTCTTAAAAAAAAATGTCAAGTGAAGCTATTGCGAATTGTTCTTGGTACACCCCTAAGTTGCTAAGTTTGTTTTAAGATCACTTAATAACTGACCAAAATTTAAGAATAATTTTGTGTTACCGGAATTAGTAAGATCGCTTTATGGTAGACGTAAGAATCGTTCTTAAATCATGCGCTTTTTCAAAACATTAAGGGCTGTTAATCATTCTAAGATAGGTCTGAGGTTGTGTCTTGTTACATTCTTAAATCTTTAGACGCCCTTTCGACGTTCGTAAGACATAAGAATGTTTCTTGTTACCGGCCCCTGGTATGTTAGTAGCTGCTACTAGTCCGTTGTTAATGTATGTAGCATTGTCATTTTGAGTAGTTTCTTCTTTTAACTATTTTGACATCTGATTCGGACTTCTCCTAAACTAAGTTTTACTTTGCGTATTGCTTTGTGTTTGTTTATCCTACATTGACTAGAGGTATAAAGAGATCTCACTAAACATGTTTATCCTACATTGACTAGAGGTATAAGGGGTTGAGATCTCACTAAACATGTTTATCCTACATTGACTAGAGGTATAAGGGGTTGAGATCTCACTAAACATGTTTATCCTACATTGACTAGAGGTATAAGGGGTTGATATCTCACTAAACATGTTTATCCTACAGTGACTAGAGGTATAAGGGGTTGAGATCTCGCTAAACATGTTTATCCTACATTGACTAGAGGTATAGGGGTTGAGATCTCGCTAAACATGTTTATCCTACATTGACTAGAGGTATAAGGGGTTGAGATCTCGCTAAACATGTTTATCCTACATTGACTAGAGGTATAAGGGGTTGAGATCTCACTAAACATGTTTATCCTACATTGTCTAGAGGTATAAGGGGTTGAGATCTCACTAAACATGTTTATCCTACATTGACTAGAGGTATAAGGGGTTGAGATCTCACTAAACATGTTTATCCTACATTGACTAGAGGTATAAGGGGTTGAGATCTCACTAAACATGTTTAACCTCGCTGCGTTTAGGCGCCTTGCCCCTAGTAAGGAGCCTCTGGTCTTTGTTAGTCTTGAATGTTTGGTTGTTTATTTTTATTATTTTAGTTCGTTTATATGTTTCGGAGTGTTTTGTGTCGTTCATTTTCACTGAACCAGTACACATTTGTATTTAGGGACTACATTGTACCTGCAGTCCGCTTCCAAGTGCGGTATTTTATCGCTGTTTTAAAGACCCATATATGGCTTTGAGCTGCTTGGTCGGGTTGTTGTCTCTTTGACACATTCCACATTTCCATTCTCAATTTTTTTTTTTTGTAATTTGTAGAGAACTGTTTATTGTTTTTTAAAGAGCTCGTCAGATTCACAAAACTTAGACAGTCTTATTTACCAACCAATCACCAGCGTATTACTTTGAGATTCGATGTTTTGGTACTGACATGTTTTGATATATGCTCTCTTTTTGCTGTCAATAGATAAAGATGTAATTTAAAAGAAACACACCTTTAATTAGTACCTCCAACAAAATTGACCTCAGATGAATTATGTAATTCTTTAGGGTTTTTCTTAGTTAAAAACCTCCTGAAGTGTATACATGTGTATGTATAAGTATGCACCCCTGGCGTTTAAATTATTATGTTTGAGAGTTCCCTTTGAAGTTAGATATATAAAAGCGCTTTGGACGCACAAATATAGAGTGTCATTTTTATTTACTAACTAATATACACATGTACCATTCATGGTGGAATGTTAGTCTCGGAGGGAACCATTATTTTAGTTCGACACGGACATGATTTTAACATATTTTCTAAAATAATTCATTAATAAAGTACACAGACACTGATGTTCCCTCTACATTGTTTGAATTGTCTTTTTTATTGTTTGCTTGACGTCTCATTTATGGAGACCGATATTTCTTTTATTAAGATTTTGTTATAATTATTTGATGGATTGTAGAAATGTTGAGTGTCTCTATTATAAATTTTAAGAAAAGAAACATAACCTTTGTATCCAATTTTGTTGGATCTTCCATGCATCTTCCTATTGGACTACCCCCTCCGTCTTCAACGTAACAAATCTGCGAAGGATATTACTACAGATACAGTATACACAGAAGCTAAATGTATAAAACGACAATGCTATATCACATGCTACCTTTTGTACCAAATTCTATTTAATGTTAATTTTCCAGTTTTGTTTTTATCTTTTTAAATTTTCTTAAATATAAGGATCCAACTCTCGCTGGCAAAGTTGATATTATATATATTTATATATTCTATTATTAATGTGCTTTTTACCGTATAATTCCTAACTTTGCAACGGATTTACGCATTCCTTGTTTCCAAATGTTCAGGTTTGAGAAGGTAAATCCAGGAAAGCACTTCGGACGCCATTTTACATTTTTAGTGCTTTTTTCATGTTTTCTTTGGTTTCCTTGTTGTATAAAAGTGTTGTTATGACCCCTACAAGTTTTCCATAATAAATCCATGTACATCTTTATATGTTTCAATATTTATATAAAAAAAAAGATGTGGTATGATTGACAATGAGAGAACTCTCCACAAGAGACCAAAATGACACAGAAATTAACAACTATAGTTCACCGTACGACTTTCAACAATGAGCAAAGCCCATACCACATAGTCAGCTATAAAAGGCCCCGAAATGACAATGTATTAGTTTTAAGATCACATTGACATCAAAGCCTCAACTACGAATCGACGAATACGTTATTTCTGCAATATTAATGACCGACTGTTTAAACTTGTCAATACATATGATTGTTACTCTGAATGCCCCAAGATGTACTGTTAACTTACACGATGGCATTAGCTTTACTGTCATCGCAAGTAAGGGATTTTGAATTGATTATTTGACATTAGATATAGATCTTGTTAGTCTAAATATTGTATTACCTGGCCAATGGAACAGCGAGTTCCCAAGCAATCAAGTACATGACTGCTTTGGGTCGAAACAGCACCATTTGCCAATGCACGAAAATTTTTAAAGAGTCCGACTGAAATAAATGTAACGGTTTTCAGTTGTTTATGGTAGAATCATTATCGTAGCATCTATATGTTACATATTCTTAGCATAGATGCTGATATTTAAGTACATTCAATGTTACAAAAGTTTCAAAGTGTGTGATGAAGTAAATGTTGTAATGTTTATTTTTAAAACAATGAATGTGTTTGACAATGAACAAAACATGACTTTAAGTACGAATTATTTCAAGTATAGACTGGTCAGTTATACAAACATCGTATCATATTTCTTCCTAGTTTTTAAGTAAGCAAATTAAATCTAAATGATTTATGCTTATACTGTAAAGTAATGATTTTTATACAACTAGAATGGTTGAAGAAAAGATTAAATTTGTTTAACAAACATATGAAGTTGGCCTTGCCATTTGTTAATGTGTTTGTTCATAAAGACAGGAATCTCGTTAAACATAATTATCTGAATTTTCAAGTTCCTTAATAGATTTTTAGCTGATAGCAGATCTTGTTATAGTCTTTGTTACTTTTCTGCATCACTTGTCTAGAATCAATTGAATTCAATGAGACTGTCATACAAGTGAGAGGTTTGCTAGCTAAAAAACAGGTTTAATCCACCATTTTCTACATACGAAAATGCCTGTACCAAGTCAGAAATATGACAGTTTTTATCAATTTGTTTGATGTGTTTGGACTTTTGATCTGCCATTTGATTAGGGACTTTCCTTTTTGAATTTTCGTCGAAATTCAGTATTTGTAATTAAATATATTCATATTTCTGACACTTGTAAATTATTTTGTAAAATCGAATGTTGGACTCTAGAACAATATTGATGATTGTGTGTTGGTTCATTGATATATGCCTTAAATTTATTTGTAACTCCTTTGACTGATAAATTATTCAACTACTTCAGTTAACATCTTACAATAACTTACCTAATTCAAGCATGCATTTCTCATTGTCACAAAAGCAACTTAAGTCTGCATTGCCTTGATTAAGATCTTGAAGCAGTGTGTGTGCGCATAGTTGTATTTCCGGTGCCTGTAACCAAAATACCATTTTTTCTTATATAATTTAAAATGAATTTAAACTTGAAATCTATGGTTGTCACTCGTAAAGCATGAAAAATGGACCTTTCGGAGCACATGTGTTTATCCCTGGTCGTATTTATAAGTGTAATTTTAAATATACAAGGTATGGTTCGTTTGGACTGTCTTTTTTCCTTTTGTCATTGTTTGAATTTGGTCATTGCATTGTCTGTTTTCTTTCGAGCTTTAGTTTTTAAATGTTTCTTCTCTCTTGCTTTATTCTAATAAAGATGCTCAACACGTGGCAATAACGAAGGAGGAAAAGACTTGTTTGGATCAGTGCAGAATAATGTGTCCTGTAGGATGTAGGATGGCATGTATTCATGCGGACTGTTACCTTGTGATCTAGCTGATTATAAATCCGGCTCACCGTGTCTGTCTTAAACAAGACTATTGGTTTATTCATATACACATTCATGGATCTACAATCTGTCGATACCTGTATCTTGGCAGTGCACAAGGTCTTGTTTTTCTCTGACTGTTTATGAAGTCATAACGCTAAATTCACTGAATGTTGGGTGTGTACTGATTAATAATTTAGTCTTAGATGCAAGATTTTTTTTTATTAGTTGTTAGTGGCTTTGAACTAAATTAGCTGTTAGTTACTGCGAGTTCTCTCATATCAGTCCTTAGTGGGATTTTTCAGTTTTTGGGATATATAAGTACCCGGCCGCGTCTACTCTGTGTTTTTTGTTAGACGGATTTCTATTTGTACAAATCTGATTAGTTAAGCCTTTTTAACTGATTTTTAAAGATCTTTCTTACTTTGTACTGTTACACCAATGTCTCTGGTTAGGGGAATGGTTTGGATTTCATTAACATTTTAAAACCCGACACGTTCTATATGTATGTGCCCGTTCCCAAGTCAGGAGTCTGTAATTCAGTGGTTGTCGTTTGTTTATGTGTTACATATTTGTTTTTCGTTCATTTTTTGTACATAAATTGGACCGTTAGTTTTCTCGTTTGAATTGTTTTACACATAGGCGGATCCAGGGGGCCCTGGGGGGCCCGGGCCCCCCTTTCTTTGGAAAAATTTGGTTGATTATATAGGGAATCATTGAAGCATGACTGGAGCGGGCCTCCTCTTAGGTCAGTCAGCGGGCCCCCCTTAAGAAAAGTTCTGGATCCGCCACTGTTACATTTGTCATTTCGGGGACATTTACAGCTGACTATGCGATATGGGTTTTGCTCATTGTTGAAGGTCGTACAGTGACCTATAGTTGTTAATTTCAGTGTCATTTAGTCTCTTGTGGGGAGATACCACATCTTCCTTTTTTATGGTCAATATGTATTTACATCAACTTGTTTTCGTCCTGAATGTGCATTTAATTTGCCGATGAACACACCTGTTCATTATCATCATAATACTCATTCCTTCAATTTATTGTTTTATATGTGTCTTCTCTAATTGTTTTATTTCATTTGTAATCTCTTGCCATTGTTGTTCAAAGGATTTTTTGTCTAGAATATAATTATTCTTGTCCTATGCTAAATGAAAATCACGGCAGAGGTTTTGAGTTTTGACACTGTTGCAAATATAAAAATATTAGAAAGTATTTAATATCTTACATGATGTGGCATTCTGTAGCAGTATCCTTTAGTGTCCGAGTTAAATATACGTATCAAACACACCTAAAATAGAAGTACTAAATAAGTTCAAATAAAACTTAAACTTTGAACATATAAAATAAAGATGTGTTTTGTTTGAGGATTAACTATGCAATGCAATATTTCCTTTTATATTTAGAGTGCATCTCTTTCTTACCCAAGTTTTGTGAACGTTGTGTGCCGTTTGTTATCATGTGTTTAACGTTAAGATTTAAAAATAGAAACAAACGCATCGTTTAAACAGTGTTTACTGGACCTGTTTGAACTGTCAAAAATGTAAACAATCTTATTTCGCGGTACAATAGCTTCTGTAGAAGATGTTTCAGACACACATGACACCAATTCATATATATTTTTATTGTCAGTTCTTTATCTCCATCAGATGAATGTAAAATAGAAACACTGAAAGAAAAGAGGGCATACATTTATACCTAATAATACATAAATTTGTGTAATTGTTGACATTGTTTTTAATTATGACAATCAGGATTATACCTCTTTTTCTTTCGGCAGAATCATTCTTTTTATTGGGTAAAATATGAGTAGATAATTGCCTCAATGCCAATTTGAAAGTAAGAAAGAAATGCAGCATTTGTATTAACAAACGATGAAGACAAACTGTAGATTAATTTTTAGTGAGTGTACAGTTTGTCAAAATTTATGCAAAATTTGCAAAAGTAATGTTAGAAACAAATGATCCTATACGTGTGCTCGCTGAACCGTTTGTGTCATTTGTGCTAGAAAAAAATGCACTCTTATAAAAAATGTCCGCTTACAAAAATTATAGGTTTTGAATATGATTCCACAAGGAAGCTTTCAAACCAAGAAATCTAAATGGTGAAGTTGAAGTCATCCCTTCGTAAATTTGACGGACGCCATCACGAGTTGGTTGACCGTTATGGAATAACCGTTTCACAGATGATATCGGATATGTTCCTTATGTCGTAACTACAATACCCTTCCCTTTTCACTAATGTGACCAACCGAATTAGACTATTTACCGGATTTGAAATAACATAAGCAACACGAAGGGTCTGTGTTTTTATTTTTAGCCATGGCGTTGTCAGTTTATTTTCAATATATGAGTTTGACTATCCCTCTGGTATCTTTCGTCCCTCTTTTAATATTGATCATTTCTGAAAGATGTTCTGATTTTCTGCAAATTTTGAAGGTGCATATAGTTTCACTTGATTTAATTTCATATATTACTAGTTTTTGGATAGAAAATACTACTCTACACTTTCAATGGAGTAAAGGAAAATAGTTCCGAAACGGAAACTATCACTAAACGGAGTTTGATGAGCAACGCGAGGGGTGCAACGTGTGGAAAAGGATCTGCCTATCCTTACAAAGGACTTGAAGTTACTCCAAGTTTTTGGTGGTTTTCGGGTTGCTCAGTCTTTAGTTTTCTATGCTGTGTTTTATGTACATTTGTTTGTCTGTATTTTTCTTGTTTCCCCTTTTAGCCAAAGATAATGAACCAACTATATTTTGTGCTTTACCAAGTGAATTAAGAACATATGTTGTCGTTTGTTGTTTTCTTTGTTTGTATGTCTATTTGAATTGTTAGAGAACTCAATTGTTGGTGATTAATTTATTGCGATCTATTGCAGTATCAAAATACTTAATTTTGTGTACAATTAAAATAATAATAATAATATAAATGAAAACATTACATCACCATGTTCACAGATGTCTCCAAAACATCTGAATGGAGTTTGGTGTGCCACACATACGCCGACAAACGCCACAAGGACTTTAAAAAAGGTAAAGTACACATTTTACATAAGAATGTCTACTTCAGCTATTCAATCATTTAATTTACTGTAAGATATAATATTATTCCTTGCATATAACGGCATTTTTATAATTATTTATTAATATTTCTTTTAAGAATAGAAAATTTATATTACACTTATAAATTACTATATGAAAATAAAGCAATCATTATAGATTGTCTTTCGGATACCAATTGATTCAGTTTGAAAACTGATGTCCGTCGATGTAAAAAAATATATCATGAACAATTTTCGGAGTCGCTTTTAACCATAATGTGTGCTGGTGAGAAAAAAAAGTATGAATATATTGTAATGAAGAGAAGTAATAGTTTTCGGTGTAGTTTGTTATTAAGTTTTATCAAATATTTTGTCACAATATATACATTTGAATTGTTTATTAAAAAAAAATCATGTATTTTATCTATGTTTTAATATTTGTATTCGAATAGATTTTGATTAAAAAAATATTATCTTGAAGCTGAAAAGGATACATCAGTGAAGCTCAAATCATAAACGTTAAAATACCAAAATAATGTATGACGCGGAAGAGCCTTGCAAACCCAAAATTCGAATAGGTTTTCTAAAATTTTTACAGCCAAGGTGAACAACCTCAGAATTAAAAACAGCAATAAATATAACTAAACAGAAAATGGCGAAATTATAATATTAACCCACATCTCATTCATCGTTAATTAGCTGGTAATGTGTTTAATCTTCGACATAATTTAGCTAAACAATATACTGAAAGTTTGATTTCTTTGTCATGGTAAATAATCAAAGTGTAATGATAAACCCCTATGGTAATGCTCCTGTAAATGTTACATTTTCAGACACATTAGAACATTTTATAAAGACACGTAATTACTTAAAATCCAGAATCGGAAATGGGGAATGTGTCAAAGAGACAACAACCCGACCATAGAGCAGACAACAGCCGAATGCCATCAATGGGTCTTCAATGCAGCGAGAAACTCCCGCGCCTTCGCAACAGAGAACAATATCATTAATACAAATGTTATATCCTACCG
This sequence comes from Mytilus galloprovincialis, assembly GCF_965363235.1. NCBI lineage: Eukaryota > Metazoa > Mollusca > Bivalvia > Mytilida > Mytilidae > Mytilus > Mytilus galloprovincialis. Next base: position 29,151,395 of record NC_134839.1, on the reverse strand, counting down.
AATGTAATATGCGGTATAACTCCGAATGTAGACATCATACATATGTGGACCTTGAATATAACATATATTTCATATGGCGATCAGATAGAGATAACGGTATCACTATTCCTCATTCGTATGTCATTAAAGTTCAAAGAACTGATATGATATAAAACACCCTTAGTGTAAACCAAACCAGCTGTGTTCACGAGGGAGTTGGAGGTACAAACTCACACCAAAAAAAAAACCCATTCATTATATAATTGACAAAACCAGAAACCAGAAACAGAACCGTCCTTTATAGCTTTAACTAATCCCAATATAACAACGAAGCCTTTACAAAAGTAGAAATGTTACCTAGTTCAATGTTGGCATCCTTGAAATAAGAAGTCTTCGGAGAAAAACCACTACATTTGTGTTGGACTGCGCCACATACTCACGTATCTTTTTCCAAGGTAAAACTTAAAGAATCAATTGTTATATCACATGAAGAGTAGAAGCTGACAACCCTTCCGGAACCTTTAAATACCTATAGAAACTGGAAGATGGAATGGAATTCCTAGGGACGAAAGAAAGTATCATCTCTGCTCCTTGTCACTTGGAAATCAATTTCACTATCTTCATGTGTTTGAGTGCTAGTCTGTCATTTTTAAAATTATAAGAAATAAGCATCTTACAAAAAAATACCAAAGGTGTCTATGTGTCGATAGAATAAAAGGGCTGATTTCGTTCTGCAATATAAAAGTTATGACGAATTTATCACTTTTCATTCGAAAATTAGTCAAAATATTGTAATTATACTCTCAATAATATGATTATGTTAACATTGTTCTGTTGCCACCATATAGCCATACGATTATTTAGTTTTGCCTCTTGTTACACTTGTATATTATGTGTCTGATTTATTTTTAAAATAAAGTATATTGTTTGCCCTGTTTATAATTTTCGAACATAGTGTTTTTAGGCTGTTGTTTTTCTTGTAGTCTTATAATCTTGATTTGTTTGGCATGTTTTAGTGTTGTTTTTTTTTTGCAACTAACGAACAATTAATGTTCCTTTGGGAATTCACCGCCATTGTTTTGCTGTCTCGTGTAATTTCTTGATATTTTAGTCTTTTGGTGAATTTGGCGTTGTCTTGATAATGCTGTTCTAAATTTAAGCCAATTAGTATTTTTATTTTGAAGTGCTTCTATCATGTCTGTTTTGCAGGTTTAACTTTAATTTTCTTATCCATGTTCAAGGTTTCTGAAAGCAAAAGTTTTTACTTTGTCTATAGAATAAGCACTATTTGCCCTCCAAAAAGTCGATGGATGCTGTCGCTTGCATATGTTGTTTTTGTGGGGTTTTTTTTATTGTTAATTGTGTTTTTTTAAATGTCATGAATCTGTCTGTTACTTCGTTGTTTGTTTCATATTTTGTCAGGTTTTGACCATTTATTGCTGAAGGTAAGGATTTGGATGTTTTACGAAGATTACACCGGATTGATTTTCCTTTTGTTGAAGATCGTACAGTGACCTATAATTACTAAAATTCATCTCCTATTATTTTTTTTCTCATTGCCAGTACACTACATCTCCTCTATACATATGTGACTTAAATGATACTGTTACAAAATGTTCACTTCATAATTTTAATTCAATTTGAGTGTTCAATATTTGTTTTATTCTTTTATTTACATACATGTAGATTGATTCCTATGGTTGTAAAACACACACATTACCGTACATGTATATGATTAACCTAGGGGTAGTAAATGGTTTGTAAAAGTGTCTACAAGAAGTCAAATTTAATAGCACATCCGGTTCGGTATTTTTGTCATATCAGGACATCTTTTCCAAAATTGGCAAGAATAATTACCATGTGGACTTTAATGTACTGCATATACCTCAAGTAAACAGGCGCCTTAGATATGATACAGATATTGTTTTTAATTTATTTTTTTTTAGAGTTTAGAGATTATTTAGAAGCTAAGGTTTCAACTTTCTTGAACAAAGACGACGTTAGATGGACTTGATTTTTCTTTTTGTATCTCTTTTTTACATGTCGTAAAGTACTCATACGTCTTGGGTTTCAACATTATGGGTTTCTGCGTTCCTAATGCGGTTTAATTCCTCTTTTCTAATGCATTGCTAGCATTGTTTGTCATAATTAGGGTATCTACTTTAATTCAAAGACTGATCTGAATACCAGATTCAGTTTGTGAAACTGGTTTGTAAGCCATAATACATTTGTACGAAGTCTTGTATTTTCCACTTGAATATTATTATTAGTAGATTGTATTGTCATGCATTGTGTAATAATAACGCCTTCTCTTCGCCTGGCATCTGACCCCACATAAGAATATTTGACATGTTGTAAAAGTAACGCCTTGACATTAACTGAACGTTGATAACCTGGCATGATCTCATAAGAAATGTGGTACAACATTTTTGCATTTTCAATAGTTTGACATTGAATACCATCAAATATTATCGAATAGACATGAAAAGAGTACCATCTGAATGAGACAACTTTACATCCGATTCATAATTTGGAAAAAAACCATTACAGGTAAAAGTACGGCTTTCAACAAGGAGCATTTGCTCACACTGAACAGCTTATATACAAAGTCTTTTATATGGAGATTCTTGATTCGCTGATAATTTTGGCCTATTGTCATTGAAAGTATTATTATTACTGTTCTTACATATTTTAGTTGAACAGTGACATAACTCAATATGACCGATGTCTTCCGTCGTTCGCTGTTTTTTTCTTAATTATAGTTTTAACTATGCTCTTTTCAGAAATCTTTGGCAAATTCATACAATTTATTTTGTATACGTTGTGGATGATTCATTTTGAAATATTGCAGTTCTGTAAATTGTAGAGAATTAATCTTTTGAAGTTCCCGATGATGGATGAATGATGCCCTTTTTACCGTAAATACATGTAAATATATGTAGATCATTAACCTTTCCAATTAATGAATACTAAAAAAATGGCTTTAGTATTCTGATACAAGAAATATTATTTACTTATTTTACGAAATTTGGAAAGAATGGTGCTTACATTGTTCAATTCGAAACACTTGTTATATGCAAACTGTATTCAGTGATATGTAGTACAAAACAGGCCATTTCAGACTTTTATGGGGTTCGTGTTGTTTATTCTTTAGTTTTCTATGTTATGTCATGTGTACTATTATTTGTCTGTTTGTCCTTTTTAGTTTTAGTCATGACGTTGTCAGTTTTGAACTCATATGTCGGCGATAAGTAGACAAAGCCATGGCTTAAAAAGAAGAAAATACCTATGGCAAACAATAGCACATAAAACACATCATGGAAAACTAAACACTGAGCAACACGAATTCCATAAAATTGGGGATGATCACAGGTGGTCTGGAAAGGTAAGCAGATCCTGCCCAACATGTCACACCCGTCATGTTTCTCGTGTTATTACAAATCCTGTAATAAGGCAAACTCGGTAGATCACATTCGGGAAATGGTACAGACTGTAGTTACGACATAAGGAACATATCCGTTATCATCTGTGAACTATACAAATTGAAAGATTATAGAACTGTTTTATAAATATATCAACGCAATTGAAAAATTATAGATTATTGGATTTTCACTAATCCTTTTATGCAAGTTGTTTTTGGCGCTAACGAAATGTCAGATGGCTTAAAAGTGAAGCACCGTAACCATGAAAACCTCTCTGCCAAACAGGCAGAATTTAACTTTATGAATTTTTCAAACCAGAATTGTTTCTTTATCGGTCTCTGACGTGACTACCGGACTTTCACAACAATAAAAATACACTTCAAAGAAAACCAAAGATTGAGCAACTCAAACCCCACTACATAGGTTATGTAAACACGAGTGGAACATTTATATATATATAGTGATTCTGGTCGTAAATGACGTTAGATATAACAGAACGGTCAACAAAGTGAAAGATGATTCCGTTAAACTTTCAACTTTACTATTTGGAACCCCTAATGCAATAATGTCTTCGTAAGAAATGAAGTTTCTATAAACTCGCTATCAAGAAAAAAAAAAATAATCATCACAGGAAAAATTATCCCTGTAATATCGTATCAATTCTGTCATGCAGTACTCCACATGCCAGCAATGATACAACAAATACACAGAAATGGGAATTTCGCAATACAAAATTAAAATAATCTTTTAACTTTAGTTAAGTTCTCAACCGATCTTCATAATCAATTTGTACATGGTAGCCAAAATACAAAGCAGAATTAATGAAGCAAACGTCTTTGATGTTCCAATATTTTTTTATATGTGCAGAAGTCCATAACAATATGAGTGTATATTAACCAAATTTATCATATACTTAGTATTGATATGATAGCTTTTGTATATGTGTAATGAGCGGAAGTACACAAGCCATAATTTCCCACCCGGGCTGATAACCCATATCAGGGGCATCTCGTGCACAAAACCCATAATAGTGCCTCTCGTGCAAGTTACTTCCGGTATATCCGGTATCGGTTGTTTACTTTTCCATTGTGACGTCAGATATTTTTTATGACGACGTCAAAATTCACGGGAAGTTTTGTGGGGATAGTTTAGTACTTGCTCACAAATGCCATTGACAATTATGAATCATTTTAGTACAACAAACATGGAGTAATAATGATCATAAAACTCCTCCAAATTTTCAATGTTTCAAAATGCCTCTAGGAAATGTTACCATACATATATATGGAGGTAGTGATGCTGTTGTTGGACAATTATATTATATTTGATTCATAATTTAACTTCTTTATAAAGTTTTTGACTGTTTTAGTTATTGCATTTGTTTATTTGCCTTACATAAAACTATTGTCGGAAGTATATGATAAAGCGATTAATACATGGCCTTTTCCATATCAGCCTGGGTATCATCCCTCGACCCATATCAGCACCGCGACTCCGTCTCGGGCTGATATGGGGGTCTCGGGATGATACCCACGCTAATATGGAAAAGGCCATGTATTAATCTCTATGTAATTAATGAAGTTTAGATAGGAAGATTATATGATATCAAAAGAATTCACTAAAAGTGGTCGCACAAATCTCATAAATCTTACTAGAATATATATTTTTGGATCGCATGACCTCCGTAAGGAGAGTTGTCTTCTTTGCAGGCAATATCCGCCATGGAACTCCAAATACAGATAAGTTGGCTGTCACTATCGAGATTGTAATTGTGATTGCTGATCAAATGACTATATATATTCTTGTATCTATATATTATAACCGCTAGTGGATTTAGACGCGTACACTGGATATAGGGGCTTAGTTTGTGTTTTGATGTGTATCTTTCAGTTTTGTCCATTGTAATATTTCAGATTAATGATATATTTTTGGAAATCTCTGTTTTATTAAACTTTTTTCTGCTTTATTCCTTAAGAATACGACTATGCATGGTCTAACTTGACCACAGATAGACAGAAGTCTTTTACTAAATTCCATAATATATCCAGCTATCGTTTATTTTAAAGTGTTTTGTGTTGATGTGTAGTTGTGTCATTGACTTATCTCCCTTTTTCTTCTCAAGTGTAAAACGTTGAAGGAATAAAACCACTAATCCATAGCACCATTGTTTTCTCTGATAAGTTCTAGAAATTCAAGTATTGATGGCTACTTTTTCTTAAGTTTAAATATTGTGACAGTCTTCTGGTTTGAACAAGATTTTTTTTTGTAAACTTTATTTAAACGAATGATTACGTTACAAAAATACATTTATTACAACTTGTATTATTTTTATTTTCCGACAATCAGAAAGGCATGTGGTACTACAAGAGTAGAATCGGAAGGTTTTATGCTTGTATTACATCCATCTCCAGTACAACAGAAATGACATTCATACGCGTCATCGTTGGCCACCACTCCGTATTTTCGACAATAATCAAACTTTGCAGAGTCATTGCTCCACTTTGCGTTGCATGTTTGTTCTGTTACACATCTGTAAAATACATTATTTTGTTATATGCTAAAGTGATTAAAGATTGACCTTGTTTGATTCGGCAACAATTCCAAGTGTGCAATATTCTCCTGATCCGTCTTTGGTCGCCCTAAACATGCATGTATATTACATCTACTTCATTTTAACTTTGGTGGATAGCTATCGCATTGGCAATCGCACCACTTCTCCATATCTTTATATATGATATTTGCCACTGGTCGTAAAACAACCAATAATCAATTTGTTAACACGAAAAATATAAATACCTTTAGGTGACCCTCATTTGTGATCATTTGTGTATTAGAAATCAGTATGAGCTCACTTTGAACTAAATGGGAAAATACTCTATAACGTTTCTTACACGAACCTCGTATGCATGCAATAACTTATATATCGAAACGTTTCCGATACAGTTTACCAGTTAATTGGCGTAAATGCATTATTAAATTTGCCAAATGTGTGATTTAAACAGTAATTTGAACATAACCGTACGATCCTAAAAGAAGCAGGGTACCAGGAGACAATTAAAATCGTGTACGCGTTTATCGCTTCATGTTATCTGTACTGCACATGTATTTGTATGATAGTAGATATATGTCAATTGCAGAATATAATTAATTATTGCAAGCGTATTAATACAAACCGTTTAAAAAGGTCGGCATTACCATCAGCATCCGTAAATATATCAGTCATACAAAAGTTGTGTCCAGTAGGACAGACTGACGTCTGGTTACTAAAGACATCTCTAGAGAAGCAAGGTATATAATTATCGATATCACCACACGTGTTACATTTGGCAGGTCCCGTTGTTGAGGTGGCCGTTGTTGGGTTCGTTGGTATTGACGTTGTCGTTGGTTTTGTCGTTGTTGTCACTGTTGTTGGTGTATTTGTTATCGATGTTGGTACTACAAGAGTAGAATCGGAAGGTTTTATGCTTGTATTACATCCATCCCCAGTACAACAGAAATGACATTCATAAGCGTTATCGTTGGCTACCACTCCGTATTTTCGACAATAATCAAACTTTGCAGAGTCATTGGTCCACTTTGTGTTGCATGTTTGTTCTGTTACACATCTGTAAAATACATTATTTTGTTATATGCTAAAGTGATTTAAGATGGGCCTTGTTTGATTCGGCAACAATTCCAAGTGTTCAATGTTCTCCTGTTCCGTCTTTGGTCGCCCTAAACATGCATGTATATTACATCTACTTCATTTTGACTTTGGTGGATAGCTATCGCATTGGCAATCGCACCACATCTCCTTATCTTTATATATGATATTTGCCACTGGACGTAAAACAACCAATAATCAATTTGTTTAAAACACGAAAAAAATAAATACCTTTAGGTGACTCTCATTTGTGTATTAGAAATCAGTATGAGCTCACTTTGAACTAAATGGGAAAATACTCTATAACGTTTCTTACACGAACCTCGTATGCATGCAATAACTTATATATCGAAACGTTTCCGATACAGTTTACCAGTTAATTGGCGTAAATGCTATATTAAATTTGCCACATGTGTGATTTAAACAGTAATTTGAACATAACCGTACGATCCTAAAAGAAGCAGGGTACCAGGAGACAATTAAAATCGTGTACGCGTTTATCGCTTCATGTTATCTGTACTGCACATGTATTTGTATGATAGTAGATATATGTCAATTGCAGAATATAATTAATTATTGCAAGCGTATTAATACAAACCGTTTAAAAAGGTCTGCATTACCATCAGCATCCGTATATATATCAGTCATACAAAAGTTGTGTCCAGCAGGACAGACTGACGTCTGGTTACTAAAGACATCTCTAGAGAAGCAAGGTATATAATTATCGATATCACCACACGTGTTACATTTTGCAGGTCCCGTTGTTGAGGTGGCCGTTGTTGGGTTTGTTGGTATTGACGTTGTCGTTGGTTTTGTCGTTGCTGTCACTGTTGTTGGTGTATTTGTTGTCGATGTTGTTTGTTGAATAGTTGAAGCTGTTACTTATTTAGAACAATTCAATTTACATTATAAGTATAAAGCTAGGTATAAAAACAACTACCAGTATAAACATATATATATTCGCAGAACTATGAGGGGTTAGATGTCCGGTGTTTTTATAAAATCTTGATTTTATTTAATATAAAAAATGATGGACTCATACTTTGGAGAAGGGATCGTGTTTGTGTTAAATTGTGGCTGCCATGTATTATTTGCTAAAATTTGTTTCTGTAATTAGTCATTCTAAATAGCAAAGACCCAGTTCCGCTCACCTGCATCTTCAACAATTGCCACCTTTTTTTTTATATAAGAATCTTCGTTAAAGGGGAATAACAGAATTAATTGTTAACTGACAATTTCAGTCATGTTGACGTATGTGTAGATCTTATCACATTGATCATGATCCTCTTTTTAAAGTTTCAGTTTATCTGTATAAGTTTTCAAGATAATAAGCATCAAAAACGCAATAAAAATATCAAAACTATTATTAAATTAAAACAGGCAAAAACAGTAATTACAATGTAACTATTGTAGTAGTGAAACAACCACTGTCCTGCTAAAAATTGTCAAGTTTGATAAAATGGCCTTGTCGTTTGTTGATGTGTTACATATTTGTTTTTCGTTCAATTTTTGTAGTTAAATGAGGCCATCAGTTCTCTCGTTTGAATTGTTTTACGTTGTTATTTCGGTTTTTTTATAGCAAATTGTGCGGTTTTGGCTTTGTTCATTGTTGAAGGCCGGACGGTGACCTATAATTGTTAATTTCTGTGTCACATTTTGGTCTCTTGTGGAGAGTTGGCAATCATACCACATCTTCTTTTTTATATTTTCTCTTTTTTACAATTTCACTTTCATAATCTCTCTATATGTCATATTTTAATCATTTAAAAAAGCTGATGACCACAATATAAGATATAAGTAAACCGAAAAAATGTGTTAAAGTCAATATATTTAAGTGATTCACATTTATACACATTTGGTATATATACATTCAGTTTAGACAGAAATTTGGCAGAAAGAAATTGCATTGTCATCAAAGTCTGCCACGTGCTAGGGGTCAAAGGTCAAATGATTGTCTGAAACTATGTAAGTTAAATTTCTTCTGCAATACAATAGGGTACATTCAAATAATACAATAATTATGAAATATCTATACAAATCCCACAGAGTCCCTAATGTAAGAGTCGACAACAGATTTCCTCCATCCTAGTGTATATGTAGATATTGACATTAAATGACAATACTAAACACAGGCAATTGTCTCAGAATTTTTTTTCCTTTATACCTTAATATTAAGGTTTATAGGGGAAAAAATTTAGACAAGTGCCTGTGATACTAAGATGTCGACTAACGATTTCAGTGATGTAGGCAGTGTGATCGGAATATTCTTTAAGGTAGATACCCCACTGATGATTCTGTCCCAGATTGGTAGATTGCTACACGAACCAAATCATAAACATGTAGCGAATTTAATAGTATCAAGTTTAATGTCCGTTATTTAGGCTCTATTGGAGTTTTCCATGATAATGTCATTCTTCTTCAAAATACAGAAGAAAAAAACAATTTACGACAAAAGGGACGATTTTTTGTTCCCTATTGTTAATTTTCCATTTTTAGGTGGTGATGTTCCTTTGGCACCATCTTACGGTGTTTATATTTCACAGCTCGTTCGCTATGCCTGTGTCTGTTGTGACGTTTTTGATTTTAACGAACGCAATCTATGTATTACTGGTAAATTATTAAACCAGGGATATCGTTACCATAAATTACATAAAACCTTTCTAAATTTTTCCATAGATATAAAGATTTGGTTTTGATATTTGGTTGTACATCCTCATTTTTACGGAAATGTTGTTAACCGTGCCCGGAAATTTAGAAATGATCCATGTAAACTTATCGCCCCTTTGAATAAACTTATTCTAAAAGGTTACCAATTCAACACTGTAATAAGATCATTTAATATTGTTTTCATTGGTATAAATATTGTTTTTGTTATCAGTAAATTAAAAGCAAACTAAATATTACTAGTATGTTATATATATATATACACATTCATGGATCTACAATCTGTTGATACCTGTAACTTAGTTTTGCACAAGGTCATGTTTTCTCTGGCTGTTTATGACGTCTTTACACTAAATCCATTGGATGTTGGATGTGTACGGATTGATAGTTTAGTCTTAGATGCATGATTTTTTTATTAGTTGTTAGTGGCTTTGAACTAGCGGTCAGATAACTGCGAGTACTCTAAGATCTGTTTCTAGTGTCTTTTTGTTGTCGGGATGTACAAGATTAATACCCGGTCACGTCCACTTGTATTTTTGTCTATATGATGAGTTAAGCCTTTTTCAACTGATTTTTATAGTTCGTTCTTATGTTGTACTGTTATACCACTGTCCTAGGTTAGGGGGTAGGATCCCGCTAACATGTTTAACCCCGCCAGATTATTTTAGTATGTGCCTGTCCTAAGTCAGGAGCCTGTAATTCAGTGGTTGTCGTTTGTTTATGTGTTACATATTTGTTTTTCGTTCATTTTTTTTTTTATATATATAAGGCCGTTAGTTTTTCGTTTGAATTGTTTTACATTGTCTTATCGGGGCCTTTTATAGCGGTATGGGCTTTGCTCACTGTTGAAGGCCGTACGGTGACCTATAGTTGTTAATGTCTGTGTCATTTTGGTCTCTTGTGGAAAGTTGTCTCATTGGCAATAATACCACATCTTCTTTTTCATATAATGACTTTTTACATATATTATCCTTTTTACTTAATCATTCCTTTCAAAAAGTTTTTTGTTTTAATTCAAAGGTCAAGAAAATTATTTATACACAATATAAGAATTTCGCTAAACATATAATTCATACAAAATAGATGATTTGTTTTTCATCAAAACACAGTATTAAAAGGTATCAGGTATTCTAGTACTCAACTTCTTCAATCCTTTTATATCATTTTTTCCCTAATATATATCTTTTGTAAGCTCAACATTTTATAATGAAATAATAAATAAGGTAATTATGTTAACTTACTTGGTAGGTGTAAAGAAGCTAAAATTGAAAGATCTTGAATACATTTGAACATCTATTTCACTGTTTTATTTTCATCGATTATTTTGTCAGAATTGTTGAATTTTTATTTTCAAATATATCAAAAGTCGTGAAAATATACATATTCGATTTGTAGTAATGATCAACAGTTTAGAGATATATATGTCATCAACCACATACAATGAGATCTCGAACACAATACAATTGTTTTGAGCTTAATTTGATGCTTGAAACGTGACATCTACAACATAATATTAACTTATACATGACATAGGTAAAACTTTTTTTTTTGTGGAATATAAGAAAAGTCATAATCTTCTTAAATTTGGCATACAACCTTGGCTCGTTGAACTACAACTAAAAGTCGGGAAAAAAGTGTTGGTTTTCCCATTTGAAAAGTTTTACACTTGTAATTTTTAGGACCCTTTATAGCTTGCTGTTCGGTGTGAGCCAAGGATCCGTGTTGACCTATAATGGTTTAACTTTTCTTTTATAAATTGGATGGAGAGTTGTCTCATTGGCACTCATACCACATCTTCCTACATCTATTTATCTCTATTATCATCTGAAATATTACAAATTGTTTTCATTCATTATGAATGAATATTTAAAAATCTCAATGGTATTACCAGCCCAGTAGTCAGCACTTTTTGTGCTGACACGAATTATCATTGATATGGTTATACATGTATTTATAAATTAACTGTTTACAAAACTTAGAATTTTTGAAATACTAAGGCTTTTCTACCTCAAGCATAAATTACCTTAGCTGCATTTGGTAAACCTTTTAGGAATTTTGGACCTCAATGCTCTTTAACTTCGTATTTTATTTGGCCTTTTTAACTTTTTTGGATTCGAGCGTCACTGATGAGTCTTTTGAAGACGAAACGCGCGTCTGGCGTATATACAAAATGTAGTCCTGGTATCTATGATGAGTTTATTTACAACCACTGGGTCGATGAAATTGCTGCTGGAGATTTCATACCCGAGGGTATCACCAGCCCAGTTGTCAGCACTTTTTGTGCTGACATGAATTATCATTGATATGGTTATATTTATAAATTAACTGTTTACAATGTTGAATTTTTTTGAAATACTAAGGCTTTTCTTCCTCAGACATAGATTACTTTAGCTGGATTTGGCAAAACGTTAAGTAATTTTGGTCCTCAATGCTCTTCAACTTCGTACTTTATTTGGTCTTTTTAACTTTTTTGGATTCGAGCATCACTGATGAGTCTTTTGTAGACGAAACGCACGTCTGGCGTATATACAAAATTTAATTCTGGTATCTATGATGAGTTTATTTACATAAAATTGGCGAAACACTACTACAATTTGTCTTAAAATCGTCACAGTCTACATTTTAGTCCATAGTTATCTACCAATGAAATCATACTACGCCATAACTTACCTTTTCAAGTATATAAATAGCAAATGAACTTAACAAAAATCTTCCTATATCTATTAACAAAAAGGCTTTTGTATGAATGCTCGTCGAAAGTTTCGGGAATAACTGTAACCAATTAATCTCTATACTTAAAGTGTGCAAGCATAAACATTTAAAATATTAAAAAGTACAACAACTAAGACGCCCTAAACCGAATAGGAGAAATAGCCTAAGATCATTTGAGAGAGAAGTAAATTTGCATTAAGCACACTTACAAAATTATAAGTATAAGAAAAATCACAGTAAAAATGGAAGTGCTCGACACTAAGAAGATAACACTTTCGAACACTGATAGTACAAGCAGCGAAATATTATTCATAAAAAGTGTAAACATTCTAAGGTTTGACAAAAGATGGAAAAGTAAACTTTCTACATGCAGGGATATTTTCTTTCTTTCTAGAAAACTGCATGTAATTTGTCTATAATCAATTTGAAAAGTAATATGCATAAGTAACAGTAATCTACATAACACATACCTATATACTGATCACACAAGTTACATGTTCTGGCACATGTTGCAATGACATACGCCTGTGTCGTAGCATGGCATAAACTGTCTTTATATAATGCGCATCTTGTATCGTGGTCTACACACAATGGATGAAATGTAGGCACCCCTGTAATAAATATTTTTATTAAGTATACTTTCGTGTGTTATTTACTACGACAATACTTTTAAGGAAAACAACTCCTTCCTAACAATAAATACAGCATTAGAGAAAAAAAACTGTTTCCTTTGAAAAAAAATGTTTTTTTATTTGTTGTTAATTTCTGTGTCATTTTGGTCTCTTCTGGAGAGTTGTGTCTTTGGAATCATACCACTGATTTGGTGTCATGCAAATTATTCCACTCAGAAACGTGCATGGCGCCGTTTCTAACTTGCAATGAAGGAATATATTTTTTTTAGTCTTCGTTGAAGGTCTGTTACTTTGAAATAAGGAACCGCAGTACAAACGCTGTTCCTTTGCTCTTGTGTATTTTATTATGCCTAATGCATGTATACTGATTTTGTATCAAGGATAGATATTTTCTATTATAAACAATAAAGCTTTTTGTAGGACAAAATGATTTCTTTCTAGTTCTAATATACATTCTATGGTAGTTATACTTCACGGTGTGTTGCCGTGGATTTGATTAAAATTTTAAGAAAACATTGGCTCAGCGCATTAATATTGTAAAAAATATAGTATCATCCAAGAGAGCATTAGATTTCGAAATTTTACGGTTTTCGTCCCATTTGTTACTCATATTTACAAACCATTATTAAATGTAAATAAGAAGACACCAAATCAACAACTAACAAACTAACCAGAGGGTGGAGGAGCTGTGGTAGTTGTGGTAGTTGATGTTGTTGTAACAGCCCGTGCATCGTTGACACACTGTCTGGTATTACAATAGCATTCCTGTCCGACCCTCAGAAAAAATGGACAGCCAAACCTGACCTTTTATTAAGGTAGACATTTGATTATTTAATGTCAGTCATGCTATTATAAATCTGAAACCTGGAACATCATGTATTATAAAATATGTACTTTGTTTGCTTATAGCTCAAATATATACATACATAAAGACAAACCTGTCTATGATATCTATACTGAGTTTTTTTCATTACTTATGAATAGTTCTTATATGATTTTTATATAAGGGAATACGTTGGTATGTTTGTTCTATAATACAGGGCAGTGTTTTGTTTTATTGTAGAGGGAGTTGGAATACTAGTGCACGGAATGAAACACCAACCATCGATAAAAGGAAACTGACAATCCCTATATGCTGTTGTTTTGTTCTTAATCCTTGTCAGCTGTAAAATACTAAAATATTAAGTAACAGACAAATGTTATGATATGTATTTCATTGAGACGTTTTCTTATCATGTTATAGTAAAAAAACACTGTACCTAGATGCAAGTGATTCGTACTTACATGTATAACATGTTGTTAAGGTTGTGTGATATTCTTGCAGTTTTGAAGACCCTTCGGTGTTTTTTGCTCTTCGGTCAGGTTGTTGTCTTTTTGAAACATTCCACAATCCCATTCTCAAGTTCATGTTGTTTATGTTTATACGTACTTATAAATACAACTATTGACTTGAACCATTCAAACTTAAATGTTGATCCATGTTGTTTATGACCACCCAGACTTACATATGTATGCTGTCTATAAAAAATCACATACTTACAATTATACCATGTTGACCAGGATCATCCATGCACTGTCCTCTGATTGCTCCACCAACATTATTTATTCTGCAAATCTGTACGTGTTTATACGATAATTAGGTAAAAGTATTCAGTTCAATAAAACAACAACCAAACAAATAACCGTAAGACATTAAGGTAAGCATAGAGTATTGATATATATCTTAACCACTACCTATTTTACTATTCATCTATATGACATTTCTTCTTTTTAATAAACACAACCAAAGATCTTACTCTATTTGCAAATGATCTTTCATTTAGACGTTAAATTTTTAATGAAGATACGTGTTAATTAAGACATTTTGCATCTAGCAATAAAGACGGTTTCTTCTTTGAAGGAGTATGATAATGAAATATTTTTATATGGACTTTAGCCTTAGGGACGACATCAAAAGATCGATGTAGGATAAATAAACTTAAATCAAGTTTGGGGTGGGGGGGTCAACATTGCTGCAAGTTTTGTTAATCCAAAATCGATTTTACAAAGATCTATAAAGGTAAATCAATTTTCCCGAAATTAAGTTAAGGGGGGGGGGGGGGGGTGTTCAGTGAAAAAACTATGTGAATTAAGTTTTTTATCCTACATTGAACTTTTGATGTCGTCCTTTAAACATACGTTGTTGAAATACACATTATATCTTGTTCAAAATTTAATGCACGAAACTCTTCTTCCTTTATGTAAATGGGGTGCAAGTACGATTTTGTTAATAATCAGAATATATCAGAACGTTAAATGTTGGTCAGTTTTACAGTGAAAACTTTGCTATATAGCAAGAAAGCATTTTAGATCAAGTAAATACATGTTAAATAACACTTAACATTTTTTATTTTTACCTCATTACTGTTGCAGGCGTATGTGTCACACACAAAGTCTTTATCCGGTGGTGGATTAGTATGACCATCTGAAAGTTATCAAACTTTTTCAACTTATAGTCTTGTCTTATTATAAATTACTCCAAAACTCTTAGGAAAATGCCGACCAATTTCAATATTCACTACGTTTTCTATTATTTTTTAGAAACTTGTTTCTTAGCATCTATATTTATTCTTTAAATCAGTAAACAAATCGCAATCCGGCTTCCGCTGGAAGCATTTCATATTTATAAAACTCATCCATGTCATCATGAATACCACGTTAACATTTTTGTACGCTTACAAAACAGTTATTTAGACCAAATTAAGTACAAAGTTGAAGAGACTTTTGGAGCCAAAACGTCCTAAAAATTTACCAAATACAGCTAAGGTATTTTACTCCATTCTTGATATTTCGAAAAATTTAAAGTTTTGGTATCAGTTTATTTATAATAATTATACTACAGTGAAACTAACGACCTTAAAGCAAGTGCGTGTATATTTCCAAGGTCATATCAAGTTATTTGTTCTAATGTTACATTAAGGTTTGATAAAATATCACTTGCTTACTATTTAAAATCGTTCAAAAACTTACCAACAGTTATGTGTAGAATCACAAAGACAAGAAATATTTTATATACCATTCTTAAGAATTGTGTTTAGATAAGAGATTGGTGTCATAGAGAAATTGTATTTCAGATGAAAGAGGTCAACCTTCCTCGTGTTTTTATCTAATATTGAGGTCAAACAAACATTTTAGAAGGTGAAAAGAGTACCTTTTTAATCAACAAGAAGGCATAGTTTCAATGCTTGTAACAAAACAAGTATTCTACACACGAACATGACGAAGATGTAATCTGATTTTTTCATGTTTTCAGATTTTTAGAATACATTTAATTTGTTAGGAGCGCTACAATAAATTAACCTAGTTAACCTGAATATTGATCAATTGACAGTTCAAGATCAAATGAACTATCAAGGAAATGAAGATAAAACCTATAATGTAACCTTTGGCCAAGGATATCACAACACAAACTGAGATCGGATGTAATTCTTTAATTTAGATAGGATGCTAATCTGGTATATGAAATTATTCTCATTACTGCTGCTTTATAAAATCCTATTTATGATATATGAATACTATTTTTTATTATTCTTTTCTGAATGGGAGGCTTCCGATAGTATTCGGTCGTTTCTAAATGTTTTATATTCTATACTTCTGAATGACGTGAGCGCTTAACCATATTTTTTTTTAACCATTTTGAGCTTTCTGTATTGCATTAAAGCCTAAACTTTCCTAGAAATCAATTAGAACAAGTACAAGTTGGAACAAAAACAAGAAGAAATAACCGTTACGACGAGTTAACAAAACAACTATATAGATAACCAGTGATAGAGGAATACGAGCCCAACAAAAGTTTGAGTTTTCGGGAACCCCTCCCGAAGGACAAGCAACTCATTTTCGACAAGTTGCAATGAACCGTCGAGTTAATTAATGGAGTGAATGGCCTGTCAAACTTGCATTTGGTGACTTCACACATAATTTTTTTGTGTTTTGATTTATCAGGGTGATGTGAGAGCCTGATCATGTACGTGTGTCCTTTTCTTTTCCATTGGTTCTTGCAGGAACAGATTTTTGAATTTTAAATTTATTATGTCAAAGTTCTATCAAAGCTATGTCAGAAACGTTTGTTAAGCATATTTATTCATGTATTCAGTCAAACATGCATCTGCACATGTTGCAAAGGTACAAGTTTTTTTTAAATATCTGATTTTCTCCGTTTGAATGATATTTCCAGACGCATTTAGTTTATAAAGTATAGTACTAATATTATTTTAAATCGTTTTAAAGCTAAACATGTTAAAAATATAATGAATGAACTTACACACGTAATTTAACACTTGTTGGATACATTCCTCATTATTGCAAAAACACTCGAATCCATTGTCATGGTTCTGGCCATCAAAAAGACTCTCTGAACACAGGCGCACGTGTTCTAACTAAATTAACAAAATAAAAACTATAAATACATTTTTGAATGTTTACACGTTACTATATACGTTGAAGCTTCAAAGTATATGATTAAGAAAGTTAATTGAACATATTTCATGATTGGTTTTTTTTTAATATTGTGTATATACTTTAAATGCCTAAGAAGATACATGTACCAAAAAAACTTAAGCTATCCCTGTAGCATTTGCTAGTTTCAGGTATAAGAAACAAACAGTACTATATCAATATTCAGTGTATTCATGTTAATAGTAGACTCTGACAGCAGTTGTGAAGAGATTGTTGGACAAGGGGGTTGGGTAATTTATGACAAATTTGGTTATAATAAGTTAAATACTGAGACCGTATCTCAATTATTTCAGATATATATCTTTATTAGTATACGAAGGGATATGTTTTTTTACTAATTCATTTATTTTCGTGGTTACAAATTTTCGTGGATTTAGAAAACTTATGCCTTGATATTTGATTTCGTGATTTTACCAATGTTTGCATACAACTTTATAGAACATTTGTAGTTCGTTGCTCATTAAAATTCGTGTTTATCTGAACCCACGAATTCCACTAAAATTGGTATCCCACAAAAAATAATGAATCCACAGTATATATAAATGTGTGTGACAAAAATTATTTTCTTTATTCTTACGTGTGGTGGTGCATGTGGTGGCCCATGAGGATCATGGTCTGGATGACAGTTTGCCTGCATGTGATCTTTGTGTAAGGTTATCATACATATCTGTAAAACGGAAAACAATACAATGCACATATTAAACAATGAATTCAAAATTCCGATTTTATCACACATTATGTCATGTTAAAAGACTTCTCTTGAACGAATAGTCATTGATAATGTATACTACTTAAAGATGTGAATCTTATTTCATTTTCCAACACACAATTCTTATTTTAGTATCCTGTCAGCAAGTTTATGTAACAATAAAAAGGTATACGCTTAGTTTTAATTCATTTTGATTTTTTAATAATTATGATTACTTCCAGTAAGAAGTCAAACAATTAAACCAAATATATGCGTACAAGTAAAATACCACGAAAAATTATATTTTGATCTTCAATTTAGAGACTGAGAAATACGTGGATCTTTTAAAATCATTCATTTGTATAGATTTTATTTTTATTTGGAAGCTAACGTGCGTTCAGTTGCATTGGCATATAAAATCTAATTCTGTCATAAAATAGCAAACAAAAAAATCATGTCAGCGGGCAGCGACAGTTTAAATGTCTAGTTTATAATCAACAAAAGAAACGAGTAGGTAAGATTTAATCTTTGACAAGTTTTCCTAGTTTTTATGATATTATATGTGTATGGTTGTTAGTGACCTATAATGGTTGATGCGGGGTTCACACATTGCCGATTATTGCTCCCGTTTGAGATCAGACAGCGATACGACAAGAAATGTGAAAAAGTCGGATTACTATCCTCAATTATCTGGAATGTCATATCATTGTCTGAACGCAGTCGTTTAAGTTTGTAACAGATTCATACGGGTCGGGAAGGTTCCGAATAGTTCGGCGAAACACCTCGACTGTTAGGTGCGTCCCGTAACATTCAGAGAAACTCAGTCGATTTTGTCTAATCGGATTACAATCGTGCCTATGTCGCGACAGATTCTGTTGTATCGGATCAAAATCTTACCAATGTTCTGTGTATTCTGGATGGTGTCCTGTGGCACGGGAATGATCTGGAGAAACTTTTCATAGCTGTTTTTCTGCCGATTGAGTCCAGATTGCATCCAGATCTTGTCGATTGCGAACCGTTTTTGCCGAAACCGTTCCGGAACAGTCCCGTTATTAATACAAAATTCGTCAATGATAACCACGTCAGAGTCCCGACAATTGCAGAATGCAATACGACTGAGACCAGAAAAAGCCGTTTGCAGTGCTATAGAGCGGATCGTGATAGGATTACGTTCCGACAGTACCTGATCATCCCGAGTATGCCGACAGTTTTCGAACGGATAACTTCCGTCAGCGTCGGTTAACTGTCTGGTCACTGTCTGATATCTGTCGGATTACATCCGGAAGAATCTGGACGCAGTCGTGACAGACTCGGTCGAATTTTACCAGGCGAAATATACAAATTGGATTAGAAGCGGATTGAGAACGGGATTATCGGGATAAATTCGCTTGGAAACGGTTGAATATCGACGCTTCCTGAACAATATCTGATTGTTGTCGTGATTGAATTAATTGATTTACAAATTTTTATTAAAAATTGAATGTCCATCCACGATTCACAGGATCTTGATCAGGCTTTAGACAAATTTTAATCGGGAAAGGTCCTGTCAAGGATGGCAGTATAACTCGTGAATGTGTGACCCCAGCTTAATAACATTAACAATTGTGACTCGGATGGAGAGTTGCATAATTCGCATGCATACCACATCTTCTTATACCTATATACCATAAATGAGCAGATGGGTAGGAACATTTTTTAACAGCTGATACAAACATAGAAATGAAGCATTGTCGATGAAAAATATTTGTAGCAAAGAAATAATCAGGCGGATTTATGCCATTTGTTTTGACCTTGATCATTTCTTTCTAGCTGCTACGTTTGATTTTTTATTGTCCTGTTACCATCGATTTAACCCGCCTCATAGGGCCCATGTGTGTTTTGTTGGAATTGGTGCTGTCCAGAGGGTATTATAAAATGACTAACTTAACGCCATGCAACTGGCTTGTTCTATGGTGTACCCTTAACGTTCAACATATATTTGATATTCATAAAGTTAAAAGCATAAAGCTGTCTTCAATAGTTCTGAACACGTCGAGTTCGTTCTCAGTATTACAAATGGTAGTGTTTGCACATATATGACAACAACCCAAACGCAAGTGATATCATAACACAAGGTGCAATCACACATTTTTAAAAAAAATGATTATTAAATTAAAACAATTTGAGATTTTTTTTCTCTCCATTTTTCACTTTTAGAAACTCTTATTAATGCCACAAGGATATAATATCAATTTACCTCGTCAGGATGACAACTATGGTCAAAACATCTAAATGGACTCCCATGATCATGTTTTCCAGGGACACCAATCACTAATAAAACTGTAAATCATATGTTAAACAGCATCATATCTTAACATAACACATAAATTGTTTTGAGATGCTTTCATTTCAGTAAGAACGTCATTTCTATTTCAAATAAAGACCAAATTTAACATGCATCAATGTTGGTTGAAAACATTTTGCCAAGTGATTTTATGTTATAATTTAAATATTAAAATGTTATCCACATCTTGTATATCCTGTATTTTGATATGAGCGTCACTGATGAGTTATGTAGACGAGACGCGCGTCTGGCTTACTAAAATATAATCCTGGTACCTTTGATAAGTATTTACACAACTGGGTCGATGGCAATAATGTGGTCATTTTTATTAATTTCCTGTTTACAAAACTTTGAATTTTTCGAAAAACTAAGGATTTTCTTATCCCAGGCATAGATTATCTCAGCCGTATTTGGCACAACTTTTTGGAATTTTTAATCCTCAATGCTCTTCAACTTTGTACTTGTTTGGCTTTATAAATATTTTAATATGAGCGTCACTGATGAGTTTATGTAGACGAAACGCGCGTCTGGCGTACTAAATTATAAACCTGGTGCCTTTGATAACTATTGTACATAAAAGATATAGTAGTATACCACTATTCAATATTAATAAATTGATTTAATTCAGAGTTAATCCGCGTCACAAACCAAAACTGGGGTAAAACTCCACCTATAAGAGGAAATAAAACGGAACATCTGAAACACTGAACTGCAACAAAAACAAACACCACCATAGAAACAGACTATGTGATTACCATTGCCACATTTCTGACTTATTACAGGACATTTTAAGAAAGAAAACAGTGGGTTGAACCTGGTTTCATGGCTAGATAAACCTCCTGCTTATATTACAATGTTAAAATAACGCTATAATGATTACATTATGTGACAGGAATATAAACTCTGCTTTGAGTTAGTCAGTTTTGGAGAATTCAACAATTATGTCAATACATCTACAATTATAATGAAAATAATACAATAGCATTAACGGTATCAATTTCCCTACACCAGATGCGCATTTAGACAATACATGTCTCCTCAATGATGCTCGTGGCCAAAATATTTGAAATCCAAAGCTTATATAAAAGATTAAGGGCTATAATCCAAAAGGTCCAAAACGTATAGCCAAATCTGTGAAAGGAATCAGAACTTTGCATGAGAGAGATACATTCCTTAATGTATAACTTCTAACATTTTGTAACAAAATATTTTAATAACACAATAAAATCCGTATTTTCATGCCAGTACCGAAGTACTGGCTACTGGGCTGGTGATACCCTAGGGGACTAACAGTGACACCAGCAAAGGCATCGACCCAGTGGTAGTAATAACATTAACGGTTTCAATTTTTCTGTCAGTTTTATCATGTACATTTTTTATATTCATTTGATAAAATTTACTGTTTGCAATAGCATAAATAGTTCTAAATAATAAGGATGTTATTATCACAAGCAGAAAACCCTAGCCGTATTTGGCACAACCTTTTTCAACTTTTGATCCTCAGAGCTGTACAACTTTGTACCTTTTTTTGACTTTCGAACAATTATATCTGGGCGTCACTCGTAAGTACTGTGTGAACGAGGCGCGGTTTTAACGTATTGAATTTTAAACCTGATGCCTTTTGTTATCTATTATTCATGTTTTTCTTTGCCTAATACGTTCTCCTATTTATTTGTATTGAAGTCCTGTATTTTAATATAATATTTAACAAAGCCATCAAAGTGCGAGGTTTGGCATGCCACAAAACAAGGTTCAACCCACCATATTTTTCTTTAAAAATGTCCTGTACCAAGTCAGAAAAATGGCCATTGTTATATCATAGTTCGTTTCTGTATGTGTAACATTTTTACGTTGTGTTTTCGTTGTTTAGTTTTTTTTCTCCTATATTTGAGTATGAATTCACATTACTATAAGACGTGTCACGGTACTTTTCTATCCAAAATTCATGTATTTGGTTTTGATGTTATATTGGTTATTCTCATCGGATTTTGCCTAATGCTTAGTCTGTTGATATGTGTGTTACATTTGAATGTTGTGTCGTTGTTCTCCTCTAGTATTTAATGCGTTTCCCTCAGTTTTAGTTTGTATCCCCGATTTTGTTTTTTGTCCATAGATTTACGATTTTTGAACAGCGGTATACCACTGTTGCCTTTATTTCCTGCACCAGATGCGCATTTCGACAATACATGTCTCTTCAGTGATGATCGTGGCCAAAATATTTGAAATCAAAAGCTTATATAAAAGATGAAGAGCTATAATCCAGAAGGTCCAAAAAGTACAGCCAAATTCGTGAAAGGAATCAGCACTTTGCATCAGGGAAATACATTCCTTAATGTATAATTTCTAACATTTTGTAACAGCAAATTTTAATAACACAAAAAATCCGTATTTTCATGCCAGTACTTCGGCCAGTACCTCGGGGACTAACAGTCCACCAGCAGAGGCATCAACCCAGTGTAGTAATAACAATAACGGTATCAATGTTTCTGACCAGATGCTCATTTCGACAATACATGTCTCTTCAGTGATGCTCGTGCACAAAATCATTTCCTCTTTCGATTTAATCAATCCAAACAATGATATAAGAAAGTTTTTTTTTGAAGAAGCGCCCTCATTGCTTTTCTTATGCATAAGAGTGTATTCACACCAGGAAGATCAATAAAACTTTAGAGTTAGTTATTCTTATTCTATTAAATTATCATGCGCAATGTATCTTTAATAATATTGCCAATAGAGTCTTTCCTTTGAAGCATTTACAATGTATATAAATTATAACTGTTATATTGCTTATTTTGGATACCACGAAACATATGGTTTGGTGTACCAGTTTGCTGCGAGAACTAGCTTAAGATAATAATGATATCCTTATCACATTAGTAGCCCGGGATATGTATATCTCTTACAAAGGTCTTAAATTGTCAAAAAGAACGGATAACCCGGATTGCTTTAAAGTATTAAAAAAGAATTATATATAGAGATAAATATTTCTTTCCAAATTGAGATACCTACCATGCAAACTCTGTAATATTCCTATGGTTACCAACATTTGTCCAACAGGCTGTTACAAAGATGTAACAGTTTATTTCTTTCGATTGTAGTATTACCATATGCAAATTATGCAATATATGTATGATAAGGCCTCCCCAATGACGCATTCGTAACAGATATATGTTTACCTACGTGCAATGGATATTGTATAACCTAGATAATTCAACAAGTTTTTTCTTCATAAAAAGAATAAACAGTGTTTTCATTTCTGAACGCAATAATCTTTTGTTGCAGCGGGAAACATTAAACCGAATAGTTTGTGGCACACAATGAGAATTTTGGAATTCGGACAATATTATTTTTTCTCATTGAAGCTTGAGCCATAACATAATGTGACTTTCTATAAAATTAGAGAATGAGTATGAGAAAAATGACAAACTCCAAGGAAAATATAAAAAAGGGGGAAGTCCATAAAAAACGACAAAATCAAACGCTATCAATCAACGGAACAAGTAAAAAAACAACTGCCACATTCCTGGCTCGGTACATGCATTTCCAAAGAAAATTGAGAATTAAACCTGCGTAGACTGGTATGGCAGTTGTTTATATTTCCGCTTTATTGACAAAATTGGGTGACCAAACAAAGCAGACATAACAGGGTATTTTGACAATAATTGCAATCCAGCAGTCAAACAGGTGTCAACAAAAATTACGGGCACACACCACAACTGGCTATAAAATCAAACATAATTAGAGTTTGAGAGCAAGTTTAAATAACAATTGCACCTCATGTTTCAGTTAAAACTTCAAGTTAGACCCCACTTTTGCTTATAAGTCAAATTGTTATAAGAACATCAACATGAACTATAACTTGTTGATAAGCCACACCACCTTAGATTCACATGTTTGAAATTCTATCGAAACATTTTGTACGTGTGCACTGGTTTTGAAAGGGTCATGGTTACCAAAACATTGACCTTGAATGTATTCAGTAAACGTATTAGATTAATTTGATAAGAGCTCCAACAGTAAAGTAAAGGCTAGTAACACATGCTTCAGTTATGTATCGAATCAACTTCGCAAATTGATGATCAAATGTACCTAACAGTATGGTGAGCGATGAAACAAAAAGGGTTGAATTCTTCTTTTAATGCCCCTTGCTAGTTATGTCCTATAAAAAAGAAGATGTGGTATGATTGCCGATGAAACAACTGTCCTCAAGAGACCAAAATGACACAGACATTAACAACTATAGGTCACCGTACGGCGTTCAACAATGAGCAAAGCCCATACCGCATATTCAGCTATAAAAGGCCCCGATGAGACAATGAAAAACAATCCAAACGAGAAAACTAACGGTCTTATTTATATAAAAAAAAAATGCAAGAAAAACAAATATGTAACACATAAACAAACGACAACCACTGAATTACAGGCTCCTGACTTTGGACAGACACATACATAAATAATGTGGCGGGGTTAAACATGTTAGCGGGATCCCAACCCTCCCCCTAACCTGGGACAGTGGTATAACAAAACAACATAAGAACGAACTATAAAAATCAGTTGAAAAAGGCTTAACTCATCAGATGGACAAAAATACAAGTGAACGTGGCCGGGTACTTATACAACCCGACACAAAAAGACACTAGAAATAGATCTGAGAGTACTCGCAGTTATCTGACAGCTAGTTCGGAACCACTAACAACTAATAAAACAATCATGCATCTAAGATTAAACTATCAATCCGTACGAATCCAACATCCAATGGATTTAGTGTAAAGACGTCATAAACAGTCAGAGAAAAACATGACCTTGTGCAATGCCAAGTTACAGGTTTCGACAGATTGTAGATCCATGAATATGTATATGTATATAACATACTAGTAATATTAACTTAGCTTTTAATTAACGGATAATAAAATCAATACTTATACCTATAAAAAAAATATTCAATGATCTTATTACAGTGTTGAATATGTAACCTTTTGGAATAAGTTTATTTAAAGGAGCGACAAGTTTACATGGATCATTTCTAAATTTTCGGGCACGGTTAACAACATTTCCGTAAAAATAACGATGTGCTATCCCGTTTTGAATAAGTTTTATACAGGTAAAACCAAACTTCAAACCAAATCTTTATATCTATGGAAAAAATTAGTAAAGGTTTAAGTAATTTATGGTAACGATATCCCTTGTTTAATAATTTCCAGTAATACATAGATTGCGTTCGTTAAAATCAAAAACGTCACAACAGACACGGGCACAGTGCACCAGCTGTGAAATATAAACACCGTAAGATGGTGCCAAAGGAACATCACCATCTAAGAATGGAAAATTAACAATAGGGAACGGGAAATCGTCTCTTGTCGTAAATTTTAGTGTGGAGTTTCCCGTTTAAAACCGAAATATATAAATTACCGAATGAATTTGATTTATCTAAAGTTAGTTCCTTTGGGTATATTGAGAAAATTTTTGATTATTTAACAAAACAATATCACCAAGATAACGGTAAGTGTTGTTGGATTTATCAATCAAATGCAATTTCGACGGGTCTTTACTGAGTTTAGTCATAAACTGTGAATCGTAACAGTACAAACACAATTCTGCTATTAAAGGGGCACAATAAGTGCCCAATGGGGATACATACAACCTGTCGATAAACTTTGTTTCAATGTTCTATTGAAATTTTTGATTTGTTTTCATTTGAACGAAGATTGCAGAAACCTTTGGGTGAAACAAAAAAGTAAAATAACAAAACATACCGAACTCCGAGGAAAATTTTTAATGGCAAAATGAAAAGTTCAAACACATTAAACGAATGGATAGCATCTGTCATATTCCGGACTTTGTACTTGCACATTTTATGTACAATCTGGTGTTTTTATAGCTAGCTACCCCTCTCACTTGTATGACAGTCGCATACAATTCCATTATATTGACACCGATGTGTAAACAAAACAAACGGATATAAAAGGTAAAATTTCAAAAATACGGGTACAGCAGTCTTCGATGTTTATGATTTTAAAACAAACATACATTATATTATTAAGTAAAAATGTAAAAAATAGAGGTACAGCAGTCAACATTGTGTTAGAATCTTATTCACTATAAAAACAAACAAATATGTCAACAAAGAAAAACAATATAGATAACGTGACCATTATAAACGAAAAAAAAAACCACAAAAAACAAGCAATAAAATGTAAACTAAAATTGTATCAAGTCTATCGAATCTCATACTTTAAACAATTATTATTATTGCAACGACTGATAAACAATCAACCGTATCCGTGAGACGGTGTTGATCAATTTGATACCTTGATTTGAAAATTGATGTCAGTCTTTTATCAAATAATTTCTACTGAAGAAAATGCCTGTACCAAGTCAGAAATATGACAGTTGTCATCCATCCTTTTGATGTGTTTGAGCTCTTGATTTTGCCATTTGATTAAGGACTTTCCGTTTTGAATTTTCCTTGGAGTTCAATATTTTTATGATTTTACTTTTTTTATCAAAGGTAGAAGATACAAGAAATTGCTTAAATACATTCATCATCGAAACCACGATTAAAATTTTATAACGTCAGATGCGCGTTTCGATTTCAAAAGGCTCATTAGTGAGGCTTGAATAAAAAAAAATTATAAGGCCAATTAAAGGACTTAGTTGAAGAGCATTGAATACCAAACTTTCTATTAGGTTTTACCAAATGCAGCTTAAGGTAGTTTTTTCCTGGAGTCAAACCATTTTATTGGATGTCCACCCTTTTTCTAACGAAATATAAAGGCAGCAGTTATTGATGATGTTATGGTTAACAGTAATAATACTCTATACAGTACTTTACTATATCTTCAGTATTGAGAATCAGTATGTTTAGTGTTTAAAATCATAGTTAATAGGGGCTTTTGTACATTCTGAAGATGGTTGTAACATACCGACTCTTTAACCAAAATTTAAGCAGTTATATGGAGTACATACACTACAAACCAGTAACAGTCTGAAACGGCCTATATCCGTACTCGACTGTACTGGTTTTTTCTCGACCAGTCTGAATTGGTCTGAATTTTACTTGACATTACTCGACCCTAATCTTAACTGTACTCGACTGTACTGATTTGTACTTGACCCTTATTTTTGACGTTGAAAATAGTCTGAAGTATTACTCGACCAGTCTGAAACAGTCTTAACACGTTCTCTACCTGTACTCGACCTATTTTTGTCAGTCTTAACCATACTCGACCTGTCTGAACCATACTTGACCAAATAACCTCTACATTTTTAAATTTTAACTGAAAATAAATTTTGTTTAACTGACAGGACAATAGCCACAATGAAATAAAGATGTACATGTATATGTAAAATCAAACTGTTACATCCTTACATGACTCAGATTTATCAAATAGAGAAGGTTTAATCAGATTATCTGATACAATAATTTTATTTTATCAATTTTAAAGTTTGAGAGTTTAGTAAAATAAAAAAATTCTTTTACCTAAAATCTACACCTATACTGAGGTTTGATACAACCTTATTAAGGTGCTTATTGTTTGGCATGTTTTTTTTTCTTAATTTTTCAAAATATCCATATAAAAACTACATAGGTATCATGGGTACATAGGATAGTAATATAATTATCTTAAGCTTTTTAATGAGGTATATGTAGCAACAGCTAACAAAAATTGTTCAACCTTATATAAGGATAGAATTGAGAATGAAAATGGGGGATGTGCCAGAGAGACAACAACCCGACCATAGAAAAAAGAACAGCAGAAGGTCACCAACAGGTCTTCAATGTAGTGAGCAATTCCCGCACCCGGAGATATATCTTTTATTATAATTTTGAATACATTATATTTGATATAAATCAAATTGAAAAAAAGAATAAAAGAAGAAAGAAAGAAATAAAATTAATAAAAGAGGGACGAAAGATACCAAAGGGACAGTCAAACTCATAAATCTAAAACAAACTGACAACGCCATGGATAAAAATGAAAAAAGACAAACAAACAACAGCACACACGACACAACATAGAAAACTAAAGAATAAACAACATGAACCCCACCAAAAAACTTGGGGTGATCTCAGGTGCTCCGGAAGGGTAAGCAGATCCTGCTCCACATGCGGCACCCGTCGTGTTGCTTATGTGATAACAAATCCGGTAAATAGTCTAATTCGGTAGGTCACATTCATGAAAGGAAAGGGGATTGTAGTTTCGACGTAAGAAACATATCCGATATCATTTGTGAAACGGTTATTCCATAACGGTCAACCAACTCGTGATGGCGTCCGTAATAAAATTCTTCTGATTAGTGTGACAATTAACACCTCCTGCTTGGGGCAAACTTTTTAAACAGATCACGCCTGGTCAGGGAGTATTAATTCTAATTAAAATTTATAAACAATTACAACATCCTTTTTTTAATTTACACAATTTAAATCGCAAGGCCTCTTGAATTCACTAGATAAGTACATGAGTTTAAGAAAAGTAGGGTTTTCTTTTTACCTGTAAAACACACAAGTACTGATGTACTTAAGTCTTATTAAGTGCGTCTTGTATGCCATATCTTTAATTTTGACTAAAACAAATGTTTAGATTTAAATGAAATAAATATTTTTTTTTTAAATTACTGCAACTTTTGAATACATGTCCTTTTTCAAAAGGTTATCAAGGATTGCTATGGAAGTTTATTTTTAATGATTTTATAAATTCATGGTTTTACAAAACAAATGTGTCATTATTTAAATTGATTAAGTTACTTTGTATACTATTTTACATGTATATGTATTTTATTGTAAAACAAAAATTCACTGCATTATTTTCTTTACTCAACTGACACTTTAAATCTATACTAGGGTTAAGTTTAAATGATTAACATTGTCCGGTATTAAACAATGAAATATATCTGAACGATTCAAAATTTTTGAATATCATTGAAAATATTAGTCACAATTCAGTTTTAGATAATTTGATCAGCTTGTTTTATTTTTATTTTGAAGGTTATATATCATTATGCGTAACTTATATGTTTATTGTGACAGTAACATTTTAAATGCTATAACGAATACATTAATAATTTGAAATTGTTGTTTAAATTTCCAGTTCCTAAATTGATACAATACAATGTATAGATACAAAAAATAGGTCTATGTTGGTTAAGACTTGGTCGAGTATGGTTCAGACTAGGTCGAGCATGGTTCAGACGCCTTTAAAATGGTTAAGTACAATTCAGACTATAGTAAATTTCAGACGAATTCAGACTGGTCGAGTAAAAATCAGTACAGTCAAGTACAGATATAGGCCATTTCAGACTTTTACTGGTTTGTAGTGATATTGATATACAATGTTCTTAGATTGAATTTCCCTTTCTTTATTTTCATGAGAGAGTGTTGCTCCTAACATGGAAGTTCAAAAGCAACGGTTCGTATTGGCTAAATTTGAAGTAATAATAGAGTATCTGTTTCTACTTATACTTCTGTTTCTTCTACCTCTTAGTGATCGCCTTCAATATGTTGAAAAGTATGTCACTTGTACTACGCATGACTTGATGGTAACGTAACTTTGATAATCTTAAAATTCTTCACATTATTAATAATGATATTTGTAAATGTTAGTACACATTTTGATTTTTCATAAGATAAAACTAGTTGCACATGGTGCTTTTCTTAAATGTATGTTTAGGTTGAGACAACAGCTTTTAACAATTCTACAGATTTTTTTCATCTGTGTTTGGAGTTTGTACAAAACGCATTGTTGGTTCAGCCTTCATAAAAAGCGCGCAAACTCCAAAAATGAAAATCAAGGTTGTATTAATACTTGATTAATTGAGCCGCTATATAAACTGAATTTGATAAATAATACAAATGCCATCTCCTTTTTCAAATATTCATGGTAGATTTTAGCAATTCCTTGCAGCCATTGTATTGTCAATTAGGTTTGTATAGTTTCATTCATTTCAACTGTCCATTTCTTAGTGCATGCGTATGTAACCTTTGAATTGATATTGTTTTTCTTTGGTCATTCAAAATTATGTGAAGGTGAAAGTTTGTATTGTTCATTGACTGAATTGTAAATTCTGTACTGAAACGCGTGACAATATAACCTTGTGAGTGGATAAGAACTAGATCAATACGTATATGGTGTATATCTTACCAATTGTAGGCGATACTAAGGACAATACATACAGACCTGTCATCATGTTGTTCACGGTAGGACTCATCAATGCTCTTGTTGGTATGTTAATATATAATGCATTGTGAATGTCTTATTATTGAATCAGATACTAGTATGTATTGAGATTACCGCCATTATAATTTGCATACTTTTATTTGTTTATTTTAAAACCAAATGACCCTATTTTACATTATAACTACACATTCAAATTGATATAACTTATCTCCCCTGAACTTATTTCCTTAACGAAATTAAATTCAGAAAACTAATAAAACTTAGATAAAAGAAATATTTAATATGAGAGAGTTAATTTATTAACTTAAATTATCATTTCAACAATGTGAAGCATATCCATGAAACGAAAGTATTTCAAAACATTGCTTTTAAAGGCCTTCGTCATATGAAAGGACCAGTTTTCTTGATGGATACCGCTGCGCTGCGGTGAACTGTTAGGGTTTTAACGGTCTTAACATACCTTGAATTTGATATTTTAGTTAAATTGTATCATAAACTCTGAAGTGAATGATTTGGTTTTAAGCTCGTTAGTTTGGTTAATGTCTCTTTGATATTTTCAATATTTTCATTCTCAATTCTAATATACCATGGCATTTCAAACAAGAAAATATTTGGTTAATGGTGCCGATCTCAGTCATTTTCCAAGTTTTTGAACATTTTCCGAAGGAAAGAGGTGACGATAATTAATATAGACTCATTATAGCTATATAATATAACATAAATATATTTTACACTGACTAAAATGAATCCACTTAGTACATATAGATTTATTTTTTGTGTAATTTGAAAATTAATATTCAAGTTCAAAGGTCAATGAAATATTTTCATTTTTTTGGGTAGTTTCCATGATTACCACAGCAATTTAAAAAAAAAAACATCATCTACACATAACAGACACCATTTTTTTCAAGTTTCAATTAATTTTATCATTTAATCTCTGATTTATTAAGCAAATACAAAAACAATGATTCTTACTCTGGATAAGGAAATGTACTCATCATAGATACCAGGATTAAAATTTTATATTTGCGCCAGACGCGCGTTTCATCTTCCAATCAGTTACGCTCGAATAAAAAATTTAAAATGGTCAAATTGAGTATTAGGTTGAAGAGTATTAAGGATAAAACATTCTTAAACTTTTGCCACACAAAGCTAAGGTAATATATTCCTAAAGTAGAAAAGCCTTAGTATTTCCAATGTCATCAAACTGTTGTTTTGAATGACATATTATTGTTTGATATATAAAAATATATGCAGATCAAATTCTTGACTTACAATGACAAAACTATCAATTGTTTGTAAATTCTGTAGACATTCACCTAAAAAGAAGGTCAAGAGATAAGGTACACAAGTGGGTGAATCTAAACTATAGATTAGATATGTCATTGCCGTTCACATAAGTCAGAATTGATTTAAGAAGGACAAGGACATGATATATTTGTATATAACATACACGCATGATTCTCTTTCCAACTAATACCTGAATCTTATCATAATGACAGCGTTTACTGTAAATTTTCTAACTTTAAAGTGCACTGCCGACTCTTATTTTCTTGTTTCTCGTTTCAATTTTGTTTTTTTTTGCCATTTTTGTTTAAGTGCTTAAATTCTGTTATATTTTCCTTTATTTTGAACAGCACCAAGTTTGAGCCAACTTCCGTTTGATATCTCACCAATAAAAAGTATTATAAAAAAAATACCCCAAAACGAGCCAAATTCAAAACGGAAAGTCCGTAACCAAATTGCAAAATTAAAAGCTCATACACATCAAACGAATGGAAGACACCTGTCATATTCCTGAATTTGTAAAGGCACTTTTCATATGTAGAAAATGATTGATTGAACATGGTTTTGTAGCTTGCTAAACCTCTCATATGCATGAGACTCGTCATTGGGGGTGATATGTTTCCGTTGTGAAATTTCTTATTTTCTAATGTTTTGAAGGTAATTATTTATAACAAACATTCGAGTTTTGTACATTTTTTTCGCCTGTTGTTTTCATGGTATCATTGTACCATTTACGTCTAAAACGTAAATATTAATTTTAGCCCTTCAAAGCTTACTTTGAATCTGATTGAATTACGTTTATGTTTTCTTTATTGTCAAATGATGTACGTTGACATACACGTAATATCAATGTGTTTTGGTAGATATTTGTTTGACTACCAATCATTTCACATCTTCTGTTTAAACATGATATTATCATTACCGAATTTATAAAGTTTTAGCATCAGCAAAACACGATGATGACCACAAAGTACATGTAGATCATGACCTAACCTGTTTTGCAACCCAATGTCATCACGACGAGGTAACTATTGAATATAATGCTTGTCTGTTCATCAATTAGTTTATTGCGAGACATCTTGCCCCTGACTCAATTTATTTCTTACAGAAAACACAGTATATATCTACTTAGTTTTTCAACATGTATCACTTTTGTAACTCTTCAGTATAACAACAACAAAAATCCCTGACTAAAACATTATAAAATGTAACGCTTTGATGTGCTTTCTGTTGATAAGAAAATGCTGTTAGAACAAGACTTCGTTTTTTAAGATGTTTAGAATTCTTAATGCGATTAATGAGTAGGACAGTTACGTATCGGAACTAGGAGTTAATTTTTAATTGTTTGAATTATAGGGTAGTTCTGACTATCCCCGTCGTGTTGGTTTCGAGTATTATTTTCAAGGAACGAAATTAAAACGTTTGTTAACCAATGTTTTGTCTAGTTACAAAAATGTATTAACACAATCCAACTAACAACGGGCTTAACAGAATTTTTATCCTGTTTATTTCAGTTGTGTAGAGTTTCCAACATGGGCGGCACTATTGATGGTCAGTGTATGTCGTCCCATCATTTACCTCATGGAGTAAGTTATACAGACATTAAATTTCATTATGGAGTGATATACATTCTGTTTGATTTAGATATTCCTTAATTAGTGTTAATTTGATTAAAAAAAAAGAAATTATGCGTTTAATGTAAACATAATGTTCGAAAACAAAACAACCTATGAAAAAAGAAAAATGTTAACCGGAAGGAACGACTATCTTCGTTGGACATCATTCTGTAGTAATATTATACAAATATAAATGCATGTTCATTTATAAAATGAAGGAGAAGCATATAATGTTCCACTGAGCAGAAAAGAGTGCTTAATTCTAGATTTATGTATAAAACAAATTAAGAGATAAGTGCAAGTTGAAACTTGAAGTACTTTATAAAAATGTGTACCGTCATTCATTCTATTCGAATATACTATCACCAAAAACATGATAATATATTAATTTTAATTAATCCTAAACTAAATTTAAAGTAGTCAGTAAATATAGTCAAAATATGTCCGATCTGTCTATTTTTTGACATCCAAAATCAATACGATCGTCAATTTCGTCAACGTCACACAATCTTGTTAGGCACTATAAGTCAGTTTTTAAATGATTGCTCATACATACAACGTATAATCAGATTTTGAATGACACGCCTTCTTTTGTTCGGACAAAGAATGGATTATTTTTTTTCGAATATTCAATTCTTTATAGATACTCTAAATAGAATGAATTCGGTCCAACAACTCACTGTAACCTATTAAAATAGAAATGTTTGAAATTGAAGTTGTCATTTTTATTAAATAATTTACTGAAATGTGTTTCTCCACCTTTAGTTGGTATTTGGGTGTCCACAAACTCTACTGGATGGAAACGAATGTTTTTGTAACACACATGCCTGCATCCAACAGATGCAAACCCATGTCAGTCCTCAAGGACAATTTGCCAAAGGTTGGTTTTAAATTGTATCATAATAACATGAAAACATTAAAATTACAAAAATACTGAACTCCGAGGAAAATTCAGAAAGGAAAGTCCCTAATCAAATGGTAAAATAAAAAAAAAAAAAACAGCACATCAAACGAATGGATAAAACTGAAAGTATTTATTCCTGAAATAATGTAAAACATTGTATCTTCTTTAAGGTTTATTCCTTGTAATCTTCTGTGTTAATTACATGTTCTATTGTATTGTTTATTTGTGTATTTCTCTGTTCTGTATGTTCTGCCAATTATTTGTATTATAGTCCTGTCATGTAATGTTGTCATTTTAGTGTTATGTTTACATTGTCATACAAGCGAGAGGTTTGGCTTGCCACAAAACCAGGTTTAACCCACCATTGTGTCTTAAAATGTCCTGCACCATGTCATGAAAATTGCATTGTTATTTTATAGTTGGTTTCTGTATGTGTTGCATTTCGTTTGTTTTTTCCTCTTAATTTTATTTGTTTCCCTCAATTTTAGTTTGTAACCCGCATTTGTTTTTTCTCAATCGATTTATGACTTTCGAACAGAGGTATACTACTGTTGCCTTTATTTATAACCAACTGACTATGACAGAAAATTGGTTATAACTAAATTACTTATCTGATTATACTCTTCATAGAATAACTTCAATGAGAATTCAAACATAACAGTTATTCAAATAGGGTACGAACATACGTTATTACTGAAAAGAAATCATACCTTTTCTCGACCTGCATTTCTCGTCAATCCCGCCTCTAAACATGATATAACTGTTCAAGGTTCCTCTATGTACCAGATGTTTACTTTTTAAAAGCCAGTAATACACTTGGTTTTTAGGTGATAGTTCATTTTGCATCTTAGCAAAAAACACCAATTGGCAGTAGAAAATAAGAAAATATTCAAAACTAATACGTCGAAATAAACCTGACAAACACCCCCCAAAAATGAATGACAACAAGAGACCAACATGTCAATAAAACACTGCACAAAAAGTCAATTTGTCAGCATTACGCACCCCACTAATTACAAGTGGGATGATCTAGAAGTTAAACACCATCACTCATGTCCATCGTAGTAATCCAAAATGTAACAAGAGATTGTGTTGAGGACAATCGTAACTGTGGTCATATGTTACAAAGGTATTCTATAAAGCTTAATCGACAAACTTCGACCTATACATGAATGGGTTGTTTCCGATAAAATTATAAGAAAATATTTTTTTGAAATTAATCTGAATTATTTTCAATTTTAGTTGTAAAAATCTTGTTTTTAAATGTTTTACTTCATCAAAACAAAATGGCCGATTCAGAACCTGTCTTGTATGTTGTTTTTTTTTTAACTCTAAAAGTTATAGTTTCATATTAGGATTCATATAAGTCTTTCACATGTGTATCATTTTTTTTTGTAGCTGGCCACCATTCACTGACCCAATGCGGTGATAAAATATGTAAGCATGACGATGAGGTGAGCATTTGTTCAATTTAGATGTAATTAACTCAGCCGTTATGCTTAAAATAAGACAATTATCAACATTGTAGGTACTCTAATCAAGAAATATGTAACTACCAATAAATAATTGAGGGAGTGAAATACACACATTAACAGTAAAAGAAAGTATTGTTCTACATAATGTCTGTTCTTGCCTAAACTGATCCTTCTCGTATTCTTTTTATGATGGGAAAAATAATACACTTTATTGTGGTTTTGATATTCGGATAGTAAGATAACTACCTCCTACAAAAGCAATATTTATTATCAGATAATACAATACAAACTCTAATTCAAACAATTTAAAACAGGTATTGATTATTCATATCTCTGTTAAGTGTTTAACAATGTCATTAACATTGAAATGGGTTTAAAAGATAGTTTTTATGTTATTTTACTTTATATCATTTATACAATTTTGTTTTAACTGAAAAAGAAACCTCCTCTTTATAAAAGTAAATACTGATGTAAATTAAGGCAAATACGTTAATAATTTTTTTACACATTGCACGTAAAAAGTAAAGATACGGTTTTAATTGTAAGTTCAAATTGTCAATCTATAATACTAAAATTACGAGGTCCAATTTGTCAGCTGTCATCGGGTAAAAACGACAAATCAAAGAATTCAACTCTATATATAACTAATATAGGACAATGGTTTAGATTAAAAATTACACCACTCCAGACCCTTTTGTTTTCCACATAATTAATATTGCCAATAATTAACAAGTTCCGGGTCGAATCCGATACCGATACCAATAGTATATTCACCTGTTAGCTATTACCTTATCTGTACGTTCTGCATTTGACAGGTGCACCACCAAACGGTGTATTTAGGATTTTGCTATATACACGGGTCATAATCAAAGGGCTGACACTACTAAATTCAATCATTGTCAAATTGTTCCCTATTGTAGTTTTATTCAGCAATCAGCAAGACTTTCTAAGATAACTAATATAGGACAATGCTGTTGATTAAAAAATACTCCATTCCTGGATAGCCAGGACCTTTTGTTTTCCAAATAATTAATATTACCAATAATTGATAAGTTCCAGGTCGACGGGTTCAAACAGAAAGATTTGAAAGCAGAGAAAACTTTTTATCTTATAATCGACATGACTTTATCAGATGACAATACTAATTACTAAAATAAGGCTTAGGCATAGTTATATACTTTAATTCAGTCACGGACCCGCGATATCACGGGTGTGTACTTGTGTCATATATATACCCTTGGTTACATAGCTTAAGTGTTAGCAAACACACACCTATTAATGAAAAATTAATGGAAACGTTAGCAATGGAATATAACATTAAGTGGTATAAGTATATTCCATATGAGGTCTTTGTTAAGAACAAATCATATAAGTCATTTTGGGAATAGATTTATTTAAAAGCTGTCAGTTACTTTCGAACCTCTGATTTATTCTGTGCTTAATAGAGTCAACAGTAGCATACCGAAAGTCACAAATCAATTGAGAGAAATCAAATCCGGATTTTTAACTAAAACTGAGGAAAACACAAAATATAAGAGGAAAACAACGAAACAAGAGAAACACTTAATTGCAACAAAAAAAAAAAAAAAAAAAAAAACAGAACGACAATTCAAGACACACAAACCACGAAATATATGACAACAACTGCCATTTTCCTTACTTGGTACAGGACATCTTCAAAAAATGATGGGTTGAACCTGGTTTTGCGGCTAGCCAAACCTCCCGCTTTATGGCATTGTTAAATATAACACTAAACTGATAACATTACATGACAGGACTACAATACAAATAAACAAAAGAGCATTACGGACAGATACATATGTAGTTTACAAAAGTTTCCCTTGGCCAGAACTTGCTGGTTATGACATGCAATTTCATGTTTATCCAATTTCATTTTTTTTTATGTCAAGGCCATAATGTTATTTGTTTGACTTTAATTGGAATATTATTATTTCAGATATGCAAACATGATGTTGACAAAGAAGGCAGACTTCATTCACATTGTATACCGGAACATGAAGCCACGGTAAGATATTTTAAGTGGAACGCATTTTTTTCTTCAATTTTATTGAATCTTTTCTTAAAGATATTTTAATGAACGGTTAAATTATTGATTGACCAAAACAACCAACAACACTTTTGTTTTCTTTTTCTTTTTTTAACAACATTGTAATAGTATTCATCCAATATAATTGTAACAAAAACTATCAAGATTTCAAGCGTCTCTTGGTGTACCCTGTTACAGTCCACTGACTACCCAGGGAATAATCAGCTGATAAGATTTATTGACCTATTATACATTTTGTTAAGTTAACATTAAAATAGCAATACTATAAAATTATATCAATCATGTTCCTTTGAATTTTTTATAACATTGGAATTATTATCTTATCTCTTTTTGTGTCTATTCTCTTAACCAACAAAACTTTATCGTGGCTTTTACATTTGTTTATTTTCGTCTATTAATATATCATGTATAAACGAGATTCATTCCCACACTTTTTTTATCTACCTGAAGCATCGGATGTTTTGTGAAATCTTAATAGCATGTTGTCTATATAATCTTTTGTTTTCTGTAGCATCACGACCCTAACCCACAGTTTGGCTGTACAACTCTACCGACAGAACATCATCCTTGTTATTGTAGAAATGATGTGTGTAACACTAATCTATACAATAACCTATACCAACAAAATCAAGGTGACTATTACATTTATATGATGTACAGCTATAGATAAAATATTCGTTATGTGACATGTTACGTTTACCAGAATGCTAAATAAGTCGAAAAGCGAAGGAATTATTTATTAAAAAAACTTTAGGAATTCGGCAAACGCTTGTATTACAAGTTTGAGATGTAACTAGATCGCGAACATGTATATTTCCCTAGTCCCTCATTCATAAAGTGTAGTCAATCAAAAAAGAAACAAGAAGTTGAACTATTAGTGAATTTTCTAAAGTTAAAAAAGATTACATGGATACCGTAGAATTGAAATTAAATAAATAAAACCAATTATAAGGGATTAGATAACTAAATATTCTGAAATGAATACAAGATATCTTTTTTAATGTAAGAGTCTATACCAAGCCACCGATGCGCAAATCTCAACAATCAACCGAGATGTAACTAAATCTTGTAGCAAACAATAACCGAGGGAAAACCGGGGATGATACATAAAAAAGAGAGTTCGAAATCAATGGGCTACACAATGGACAACATTAAAACGACGAAAATTACAAATACTAGTAACAAAAAACACAAAACATAAACGTAATATGTTAATATAACGACTTAGCAACACGACTCGACCGAAAACCGGGTTCAACTAAGAGGCTAAATAGGGTAAACCATTCCTATTCTACATGTTGCACCCGTCGTTTTTTTAATGCAGGGAAAACACGGCTGTATTTGGTAATTTACTATTTAAGACTAGAGAACAGGGTCGTATGTAAGCACAATATTGATCAACAATTTAAGGTAGCGATGAGTTCAACTGTTCCACTTGACCTTTGTCAGTTAATTAGTAATACAGATTTCTGACACTATAGAGACATGGCTAGAACAGATATTTTTGCGCTGTATGGGTTCAATTGTTTTGTTTTTCAGTTCAACCTCATGCTCACCACCAAGAATTGCTTTGTGGAGATCATGTCTGTCATAGTGGTCATCAGGTATCTGATTAATTATCGTTAGAAACTATTACAGTAAATGTTAATAATAATTATAATTACAATATCAATCAAAAAGGTTTTATGGCAATTAATATGTTGGAGATTGGAATAACGCGAATGAAAAATGTTGAGGATGTATAAATTATATTTTAAATTTTGTTTGACTCAACAATAGTAGTATAACTGGAAAAAGAGAAAGTAAAGCTAGATTCACACTGCCGATCAGACCAACTCGATCAATCTCAATCAAGACAAATTAAGCGATCGGGAGACTGGTCTGACTCAATCGACAAGAATGTTCGGGGTGGTCTACCTTGGTCGTCATTAATCTGTCTTTCTATCCGAGAGTTTTTGACATGTCAATGATATATGACACAAACAGTACATGTATGCTTATTTTGTTAGAAAGCAAGGAAAAGGGGATGGTAAAATTTATGCATATCGGACATCAGTACTAATCCAGAGACTTAGCTGTCTACCCCTTTTTGATCGTCTTCTACCACCTCTTCAAGCTCCGTCACAGCTA
The DNA here is from genome assembly GCF_965363235.1 of Mytilus galloprovincialis. NCBI lineage: Eukaryota > Metazoa > Mollusca > Bivalvia > Mytilida > Mytilidae > Mytilus > Mytilus galloprovincialis. The sequence goes on along the minus strand of NC_134839.1, from coordinate 29,111,183 downwards.
TTAACCTGTCTTCTCTGAGCTCTTAGTATAACCTCCATGCCAGATAATCCAACTGCTTTATTTCTATGTAAATATTTTAGATGTTTAATTTTACTCAGACCTTCTGTGAACTCCTGAATCTAACCAAAAAAACGGGGAATGTGTCCATGGGACACAGAATGAGATAAAACTCCAGCTTGCATATAACGTTACAAAGAGTAATTAACCAAGAACAGTAAAAGTGATGTCACCCAAATTTGCACTTGATCCGTGTTGAATGATATTAATCATTGTGTATACGTTTCATAAAATTTGGTGGAGGCAAAATAAAATTAGAGAACGGAAACTAATTGTTTGGACCTACTTATATGTTCTCACGTACGGAGTAGGGTAATCATTAATGCCTCCTCTGCTGCAGTGGGTGATATACTAAAAAAATCAGACGTTTATGCTGAATGCACATACCTGACCAATGCTCGACTTTCCCTACGACCCCTTTACGATTGATTCGATCTGTTATGGTCGAGATCAGGCTGAGATTGAGTATAGTTGATTTGGTCTAGCTTGTCGAGTCAAAATCTTGTAGAGATCGTGAATTGGTCGGATTTATCGAATATGTATTTATTTACATTAGTGGTCGGGTTTGAGTCGTGATGGAGTCATCAAGGCGTAGTGAATGGTCGAGTTATGTTCGTGCTCAGTCGTAAAGTAGTCGGGTAGAAGTCTTAAAAAGGCCCGATCAAGAATTAAGTCTTGCTTGGTCGTAGAAATTTGTACAATCGGGATAACCGAGTTGATATGATCGGCAGTGTGAACCTAGCTTAAACCACCTGCGTAAAAAGTTTCCGCGAAAAAGAAATTGGTTTACAGCAATATAAAGAAATGATACGAATTAAGATAAATAACATCAAGTTATCACAATACAAGTAAATAATGATACTATAACAGTAGTAATAATAAGTATAAAACGAACCCTTCCTTTTATTAACAAGTAATGTACAAAATTAATATGAACGATTTTAATATATTAGAAACTTACCAATATTCAAGAATTATACAGAAATATACAGGATGATTAATTGTTATCTGACAATACATTGAGATGTGGAGTAATGGGTGGGATGTTAATGAATATAGGTCACCGTTCTGCCTTCAACAACATGAACAATGCAAAAAAACCTAAACTGCTTAGTACGCGTCAAATAAACAAGCATGACAAAAAGGGTATAAAACAGATGTGTTAGGCCGCTATCGGTTATCATAACCAAAACATAGGATAGAGATTTAACAGCACAAAAGAAAACAATCGATTAGGAAGAGGTTTACAATACGCTTTACAAAATATTTCCAGAAACAAATAATAAAAGACACAAAGCACCGACCTATGTGCTTCTTATATTTTCTTTAGCCAATATACTATAACTACATCATTCCAAGAAAGAGTATTTAAAATGTTTGCATCAAACATTATGGCAATTTTTTTTTAAAGAGAAACGAAATATACCAAAGAGACAATCTAACTCATAATTTAAAAACGCCATAGCCAAAAAAGAAAAGAGCCAGCAGAAGAAATCCAGTGCGCAAAACACAACCTAGAAAACTAAAGACCGAGCAACACAAACCACTCCAAAATATGGGTTGAAAAGGAATTCTTTCGGAAGGGAAAGCAAATCCTGCTCCACATGTGGATTCCACCATGTTGCTCATTTTAGTACTTATCCGGTTATAATTCTAATTTGAGAAGTCACATTATGCGAAAAGAGTATGCTTTATGTCATAATCGTGTTGTTTTTTTTAAATGTACAAGCTTATCTCATATTTCATCAATATGAAAATTAAAAAAAATGCTTATATGTTTAATTATGTCCTTTGCAGAGATGTGTAATAGAAGAGAATTGGGACCAACATTTACATTTGAGATGTGAAGACCATAAGGATGTAAGTATTCATATATACCAACATGACGTACGTTCACAACAATAAAAATCAAACAAAAACACCGTCAGGACAAACTTAAAAGCAACAGGAACATGCATAAAACAATGAAACAATCAATATATCAGGAAATGAAATACTCTTAGAATAATTCTATCAAATTAGAACAACAACAAATAAATTATGGTTACTTTTGCCTCTTATCTCTGTTGTCATTCGATCTTCACGCCACTTTTAAATAATAATTTATGTCATATTGTTTCCTATGTGTTGTTTCATGATGTGGCTAAAGTTGAATTTGTTAAGATTAAGATAAACAAATTACAATAATCCCAGGACAGGATGATGCATTAGAAACGGAAGATAAGGAACAAAGTGATAGTATGGGTATTCAAGAACAGATTAATAATTATTGCTTCAAAATAATTATTGCTTCATTTTGAAGTAATTTGTGATACGGTAATACATTGTACCTTTGTAAAACATTCTACCCAAGAAAAAAGCAAATGCATCGGTTATTCACAAAATTATAATTTACTAAAAATAAATATTTTATTTGCATATTTCATAAATGAATCCTTTAGTTAGCAAACACTCTGTTTGTATTTTATTTTTCTTATTTTCAGCATCACACACCACATTGTTTACCCAATTTATTGAGTGCTGGCAAACGTTGTTTCTGTGACACAAGAACTTGTGTTGACCACACACTCATTTCACTTGTCTCAGGTATTTAATTATTATATTGTTACCTGATTTTAATATTTGATAGTTATCAAATGTACCAGGCTTATAATTTGATACGACAGACGCGCGTTTCCTCTGCATAAGACTCATCAGTGCCTCTCAGATCAAAGTAGTTAGAAAGCCAAACAATTATAAAGTTGAAGAGCAATTGAGGGCCCAAATTTTAAAAAAAGTGGTGCCAAATACGGCTTAGCTAATCTTTGCCTATGATAAGACAATCTTTATTTTTTTAATAATTCATACTTTCACAAACAGTAAATTTATAAAAACATGCATTTTCGGGATTAGAACATCAGTTATCTAATTAGAGCTTTATTTTTGATATATAGAGAAATAGCTGCGTTTTGCATTTTACATTTAACTGATATATCAATTTGCGAAGGTATTTCTGTGGTTGTTCTGTCTTTGTCCTTATTTAAAGAAACAGTCCAATCAAATAAACGCACCAGATTATCTGAGTTAAAAGTAAAATAACAAAAATACCGAACTCAAAGGAAAATTCAAAACAGAAAGTCCCTTATCAAATAGCAAAAGCTCAAACACATTAAGCTAATGTAAAACGCCTGTAATGTTCTTTCCTTAGTTCAGGCATTTTCTTATGTAGAAAATAATGGATTAAACCTATATTATTAGCTAGCTATACCTGTCACTTGTATGTCATTCGCATTAAATTCCATTAAAAGAGGGGTAAGATACCACAGGGACAGTCAAACTCATAGATCGAAAATAAACTGACACTGCATTAATTTATTATAGACAGATAATATATAGTATGAATAATACTATTGTACTTGAAAATTAATGGTCTATGTAAATATATTTATATTATAGGACATCAAGTTACAGGACTTATTTGTGCAGATCATGATGATCATGTTTGTCAGGCAAACCAGGTAATTAAGTATTCATATCGATGTACTTTTAAAGCATTCATATCTCAAATCAAGCTATATATCAGTCTTATGCGCACAACCAGGTGGTTATGAAGATAATCTTTACTTAATTGAATCAATTACTTATCGGAATTCCTAAAGGGGAACTACCTACGACACTTATACAAAATGTTAAATAGGATTGTTAGTAAAATAAATATTTGCTTTTTAACACCCAGCTGTATGGTTCAATTTTGTCAATATAAGCTAAAAACATTGATGATGAATTATTCACTTGCAAGTGAAAAATTCTATCTCATTGAATCCGTATTCATGTGAATTTTCAGTTTAACCATTTATCTACAGATTAATAACGCATGAATCGTACGTGCCAAGTGAAAAAAAGTTAATCATTTGATTGACTGATTCGATCCATAAAAATCCTTCTTATACAGGTAAAAATTACGATTAACATATATTGTTGATGTATAATACGAAGTTTAACAGACATAGAACAGTCCAATTGCACGAGTTCGCTATCTTATTTATATCTATATTTATGTTTATATCCCTGATGTGGCCATCTGAGGTCTTCGGAGGTCAACTCGAAAGTTAAGTTTGTCCTTATATAGAAGAATACAACAACAAATAATGTATGTTTGGTCCCTTTGAAAAAAAACTCATATGCAGAAGATTGATATATAAATGAAAAGTTTAATGGCAAATTAAAACCTAACAAGCGAAATGAACGGTACTGAGTGTGTCTTTAGTTGTTATGATTATAATAAATTGTGCTATATTTCATTAGGTGTGCGAAATCTTCCATGAACATAATGGCCACTTTAGAAAACATTGTGTGGATCGACACACGGGTGTAAGTATAATATATATAACTGTAGTTTAAAATCATAATGTGATACTTTGTATAATGCATTTAGCTATTGGTAGTGCATATAGCTGTTCGTGTATTTTATCTCAAACAATATTTGCTCTTAAGGTTTAAAAAATGCACTGCAGTCGCACGACCGAAAGTTATCTTACTTTCATCGATATTTGTGTAACCTCTTATCAAAAATGAAAGAAAATAAAGTACACATCCTATTTTAAATAAGATATCGGTTCTTTATTATAACCCTTTAAAATGAAAAATTGTAATAAAATGCATAATGAATTAACTTGATATTTAAGAACACACTTGATGTGGCACGAACTTTCGAATGTTCACTCGTCTTGATCTTCAAGCAAGTCAAATCCAAGTAATTTGAAGAATTGTTACAAAAGATAAAAAGAGGACGGAATCGGGAATACGAATTATGACTTTTGAACAGTAGCACACTACTAGTAATATGACGGTGGTTGTCCATTCGTTTGAAGTGTTTTATTATTTGATTTTGTCATTTGATTAGGGACTTTCCATTTTGAATTTTCCTCGGAGTTTAGTATTTTTGTGATTTTACTTTACACTACTGTTACATACGACACATCAAAATAAAATTATATAAAGACACTTATAATCCTGGTACCTTTGATAACTATTTAAACCACTAGGTCGATGCCACTGCTGGTGGACGTTTCGTCCCCGAGGGTATCACCAGCCCAGTAGTCAACACTTCGGCGTTGACATGCATATCAATAATGTGGTCATTTTTATAAATTTCCTGTTTACAAAACTTAGAATTTTTGAAAACTAAGGTTTTCTTATCCCAGGCATAGATTACCTTATCCGTATTTGGCACAACATTTTGGAATTTTGGATCCTCAATGCTCTTCAACTTTGTACTTGTTTGGCTTTATAAATATTTTGATATGAGCGTCACTGATGAGTCTTATGTAGACGAAACGCGCGTCTGGCGTACTAAATTATAATCCTGGTACCTTTGATAACTATTTTACTATGTTTATTATATTTTCATTTGCAGTCAATCGAATGTCAACATTTACCTTATTTTAATCAACGCTGCATCTGTACTACACAACAATGTGTTTTTGGTCAATTTACAGGTATATACATTATTATCTATTCTTGCTTTTTTAGGTTAAGCATCATATCACATCCTTATTTTCATATTGTTTTGTTGATATTGTGATTGCTATAAAAGAAGACTTGTATATTTGTCAAACATATATGTTCTATTAACACCACCAATTACGGTCTGTACGTGGCAAGTAAATGTCAACACGAAAATCAAAATTACATTAAACGAATCTGACGAAGTATGGTTTAATAATGGAGTCGCAATTATTGATTCTGTTCTCCGAAACTGATACTTTTACATTCTAAAGTATACTTGGTGTTCATTTTAAACCCTTCTGGACGACTTGAGTTCAATGCTTTTATTGAGTTTATTCCCAGTTGGAAGATTTGAGCTCAATGCTTTCTTCTTGTTTCTACTTGAATTAAACAAAAAAATGTTGTACAAATTTCCGAACGCGAGAAGAAAATTATCGACAAAAATTTGTCCTGTTCATTTTCGGAAGGAATACAAAAAATATTTCCTTCAATAATTTAAATTCAAATCAATTTAAAGAACCTTTTTGAGGTAACATATTTAAGTTACAATAATTTTCAAATATATTTTGTGAATGAATTATGTTATGAATACTAAATATTATGGAGAAACAATATCTTATCAAAAAGTGCTTCCCTTAACTATTAGGTAAGCTAACATGAGGGATACTAACTTAAAGCTGTTAACTAAGTAAATTATTACAGCAAACCCGGCCGCATCCACTTGTTTGTTTTTGTTTTTGTTTTTTTTTTGTCATCTGATGAGATAAGCCTTTTTCGACTGATTTTAATAGTTCGCTCTTATGTTGTGTTGTTAAACCACTGTCCCAGGTTAGGGGGTGGGGTGGGATCTTGCTAACATGTTTAACCCCGCCACATTATTTATGTATGTGTCTGTACCAAGTCAGGAGCCTGTAGTTCAGTGGTTTTCGTTTGTTTATGTGTTACATATTTGTTTTTCGTTCATTTTTTTTTTATATAAATAAGGCCGTTAGTTTTCTCGTTTGATTTGTTTAACACTGTCATATCGGGGCCTTTTATAGCAGACTATGCGATATGGGCTTTGCTCATTGTTGAAGGCCGTACGGTGACATATAATTGTTAATGTCTGTGTCAATTTTTCTCTTGTGGACAGTTGTCTCATAGTCAATCATTCCACATCTTCTTTTTTATAATCAAGATAATGTTACGTTAAAAAAATAATAATTAATAAAAGTTGATTGAATTCAACGAACTCCAAAATGAGTACGTCTGGTTTCGTCGGCGGTGTTATTTAGCGTCTTCTACAAGAATTCACTAATCATCTACAACGTTAATTCAAAATCAGTCAAAATGCAACACTCGGGAATATTAGACTTAAAAGTTGAGAAAGAATGAAAACAAATTTTGAATATTTTTTGCATAGTTAAATGAACAAGGATGAAACACAAACGCAATTGTTTTTCTTCCTTATTTGTCACTTTTATTCCTTGATCAGTTATTTCATACTCCAATTGCATCAAATGATTACCAAATATCTTGATCGACCGTATTTTGTTCATATATCGTAGTTTCATATAGTTCCAAGGGAATGCTAATTACATTTATTTTTCTTTTCAACAAAATCTATTCCATATCCCAATATTTATTAATGACAAAGATTTTCACTGCACATATATTTTTAAAAACAAATTCATCATTGTCATATAGCCTAAGCGTGTTAACAAAAGTAAAGAAGTCAAATAAGACAATCGTGATAAAGAGGTTTATACAAGTACTAGGAAAAAACAGTATACAATTGGCTATGTGATTTAAAATCATAATCTAAACCGTCCCGTTTGTACTGAATGAACGATGAAGAAACTGCCAATGATTTTCCATCAATCACACATTCTGTATATAACAAAACATACATGAATACTATTAAAGTTTGACGAAAAGAAACACTGCCATGGTACTAAAATATCAATAGCGGTTGACCAATGAGTTGTTTAAGATCAAAGTTTCGTCTATGTATGGCTTGATTTGTAATTGTATTACTTATTATTGTATTTTTATGTAACTATCAAAACATATTCCTACATATATTATTTTATTTCCTTGCTCTGATAGCACCAACAACCGCTGCACCAACGACAGCTCAACCAACCACTGTTCAGCCAACAACTGCAATGCAAACAAACGCTCCAACCACAGCTGCAATGTATAATTCATCATCAGCAGCTGCAGTTAATACTACAAACCAACCGACAGCTTCACAAACAAACGCACTAACAACAGCTATGCTATCAAACTCATCAGCGACACCAATGCTATCGAACACATCGACAATACTGATGATGAACTCAACAACAGTTGTACCATGTATGTGTTTTCATCTAAATATTAATTTGTTAATCTTTTGCAGAGTAATAGTAAGCACAAAAAGGTTTTTTTCCCCTGTAGAATGAATTATATTTAAACTGTTCGCATAAGTTTTCTTCTGCAGCAAATATCCGTATCAGAATAAAAGGACATTTTGGTAGAATGATGTCGATTAAAATAATTTTGTAATAAACTTGTGTTAATTTGAATCGTTCCAAATAATTTTCTCTAGCTTTTCGTTGTGTTTTTATGTTTTCCCATTGTAGTCACTAAATGACAGTGGAATTTATCACCATTCAGTTGCCTATTTGTTTTCTCTGCAAAATTTATTTCAAATGAATAAGGGATAATTGACACTTAACTAGCTGTAAATATGGAGTAAGAAGAAAATTCCGTGTGCTAACTGTATTATTTATTCGTGTTGCTCGTTCGAATATATCGAAATATTCAAATTATAAGTAATTTATAATAGCCATAGATAGCAAGCATTAAAGAAATATAAACTGTCAATTCATTTCAACAGTCAAGTTTAAACCTTAATCAAATTTGGCATTGGCTATCTAAGTTCTGGATTTAAAATCAAATATCTTAGATACTTAATATAACAAAGCACAATTTACTGTACAAAAAAACAAAATGATTTTTTTTAATTTGTCTAGCCGTTTTATAAAAGTGCTAGTTTAATTTTAAACAGTATTTAGATAATTTGTTTTATACATGTATGTTTACATGCATGCACTGGTCTGTCGTCAAAAATGTCAAGCTCTGCATCTATGACAAATTTTTTTTCTGATTATTGGTAGCTACTACCCCGTCTTGTGCTGACGATGAAGATGCCAATTTTTCTTGTGTGATGTACGAGATGATGTATAATCTGTGCACTGCTGCAACGGGAACCTTACATTCCATTGCACACAAAAGATGTCGTTCTTATTGTAAAATATGTACAAGTAAGAAACTTTCTTTGATATAATGATGATTATCTAACCAATATAATTATTTAATTGATTCAGGGATTGATCATGTCTCCTTAACGTATACCACTGTTATTTCGGGGTTGTTTGTTTGTTTGAATTTGTGTCTTTGTTTTTAAATTTAATTGAGTAAAATAAATTGACTTTATTTGAATGCTATATGCAAAAAAGTGCTGATCGTTAGTAATGAGATGTCGGTAATGTCGTTGTCGACGTTCCATTCTGATTTTATAGAAAGAATGCTATACTTTTTCAAATTGTGAAATTCTAATCTAATACCATCTGCCATAATTTCATAGGCGGCATTTGAAATTTGAAATGTGTATTTCCAGGTTAAAACGACAATCTTATATAAAAGATGATGTGGTATGATTGACAATGAGACTACTGTCCTGAAACGAATTATTTCTATTATAAAAACGAGTTCCTTACAATAAAACTTTATAAACAAGGTTCTTTATTGTCAAGTTGAATTCATCTTTTCGGACGTATTACCGACACCTCTGTGATTGGCTATTTTATGCAGTGTCTATGCATACCATAACTTTTTTTTTACATTGGTTTTGTTTCCCTTCTTAAATTAATGACATGTGTTATACATGTTTGTGAATACATTTTATTTGAAATGTATAATTAATATTTATGGAAATTATACAATAATAAAATAAATTTTTCATATTTTTCAATTATAGGTGGTGGTAGCACATCTGGACCCATAAGTGGTAAGGACAAGTTTAGTTATATTTAGTTAATAAATTAATTTGAGTGGCTAGTTACGACAATGAAAATGGCTTACAATATAATTGCGTAATATACTGCAGAAAAGGCTTGAAGATGTAAACCCTAAATAACAGCAAAAACGTAAGTAGCCAAGCAAATGTAAGAATTGAAGATCGATGAAGTACTTTGGTCACACTTAAGTGTGATTGTCCGTGTAGAAGTGCGATGTTCCTCTCGTTAATGTCCCATGGTTTATAAGTCGCGTGATTGATAGTTTAGATTAACATATAATGTTCAGTTATAATCAGAGTTTGATCTTTTATTATAGGATTAAACAAATTTGTTTTAGGGGTTATTGATGAGTAAACCGGGGCAATTAACTCACAAACTGTACAGGACTTTTATGTTAAGCTTGTGAGTTAGAGAAAAATGGTTTATAGAAGTGTAAACTAAGAGAAAAATTCTAATTGACCAATCTAAATCACGTATTTATAGATATGCAAATCATATAAGAATTATAAGTAAGTATATAAATATCAAACATTCAATATCTTCTTCAGTTGTAGTATATAATATAGGTGGTCTCTCTTATTCCTTATATGCACAGCTTACATGTTTCGCTGATTGTGTGTCGTTTTGACTAACCAAACAGTATTCGCAGTATCAGGTTAATTTCAACTTTGCATTGAGGACTAAACATACAATGGCGGATGTTTATCTTGATTGTTTTAAATAAACATACAACGGCGGATGTTTATCTTGATTGTTTTAAATCAAACAGGTTTAGCGAAATGCTCCTTCGTAAAGAGTTTTTGACTTCTCCATCGACATGGTAACATGAAAATCATTAAAGATATAGTTTATGTAAGCCATCGCACTTCATCGTAAGCAACATCGCATTTCTACGTTGCTATCAACAAGATAGAATCACAATGCCATCATTTCATTATGGCGTGATAGAAAACGTACTTGTTTTTCTTTCTTATAGTATAGAGTTGTTTTTAATTTATGTGTCATTTTGTCTTTTTCGGTGGCTTTCTCCTAGGCAACAGGTTCACTCTTCTCTTGTTATGAAGTAGCATTCACTATAATATAACTGCAGGTTAATAAACTCTTAAAAATATGTAAATATAGCTTATGACTACGAGAAAACAAATACGAAGACTGCTGTTCGTCAAAAATATCACAAAAAGAATCGTCTTTATTATCTTAATTTCAATTTACTTTTGTAGAAAAAGCTGAATAAATATTCAATTGTATTCCATTCGTTCCGTGGTTTTATTGAGAAGAATGTGTGGTTCTGTCAGTTTTACAGACTGTCATCAATTTTGATGAAAAAAAAAAAAGGTTTTGTTATTTTGTGTTCATACTTTCCTTACTTACAAGAAACTCTCGAAAATGCCTCAAATTATGTTTGCATGATATAGTTGTAATATAAAACAAATCACATCCAACCTAAACTATAATATACTACGGGAAACATGTTAAAACGTGACAATTAGGTTCCGAAACGGATTAAATCATTGTAATCTTTATACATTATTAGCAGTAAGCCTTCCTACACAAGCGACCTGTATCGATCATGACGTCAGATGTTCACAGTATCAAGTCAATATCTGTGGTGCTTCTGTATCCCAGGCTTTTGTTATCTCCACATGCGCTAAGACATGTAACAAGTGTGCTGAATATTTTGGTAAGTTACATTTTTATAAATTATACGGAGAATAAAAGGACGTCATCCTACTTGGGGTTTTAATAATTTGCTTGAAAACGTAACACTATAATGAAACAAGCTCATACAATTTGTTTTAAGTACATGTGATATCGAATACCCGAACAATATTAAATTCACTTACAAAATGTTTAGAATATAGCTTTATTATCTATCACCTGCACTGAAGGAGATGCTAAAGCTTCTAAAGTGACATGCAAACTCACAATTTAAAAGTAAACTGACAACGCCATGGTTAAAATAGAAAAAGACAAACAGACAAAAAACAGTACTATAAAACATAGAAAACCAAAGACTGCTCAACTAGTCACATAGTTATTAATGTAGTTGTCTCATAAAGATGAATACATGTATAAACATAAAAAAACACCTTTAACCATTAATAGACGGATACGTTATTACATAATTTTATTTAGGCTGATTCGGTGAAGGACAAGCAAAATTGTCTTGTGATGGAAACTGCAACACAAAAAAAAAACAACAAAAAAAAAAAACAACAAAAAAACAAGCGTATTTTAAATATGTTAAGTCCTGCATGAGCATATGTTAAAAAAATAGGAAATGGGTTTTAACAACAAGAACTCCGAGTCGTTAATAGCTATAGCATTACGAGAAGATAAAATCCAAGTCTTTATCAATTCAATAAATCGATTAAATTCGTATTATCTTAATTCATCCACGAATAAAGGGATTTCATATATAATGTGTATACCTCTGTATAAAGATTCTAGGTCATTTTGATATTGATGCAAAGGTAATTAATCAATACAATTTATAGAATTTATTCCTGAATTATAACTATAAATTTAAAAATGATATCTCTTACAGCTTCGTTACAGGTGCAGAGTAAGTAGTTCGTTTTCCTTATGTTGAAATATTTCTTACATCAAGGAAACCATGAGTATATGTCAAAGCAACAGCAACCTAATAACACAAATATCAAAAACACATCTTGTAGTGTTTTAGTTTTTCATTGTGCATTTGTTCTTTCGTTTATACTGATGTTTTGGTTGACAAACTGATATATTAAATTGCTCATTAAAAGCAAAAATCATGTAATAAGTGAAATTCATTCGCCGAAATCATATACTGGGACACACGTAAGGGATTGGGCCTACACAAACAAAACGACATATGTAAGTTGTTTTATTAAAGTTAAAAATAAAGGTTCAATATAGTAATTTGATTCCTTTGGATTCAATATAATAATTATTAAATCTACAAGAACAAAAATGTTTGTATGACTACCTTTTTTTGTGATTAGCAGCCCCTACCACAACAGCTGCACCAGCTGCTCAACCAGTAGGAACAACGGCAGCAGGTAAGTGTTGTAACAAGTCCACATGTTGGTATAAATATATTTCTTTGTCACGTTTTGTTGACGCAAGATAGATAGTCAATTTAAAAAAAAACGAACTTATACGATGACGTATAGTTGTTAATTTCTGTGCCATTTTGGTCTTTTGTTTAGAGTTGTAACATTGTGAATCATACCACATCTTCTATTTTGTATTTATTGATGTGTTACATATTGTTTAGTTAAATATTTTGTACATACATTAGGCTGTTAAGTTTCTCGTTCGTATTGTTTTACATTTGTCCTACCGATGAGTTGTCTATGTGGTATGGGCTGTGCTCATTGTTGAAGGCCATACGGTAACCTATATTTGTTAATTGCGGTGTTATTTGGACTCTTGTGGAAAACTGTCTCATGGACAATCATACCACATCTTTTTTTTACATTAGATACCAAAGCGCGATAAAGTGACTGCTTTATTATGTTTGTTTTATAGAAAATGTGTTATAAACTTTCTCGAGAAGACAGGAAATCGTAATATTTTAAGTGTTTACCGGTTGAAAAAAAATAATAACAAAAAGACCTTGCTAATATTTTTCAAACCTCTCAGTGAAAAAGTTCCTTAACTTGATTCTTATATATAGCTAAACGTCCATTTAAATCAATTAATGTTTCTTTTTCTGTCTTTATGGTTTACAATACAAAACGAATTGGAGAAAATTGTGATTGTCTTATAATTCTAAATTGATTTGGATATTGTTCACACACAAAAGTACATGTATGCTAATGATTTCTACCTTTTATAACCATACAACCTTGTTTTCTGTTAAGCATACTTGCAATTATCACACGTATATAGATATGATCAAAATTATAAAAACCTGCATCCCATAAACTTTCATTTCATATTAACCTACAAGATGCCTGACTTAATGAGTAGACGAAACTCGCGTTTGGCGTATTAAATTATAAGCCTGGTATATGTTGGATAGAAAAATAAAAATAGAACAATTATAAATTAAAAAAAAATAAGCCTGATAACTACTAAAAATCAAAATAAATACAAATAGCATTCTTAAGAAAAACCTACAATTTCAGTTACGCATACATCTAAATCTAATTATGCATGAAGAACAAACAAATAATTTCAAAATTATTATAAAGGTAATCAATCACACTATACATTTTACCTTTATTTCCTGACAGCTCCCTCAACACAGTCTATAACATGCAATACATGTGGAGATATTGACCAATTGATCCCCTGCTACAGTAGAGATGTATACGGTAACAGTTCTACCTCAGTTTGTCCTGCTGGATATGATTATTGTATGACAGATGTTTATCAAGATACCAATGGCAATACAGATGTATTTAAAAGGTACAATCTTTATTTTGATTCAAGTATTATGGTTTTAGTTTGACCTTAAAAGAACTAAAAGCTGTCTTGGTGATTCCCATCATTCGATTTTTCTTAGCAATTCTGTTTGGTATTCGAGTAAACAAAATAACATTGAATTTAGATACACGAGTGAGCACATGCACTAAGTAGAGGAGGTCAACATATAGCGCCATGATATACACAATATCAGTTGAATAAAAGAAGAAAAGGAGAATAAATATCGTAATCAACAGGTTATGTGGTATAATCTTTATTCATATCAGAAAGTGAATATACTAGTATTTTATTTTATAGTAACATACATGAGGTGAATTATACATGTGTTGCCTTTCTTTTTTTTAGGTGCGTAACAAAACAAGTGTGCGACTCTAAATGGACTAATGATTCTGCTACTTATAACTACTGTACGCAATACGGAGTTGTCAACAATCCTAATGCGCATGAATGCCATTTTTGTTGTACAGGAGATCTATGCAATGTCAACATGAAGCCTTCATCTTCCTCGTTAGTATAATAACGTCGAAGAACAATATATATACATGTACAAATATAATATCTCAAATAAAATGTTTAAAATAAATTTTTCATACCGTATCTTTGATCTGTTAATTCTTATGGTTAAGTGACCGTCTATTTTTTAAAGAAGATTTGTTTTCGTAATTGATTGTCACACCAATACAAGGTCTCGAAAATTACACATAATAATGTTATTTGTTCATTTATCTAAAACTCATCAAGAAAATTAGAATCCTACCCCCCCCCCTCTTGACAAAGCTGGACACAGATTCCTGTATGAAACAATACAATCCATATGGAGTATACACGGAATATGGTAGAAAAATTGCTTTGAATTCCTACCAGAAAAGAGTGATATTCTAGTCAGACATTAGTAGGAATCCACACGGAAAATAGCAGAAAAATTTAAATTAGCAGGAATTTTCTAGTAGGAATATTGTATAATTATTGTATATTCCTACCAGGGATATGCAAATTAGCAGGAATAATTTAGTAGGAAAATAAAATTCCTACTATAAACCTAGAAGTTTTCAAAATTCCCCCCAAAAAAAAAAAATTTCTGGTAGGAATCTAAAAATATACAAAATGTAAGTGTATATTCACAAATACACAACTGGGTCAATGATAAGTTTGAATCTCAACAACAAAGAACAAAGGAAATTCATGGAATAAGTTCATTTTTGAAAAAATGGACTTTATGAAATTTATCAGGAAACTGCAATAAATGCAAGCTATAAAAAAAGTGTTATACATAAACATGTAGATCTATATTAGTTTAATGAACAAATAATGAGTAAGATTATGCATTATTGTTGAATAAATTGAGTACGAACTTTTTTTGGTAGGCAGATAAAAAAAATCATTTTGAATGTATAAGAATTACCTTCAGTCTTGATAAGCCATATTTTCCTACATTTCTATCTTGTAGTTGTGTAACCCTAGCTTACAGTATTGTATTCCAACGCAACTTTTCATTCTTTCCCCTCTTTTTGAATTTGTGAACTGGAACTTGCTTGCATTTAACATTACTAAATGTGTGTCATTAGCAAACAGGAATCCAGTTCAAGATAATTTTCCAGGTAGAAAGATTTTCTGGTAGGAATTTAAAAATTAATTCTGGTAGGAATCTTAAACATGTAGTAGAAAAATAGATAATCAAATCAGATTTTCCAAGAAGAAAAAAATCCATATAGACTTTTAAAATTTCACCTAGGTAGTAGGATTTTGGAAGTAGGAATATTAAAAAATCCAGTCAGAATTTTGTTCATATTCCATGTCCGACTACTTTCTATATGGAATCTTTGAATCTAGGTGGATTCCTACTTCATTCCTACTAATGTCTAGGTGGAATCCTACTACTTATTTCGTACGGGTGGCTGTTCATTTTGAATACTTGTTTTCCATAAAGATACTTAATTTTTTAAGCATCTATATTTCCATGTTTCTATTTTTCAAAGCGACAACAACCCGACAATCAGTATTCACCTCAAAAGCTTTCAAAACCTTTAAACAGACTTATTAAGAAGGGATATAGTTACGATACTGATGTCATGTCATTAAAGATGGTATGCACATTTTGGCTTTAATATTGATTCACTTATATGGTCTTTGCATCGGAACTAAACACATTTATTTGACAAAACAGTTGTTGGCATGACACGGGTTATGTTCTTTTCATATATTTTATGATATTATGATACTAAACCCCTAACGGGAGGGATTGTACCTGAAATGCATATGATGAAGACATAATCTTTCAATCATATTTTTTAGGTCTGGAGCTGGCATGTCAGTTAACTGCTAGTAGTCTGTTGTTATTTATGTATTATTGTCATTTTATTTATTTTCTTTCGTTACATCTTCTGACATCGGACTTGGACTTCTCTTGAACTGAATTTTAATGTGCGTATTGTTATGCGTTTACTTTTCTACATTTGCTAGAGATATAAGGGGAGGGTTGAGATCTCATAAACATGTTTAATACCGCCGCAATTTTGTGCCTGTCTCAAGTCAGGAGCCTCTGGCCTTTGTTAGTCTTGTACGATTTTTTATTTTAGTTTCTTGTGTATAATTCGGAGTTTAGTATGACGTTCATTATCACTGTACTAATATACATATTTTGTAAGTGGTCTGCTGAAGGACACTTACGGGTGCGGGAGTTTCTCGCTACATTGAAGACCCATTGGTGGCCTTCGGCTGTTGTCTGATCTATGGCCGGGTTGTTGTCGCTTTGACACATTCCCTATTTCCTTTCTCAATTTTATTCTCAATTGTTTTAAAATTTTATTTGAGCTTGGCTGATGAAGAAAGATCCATAAGGGAACTTCGATCGGTACAGATTAATAGAGTGTTATTTGCCTAGTCCAGACAATAAAAGGGGTGTCTTTAGATTTCTCTTTTTCCTTCTATTTGGCCTCTTTCTGGTTGCTATAGTGATCTTTCGCTTTTTTGCTAATGGTGTTTCACAAAGATGTTACAGCAATAGACGAATTGCTAACTTAAAACATATCATTTCAAAAATGCAAATGTTTTACGACTGAAATTTTCCTTAAACACAGAGTACAACGTGTACTACAAAAATAGGTTTGGTTGCAGACATTCAGTTCGGTCACATTTTTGTACAATTAAGGTCAAAGGTCAAGCCTTATATATGAATACTTCATCAATTCAAACAACACACACGCCATTAAACTGTGATAAATTCAGAAAACTTCTCTAGAAGGAATTTATCACAATAAATATAAGAAGATGTGGTATGAGTGCCAATGAAACAACTCTCCATTCAAGTCACAATTTGTACAAGTAAACCATTATAGATCAATGTACGGTCTTTAACACGGAACCAACTACAAGCACATTGCAAAGGATGTCAAAACTAAAAGGCTGACTTTTTGTAAGAAGAGCTGCCATTTCAAATGGCTGTTATTAAATTCGTGTAAATACATTCCCTGTCTGTTGTTTCAATTCACGGCAAAAAAGTATATATCCAAATTCCTTATTTTCAAATTCAGATATATTTATGATACCCTAGCCTGTTATTCAATAACCAATATTTTAATTTAAGCTTGCATCTGATAAATGAACTCTATACTAAGGCAACCATCCAAGCTAAAATGTCCGTTTCATCTCAGACATGTCTTAATTGAAACAGATGGACAAATTGCACATGTAAGTTTGGTTATTGACAAACGTTATATTTTTCCCAATATCCACTCTGTATTTTTCAGTGGTATTATGCCCTCGGTCTAATCGTAATGTGTTTAACTCTATTTATTGAACAGTTCAATGAATGCATTTTCATTTTATGACCTGCTCATTTACAAGAGGGTGCTTTCAACTCATATCTTTTTACCAGTTTTATGTTGACAACCGACTGTAACTACACAAATGTCATAGTTACCATCAAAACAAAGATGAACGATGCAATGTGACTGAGGCTCAATAATACAAAAAACAATCAACCAAAACAGTCCAATCTTTCAATTTATTTGTTTCCTACGACCTACCTTGGAAATGTTAACAAATGCTGCGGTCTACATTAATGTATGCATTGCATGAGACATCTAATTGTCGCTTGATCCAGTATTGCTACGTTTGTGTTAGGCGTGATTATCTCGTTTTTCTTTTCTTTCGGTTTTTGTACATCGATAACCTTCATTTCTTCGATTTATAGTTGGTCAATGTCAATTTGAAATATTTTCCCAATTATGAAATGCATACGTGTATGATATGAACTTATCTCAAGCAGACCTCGATTTGGTTACTTTAGCATCAAGTAACTACTCAATGCTTGAACACAT
Source organism: Mytilus galloprovincialis (assembly GCF_965363235.1). Lineage (NCBI taxonomy): Eukaryota > Metazoa > Mollusca > Bivalvia > Mytilida > Mytilidae > Mytilus > Mytilus galloprovincialis. The sequence goes on along the minus strand of NC_134839.1, from coordinate 29,092,858 downwards.
TTATGGCGTTTTCAAATGTTGTAAATGTTTTAGAAGGTATTACGATTAAGTATACATGTTATATTTCATTTGTATTAAGAATACAGTCAGGTAAACCGTATTCTTGCTTTACATTCGTCTAGCGAAGCAAAACATCTTATCAACGAGACTCTATTATTTCCCAATTATATTGTTCGTTTTTAAACGGATTGCTAATTTAAAAAAAAAACAACATTAGACTATGTAAACATCTTCTGGTACAGGTAATGTTAAATGAAATAGCAAATAGTTATAACATTATTGACTGTAACTTAAAGACCACACAAATGTGAACATCTGCCTGTGGATTGATACTCAGCCTGACTATATATAAAGGCTTAACACATAAGATATATCAAATACATTGCGATTGTCTGTGTCTATTACTAAAATGCATAAAAAATTTAGCAACACGGTAATAAAGCAACCTTATTTACCTTTTGCTCACCAGGAAATATGTTGCTTTTTAGAATTAACATATATATTGGAAAGAAAGGTAGTGATAAAATGGATATGGTAAAGAAATAAAAGGAATATGATAAATAAGACCTATTCAATATGACTTTTATGATGAGTTTATATACAAGCACTGGATCGATGCCACTGCTGGTGGAGATTTATTTCCCCGAGGATATCAACAGCCTAGTAGTAAGCACTTTTGTGTTGACTAGATTTGTCATTGATATGTTCATAATAATAAATTTACTGTTAACAAAACTTTGAAGTTTTTAAATACTAAGGCTTTTCTACAGCAGGAATATATTACCTTAGCTGTATTTGGCAAAACTTTTAGGAAGTTTTGGTCCTCAATGCTCTTCAACTTCGTAATTTATTTGGCCTTTTAAACATTTTTTATTCGGGCGTCACTGATGAGTCTTTTGTTGACGAAACGCGCGTCTGGCGTAAGTGTAAAATTTTAGTCCTAGGTATGTATGATGAGCTTATTTACAGGTGATTCTATATTTTTACTGTTACACTGTTGTCCCGGAGAAGAGGGGGAATCTTCATGTGGATAGTGTCAAACATATTACATCTTCTCTTCGTTGTTTTATCAGAAGAGAAAGTTTATGAAAAGCTAACTTTTACAATAACATGTTTTATAACGATTTGGGTTCTTTAGTTACTTTGAAAGTAGAGACGAAAAGAAACTGAGTGGATATTCAATCTAACAAATCAACGACAAATTGACAGATCCATGGCAAAATAGAAAACAACCAAAACAAAAATTCAGAATAGTTACCTCAACATGGAAAACCCTTAATAATCCACAGATCTTGTTTTACATTTGACATCCATCTTCGACTGTAGACAAGGTTTATAAATTATATCAGTCATAAGGTATGAAACAATACTGGATTAGTAATTGGCTATTATTCAAATCTAAGACTTCCTGGTACAGCATTGGTCACATACTTTTTTAACACTGAAACTCGACCTAATATGAAGGTTTGAAGTAGAAAGACCTTATCCATGACAAAGGATAAGCAAAAACGTTTTCGGCATAAGCTACACATACATTGCCGAATACAAATTTAAAAAAGCACGTCAAACAACGCTCAAAATTCAAAAACTAACTAGGAATAATTCAGGATGCTCCGGAAGATAAGAATAAATATTTGACTCGCGTTGCTAAATAAAGAAACTCGACCACGTCTTAAGTGGATCAATAAGTGAAAATATAATCGGATTTATTTTCTAATGAAATTTGAACTAGTTAGTAACAGCGATTATTCTGTTTCGTGTTTGAATGTATAAATACTCTGCCACGTCCTGTTTATTTGTTTTGTCAGGTGTTTTTTTTCTGTTCTGTATAGATCTGATAAGTTAAGCCCTGATTTCTATTGTTTGTTCTTTTGTTATACTGTAACACCACTGTTCCATGTTTGGAAAGGGTTTAAGCGCTGAGAAACATGTTCAACCTTGTTACATCCTCAATGTGTTTGTTCTTAGTCAGGAGCCTGTAATTCATTAAATATCGTTAGTTCATGTGTGACATAAAAACATTGGTAAATTGTTTTGGTTTAAATTAGGGTGTTGTTTATCTCAACTGAATTGTTTCATATTCTTCATATGGGGGCTTTTTATAGAATACTTTAAGTTATGAGCTTTTCCAAATATAGCTAAAATAGTTTGATTAAAAAGAGAAATATGGTCGCGTGGATAGAAGGAACATATTTTTTTTTTGTAATTTATACAACATAAAATGTCTGCTGTAAAATTTCTTGTTAAGACATACAAAATCTGTTACATTGTGTATTTTTTTTTTTTAGAATACTCAATTTAGTTCTTTCTGGAGCATCTGGGATTATGCCCGCTTTTTTGTCGGGTCCCATGTACCTCAATTGATAGTTTTATGTGCAGTTAATCCTAATGTTGTTTGTCCATTCGTTGTTGTTAAATTGAACTCATTTTACTGAGTGAATTCTATCTATTAGTTGCAATTCTGTAATCATAGACTCTGCAACTTGCATTAGATAATCCTTTTACCAGAAAAAAATGTTCTATTTTTACTTAAAAAAATATTTCCTGAAATGAACAGTTCACATGCATGACTACTTTTTGGAAAATTCAACATTCTTATGCTTAGAAATTCTATAAATGAAAACTTAATATACAAGAATTCTGTACTATAATTTAATTTGCTATGATTCTTCCTGAGGGTTAAATTTGGTCGTTATCCAATGGTGCTTATACTGGTACAGTAACAATAGTTTTAAACAGCTGTGTTTACATAGGCTAACCTTTGAGGTTTGAATAGTTATTGTTTCTATCATTTGCTCTAATTCATAGTCAAGATTACGTGTCTTTAGCCTTGTCATAGATAAGTTTAAGCCAATGCGTGCAACACTCCTATGTAAAACTTTATCTTACAATAATACACGTATATTGAGACTTTGGAAAATGTGGATTTTCTTAGGAATAATTCAGTTTTCTTTTGGTAGGATCAACTGTTCATGTCTTTGTTTATATATTTTATTTATACTTAAATTGTAATAAATGAGTTTTAAATAATATAGAAATGAAAGTCAAATTTTCACGCATACTTGAAAACCTTCTAAAGATATTTAAAACATTGCTGTATATCATATTTGTTTTGTTCATTATTTTGTGTGTAAATCAGGCTGTTGATTTTCTCGTTTAAATTGTTTTACATTTGTTATTGTTGGGCCTATCAGACAACGCAGTTGGGTTTTTCTTATTGTTGAATGCCTTTATGTGACCTACAGTTGCAGGTATCTGATGGACATTTGTCTCATTGGCAGTCATACCATATCTTCTCATTTATATATATACAATGAAACGTTATGAAACTGAAAACGCACTTAGTGCAGACGTCAGGGACATATTCATGTTACCACATTTAGATTATATTTTCCCGTTTATACCTCAGTGCAGACGTCAAGGAGACATCAAAGTCACCACATTTAGATTAGATATTTGTCTTGATACCTTAGTGCAGACGTCAGGGACACATTAAAGTCACCACATTCAGATTAGATATTTGCATTGATATCTTAGTGCAGACGTCAGGGACACATTAAAGTCACGCATTCAGATTAGATATTTGCTTTGATATCTTAGTACCTACGTCAAGGAAACATTAAAGTCACCAAATCTTAAATATATTTTTCCCTTGATACCGTAGTGCAGACGTAAAGGAAACATTAAAGTCACCACATTTAGATTATATGTTTGTCTTCATACTTTAATGCAGAGTTCAAGGAAACATTAAAGACATTCAATTTAGATTAAATATTTGCCTTGATACCTTACTGCAGACGTCATAGAAACATTAATGTCACCTCATTTAGATTATGTTATTGCCTTTATATCTTAGTGCAGACGACATGGAATTATTAGGGTCACCACATTTATATTAAATATGTGCCTTGATACCTTAGGGCAGACGTCAGGTTCACATTAAAGACATCAAATTCCCAGATAATCGTGTTACCTTTCGTTACCGTCACCATCATGAATTGTATCAATAAAAACAAAAAATGACAAAATTCCTAAAGACTTAATTTTTCACGATTAATCTTTTTATCTTGTAATGATTCATTGATGTACGAATGTAAATATTGTTTAAATGCAAGTATTATAATTATTTAGATTTTAATTTCAATCTTTCAGCTCTACTGGTTAAGGCAGGAGGAGGAGGAAACCATGCAGAACATAACATGTTTTGTTTGACTTCCCAGTGTTATCATGATGAAGTAATTTAACATGTCAGATTTTTCAAATATGTATCATGATAATTTTATAAATACTACAGTAACGACATGATTGAAATGGCACACATCATATTATATGTATTTCGAATACATTGTTCGAACTTTGTTGTTAAAACTTGCACAGATGATTAGACACAAGTTCTTCCAAAGTTATCTCCTAAGGAGCAACATATATATCAAAAGAACGAATGTGCCTGTCCCAAGTTAGGATCCTGTAATTCAGTGGTTGTCGCTTGTTTTATAGCTGACTTTGCGAAATGGCCTTTGCTCATTGTTGAAGGCCGTACGTTAACCTATAGTTGTTAATTTCTGTGTCATTTTGGTCTCTTGTGGAGAGTTGTCTCATTGGCAATCATACCACATCTTCTTTTGTATATATAGTATTTTTTTTGATTGAGTTAAGACGTTTCAATTGATATTTTGTTTTGTATCTTTTTTATGTTGTGATGTTACACTAATTTTTCAGATAAGGGTGAAGATTGGTACTTAAAACGTTCAAACCCGCTGATTTGCTTGCACCTGTCCTAAGACAGGAATCTCATGTTCAGAATTTGTCCTTGTTGATGTGGACGTGGTTCATACGTGGTTCTCGTTTTTTATATAGATTAAACCGTTGGTTTCCCCATTTGTATGGTTTGATGCATGTTTATTTTGGGCCATGTATGGCTTGCTGTTTTGTGTGAGCCAAGGCTCCGTGATGAAGACCGTAGTATTGTTACTTGGATGAACAAATTGTCGCATTGGCACTCATAACACATCTCTTCTTACGTCTATGTAATATCTTATCGTGACAATAATTAAGATTTAGAAATCAGTGTGTAATAGGTTTAATCTATCATTTTTTACATAGAATAAAATGCTGATACCAAGTCAGGAATATGACAGATGTTGTCCATTCGTTTGAAAGGTTTGAGCTTTTGATCTTGCCATCCGATGAGGGACTATACGTTTTGAATTTTCCTCGAAGTTCAGTATTTTTGTGATTTTAATTTTTACTTTTTATAATACATCACAGACAAACAGCACAACTGATCTCAAGATTACTACTAACCCGAAGTTGAATCTGACAAAGAGACCAACATAACAGTATTTTTGGTGTTGACATTACATACAGTATTGTTAATCATAATGACTTATAAACACTTTCCCGATAAGTTACAAATCAAGAAAAATATCTATACAAAGTATACAATATACTATAAAAATAAAAAACGTGCATCCATATTGCACAATCCGAACCAACCCGCATCAGGAATGCTAAAGGAACTTGGAACATTTTGTTCTTTTCAACATATTGATATAACATTAACGGTATCATTTCACTCCTCCAGAGTCTTTTCATTTCAATGTTTTCAAACACTTGATCTTCACCGTAAATTTTCCAATTAAACATCGTGTGCGCGTAGTGTGTGAATTCCTTGAATATTTCAATAGTTGTGCAAATGAGCCAATTGTCTTATCTTATTTATCTATTTTAGACTTGAATGCTTCTTTTGAAATTTCATTGGTATGCTTTTGCGATGAACGATGTTCCCCCGATACTAAAATTTCGGGCGCACGGTCAACATTTTAACACTCCTATGCCATTATAAAAAGAAGCATATGTTAATTTGTCTAAGTAAAATGCCTTCTTATTCTTGATCCGCAAAGAAATAACACAATAGTGTTGAAAGTAACGTCATACACAAAACAATAAATCAATCATATACTTTATTTCTTAATAGGTTTGCAGATTGCACAACACAAATGGACATCTCAATGGTCAATGCATTAATAAACATAATGAACCATATAAAGTAAGTATCAGAGAATATGTGGTTGTAAAACTCGAATAGTGAACACGTCGCAGAATGAAAGAGAGAGATTTTGAATTAAAGAAAAAAAACATTGTTTGTTCAAAATTATTTTTTTATTTATGAAAAAAAAAGCTGTCGTTTATAATGGGTTCGTTTTGATATTCATGAGGAGAGGTAGCACAAGGGCTGAATAATTTATATAGCAAAAATACAAAACAAAATCACATTTTATTGTGTTGAAAAAAACTTCAAATGATGAACAAACTGCCTAAAAAAATATCAATACTCGAACTGACGACTAAGTCTACGGTATTTAATTTTACGCACAGCATATATATACTTTTTTTGCAGACAATTTTATTTGAAATATTACGACACCATCTTAAGATAGTCTTCATGTTTACTTATGTGAGGTGTAAATTTGCTAGGCGACTAAATCATGCATCAGGAGACATGTACTAAGTCGACAAATCCGATCTTCTTCTATCTTTAGAGTTTCCTCTTTTATTTGTGACCTTGTTTTTTATCTTCCTATTTATAACCTTTTTCGATTAAACTAACTTATTTATTTATGTATGGTAATAATGTTATTATTTTTTTAAAAATAAATAACTAATAGCTAGCCTTGTCTCGGTACTAATGAATAAAGTCAACAGGAGTTTGCTACCGTTAAAAAGTCATCAATCGATTTAGAATAAATAATTCTGGGTTACAAACTAAAACGGAGGGGAACATATCAAAATATAAGAGGAAAACAACGAAACAACAGAACAATGAAGTGCAACAACAACAAAACACGACTTACATAGAAATGAACTATCAGATAACAACTACTGATATTGCTACAAAAACCTTTAAAACTCACTCGGAAGAATATGTGTGTGTATGTGTTTGTGGTTTGCAAATAAAAATATTGGGATAGAGTGCATTGAGTTAATTGTTTTTCAAACAAGTTAATATCTGCACAACTTCTATCTTTATTAAAAGCAGGCGGATCATGATGGATGTCCACACATTTTAGGCAAGGGCCATGAGTGTTTCTGCAATAATAATGATTGTGTGCAACAGACACAAGGTATTATTGATGTATACATACTTAATAGAAAGTTGTATTCCTTGTAAATCATGCTTTACGTTATTTATGTGCTTTGGTTAAGCTAATTACACGTATGAAGTTTTGTTTTTTTCTGATTGTAAAAGGTCTTACGGCTACCTATAGTTGTTAACATGTTTGTAATTAGGTCTCTCGGTAGAGTTATCTCGATGTCAATCATACCACTTCTTATTTTACAATTTGTATTTTGTGTACTTCGACTCAATTTTATGGGCAAAAAAAATAAAAGTTGATCTATATGTATTCTACGCTTATAATCAAATACTTAGATGTAACGTGGCTAATCAACGATCTACATTTGCAGCATTTAAAAAATTGCAAAATACATGTGTCAAACAATAACGATATTGTCTCAAGAATTTATAAAAATATGTAAGTCAGTGACATAATAGTAAATCATATATTCAAGTGTTGCTCTACATGTAAGTGCATTGGAATAAAACCTTAAAGTAGATGATGTGTACTCATACATGTATATCATATAGACATCACAAACGTGTTATTAACTAAAATGTATCCGTTTCGCCGAAACATGTTCATTTCATTCCAATATATACCCAACTGATTTAATTCTATCAAGATGCAATAAATGTATAAAATTAATTTTCACTGAAATATATATACATGATGCGTAATATTAATTTCTGTTTTTTATGCAGTTGCTTTTAGGAAAAATGAAAGGGAATAAATCAAAAATAAAATGATCTACATACATAAATTTATCTATGCTTGTTTCAGTTTTCTGCATACGTCTGAATGTCAGATTTGATTGTCTACTGCTTACACTTAGTTCAATTGGAGATGACACTTTAGTCGAATACGGTTAAGCAAGTGACGAGCATAGTTAAGAAAAAAATCGAGTATCGTTAAGACTCTATAAATATTCAAATGGTCACAATCATGTCAAGAACAAGTTCAGATTCGTTGGAGTTCAATCGCTTGAAATTTATACCAATAAAGAATGGTCGAGGAAAAAAAATACAGTTGATACCAAATTCTGCTATTTGCGGACTTGTTTGTTGTGTTGAGGGAACACCATTTTATTTTTATCTATTCTTAATTAATTATTATAGTGGAGTACAATTGCTTTATCACATAAAAAGATTGTATTGTATTGTATATAGCAGATTGCATTCATATTGATCATGATTTAATACCAAAAAAAGCCCACTACAATGTTAACTAACAGATGAGAATGAAACTCGCGATTAGATTCGGTCGTTCATGGTACAATGTACCTACTTTAATCATACTTACAGCAGCGACTGGCCAACATACTGTTACTACAACTAATCATAATGACCTGGTGTGTGGTGATCACGTGTGTCACGGACATCAGGTACGTATATATAATATATACTTTCAAATATCATCTGTAACTACCGGTCAATTTAAATTATTTCTTCCAACTGATATTGCATGTGTAAGTATAACGAAAGTTATTTAAATTAAAACTTATTAGCACCGAAACCTCAACATAATTGATTAAGATGTTGAGATTTTGTTTGATTATAATTTGCTAATTTCGTTACCTTTTGTGAAGATGTACTGCAAGTGTAAAAAGCTATATTGTTTCCAAAAAAAGAATGCAAATATAAGGTTATATATAAATAAAGGCATCAGTAGTACATCGCTGTTCTAAAGTCATAAATCGATTGAAAGAAAACAAATCCTCGGTTGATCTTTAGCATGTAGATATTGCATCGTATGGTCTATGAAATGAAAAAATCGAAATTTATTATGTGAATATTTTTTTTTCTTTAAATACATAAGGCTCAAAAAAGATCATGAACAATAGACATGAACATAAAAAGGCATCTTAGCTTTAAAACAAAGTACACATGTACGTTATATCTTTTATTTATATAGTATTGTATCATTGAAGAAAAGAAGGACGGTAAATTGCATCTTAAATGTGCTGATGTACATGTAAGTACTTATTTTCACTTCTGAAGTAAAATATGTTGTTTCTCTGATGTTTTTTTTTCTAGTTTTAAGCTTTTTACGATCCAAATCAAGATTTCGCAGAACTACTTCAATTCAACCCGAATTAAACTACCACTTTCAAATTTAAATACTAATAAAGGCAACAGTGGTATCCCGCTGTTCGAAATTCATAAATCGATTGAGAAAAAAAAAACAAATACGGGTTATAAACTAAAACTGAGGGAAACGCATCAAATATAAGAGGAGAACTACGACACAACAGAAACACAACATTAAAATGTAACATACACAGAAACGAACTATAATGTAACAATGGCTATTTTCCTGACTTGGTATAGGACAATTTTAGGAAACAATGGTGGGTTGAACCTGGTTTTGTGGCATGTCAAACCTCCCGCTTTTATGGCAAATGTTAAATATAACAATAAATGACAACATAACATGACAGGACTACAATAAAAATAAATGGGAGAGCATATAGGACAAAGAAACACACGAATAATAGCTAACAACAGGTACCAGGTTTAAAATTTAATACGTCAAACGTGCGTTTCGTCCACACAAGAATAACTAGTGACGCTCAGATGAAAAAACTTCGAAAGCCAAAACAAGTACAAATTTGAAGAGCAATGAGGACCAAAAGTTTCCAAAAGTAGTGAAAAGTACGGCTAGGGTTTTCTGCCTGGGATAAGAACATCCTTGTTATATAATAAAACTGTAAACCAAATTTATCGTATCAATTTCGTTGATCCAAACTTAAATCTAATAATTGAACTGGGTGATTAATTATCTCCACCACAACACACGAATACAACAGTAAAAATAGATTTACAACTACACACGTTAAGACATTTGACAAAATCCGATAAGAACTTTATAAAGAACTATATTTTTAACTAAATACATGAATTTTAGATAGAAAAGTACCGCGACTCGTCTTATAGCAATGCGAAGTAACACTCAGCAAAACACTCATAATCGGAAATAAGTCACATTTGGTAATTAAAACATCAGACGACGTAATGACAAACCACAATCTAACACGTGGTAAAAATGTCCGTCGTAGGTATGGATAACGACACATCGTATGGATCAACCAATTCGTGATTGTGTCCGTAAAATTTACGGAGTGTCTTTTTTTTTTATCTGTCCTATTTATAACTTTGTTGGAGCAGTTTCTGCGTTAGGAGCACACTCCTGTATATGAAGTCCGTATGGAATGAAAATGCACGAGAATAACGTATGAATTGAGATATGTAAACATCATATGAGGTGGCAGAAGGTTTGTTACTGCTGAACAATGGGAAATTGATAATTTGGAAGTTGAACTCGTCCCGTTTATCATAGATTTCGTGTGAAGTCGTCCATCTGTGTCAATATTGAGAAAAAAATTGAGAAAAATATGAAGGTACGAAGTAGTCCTTCTAGTATCAGTAGTATTCTTTGGTAGATTCAGTGTGGTTTTTCACAAAATATAAATTATTGTAACACAAAACAAGAAATTTGTGTCTACGATGCCCATTTTATAGAAAAAGCTCTGTTTAATGAGATGGTGAAGTCGATCTTTCAACTGAGCATTGGGAAATGTTAAATGATAGGTAACGCAATGTTTAAAATAACATATTGCATGGTACATTTTTACGCAAGCATTCATTTTTTTTAAGATATTGACAAATAAATAGATACTTCGACGAAACTCCTAGTGTATGACTGTGTCAATGTCAATTTGCAGATATACAATAATCACAAGTCATGAGCATCTGGCCTTTGTTAGTCTTGTATATTTGTTAATTTTAGTTCTATTATGTTTTGAAGTTTAGTATGACGTCCATTTGCAATGAAATAATACACGTTTTGTTTATGGGCCGGCTGAAGCCCGTCTCCGGGTGCGGAATTTTCTCGCTGTGTTGGAGACCCACTGATGGACTTCGACTGTTTTCGGGTTGTTGTCTCTACTACACATTTACAATTTCATTTCCGTTCTCAAATTAATTTGATTAATTTGTTAGCTGTTAATTAAAGTATCTACCCGGTATACACTTCGAATATTTATTAGTAATTATTAGTCAGTTCAAATGAATCACAACAAAATTAACTAAAGATAGACTGATAAGTATTTGATTGGTTTGTATTGTATTCACAATATGCAAATAAACGAACAAACTCTTAACAATTATCTAGTTTAATTTATAAACATTCAATGATATGTTTAGATTTCAATAGCATTACTCGTGCACTAGTTAATAGTAATTTTTTTTCTATTTTATTTTGACTGTTAGAATATTGCAAGTTCAAGTGAAAATATTTGGAATATAGTAAATAAACTCATCATAGATACCAGGACTAAACTTAGTATACACGCCAGATGCGCGCCTCGTCTATTAAAGACTCATCAGTGATGGTCGAATCCAAAAAAGTGTAAAAGGCCAAATAAAGAACGAAGTTGAAGAGCATTGAGAACCAAAACTCCTAAATTTTTTGCCAGATACAGCTAAGGAACTCATAACGTAATGATGCCTGATTAGAATTTTGTGGATTTTTGGTTGTATTGCCAGCTTATACTTATGGCAATGGGTAACACGCTTTATCCAAAAATTAAAAAAAAGACGTTGAAAGGACATTGCGTTAAACTTGTATTTAAACAAGTTTTTTTTCATTATTTGATTGGTTCTATCTTATATCTTTTATCCCTTGATTTTAGAATACACAGCACTGTCTTCCAAATCTGTTGAGCCTTGGATCTTCGTGCTTTTGCGACACTAGGACATGTGTAGACCATACTCTTATCTCCATTGTTGCAGGTATATTATGTATTATTTAATAGTTCATTGTGTTTTCTAATTGTCAATCAGCAACTTGATATTTATGAGTGATAGATAGATTCTTTAAAAGCTTAGATAATAATATCCTCAGGCTTGTTCATTACAGATATATTCGGCCATGTTTTTATAGAATGCTATCCTTCCTTTCATGAATGCTAATTTGTTGCCCCAACAAAATAAACTTTTTGTTACATGTTTTCTTTATTTATGACATAACAGCTGTTAATGTTATAACGTCTCGATTTTCCCCTAATATCCACCGTTAAATCGTGTGGCAAAACTATTGCAGACAAGAAACAACAACATTGTTTTCTTATACATGTAGCTATAGATATAAATTTCTCGGTGTGCACGTACTTTTCTAATCCGTTATTATTCAATCCGTTAAGTTGAAGGTAAATGCAGGAAAGATTTTTTACAGAACCAAATTTTGAAATTATTAGAAATTAACCGAACACAAAACAAATGAAAAAAAATAGGTAACTTTACCAAAATTTGTCAAATCCGTTCGGTCATCCATGTAGAAAATTCAAAAACTACGATATACCGCTAACACAATGTTTTAACCATTTAATGAAAAATATGTAGTTCTTCAGGGTTAATAGCGAAAGTGAAAATTGGTATAGTCTAGTTATATTTTCCTTGAAAACACATATCTTTTTAAAAATATATATATATATATATATATATATATATATATATATATATATATATATATATAACTTCATATAGGTATTTAAAGTCAGCCCAATGCCTTCGACAACTATTTAAACAATAATTATCACATATTATATATTGATTCACGTTTCTTGTAGGACACCATGTTGCAGGCCTTATTTGTTCAGATCATGATGATCATTCTTGTCATGCAGACCATGTAAGTATGAATATGTAAAATTGAGAATGGAAATGGGGAATGTGTTAACTTTATTAATTTGTTTTATAAAATGATGAAATTATCGATAATTAAGGGGTTTTAAAATAGAATTCTGAATCTTATATAAGTCGAAAGAGCATAGTGCTAACATATGATCAAAAAAGATTTCATCGAAAGTAGTCCATAAAAGACATACGAATGTAAATTAAGAATATAAAAGTACAATGATAACCATCACTTATTAATAATACAGTCATAATGTTACAATCATAAAGTCGGGTTCAAATGGAATAACATCACGGCTTATTTCAGTAAAGATGAGACTGACATTTTTTGACAATAACCCTTCACGTTTTTAGTAAGAATAATGGAGTGATTTTTTCAAATATGTTATCGGTCCCATTCTCCATCCCATACAATGTCAATGTGAGATCGCAGTCGATGTGATTATCTCCAATAGGTATGAATTCACAAATTTTTAAAGCGTTGTTTTGATTAATATTTGCTTTTTAGTATAATTTACGATAGTGACTATAAAAGAACAGCCACGTTCTGACTTATTGTAATTCCGCCTCAAACAGTTTGGGTTTTAAATTATATCTAAATCTCAAAAAGGAGAGTTTAGAAAGTTATGACTATCATAGCTGTTAATCATGTCAAAACAGTTCATGATACCCTTCGGAACAAATAGTCCAACAAAACTATTCTCAACCAAGTGATAGAGAATACAAATTACACTGTATAAATTGGTTATACTGACTTGCTTTCCTTCATTTAACTTATCCGTGAACGTTCAAACTGGAAACATCAAAAGCTATGATCGTATAAATATTTGAATACTTGTAGGGATACAAAACCAAAATGAATCCGAAAAAGTAAAATCTGATTAATATACTTCTGCCTCAGGAATTTGGAACCTAAGGCAAATGATAAAAGTAAAAAACGTAGAAATTAATTAAAAAACAATATAATTGTGTCTACACCGTAGCACCAAAGTTGAGGTAGTAATACCTACGGCAACTTTGGGTATATATCTCCTAATAATTACGATATTCCCGTGCTTGTATTTCCTATCATGATTTCCTTGATCATCCCTTCGTTAAATTTACGGACGCCATCAATATTGGTTGACCGCTATAGAATAACCGTTTCACAGCTAATATCGGATATGTTTCTTACGTCGTAACTACAATCCCCTTCCCTTTTCATGAATGTCACCTACCGAATCATACTGTTTATGTGTTTTTTTTATAACATGAGCAAGATAATACTGTTTGAACTATTTTAATTTACATATGCATAGACCAGACCAAATGATTGTGCATAAAATGACTTTCATCACATTTACCCAATAAGCCATTGCAGCTTCTAAATTAAATAAAATATTATAAAAGCAGTAAAAGTATTGAATTTAAGATAGATGCTGAATAGATATAGACAACGTAAATTTTCAAGTCAAAATAAGATTTCAAACCTCCCCTATACTCTAGCAAATGTAAACAAGTTTAACTCAAAGGTTTTGTATTCTTTCTAAAGGTAATCATGCATATAAAGACAATTGCATTTCTATGATATACAATTCACCTATAAGTATTATATAAATTTGGTTATTTAAACATTTCTTATTGATGATTATTTTCTAACAAAGTTGAATAATACTCCAAAAAATAATATAGCATGAAAACATAGACATCTTAACCAACCTTTAATCTAATTACCATCTTTGTTGAGCTGATGTAGGCCTTAAAAAACAAATAAAATTGAGAATGGAAATGGGGAATGTGTCAAAGAGACAACAACCCGCCCAAATAAAAAACAACAGCAGAGGGTCACCAACATGTCTTCAATGTAGCGAGAAATTCCCGCACCTGGAGGCGTCCTTCAGCTGGCCCCTAAACAAATATATACTAGTCCAGTGATAATGAACGCCATACTAATTTCCAAATTGTACACAAGAAACTAAAATTAAAATAATACAAGACTAACAGAGGCCAGAGGCTCCTGACTTGGGACAGGCGCAAAAATGCGGCGGGGTTAAACATGTTTGTGAGATCTCAACCCTCCCCCTATACCTCTAACCAATGTAGTAAAGTAAACGCATAACAATACGCACATTAAAATTCAGTTCAAGAGAAATCCGAGTCTGATGTCAGAAGATGTAACCAAAGAAAATAAACAAAATGACAATAATACATAAATAACAACAGACTACTAGCAGTTAACTGACATGCCAGCTCCAGACTTCAACTAAACTGACTGAAAGATTATGATTTCATCATATGAACATCAGGCACAATACTTCCCGTTAGGGGTTTAGTATCATACCATCATAACATATATGAGAAGAACATAACCCGTGTCATGCCAACAACTGTTTTTAGAATAAATGTGTTTAGTTCCGATGCAAAGACCTTATCAGTGACTCAATATTAACGCCAAAATATGCAATCTTTAATGACTTGACAACAGTATCGTAATTATATCCCTTCTTAATAAGTCTATTCAAAGGTTTTGTAAGTTTCTGAGGTGAATACTGACACCTTTGTGCTGTGTGTTAATCTGTATTTAAACATGTTAAAAGAAGTATAGCAGAAATGAGAACCTGCAATGCCATTTCAAAAAGGAGAGGTCCACAAAACATGCCTGAAGATAAATTAAATGTCATCAACCAACAAAACAGGTGAATAACAATTGTGTTGAAAAAAGTATGTCGACATTATATAGGTGTTTAAATTGCTTTATCTACAAGTTCATGATTTATTACAAACAACATGATGAAAGTGGACCACACGTCTGTCGTTAAGTTGTAGTTAACTGATAATACTATTTGTTATGACGGAATTTAACCATAATAAATAATTGGCTATTTTTATGATTGAAGAGAATGCAAAGTGTTTACCTTAATTTGTAAATTATTCGTTGATGTATATGTAAACATTAAATAATTTCATCTGCATCTTCAGGTGTGTGAAATCTCGTTTGACAACCATGGAATTAAAAAACATTGCGGTGAGGGAAAGCATGTAAGTGAAGATTTATTTGAAATTTTTGATCTCAAATGTTTAAATCAGCATCAGTTGTGCTTCTGTTCATCTGAAATAACGTATTTTACTATTACCTCAATACCTGGATATTTTCTCACCTTCAATTCATCCTTTCTATCTTCTCTCATTAATACTCTCATAATAGTACAGTGGACAAGAATATATACTGGGGTACCTGTATTCCTTTGTCAATAATTTCACAAATAAACCAATCCTTTTGCTGACTGTGTCTTCAATCACATTATTCATTTTGCAGGAGTTTTTTCCCATAGTTATAAGAATCAATAATATATTTAAGAAATAACAAAAAGCGTTCGGTGAAATAGAGTGAACAATTATGATGATACCAAAAATTCGAAATCACACAAAACTCAACAGCCTTTTTATCACAATTTTGTCGGCTTATCGCAAGTATGTTTCTTCAGTTTTTGAAAGTATTTACCCAGCTTCCAATCTGCTAGAGTTTAAATAATTTATTGACAAGAGAGAAAGATTGTCACATTTAACAGATTCCTAACTATTTCACTTTATTTCCTCACGATTCAACTAAAATATGTTGGCGAGGCATATTTACACATATGAAGATACTTTTATCAAGTCATCTGTCAAGCAGTTTGAAAGGGATAATTGAATGCCGATTCTTTAACACAATGTTTCTCCATCCCCTGTTTATCTGAATAAGATAATGTTTCATTATTACAATTTCTTTTTATGTATATAAGTGATAAAGCTATTTATGTGTTATGCATATACAAACAATTATATAAATAATTATGATAAAATATGGAAAACCCACGGACGTAAAAAGTGCATTCTTAGTATTTTATTTAACAAAGGTCTTAATTTTAATGTTTCTTTTGTGTCGTAGTTCTCCTTCTATATTTTATGTGTTTCCCTCACTTTTAGTTTGTTACCCTGATTTGTTTTTTATCTCGATCGATTTATGAATTTCGATAGCGGTACACTACTGTTGCCTTTACTTACACAAATAATTTTGCGACTGTTTCAGATGACGCAATGTACACAGTTGCCCATCAACTTTCATGAGAAGTGTTATTGTACTACACAATCATGTGTTTTTGGACAATTCAGTGGTAAGTATATATAATATAATCTGCCTGGTGCAAACTGATCAATTTTGTGTGATTTGAAACTTAAAGGTATCCCCCCAAAAAATATCTCTTGAATAGATGCTCGACTTTTACAAAAAAATAGATATAGGAAGATAATTCTGATTACTTGATTTTGACTTCTAACCATAAATCAGTATACTACGGGGAAACCTGAGCGTAAATGATGTAAATCAAGACCCTAATATCATTATATTGTATTATAAATAACCGATGTGCTAATCTCGTTAATCGATAAAGAAGAGACAAATCATCGTAACAAACAATAACCGTGTGTGGAAAGATCGTACATCGGTAAAATCACAATTCAGACTACTTTACTAGTAACTAAATATTATATAATATTGCTTAAAAAGGTCACCAGCATTTGAGACGAAACTATAGCGACACATTGTCATGTTGTGTCGTCGTTCGTTTCACTCTTTTGAATCAGTAATTCTTTGACAAATGTCCTACCGAATTTAATCAATCACGTTCTTCTATAATTTTGCAATCCCGGAACACTTTTAGAAGTTTATTCATCGTCCTTAAGGTTTTTTTTTCAACAAAACACTGAGCAATATTTGAAAACGACAGGCAACATACGTTTTCAAAGAAAGAATCACAATTTTGCATTGATAAAAATCAACAGAAACGTATTGATTGCGTCGTACGTTTCACGTCTTTCTGTTCTGTTAGCACACCTTGTCATCTTAAATACCTCCTTATTTCAAAGATCAGTCTTTACCAATCATTTCTTTTACCTATACCAAACCTATTGCAACTAAAATTTTCAATTACAAACACTTTTGGCAGGATCTCAATATTGACGACTTCAAGTCTAAACTTCCGGATTGCACTTGTTCTAGTTCCCAATTCACAAATAATCCTGCTGGTCACGTTTTAAACTGTTCTATGTTCTTTTGGAATTTCAACCAAAGATAAAGAACTGGATCTTTCATCACTGTATTGGATACCTAAACTACATAAATGTCCTTACAAACAACGGTGTATTGCTGGGTCTTCCAAGTGCTCCACGAAACCTCTTTCGAAATTATCAACATCTATTTCATCAGTGATAAAAGCCGGACTTCAAAGTTATTGTGAAACTGCCTATTCTAGAGGTGGCGTGAATAATAAGTATGATGTTCATAAGTGTTCATATTGCTGGTTTTTCCAAGTGCTCCAGGAAACTTCTTTCTAAATTATTAACATCTATCTTATCAGCAATCAAAGACGGGCTTCAAAGTTATTGTGAAACTGCCTATTCTAGAGGTGGCTCGAATCAGATGTGGATACTTAAAAATTCCAAAGATCTTTTAGAGTACATACACTGTACAATCTAACTCTCTTTCATCTTGTAACAGTATTAAAACATCTGACTTTTCTACTCTTTACACAAGTATTCCACATTCCAAACTAAAAGACAAATTAAAAGAGTTGGTATTGCTTTGTTTCATAAAAAAAAAGGCCAACGTAGATACAAGTATCTTGTCTTAAGGAGGGATACATCCTACTTTATGAAGGATCACTCTGATTCAAACAAAATATTCTCTGAATCCGAAATTATCAAGGTGTTTGATTTCTTGATTGACAAAATATTTGTAACGTTCAGAGGACGTGTTTTTCAACATAATGTCGGTATTCCAATTGGAATCCATTGCGCTCCTCTTCTTTTACTTTACTTTCCGCTATATATAGATGATGTTCTCGCACAAAAAAATCAAATTTGGTGACTATGTTTTGTCAACATCATGGAATTGTATGCGACTATCATAAAATTGAGACGTTGATCTTGCTATAAAATAAGGTTTTATCCACGATTTCTTTTTAATGAGCTTTTGTTTTTGCCATTTGATAACAGACGTTTCGTTTTAAATTTTCATCGGAGTTAACGTAAAGCAAGCAAGAAAAAGAAGCATAATCAAGCAAATAAGAGTAATCAATTAGTAATAATTAAAAACCAACTGTCCAGAGAACAAAATTCTTTCCACATCAAAGAAATTTTGAAAATAAGCTAATTTCTTCAAACTTATGCGATAAATAATGGATTAATGTACTTTTGAGTGAAATAAGGATGTTTTGCTACTTCCGGTGAATTCAAGGTCACTTCTGGGCTTATATGATAGCTTCTTCCACACTACTTTCAAAAATATATAGTTTTAAATACTTTAGCATGTAAAACAGGAGGTAATTAGCCACTTCCGGTCTATCGAAAGTTACTTCTGGTCATGAGTGAGAAATTTATGTATCTGTGTTACTAAATATATGGATTCTGAGTACCTTTCCATGAAAAAATTGCAAACATAACTACTTCTGGTTGTATTTTTTTCTAGGTCATATGTCACTTAACCTTTTGTAAAAGGTCATACTGCTTTATAATGAACCAAGTTAAAGTTATAATAATTCACCTGATAATTAGACATTTCAGGGGCACTTACTCCTATATTATTCCATGAGATTGTATCAGACCAAATGTAACAAATCTTCATTACCATAGAGCAAAAATTGTGCACTTGTTATTTTATATATATATCGTTAAAAGTGTTGGAGAAAGTGCAAAAACAAGGAAAAAGTCCAAATTTGGAACTTGACCTTGACCTTTGACCTTGATCTCATTTCCTAAGTTAGGAACTAGGGGTCTCAAATTTAACTATTCTAGGGTTATACAGTTAACTGTTTTAAGTTAAAAGAAACATACCGACAAATATATTTGGTAAAGGTAGATAGCTCTTACAAAATTTCATTGAATCGCTTCAATCCAAATTAGACCAAACATTCCTGAGAATGTAACGAACAATTGAGAAAAAGAATTTTGTCGATATCTATTTTTGTTACGAAGGAGATGCACACATTTGTTAAACAGTGATTAGGGAGATAAATCTTACAAAGATTATTGTTATCAGCTTAACAGGGAAAAATTTAAAAGCCCATACACTATACAATACTATATGAGTAATATCTAAGCGACATATTGCGAAACAATTATTTATCGCAAGAACAAAATTTGGAGGACGAAAAAAAATAAATAATAAAAACCAATTGTTCAGAGAACAATTGTAGGTCTTTCCATATGAAAGATATTTTGAAAAGAAGCAAGTAACTTTATGCTAATGCGATACATGAGAGGTTTCGATATTCATTTGAGTGACATTAGGGAGATATTTTGCTAATTCTGGTAAAGTACATGTCTCTTCCGGTTCGTATGATATCTTCTACACTTATTCCAAAAATAAATAGTTTCTATTTACTTTTGCCTTTAAACCAGGAGATAATTGGCCACTTTCGGTTGATCAACAGTCATTTCTAGTGTTAAATGATAAGTTTATGTATCTTAATTACAAAATATATGAATTCCGTTTATTTTTTTTATGAATAAATTGCAAAACTGGCTACTTCTGGTTTTCTCAAGGTCACTTTCGATTGTAATTTTTAGGTCATATGTCACCCTACCTTTTGTAAAAGCTCGTATTGCTTCATAATGAACCAAGTGGAAGTAATGATCACTTAACCTCATAATTAAACATTTCAGGCACATTAACTCTTATAAGATGCCATTGAATTGTTTCAGACCGAATGTAACATATCTTGATTACATTAAAACAAACATTTTGCACTTGTTCTTTTATAAGTATCTTTAAAAGTGTTCGAGAAAATGCAGAAATAAGCAAAAGTCCAAATTTACTCCTGAGACAAACTGTTTTTAGTTGATCAGACTGATCCAGCCTGTTTGATTGACAGTACTAGGGGAGATAGGTTGAAATCCGATCTCACAGATAACACTATGCGGTTAGAAACAGATGACCTTCACTGGATGTTGAAATACACTTTATTATATCTTTTAATTAATTCAACATGACAAGTTGGAATTTGTATTGATAGATAAGTGTGGTAACAATAGCACACTTTTAATGAAAGAAAATTTTACTTAATGTTTTGAAACATGCACATCCAATGTATATTTATTTTTAAAAAATAATAATTAAATCAGATACTTTAGATTGTAAATTAATAAATTAATGCTTAATGCTTTAATGAGATTTTTGTAAAATTAAACCAGATTTCAATCATGAAGACAGCATCATTTACAAATTAGCAATAGAAATTTACTCAAAAAGAAAATTTGTTTAAAATGTTGAATAAAAAAAGTTATCATTAATATAAACTTCATGATATAAATGTTTATACACTCTACTTAATACAATATCATCACAGTCAATAACTTATTTACATTTTATAAAGTTAACTTTGTTTAACAAGCTTTGTCGAGAACACTTCAGTTAAACAGCAACCCATCAATACAAGTATTTACAAAGACAATTGTTATAAAAACATATATTGAGTGTGAACAGAACAAATTAAATGATAGCGTGATTTATATACTTAGCAAATTATAGTGTTTATTTGTACATTAACCAGTTAAAGAAAACACTTCATCAATTCCAATAATAAATATTTACAAATGTTAATGTTTAAAAATACAGTTTCCATCTAATGATCCAATTTCAAATTTTGTCCTCTGTGAAATCTTATTTTGGAGTAGATTGGGTCTGTGCGTTTTTTCCAGATTTGCCTTTCTGTGGTGTTGCCAAAAGTTTTCTTTTTGTAGGTTTACTTTTTTGAACGATAATTTTACTCTGTTTTAACTTAATGGCCAACTCCTTTTCGTCAATAGATAAGAGCAAAGATCTGTTGGAAACAAAAACATCTTCGCCAAGGTTGATTTTTATTGAATTGTCTTGAAGTTTATTAAGACATCCTTTGGAGATGAAGTTTGGAAGTGAAGCTGAGTGGAGCCCTATAGTGGCAAAATAATCTAGCTGCAGTTGAACAAGGTCAGCTAGATTGTCTAGAGCTGACGTTGGTGGCAACCATGTGTGTGGATGCTTAAAATTTTTTCCTGGCAATTTAATTGACAACTGTCGAATTTCGGCAAATGTTAGAGCAATACTGTCAACCTTAGGTGGACAGTATAAAGTGGCGTAAAGTTTTGTGTACAGTAACTTATCAAGAGTGTAAACAACTTTTTTTTCTCCATTTTCTAATTCAGCTGTAAAGGTTGTGACTAGATTTTCCCTAATTTCTCCATTTTTCATTGCAGTTGATAGTAATTTGTCATGTGAAATACTGTGAAAATTTGGCAAAAAGTCATTTCCACCCATTGCTAAAATACATGCCACTAGAACTCCTATCTTTGGTTTGTTAAAATGCTTCTCTAACAGAGATATAATTCCAGTTATATCATATATCTCTGGTTTCTTTTTTTGTAACCATAAAAATACCGGCCATTTAAAAGACTGATCTTCATTTCTTGGCCAGAACATGCTTACGCTTAGTAAATGTATGACCAAAGTGTCAATATCTGCTGATGTTACAAAATTGACGACACATTGTCCATCTCTAAGATTTTCTGTACTTTCTTGTCAAACAACCAGTCTGCTTGTGACATTTCTGCCTCCCCCTTTCTTTGCTTTATACTATGCATCAGTTCTTCTCTGTCGTATCCACTTTCTTTCTTAAAATAAAATCTGACTGGTGTTGCATATAAGTCACACTGGCAATGGTCATCATTCTGGCATTCACATTCAGACAAATATGCTTCACTGTCGATGTCTACTATAAGGTTGTTCTTCAGATCTACATATTTTAACTGTTTAGTTAAAAACTTGCTGATGAGTTTTTTGCCTGGCATAGTAGAAACAGCAGCCTGTTTGCTGAAGTTTTCTTTGCTTACAATTTCATTTTCTTCTTTCAAATGGGCAATGGTTATTTTTTCTTTTTTCTCCCTTTTAAGTCTAGTACTGGCCTTGAAATCATCAGGAGTAAAAGAATACTTCTCTTCACAAATGACAATTCTGTTTAAATTCGGTAGACTGCTAACAAGCTTCTTTATGATTGCATTAGAAACAAACTGAACATATTGTTGTCCAGAGGAAGCAAATACTTTAAATTTTGTGCCAGCAAACTCAACAATTGACAGATTGGCGTTGTTTCTGATGTGAGGAGGGACCATTTTGAAGTCAAGAAACACAAGCTGGTCTTCTTCAGAATCCCCTGATGAACTTGTATGTAAGGATTTTGCTACCTGGCATGTTTTGATTAAGTTCAGTAGTGCCTTTTTTACACCAGGTGATTTATTTGTCGCATTTTTAGACCCATCTGGTTTCAAAACAGCTTGACAAGTGTTGCTTTTGGAAGACAAGGAATCAAGTACACTTCTTAATTTCTTTACTTTAGTTACTCTTTTGTGCTCTTCCTTTTCTGTCTCTGTTACTGGCTTCTCCTTTGGCTTGCATTTGGTTCTACTGACAGTAACACTTTGACCTCTTTTGACACGATTAATAAGCTCTTTTGGTCCATCTAAAGTATCTGTGCTAGGGCATTCTTCTGTTGTCATTCCTAGAAACTCCTGTTGTGCTATATATCTTTGCACCAAATATTTTCCAATATTGTAGGTGTTTCTATCTAAAGTTGTATTTGCTATTGATGGAGTTTTAGAATGGTATATATTTTTTGGTGTGGAGTCTTCTACTGTATTAAAGGCATTTCTTTTCATCATTAGTTTCACAGTTCGTCTCGATGTGTTTTTTGTCATTAACTGAAATTTGGTGTTCCATGTATTTCGATGCTGAGGACTTCACTGCTTTCTTGTCCTCTTTATCTGTGTCATCAGCTAAATCTTGTTTCCCATGTAAAATTTTCTTTCTGACTGTATGAAGTTCATTCTGTTTATCAACAGTAGACATTTTTGGTATGATATTAGTCAATGTAGATCCAGGTCTAATGCATTTTTTGGCTGTTCTATGATCAATTTCTCTGATGCTGTCTAATCCAAAGTTGATTTTGCTGTCATAATGAGGAGATGTGTATAATCGAGTTTTGAAGTTTGAATGGAAATGGCCAGCTTGATAATGCTTTAAAAGTAGTCGTGAGCAAAAACCTGCATAGCTAGAGGCTCCATTCAAAAACGAAAATGGCAACGATGATTTTACACTGGCTAGAAGCAGCTTGTATCCATCTGGTCCACCAATACGTTCCGCAACTGCAATTGCAATTATTTCGTCGCAATGTGTCATCATTTCCTGGTGGAGACAAAATGTTGCATTTCTGCTGCAACTATCTTCAATGTACTTTTTGAATTTTGTTCCAAATTGTTCTTCTAACTTGTTAAAAAGATGCTGTTGAGACATGATTTTCTCAATTTCTGCTGCTTCTTGGTCTGGCAATGATTTGATAAAAGACAGACATATTGCTGTATGCAATGCAGTGGAAAGACGCCAAATATTTCTTGTTGCTGTTTGTATGTTTTCAATGGATAAAAGTTTTGACCATTCTTTTTCATTTTCTTCATCTTTCATATATTGTAAAATGTGAATGAGACCGGCTTCTTTATAGGCTGATATGAGATTTGTTATTATAGATTTCCTCAGATGGAGAACAGGAAACTCTGGAAGAAAGCTGCGATACTTAGGACTAGAGTCCATTAGTTTAAATAAGTTGTTTGCAATTTTGAAATCGGGTGCAAACAATATTCTTTCTTTACTTCCACCATGTTCGGTTTTAAGTAATATGTCATCCAAGACATTTTTTAAAACCATGATGTCATCATCACGTCCTGACGCAGGATGGGGGGGGGGGTGTCTTGTTAATATTGGATTTGTCTTTAAAATGCTGAATGATTGTTTCTGTACTTCTTCTGATAGGGTAGAATCATTAACTTCAGTGTCAATATGACTAATAGCACCAAGCATTTTTTCTATTTCACGAACTTTTCGCTGTCTTCCTCCAGTCTGATTTCATATTCATCCCCTAGGCTTAATGTATCAGAATCACTATCTATAGCAGACAAGTTTGGACTTTCAAGATCTTTGTCGTCGCTATCCTCTATATTTTCTAATCCTGAAATGTTTATATCGTCTATATGCCTAAATATAGTGTGTTCAACTGTATTTTCTTCATCAGTAGGGATTGTCAATGATCCATTCAATTGATCTTTGGAAGTACCAATTTGGCTACTAGCGTCGTCTCTATCCATTTGACTTCCAACGGATAGACTCCCCATACTTCTGTCTAGATCCTCGATAGACATATTGAGTTCTTCATCGATTAAATGAACGGATTCTAATGTCATGTTCAGTTGATCAATTAAAGTTTCAGTCACATCCATATTCTCATTGGCTTGCTTACTCTCTATAATCAAGTTGTTCATTTGCAAATCTTCCCAAAGATCACAAATTGGCCAAGTAGCTTCTTGTTTAAAGATGCTGTATACATGTTCTTCCTCTGGATACAGTTCAACAAATGTCCTATTCAAATCTGTCTTTTGCAACAACCTTACCTCTTTGCAGATACATTCATTTGTTCCATCACATTCCTCTGCATGCCAGTTTTGTACTTGAAATGAATCTCTAGGTATTCCCTTTATGGTTAATGGCAAAGTGCAAATTTGTGTTGTTCTGTTCTAACCAGGCAGTGGATCTATTTTGAACGACAGATGTACCAAATTATCCATCAGAAGTGCTAAATGGCATTGTTTAATGCTGACAGAATGGACACTTTCGTCATTTTCCTCTACAGTTCTGTATATCAAAGGATATTGCTTTTAAAACGTGAAAAAATAACACATTTCTGGATCAGCATGAACTTTCAGTCTTCTATCTCCTGTTTTCTGACTCTGTGTTATACCTAGATGAGATGTTACGTCAAATACAGTTGAAACGCTATGGTAATTGACCAAAAGTTCATCAGTGTTCATGTCTTGAGTTATACCGCTGTAATTTTTGTTCATTTTATGAAGCATTGCCTAAAATGACAATACAATGCTGCAATTTTTGATTTCCTTGTTTCGTTCATTCCACTTATTTCTAAGAAGACATTCTCGAAAAATATACGTACAGGAAGAGGTATGTTCAATGTCCACACTTTTAAAATGTCAAATGTTTCAATATCAAGAGGTTGATCCATGTAAGTTTCAAATATATGGAAGCAGGCTTGACATAGTTCTTCTTTTATACAATTTTCAGATATGTCTAAATCTTCTTCATTATCTATCAGAGCTGAATAGTATATCTGGTCATTTAACTGTTTCAGTTTAATCTTATCTCTGGTGTTGAATCGTGGAGGAACATTTTCTAATTGTTCTGGGAAAGTACCATTTTTGAAAAAGATTACTTCTTTCGTCCATTCAGAATGAGTTTTTTCTATGTGTGATGTAATCAAAACGACAATATCATCTAAAACTGAAATGCTGGGTGTGGAAGAGAGTTCAATGTAAATATGAAGTCCGTTTCGGTGTAGGCAGGAAAGATTGCAATCCACACAGTAAACTTTTTTGCTAAATGATGGCGCTATGTGTGACTCTATCAGTTCAAGTATATCTTTTTCTATTAATTCTGGATTGTGTTTCATATTCCCCTTGACTAGAATACCTTGAAGTGCATTTGAAGCAGTCTTTCTAGCAAAATTTTTCTTCATTGTCTTAACAACAATTGGTCCTATAGTTTCTGCATTTTCTTGTACAGACTTGCATAATTCGTAAAAATTATACTTCTTTTCAATGAGACTTTCAAATTGAACTCGGTTTTTAGTAGATACAGAATTCTGGAAATTCCATTCAAATAATTTAATTCTGTCCCATTCGGTCTCGGAATAATTTTCCTTCCAATTTGTGTCAAGAAATTCTAAATCTGTCTCTTTAATTACAGTATGTATTTCTATTTGGTTTGGAGTGAATACGGTAGCTTTCAATTTTTCATAAAGACTCCAGTGTGTTTTCTGAAGTGGTGGTGTTTGTGATTTACTAGTACAATGCTCAATGACATCATTGCACAGCTCAGCACATACACGAAAATCATCAAAATGAGAAAACAAATACCGAAAAATTGACAAAATTGGAATCCTGGTTCCATCTGCTTCTTCATAAAGCCTATCCTTGTATTTAGTAACCTCTCGTATAATATTCTGCTTTTTTTATAATTTTGGCATCTGAATCTATTTGATTTTCTTTCAAAAATTTTACTAAATCTGTGACTTCTAAATAAATCCCATTGTCATCTTTCTTAAAGGGTAGTTGATCCAATGTTGGTAGTGCAAAGGAATTCTGAAAGAAAATACTTGTATATTATAGTATTTCTATTTCAGAATGCATACTTGCTACATTTTTTTAAATTTAGGTTTTACTCCTCTATTTGTGTAACCTTAATATGTATTCGATTTTTATAACTATTTTTCTTATCAAATATTAATAACTTCTTTTTATTGAAACAATAATGTAAAGACTGTATTGAAAACATTTCACTGTTTTCTTAAATAATACTTTGATTTTCATTTCATATACTAGTCACTTCAAGATCACAGGAAAATCATAAATCTTCATTTTATTGTATTTGTGTGGAAGACCTAACTAAAATCTTGGTGTTACTTATTCAGTCAGTATTTGCGAAATGAAAAACTCTCAATAAAAATAGGGAGATATGGTTTGATTGTCAATGAGA
Organism: Mytilus galloprovincialis; assembly: GCF_965363235.1. Classification (NCBI taxonomy): domain Eukaryota; kingdom Metazoa; phylum Mollusca; class Bivalvia; order Mytilida; family Mytilidae; genus Mytilus; species Mytilus galloprovincialis. Next base: position 29,065,403 of record NC_134839.1, on the reverse strand, counting down.
CGACAAAGAACAAATAAAGTGAATGAACCATCCCAAGTTGTTTGCCTGTCCCTTTTCTTTTTTTTTCTCATATGCATGGAATTTCAGCAGTGCCGGTGGTTTGAAAAGTGCAATGACCCCTCCCCCTATTTGAAAACCATACTTTGAACGGTGATTGTTAGCTATTATAAAACATACCATTTTCGACACCAGATTGTGTTAGCTATGGTCTTTCTTTTAACCCTTTTAAAACCTGTAATGCAGATGCTGCACTCATACCTAAAATAAAAATATTATTTCCCCTTAATTCATCACTATTCCATATATTTTCATAAGTGTTTGTTATTTTATATTTTAATGAAATGAAAAAAACAAATAAAAACAAATAAGAAAGCTAACACATATAAAATTTTTGCAAGTCTATAATCTTCAAAAAATTTCATTACCACTTTAGGTTTTAAAAATAACCGAGAACAATACAGAAAAAAAATGTATAAATACTGTATTCATTCCATAGGGTGAAAAATTGTTCAATAATACCCTATTCATTAATAGGTAATAAAGATGAAAAAAAAACAACAAAAAAAACCACAAGAATATGTCCATAGTACACAGATGCCCCATCTTCACTATTATTTCTATGTTCAATGAACCGTGAAAATGGAGGTATAATCTCTAATTTGGCATAGAAAGTTTGTGTTATTGGGACATGTGTATGGAGGTTCAAGTTGATTGGAATTCAACTTCATCAAAAACTACCTCGACCAAAAACTTTAACCTGAAGCAGGACAGACGGACAAAAAGACGCACAGACCAGAAAACATTATGCCCATAAATACGGGAAAACAAATAACATTATTTCAATTAAATCATGAGAAGTTACCAATTAGTTTCATATTTTCTGTTTTTCCTCTTAAATATTCGCTTATTTCTGAATTACTGAATTTCAGAATTACGGAATTTCAGAATAACCGAATTACGGATAAGGGTAAAACTATATGGCACCGACAACTTCCTTGCGGGGCCATACAAACTAAAAACAATCTTCTTCTGGATGAGGATGCTAGGTCAAATGAATGGTAAACCAGTACGATAGCATATAAATTGATACATGAATCCCCCCTTTTTTTATAAATATATTGATAATAAACTTACCATTTAATGTAATTCGCCCTCTCATTTCGTCTGCAGACTGTTTTTGTACATCTTCATTTTACATTAAATTAGTGGTACAATTGTTCAAAATAATTATAAAAATTATAGAATTATCTCCATGATAAAATAATGAAATATTAACCACAGTACTAATCAAAAGTCTATGAGTCAGAGAAATTTTACAGTTAGGTCAGAGAAATATTCTGTTAGTGTAAAATGATATTCAGATAAAGATTAAAAGATAAATATCAAGTATGTGGTGGCTTTATCAGCAGGTGATGACATATTTACAATCTTATAATTAGTGAAAACAAATAGAAAATTATAGTAACCTCCCACTAAAATAAACTATTGGAGTTTGTCTCAGGAGTAAATTAAGAACTTGACCTTGACCTTTGACATTGACATTGACCTCATTTTATAAGTTAGGACCTAGGAACCTAAAATCGGAAGGTTCAACGGTTATACAGTTGGATGTTTACAAGTTAAAAACACATATATTTCGTTAAGGTACATAACTCCTATAAAATTTTATCGAATCGCTACGATCCAAATTATTCAAAAATTCCTGGATCAGAACAAAAACAATAGGTCTTTCCACGGAAAGGTGGAATTACCTTTTAATCGGAACAAATACAATAGTTCTTTCCACAGAAAAATGGAAAGACCTAATAATTAGAACAAATACAATAGGTCTTTCCACAGAAAGCGGAAAGACCTAATGATCAGAACAAATACAATAGGTCTTTCCATAGAAAAGTGGAAAACCCTTATATTAATAATAATAATAATCAAAACAAATACAATATGTTTTTCCACTGAAAAGTGGAAAGACCTAATAATACGATATGATATAACGGAAGATAATATGTTTATATGTGGACGAAGTATAACATTTTCATCCGATAATATAGTGATAATGGAAATTACATTTCAAGCACATTTAGGAGCGGCTATTTTTTATTTTGAATTTATTGAGCCATAAAATTATTTTTGGACTCTTCACATTGAATAATCCGCGAAACGGATTATGTAAAATGTGAAGAGTCAAAAATTAATTTTATGGGTCAACAAATTAAAAATAAATTATTGCCATTCATTATAAATAAATTTCTAAGAAAAAAAAGGCTCAACGAACTTTTATATTATTTATATTAACAATAACAATATACACACATGTTGGCGTATGAATACTCAACGTCAGAGTTGGCGTGTCGCCATAAAAATTGACAACATTGAAAATAAAACTAATACTTTTAACCAATCAGAAAACAGTAATTACACCAAATTTATTTATTTATACATAATAATTCACCATCATACTTACAAATGACTTTATCCTGTACATGTTATAATCATTCACACTCATATGTTTTTCTAAAATTAAATTTTCTTTGATATAGTTTTTAAGTCCCTCTTTATGAGGTTTTTCCTCTTGCATCTTTGATCTGTATATGAAATACTTTACTGGTAAAATGACTTTATTTTTTTATAAAATTTAGTTTATAGCTAACATAAAGACTAAACATGACTATATTCACATTTAGTGGAATTTCAATATGTGTTGCTTTCTGGTTCTTCCTTGCAAAATGTACATAAATTACACTGTACAAGGTTCATTTTTAAAATTAAGTATGAGTACCTAAAATACTGTGAATAATTCGGTATTGAAACCAATACCCTACAACGTTATTTGATAAACCCTTCCATTTTCGCTCAGCTGCTATTACAGCTGGTATCGGACCTTGATTTAAAATACTATACAGGTCTTTAGAACCTTTGCTTGACTTAAGAAAAGTTAATATTTAAAGGTAACAAAGCTTGTATTTTTTTTTCTTCCTTTCAGTGTTGATTTCCATAGATTGTAACCATTTTGTAATGCTACTTTAATACCATAAAATGTGGGTTTAAAAGTATATCGCCGTTCAAAATTTTGATAAGACAATATATCTCCTTGCTCATCTAGAAGGTCATTCACAGTCCATACCCAATTTTGTGCTAAACTTCTTTCAAAAAAAAAACTGACGTTATTAATTTAAATGTTCTCATTATTCCATATAGATGAAGATATGACTTCCTCAAAATAGCGAGGATTTCGGAGACACAGGCACAAATAACTTCTTTCCAAAAATCGTTATCTAAGTTTGACTTGTTCCAAAATAAGCTAGCTCTGTAAAATGTATATTTCGTGTAGCAGTGAATAATTTGTACCACTTTGAATTTGAATTAAATAATCTTCTAACCAAGATCAATTTTTAGCCCTTGTATAAAATTTCACAAATTAATTATTTTTAAACCACCTCTGTAGTATTCTTGACATAAGAGCTCCCGATTTACATTGTCGGGTTTACCATCCAAAATGAAAGCATAAATTATACTATTTTAAAGTTGTCGTAGTACATTTTCATCTGGACCTAGGATAAATAGGAACAGCAAAAATCTTGGATATTATAAATTATTTCAGCACCAACAACAATTTCAACCACTTCTAAACTGACGACCGCTAGACCAACAATTGCTGCATCAACGACAATCCCACAAACAACTGTGCAACCAACAACGGTCCAATCAACAACTGCACAACCAACAACGGTCCAACCAACAACGGTCAAACCTAGCACTTCAGTGGCAACAACTGGCATTCCAACCATCACAGTAGCTTTAACAAACACTTCAATTATCCAAGCAGCTTCGTCTATTCCGACGACCACTGTTGTAACAGTTGTTACATCATGTAAGTAATTTTTTTCAAGTTATTTGTGAGTCGTGCATATCTCTTTGTAGTCTTTTGCTAATTTTTCAAATTCTTTTTCCTTCGACGAAAAGCTACTGATGTATTTATCATGTATTTTGTATTAAGGTAGATGGGGTGTCTAAATTATAATCCATAGAATTTCTTAATAATTTGCCAAAAAAAATAGTTTATATCCTGCTTGTTTAAGAACATTAATAAAAAGAATGGGTCACCGGACTTATTTTCACACTACAGGTTGTGCAAAATTGTCAGATTTTGTATAGATTATGCATGGAAAACCCAATTTTCGGTCATAAACGAAAACTACACCATAGAATTTTGAGATAAAATATAAGAAGATAGCTCCAATAATATTCTTTCAGATAAGAAGAAGAAAAAATAGGGTCACCGGACTCGTTTTCTTGCTACATAATAGAATGGGTAAATTCCTAACACATTCTATTGTAAAAGTAACACTGTCTGAATTATCTGCCCTTGCATTTGAGTTGTCTCCCCTTATTTGGCAAAGTTTGAAAAAAATGAATCAAACAAAATTATTTGTTTTTTGGTAAAATACAACCCTAAATATGATAAAACATGGCATTTTCTATATCATAATGAAATATCTTACACATGAATTACCTACTAATCTCAAAATTTGCACATTTTATCAAAAATCTAGACCTTGTTCTCGGTATTTCAAAATCCAAAATGGAGGAAGACACCCTATCTACCTTAATATGAAGTTATTGTTAACAATAGGTAATCTTTAAAAAAAAATTACTACAGACTATAAAATGTTCAGATAAAATGTGTTTAATTGAAAGAACGACCTGTGTATGGTCATTATCGTTCGATTACCGGTCTTTCATTCATCAATTATGACACCTATCTATGTGTTATACGACTAAAACTTAGAATATGTATTATCTATAATTAAGAAAAATTAAAAGGATTTGGCAATTTACTCTGTTTGTTTGCATGGATTGGGCAGCAGAATATTTATAATCCTAATCTTAAGAAAACATTGATGACTTTGACAGTCCCTTTGGTATCTTTCGTCCCTCTTTTGTGACCGACACTTTCGATGATGAACAAGTATTGACTACACTGCAACTACGTTTTGATTTAAGATAGCCTTCTTCAGCTGTTTGTTGAAAATACAAGAAGTATTTGCTGTTTTTCATAAACATTGGTTGTATATTCCATTAATTTTTAATTCATATTGGTACATTTTAGCAACAAATAATATATGCACTGATGATGAGGATTCCAATTTTTCTTGTGTTATGTACGAAATGATGTACGGTTTATGTAATGCTACTACTGGAACACTGTTTAATATTGCTCAAAAAAGATGTCGATCATTTTGTGGAATATGTGCAGGTAATTCAATATCAACATTTATAACTTTGGCGATGTGTTTTAACCTTAGTGATGTTCCAACAAAAAATTGTGTTGTTGTATTTGATTGAATTATTTATTTAACTAATTTATTTTCCACCATTCGTAGATTTTAACATAGATAACAATATATTTCTATCATCAAATGTGTAAATGATTATGGAGTACTGTTTAACTGGTCTATACAAAGCATGAATATCTTTCTTCAAGTACCTTGCCTGTCAAAAAAGTTCCGATGTTTCAAAGTGGAAATAAAAAACAGCGTTTGTAGAAAAACGCTATATGCAAATAGAGAAACAATTCATAACATTAACCACACGAACATACAAAATGGAAAGTAGCTAAAATACAAATCTTTCTACTGATATATCGATAAGTTCTGAATAAAAGTTTTTGTATTATTTTTTGTGTATTTTTTGTGTTTTGTTATTAAGTTTTTGTCATTATAAAAATAGCTATGTTTTTTATTCAAACTTGTATAAAGTGCATTTCTTTCTAACTAAAAGTTTGTCAATGTTGTGTGGCGTATGTTGTTGTTTTCTAAACGCTACAAAAGTAGAACCAAATACATCGTTTAATTTGTGTTTACTGACCCTGTTTGAACTTTCAATAATGCATGCACATGTTGTTGGTAAACAGACTTTTTTACAAACGTAGAAACAAATACATCGTTTAATCAGGTTGAAGTTAGAAACAAATAGCGCTTGTACTAACAAACGATGAACGACAAACTGTGGACCCAGTTTTAGCGAGTGCATAATTTGTCAAAATGTGTGTAAACTTTGCAAACGTATGTTAGAAACAAATGGTGTCACTAGTAGATTGACTCTGGAAAACCAACAATGTTTTGACATGCCTCTTTTGTTTACTGAACAACGATGATTCGAATTTTTACCAATTATCAAACTTTTCCTTGGTCATGATTTGCATAAATTAACTGGGAGTATTTGTTTAATAACAACAAGTGTTCGTATTACGAACATATTCTCTAGAACAGCTATAGATCACCGTACGGCCTTCAACATTAAGCAAAACCCATACCGCATAGGCAGATAAAAACGGACCCGAAATAACAAACGAAACACAATTCAAACGAAAAAACTAACGGCCTAATTAATGTACAAAAAAAACTAACGAAAAACAAATATGTAACAGACACAAACGACAACACCTGGATTACAGGCTCCTGACCATGTACGGTCACGAACATACAGAATGTGCAAGGTTAAACATGATAGCGGGTTCCAAAAACTCCCCTGACCTGGGACAATGGTGTAACAGCACAAAGATAAGAAATACAAATAAAAATTGAGTTAAAAAAGGGCTTAGCTCACCAGATGGATACATAAAGAAATACACATAACAAAAACATGTTAACGTGATGGGTACTTGTACATCCCAACACCGAAAATACACTTAGTACAGATATGAGAATACTCGCAGTTACAGACAGCTACTTAAAAGCCCGTAGATATTAATATAAAATTCAGAATATATAGAATTGTTTGAACATCTACTAACATGTGTTTTGTTGCAATACAGGTACACACTTTGTTTCTTCTGTTAAAATATCGAGAATCAAGAACATTTTTTAAAGGGAGAAGGCCAGAAAAACTGAAAAAAATCAGATGTTGGACAGAATCAACTAACGAAACAGATGTTAAACCAACTGTCATGTTGCTGACTTGGTACAAGCATTTTTTCGAAGAAAATAGTGTGTGTGTTAAACCCGGTTTCAGATCTAGTTAAACTCCCGCGTGTACGCCAGTTGTTTATTTAAGGTGTCTTCTACATGTTCATATATTACAGTAAACTTTATAGCACTTTTTACAGGGAACAACACTTCTGGAACTCCACCAGGTAAAAATTGTACATTTAATGATTGCAATAGTAGTTTTATTATTACAAACAATATACGTTCGGTCAGTTTATGAAATAAGTATTAAAATTGTTTTAACACTATCAACATTTTGTTTAAACTTTAATTTAAGATTTTAAAACACAAATCTTTATCGGAAATTTGGTTCTATCCACTAAAACATAAAACGATACGCGAGTTTTCCATTCGAATATTTGATTTTATTGTTTTGAGATATCATCAGTAATAAACACCTAAACCATAAAATAATTATCATATGCATTTGTTAATGTTTAATATACCTATTAAATAATACCTTATGCTGAAGCTATACATATTTTATACAGAAATATATATATACTTAAACCACCAGATAACGTGTATATACAGAATTTGAAGACTCCACTTACAGATGTGACATAATCACGTTTAAAATATTTTTTGCCAAAATGAGACATTTTGATAAACACAGATGACTATTTAGAAAACAATTGTATATTTTGTCTATAGATAGAAAAATATCCGAAACTGTAAAATTTGATAGCCATGGAATAAATCTATTGTTATATGCTATTACAGCTTCCTTACCTACACAGCCTACATGTATAGACCATGATGCAAGATGTTCTCAGTTCCAATTTCACATATGTTCATCTAATGTGTCTCAGAATTTTGTTATTTCAACATGCCCAAAGTCATGTAACAAGTGTTCAGAGTACCTGGGTGAGTTTTTATTACTAAAACTTTTTTATCTCAGTTCAAAATATCATTATTTGAAACAGTAAATGTCAACTTGTCGTTTGAAAAGTTCTATCATCAGACTTGCCCTTTTTTCCAAAGGAGTGAGATTGTTCAATCCTTTCATAAATTTAAGATATTTACACCTTGCTGCATATGTTGATATGATCTAGAAAATAAGGAACAGAAATGGCAGTTGTGATGTACTATACATATAATTATGAGGAAAACCAAGGGTAATCAACAATGCATCAGGTTAAAGTCTCCATAACGAACTAATTAATCGATACGAAATGTCTGTGTCTAAATTCAGTAGTAATATATATAAAAAAAGAAGATGTGGTATGATTGTATATGAGACATCTCTACACAAGAGACCAAACTGAGACACAAATTGAGAAATATAAGTCACTATACGGCCTTCAACAATATGTTTTTGTTGTTTAAGAAGCTTCCTATATACCATCATAGTCGTATTCTTAATTTACACGAAATTTTTTGATAGAAAATAAATTTTCTCTAAGCACAAAAATAAATCTTAATAGTTTCTACATCATAAAATGTATCTGTGAAAGCTTGTTTGCTTTTACAAGATTGTAATGGGTGCAGTTCATTCAAATGAAAACAGATTTTACGCTTAAACTTAATTTTGTAAATTTGTATTTCATCTTTAGTTTGACATCTAAACTAAAACTGAAGGAAGATCACTTCATTCAAATTTATTTTTCAAAGCAACACATTCGAAATTCGAAATGTGTAATCAATTAAATTAAACTTTTTTTACAGCATCCCTGAATCGTAAGTAAACTGTACAATACATTTGTCTAACTTGTCTTCGAAATCCGTATGGTTTGCAGTGCTTTGTGAATCTACAAAAGTTTTTTAACAGTCTGCATTAAATAAGCTGTTAATCTATTGTGAAAATTGGGGTTAAGAAGTTAATTTACAAAACAATGAAATCTTCAGTATTTAATATAGAAAGTTTTATTGAAAACGTACAGTTTTCATATAAAGACACATTCATCCATCATACCAAACATTAAACTTATCTTGACGTAACTTTGGCAGCTTTTCAGAAGTTAAAAAAATGTTATATAGAGACAAAGTTTTAAAGCTTTCTTTAAATATACTGAGTATTTTACAAACCTAATATTTCCATTCCTGTTTGTGCTCCTCGTGCAATAAATCTGAAGAATAACAGTCTGCATTTAAATATCATTTACTTTTAAATTTCATGCAAAAGTATCGGAAGTGCTTGTGCATACTCACTATCTATTTTGTTATTTTCCACAGCTGTTACGACGCCAACTCCTATAAAATGTAACACGTGTGGAGATATAAGTAACGGCATTCCCTGTTATAGTAAGGATGTGTACGGAAACAGTTCTACAACGATCTGCCCCACTGGTCACAATTACTGCATGACAGATGTGTTAAATGATGGTAATGGTAATTCCGATGTCTTTAAAAGGTAAATTATACTATAAAATTGATCCTACACTATTCAATAATGTTAATGACACTTTGATACGTTCAATGTTTCATAGTGTGGAATCATTTATTTTCGTGGGTACAAATTTTTGTGGGTTAAGGAAAACTTATATGGTCGTGGATGTTTAGTTTCGTGGTTTTGCCGAAATCTGCATACAAGCCTATAGAAAATGTGTTATTCGTTAAACCTTTAATTTCGTGGTTCACCTGTACCCACGAAATCCACGAAAGTTGGTACCCAAAGAATAATATTGAATCCACAGTATTTGAATCTGATATAAAATGGACACATTTGGACATCATCCAACTAAAACCTATGACAGACATGAGGAAATTCGTTTTCTCATTGGTAACTTATATTTCTCAACTGAAGCAGACGATGTCTAGCTGTTAGGGGTAAATAATGCTCATTAGATACTTGGTTAATATGTAAGATATGACAAACATGTTAGCGTAATTTTAAGGTTAAAAATCAACTAATGAGATCATGCATTTCACCGCCTAATAATTCATAACCGATCAAAATTGTCAGAATTGGGAACAAGACACTAGTGGTAAATTTTCAGTTCAGACGACTATTCTGGTTTATATTGCTACAAGACAAAGGAAACATGACGGGAGTTACTGAATATGCCTTTGGTATCTTTCGCATATATTTCATTTATTTTTTACATACCTACAATTCTAATATCATTCGATTTGTACAAAGGTTATTTTTGTTAACGTAGACCTATTTGATATTTGATTTGCCAGAATACAACTGAAAACAGGCAAACTTAATGATAATAACGTATAACAGGACGACACTTGCTGATCATGTGTTTCATTATTACACTTTTTTTAATTCTAGATGTGTGACTCAACAAACATGTGACACAAAATGGCTAAAGGAATCAGCTGACCAAGACTATTGCATGAGATATGGAGTAGTAAACAATGCTAATGCTTTCGAATGTCATTTCTGTTGTTCAGGGGATCAATGCAATAGCGGTATTAAACCTGCAACGTCAACACTATTATCAAAAACATCTGGTTAAGAATAAAAACTTCATTGGGGAAATGTTGTTAAACTTTTCTTAATACATTGTATAATCAAAAACAAACCATGCACCACTCACACAAGTCGATTTGTGTCTACAATGTTTTTGAGTTGGTATTATTCATAGATGAAAGGCCATAGCAAATACAGAAATTAACAAAAATAACGAAAAGGACATCTGAGAGGGTACAATCAAACATCAAAATAATATGGAAAGTCATGTAAAGAAATTTGTCTGTGAATGTGTTAATAATAGTGTTGTCAACGGTTAACCGTTCGAACAACCGAATACCGAATACCAAAAACGCTAACCGGTTAACGGACTTTTTTTCAATTTTAATAGATTTGATATAAATTTGTATTGAAATCATTAAATATTTATGTTGTCTTTAAAAAATGTTGTCGTGGTAATAAATTTGACAGATCAATTGTCCTGTATATTGATTGGTATTGTTAATCCAATAATATAAAATTAATAAGAACTTGTCTCTCAGCTTGGGGCAAGATCTCAAGAAAACATAATTAGTTACATGTTTTTTAACAGTAGCTTTTAATCAGTAATACGATTAAATTTTACGATTTATTTCATTATTTCATTTTTGATCGAATATTGTGTAGACCTATATCTGAATGTGCAATCTCCGTCGTACAAGTCTTTGTCATATTTTAAACAAAAAGCTAACTCAAAAACTATATATAAAAAAAAACAACGTGAATGTAATCAATATATACTTGATGGATGGATAAATCAGTTAAAATTAAAATATTTCACATTATTTTCGGTAACAACAAGTGAAAATGAAAGACATATTCAAATCTACGAGATCAAGATTTTTTTTATTATTTTTCAAGTACAAACGCCATAGTTGATACCGTGTATTTGATAAACAACCTAACTTCGAAAGGAATCTTCACTGACAAGCATTATAATACCAAAGGACAAACTTCAATTCATGGTATTATAAAAACGTAAATGTTTGACTTGAATGGAAGGTATTCACATTGACACTCATACCACATCTTCTTATATATATATATATCCGATGGATACATCTGTTGTAGGGTTGTCACTGACTCAGACGTACTTATATATATATATATATATATATATATATATATATATATATATATATATATATATATATATATATATGTGTGTGTGTGTGTAGGGTACTATTGAAAAGACTTTCAAACATCAACTTAAACCACCGGTCAACCGGTAAATCAGTCGAACGATTATCCGAGTTTCCGGTTAGGCAAAAGTGTACGATTTGACAACACTAGTTAATAACTTTAATATTAACAATAAAATATCAGCTATAAGTAAAATAACAAAATTACCCAGCTTCAAGAAAATATAAAACAGATAGACCCTTATCAAATAGAAAAATCAAAAACTCAAACACATGAAACAAATGGATAACAAATGTCCTATTCCTGGCTTGGGACAGGCATTTTCTTATTTAGAAAATTGTGGATAAAACCTGGTTTTATAGCTAGCCTAGCCTTTCACTTGTATGATCGTCGTATACCATTCTATTATATTGACGACAATGTTTAAACCAAAGAAACATAATGGATAAACATGTAAAGCATAGTGGTACATAAGTCAACATTGATTACTATAAAACTAACAAATATCACATCATCGAAAAACAAAATGACTTTAGACAATGCACATTAGCCAAAACGAAAGACAAAAATACCATTAAAATATCGAGGAACCTCAACACAATGATGGGATAGATATGTAGCGAGCAACGTCATATGAAAAATTACAAAAAATATGCAGTAAAAGTAGTATATACTATTTACACTGATTAATCAAGGAACAAAAATTATTGCGAGTTTCAGCGAGCTTTTAAGTTTTTAAACCTCCACATTTATGAATACCAATTGATCATGTTAATAGATAAACAAAGCATACATTTATTAATAAACTACACATGCAATTACAGAAACAATATTTAACTCTTAAAGGAGCACTAGCTGTCAAAATTATGTTCACCGATTTGACTAAAATGTTCATATTTGATGTATATACTAGTTTACATAAAAAAACGATACAAAGCAGTTTAGTTTCCATATATAATGACATTTGGTACAATGTACCAACGTCAATAATTCACCAATTGGTCCAATATTTGCAGAGTGTTGTTTTCTTCTCAAACCATTGATTTACATGATTTAGGGCAAAGTAATTTTTTAAAAACTTTTAAGATCAGTTCTACAACATGTACAAGATATTCATATTTTCACACAAAATATTATCATTCAGAAGACAAAATATACAAAGGGCTGACATCTTATAAAATTCTAAATTGGTTTTCATTGACCTTTCACCGTTATTTGACAGACATTGCACCATACGAAAGAGGATTCGACCCAAAAACAGGATAATTAATTGCTTTCAAATGGTACGTGATTTTTCAGTAGGATGCCTTCAAAATGAAATTTTATGACTAATGTAACTCGTGTATGCTGAATTGGAAGACTGATATCAAATATTTGTTTCATATATGACTATAAACATGTTGCAGTTGTCGTAGGTAGTTCCTTGAATATGACGAAGAGACTTATTACCAACTGTGTACTTGAAAAACGGCCCTTTCCCGTGCACTTGAGATCAATCGCAGAGTATTTTGTTAGATTTTTATTGTTCTGTCTCTAGTGTAAATATTTTGTTTTGCAGACTGTTCAAGTTCGGTATGTCTTTTTGTCGTTTTTCGTCTTTTACCACGGCTTTGTAAGATACATTTCAAGTTATGAGTTTGAATATTTTTGATATCATTTCGTTCATTTTAACATATCTTAAGTCCTCCACCCTTGGTAGATCATGTGTTGAATATCCGTCCTTGATTGCTTTTTCTATTACTTTCAATTTTTTTTTATTATTTAAAAACATAATACTAGCATTGAATATCCACATTATCAAAATTCATTACAGCTGGTTAAAATTAGCTTTTATTGATGGAGGTATTCAACAAGGACGACTTATCAAATTACATGGAATAGTTGACAATGGCGGATCCAGAGGGGGCGTAGAGGGCGTACACCCCCTCTTTTTTGCTCGGACTTTTTTTTCGGTAAAATGACAAATCAGACTTTGCCATTTCCCGTGTACCTTAGTACTCTAGTATTTAATTTTTATGCGACAATTCTTTACTTAGAAAGATATATTTTGCTGAAATTTACTGATTATCAAAGTCATGTGATTCGCTACGGTGGACTTGACCAGTGCGTCGCTCTGTCAAATTACAGTAACACAATGCTTAGGCTGAGTGAGGATGACAATCATGACACCTTCATAGCAACAAAGTATTGACTTCTATTTCACTATACCACCAAACAGAAAGTAATACTCTATAGACTCTCACTCCACAGCAAAGGAGTCATCTAACTACGAAAAACCCCAAACGCCACAACCTATTTTAAAATAACATAGCTGAATAATGATCCCTGGGCAGTCATTTTAAGCTCTAGATAGATGTAAAGTCGTAAGTACGACACCAATGGATTTAAGGAGATGTTTAGTCTTAGATATTTGAGAGAAAAAAAATTACTCTGATTTTTGCCGTAATGTCTGACCGGAATGTCTGTTTTGCCGAACTGATATATGGAATACTTTTTTCAAGACCAGACTGCAACCTGCCTGCTGGGTGTGGCCTTTATGAAAAATTCTGGCCGTATCTGGATTGAAAACAAAAATATTGTCCACCTTTTTGCTATTAGAAATGAATATTTCCAACAAAAATGTATGGCATTAAATGAACATGATGAATAAAACGGGCATATTTTTTTGTGGCAGGGGTTTTAATGTCTGACCGGAATGTACTTATATGATAGACAAAAAATAGGGAGAATAAAGCATCGAAAAAGTCCAACCCTATAAACACCTTTACAGCAACTACAAAATATGCCCCACGCCAGGAACGGTTTTTAAAAAAGTGCATATTACTTTATTTTATGTTTTTAGCCCAAAAAAGGGCCCAAAAAAATTTTTCGCCTCGCTCCGCTCGCCGATCTTTAAAATTTCGCCCCCCTTTCCAAAATCATGGATCCGCCCCTGGTTGATGTAAGCAGGAATGATCTTCCACTCGTCTCAATAAAAAAAACAGCCCGACATTTCTACCTTGAATGAATGATTTTTAATCTCATGAATCAAAAACATAGTTTCTAAGAAGATATTACAATAATATCTATGTTAAATATAGCATTTTCAACTACAAATTTTTATGATAGATATTTCAGAAAAGATTTATAAAACAAACATTAATGAACATCATACACATAACATCAGAGTTAGTTGATGAAATAATTACGTACCTGATTGAAAACAAAAGAGAGGAAGTAAAACAAGAATTAGGAAATCTGTTATGAACATTCAAAACTCTCGGCTACGCCTTATTGTTTAAATCCTAAAATACGACATATAAATGGCGTCCGTTAGATTAACAAAGGCATGGTTTCAACTTAACAACTTGAAACTGGATATATATAAGATTATCGAATTTTTTTCATGAATTATGAAAAAAGCCCAGACAATTAATATACAAATTTCGATAGCTCGACGACAAGATTCGGACTTCTTAATTATTGATAATTGCACTCTGACTGTTCCTAAAATGTCTTTAGAATCATATGTGAAAAAGTCAGTCTTTCGGAAGAAAAAAATTTTGACATTAAGTGCCCTTACTCTTTTCATTTTAGTATGTTTATTTATACAATTTTTTAAACTCAATTTTAATCTTTTATATAATCCTATTCACTTGTTTTCATAAAAATAATTGGACAAACAGCAGTACTGATGATTACTTAACATTGGTTGATTTTAGCTGCCATGTCAAATCGCCTCTGGGACTGAACACTTCGTTAGTTCAGAAATGAACAGTTCATTATAATTAGTAATTCATAATGAAAAATCATTCATATTTAGAATTATATAGAGCATTGAAAGCTTAACTATAACAGTACAAGAGAACATATTGATTTTCCATGAGTACATTAGAACTTTCTTTTCCTTCAACCGAATATCTTAAATTTGTATTCTAAGTTTAAATTATAGAACATTCTTTTCCCGTGTACTAAATTTCTATGCGAGAATAACCTACGAATAATATTTCATTGTATCGCAATTAAGATAGTTAAAAATGACACTAACTTTTTTGGTATAACATGCTATGTCTCTATTTAAAAAAGTGTGTAATTATTTTTCACATCGATTTTTATGATGTTGCGATTAGAAAAAAAAGTTTAAGAAAGTATTTTTGACAACTGCAAGTTGCTCTTTTCTAAATAAAGATAATCAAATTTGGTACCGAAAAAATGAATAGAGAAAAACGCTGTCTTATAATTGCAATAATGTGTCATCCATGCATTTAATTTGTACATAAAACATTATGTGACTTAAAACTGAAAACTTGTGAAGGGGAAAAATTATTTATTGTACGCAGCTACTTTTACAAAGATACTATTTCTGTGCCAAAAATCTGTAGTACTGAAAATCTTCTTTTAACGTTCAGTACCATTTTGCTACTTTAAAATCATTGTGATATTTAGGTACCTGTATTTTACAGTACTTGATTTGTACTGGAAATTTAAGCATTACATATTTTTGGTTGCACGGTCAAATGTTCAGCAGCTTGAAAGGAGTAGGTCCGGTAAGGGCCGATTTTGGCCTCAAATTTCAGGTTCATCTAACGAAAGATTTTAAACATTTTTTGAACAATTAACTATCTATTTTAATTGATTCAATTAGTTGATGTGAAATATTTCAACTGATTTAGTCATTAAAACGCTCCGATTCAAGCTTAAATATGAAAAATCTATCAAATATGCCAAAAACGTCACTTTTCAAATGGTTTTTGTCAAAATTGAAAGTGGCCTCATCCGTGTTCATCCTCAACATTTATATATGTGATGTAATATCATCAAATACAACTTACATTTCAATATTATGAATGAACACGAATGCAACTACTTTCATTTAAGACGGAAACTGTCTAATATTTAACTAAAATGCTAAAATTGTGAAGATTTCAGTAATTTAACATGACTTAATGATGCTAGTACCCGGTATATGTGCATGATATTGTCAAAAACAGCCCATATTTATGTAGCAGAAGCATTTTACTTTCCAGTAAATAGCTAAAAGATTACATTTTCATTGGTATATTTTGGGGCCAAAAAGGGGTTTTACTGAACCTACTCCTTTGTCTTTTCAAATATCTTAAAGTTATGATGTTCAAACGTGGAATATTGTGATCATTGTTGGTATTATTTTTGTATCAATATTTAAGTACAAATCAAGTACTGAAAAATACAAGTACCCAAATATTACAATAATTTTAAAGTAAGGAATTAGTACTAAATATTAAAAGTGAATTTCCAGTACTATATACTTTAAGTACAGAAATAGTACATATGCAAAAGTAGCTGTGTATGTGATATGACTTATAAACTGCTATTTTTCCAACTGCATTTTTCAGCATTAATAAACTTATTATAATCACTGTCACAGATTGAACAAATATGATAGGTACGCTACTAGTGAGTTTATGTACAAAACATATCAATTTTAATGAACTCCGTTTTACAAGTTCCTTACAACAATTAAGTATTTGATTGCTTAAGAGAACCTGTGATAAGAGAAGTAGGCAAACACAAATAAATTTAAAAAATATTATCTTTAGACCAAAATATATATTTCTAGAATTGTACAAAATTGTAGTAAATCGGAGATAATTTTAGCCTGGATTGTTAGTACTGTCATCTAATAAAGTTATACTGATTTTAAGGTGCACAGTTGTTTTGTATATATGTTTACAAATAACAATTAAAAATGTTGTAGATGTTTTTTGACATTCAATATGTGACACTCTCATAAACAAAATTATTATTCATTTATTACTTTTGCTAATAAATTACAAATTTCTTAACACAAAACAAAACATAAACAAACAAACAAAACAAAACCGGAACAAACTATATTATGTATTAATCAATCAATACCTCGAAGTTTGCATTTTGTGGAATTTAACTGTAATTTTATCGGGTTAGATGTAACCTTCTTTTCTAATAGGTACAAGTAAACTCATCATAGAAGCCAGGAATAAAATTTTATATTTGAGCCAAACGCGCGTTTCGTCTTTAAAAGACTCAGTAGTGACGCTCAAATAAAAAAATGTTTAAAATGCCAAATAAAGTTCGAAGTTGAAGAGCATTAAGGACCAAATACTTAAACCTCGGGTTTTAAATATTCATAAAACATGACCAAATTATACATTGCAATATATTAGTTTCTTCGCTAGGAATTGCTGATATGGATCAACAATACAATTTTTCTTACTTATGCTAATTGACAATCATAACGGACGACTGGTTCCCGATTACAAAAATTAAATAATGTCACGAAAAACTGTATGCACGTAAACACTAATGAATTAAGTTTAAATTACACTTGACTGTATATTCAAACTCCTTCTCGGGTAATGCATTTGGTTGGTATATAAACTGATCATAGGTTATCTTTTGCTTGAAACCTCTTAAACAGTCCAGCAGCAATTATGCTTTTTTTCAATGTATTTACATTTCTGTCTGTTTTTCTGATAACTGCATGTCACTGTGAAATTCAGATGGGAAGTTATATTGAAAATGATTATCGCAATTCAACAGTGTTAATAACATACAGGGATATGGGATTGAAAATGTGTGGTCGTTATTGTCTGTACAATAAATTGTGTACAGCTGTAAACTATAATCCGGTATCTTTAGTATGTGAATTACTTGCTGGATCGGCAGCGGATCCACATGCAACAGTTCAAGATATAATATATTCAGCAATCGACACGTGGTCATTGGTAAGCTACATGTAGTTATTTTATTTTACAAATCATGGAGCGACAAAAAACTTCTACCGTTGTAGATACTGTTGTCTTTGAGAGAGAAACAATAGACATTCACTAACATTAAGATATGACCAAAAGACATGTAGATCAAAAACAATAATAAAAATAAGTAGCTGTCGAAAACTTGGCGGTGAATTTGCCATTTTGAATATTCCTTGTTTTACCCTCGCGAGCCTCTTCCCGCTAAAATTATTCGGATATGACGTTACAAACGGACAGTGCTAGCGCGTATAAGTATAATTCCCGCGGTATTATGATACTCTCTACTTATCCTCAAAACTATGCATACATCAACTTTTAGCTACCGCTTTACAAGCAGAACCAAATACAATGAAAGTCCCAACTATGTATTGGCTTCCGAAGCTACACAAAACACCTTCCAAATATAGATTCGTCTTCAAGCTATTGTTCCACTACTAAATTGTCTATTCTTCTTACCAGTACACTTGGTACAATCAAAAACCTGATAATAAATTGTTCAAATAAGGCCTTCGAAAAAAGTGGAATTCATTACTTTTGGAGTGTCAAGAACTCGTTGGAAGTATATATGTACTTGATCAATTGCATGCATATATTGGTGATTTTGAATCTGTTCAAAGTTTTGATTTTTCTACCCTATAAACCATATTGCCTCACATTTTCATTATGAAAAAAATTACACACCTAATTATATGGGCATTTAAAAAGTCAAAATGTGAATATATATGTTCAAACTCTTTTAGGTCATTTTTTAGTAGCAATAAACAAAAAACCTATGTCAGTTGGACATGCTTTGATACTATATCTGCCTTGATTTTTTACTAGATAACATTTTTGTTCGCTTTGGAGATTCCATATATTGTCAGGTTATCGCAATTCCAATGGGGACTAACTATGCACCACTTATTGAGGACCTGTTTTGTACTGCTATGAGTTACAATTGATGACAAAAATCAACAAAGACCCATCGAAACAGCATCTGATACACAAATTTAATGTTCTTTTCTACATTGGCTAGACGTATAGGGGAGGGTTGAGATCTCATAAACATGTTTAACCCCGTTGCATTTTTGCGCATGTCCCGAAGGCAGGAGCCTCTAGCCTTTGTTTGTATTGTATTATTTTAATTTTAGTTTCTTGTGTACAATTTGGACTTTAGAATGGCGTTCATTAACACTGAACTAGGACATATATATATATTTGTTTAGGGGCCAGCTGAAGGACACTTCCGGGTGCGGGAGTTTCTAGCTGCATTGAAGACCTGTTGGTTACTTTCTGCTGTTGTCTGTTCTATGGTTTGGTTGTTGTCTCTTTGACACATTCTCCATTTCCATTCTCAA
Organism: Mytilus galloprovincialis; assembly: GCF_965363235.1. Classification (NCBI taxonomy): domain Eukaryota; kingdom Metazoa; phylum Mollusca; class Bivalvia; order Mytilida; family Mytilidae; genus Mytilus; species Mytilus galloprovincialis. The sequence continues at coordinate 29,045,779 of NC_134839.1, read as the reverse complement.
TAATATACACATGTTTATGAATTACTGCTTACCAGTAAAAAACATTTCCTTTCACCAATACAGAGAGTTTTAATCAAAATTTAGTCGGTGTTATTAAACAGATATATCATGTAATTAAGGCGTATATGCGTAAATGCCACTCTTGGGAGGGAGTCCTTGACTAGCGGCTCGGGAAATTTAACAGTCCCTTCACTGATATTTTTCGCAAGTACCCCTCCATAACATGATATAACTGTTCAGAAAACTAATAGCCTAATTCATAACTAAACAATTAAAAACATCAAACATGCAAGAACAAATGACAACTACAGGCATCTTACTTTGGACAGGCACATACAAAAGCGGATCGCTCAACCTCCCCTTCCCTAATACAGTGATGTTAAAGTACCACATAAAACACTGTAATCTGTCTTTTTGTAAAGATGTTGTTCCATGGTAGCTGTACTTTACATATATTATAATATTTTAGACAGACCATCCTTGCTACCCAAGGCCATGTTCTTGGAACGAAAAATGTGAGAGAACTAATCGAAATCAGTATTATTGCCAATCTACAGGTAAGTAATTACATATAAATAATTGTAGTATAAAAAGTATAACAAAGTTACTGAACTCTTAAGGCAAATGAAAGGCCATTAAAACTGACATCAAAGAAACAAACTAAAGGGAACTGCCATATTCCTTGCATAGTACATGTATTTTCCCAAGTAAATTGTGGATAAAATTTTACGACTTTTTAAGTGGTAGGCGGGATTGATGGCAAAATACGGTCAGTGCATGTCTATCACATAAACATATAACCAAAACAGTTTAATAGACCAAAACAAATGATAACAGTATATAGATTGTTACAACAATGTTTAGAATTATTCTGCATTTAATATTTTTTATGATATCAAGACAAACAATTCAAATAAGTATAAACATAACGTTGAACAACTGATAACCATTATATATGGCAACTACATCATTATTCTGTTTAACTTTAAAGTTGACATTTGTGACTACATATAAAAAATTAGATGTATTATCATTGAAATAATAAAGAACGCGGAGTTGAATGTCGTCACATGTCAAGGTTATTGTCTGATATCAAAGAAAGGAAATATCGTAGAGTATGTTTTATAAATTCATAATACATTAAACGCTCAAACAAAAGAAGCAGTTTCAACGAGTCAACAAACGACCTATTACATTAAATCAATGAAAAATGTAACAAATAAAAAAAACATGACAAAACAAAACCGTAAAAACTGCCCAATTATAATATATGAACTATATGGTCATCCGTTGCTTTTGATAGGCCCCAAAGCACACGAACAAAATTACTCAAACGTCCAGCTTCCCTTGACGTTGCTGAAATACACCTTTGCTTTGAATTTCATAAAACTAAAAGAATTAAACCTTAATCTGAGCGCAGACAATACATTTCTCTATTTGATATATATTTCAAAGGGGAGTTACGACAACATCAAAGACATTGTTGATATCAAACAGTAGGTTTAAATTCTAATATTATATTTATCGGACAATAATGGAATCCGAGAGGGCGCTTAAAAGAGGGAACGGACGACGAGACATGTATACGAAAAAATTGTCCTTAAAAATATCGATCGGTACAAACTTTCAAACTCGTCACATATATTGCTGATATAAACCTTTGATGTAATTTCATACACATATGGTACATTTTATGCTCGACATATTTGTTTGACAAACGTTAACTATCAAAGACATGTAGTTACCTTGTGTTTATATTACCCCTGTACCACATTGCACTAGGGGCGGCGTTCAATACAAAACTAAGCGGCTAATAAAACAGAGAAAAACATTGTAAACAAAGGCTTGAAAAGCCTTTTTAATAGTATTTTAATCAAGATAATCTAATTTTCTTCAGAGTACATTGGAATTCCGAAAGACTGTGATGATATTCTAGCAACAGGCAAAGGGAGTGGTGTGTATACTATATATATTGACGGCACACAAGCAGTTGAGGTCTACTGTGATATGGAAACAAACGGAGGCGGGTATACGGTAAGTATAAATTAATGATCACGATATATGCAAATTTGAATATATTATCCAATGCCCTCCATTTTATGGAAATTTCAGTTGCAGTATTCAATGTTTGACAAAATTGTCGATTTAAAAAAAAACACCTTTTTACTTGTAATGACTTGTAATGGGAATATTATTTAATATCCTCAATTTTACAAATTTTCGGAAGCGTATTACCACCACATATTCTTTTTTAATCATTCTTCCTTTGCTTGCGTTATAACGTTATAACGCAAACCGTTGCACAATAATGCAAATCTTTGCCATATAACGCAAACATTTGCGACAAATCGCGAACCTTAGCGTTATATCGAGAACCTTTGCGTTATAGCCAAAACTTTTGCATTATAAATCAAACCTTTTGCTGGATAACTCAAACATTTGTTTTATCCTATTTCTTATATAAGTTTCAAAGGGAGGAACTGCTAGTAAAGGATGAGGCTGCATCTATACCACTTTGAACTTTTTGAAAAGTAAAACGCTTCAATATTTTGAACATCACTGATTAATAGTTAGCAGCATAATAAATGCATATGTTTATTATAGAGCGAATTGAGTAAATTTAAGTTATACCGAAGACAACAAAAATTCAACCCTGCCATTATAGCTATACATATACTTCCAACGTAAGTTCTCGTTTGAGCATTGCTCTAAACAAGCTACCTTATGCGATAAATGTCAAATGAAAATGTTGTACAATCATTATTGTGTTTGCTCCATTCAAATTGTTATCAAAGCATTTAAAAATTACCTCACTAGATTGGAATGAATATTCCATGACTTTTTATCAAATAATCTATCTTATTCTGATTTTAAAACGATTTCTTACATCAAATTTTAAAACTTTTTGTTTTGGAATAATTCATTTTAAAGAAAAAAGATAAATTTGTCTGTTTGACTTGTCTCCCAATCAATTGTTCACACAACCCTGGTTTGATATCCAATGCTTCAAAGGGAATTAATTTGAAAAGTAGGATGATATGTTTTAGAAACAGGAAATTTTAACAACATGTGTGAAAAGTATTATGTTCATTTATGTCATTTGAGCAATATTGCGTGTATTCATTTATTACGCTATTCCTAAAATACAGTTCGCAGGTGTAATACTTTTCATACCTCATTGAAACTTTGAAAGAAAATGGCTATAGCTGTATTTAAGTTTATATAGGGGGTAGCCACACAAAACAAATACGCAACCACACCTCATATAAGGTTTGATATGTTTACTATAAAAGGATGATGCATGTCAGATAATTGCATTGCTGTAAAAAGATATCAGAACCGTAAGGGATCCCCCACTTTGATTTAAAATACTTGGAAATTCAGTAAACTATTTATAAACTATCCAACTATAATACAGAAATTCAGCTTTTGCATGCATGCATACATAGTTTAATCAATTTCCGTCAATGGTTGATATTTTTGTGAATATCAAATACCATTATCATCCCTTCGTAAATTTTACGGACGCCTTGTCATGAATGTGACCTACCGAATACGACTATTTTTCCGGGTTTGTAATAACATAATCAACACGACGGGTGCCACATTACGGGCAGTGTATTCTTATCCGTCCGAAGCACCTGAGATCACCCCCAGTTATTGGTGGGGTTCGTGTTGCTCAGTCTTTTGTTATATATGTTGTTTCTGTTCTACTATTATTGGTCTGTTTGTCTTTTTCATTTTTATCCATGGCGTTGTCAGTTTATTTTCGATTTATGAGTTTGATTGTTCCTCTGTCTTTCGCCCCTCTTTTCTATAGAACAATAATTGTACAAAAATCAGAAAGTACAATGTCAAGAATTAGAAATGTAGAACATAGAAGATAACATGCAATTGTTCAAATTGAATCATTATGAACGAGAAGAAATAGCACATAGCTTTCAAATTTCAGGTATTCCAAAACAGATATGATGGCAATGTTGGCTTTTATAACAATAGGACATGGACAAGCTATAAATATGGATTCGGTCATCTATCTGGAGAGTTCTGGTTAGGTATGTGATTTCTATCTCGAAACTCCAACTACATGGTTTATATATTTGCAGCCTTGTATCACCATCACATCTTTTGAAGAGTTGTTACTGGTTCAGACGTACTTATAATTCAATTATTTCTGTGACTGCAACTTGCATTAATTTGAAGGGCCCTTTTACAACAGATAATTCATCTGATCTGTAACAATTCCATTTTCATGCCTTATATTTCATGTATAATGTAACGAAGCTAGATTACAACTGACGAGGAAAGGTAACACCCAGCCACAGAAAGCTTTCTCTTTGTGAAACCTATGCGGTCGAGTGGTCTAGCGCGTCGGGCATAGTGCAAGGCTATTTGGTCCCACGATATCTGAGTAGCATGACTTCGAATCCCGGCGAGGGAATAACAAAAAAATTGCGAAAGCAAATTTACAGATCGAGTATTGTTCGGCTGTTATTTAGACGAATTATATTATACAGATGAACATATATTTACAGCCTTGTATCACCAACACTGCTGGTCATCCGATGGACATAATCTGTTGTAAATCGTCACTGGTTCAGACGTTCTTGTAGAGTTAACGTTCTTCGATTTTTCTATAACTATATTTTTGCATTACACAAGGTCATCTTTTTCTTTTTTCAACTTATTTCGATTGTATGATTTAATGTTGAACTGTTACACCACTGTCCCAGGTTAAGCTGGAATTTTGCGCCTGCAAACATGTTTATTATTCCCGCTGCATTCTGTATTTTCCTGTCCCAGCTGAAACTTGTGTTCAGTGGTTGTCGTATGTTGCCGTATTTAATATTTGGTTTTCGTTTAAAATTTTGTACTAATTCAAACCATCAATTTTCCCGCTTCGGTTGTTTAACATTAAATATTTTGGGGTCTATTTATATTTGCATTGCGGCATGGGTTTCGCTCATTGTTGAAAGGCTTACGGTGTCCCCTAGCTGTAAACTCAATTTTGGTCGAGGTAGAGAGGTTCTCATTGAAAAATTTACTACATCTTCTTTTTCTCATAAAAAAAACAATCGAAAAGCTAGATGTTTAACTTTTTCCTTGCTTTTAGCAATCAAAGTTTCTTCTTCTCCTTTCCTCTATATCTTCCTCCAATAGTTGAAGTACACCAGCCTTACTGAATTAAGGTTAGTTATTAATAATTCCTTGATTCATCTTTGTTTTGTATCATAGATTTGTTCAATTGTTAGTTATTTTGCACTTGCGTGAATCATATAAAAAATAAAGGCAACAGTAGTACATGTATACCGCTGTTCAAAACTCATAAATCTATGGACAAAAAACAAAATCGGGGTAACAAACTAAAACTGAGGGAAACGCATTAAATATTAGAGGAGAACAACGACACAACATTAAAATGTAACACACACAGCAACGGACTAAGCATTAGACAACATAAAAAGTCGTTGGTTTACGTTTACAAGGCAAAATAACCCCTTCGATTCTTAGATTGATTTCTTACAGCTTTAACTAAGATGCATTTCTCGTAAAAAAAATCATTTCACAAAAATACTGAACTCCGAGGACAATTCAAAACGGAAAGTCCCTAATCGAATGGCAAAATCAAAAGCTCAAACACGTCAAACGAATGGATAACAACTGTCATGTTCCTAACTCGGTACACGCTTTTCTTATGTGGAAAATGGTGGATTGAACCTAGCAATATAGCTCTCACTAACTTGTATGACAGTCGCAAAAAATTCTAGTATAGTGACAACGATGCGTAAACAAAACAAACAGACATAAATAAAGCAGTCAACATTGTGTTATAATCTTAAATACTTACAAAAACAGAGTTCTGTAGTTTATATACTTTTCTTTTTCCGATATTTGAGTTGTCTTTCATTTACCATATAATGACGGTAGCTGTAAGTTAAAAGTTTCACAAACAAAGCATTAAATCATGATTTCCAAGTGGAGGAATTTAAATGCATCCCTTCGAGGATAGTGCAGACGACATCACGATGAGTTTGGTTCACCGTTATGGAATGTCTGTTAAGAAGACAAAGGATATTTTCAAACTGTCGTTCCCACAATCCCATCCTCCTTTCCCGAGTGTGACCTACAAAATAATACTTCTCACTGGGTTTGTACTTTATGAGTAAGAATACGGATACTACATGTAGAGCAGTATTGTTTTCCCTTTCGGACACTTGAGATCGTCCCCAGTTTTGGTAAGGTCCTTGTTGCTCAGTCTTGGGTTCTTATTGTATGTTTTGTATGCTGTTTTTTTTTTCTCATGACATTGTCATTTTGTTTTCGGTTAATGAATTTGAATGTCCCTTTGTTTTGGTTTTTTTTTTTTTTTTTTTTTTGGTTGTTTTTTTTTTTTTTTTTTTTTGCCTCTCTTTAAAAATTAATGAGCAATAATCAATTAAGAAGTGGACAGGATAAAAAAAAACAACAGAAAACTAAGGGTTATACACTCATATGCGGCTTAGCTTAGCGAAAGGTAGTGCGACGTAATCAGTCAAACAAACTTTATTAGATTAACTCTCTAAGGAACGATCGTTTCCATTGGTCAATTCAAACCTTCGACCTCACACCTTCGAAAATAGAACACACATACTATAACGTTTAATGGACTGATTAATATTCACGTATCTGGTCAAGGTCATTTAAAGCTTCCATCGACATATTCTCATACATGATTCCAATCACAATTCTAGCTTTTATAAATGTGCATGTGAAATTCATTGGTTTTATAGTTTTCTGCAATTGGTACTAAAGTTTAAACTTTAAAATCTTAACAGTTTTCACATCTAAATATTCAATTTAAATGTCTCCTCTAGATCAAGGGACGACATCAAAAGTTCAATGTAGGATAAAAAAAAAAACTCAATTCACATATTTTTTTTATTTATTCCTCCCCCCCTTGCTTATCCTGCATTTTCTTTTACTCAATGGACTCGATGAATTAACGTTGTACTTGAAAAATGAAACCGTACTTTTCTACAAACACTTCATATTCTGTTCCAAGTTTTATGTATTCGACATAGGATAGCGACTTTTTTCTGATTCCGTTTACTTGAGGAAAAAAAATCCCGAAATTGTAAGTAAATTCATAACATGTAACCAACCATGCTTTGTTAAGAAAAAAACGGAGATGGCCAATCATGGCACAGGGGATGATTAAATGTAGTTTATAAACTCCAACGATATACTTCATTAGGTTTTGCTATTCTCGGTTGAGAAACGAACGTAAATTATATATTGTAAATATTTATAGACCGTTGGTTTTCCCGTTTAGATGATTTTACACTAGTAATTTTGGGGACCTTTATAGCTTGTTCAGTGGCTCCGTGTTGAAGGCCGTACATTGACCTATCATGGTTTACTTTTATAAATTGTTATTTGGATGGGGAGTTTCTCATTGGCATTCACACCACATCCTCCTATATCTATGTAAATAGACACAAACAGTTTTTAAAAAAGTGTTTATTCATTAAATCATTCAAATGTATCGATAGAAAGGTGAGTTTCTTCTTGTGCATGCATTTAGTCATCCTTAATTTCTTGATATTTTGTTTATCAGTTTATCATACACGTTTCGTTTTGTGTTTCATTTTAAATACGAATAAATACTACATATACTTTAGCGGAAAGTTCAAAAATGTTATGCAGCTCTATTCTTACAGTATAAAATTGAAAGATAAATGTTCATCCATTTAAAATCGAAAACAATACATTTATATTTAAAAAAAAGAAGATGTGGTATGATTTCCAATGAGACAACTATCCACAAGAGACCAAAATGACACAGAAATTAACAACTATAGGTCACCTTACGGCTTTCAATAATGAGCAAAGCCCATACCGCATAGTCAGCTATAAAAGGCCCCGAATTCAAACAAGAGAATTGTTCCTTATAAACTACGATTTCTCACAAGTATTAATTTATTATTTAGTTCCACACATGCATAAGAAATAATCTTCGCCGATGTAACATTTCAATTTATTACAACAACATGCCTTCACTGAATTCATTCAGGTGCACCAATGATACGATTAAAGTTATTTTGTTTCTATCTTTGGGGGACAATTTCCTCCGTTTATGGTACACTTATAGCTACATTTTTGTACTGTGTGTATGTTTTATAGCATGAAAATAATAAAAGAGGAATGTCAGTGCAACCACTGATTAATGATTGTAATGGATCAGTATTATGAGATACTTATTATAAGTGACTACGACATTGTTAGGATTATAACCTATCGTCAGTATGAAAGAAATTAAAAGTGGTTCATATATTCATCCGTATAAAAGCGGCACATGTATTTTATTTTATCCTTATAATTCTCATCATGCCGGGTACAAGATAATTGAGTTGCAGAATGCAAAGAACTTAGAATATTACTTAAAACAAACTATCAGTATAATATTTCGACCCCACTATTTGAAGTTAATAACTATCAGTATAATATTTCGACCCCACTTTTTGAAGTTAATAAAACATTTATTTATTTATTTTGACCAAAGGTTTGTAAACTATACAAATCATTGTTTTTACGTTCGTAGTAACATAGTAAATTCCATTGTCGGTCACCTGTATCAATTCACGTGCACACTTATTACATTGTTGTTGTATTTAAATCTTTCGGCCAATGAAATGAGACGTAACAAGTTGTCTGTTTGTGATACGCCAGAATGTTATCAATGAACTATCAAACGCTAAAGTCGACTGCATTTCAGTGTATCATGCAATCGGAAAACTGTTTCTCGTATAGACGCTTGTTATGAAAACCACTAAAATTTGGCCTATAACCCTGAACTAGTGAAAAAGAGGGACAAAAGATACCAGAGGTACAGTCAAACTCATAAATCGAAAATAAACTGACAATTCATCATGAATTAAGTACCATACAGAAGTTGAAAATAATGACGTATTTATAGTATCAAGGATGTATCTTTAATTATATGTCGTTTTATTAACAAAAAAAAGGTCTGGAATACATTTATCTGATGACAAGGAATGATGGTTACAAGCTGAGAGTAGATTTGGAAGACAACAATGGCGACAAGGTATACGCAGAATACTCCATATTCAGAGTAAATGGTGAGGCTGATAAATACAGGCTTAAAATTGATGGCTACTCCGGTACAGCAGGTAATATTTTTTTATAAATGTTCAAAATATATACAAACTGTCATCTGCTGTATATCTCGATATATTAATCATACAGATCGCCGACAAAGCAAACTCTTTTATCAGACTTTAGCATTATAAGGTTATGTAAATTTGTCTTGTTAAATATTGCGTGCTTATATTTTTTTTCTAGCTCTGAAGTTTAATTATACTTTCTTTAAATCAACGCGTAAATTACAACATATATGTATGCTTTCTAGTATAGGTTGTTTTGAAGTTTAAACTTTACCATTTTTTTGGTTTTTTCTATTTTAATTTATCGTTACTTAATACGTAGATATTTTAAAATTTAACATTGTCATATTAAGATAGATTGTATCGCTTATAAATATATTCAAACTGTCATATGATATACATCACGAAATATTAATCATACAGATCGCCGACAAAGCAAACTCTTTTTATCAGATTTTGACATTATAAGGTTCAATGGTTAACAATTCAAAACTATACCAACTGCGTCAGAAAAAAGTCTGCGAATTACTGCGATCAAGCTTAGTCGGAATAAGTTAAGGACCATTTTGGACTAGGCAGTTTTGTTACGAGCCATGTCGGATCAAACTGTTTCATTGCGTTTTGTGTACACTGAAGGATCAATCAGCTTCGTTAAGTGCCATATTGGATCAGACTGTTTCATTACGTGTTGTGCAGGATCAATCAGCTTCAGTTAGTGCCATGTAGGATCGAGCCGCTTCTCTAGTTCCATGTAGGATCAGGTAGTTTCATATAGTGCTTTGTAGGATTAGACAGCTTTGTTTAGTACCATGTGAGATCAGACAGCTTTGTTTAGTTCTATGTAGGATCAGACTGCTTTGTTTAGTTCCATGTAGGACCAGACAGCTTTCTAAAGTGTCTTATAGGATCAGACAGCTTCTTTAGTGCCAGTTTGGATCAGCAGATGCTTTTAGTGCATATAGAATCAGATAGTTTCATATAGTGCCTTATAGGATAAAACAGCTTTTTCAGTGGCATGTAGGATTAGAAAGCTTCTTTAACATGTTAAGTGCCATGTTGGTTCAAGCAGCTCTTGGAGTGACATGTTGGTTCAAGCAGCTGCTTTAGTACCATGTTGGATCAAGCAGCTTCGTTAGTGCCATGTAGGACCAAGTAGCTTTTGTAGTGCCATGTAGGACCAATCATCTTCTTTAGTGCCATGTAGGATCAATCAGCTTTTTTTGTGCCATGTATACAAAGGATCAAGCAGCTTCTTTATTGCCAACTAAGATCCAGCAACCTCTTCAGTGCCATGTAGGGTCAATCAGCTTCTAAAGTGCCATGTATACTTAGGATCAAGTAGCTTCTTTAGTGCTATGTAGAACGAAGCAGCTTCTTTAGTGCCATGTAGGATCTAGTAGCTTCTTTAGTGCCATATAGAATCAAGCAGTTTCTTTAGTGCCATGTAGAATCAAGCAGCTTCTTTAGTGTCTTGTATACGTAGAATCAAACAGCTTCTTTAGTGCAATGTTGAATCAAGCAGCTTCTTAAGTGCCATGTAGAAACAATAAGCTTCTTTACTGCTATTAAGAATCAAGCAGCTTCTTTACTTCTATGTTGGATCAAGCAGTTTCTTAAGTACCATGTAGAATCAAGCATTTTCTTTAGTTCCATGTATATTCAGCCAGCGTCTTTAGTGCCCTGTAAAATCAGCCAGCTTTTTAAGTGCCATGTACGATCAGGCTGCTTGCTTAAGGGGTAGACCTGGTATATGGGAGACAACTCTTACACATGTATTTAAAGTCATTAGTGTGTTTTAACAGAGCAGTAAATTAAACAGTGATCAAGCATTTATGTTGTTTACATTTGGCTGTGAGAGTGATGCAGACAGATCCAGTAAGCTGTACATGTTTGACACCACCAAAACATTAAACTAAAGAATATCTTTTTTTTAATGATATAGATTAAAAGGTAGAAAATTACCATTCATACATGATATGCTTAATAAAGCACCAATGAACTGAGTCTGTTGAGTTCTGGAGCAACTAAATAAAAAATTTTAAAAAAATGGGAAATTCGATTTGAACAAACTGATTAAACAATGAGTAATATGGTTTTAGTGCTAAGTCATTGATACAGAGTTTGTACTTACTGTTTGTGTTTTGGTTATGTTTTCAATATAAAAGGCACTATTCTACATGTAGAAGATATGATCTGTACATAATCCTAGTACAAGCTTATACTGATAGATACTCTACATTAACACAAAGATAGTACTTAGATAGTGACAGACTGTCAAAACAATGAATTCTGTTAGCGTCTGCTATTTATGACAGGGACATTTTGTAGTCTGAGGAGAGAAACCAATAAATAGTTGTGATTAAAAAATCATGTCAACTCGTACCAAGGATACTCGTCCCATACTGAATATTACTGTTTTTCCTAATAAAATTTATTACAATTATTATTGGGACAGTACTCCTTTGACTATTTCACATAAAAAGAATGCTAAGACAGTGTGTAGGAGGTTTTTTTTAGGGGAAAATGAATTTTGTCCCAAATTTCTACTTCTTTCGTGTGACTTGTCAGCCAACTTGTTGGAAAATTTTGAAAATTTCAAAAGGTCAAATTCGATAAAAATTTGGTGATTTTAAAGATTAATAACTAAAAAATGTTTGAACGTTTTTCTGCAGGAATTAAACGACAAAATTTTTTCTAGTTAAATTTGAAAAAATGCGTTTTCTGAGCTGGCCAGACTTTTCACCGTATCAATTACCAAACACCGTGCTTTTTACATTCAGGCTATTTATTTTACTATAATGTTTCAGATTTACTTTAAAATATGTTTCTTCTATGCAATTTCACAGTCAGTGGTATTTCTAATGAAAACATGCATATGTGTAAAACACTCAAGGATTTTTACCTACTAGTTTTTAAGGGTAACCCAAAACTGTTCATTTTCAATATACCCTAAACATAAAATGTAACTGTGAATTTCCTTAAGACTTTGGCAGATGATGCATGGACCCCTACTTTTTCAATGATGTAAATATAAGAAAAATTTAATAAGAGGAACATTTTAGTGTTACCAGGGCCTACCCCCTTAAGTGGGTGCCCGAGGGTATCGCCAGCCCAGTAGTCAACATTTCGGTGTTGACATAAATATCAATATTGGGGTCATTTTTATAAATTTCCTGTATTCAAAACTTTCAAGTTTTCGAAAAAATAGGATTTTCCTATCCCAGGCAAAGATAACCTTAGCCGTATTTGGCACAACTTTTTGAAATTTTGGATCCTCAATGCTCTTCAACTTTGTACTTGTTTGGCTTTAAAAATATTTTAATATGAGCGCCACTGGTGAGTCTTATGTAGATGAAACGCGCGTCTGGCGTACAAAATTATAACCCTGGTACCTTTGATAACTATGTACACAACTGGGTCGATGCCAATGCTAGTGGACGTTTCGTTCCCGAGGGTATCACCAGCCGTGTAGTCAACATTTCGGTGTTGACATGAATATCAATATTGTGGTCATTTTTTTTTTTTTAGTTTCCTGTATTCAAAACTTTAAAGTTTTCGAAAAACTAAGGATTTTCTTATCCCAGGCAAAGATTACCTTAGCCGTATTTGGCACAACTTTTTGAAATTTTGATTCCCCAAAGCTCTTCAACTTTGTACTTGTTTCGCTTTATAATTATTTTGATATGAGCGTCACTGATGAGTCGTATGTAGACGAAACGCGCGTCTGGCGTACTAAATTATAATCCTTGTACCTTTGATAACTATTTACACAACTGGGTCGATGCCACTGCTGGTGGACATTTCGTCCCCGACGGTATCACCAGCCCAGTAGTCAACAGTTCGGTGTTGACATGAATATCAATATTGTGGTCATTTTTATAAATTTCCTGATACAAAACTTTGAAATTTTCGAAAAACTAAGGATTTTCTTATCCCAGGTATAGATTACCTTAGCCGTATTTGGCACAATTTTGAAATGTTGGATCCTCAATGCTTTTTAACTTTGTACTTATTTGGCTTTATATATATTTTGATATGAGCGTTACTGATGAGTCTTATGTAGACGAAACGCACGTCTGGCGTACTAAATTATAATTCTGGTACTTTTGATAACTATAAGCATCAGTAAGCTTGGTTAAGAGTTAATAAGGACTAGAAGATAGCTTCTTGAAGAGAAACAAAGACCTATCAAATCTTTGTTAAAAGTAATTAAGAACAAGAAAGCTTTAATAAAAGTAATTAATGATAAAAAAAAAAGCTTTGTTAAGAGTAGATAAGGACTAGAAAGATTCGTTAAGAGTTATTAAGGACCATAAAGCTTCGTTAAGAGTATTTAAAGATAAAAAGTGTCGTTATGAGAAATTATCAATCAGGCAGCTTCGTTAAGAGGAATTAAGGACTAGACAACTTCAATAAGAGTCATTAAGTACTTGAAAGCTTCGTTAAAAGTAGTCGAGGACTAAAAAGCTCTTATAGCTATTAAGGATCAGAAAGCTTACTTATGATTAACAATGAAAGCTTCGTTAAGACTAAGAGTTATTACTGACCAGAAAGATTCGTTCAAAGTATTTAACTACTAGAAAGCTTTAATAAGAGTACTTAAGGACAAGGAAGCTTCGATAAGAGTACTTAAGGACAAGGAAGCTTCTTTAAGAGTAATTTATGACCAGAGATCCTCGTTAGGAAAAATTAACGTCCATGACCGTTAGGAGTTATTAAGGATCATGACTGTTAGGAGTATTTCTGTATTTGACTACGATTAAAGTCATGCTTTTCATACTTAACATTGATTCCTGAAAGATTTTATTCTAGCTGACATTAATGTCTCAATTTGTTTTGTGTACTTTTTTGTTACATTTAGGGAAATCAAATCACATATAAGAATGATCATATTCTATTTCTATTTTACTACAATGGTGCTTGAAATATGAAATCAATGTCGTTTCTATTTATTTAAAAGCTTGTTTATTTATATTTCAGGTGATTCTCTTCCCGATGGAACTTACCTTGGCATGCTTTATAACAATAACCGACAGTTCAGTTCACCAGATATGGATACAGCCTGTACTTTAAAACGCAAATCAGGATGGTGGCATTTAAATTGTTCAAACGCCAATCTGAATGGCTTATATAAACCAGGAGTCAGCAGTCATGATTCAATGTTTTGGTACGGATTCCAGAAGAGAATTGGCTTAAAGGAAGCTTCAATGAAAGTCAAAAGGAAATAAAGAGTATTTCTACATCATAGATTTTTTTCAGAAATAGAATTTGTTCTTACCTTTTCTAGAAGTGTATAGCGTGAATTTTTGTTTGTAATAATATCGAAAAGATATACGTTTTATGTATTCTCAATTTGTGCATGTGTTTTTGTGTATTTTTGCTACAAACAAACTTATTTTCGCGGATACTTGTTTTTCTCTCAAGTCCACTTTGTGGCAATTATATTTTGCGATAGTTCAAATTTGATGTAGAAAATGATTAAATCTAAGTTTTACATAATTCTGACGATTTATATTCGTGTTATTTTTCTACTGGCAAAATTAAGAAAATAAATCAGTGTTTTAAAATTATACACTTCCAACCAGTAAAAACTAGCTTGCATTCATTAAAATTTAATTTGAATTGCAAAACAAACTGTATAGTTGTGCATGGCGAAATATTCGCACGGAACATGTGGCTGATTTGTTTATGCCATTTATCTAGATGATTTCACGGATTATAACGAAATATAGTAATGTTTGTGTTTTAGATGAACTTGATGGTATACCAAGGCTTCGACATAGAATAGATATATAAACAATGGGTATGGAAGAAAATATATTGATAATTGTTAAATTAACAGAATGTTTATTCTTAACGATAGAATGGAAGAAATCAAAACAGGTAGTCCAACTAGTAGACATTGTAGCGTTATTGACTATGTATTGATTTATACTGACTTTCTATACAAAATCTGTAAACTTGAAATGTCAAATTTTTGTAAACTTTGTTCAGATATACCTTTTCCTTTGTCTTTACAATTTTATACAAACGATGACAAAAAAGACAAAAAGTTAACAAACACATTACGTCGTGCTGATTAGAAAGTCAATAAATGGAAAAATGAGAAATGAAATGAGTATAAGAACAATATAGATAGAAACAAAGTTTATGGTAAATGTAATTGATTTTCTGCATATGTAAATGGTGTAAATATTGTTAAATGTGATACATTAACCACATCTGCTAAGGCAATATTCGGAAATTTAACATTGAATAATAAAAGTATGTTGAAATGCTCAAATAACCGGTTTAATAAAGACCGATTAAAATAAAGATTGTAAAAAAGGCGCAACGAGAATTTATGAAATCTCAGAGGTTTTAAATTATGGGTCGAACATTTTCAAAGCGAATTACATTAATTATAAAAAAAAGTTATGAATATTAATATTACAACTTTTTTCTAAGAACTATAACACTGTAATGAGTAAAACGATGAAGGAATTAAAAAAAATTCAAAAGAATTCTGGACATATTCAATAGAGGTAAGCAATATTTCACTGCAAAACTTACTTGATTATTAAAGGATTTAAACAAAAATACGTTCGAAAATATATTTTTGTTTTATAGAAAATGATATAAATTCTAATACGGTAAATGAAAATTTTAAATTCTCAAATAAACCCCGGATGAAATTTTGAAAGCTGTGAAAAGGGCTAAAAATAAAAAATCACCATGTTATGATTGAATTTATTGCTTTTTCTCTTGATTTTATGGTTGATATTTATGAACATATATTTCATATTGTATTTGATACGGGAATTTTGTCTAGGGCCTGGCTACTTTGAAGTGTTATTCCTATGATCAAAAATGAGGAGAGTAAATAAGACTTCAAAAATTATAGGGCAAATACACCTTTGTCTTTTGTAGGGAAAGTTTTTACGTCAATTCTTAAAGGCATACATTTTTGATATTATTGAAAATTGTAATATCTTAAATGAAAACCAAGCAGGTTTCTCGCAAGATTATTCAACAACGGATCATATTTTTCAATCATATGCTTTAATTGAATTATTGAGGGTGAAAAAGCAGAACCAATTTTGTGTATCTGTCGTCTTCGAAAAAGCTTTGAATTTATTCAACGAAATGTATTATTTTTAAAACTGATATTAAACCAAGTTAACGGAAAATAATTATCAAAAATATGTATGATGATGTCAAATCTAGAATTGTTCAGAATTCGGAATTTTCTGATATATTTGCTTGTGAAACAGGAGTTAGACAAGGAGAAAACCTTTCTAGTTTGCTTTTTTTCTTTGTTTCTCAATGATTTTCAAGAAATGAAGAAAATTTTAATATTGAAGGAATTCAGTTTTTCACATAAGATATTTGGTACTTACTTTTGTGTGTAGTTTATGTTAATTTTCTGTTATTGTATACAGATGATGTAATACTACTTGCTGAATCTAACCATGAATATCGTACACAATGGAAAATGAACAATGATATAAATAAACGAAAACTATGATATTTTCAGAAAGTAGAATACCTCGAAACTTAATATTTAATACATATAGAAATGAAATCATGATTGTCAGTAGTTATACATGTCTTGGTATTAAATTTTCTTGGTGTTTTGGGTGATTTGATCCGGGTTTTTTTTCGAGTGTGACCACTTTTTCGAGTGATTAGGATCAAAAATGTAAACAAACAGACTTCCTTTCTGACAAACCGTGATATAGAAGCTTGAGTTTAAAATACAAAGATATACAAGGTGTGTTAGTATTTAATATAAAAAGATATTATCAATGCGACATCATTTTTTGTTTGAAAAATATAGAACTTTGCCTTACAATGCTTTATTCATTCCAGAAAAAAACCGGAATAAAGCTATTTATATACACATACCAATACAAATTTTGATAGAAATGAATACACGTAATCCATATATCTTTTGATATACAGACACTTTACAAGAAAATAGTGTATCAGTGTATTTACGTTTCAAAACAATAAAACAAAGGGTTCAAATTATGTAGTTTTTAAGGCACGAAGCTAATGCATTCATCAGTTTGGTAATGGTGTACTAATGCTTTCCAGTAGGTTTCTTATTCTTTTTTTAATAAACAGCTGCGCCATAGGCGCTGAATGGACGGTTCTCGCTATCTATCATATAAGACTACATCACGGCATTTCCATCTGTTATTCGTTGGATCACTGATCACCTTCAAAGGTTACGACGATGTATATTTCGTTTGTAAAATACTAGACCATCATTTCGCAGAATTTTTAATTTAGCACAATGAGTGTTGACTATAAACAAATAGGTTTAACAACTTGTGAGAATGGGATATCGTTGATATCAGCTCTCTTTATTTAGTTTAAATAGTATTTATAAACTCGAAGCGATATTCATTCTCACTCGTTAAACCTATAAATAATTTTTCAATGTCATATAAAATTAATTATGAAAAAGTTAAAGTGAGGTTACTTTAATTTATATAAACAAGTTACCAAAGTTTCATTAAAACTCCTCCAAAACGTTCAAAAATATTGTCCTAAAACTGTTAAATCACCCCTTTTGAGCTCACTGGCCTAAAAGTCTCAAGTGAACTTTGCTCATCACTTGGCGTCCATGGTTGTCCGTCGGTTGTCGTCCGTTAACTTCTACAAAAGTTTTCTCCTCTGAAACTACTCTACGAAGTTCATTATAGATAGAGATAACTGTAAACAGCAAGAATGTTCACTAAAGTAAGATCTACAAATAAGTCACCGTCACTAAATATTGGAAAGTTGTGGTAAAACGTTTTCCGAACAGAAAATTTGCTTTGAATTGAAAAAGGTTAATGTTGATCAACGTAACATTACGTGTTGGTGATTTATTGAGAACATATGTAATTTCCATTAATTAAATTACAGTTACAAAAAAGTAATTCTTTCGCGTAAAATAATCATAGACCATTTGTTTCAAACCCCTAACGGTTTCACAGTTACTCTCGAAAAAAACGGATGACATTCAAAACTGATTTTTTTTTTTGAACAAGATAATTGTGCATCTTTGTTACTCAAAACATTATTGTATTAAAAATAAGATGAGTGGTCAGGTAAAAAAAACTATTAAAATTACGAAATAGCACTAAACTGACTCGAAAAATCCCAATCTACACTTTAGAAAAATGGACCGATTAACTCATTTTATGCAACTGTCATACAAGTGAGAGGTTTAGCGTTATAAAATCAGGTTCAATCCACAATTGTCTACATTTTAAAATGCATGTCAGGAATATGAAAGTTGGTGTCCATTCGTTTAATGTGTTTTATTATTTGATTTTGCCTTTTGATTATGGACTTTCCGTTTTGAATTTTTCTCGGAGTTCAGTATTTTTGTGATTTTACTTTTTACAATGATGTCAAAAGCAGTAAACTTTACTTTTTTTCATTTACATTTAAAATACTTGATTGAACAGTATTGACGTCCGGAGTCAGCAATAAGGCAACTATACCCAGTTACATAAAACTATTTAAACATGAAGCAATAAACTGTATTTTATATCGCCTTGTATTCTTACAGTTACATATTTCCTTATTTGTATCAACATTTGTAATAAATTCAAACATAAATTAAAGTAACTCGATTGTTGCTCAAAGTTACTTTACAGTACAAGATGTAAACACAAGGGCATCAATTATCCAGTCATCCAATGATCAAAGAAAGGCAATCGTTTGTGCAAGAAGTGAAAATCGTGTTGTCAACGTTAGATGTTTTATCTAAGACGCATCCATTAAGGATATTTTCCAAATGCTTTTCGTTTACAGGTTTGGTTGGCTTACGTGCTTCGTTTGTTTGTACAAATGTTTGTTCAATCTTAATTACTATGCTTAGGCAAACATTTATTCATACATTTCCTTAGACTCACATTCACAAAGTATGCATAATTATCAATCCTTCTGACTGCATGTTTTTGTTTAGAGAGTGGACTAAATTAAGCATTTTTAATGATGAAAATTATTTAATCTCTTTTTGTGAAAATGCATCGCAAATACAATAGAAATAAATCGCCGTACAGTGGAAATGAAAGTAAAGTATTTTTATTCAACAGTTAAGATTAATCGCATAATGAAAACAGCATTGTGGAATTTCCTTTATTATCAACAAGCTAAATGATAAAACCTGCTTCAACATGTACAGCATTAATAGTTATGATAAAACCACTTTAACATGTACAGCATTAATAGTTAAACGGTACAATCATCTGCAAACCAAACTTTCAGATCTCTTGCATGCTCTGTTCTTCAACTTTTCTCAATCTTTTTCTATTTGTGCATCAATTTTACACCAAGGTGTCTGAAGTCGAGATGAAAATCTGTCCATATCTATTTCCTATATCATTAATTCAGAAAAACAGTATATATTAAAATAATTTCTTATTTTATTCTATTCAAAAATCATGAATTTATAGTATGATTATTTTTAATTTTACATAAGAAATGCAAATCAGATACAATATAAATGATATTTTCTGATTCGCACATTATATGCACTGTATATGTTTATTTATCTTTTGTGCGAATATCTATCATATAAATTTGTATTTCACACATGCTGTATTTAATATTTGTTATTATTGTAATATATGTTTTGTAACAATGCATTTTGTTAATGAGATTAAAGATCATTCATTCATGCTTCTTATATCATGCTGTTGTTTTACAATGGATATGAGTGGAAGATTGTTTCTGTTTGCATCAAATATTCCATGTATTTTTATTAGTCGCCCTGTTGAATACCTCAAACCCAAAGCTAATTTTAATCATCTGGAACAACTTTTCATTATGCGGCTGTACAATGCTATTGTAATGTTGGGATAAGTAACGATTGGTGTATAGGTTCAAGAAAGGTTTTCAATAATAGGAAAATCGAAAGTTATAGTTAAAGCCATTGAGGACGGATAATTAACATAAAGTCTCATAAAATAGGGGCGACAGATACCAGAGGGACAGTCAAATTCATAGATCGAAAATAAACTGACATCAAAATGGCTAAAAAATGAAAAATACAAACAGACAAATAATAAAACACAACATAGAAAACTGAAGACTAAGCAACACAAACCCCAACAAAAACTGGGGATGATCTCAGATCCGCCGGAAGGGTAAGCAGATCCTGATCCACATGTGTGATGAGGACTAAAAGTATGTCACAAAGAACGGAATGATAACAAGAGCATAAAGATGCAGTAGGAATATTCAATCTATCTGACAAAGCCCTAGCAAAGACGAATACCGACAAAAAAACATACCAAACTTCAACAGTCTGCAAAACAACATATTATTACTAACACAAATCCAACAAAATTCACTGCGATTGATCTCGAGTGATCCGGAAAGGTAAGCAAATCTCAAATCTGACTCTACTCAACCCACTCATCGTGCTGCTGATGTTAGTACCATTTGTTAATAAGTCTCATTCCTAACATGCAATGAGTTACTGTAACGATAATTTGAACATGTTAATAGTCATCTGTGAAACAATAATTTTATAACAATCAACCAATTTGGAATATACGAGTGACATTAACCATAACATTTCGTTTTCAATGAACCATACTAGCATACTGCTAAAAGGTGTACCATTCGAAAGCAATTATCTATCCTATGTTTTTGCCCGGTCCTCAAATATTTGTATGATGCAATTACCGTTAAATAACAACGAAAATGTCAGCATTTTTGCATATTCTGTCTTTTAAATAATAGTACTGTAAACAGGGGAATTTTTTCAACAGTTTAATCGTCGCTATTTTCGCGGTAGGACTTAAAACACAAAAATAAAGCTACAGCGAAAATTTCAAGGACGTTCTATTCATTAGATGAAGGCCATACGTTTAGGAATAAGATAACACGGATTTTATAGACAAAAGATCGATACCTCAAACCATGACTGTATTTCTAAATGAAAAGCAATGTTTATAAACTCGTTCCAAATATGTTAATGACACCTTCCAATCAGTTATAACAGTAATAACTCGTTAAATCTTGTACACAGATTAATCAGAGCTAAAGCATTAATCCTCACAACAGTTAATTTACTCTTGATAAGGTCGTTATAGCTTGCTGTTTAGTTTAAGCATATCCTCCGTGTTGAAGACCGTACCTTGGCCTATTATGGTTTACTTTTATAAATTGTGACTTGGATGGAGAGCTGTCTCATTTTTTCTCATACCACATCTTCCTATATCTTTTCTCTTCTATTATTGTGTATGTGTTTTTATAAGCAGACAAGTCACAACTTTCAAACATAAATCAACCGAAAACAACAGATTTTTGACTAATTTTATCACTTGATTTACTATACATGTAAAGCTGCTCACTTTCTATATCCCCTTTGAAAATATTAATAAAGATTATACATACCAGGATTAAATTTTGTTTTTACGCCAGACGTGCGTTTCGTCTACAAAATACTAATCATTGATGCTCGAATCTAAAAAAACTTAAAAGGCCAAATACAGATGAAGAGCATTGAGGATTTAAATTCCCAAAAGTTTTGCCAAATACAGCTAAGGTAATCTATTCATAATCGAGGTAGAAAAGCCTTAGTATTTCAAAAAAATCAAAAGTTTTGTAAACAATTTATTTATAAATGATCATACCATTGGTAATTCATGCCAGTACAGAAGTGCTGACTACAGGGCTTGTGATACCCTTGGGGCAATAGCCACAGCAAAATCGCTTATTCAAAATGGCGCTGATCTCGATTGTTTTCATAAAACGCGAAATAAAGACGGCGCGAAAGTATCCTGGTTTACAGTATTTGTCTGGAAATATGAAAACCTTGTAGAATGGATCTTAAAAGTTTCTTATCAAACCCACGTTAAAGTATTAATGTCAAATATTTGATAAATAGCGTTGTTTCGAAGAAACTCCAGTGAAAATAATAAAATGCGTAGAAACCAAAATGTTTGTTTATAATTCGATTGACATTCATCATTAAACAATTACAGTATCTTATTTAGTTCTAAGAACAATTTCGACATCATCAAATAACAGCAATTACTCTTCGTTTTAACTACAGCAAATTAAAACAGCCTAAAATATCGCAAACTGCAAATAGATATCATTTTAGCTGTTCTATGACACTCAACTAATAAGACAACAGATAGTATTTAAGCTGTTATATGCCAGTCAACCAATCAGACAACAGATAACGTTTTAGATGTTGAATGACAGTCAGCCAATCAGATAGCATTTTAGCTGTTCTATGACAGTCCATCAATCAAACGTCTGACAGTTTCAACCAACCATATGAAAAACAAACTGCAATATTGCTGACTTTTGGTTTCGAAGAAAATGGCAGATGGGTTAATAGACATACGATGTGGAATGAGCGCCAAACAGACAACTGTCCATCCATTTCAAATTGTAAAAGTAGATCATTATATTTCAAAGTACGGTCTTCTAACGAAGTCTGGCTCACACCAAACAGCAAGCTGTAAAGGGCCTCAGAAATTACTAGTGAAAAAAAAATAATCGAAGAGAAAAACTAACGATCTAGTCTATACAAAAAAAGGAGAAACGTGAAACACTTATGCAACACATATCAATAAACAACTACCACTGAACATCAGGTTCCTGACATAGGACAGGTGCAAACAAATGAAGCTGGTTTGAGTGTTTGATACGGTGCTTTTGGGCAGGAATTTACTTTGGTCCGCTTTTGCTTTTTTGTGATCATCAGATACTTTTTTTTATAAATCATAAAACAATATATGATTTATACATTTTCGTTAACAGAATACTTGTCTATAGGTTGATAATTTTTTCAGGAAAATAGTTGGGCAAATGTTTAATTCCTTCTTGATGTTTTAAATCCCGAACGAGGCAATAATATACTTTTTTTTAAAAGTAACGATGTCAAATATGACTTACTGATGATAATTTTCCATAAAAGGTTCGTGTTGCTGCATTCAATGAATAATTGTATGTTTTATCCCAGCAGGCGATACACTGCTTTTGAACGATCAAATTATACCATGCATCGTAAATTCCTTAATTATGCAAACAGAAATATTCCAACCAGTTAATCATTTCATCCGGTATATGAACTGCTGTGCTTTGTCAATGATATTTTCACGTTAGATTTCACGGTGTAAGATGTAATTGAAACTGTTTTGAAAATAATACCAATTGTAGCAGTTTGATTTCTCTTGTATCTGAGGAGAGCATATACACATAGCTGTTTTGAGTGCATTTATTCAAATGAATTTTAAATTTGTGCATATTCATCGATGTGATAGCAAATTGATTTTCATTTACCTTTTTTCAAAAGTTTAGTTCAAAATCTGAATCTGAAAATAATGTGGCTTCTAAAATGTTCTAAATACTGTATTTTACTTGGAATTCTGCTTCTCTCGTGTTCAGGCATTTTAGGTAAGTGAGAGTTTAAGTAAATTAATAAATATTTTCCAATTCTTTTACATGCTTTCACTTCTTCTAGTGTTGCGGAATGGAAATTTAATGGAATATCTTCTATTTGTCTTATAACTCCCAAATTTGTTCGGTCGTTATATATTCTTAAAATCAAATATTCGGCGTAAACATTCATAATATCGAATAATTGTTTTTATTTTTAGTTGATTTGTTTGTATGTTTAACTACAGTGGATTTATTCATTGTTACAAGACATACGTGAATGACATTTGTGACATTGTTATAATTGTAATAACAAAGTATGCGAACAATAGATAGTTTGCAAGTCTACGATGTGTATACACAATATATCAGACACCTTAAGAATACTTTTGATATGTTCATAATTATAAATTAACTGTTAACAAAATTTTGAACTTTTGAACTACTAAGGCTTTTCTACCAGAGGAATAGATTACCTTATCTGTATTTGGCAAAACTTTTAGGAAATTTTGGTCCTCAATGCTCTTCAACTTCGTACATTATTTGGCCTTTTTAACAATTATTGATACGAGCGTCATTGATGAGTCTTTTATAGACGAAACGCGCATCTGGCGTAAATATGAAATTTCAATCCTGTTATATATGATGAGTTTATTTACAACCACTGGTTCGATGCCTCTGCTGGTGGAGATTTATTTCCCCGTGGGTATTATAAGCCCAGTAGTCAACACTTTTGTGTTGACTTAAGTTATCATTGATATGTTCATAATTTTAAATTAACTGTTAACAAAAATTTGAATTTTTGAAATACTAAGGCTTTTCTACCTGAGGAATATATTACCTTATCTGTATTTGGCAAAACTTTTAGGACATTTTGGTTCTCAATGCTCATCAACTTCGTTCTTTATTTGGCCTTTTAACAATTTTTTATTCGAGCGTCACTGATGAGTCTTTTATAGACGAAACGAGCGTCTTGAAGAAAAATTGATAATCAGAATACGGTGAATATGTATTATATTTGTGAAGTATGCTTTTCTTCAAGGGACACTGATAAATCTTATGTAACGTCTAGGAAACTGAATGATTATCTTAATAACATTGAGGAAGTTACACAAAGCATTTTACCGATAAGCCAACAACTACAAAAATATCATGTATATAAGACTTAAATATAAATCCGTTCACATACATTTTATTGGATTGTTGTTAATAAAAGATAAAACCAACAAAAGTGCAATGAGGGAGAATACATACTGTGTTTGCACTAAATACATTTTAAGGCAACAGAAGTTTACCATTGTTCAAATCTCGTTAATCGATCAGACTTTGGAATAACTATCAGGTACTATAAATACAGGTTTAATCCACCATTTTCTACATAAGAAATTACCTGTACCAAGTCCGAAATATGACATTTGTTATACAATCGTTTGATGTGTTTGCGCTTTTGAATTTTCCATTTGGGTAAGTACCTTCTGTGTAGAATTTTCCTCGGAGTTCGGTTTTTGGTTATTTTACTTTTTACTGTGATTACTGTCAGATCTGTATTTAGTTTTGGTTGATTTTTTTTTTGTAGTGGTTGTTGATGAATTCCCTGTCAAGTCTAATATGTGCTTTTCTACCTAGGAAATGCCTGTACCAAGTCAGGAATATGACACTTATTAACCCTTCGTTTGGTGTGTTTGAACTCTTGATTTTGCCACTTGATTAGGATTTATATTTAGAAATTGACTATAAGGGTCGGTTGACAACAAAAATTTAAGACAAAAAGATAATTTCAGCTTCCCAATAGTGAAGCATTGGGAAGCTGAAATCATAACTTCGTAAATTTAACGGACACCATCACGAGTTAGTTGGCCGTAATGGAGTATCTGTTATATAGATAATATCGGATATGTTCCTGATGTCGTAACTACAATCCCGTTCCCTTTTCACGAATATTACCCACCGAATACGACTTTTTACCTTTATTGGTGACATTTTTACCTATTGTGTCTGTTTGTTTTGTTCACGTACCATTATCAATATTATTAAATTTGATGCTACTGTTGTACAAGTGAAAGGTTTAGCGCTATAAAACCAGATTCAATCCACCATTTTCTACATTTGAAAATGCCTGTAATAAGTTAGGAATATGACATTTCTTGTCCATTCGTTTTTGATGTCATTTGATTGTGCCATGTGATTATGGACTTTCCGATTAGATTTTCCTCTGAGTTCAGTAGTTTTGTGATTTTACTTTTTATACTGTTTTCTGCCTTTTATCGATCCTTTTTAACATTTTATTTTTTACTTGTAATGAACACAACTGTCCCAGGTATTGAAATAAATTTGACACTGGCGAACATGTTAAACCACACCATAATAATATGTGCCTGTCCCAATCCCCATGCAATAAGGTGTTATCCTCTTCTCGAGAGTCGTTTCATTAGCAATCACATATTTTTATTGATACATTTAAAAAGAAAATGCATGCAAATCCTTTCTTGTTTGTTTGCCACTTTTGGGGTTAGCTCGATTTCCACAGCTTTTGTCTTTTGATATACGAATATTTGGTTGGTTTTATTGTTTATTAGACAACTAACCATCCAAGGAATACCTTGTAAACGCAAACCACTATAGCTCAAAGTACAGTGTTCAACTAGGAACCTTGGGTCACACCGATCAGCAACTGTAAAGGGTACCCAAATTCTACATATATCATGTTATGGAGGGGTATTTGCGAAAAATACCAGTCAAGGGACTGTGAAATTTTGAATTCGGTACCAAGACTTGTATTTTTCGCAAATGCCCCTCGATAAGATGATATATCTGTTTAATTACACCTAATACATATGGATTAAACCTCTCTATATAGGAGAATTTAAATTTTGTTTTACTTATAAGCTTTAATTCATAAACATATTTATGCATAATTTTGAGGATAAATAAGTGAATATTATTATAGAACCGCGGGTATGATACATGTACTAATACGCGTTAGCTCTCTTTCTTTATGTAACGTCATATACGAAAACGTTTGGCGGGAGTATGCTCGCGAGGGTAAAAAGGGAGTATCCAAAATGGCAAACACCATGGTATGTGAGGCATATTCACCGGCAGTAGTAAAACAGGCAAATTCGTTTAAAATGAGGAAATAATGTTAGAATATGCAAAAATACACTGGCTTTTAACCAATCAAAATTTAGCATTCTTATATCAGGTGTAAACAAACCCTAAATAAGTAAAGATTTTAAAAATATCAAAAAGCATTACAAACTGTATCAACAGGTCCAATTAACAGGAACGTACGATTTGAGAGTACTTGCAGTTACTGAAAGCTAGTTAAAATCCAAACAAAACATGCGCCTCAACACATGATAACCTTGATTAGTCTACTCAATTGGTTTGTAAGAATCAAACATCGGTATACTAATGTTGCTTTAACCAATGACTATTGAAGTTCAGTATGTTCGATTGGTATGTTTACCGTGGTGTTTGATGGTACTTTTTTCAAATGTTTTTTTTTTCTAAAGAAAAGTTTTGAAATGAATAAAAAAATGTATCTGTATTTTTTTGTAAGTCCTAACAGCGAAAATATTACTGCACAAATATATTTTCAAATATTGTTCTATCGAACGTAACTCCCTCTTCAACATCGTGTTTATAATCACAAGTACAGAAATCTGACAATGTCATAGTTTAAACTGCAGAAAACGAAAAAACGAATACATTTGTTATTCAACAATGGAGGAACACAAACCACACCAACATGGTATTTTATACAACGTTGCGATAAAACCTGGTTTTCACTATTTTCTGCTTAAGAAAATGCATTAACCGAGTCAGGAATATGACAGTCTTTTTTTTTTTGTTTTTTTTTTAGTTTTGTGTTTTTTATTTTGCTATTTAAATATATTGCTATTACAATATACACTTTACGTTTTTTAATTAACTTGGTAGTTCGGTATTTTTTGTTATAGTACGTTGTAGCATTCACTCAATCTTCTTTATAGGGGCACTTGTTTATATGATAACTATAGAAATCATTAACGGCCATTGAAGTATTTCAATTATTATTCCATGCAATCATATTTACATGTGCTTTGTTTTTCATCAATGCAACTGTTTTGTGTCTTTGTTTTTCTTTTTCAAGGAATTCGACAAGTTGTTTTTAGAAGAGCCGTTCCTGGCGAAACCTTGTGGAATATGACGACGGTTCAGTCTTGGAAGGTAGTCACTCGCAAAATAAACACCAAAGGTTGTTTGGATTTATGTGTTGCAATAGACAAGTGTGTAGGTGCTGTATCCAGACCATTGAGCGATGGGCGAGGTTATTGCATGCCTCTTGGGTTCACAGACAAAAGAGGATTCTCTTATACGCCTCTCAGGATTTCCTTTGCGTATAGAGTTTTCAATAGGACTTAAGGAAAACAAAACAGATTTGTATCATACACTAAATAACATTCCATATGTAATGCAAATACATGATTCCTTACTATTTTACAAACGCATTGAAAGTATTTTGTATTTTTTTCATATTTTAGGTATTGTTTTTTTATTGGTCTTGCTTAATAAAATGTGCTTAAACTTCGCAATTGTAGTCATTTTGATGTTAGTTTACTATTACACAAGGGTATGGATAAGGCTTACAGAATATATAACAATGGGCACAAAATATAAAGAATAGAAAAAAATGAATCTAAAAAATATATAATAGATAATAACGATGTGCTTAATTCTGAAGAATAGAGAATATGAGCAACAAAAATAATTAATACGTAATTGAAGGGCCTCATAGCCATACCATACAGACCCTAACTACATAGACCAACTAATTAAGCGAATGTTGGACTCTTGATGTGATTTATAACAAGCAAAATTTTATGAATAAATATGACTTTTTTGTTAACAAATATGTCTCAAATGGATAAATATTTAAAACTATCTCAGGTAAGGAAAAAATATTTAGGTTATACCAGTCAACAAAAATAACGCCACACAAGTTTGAATTTCTAATTCAACATAAAATATAATACAATGAAAGTAATTCAATTTAACAATGAAATATTTATTTGAAAAGTGAAACATGGATGATTTAGAAAATATAAGTGAAAAATACAGTGTTACTCAACAGCGGGTCTTAATTATTAAAATATCTTTTAAAAAAAACGGACATTCAATTTCGAAGATGACAATTTATACACAAATATCTGTGAGTGCTTTTACAATCCATGTTTATGTTTCACGTTTTAAATTCTATGACGGTGTTTTGTATTCGGCAGGTTTACCAACAGTCATAATGGCCCTAAAATTCTATAAAGCTTAACTTCGAAATAAAGGTACACATTTGATGAAAATATTATTTGAAAAAAAGTATAGAAGTCGATCTCATAAACGGATTTACGATTGGAAACCAAGACAATCATAATTTTGTTAAGTTCTGGTTACATTTTGACGGTTTTGACTTTCGATGACATTATTGTGTTCAAATTAAAAGAACTTCTGTCACCGTGGTGTGATCGTGTCATCGTAACAGTCACCGTGGTGTGATCATGAGACTGTAACTGTCACCGTGGTGTGATCGTGACATCGTTACAGTCACCGTGGTGTGATCATGAGACTGTAACTGTCACTGTGGTGTGATCGTGACACCGTAACTGTCACCGTGGTGTGATTGTGAAACCGTAACTGTCACCGTGGTGTGATCGTGACACCGTAACTGTCACCGTTGTGTGATTGAGAAACCGTAACTGTCACCGTTGTGTGATTGTGACGCCGTAACTGTAACAATAGGCTTATGTGGAAAACGACTCACATCGACACTAAATTATGATCAATAATCAATATGTACAGTTGTTAAGTGGTTTACATACTAGGTGATTTCTTAACAAACTTATATACGCTGAATAGTTTCTAGTTGCAAAAGATCACGCTCAGATTGTTTTTGTTTTTGTTTTTGTTTTTGTTTTTTTGTTTGGTGTGCTTTTTTTCGAGGGAGGGGGGATTCCTGTGTTCTAGCTACATAATTGATTACTGGTAATATTTTTTTTTCAAAGAGAGGCAAACGATACCAAATTGATATTCAAACTAATAAATTGAAAAAAAAAAACAAATTATAACGTGATGACAAAAAAAAACAGTATACAAAACATAAAAAAGAAAACCTAAGACTGACCAACATGAACCCTAACAAAACTTGGGACGATATCACGTGCACGGAAGAGTAAAAAGATCCTGCTTTGCCTGTGGTATACGTTGTGTTACTCATTAATGTACAAACAAGTTGAGAAAATTTATTCGATAGGTCACACTTAAGGAAAGAGGACGGGATTGTGAATACGACAATTTGAACATACCCTTTGCCTCTAAACAGATATTCCGTAACAGTGAACCAGCTCGTGATGTTGTTCGTAAAATCCTCGACGAGTTGTTATTTCCTGTCTTCACTTCAAACTCATGGATTAATGCTTTGTTTGTGAGTCTTTTAATTACAGCAAAAATCAGTATATGGTTAATGAAAGACAACTCGAATATCAAAGAAGGAAAAGTATATAAGCTACACAACTCTATGAGGAATGCATCTTAGTTGAAGCTGTACGAAATTGATTTAAGATTCGATTGGTAATTCTGCCTTGTAAGAGTTAACCTTAGGATATCTAATACATTCACGGAAGTGCAAACCCGCAACCCATGCCGCATTGCAAATATTTAAAGACCTCAAAGTGACTACTGTTAAAATGGTACCCAACACCTTCACTAAAATTAATTTCGCTCGTTTAATTTTAATAAAATTTTGACAAAGTATTTACTTTGACCCTTTGACAAAATTATAAAAATTTCAAAACATTTCAATCAACCAATTTATCAGAAAAATAACACTGGAAATATAGCAGTTTGACAAACACTAATGTTGATCATTGAGAAGCTTAATATTCTCTTAACAACACAACGTAATCAAAACGTTTAGCTGATTTTACAGAGTTATCTCCCTGTAGTGTTAGGTACTACCTTAAACAACTCAAACGAGAACATTAATGGCCTGATTATGTACAACATGTTAAACGAAAAACACATATGATAAACAGTAACATAAAAAAAACACTGAACACCAGGTTCCACCTTGTACAGCCGGGTATAGAATGCTGCGCGTTCAAATGAATGAGTGAATACGTTTAGAAAATAGTTCAAAGTCGAAAACACATTACCATTATTACTGTAAACCAAATTATTTTTGCGTGCGATTTATTTTCGCAACTTTCGCGAGTGGAAAAATATCGCGAATATAAATCGTCGCGAATATGTTAAACTTTGATTATTTCTTAATAAACTACATCAAGTAAATTTGATAGTCGCGAAATTGAATCGCTGCTCCATATTATCAGCATGATTATCTTCGTTATTGAAACTGCTTTTATGTATTTCTGGTTTTAACACTCCAAAACACAATCAGTATACTGTATTTGTTTAACTCAAAAGATTATTTTATGCAATTTCATTCGACCGAAAAATAAATGTTAAAGAACTATTCGAACAGAATATTAACTACACCCCAGTCTAGAAATGAATGTTTCTTAATAATGTAAAGTTCCTAGATATCAATGGTATCGATCTTTTTTTTAAAACGGTTTTAAAATTTTCCTTGAATATGGTTAAACAAAATATGTTGTGTATACATATTTTGTCGTTTTAAATTATATATTTACCATGTCGTTGGAGTTACGCGACGAAATAACATACCTAACCAGAACTCTCCGGATAAATTAACGAATCCATATTTATAGCTTGCCCATGTCCTAGCGTTATAACAGTCAACACTGCCATCATATCTGTTTTGGAAAACCTAAAATTTGAAAGCTATGTGGTATTTATTCTCGTGTTCATGATAATCCAACTTGAACCAGCGGAAGTTATATTCTATATAAAACATGTCTTATACTTTATATATAGATTATTACATTGATACAAGTTGATTATCGGATTCATCCAATCGAGATAGTTAAATTATCAATTTTAAAGTCCGAGCTGCGGCGAGGACTTTAAAATTTATAATTTTACTATGTATCAGAGTTGGATCGTTTATAAGTAGTAGACTAACTTTCCAAGTACTTTAAATCAAAGTGGAAGATCCCCTACGGTTCTGACATCTTTTAATAACAAGGGATTTTTTTGGCATGTATCATCCCTTCATAGTATACATTGCAAACATCATATGAGTTTTGGTTGCGTATGAATAAAGTGCAGTAAAATGGACGACATTCGACCATCTATCAATATTGATATTGAAATCGGACACGCATCAATCTGTTATTGGTCACGACATATCTCAAAATAATCTTAAGATAGATGTAATTACGTATTCGCATCATCATTTCATTATTTTGTGAAATTCCTAAGTAAATATAAGAGCGGAATCTTATCAAACTAAACTTATCAAAGAGTCTAAAAAATGTAAAAATTACCGCCACTCTGCTATTTTGTATCAAAACAGTTTGATATTGTCAGATTTCTTGATATCTTCATTTTGATTTTAAGTTAGATTCACTGATTTTTACTATACGTTTAAAACTTGCATTACTAGAGCTGGTAACATAAGTTGACAGACAGACAGATGGAAGAAAGAAAGAAAAGACAGAAAGACGGAGTGTATTATGTAGTCCACAATGCGAACTGTGTAAGACCACCATTGTTTTCACATATTAGTCTGTGTTAAATTTGCACTTAACAAAAACGTGTGCAGAATTCATTTCTGTTTCTAGTAAAGAAATGTTTGACATGAGAAGAGTTTTGTCCTGTCCAGTGATTCAGACAAAATTTCAATTAACATTTGATTGCATATAAGATAATAGCAATCACTGGAAGTTAACCAATCAAATTTGCACCCCTTTTTTACCTGTGTACAATCTTTAGTAACCATGTAAGCTAAAGTTTTGAAAATATTCCATAGAAACACCAAACAAAAAAATGTTGCTTTGATGCTTCCAAGATATATGTTAATGAATCAGAAATGTTTTGCTGCAATTAAACGTAGGATAAATATATCAAATTGTTTCACGATCTTTTTTCTCGATATACCCAATGGAACCCGTATTATTATAGTGTGTTGAATATATTTATCGTTTTGGTAGTTTTCGTCTTAAAAATTCAACGTAGAGAAAGTCATTAAAAGTTAAAAAAAAATTCTGTCAAAATTTTGTCAAACATTGAATACTGAAACTCCATTTTCCATAAATGTATAGAAAGTCATTAAAAGTAAAAAGGTTTTTTTTTTTTTAATCGACAATCATTATTCAACAGTTGAAAACAAAATGTATACAAACGAAATAATATATTTGTATCTATAATGTAACAATTTTGTCAAATGTTGAATACTGAAACACAAATTTCCATAAGATGGAGGACATTGGATAGTATAACCAAATCAGCTTATCACGTGATCATTAGTTAATACTTACTGTATATCCGTCTCCGTTTGTTTTCATATCACAATAGACTTCAAATGCATGTGTACCGCTAACATTTATAGTATACACACCACTCCCTTTACCTGTTACTAAAATATCACCACAGTCTTTCGGAATGATTTCTGAATGACATAAAACCGTAGATTAACTTGATGATAATACTATTATGGATGTGAACTTTAAAATAAACAATTGTAAATGGATACTACAAGTCGAAAGAACATAAAATATTGATAGGTTATGGATCTTCTTTTCAAGATATTTGAGTTGTTAAAAATGGCAGAGAAAAGGCTGACTCGGACCTTAATATTATATTTGCATTGGTATTATTTGGGTCTAAAATCAAAAGAATAGAAATCTAAAATCTGCTTAAAAAACATAAGAGTCCGAAAATCTCACATAAATGCAACACCCTCACCTAAGAACATCCTTAAGAAAGGCTTTTCTAAGCCTAGGTTTATGATGTTATCCACGAGGAGTAACACGACCTTCCACAATAAAGTGCAGAAGTAAACAAGAAAAAAGTTGATAGTAATCAAGTTATCATGATCCAATGAAAAAAAAGCAATTTTTAGTATTGAATGCTTTTTCGCGCTTCACACAAAGTGTTCTTTGGTCAACGCTATAAGCCCAAATGAATTTACAAAAAAAAAGCTTTTCTGTAGATTTTAAGAAATTTGTTTATTATGGCATTGTATTGATTGCAAAAATTCGATATTTTTCATTTAAATGCAATATTTTTTATTTAATTGGTATATTTCTTCATTTAAAAGCAATATTTTTAATTTAAATGGTATAATTTGTCATTCAAATGCAATATTTTTTATTTCATCGGTATATTTCTTCATTCAAATGCAATACTTTTTTTATTTAAATGTTATATTTTTTCATTTCGATGCAATATTTTTTCATTTAAATGCAATATTTTTTATTCAAATGGTACAATTTGTCATTCAAATGCAATATTTTTTATTCAATTGGTATATTTCTTCATTTAAATGCAATATTTTTTTATTTGAATGGTATATTTTTTCATTCAAATGCAATATTTTTTATTTAAATGCAAGATTTTTTATTCAATTTGTATATTTCTTCATTTAAATGCAATATTTTTTTATTTGAATGGTATATTTTTTCATTCAAATGTAATATTTTTTTTTTAAATGCAATATTTTTTATTCAATTGGTACGTTGTTTACGTAGTTTTATCTGCTTAATTCCATTGTTCCCAATTATTGTCACATTTACCTTTTATAAAATTGAGAATGGAAATGCCTGTTTCGGTTGCGCAACAAATTTTGTCAACATAAAGAAACAATAAACACCTGTCATACAAGAGGGATAATTTGTTAGGTATAACAGCAGGTTTAAGGTGGTACCTAACACTACAGGGAGATAACTCTGTAAAGTCGGCTTAACGTTTTAATTACGTTGTGTTGTAAAAGGAATATTAAGCTTCTCAATGATCAAAATTGGTATTTGTCAAATTGCTATATAACCAGTGTAATTTTTCTGACAAAACGGTTGGTTCAAATTTTTAAATTTTTTTATACTTTTGTTAAAGTGTCAAAGTAAATACTTTGACAAAATTTTATGAAAATTAAACGAGTCAAATATTTTAGTGAAAGTGTTGGGTACTACCTTAATCCACAATTTTCTTCGGTAAATACGTATACTATAAAATGAATATGAGTTGCTTTTCTGTTGATTGGAATAGAGTTTGATTGTTAGTTTTATGGATTTTCCTTTTTAATTTTCCTTTAAAGTTCGGTCTTTAAAGTTATACGTTTTACACTATGATTGTCTATGTGAAATAATTTACGTATACCTTGGCAGTAATACGATTCTCGATTTGTTCTCGCACATTTTTCGTTCCCAGAACATGGATTTGGATAGCAAGGATCGTCAGTCTAAACTATAAAAATATATATATAAAGGTACAGGAGCCAGGGAACGATATATTTACAAGAAGACAGATAACAAACAGTATTTTGTTGTTTGCCTTAATATCAATTTATCAAGTTAGGGGAGAGCTGAGCGCATACAAACCTGTTTTATCCGCCACATTCTGTATGTGCCTTTTCAAAATCAGAAGCCTATAGTTCAGTGGTTTTCGTTTGTCCTGTCATGTCATAATTGTTTTGTTATTAATTAGGCTATTAGTTTTCAAAATTGAACTGTTTAAAAAAAATTATGTTTACTTTTCTCATCGTTGAAGGCTGTACGGTTGACTACATATGCTTACATCCACTTCATTTGAATATGGTGTGGAGTGTTGTCTCATTGAAAATATTTCCAAATTTCCAAATCTTATATAGTGTATATTAGTATATGTATCCTTTTTATATCCCTTGCCTATCAATGGTAGACAGTGCAAAAAATCAGTTTCTAATAAATCTTAAATTGTGTTTGTTGCATTCATTACAAATCGTATCTATTACGACGGATAGAAATAAACCCAACGTTCCCTTCTCTCTCGAAAAAAAACCAATTGAAATTGTAACTAGTTGTTCCGAGATTAGTTGAAGGTCTTTCCGCCCTAAAAGATATACCAATTCTGATGTATAAGTATTGAAATCCAGTCATTTCTAATGTCAAGTTATAGCTTAGTTTACAGTTTACCAACAATATATGGTTCGTGTACTAACAAAGGGAGATAATCTTTACTTCCGGTTTGAAAAATGACATTTCCGGATATATTTGATGATTACATGAAATTGCTTTCAAAAATATAAACTTGTATATATACTGTTATATTAAACAAGTACTATAAATAGCTACTTTTGGTTTACAAAAGGTGAACTCGGGTAAGCTTTTTCAAGGTCATATATGTTGCAACTTCATGCAAAAAGTCCAATTGCTTTATCATATAGATATTAGAAGATTTGGTACGAGTGCAAATGCGACAACTCGACATTCAAGCCACCATCTGTAAAAGTAGATCACAATAGGTCTAAGTACGGTCTTCATCACGGAGATCTGGCCCACACCAAACAGCAAGCTATAATGGACTCAAAAACTACTAGTGTAAAACCATTCAAACAAGAAAACAACAGTCAAATCTATATAAGATAACCCGAGAAACACTTGTGAACCAAGTCAACAAACGACAACCACGGAACATCATGTTCCTGTCGCAGGGCAGATGCAAACAAATACAGCGGGTTTAAACGTTTAAATAGGTACCAGTCTTCACTCTTACCTGACACAATAGTGTAATATCACAACATAGAAAGACACATTATAAAATATCGATTAAAATGTCTTCACTCAATCAAAAGACATATCAACACAAAAAAGTGAACACACACTGAACGAGAAAAATGTATCTATGACACAATGTAAAAAAAGATCAATAAAATAAAATAGGGGTAAGATGTTAAACAAAAAGTAAAATCACAAAATACTGAACTTAGAGGAAAATTTAATCGAAAAGTCCATAATCACATGGCAAAATCAAATGACAAAACACATCAAAACGAATGGATAAGAACTGTCATATTCCTGACTTGGTACAGGCATTTTCAAATGTAGAAAATGGTGGATTAACCCTGGTTTTAAAGCGCTAAACCTCTCATTTTTATGACAATTTATAGACAACCATAACCGTCGACAAAATTCCGTCAAATACAATAACGTACACAGATAAATACAATTATTTTGTTGTAAGGTATACTGTAATCTGAAACGGAATTATAATTTACAAAGTGAATTGTTTTGTTGTTCATAAAACGAGTACAGACATAAAAATGTATAGTTATATTCAAACTAAACACTTACCAAACCTGGTATTTTTTAAGAATAGAGAGACGAGAGATAAAGCTAAAAAAGTAAACATGAAATAACAAAAAAAGCATTACAAGTTGTATCTACAGGTCAAATTATCACAACAGTACGTTTACATAAATAAATCAAAAGCCATTGTAAAATCTAAATCTAAAAATTTACCAATGACTTTGACCTCAATTTCAAGGTCATAAATTAAGAACCGTAAGTAAGAAGTCCCTATGACTTTATCATATATGCTTCATGAGTTATATCACCATACGCATAATTTCAAATATTCTGTCAATATCTTTTCAGGTTTTTAAAAAAGAAGTAAAAATAAGCCAAAATTCAAATTTAGAATATGGCCATGACTTTTTTCCTTGACCTATTTCTTTCTTTTGGACCAAGGACCACAAATCAAAAGACACCATGTCTATTACTAATTGTTTACTTATAACAAATATATATCACTTATTTCAAATACATCAAGGGGCAGGGGAATATCTCTCATGTACAAAATATCTGAGCGGCATCATTTAATACAACAATACAGCGCAAGAAAATAATTAGGCGAAAGATAGAAAATATTCAGAACAGACCAAAAGGTCTTCCCACTGAAAATTGGAACGACCATATGAGCATACTCAACTGTATATATATATATATATGTAGTACTCATATAAAACCAACAAAGAAAGCAGGTCATTTAAAATAAATTAAAAATAACGATTCAAAATTGTATGGCAACTAAACAAAATCATCTTATAGAATTGAAAAATCTCCAAAAAAAATGTTTCCTGTGTTAAATTAAAAGCGATATTATACATGTGGCGTTAAATGAGTTGGGTTTTTTAAACACGATTTAGAGGGCAAAAAAATGTCATTCCAATCTCATTTTTGGTTAATTATTATTTGTTTATTTTTTGACAGATGTGAAATGACCAAAGTTCTTTGTACAGTTCTTAAAAGTTGCTTTGAACTTTGAAAATCTCCATTTCAAAATATGATTGATTTATTTGAATATAATGAATTGTTAAAATGTAATATGACAAAAAGGTTGAGACTTGGCATGAATACTTTGTCCGTTTGATCATATATGCTTACTGAAATGGGAAGATTTTATAAAAAAAATTTCAAAATATATGCTTCACATATACGATTGATGGAAAGATGGTCTCCCTTACCGACCGTGCGAGGGCTGAAAAGTCAATCAAGGTCATTAAACACTTCCATCATCCCTTATAAGAAGTTTCTTTGAAGCTGATACCTTTGTTTTGTCACGGAATTTTTGGTAAAGTCGTGTTACCTTCAAATGTATTAAGATCCGTGTGTGAAATATTTTCGACACAGTGACATGTAGTTATCAGAAAAACAGACAGAAACGTAGATATATTCAAAAGAAGCATAGCTGCTGCTGGACTGTTTAGGAGCTCCGAAGCAAGGGATAACCTTTATATTCACAATTTGAAGCCTGGTATATATGGTGAGTTTATATGTTCCGGACCATATGAGTATTTGTACCATACGCGTATGGTCATGACCATATGCGTATACTCATATGGTCCGACCATACGCGTATGGTCCGACCGTACGCGTATGGTCGGGCCATATGAGTATAATACTCGTTTGGTTATTAACGGGCCGGACCATATGAGTATTTTGACCATATAGGTATATACTTTTTAAATACATTATAAAAGTTTCAATAATACAAACACTTTATCTAAAAAGGTAGATTATTATTATTTAATCTTACACATATATTTATTTTAAGTGCATATTTTAGAATTTACAACGACCATGATTGGGACAGACAAATTTTACGACAATGTATTCTGAAATTATTTTTGAATAGAATGCACAGCTATATGAATAATGTCAGTAAGTCGTAATTTTAACTTAAACAACAAATTGGAACAGTTGTTTGATGTTAAACAATAATATTTAGTAGCTAAATGTATGCTTTAAATTGGTAACACCATTGACACGATTCTATCAAAGCATGACCTAAAATTGTTAAAATTGAAGGAACTCTTCATTTTTCCCATTGCATATTTCTGAATATCGTTGCTACCATACTATAGAATAGCGGAACACATTTAAATGTTTTAAACAATGACATCATTTTTCAAAATGTTACCTCGTCGAAATTTGCACTTTTTTTGATAATGACCCAATTGTGTATGTTCTTCAGCTCATTAAGAAATTTTTGGAATTTATTTTTTTAAGTCGAAATATTGCCATTCTAGTGGAAGATATTAGCAAGCAAAATCGAGGGAATTGTGCAAATGATGATACAAGCATGAAAATTACCGCAAAGCATCATTATTATATACTTTTTAAGAAATTACTGCTGGCCATTAAAAAACTTTTTTTTCAAGATGGCCAAGTTTTTTGCAGTTTGAAAATACTGATATTTCTGGAAAACTTTTCTTTGAACTTCTTTTAGTAAAAACCAATTATCGGGTTTGGTGGCTACCTTCCTTACATCACATATTTATTAAAAATGAATATTTGACATATCCAGTATTTGCGCATGCGCGAAAATGTTACAAAATTCTTTCAAAAACATTTGAACTATTTACCATATATTTAGTAATTTTGGATTTCTAATGATATTATGAATTGGTTTAATAACATTTTTCAAGGTTATGATACACATGTGTTTAACACTTTTGCGCACGTACAAACTATTTATAGACATCAAGAGCGATTTGTATGCACAACCAGGCAATTTTCATGTATTCGATGGATAA
The DNA here is from genome assembly GCF_965363235.1 of Mytilus galloprovincialis. Taxonomy (NCBI): domain Eukaryota; kingdom Metazoa; phylum Mollusca; class Bivalvia; order Mytilida; family Mytilidae; genus Mytilus; species Mytilus galloprovincialis. The sequence goes on along the minus strand of NC_134839.1, from coordinate 29,006,260 downwards.
GGCGAAAATGTGGTGAATCCCAGGGAAACATCAATTGTAACTGCAAATCAGCCACTTTTGGAAACGCCTAAGCAAATTCAATGGGAATGGCCTGATTTTTACGGAAATGATAAGTTTATCGTCATGTTTGGTGGATTGCACATTGAATTGACTTGTTATAAAACTCTGGGTGATATATTGCGTGATAGGGGATGGGAATGTTGTCTTACTGAAGCCAATATTGAAACAATTATGTATGTTCAAATGTAACTAGGACTAGTCAGGCGCATCAGACTACTGCATGTATTTTGCTTGAACTGTTAGTTTCGGATTATGAAAGCTTAACTCAGAAAGTAAAATTATGTCATGACTCTGTGACGTTCAATGATTTAAAAGACTGGTGTATAGAGTCATCTCATTTCATTCCTGGCGTTCAATTATAAATTAAGAACTTCTTCTGATTTTGGTATTATACTCATTTCATGAGTGAGAGTTCGTACTTTACAAACAGTCCATATAAAGCATGATAGTGTATTGTTTTAGGTCTTGATCGTGTAAATTGTGCTCGATCGTTACCGACCATCTCCAATATATGACTTCGATTCACAGGTGGCAATGGAATTTGAAAATGATAATTTCACTGTACGTAAGACTAGCAAATTTCTTTATAATAAATCAATTGATCAGGCACAAAAACAGAATAATGCAATTGTGAAGGGGGATGTTGGTGCCATAGGACTAACCGAAGATCCAATTTAGACAAATGGATGGTAGCTGAACCAGGAGTCAGTATACTAGAAGATGAATTCGAAAGATCTTGTGGCTTGGGTCATTCGATAACAGATGGACGACATAACGAAGACTCTGCGAAAACACAAAACGATGTCTTTAACAGCTTTAAAGACTTTTTAAATTGATGACCGAGTTTGGAAATTCATTTCAAGAAGAGTCGTCAGATTACAAATACTCCATTTAGGATATTGTTGAACAGGTAAGATATGTAAATAAACTCCAAGATATTGGTCCAAACAATACGAAGATCTTTTGAAGCTAATGCAAATGAAGGAGAACCTGCTTTTTCTAACCAAATTAAAAATAACAACTTCTTATTTTGGCCGCAAAATAAAACTGGTAACGTCTTTGTCTAAAACAAAGGTAGAGAACCTTAAAAGTGATTGCAATGTCTTTTCTAGACTTTTCATTTCTTTTCACAGTAGACAGTTTTACTTGGAATATTTCTTTATCCATAAAAAACAAACTTCTCCTCCGTCTGTATCTCAGGATGTTTCTTGAAATAGTGGTATTAAATTGCTGCAAATGGGTTAACTTGAAATATTCTGCGATTTTCTGATCCAAAGTCGGACGCATTTATCGTTGGTTGGGCAGCAATGGTTAATTCCAGGTCACAAAGTTGGGCAAAAATATTTGATGATTATGCAAATGATGTCATACTGCCTTACATATAATCTTGCATCGATAAATATTCAGGAGTAGACATTGTATTTGATGTTTACTAAATGAATAATTTAAAGGTTGTGACAAGACAAAGGCAAGGTTTTTGTGCCAGATGGAAATGTGTTGGTTCTGGTAGAAACACCAAGGGTTCGGAGTAGTTTTCTCTGTGAAGATGACAACGAAACGAAATTGTCAAGTTTCTTGCTGACAAAATTGCTTTTTAAGCGACTAATAAAAATATGTTTGTTACTCATGGTGAAAATATATTCTTTGCAGTTTCAATAAGGATACTTTCTATCTACCCCTTGTAATCATGAAGAGGCAGACACACAAATGTTTGTCCATGTTCGGCATGATTATGAAAAGTGTTGTAAAATGTTATTTTAGGTAGTACTGACACAGATGTAATAGTATCAAGAATTACAGCAATCGTAAACTAGGTAGAACACATTGTGGATAGGTTTTTAGACATATGAACTCTTCCCATTAGATAAAATATAGATTGTAGTCACTGTGTATACTTTGCATCTATTAAAATTTTGTAAAAAAAATATAACATCCATTCCCATATAATTACTATTCTATTCCACATTGATTGGTTTCAATTACGCATTATGCAGCATGGCCTTTTAAATTCAATAATAATCACAGATGAATTAACATGAACTACCTTGCTGTCCAATATCCTACCAATATTTTGAGACTTTGAAAATGTTCAGCTGTTAAAGGAAATTATCAGCTGGTAGAGGCATACTCTGTTTTATACTAACCACTTTTATGGGGTTTTTTTTCAAGTTCATGTACGATATTTTGAAATGATTAAAAGGAAATGTAGTGTGGACGCCAAAGAGACAAACACTCAACGACAAAAATATCCATAATATACCTTTGTGTTATGAATTTATAAAAACAAAACATATATTCTTTTCAAAACAAGACAAAATTCAAAAAACGTTAGAATTTATATCTGACCGGCGAACCTTTAATGTATATCCAAATGATATTTGTAATACTTTAATTTTGAATTCTCGGCAATTGTGGTCATAAATTTGCACAATGGACATTTACAATAACAAAGGAGTAGGCAAGGATGCGAAAGGAATGTTTCAGTTTCAGATACCATATCATGAATTTTCCGAAATATTAAGGCTGTTTAACCCCAAAAATAGATGATATTAGCTGTATTTGGCAAACCCTTTGCAGGTTCTACTTTATTTGACCTTTTTAACCTAATGAGGCTTTTGTAGACCAAATACGCGTCTACTGTAAAAATTTATTTCTGGTATCAATGATGAGTTTATTACCCACAATCAACTAAGAGTAAGAAAAATATTACCAAATGGCATTACGTGTTCCATTGACTGAAGCTATATATAATAATATTGCATTTTTTTCAACAGAGTCATCAGGTAAATAAATAATCACTTAAATATTTAATGCTATGAAATTTTTAGAACATATTTTGTATAGTTCATGGCTTTCCGTGCACTAAACATAAATGACTTCTCATTGTAGATTTATTATGAAAACGAACTAGAAAAAACTGGATTAACGAAGTCAACGATCTCAAGAGGCAATGTCCATAGAAAAAGAGCAGAAGAAAATATTCATGAGTACTAACTGTGTGTGTGTCTACTTATTAGCAATTAAAACAAGTTAATAGAACTATAAAAGGTTTAAGTCGAGATTTCAACATTGTAAACATTATATCATGGTTCATATGTATAGGTTCAAACTTTTGTATCTGGGCGTCACTGGTGGATCTTGTGTGGACAAAATGCACTTCTGACGTATTAAAATTTTCAACTTGTTGCCTTTTGTTGGCTGTTGTTCGTGTGTTTCTTTGTCAATTGTATTCTCCAATTTATTTGTATTGTAGTCCTGTGGTGTTGAGTTGTCATTTTAATGTTATATTTCACATGCCTATAAAAGGGGAGGTTTGGCATGCCACAAAACCAGGTTCAACCCGCCATTTTTTTCTTTAAAAATGTCCTGTACCAAGTCAGGAATATGGCCATTGTTATATTATAGTTCGTTTCTGTGTGTGTGTGTGTGTGTGTGTGTTAACGTTGCGTCGTTTGTTTTCTCTTAATTTTGAGTGTAAATTCACATTGTGATAAGACGTGTCACGGTACTTGTCTATCCCAAATTCATGTATTTGGTTTTGATGTTATATTTGTTTTTCTCGTGGAATTTTGTCTGATGCTTGGTCTGTTTCAGTGTGTATTACATTGTAGTGTTGTGTCGTTGTTCTCCCCTTATATTTAATGTATTTCCCTCAGTTTTAGTTTGTTACCCCGATTTTGTTTTTTGTCCATGGATTTATGAGTTTGAAGAGCGGTATACTACTGTTGCCTTTATTTAGACAATACTTGGTTATGTTTTATGAAGATTAAAAGCCCAAGGTGTAGCTGAGATTTTTAAATGTAAATAAATTATGACCAGGTATTGTCTGACCAATTTAGAACATATTCACACCTTTGAGTGACTTAGCAAAATGTAGTATTCAAACCTAAATAAGAATTTACTTTTTATCATGAAATGAATGTGTAACATATTAGTTCAACTCTATGGATTTAATAAGATAGCAATGACAACGTTAGTGACAACAAAAAAAAGATGAATTGTCCAGACATTTTTTCCTTTGCTTCAGGTAAAATCTAATACTTAGATGCTCTTCAACTTCGTACTTTATTTGGCCTTTTGAACATTTTTTTATTCGAGCGTCACTGAATAGTCCATTGTAGACAAAATGCGCGTCTGGCGTATACATAAAATTCAATCCTGGTATCTATGATGAGTTTTTATACAAATTAAATATCTTGATTTTAATTAGCACACAATGTTATATATCCGCTATTTTTTTATGAATATAAAATCACTATGTAATATTTGAAATACGCCTATTCAACATCAGATTTTATTTTTGTTAATGAATGAGACATGTATTGTGGTTTTTATACGGTAACCACATCTCCGTAAAAATGAAGATGTGCTATCCCATTTGAAATACGCTTTTACAGGTACGACCAAAGTTCAAAACCAAATCTGTATATCTATGGAAGAATTTAGTAAAGGTTTTAAGTAATTGGTGGAAATATCTGACTTAATAATTTACCAGTTATAGGTCACTTTGTAAATACAGCTGTTTCTCAAACAACGCCTCTTTTGGGGAGATTTAGAATATTAATAGAAAATTAATTTTGTTTACATACTGGTTCCCAGTTATGATCTCTGTGTTCCATCTCATAGAGACATACCTTGGGAATGTTACCAGTAAATATCTATGTGCAATTTGTTTATATTGAAATATGTGGTAACCTTTTATTCGAAGTATGGGTAGTTAAGAAAATTAGTGTTAGTTTAAACTGTGAGAAGTTCAGGGCATATAAGTTATCCAAGTACCAGGATTATAATTTAGTACGCCAGACGCGCGTTTCGTCTACATAAGACTCATCAGTGACTCATCAGTGACGCTCATGTCAAAATATTTATAAAGATATAAACGTTGAAAATATGCCTCACAGCCCTATATTTTGACCTTTGAAAAAAATTGTAGTGCATATGAACTTTCAATTCAAGGATAAGATTTTAATCAAAACTTCATAGTAAAAGTGGTACAGTTTTAGCCGTAAAAGGAGTTCCTATGGGAAATTGCATTGTCAATATTTACAGAAATGCAACCTATACTTTGAATGCTTGCATTAAAATTAAAAACGTAACACTAGACACGGGCATCAAGAACGAGTTGTAATATATAAGCACCGTAAGAAGGTGCCCAAGGATCATCATCATCCAAAAAAAAGGAAAATTAACAATAGGGAACGAAAACTAGTCCATTTTGTCTTAAGTTTTACCGTGTAAAACTGAAATATCTAAATCTAGGAAAGGACAGTTATTACCTTTGCATTTGATGTATTTAAAGTAAGTGCCTTTGAGTAAATTTCAGCAGTAGATTTTTAACATTCTTGGTTTTGTAACGAAAAACATCATCAATAAAACGTTAATGTTGTTGAATGACATTTAGACGGGTCTTTACTGAGATTTATCATAAACTGTGACTCAAAACAGTAGAGACGCTAGTCTGCTACTAATAAACTCATCATAGATACCAGGATTAAAAAATTTTATCATTACGCCAGACGCGCGTTTCGTCTAAAGACGCGCTATTAGTGCCAATAGGGATAGCAACTTTCTGTCAATAAACCTTGTTGATGAAACGTACCCAAATATTATCAAGGAGAAAATTAATAGCTTCAATCATCGCACACACCTCCAGTAAGTATATTTAGCATATTTACCTTTCTCATTAGACATTGGGGCTTTAAATGAGTTGCAGCAAATATATTTGCATTCAGATTTACCCAACGACCATTTAATTTTGTAAACTGAAAATAGAAACACTTTGTTTGATACGATTGTGTGGAAGTGTAGTGTGAAAAGTTAAAGTGTCAACAGATTCAAAATGACCATCAAAAGTATATGATTTATCTTAAACATCCAAAGAATGTTTTACACACCAGAAATAGTTAAATCCACTATTTTGTTTATCTAAACAAGTATAAGACTTTAAAATAAGATAAACATTATCTCAATTTGATATATGGATATAAAACTCTGTTTTTATATATCTTTACTTTACTGTTGCTGTTTTCATGTATGTTTTTCAAAAAGAAGGTTACAATTAAATTTAAAAAAGTAGAGGTTATTTGGTCAAGTATGGTTCAGACTGGTCGAGTATTGTTCAGACTTTTGGTCGAGTATTGTTCAGACATTTGGTCGAGTATTGTTCAGACTTTTGGTCGAGTGTTGTTCAGACTTTTGGTCGAGTATTGTTTAGTCCTTTAGTCGAGTATTGTTTAAACTGCAAAACATAGGTCTACAACTGGTCAAATATGTTCGAGTACAAGTTGCGAATGGGTTCAGACTATTTCAGACTGGTCGATAGTTAGACTATTTTCAATGGCAAAAATAAGTGTCAAGTACACATCAGTACAGTCGAATATGGTTAAGATTGGAGTCGAGTAATATCAAGTAAAATTCGGATCAATTCAGACTGGTCTAGTACAAGTGATTATAGTCGGTTATCAATTAACTACACTGTTATTGGACTTAATATGATGAAAACAGCATGTGCAATATAAGGTGTAAACTCGGCCAATACAGAATAACTCGGCCAATATGGATTTTTGTCTGTATTGGCCGAATTATTCTATATTGGCCGAGTTGACACAAATACAAAAACGCCTCTAGTTTTTACATCGAAAGTCAAGATAAACTCAAACTGAAAGTAAACAGTTGTTTGGAAGACGCAGTTGTCATTTAGTCATCATAAACATGCTGAAAAGTTCAGTATGGCATATGTATCAGGCTAAAGAGGGTAAAAAAATTTCAGAAAAAAAATAAACATTTGTTTTTCATTTCAAATTGTATTTGTTACCTTTTGTAGTTGTTACTTATTATATGGTACAAAAATCATTCAAAACAAACAACTCTTGTTGGCCCCAAATGACTTTTAAAAAGTATACATCATTGAAAAAGTTCCAAATTATCTCCCTTTGGTGAAAAAATGCCATTTTTTGGCTTTAAAATTGAAATATCTTTTTTCAACTCATCGGTGACCTATATCTTTTAATATAATTTCCATATAAGCTGTACTTAAACTAAATTATTGTAAAATTTGAGCGATTTCTGTAATAATTTTTTTTCTTTTTTTTTCGATATTACCTTTAATTCTCCTATTACTTCAACAGAAAAAAAAAATACTTTTTCAAAAATGTATGCTTCTTTCGAAGGCAGTTTGTGAGCGCAAATGAACGGTGACCCCACTTTTTTATTTTATTTTTCTATTAACTATAAGATAAAGTTCATTTATAGAAAAATATAGAGAAATCTTATATAAATGATTTAGACCCGCGAACAACCTTAAAAAGCATTTTGAAAGCAGACGATGGAATTATTTCAGGTTTGGGGAACGATTAGATTATCACAAAGTTCATTTCTTGACGACCTCATAATTTCACGATTAACTGTTAACTTTCGCTTTATTTTCTTCTTCCATATAAGAGTTGGGTTCCTTGGATGAAACGTTTAAGTTTTTTTTGTAAACTGTTTAAACCCGAACCAGGCATATGCATTCTGTAATTACGCTAATCTTCGTTCTTTGGTCGTTGGTCTTACAAATGGCTTATGGATAGTTGTATCATTTTTAACTCCTACATTATTTTTTTTTAAATATTTTCAATTAGTTTCTGCATAACACATGCAATGGCAGTACCTTTCCAATTACTATTTATGTGTTGCGTCTAAATCTAATTGTAACACTTTACAGTGACTGGAAAGGGTAGAAAAATTCATTAGATGAGAAAATGCTGAGTCACCTGGAAACAGCAACAGATCATTATATATTGCATCTAATAAAAAGAAACTGAGATTTGGATAGTTCCACTTCAAGGTAAAAATATTTATATCTTGTGAAATGAAATTTTAAAAAATATTGTAACACTAGTTAATTATTTAAGATACTATTACGTGTATTTCTTTATTGGTCTTGTTGTTGGTCCGAGGCTTGCTGTATTGGCCTGAGGCGAATATTCAAAAATACATGTAATAATATCATAGTACAAATATAAGCCATTTAATACTTTTGGTGGATTGTTGTGGTACCAAGCCAGGATACGATAGTTGTTCACACTTCCTTTGATGTGTTTCGGCTTTCGTTTGCCATGTGATAAAGAATGTTTTTAATTTTCTTTGGTGTTCGGTATTTTTGTTATTTTACCTTTTAGTGAATTTTTCTTTCGATATAGCTGTGTTGAATACACGTTTTAATAAATTCTAATGAACAATGGTTGAACTTGTTTTAATGTTTAGTTACTGTGAGTTTTCTGGGTCGATTATGAACGAGATATCTTTACTTTGTGTCATCCTAAGTAGAAGCATGTTCTTATGTCAGATAAAAGGAATAGGAATATTTGCTTTCAATTAGGTAGATTTGATCAGTAATTGTTATATTAGGCCACACCAATTTAATTTCTTGTTCTACGGATTTTTGGACTCCAAAATTTGGGGCGAGCGAGCGATTTGAAAATTTTAATAAAAAAATATTTAATTTGCAAAGTTTTGAGGCGAAGCTTGAAAAGTAAAGGCGAGCGATTATAATTTGTTTTTGTAAACATAAAATAGTAGGTTTTGACAATATTAAAACTTGATTTATCAATGTTTATCACTTGTACTTTGACATTTCTTTAATATCTGAAGTATTTTTTCCCTGTTCACCAAGAAATAATTAAATCTGGTCTATGTACAAATGATGTATGTGTGACTGACAATGAGACAATAATTTTCTCCATCCAAGTTATAATCAGTTTGGGGACAACCCCTTTAAGTTATAAATATCCCTTTTACATGTTTTATGAGGGATCAATATAGTTAAAATATATTTGTTTGTACAAAAGGGCTCATATTTTCTCAAAGAACTATATATCTATCTAGTATTAAATGGTCAAAACATGTCCAAGAATTTTGTAATATTTCTGGACTTTAACCATGTCAAATTAACACATTTACTTTAACAGTTTAATATTATTCAAAATAAGTGGACCCCTCTTTTAGAAAAAAGTTGTTTAAAATATAATGTAACTCTCCTCTTTTTGAGTACAAAATTCTAAGTTTTCAAAGGTTTTGTATAGAAGAACTATAGTACAAATCCTTGGTATTTCTATTTTCTTTTCTACATCAGTAAAATGACCCCTTGTCTGAGGGAGGGTTGTTCTCAACCTGATAATAACAAACACATGTCAAAGTACGGCCTTTTACACAGGGCTTTGATACAGACCAAACAGCAAGCTATAAAGGACCCCAAAATTATTAGCGTACACAATTCGAACAGGAAAACAAACGATCTAATTTATATATCCAAACGGGAAAATACCAATGAACAACATCAACAAACGATAACTGCCGAACGACAGGCCCCTGAATCAATCAGGACAGATGCATAAACATGCAGCGGCTATGAATAGTTTTGTTTCGCCAGCATACAATATAATTGCAGTTGAAGGCAAATCCTTCAGAAGTTCTCTGTACTTTATTCTAACAACGAAAATTTTTTGATAGGGAATATAAGTAAGGGGAAAGAAACCAATTTTTTGTTCTTTACAGGATTCCCGCTGTTATAAATCTATTTCGGAGCACTCCCTCTTTGATAAATAGGTTTCATGCTGAAAAAAATATTCTCACAGATATTTACACAGTGTGGTGGGGTGCTTTTTTGTTTAAAATCGTTATATATACAGGTTAGACTTGATTTTAAAAACAAACGTTGATATCTTTTTATAATATTTACAAAAAAACGGTGCAGGAAATGGACATGATTACATTTCCGGATGCGGGAAGCGAGAATATAAAAAAATAAAAAAATTCTGTTTTGAAAAAAATAGGTGCGGGCGGGTCCGTCGAACAAGGAATCAAATTGGTGTGGCCCTATAGTTCGTTTCTGTGTGTGTTACATTTTAACGTTGTGTTTCCGTTGTGTCGTTTGTTTTCTCTTATTTTTGAGTGTGAATTCACATTACTATAAGACGTGTCACGGTACTTATCTATCCAAAATTCATGTATTTGGTTTTAATGTTATATTTGTTATTCTCATAGGATTTTGTTTAATGCTTAGTCCGTTTCTGTGTGTGTTACATTTTAACGTTGTGTCGTTGTTCTCCTCTTATATTTAATGCGTTTCCTTCAGTTTTAGTTTGTTACCCCGATTTTGTATTTTGTCCATTGATTTATGAGTTTTGAACAGCGGTATACTACTGTTGCCTTTATTGACTACTTCAACCCATTAATTTAGTTACAATATGTATTGGAGAAATTTTATTGACCTTAGATCTTCATGTTCGGAATAGCTGCTTTACAGTCTATTTCTTTCTGTTTTATTGGAGACCTCTATTTTGACCTGTATGTCGTCACCTTCGGCATAGCATTTTAACAGTACGTATCTTTCTTCTGTTGTTCGATCCCCTTTGTTGACCTGTAGATCACCACCTTCTAAATAGCCTTTTCATAGTATTATCTTCCTTTGTTTGTTCAAGAACCTCTATTGACCTGTTGCATTTCAATTTTGTATTTTGTAGACTGTTGAAGTTTTGTTTGTCATTTCGTAGTTTTTCGTGTTTCGCCATATCATTGTCAGATTTATTTCGACTGATGAGTTTGAATATGCCCATCGTATATTTCTCCGTTCTTTTTAGACCAATATACAATCCCGTTCTTTGAATAATATTTTAAGATTATCCGTCTTATCAGATTTTTTGTATTACTATGGATTTTCCTTAAAGGAATGGAAACCAAACTTGAACCTCAGGATCTAATTGTTTTTTAATATGACGTTCTTCAAACGCTTTGAGTACACACACGTGGAAAAATATGAATATATTATTTGGCTGTTCCGATCTTACTCCAACATTATATACATTTTTATGGATGGAGTACCCAACGTCACTGATCAATGACGTAAACATATAAGCATTTTACGGGAAAATGCACGACCGAAAATCATCACAACATGGAAACGTGGCAAGCATTGATAAAAAGTGTGATACGCCTTTTTTTAAATATAAGTAAAGTTATCATTTAAATTCATCTAAACCTATCTATAGTTATTTTTATTTATCGTTATTGTAAATAAGCATGTGACTAATTCAGTTTGTTTCGGTTTTTTTTTTTTACATCAATGTAATAGTGCGTTTATTTACGGTTACTGCAAATATTTGCCTTCATCTTGAGCGCTTTGATCCAAAAGAATTTTCGTTGTCCAATTATAACAGAAACAATTCATGGGGTTTGAACTTATATTGCTGTTGTTCGTGGTAAAATGTATAGCATAAAGGGCCAACCCTTGGTAAAATCATTATAAATTCGAGCCCTTTTAATTATTTCAGAATTAAAAGATAAGTTATTAGTATCGATTTTTCCTCGTTGATTTGAGAACCCAATATGGACCAGAATGTTACAAATAGTTGCTTCAAAAAGTTAAAACTTCCTCATATAGACTTTACGTTATGCCAAAGATATTCACGTAATGAAACTAAACAGTAACATTGTTTTACATTGACATTTCGGAACCTTTAATAGCCGCAAGTAAAATCACAAAAAGACTGAACTTAGAGGAAAATCGGAAACCAAATCTGTGGAGAGTTGTCACATTGGTAATCCTACCACGGAAAATCCATAATCACATGGCAAAATCAACTAACAAAACACATCATAAACGAATGGACAAGAACTGTCATATTCCTGACTTGGTACAGGCATTTTCAAATGTAGAAAATGGTGGATTAAACCTGGTTTTATAGCGCTAACCCTCTCACTTTGATGACAGTCTCATCAAATTCCGTTATATTTACATTGATGCGTTAACTAAACAGACACAATAAATAAAATAGTCAAAATATGGGTACATCAGTCATCATCGTTTAACAATTTTAAATGGAACAATTTAACAGAACACAAAAACATCTATCTACAAACACATTCATTGATTTGTGTGTCTGACGACAGAAAATTTTATACGTCACATAGATTTGTCGTTCAATGTGCCTAAAAACAATTTTAAAATTTACATAGGCAATGTTAGCATACAGGTTAATAAATCAAAAGTATGTAAGAATAAATTTCAGAAATAGACCCGAGATTTAAAATAGTTCTAAACTTATATATAGAATTTATAATAATCCACAAATAGTTAATTCTATGTGGTTCAACGTATTTTGTAATTCATAATAGAAATATATCATAATGACATAAAATATAACAATATCATACTGACGGGATCTTTTAAAGTACAGAGTCACGTTATAAGAACCAAAGAAATACAAAAATTCGCATATACAAAACACACCTCCAAAAAATGAAAGACAATACAAACACATTGACGAAATATATAAGTACTGAGCGGTATGGACTTTGCTCATTGTTGAAAGCCGCACGATGACCTATAGTTTTTAAATTCTGTGTCATTTGGTCTCCTGTGGAGAGTTGTCACATTGGTAATCCTACCACATCTTCTTTTTCATCAAAAATGTCTTTTCATATGCGAGTAACCGTATATGGACTTTCATGTAAGGTTCATTTTCCTCGGTTCCTAAAACGGTGGGCTTTATTTCACGGATATAATAGTTTGGAAGCTTTCGGTACACGCAAAGATAAATGTACCCAAGTGAAACACTCGTTTGGTGATCGAATAAGACGTAGTTTTTAATAATGTTCACCGAAAGATAAGACAAGTAATTACAATTTTAACTCACAAATCAAATCTGTTCATCAGCGATTTTAGGGTGAAATAATCTGTATAAATTGTGTGCACACTTTAAATCATTAATATTAAGGCATACATATTTCTTAATAACATGTTTAAATTAAAACCGCTGCGTTTGTTTGCACATATGTCGTGTACATGTTATTATTTTGAACAGGTTATTACTTGTACAAACATTTCATACAAGTTATTACCTGTACAAAAACAATTGTACGTCAAGTAATTACTAGTATAATTTTTACTGAGAAAAAGATAATAACTTGTACAAATCATTATACTACCTTGGCCTATTTGATATTCTCAACAAATATAGTTTATGACTTAGACATAAAGGTATAAACTTTCAACATATGTGTACTATTTGTATATCAAATAATGAGCAAAACTTAAAAAAAAAGTCACAACTAAGGTGTTAAGATGCAAAGATTAAAATATTTAGCAATTGGAGACAATGTTTTAATACCAGTGCAAAGAGTAGACCAAGGTCCGATGGACTGTAGAAATATCAAAGGAGTTGTGCTGAATAATGCCAAAAATGGATATCAAATAAGAACATCATTTGAAATCATGATTGGTTAAATGAGTCAAAATCAAATCGAAAAGATGCAGAGAAAAGATTTGACAATGCTGGACATACACATGTACCAGAGAACATAGAGGCTAACGTAATGAAAGCAGTACAAATGCTATCTTTAAGTGGTGACCAATGCCATGTGTATTGCAGTTATCAGGGTGGCTGTATGACAGGCACATGTAAAAGCTTATTGTGTAATTCAAGCTGTTATGCTCAGTTGTCTTGTGCAAATAAATAGGTTAATTGATCGTTAGGTTTTACTTTTGTTTCCAATATATGATATAACATATGCAACTTTTTATCATGATTTATGTTGTTACTTTGCGTCCGTCGTTTGTCTGTAATCTTCTAACATTTAAAAAATAATACTAATATACACTTAGAAATAATACCTTACAATCGACAAAGAAGTATTTAACGTACAAACATATAGAAAGGAAGTTTTTGATAAAACATTTAAAGCAAAAACAGAAACAAACATAACTCAAAGATAATGTGTTGTACAAGTTATTATATTTTTCTCAACAAAAATTGTACGAGTAATTATACTAGTACAGTTATATGTGTACAAGTAATAACTTGTATGATGGCATCATACAAGTAATTACTCGTACAAAGTTTTTGTACAAGTAATAACCTGTACAAAATAATAAAATGTACACAACATTTAGATTATACCGTTGGTTTTCCCGTTTGAATGGTTTAACACTAGTCGTTTTCGTGGCCATTTATAGCTTACTATTCGCAAAGACTCCGTACTTTGACCAAAAAAGGGTTTTCTGTTACAAATTGTGACATGAATAACGAGTTGTCTAATTGGCACTCATACCACATTTTCTTAAATCTATTTAATACAACCAAGACTGTAACCTGTACTTTTTTCTACAACTAGCATTGTACAGCCGGTTTTTAAAACCTCTAACTACAGCTGGTAAAAAATTCCGCTTTGGTGTCGGGAGATATTCAACAGGGACGACTTATACTAATCTCAATATATTTAATATTTGAGTGAACAGGAATGATCTGCCACTCATTTGTAAAACTACAGCATGTCATTTTCAACATATTATCATTATACATTTAAATTATCGGGTTTCCTATGATACGAAAATAGCAAGCGTCAGTATTATTAACCACACTTAACAATAGTAGAGGATATCTTTACTTCCTGTCCTATTTGAACAGTGATGTCATTGAGCAAAAAGTATTGTGTTAAAAATACACAAAACACATGCACACATTGAGAATGAATAAAAGGATTATTAAAAAATAGATCTTATCAAAATTATTACAAAACATGTTCACGCTAAAGCATTTCTAGAAAAGGTATAAAAGAGTTCTATTCCTGAAATTAAATCTATTTTCTATCATTATTTTTTTATTAATTTCATCGAGGTTCTCTTACAGCCATTTGTATTCTTGAATGCGTACCACATCATTGAATCCCAACTGCTGACTCCTGGTTTATATAAGCCATTCAGATTGACGTATGTACAACCTTTATACCACCAACCTCCTTTGCGTCCTGAAGTACAGGCTGTAACATTAGCAGGTGAACTAAACTGTGTATTATGGTTATAAAGCATGCCATAATTGCCTTCACCTTAAATATAAAAATACACATTTTTGAAGCAAAAAGAAAAGACACTATAGTAAAACAAAATATGGTCATACTGATCACAAAAAGCTATCTGGTACTATTTACATTTTAAGAAGCCTTCTGGTCCTTAACTACACTATACAAATGTTTCTGGTCACACATTACACTTAAAGAAGTTTTCGGGACCTTAACTACACTTAACAAAGTTACCTGGTACTACTTTTCATTTTAAGAAGCCTTCTTGTCCATTAATACCCTTAACAAAGTTATCTGGTCACACATTACACTTTTAGATGTTTTCAGGAGCTTAACTACACGTAACAAAGCTATCTAATCCTACTTTACATTTTAGAAACCTTCTGGTCCTTCACTACACTTCACAAAGCTATCTTATCCTTCTTTACACTTTAAGAAACCTTCTGGTCCTTCATTACACTTCACAAAGCTATCTTATCCTACTTTACACTTTAAGAAACCTTCTGGTCCTTAACTTCACTAAACAAAGCTATCTGGTCTAACTTTACACTTTAAGCAGCTTTCTTGTTCTAAACTGCACTTAACAAGCTATCTGGTCCTACGTTTAACTTAAAGAAGTTTTCTAGTCCGTAGTTAAACTTCACGAAGTTGTATGGTTTCAATTCACACCTAAAGAAGCTTTCTAGTCGGTATGTAGTTACACATAACGAAGTTGTCTGGTCCCACTTTACATCTAACGAAGATTCTAGTCCTTATTTCCGCTAAACAAAGCTTTAACTTAAAGAACATTTTTTCTTTATCTACGAAAAACAAAGCAGTCTGGTCCTACTTTTTAATTTAAAAAGTTTCTGCTCTTTAATTACACTTAACAGGGCAGTTTCAGCCCACTTTTTAGTCTATGTAGCTTTCTGGTCCTAAATTTTACTTGGAGGTATATTCTTCTTACATTTCAGTCTCGTTGAAATCTCGTTCTGGAACATGTGATACAAATGGGAAATAGCAATGCATTTAATAAATATTATAATTCAACTCAACTCTGTGAAAAAATTGTGTAATTACAATAAGTAGTTGTGGAGTTATCATTTTTCAAATTTTATTACCAATCAAGTCAGTCTTTTTAGACAAAATATTGAGAAATGGGTCAGGAGAATAAGAAAAGATTTTACCAGAAACAAGTACATCATATATTTTTCTAATTTCTTAGGTGACTTTTTTTCAATCATTTATAACAAAGCAATTGAAATAATATGCGTTTTATTCTTAAATCAGAAAACATTCACAAATTTGACAGCATGGTAAATTTGACATAAAAAAGAATGGCCAACGTAGATACAGGTATCTTGTCTTAGGGAGGGATAAATCCTGCTTTGTAGAGGATCTCTCTGATTCAAACAAAAAGTTCATTATCAAGATGCTTGATTTCTTGCTTGACAACAAATTTGTTACGTTTGGAGGACGTGTTTTCCAACAGACTGTCGGCATTCCAATGGGAACAAATTGTGTCCCTCTTCTTGCCGACTTGTTTCTTTATTATTATGAGGTTGACTTTATACAGGAACTTCTTAGGAAGATAGATAAGAAGTTAACAATATCCTTTAACTCTACTTTCATCTATATAGATGATGTTCTTTCACTAAATAATTCAAAATATGGTGACTATGTTGAACGCATCTATCCCATCGAACTAGAGATAAATGATACAACAGATACAGTTAAGTCGGACTCATATCTTGACTTACATCTAGAGATTGACAATGAGGGTCGGTCGAAAACAAAACTTTACGACAAAAGAGATGATTTCAGCTTTCCAATTGTGAACTTTCCATTTCTAAGTAGCAACATTCCAGCATCACCTGCTTACGGGGAACATATTTCCTAATTGATACGATATTCCCATGCTTGCATTTCCTATTGTGATTTTTTGATAGAGAGTTGCTGCTCACAAGGAAGCTATTAAACCAAGAGTTCCTAATTGTGAAGTTGGAATCATTCCATCGTAAATTTTACGTACGCCATCACAAGTTGGTTGACCGTTATGGAATAACCGTTTCACAAATGATATAGGATATGTTCCTTACGTTGTAACTACAATCCCCTTCCCTTTCATGAATCTGACCTACCGAATTAAACTATTTACCGAAGGTGTTATCACATGAGCAACACGACGGGTGCCTGTTTGTCTTTTTCATTTTTAGCCATGGCGTTGTCAGTTTATTTTTGATTTATGAGTTTGACTGTCCCTCATGTATCTTTCGTCCCTCTTTTGACATTAAAAAGCATAAAAATATAATAAAACTTTCTGATATTAATACCTACCTACAGTTTTTTAAGTTAAATTTATTCAGATTATTCCACTTCATCTTTATTGAAAGTATGCAAAAAGTTTAATTGTGGAACTGTGATTTATTTTTCACGATAATAGCCAAATAAAGGCAACAGTAGTAAACCGATGTTCAAAACTCATAAATCGATATAGAAAAAAAAAACAAATCCGGGTCACAAACCAAAACCGAGGGAAACGCATTTAATATAAGAGGAGAATGACGACACAACATTAAAATGTAACACACAGATATATAGGAAAACCATCAAAATTGGGTACTTTCTAAGTGCCGTAGCAAAAAAAGAAATGCACCAAGATATGATTTTTTTCCACACCAAATACTCTTTTACAGTAATCTGAATCCAAAAATCAGGCTAAGAAAAAAAGCTCAATTATAGACATATTCGGCTCCTCAGAGGTGAACATCCTTAACAAGGCTTGATACTGAAAAATTATCCTTTAACTTCATGTTCCACTATATAAATGATGTACTTTTGATATGGTGTGTTTTGTGTACTGTTGTTTTTCTTTTTTTGCCAAAGCATTGTCAATTTGTTTTTGAATGAGTTTGAATATTACTTTGGTATCTTCAAAATTAATCAAAATTTCAAAAAAAATATTTATCTGTCTGTACTTTAGAAATTAAAGGTTGAGAGAGATTGTCGTAGCTAGATTTGTAGATAATACAGCAGTTATTTCCGAATCAAAATTCCGGTAAAAAGAGCTACTTTTTCGAGTTAAATGATAGATCCACTATGCTACGTGTAAATCAGATTACAGGAAACTAACAATGTTTCGTTAGAACATTTTCCAACGCAGTTGGTACAGTTTTGAATAAGTAATCATTGTCCCTTATAATGCGTAGCTATAGTAAAAGAGTTGGCTTTTTCGCCGATCTGTGTGTGTAATAATTTGTAATGAACAATAGGTTATTGTTAAAAAATTGTATATATGAATTAAATTAAATTTCAAAATGCCCTTTAAGTCCTTTAAAATTAAAGGACTTGAAGAGCATTTTGTAATTGAATTTAATTTATATTTTTACTAGTGTGGACGCAAAATTCAATTCTAAGTATAATTGTATGTATAGAGATTACTAACACATCCAAAATTTTCGGTATGAATAGTTTAATTCGTGCTTTTACATAACCATCGTCAGGTGAAACTATACACAACTTATTGCGGACCTGTGTCAGTATTGTTATGAGTTACCATTTATGACTTAAATCAGGGAAGACCCATCGAAACAACATCTAATACAGAAATCAACAATACTTTTAGATATATGGATGATATATTGGCTATCAGTGATGACGACTTCAGTATGTATACTAAAGAAATTTATCCTGTTGAACTAACGTCAAATAAAGCTAATACATAATAATGAACACTGCCGTTTCCTCGATCTTGATATCTATATCATTAACGGGAAACTTAATACCAAAATGTATGGCACCAGCATATGGAGTATATATGTCTCAATTGATACGTTACTCTAGAGCTAACTTAAAGTACGTTGAATTTTGTTGACCGAGGAATACTGCTTTCTCAAAAGTTGCTAAGACAGGGCTATGAATCAATCAAATTAAGGTCACCACTCAATAAATTTTACGATTGCCATCATAAGCTGATTGGCCATTATGACAAAAGTGTGTCAGAAATCATATCTGATATTCTTCCTCAGTCATAATAACCTTCCATCATTACCGAACTGAACAAAGAAATAACACGACGGGTGCCGTATACGGTGCAGGAAATGCTTACACTTCCGGAGCACCTGATTTCACTCCCGGGTTTTAGTGGAGTTCGTGTTGTTTCTTATTTATTAGTTATAACACTATCTTATGGTGTTTATATATCTAAACTTGTAAGATTCGTTCGCGTTTGTAACAACGTATTAGATTTTAGCGAGAGAAATTTGTGTATTACTGAAAAATTCGTAAGGGTTCCACGGAACCCAGTGTCTCGCCTACGTTTGCTGTTAATCGCAGACTTAACAAAAATGAGGAAAAACATCAATAAAAATTTCCCTCTCGATACTGTCTTTTGATTGAAAGAAGCTTCCAAGTTTGGTAAAAAATCCAGGATAGTTTATGAATCTAATAAATGTTTTATAAACTTTAACTGCAGACTATATGTAATGTTAACTGGAAGAAAAACTAAGTCCATTTATAAGTAAAATACGGAAAAAGTAAATTTTTTTTTTACAAAATTTACTTCTGAATAATATCTTATGATCAGAAACAAGCTTTTGTCTAAGTTTGGTAGAAATCCAGGATAGTTTAAGAACATTATAAAAATTTTAAAAACTTAAACCACAGAGTGAATGTTTTGTTTCTGGCAAAAAAACTAAGTCCATTTATAAGTAAAATACGAAAAAGTGGAAATTTATTTTTACAAAATTTTCTTCCTGATACTATCTTATGATCATAAACAAGCTTCTGTCCAAGTTTGGTACAAATCAAGGATAGTTTATGAAAGTTATTAAAATTTTAAAAACTTTAACCACAGAGTGAATGTAATGTTTCCTCGCAGAAAAACTAAGTCCATTTATAAGTAAAATACGGAAAAGAGGAAATTTATTTTTACAAAATTTTCTTCCTGATACTATCTTATGATCATAAACAAGTTTGGTACAAATCAAGGATAGTTTATGAAAGTTATTAAAATTTTAAAAACTTTAACCACAGAGTGAATGTAATGTTTCCTCGCAGAAAAACTAAGTCCATTTATAAGTAAAATACGGAAAAAAATGGAATTTCATTTTTACAAAATTTACTTCTGGATACTTTCTTATGATCATAAACAAGCTTCTGTCCAAGTTTGGTAGAAATTCAGTATAGTTTAAGAAAGTTATTAAAATTTCAAAAACTTTAACCACAGAGTGAATATTTGTGGACGACGCCGACGACGACTGAAAGTAGGATCACTTAGTCTCGCTTTTTCGACTCAAGTCGAAAGCTCGACAAAAATCATAACAGCAGGATTTTCAATATCACAAGCTAGCCAACATATTTACTAAATTTTATCATCGGTACTAGAGCATCATTCGTAAATATAATGCAACATGCAGACATCTTATACGTTCAGGTATTTCACATTAAATTGTTTATGGTAATAATCTTTACAAAGCACGCAAATGTCGGCATTCACCTCAAAAGCTAACAAACCCTTTAAGCAGACTTATCAAGAAGGAATATAGTTACGATACTGTTGTTAAGTTTTTAAGATTGCATAATTTGGCTTTGATATTGATTCACTTATAGGGTCTTTGCATCGGAAATAAACACATTTATTCTAAAACCATATGTTTGCATGATACGGGTTAGTTTCTTCTCATATATTTTATGATGGTATAATACTAAAACCAAAACGGGAGGGATTGTACTTAATATTAATATGATGAAGACATTATCTTTCAATCAGATTAGTTGAGGTCTGGAGCTTGCATGTCAGTAACTGCTAGTAGTTCATTAATGTATCATTGCCATTTTGTTTAGTAACTGCTAGTAGTCCGGGCCCATGTTAATTTATGTAGCATTGTCATTGTCTTAGTTTCTTTAAATACCTATTCAGACATCGGACTCGGACTTTTTTAACTGAGTTTTACTAAACGTATTGTTGTGCATTTGCTTTTTCTATATTGGCTAGAGTTATAGGGGAGGGTTGAGATCTCAAAAAACATGTTTAACCACGCAGCATTGTTGCGCCTGTCCCAAGTAAGGAAATGGCCTTTGTTAGTCTTGTATGATTTAAAATGTTAGTTGTTTGTGTATATTTCGGAGTTTAGTATGACGTCCATTATCACTGAACTAGTATACATTTTTGTTTAGGGGCTAGCTTAAGTACGCCTCCGGGTGCGGGAGTTACTCGCTGTATTGAAGACCCATTAGTGGCCATCGGCTGTTGATTGATCTTAGATCGGGTTGTTGTCTCTTTCACACATTCCCCATTTCCATTCTCAATTTCATGTTTAAAGTACAACAGTATATAACGGTACATATGTTAAGTCATACTTATCGTTGAGAATATCAAGGGAGACAAATCGTATTACATTTTATATAGAAGAACGGAACGTCATGCTCTCACAATAGAAAATGCATACTTTACATTCAATCGTGGTTTGAATTTTGAAATTTACTATATATAGTGTAATAATTCAGAATGATTCTGGGAACCAAAAAAAAAAGAAAGATCACAAAAAACTAAACTCCGAGGAAAATTCAAAACGAAGAGTCCCTAATCAGAACATAATACTTGAAATGAAGAGTGTCCAAATATATATATTAAATAAAGTTTCTTGTCGAGAGATCATAGATCATCTATTTTGGGCGACCTTCCGTTGTATATGCCTGGAAAGGATTTATGTTTTGATTTTTTGATTTTTTTTGAGAGAGAGAGTCTCCCGGGTTCTGAATTTGTGTTTTCGTTTCAATTTGTAACGTTTTGTTATGTTCTGGTTGACGGAATATGCAAAATGCAGATTTCAAATGGAATTAGTGCCCACATTTTCTAAGTGTCATATTTTTACAATAAAGTTAGGCGTAGGACAAAAAAGACTTAACCAAAAATTGTGTTTTAAGAATATTATACGCTCCCATCGGAAGGCGTCGAATACCTTTAATAAGGTACTTGTTTATTGCGGGTTTTTATTATTGAAGTAGACACTTTTGTGTAGACAATTACGCTTTTGAAATCAGTTTTCAATGTTGTGATAGGTTATTAAAATAAAAGTATGTATTATTGCGTTGTTATAGATTAATAAAAGAAATGTTATATAGTGTTGCGTTGTAATAGAAGTAACCTACAGTGATTTCTTCATATTTATCCCTGTCAATACAGATAAAGTACGTTAGGGCAATGGAGCAGATGTTCTAGTGTTAACTTTTGTTGGTGGGGGATGTACGGATATTCGTGTGTACATGTTTATGTGTACTATTACCTGCTGTTCCAGAGTAGCCAGCAATAGTTAGCCTGTATAAATCAGCCTCACTATTTACTTTGAATGTGGAATATTCGGCATAAACCTTAACGCCGTTGTTGTCTTCCAGATCTACTCTTAGCTTGTAATCACCATTCATTGTCATTAGATAAATGTATTCCAGACCTATTTAAATAAAACAACATGAGATTAGAGCTACATCAATTATACTTCAAGACAACAATCGAATTGGTCATTTTTTTCAAACACCATTACGTAAATATAGTGCAAATTTGTGTATGATACTTGAATTATGATCAACCATCCAATATCTTTAATTCATTCAGGTGTTATGACTTTTACTTAGGTTGTTTCTTAACCATGTCTCATCTTTCAAAATGCTGTTTCTTAAATTCAATTTAAGTGGTTCGTTTCTTTATTATTTATAAAATCAAACATAAGGTTGTACCAAAACAGCAAATATCAAGGTCGTTATATATTTTTAATGCATATCGCAAATTTTTGAAATTAGAAACAACAATCATGTTAATTATCATCATCATTAGAAGACATGTGCAAAGTTTCATAAAGGTAAAGAAATATCAATGGGGTGCGCCAATGAATTTGAATACGTGAATCACACAAACGTCCTTGTCTGTATGCAAATAAAACACTCAGTTGATCAAAACTATTTGGATTATTCCCCCTTGATGAAGCACATTTGCCGTTTATTTAAACAAAGATCTACTTGCATAAATGTTCTCGTTTTGTTATTTATTTGCTTGCCGAATCATTTGTATGACAAATGTAATCTTGCACACTTAATAGCTACAAAATATGACCAACATTCAAACACTGTTTTCTTCATATGTCTTTAATGATTATATTTTTCATAATGATTTTTGACTTAATTTTTTTATTATCAAATGTCTTGCATGGTTAATAAAATAAATCAGTTTGCTCTTTCATTTGCCGAAGAATGAAAAAGCATGGGTTTGTAATATACACAAAACTGCAAAATCTTTTTTCACAATTTTTACTTTCACAAAAATTACTAAATATTTGATTTATTGCTCATCTTTACTTTTACTTTCGGTTTTAAAGAGAGGCAAAAGATAGCAAAGGGCTATTCCAACTTATCGATGGAAAACAAACTGACCATATCATGGCAAAAGACAAAAAGAATAACAAAACACAAACAAAAATAATCGGAAGGTCAAACTCGGAAAAAAGTTGGTTCAGACATTTAAATAAAAAAGATAAAATCACAAAAATACTGAACTCTGGGGAAAATTCAAAACGGAAGGTCCCTAATCAAATGGCAAAATCAAAAGTTCAAACACATCAAAGAGGGACGAAAGATACCTAAGGGACAGTCAAACTCATAAATCGAAAATAAACAGACAACGCCATGGCTAAAAATGAAAACGACAAACAGACAAACAATAGTACATATGACAAAAAATAGAAAAGTAAAGAATAAGCAACACGAACCCCACCAAAAACTAGGGGTGATCTCATGTGCTCCGGAAGGGTAAGCAGATCCTGCTCTACGTGTGGCACCCGTCGTGTTGCTTATGTGGTAACAAATCCGGTTAATAGTATAATTCGGTAGGTCACATTCAAGAAAGGGAAGGGGATTGTAGTTACGACGTAAGGAACATATCCTATATCGTTTGTGAAACGGTTATTCCATAACGGTCAACCAACTCGTGATGGCGTCCGTAAAATTTACGAAGATATGATTTCAACATCACCATTTGGAACTCTTGGTTTAATAGCTTCCTTGTGAGCAGCAACTCTCTATCAAGAAAATTGTGATAGAAAATGCATGCGCGGGAATATCGTATCAATTGGGAGATATATACACCGTTTACAGGTGCTGCTGGAATGTTGCTAATTAGAAATGGAATGACAGTCGAATCAAATTCCATTTTATTGACAAGGATGTGTGAACAAAACAGACAGACATAATAGGTAAAAATGTCTAAATAGGGGTATAGTAGTCAACATTGTGTTATAATTTTAATCACTAAAAAAACAAATATGTAACAATAAGCACACAATGGCATCTAGACCAAGCATATCAGAAAACATGCAACACAAAAATACACAAATTTACCAGAATACAATAACACAATGACGGGATGTATACGTACAGAGCCATGTCATATATGTAACAAAGAAACATAAAAAGCATACAGACAAAGCTCATAGAAAAAAGAAAGACGACAACAAACATTTGTTTCAATTGCCCAATAACGGGATGTATAAGTACAGAACTACGCTATATGTATCGACGTAACACCAAAAGACATATAGACAAAGCACATTAGCAAAAATGAAAGATAAGAATACGAGAATATCATAACCATAGTGACAGAGGATGTTAAAGTACCACAATTATCCTAATCGCAATAAAAACAAACACATATTTTGACTGTCCCTTTGGTATCTTTCGTCCCTCCTTTACAAAGAAGCACAAAAAGGCATATATCAAATTAAACAACCGCATCCATTGCTTTCTTACTTTTGATTTTTATCTATGTATGTTAAATCCACCGTTAAACGATTGAAACATTTTAAATTCTGGGAACTAATGGTTGGATTAACATTGACTCTAACGTAGAATTTCGCGTTTGGCGTCATATGGAATGTAAACGTCACACAGGTGGAGATATAAAATAATTTTGTCGTTCAAAGTATGAAAATAATATAATCTATTATAGTTCTTTAGGCATACCCTCTGAAGAATCTAAATTAAAAGTTTACATTTTCATCTTGCCGCTTGTTTATATGTTTATTGTGTTTTTCTTCTCAAATAAAGAGCCACGTTGTTATGTTTAAAAGAAATACAAAACAGCACATAGGCAAAGCATTTGATAGTAAATATGAAAGACCAGTATCCAAAAATTATGATAGAACAATAACAGAATAGCGGGATATTTAAGTACAGATCCATGTCATACGCATCAAAGAAACACAATAAATCACACGGAAAAAGCAAACATGAAAGATAATGCAAACAACACAATGACGGGACGCATAAGTACAGTTATCAACAAAAACAGACCAAACAGTTGAGTAATATTAATAGAGACAAATGAAAAAAACTATCACACGTATTAAGATGATAAACATCGTCAGTACGCATAATCTTAACTTCAAGATCATCGTGTATTATTTGTGAAGTTGATACGGAATACTATCTAAAAGGTCTTGGTACCTTCCGTTGAACATTTTTAGAAAAAGGAAGAGACGTTATTTGACAAACCCCTGGTTCATCAACTTTCTGCTTAGACAGTGATGACGTTTTACAAAGTCTGAGTAGGAGCTGCAAGCTCTTGAATACCGAATAAATTGGTAAATTGTAGATCCCATATGCAGTGAAGTTGTTATATTGCTACTAAGATGGGGGATCTTGATAATTTCAAAATTAAAATCATCTCGTTTGTCATAGATTCTGTTAGTAAGATGACTAGATATGTCAAATTCGAGATTTAAGTCTAAAAATGGGGCGGATGAAGCCGTGTATGTTGTATCTTGTTTTTGACAAGTGTCTGGAGGAACTCTGATTCATATATATATGAAAATAATAAGAAATCGGCAAGGAGATGCCCCAGGTCGTTTCCATAAGAATGCCGACAATGTGTTGAAAAAGTCTACTTCCAAATTCAACAAATACTTTGTCGATAAGACACCTCAGCATACTGATCACTTGTTCCTCTGTGTAGCATGATTTACACTATTATTTACTGTTAACAAAATATGTCGCATGGTATCCCAGAGTAATAAACTTATAGCGTATGCTACCATTTTTATGTTGAAAGGCATTGTGGATTATTTCTTTTAGGCCATTTTTCAATATCACATGGGGAATGGTGGTATATAGGATTAAAATCTAAAGTTTTGATAGAACTTATTTCAGAAAAGACCAACATTTAAAATTATCCAGAACTTCTTTAGAATTTTTAATAATACACATATGGTTAATACCACTACGCAAGTTAACAGTTTCATAGTATTTCCGAAGACCCTCTTTCACCGCGGACAGAATTTTAGTCAATCTTATGGATAATGTTTTAGTGGAACTTGCAGATGCACCGGCATTGTTCCGTTGTTAAACAGAATTTTGTGAAGCTTAGATCCCAAAAAAAACAAGGTAAATCTTCCAAACGTATCCTTTGTAACCTAAACAGATATTTAATAACGGTTAACCAACTCCATATATCGTTCGTTAATTTTTTTCAAGGGCTGAATTTAACTTCCCTACTTGGTACTATAGGTTTAATGCTTTGCTTGTGAGTTATTTAACTATTAACCACAATCAGTAATGCTACCGGTAAATGAAACTCTGATATCTAAGTAGGAAAAGTATATGAACTATACTTTTTTCGAACGGATGATTTTAACTTGGTTTGATCTTTAGCTTGTGAGTCATTAAAATATTAGTCAAAATCATTATATGGTAATTATAAGACAAATCTGTTATCTAAATAAGAAAAGTATGTATACTTCACAACTCTATGAGATATGCATCTTAGTTTCTCAACTTTATAAAATAAAAAATGATTTTCAAATTCTCGAAGATATACTTCAATAGTTAAAAGGAAGGAGTAAGGAAAACATCTAGCTTTTCGGTTAATTAATGATAAGCATTGTTTCGATATAAACATAAGAAAATGTTGTATGATTGTCGATGAGAAAACTCTCCACCAGAGACAAAATTTAACAGATATGGGTCACTGTACGGCCTGCAACAATACCGCATAGTAAATATAAAACATCCACAAAAATGACAAATGTAAAACAACTGAAATGAGAAGACTTTGACAAAATACAACGAAAACAAATATGATATACAGCAACATTCCACAACCACTGAATAACAGGTTTTATCTGGCTCTCGACAGACACATGCACAATGTGGCGGTCTTAAAACCCTGTTTGATAGGCCAAACTTTATCCTATCATGGAACAGTGGTGTCACGGTATAATATTAGAACACACTATTTAAATCAGTTGAAAAGGCTTTGATTTATCAGATCGATACAATATGCATAAACTTCTGAGAGTACTCAAACTAACTAAATTAAGCTATTTCAAAACCAAAACAAAACTAACAAAAATCATGTGTCTAAGACTAGAATATCAATCAGTACACATCCAACATTCAGACTTATTAACAGTCAGAGAAAAACTTGACCTTGTGCAATGCTAAAATATAGGTATCGACAGCAAAATATAGGTAAAATTTTAGAACCGTGAATGTGCAACTGTACATATGTGTTTACCCGGATTGTATCTAAATTTACAGGCTTTGTGAACAACATCACTGTAATATCTAGGATGTGCTATCTCGTTTGCAACTTATCTTCAACATCTACAGCCAAAATTTCAAACAAAAACTGTGTATTTATGGAAGAATTAATGACAGTTATTACCATGTATACTTGATTTTTTTAAAGGAAGTTTCATTGGGTAAATTTAGGTAGTGTACTTCGAAAATTCTTGATTATTTAACGAAAAATATTATCAAGATAGCGATTAGTGTTGTTGAATTATTCAAATAAATAAAATTAAGATAGGTCTTTTCTGGTGATTGACCAAAAAACTGTGTTGCATATCAGTACAGGATTACGGAGTACAATTAGTGCTAATACGAATACCTACAACCTTTCGATACAATTTATTACCGGAACGTAGATAAAAAATGTAAAAAGATAAAATTTTAAGCTTGAATCATCTCTATTAAGTATATCTAGCATATTAACCGTTCTCATAAGAGAAGAAGGCTTTTGAACTTGTTGCAAAAGAATAATTTGATATCAGATTTTTCAAACGATCTTTCTAATAAACAGGAAAACTTTTGTTTCAGAAAATGTGTGAAAGTGTAAAGTAAGGAGTTGAAAAGTTCGTATTTTGTCTAAAACTTCCTTGGACTTCTTAGGACTCAAATCTATGGCGGGTTCCAAATCTATGGCAGATTCCTAATCTATGGTAAACGTGACGTTACGAACGCCAAACAACTCAAATCTATGGCAGATTTTTGTTTTCTCCAAATCTATGGCAGATCTACAGAGAGTAACATATAACGTCACAATTGAATAACGCCATATTACATCTTCGCCGCCGCTAACGATGGCGGAACCCATAGACTTGAACACCATTCAAGATGAAGTAATTTTCCTGACAAAAATTTGCTGGTGGTTTAAAGGAAGATGTGACCTACTATTCCAAAGAGGGACAAGATGTGCTGTACCGGTCAATGCCCGTGATTAGGTCACCGCTATTTTCAGTATCGCATATTTATGAAAATGATTTTGGTAGTAGTCGTCTACGGTTTACGGCTGGAAAAGTTTATAAATTGAAAGATCAAATAACCGGATACAAATTTGATTTAAATCCACATCAAATAAAAAAGATGAATTAACGATATCGCTGAAATAAATATTATTTTCCTGACAAAAATTTGCCGGTGGTTTAAAGGAAAATATGACCTACTTTTCCGAAGAGGGACAAGATGTGCTGTTCGGGTCAATGCCTGCGTTGTGGACAGTTGTCTCATTGGCAATCATACCACATCTTCTTTTTTTTATATGAATAAGGGCACCGCTATTTTTAGTATCGCATATTTTTAAAAGGAGTTCTGGTAGTATTCTACGGTATACGGCTGGCAAAGTTTATCATGTGAAAGATCAAATTACCGGATACAAATTTGATTTAAATCCACATCAAATAAAAAAGATGAATTAACGATATCGCTGAAATAAATATTATTTCAAAATTCAAACTGTACTTTATTTTTATTTGTTACTTTTTTATTATTTTTTTTTATACAAAAAGCGGTCTTCTTTTTTGTTAAACGACTTATTAGTTGGTTTAGTGAATGGATTAAACAGATACCATGCACAGATTGAAAAAAAAACAGTTTATTTTTTACAGAGCACATCATTTCATCTTGAAGTCTGTATTAAGGTTTATGAATTTATAATTTATGACTTTTTTTGTTGACCATTATGGAATGTTTATTTCACAAATGTTTATAGACATGTTCCCGTTGTCGTATATTTCCTCTTTCTTAAGACAAGGCATTGGTTGAAAATGTACAGCATTAATTGTTTTCCATTTGCAAAAAATTGCCATAGATTTTGAAACAATAAAAATCTGCCATAAATTAGGAAACTACAAAACTTGCCATAGATTAGGATTGTAAAAAATCTGCCATAGATTTGGGATGTCATGACGTCACATTTACCATAGATTAGGAATCTGCCATAGATTTGGAACCCACCATAGATTTGAGTCCTACATATTTAACACTCCAAACTAGTAAATTCCACTATTTTCATTTGCTTTTTTCAACGTTGTTATGGAGAGAACGTGCATATTCAAAATGTTGCATTATTAAAACTTAAGGTGGTACATAACACTACAGGGTGAATGTAAATATTTTGTCAACATTTTATGGGCATTAAACGAGCCAAATTAATTTTAGTGTTTAGTACCACCTTAACACACCACGTGATTGGTGTTTGTCATTCAAAATCGTGGAATCATTGTGAAACATCTATCTTATGTTATTGTTAGACAGTAACATAGCTTTCTATTGTAAAAAAAAATATAGTTTGGCAAAATGCTGAACACATAACTTGCAGATGTGTTTATTATATCTTAAATGCAAGAAATTAAAGCGATATAAAGGAGAAAATTAAAAATTACAAATAAAGACAATAATAGAAAAGACGAAACAAAGAGAAGGTTCTACAACGCACTTAAATTAGTTAAATGTTAAACTTAACTATAGTTTTCATGGATTACATATGCCAATCAAATAGTGGAGCGTTCTATGTTGTGTATATATTTTGTTTAAATTTATTGGGACATTTTATGGTTATAGCTGTTATTGTTTACTAGGCCAAGGAGGCGGATCAAGACAGGGAAATAACAAGGAGGAAGTTAGAGCCCATGTCTTAGTTCCTCCCATTCTTCACTTTTTCTACAACCAGCACTGGAGAGTTCAATAACTAAACAATTACGCAGTTAATGCACTCCTCTAAAAAAGAGTCAGAAGTTAACTAACTCAAAGATCAAAGCAAACATTACCATTCAATATTAAATACATCCCAACTTAAATATTTCTTAGTAATGTAAAATTTGTAGACATCAAGGGTATCGATTTTTACTACACATCTCTATTTGAATAGTTCCCATTCTTCACTTTTTCTACAACCAGCACTGGAGAGTTCAATAACTAAACAATTACGCAGTTAATGCACTCCTCTAAAAAAGAGTCAGAAGTTAACTAACTCAAAGGTCAAAGCAAACAATACCATTCAATATTAAATACATCCCAACTTAAATATTTCTTAGTAATGTAAAATTTGTAGACATCAAGGGTATCGATTTTTACTACACATCTCTATTTGAATAGTTTCCTTATGGTCAAACAAGATATGTTGTGTATTTCATATTAAATGAGATATTTATCAAAGACTTCTCGAGTTACTAGACAGACATTACATACCTAACCAGAATTCTCCGTTTAGATTACCGAATCCATATTTATAGTTTGTCCATGTCCTAGTGTTATAAAACTCAACATTGCCATCATATCTGTTTTGGAAAACCTGCAAATTTAAAATCTATTTGTTATTTCTTCTCGTCTATGATATTTTGAATCAGTGCGAGTTATTTCGTATGTAATACATTTCTTATTTTTACATGGTACTATCTGATAATTGTACAATTATTTTATATTGATAATTGTATTAGATGTTTACTATAACAGACGGACTTTGAAAGCAAATACAAATAAGACTTGATATAGTGAATGTGAACTATCTGGATGATCTCAAAATAATCTAGACGGGAATTGGTTTAACAATGCATGTATGCTGAATTTCTGTAATGGTGTTGGATCGTTTATAAGTTGACTAGCATTCCATGAAATTTAAATCAAAGGGGTACTTAAAATCTTAGGTGGGGAAGCGATATTCCGTTAACACACAATTTTTGATTATATTGTTTTTACTTTTACCCCACATTCTTCTGTTATAAACATGCAACTTTATTTTTTGCTTCCTCTCATCACATTGTGTATTCATCGTCAACAAAACTACAGAAACTCTACTTGTCATGTTATATCATCATAATTGGTTTTAATTTAATATCTTTTAATAAAAAGGCAATTATTTTACGTGCATCTTCCCTTTATAATATACACCTAAAACCCAATTTAAGTTATGGTTATGTATGGAGGAAGAGCCTTAAAAATGGACGACATTCGACCATCTATGAATTTGCAGAAAACATATTGGATATGCATCAATCTGTTATTGGTCAATACAAATCTAAAAGTGTTTTCTTTAAAATAGATGTAATAACATATTTAAATTATCAATATTTAAATGGCCAACATTTCACTATCGTGGACTTATCGACATCTCCTTTTTGTTAAATCTTTAACTAGTTGTGAGAAAGGTATCTAATAAAACTGAACTTATCAGAAAGTCGCAAAAAATCATAATACAATTGAGAATGGAAATGGGTCTTCAATGCGGAGAGAAAAACCCACACCCGTAGGCGTCCCTCAGCTGGTCCCTAAACGAGTATGTATACTAGTTCAGTGATAATGGACGTCATACTTACTTTGAATTATACACAAGAAACTAAAATTAAAAATCATACAAGACTAACAAAGGCAAAGTCTGCTGACTTGGGACAGATCCAAAAATGAGGCGGTGTTAAACATACTTTTTTGAAATCTCATCCCTCATCCTATACCTCTAGCCAATGTAGAAAAAAAATGCACAGCAATACGCACAGTGAAACTCAATTTAATAGAAGTCGGAGTCCGATGTCAAAATAGGAAACAAAGGAAAATAAATAAAATGACAATAAAACACAAATAACAACAGACTACTAGCAGTTACTGACATGCCATCTCCAACCTCAATTTAACTGATTGAAAGATGATGTCTTCATCATATGAATAATAAGCACAATCCCTCCCGGTAGGAGTTTAGTACTATATCAGCATAAACATTCCAGCCATTCCCCCATCTTCTATCCAGAATCGATTTTGTCAGCTTTTTCTCTTCTTTTCCTTTTAAATCTGTTTTACAGTTCGCTATTTTTATTATACACTTCATGAGGCAATAACAATCAAAACCAAGGAGTAAACAAAGACTCACAAAACCAAAGGACATTTACATCAACAGTTATAAATAATAATGAAGAAACAACAGGAACTCCACTAAAAACCGTGAGTGAAATCAGATGCTCCGGAAGTGTAAGCATTTCCTGTACATTATACGGCACCCGTCGTGTTATTTCTTTGTTCAATTCGGTAATGATGGAAGGTTATTATGACTGAGGAAGAATATCAGATAAGATTTCTGACAAACTTTTGTCATAATGGCCAATCAGCTCATGATGGCAATCGTAAAATTTCTTGAGTGATGACATTAAATTGATTGATTCATAGCCCTGTCTTAACAACTGTTGAGAAAGCAGTATTCCTCATTCAACTAAATCAACGTACTTTGAGCTAACTCTAGAGTAACGTATCAATTGAGACACATATACTCCATATGCTTGTGCCGCTGGGATGTTGCTACACAGAAATGGAAAATTGACTATATGAAAATTAAGGGGGAAGAAAGATACCAGAGGGACATTCAAACTCATAAACCGAAAATAAACTGACAATACCATGGCTAAAAATGAAAAAGACAAACAGACAAACAATAGTTCACATGGCACAAAATAGAAAACTAAAGAATAAGCAACACGAACCCCATAACTAGAACTGGTAACATAATTTGACAGATGGTCAGACAGACAAAAAAAATAATGAACAGGTGGACAGAATGTATCATATAGTTCATTATACGAAATGTGTATTTAAAAAAAAATAAAGTATTAACTGGATACACGCGATATTATATCGCGCAAATAACCCAAATAGACATACTACTTTTGGCAAGTGCTTTTTAAAATTTCTAAAGTTTCTAAAACATATAATGCATTAATCGGGTTATGTTCTTCTCATATTATTTATGATGGTATGATACTCTAACCCTAACGAGAGGGATTCAGCTAGATATTTCAATGATGAGATTATAATCTTTCAATCAGTTTAATTGAGCTTTGGAGCTGTTATTTCAGTAACTGCTAGTAGTCCTTTGTTAATTGTTGTATCATTTTTATTGTGTTTTACTATTCTGACATCGGACTTCGGCTTCATTTAATCTGAGTAATATTGAGCGTGTTTATGTATGTTTGTTCTTTTTACATTGGTAAGAGGTATAGGGGAGACCGGGTTCAAATCTCACAAAAGATGTTAACCCCGTCCCATTTTTGCGTTGTCACATGTCAGGAGCCTCTGGCCTTTGTTAGAATTGCATGATTTTTAGTGTTAGTTCATTAATATATCACGGAGCTTAGTATGACGTCCATTAGCACTGAGACCCTTTGGTGGCCTTCGGCTGTTTATTGTTCGTTAGTCGAGCTGTTGTCTCTTTGGCACAGTACACATTCCCCATAACGTTTTACAAAAAAAAAGATGTGGTGTGAATGTCAATGAGACAACTTTTCACAAGAGACCAAATGACACAGAAATTAACAACTATAGGTAACCGTATAACCTCCAACAATGACTAAAGCCCATACCGCATAGTCAGCTATGTACGGCCCCGGAATGAAAAATGTAACAATATTCTAACGAGAAAACTAACGGCCTTAACTACGTACAAAAAAGTAACGAAAACAATATGTAACACAGCAACAAACTACAACTACTGACTTTGGACAGGCACATACATACAGAATGTGGTGGGGTTAGAAATGTTTGTTAGACACGTTTAAAGTTAAAACAAACAGTGTGAAATTTTAAACGGTATGTTTATACCACCAAGGGCATGAATTACCATTTAAAGAAATTGTTATTCACGTCTATTTTTTATTGTTTTATTTTATTGTGCTTTGTTGGGTTATTTTGTTGGGGTTTTTTTAAGGAGGGAAATTGTTTGTTTCATCCATGCAGGATTGAATGACTCAAATGAATGTCTATTGTATAGAAATATTTGTGGGTCAGAACATTTGATTTCTAGTATCACATTACTGTCTCCGTTTTACTGTTTACATAGATACCATCGATTATTTTCAAATTACACTCAGTTAGTCAGTTAGAAATATTTTGGCCTCGAGCATCACTGAGGAGACATTGATTGTAGAAAATAGCATCTGGTGCAGATAAAAACGGTACTGTTTATTTTATTACTAACACTGTCCCCCTCTCAAAACTGGGTCGATGCCACTGCTGCTGCTGAAGTCTGTCGAGGGAATGACCAACCCTGTAGCCAGTATTTCGGTACCGGCCTGAAAATAGGTATTGTCAAAAATTTTAAATTGCAAAGCTCTGATTACTTGTTCATCTTTTGCTATAATTTTTGGTCCTTTTAAGTTAATAGCTCTTCATATTTTTATGAAGCTTTGGATTTTCAAAGATTTTGGCCTCGAGTATCACTGAAGAAAAATTGATTGTCGCAATTCGTGTCTGGTTTCGAAATATATGTTCCGTTTATGTTATTCGTTAAACTCATCATACATACCAGGATTAAATTTTGTATTTACACCAGACGCGCGTTTCGTCTACAAAAACTCATCAGTGACGCTCAAATCCAAAAAAGTAAAAAGGCCAAATAAAGTACGAATTTGAAGAGCATTGAGTACCAAATTTCCTAAAAGTTTTCCCAAATACATCTAAAGTAATCTATTCCTGAAGTAGAAAAGCTTTAGGATTTCAAAAATTAAAAAGTTTTGTAAACAATAAATTTATAAATATGACCTTATTGGTCATTCGTATTATCAGTCTATCTAGCTTGCTTTCAACTGGACTAGACGAACAATATTTCAAAATCAACTTCATTGGGAAATGTCACCCTTCATTGATGACATTTTAGACT
Source organism: Mytilus galloprovincialis (assembly GCF_965363235.1). Taxonomy (NCBI): domain Eukaryota; kingdom Metazoa; phylum Mollusca; class Bivalvia; order Mytilida; family Mytilidae; genus Mytilus; species Mytilus galloprovincialis. The sequence continues at coordinate 28,971,147 of NC_134839.1, read as the reverse complement.
TTGCAACTGCATCTAAAAGTCTAAAATAAAACCACTCAATGCTCATTTCAAAATAAGGACTTCAACAAGATTAACGATTTTCTTTAATTTATTAGGTCATTTTTCTGTGTTCGATATATTATTGGCCCATTATTCTCTATTTTTTTATATTCATCATCAAATTTTTCTCATTTCTTCCCGTGTTTGACCTATTTTTCGCAATACTTCATGTTTTGCAATTTTTTTCTGCACATTTTGCCCATATGTTTTCTATTCTGCAATCCCCATCTATACCCTCTGTTATACCTCCCTATTAATTCCTCCCAGATTCTTTGTCTTTGCTAGATAAAATGAATTGCATTAGCATAGAACAAGTACTAAGACGGAAAATCAGAAACCTTTACAAATATTGAAAATATTGACATATAATTCATCATGTCCTGGAAAAGTTTTGAGTGTCATTTCCTTTACCTACACTGTACAATGTACTTGAGTTTTTGAAACGAACTTATAAATTTGTATCTAAAATTTTGTCAAACATGAAATATTGAAACTCTAATTTCCATAAAATGGAGGAAATGGAGGAAATAAATAATAATCCCAAATCACCTGAATTGATCATTACTGAAAACTTACCGTATATCCGATTCCGTCGGTTTCCATATCACAGTAGACCTCAACTGATTGTGAGCCATTAATGTATATTGTGTAAACACCACTCCCTTGGCCTGTTTCTAGAATATCATCACAGTCTTTCGATCGAACGAACTCTGAATGAAATGAAACCGTAGATTAGCTTAAACATAATAATACTATTCAGAATGACTTGTCTTTACTTCGGTTTATAGTGTTTTTCTCGAGGGGTAACTTGTCACACCCGCTAAGTTTTATATTACTCGGCACCCTCGAAGCAACATGTTGCAGGGGTAATATAGATACAGAGTGACTGATTAAGATCAGTTTGAAAATCAGTGTCGATCGAGTATTTTTAAGGAAAATAATCCTCCCTTTATATAATGTATCCATTCCCTCTCGCGTATAATTCTTGTCTGATTAATATGAAATTTAAACCTTATGATTAATACCAACAATATCTTGGATTTTTTCGTAATTCCCCTTTAAAAATTGTATTGTAAGAGATCTTCAGTCTTAATTTCTTGTACATTTTTATAAAACTTATACTAAAGGTGTATCTCAAGGGATGGTTGACGTTTGTGCATTTTGTTCAATATTCATGTGTTTTGATGCCTACCATTAGTAACGGATGACCATATATATTATTATAATTGGGCTATTTTGAGGGTGGTTTTTTTTGTGTACATGTTTTCATTTTGTTACAATTTTTACTGATTACATTTAATAAGTCGTTTGTTTACTCGTTGAAACTTCTTCTTTGGTTTGAGGTCAGACAGTGACCTTCACATTTGACGATATTCACCTCCGCATTCTTTATCATTCCGCGTAAACATTTCTCAACCGCAATCATAACATATCTACTTATTTTTTTAATGTAGTCACAAATGTACACCACAAAGAAAATAATGTGCCACATATAATTGTAAACAGTTGTTCTACGTATTGTGAATACTTTTTTGCTGTGTTAGTTTTGGTATCATAAATAATATTTCATGCAGAAGAATTATTATTATTGTTGTAAATCTATGCTATAATCATCATGTTGGTGTGTCAAAATGTTTAGGCTCTATGTCTGTGTTTTATATATTCAATGGCCGTATTTTGCCTTAAACCACTTTACAATTCGTAATGTACACGTGCATTTCCATGAGGTAGTTACCGACATAAATCATTTCTCAACATTTTCCATATTATAATTATTAAACAGAAACTATTTTATGTATTTTTTTTCGTTGAAAAAAACATGTACAAATCATAAGGTTCACTTCTTGTTATTCATATATCGACAGATTTCAATAACACCGTCGTCCTGAACATGCACACAAAAAACAATCCACTGGGCGTCCAGACAGTCAGTTATAAATCATCTTCCTTTAGATATGTTCATTTGTAAACATTACATTTGTAAGTGCACGTTGGTTTTTTGGTATAAATGTAGTTCTATATTTGTATTCATCTGATAAGTTAAGCATTTTTCAATTGATATTTATGGTTTGTTAATATGTTGTACTGTGACACCATTGTCTCAGGTAAGGAGAGGGAAGTGCGCTCATTACCATGTTGAATCCCGAAACATTCGTTGGTTCATGTCAGTTATATTAATTCTTCGTAAACTATTGTGTTACAAATAAGACCGTTAGTTTTCTTATTCGAGTTGTTTTCTATTTTTCATGTCGGGCCTTTTATAGCATTAGATTTTGTCAGTTTTTATAAACTCCCCCCTTTTTTATTTTCCTTGGAGCGGTATTTTTGTTATATTTTTATTTCACTGTGTTATTTTCTCTGTTTATTTACTTACGTCCTGATAAGCAGTTATACGATTCCCGATTCGTTCTCGCACATTTTGTGTTCGAAGAACATGGATTAGGGTAACAAGGATCGTCAGTCTAAAATATAATTCAATACATATAAAGTACAGGAATCAAGTTATGCCACAAAGACAGTTAATATAGTGTTCTTATGTTGTTCTGTAACACCAATGTATCTGATTAGGAGAAGGGTTAAACGCTCACGAACAAGTCCAAATCAGTAGCCTACAGTTCAGTGCTTGTCGTTGATTCGTGTCTGTCATTTTTTTTTTCATAAATTGTATTGTCATAAACTAGGCCGTTAGTTTTCTAAATTTTTAATTGTTTCATCTTTTTCATGTCGGGGCATTTTATAGCCGACTTTACACTATGGTGTTTTCTCATTGTTGAAATCCGTACAGTTGACTATAAAAGCTTATATTCACTTTGTTTGAACTTTGGTAGATAGTTGTCTCGTTGGCAATCATACCACATCTCCTTATTTTTACATATTATGTATTGTTTCATATATCCTTTTCCCATCAATAGCAGAAATGCAACGATCGGAAAGGTATCATGATCCCAGCGTGAAAAGTTTTCGACACAGTTTTTTTTTTCCTTTTGTTTAAGACTGTATGATGCCTTCTACATGTATTTTAGTAATTTTCTAGTGTTGGTTACTTTCTCGTGGGCCTTTTTATGGTTCACCCTTAAAGATAATATTATCTTCAATGGTAGGAGTTTTTGGTCGCTCCATTATTTATCAATAAAAGTAACTAACTTACCAATAACCACGTGTCGATTGCTGAATATATTATATCTTGAACTGTTGCGTGTGGATCCGCTGCCGATCCAGCAAGTAATTCACATACTAAAGATACCGGATTATAGTTTACAGCTGTACACGCTTTATGGTAGAGACAATAACGACCACACATTTTCAATCCCATATCTCTGTATGTTATTAATACTGGTGAATTGCGATAATCATTTTCACTAAAACTTCCCATATAAACTTCACAAAGACATGCACTAGTCAGAAAAACAAACAGTAAGGTAAATATATTTAAAAGAAGCATAGCTGCTGTCGGACTGTTTAAGAGCTTTGAAGCAAGGGATAACCTTTATATACACAATTTGTAGCCTGGTATCTATGGTGAGTTAATATTCACAACAACGTCATTGTAAAACTACAACATCAATTTATGTTTAATTGAAACCTAATGTATAAGTGCTTTGGTGTATACAAGTTTTTTGTGATATTCTTGAACTTTTTAACCGTGAACCAGTCTTCCGTTTCGAATGTCAATTAGTATAAGTAATATTAATTGTATTGTTGATCCATATTAACAATTCCCAGTGGACAACAAATAGAATGCAATCATTATTTATAAATACGCATCTATTAAAATTTGACAAAAAGGAATACATTTTACCCAATTTAATTGCAATTAAATTCCACAAAATGCAAAATATAGAATTCATAGTATTAATTGATTTCAATAATGCATGGCTTGTGATTTTGTTTTGCTTAGGTTATTTTGTGTTAAGGAATTTGTAATTCAATATATAATTAAAAACCAATTGTTCAGAGAACCATTGATGGTCTTTCCACCAGTAATGATTTTTTTTATATAAAAATATTAATTTCAATTTCAAATAAATAAAAATTTGGTTTTAAATGTCAATTTCAGCGTCAAATGACAACTTATTGCATGCGAATATTAAGCGCTCACAAGAAAAACAGTGTTCGGGGAGATAACTCTTACATTGAAAAGATTTTGGTTACGCGGTGTCAGTTACAAAAGCGTAATAACTGTTCGATATCATATATCATATGTCTAAGCAACATCTTGCGAAACAAAAAAACTGCGAAGGAAAAAAAGTTGGCGGAAGAAAAAAAATAATAATAATTAAAAACCAATTGTTCAGAGAACCATTGATGGTCTTTCCACCAGTAATGATTTTTTTTATATGAAAATATTAAAATTTGGTTTTAAATGTCAATTTCAGCGTCAAATGACAACTTATTGTACGCTGATTCCAAAAATATGAGGTTTCTATACAAAAAGATATAAATAAGGGAGATAATTGTCTACTTCCGGTTCAAAATATGTTACTTCCGGTACTGTCTTATAGTTTACTTGACGCTGATTCCAAAAATATATGGTTTTACATACTTTGACAATAATTTATTACAAAAAATAGCTACTTCCGGTTTACAAAATGTAACTTCCGGTTAACTTTTTCAACGTCATAGTGCTTGCAACCTAAGTCTAATAGCTTTAACATGAATACATATGAGGTAAAAGCAAAGGTCAAAATCTAGAACGTTAAATTAACATATGACCTTGAGCTCAATTTCAAGGTCATAAACCAAGGACCTTTAATCAAAAGACTTTAGGTCTTTACTTTATATTGTTCATGAGTTATATTACCATACGACTGATATTAGATATAAAAGGGGTGAAAACTCGCATCAAATGTTTACGTACACTTTCGACTCAAAGGAGTAGGTCCGGTAAGACCCCTTTTTGGCCCCAAAATATAACAGTTTTACAAAATTGTTAAAATGTAAACTTTTAGTTATTTATTGGACAGTTGAATGCTTCTGCCACATAAATATGGGCTGTTTTTGACTATACAATGCACATATATCGGGTTGTAGCGCCATTAAGTCATGCTAAATTACTGAAATCTTCAAAATTCTAGCATTTTAGTTAAATTTTAGACGGTTTCCGTGTAAAACGAAAGTGGCCGCATTCGTGTTCATCCTTAATATTGAAATGTAAGTTGTATTTTATGATAATACATAACATATATAAAGGTTGTGGATGAACACGGATGCGGCCACTTTCATTTTTGACAAAAACCATCTGTAAAGTGACATTTTTCAGCATATTTGGTAGATTTTTCATATTTGAGCTGGAATCCGATCGTTTTTAATGACTAAATCAGTTAAAATCTTTCACATAAACTAATTGAATCAAGTGAAATAGACACTTAAGTGTTTAAAAAGTGGTCAAAATCTTTCGTCAGATGAAACTGAAATTTGAGGCCAAAATGAGTCCTTATCGGACCTTCTCCTTTATGTGTAACATCATGTCGCGACTTACAATTGTGTGAAAGTATTTTGTCGATATCTTATATGATTTCTGAAAATAAGCGATACCAAGCCAAAATCAAAAATTTGAACATGACCTTGACCTTTGATCTTGACCTCATTTTCATACTTTTTGACCAAGGGCCTCAAATTAAAAGACCCTAGGCCTCTATCACTTATGGTTTTCCAGTTACAAATTTATTTCACTTATATCAATACAAAAGGGGAAATTACTCTCATATGGGGTCTTCGTAAAGCTTCGGTCAAAATAAAAGGTAACATCCTGAGGATATAACGAGCAATTTGGAAAAATAAATTTGTCGCTTTCTTTTACGGTTGCGGAGGAGATCTGATAACAAGAAAAACAGTGTTTGGGGAGATAACTCTTACAAAGAAAAGTGTTCGGTTAAACAGGGTCAGTTTCAAAAGCGTATAGACTGTATGATCTCATATACAAAAAAACTAAGCGACATCTTTTGAAACATTTTTACACCGCAAGAAAAAAATTAGGCGGAAGAAAAAAAAATAATCAGAACAAATTCAATAGGTCAAGGTCAAAGGTCAAGGTCATATTCTAAATTAGAATATGACCTTGACCTTTGACCTTGACCTAATTTTCATTTTTTGGACCAAGGACCTCAAATCAAAAGATCCTAGGTCTCTATCACTTAGTGTGTTCCAGTTTAAAATACATTTCAAAATTTCTAATACAAAAGGGGAAATAACTCTCATATGGAGCGTTCATATTGCTTCGGTCAAAATTGAACAAATCATGCGAAGGATATAACGAGCAATTTCATAAAATAAATTTGTCGTAATCTTTTATGGTTGCGAAGGAGTCGTGGACACAAGGAAAACAGTGTTTGGGGGGATAACTCCTACAAAGAAAAGTATTCGGTTACGCAGGGTAAATTTCAAAAGCGCATAAACTGTTTGATATCATATACCAAATATCTAAACGACATATTGCGAAACAAATATTTATCGCAAGAACAAAATTAGGCAGGAGAAAAAAAAATAATCAGAAGAAAAACAATAGGTCTTTCCACAGAAAAGTGGAAAGACCTAATAAAAAGAGAAAAAATCTAAATATATATCTTGGTTATGGTTGAAATAGATCTAGACATATAAAGTAAAATCACAAAAGTACTGAACTCCGGTGAAAATTCGAAACGGAAAGTCCCTAATGAAATGGCAATATCAAAAGCTGAAACGAATCAGTCGAATGGATAACAACTGTCATGATCCTGACTTGGAACAGGCATTTTCTTATGTAGAAAATGGGGGATTGAACCAGGTTTTAAAGCTAGCTTAACCTCTCACTTGTATTTCAGTCGCATCAAATTCCTGTATATTGACAACGATGCATACACAACAAACAGACAAAAAAGGTAAAATATCAAAAATAGGGGTACAGCAGTCATTATTGTGTTATAATCTTAATCACTATAATAAGCAAATAAATATGTAACAAAGAATCACAAAAGGCATGCATCAAATTTAACAACCTCAATCATTGCTTTATATTATACGATTTAATTTGTCTATATTATAAGAGTGGCGAAAGTAACCAGAGGGAGAGTCGAACTCGTAAATTGAAAATAAACTGACAACGCCATGGCTAAAAATGAAAAAAACAAACAGACAAATAATTTCCATTCTCAATTTTAAATAATAGTAAAGACTAATAAACACGAACCCCACTCCGGAAGGGTAAGCAGATCATGCTCCACATGTGGCACAATTCGTGTTGCTCATGTTATTGCAAACCCGGTAAATAGTCTAATTTGGTAGGTCACATTCGTGAAAAGGGAAGGGGATTAAGGATTGAAAGATTTTAAGTACTCGGACCGAATCATTACCCTGGCAGGCACATGGTTAGATTAACATCAACTCAGACGTAGAATTGCGCGTTTGACATACATCAGTTGATAAGCATGTAAACGTCACATTGGTTAAATAATTTTGTAGTTCGAAATATGAACAGAATATAGTCGATAGTTATTTTAGGCATATCGTCTGCAGAATCTAAATTAGAAGTTTTCCTTGTCCTTCTTGTTGCATTGTGAATTTCTTCTATAAAAGGCATCAAAGAAACACAAAAGGGCATATAGACACAGCATTCGCAAATATAGAACAATAACACAATGGCGGGATGTATAAGTACAGAGCCACATAATTTGTATCAAAGAAACAGAAACAGTCATATAGACAGCAAGTATGAAAGATAAGAATACAAATAATGACGGGATGCCTAAGTTAAGAGTCACGTCAAATGGATATCACCAGAAACAGACTAAATAAAAAAGTAATGTTAATAAAGACAAATAAAAAAATACCATAACACGTCACTAATGTGTTAAACAACGTCAATACACAGAATCTTTACTACAAAACCATCGTGTATTATTTGTGAAGTTGATACGGAATATTTATCAACAAGTTCTTGGTACCTTCTGATAAACTTTTATAGGAAAAGGACGAGACGTTCTTTGACATACACTTGGTTCATCAACTTTCTTCTCAGACACTGATGACGTTTGAGCAGGAGCTGCAAGCTTTTGAAAACCAAATCGAATAAGTTGGGAAATATATATCGGATTCCCAGTAGCAGGTGAAGTTGATATAATGCTACTAAGGTAAGGGAAATTGATAATTTCAAAATTAAAATCGTCTCGTTGGTTAAGCCCCAGTCCCACTAGACCATGATCGCACCACGCTCACCGCGATCTAAAATAAATTCAGATCGTGGTGCGGTCGCGGTATGAGCGGCATGAACATGTAAATTATCGGATACTACTACGTCCTCATTACGCTTCTACAACGATCCCGCTACGATTATACCACGTTCTCATCGCGCTTATTCTGCGACCTAACTACGTTTATCAAGATCCTTCTACGCTTTTCACGTTCTCACTACGACCATACCACGAGTTAACCGATTGCAACACGATCTTACCACGCTTCTATTGCGATTGTAGCACGTTCTAACCACGATTATACTACGTTCATACTGCGATCTTACTACGGTCTCAGCAATAACGTCAACATCGTGTTCCATATCAATACAGTTCCATTCCTTATATTTCTGATTAATACGTAGATTTCTTGGAAACAATACACTCATGCCACCAAAATCTACTAGAACACGTTGGCGTGGTGGTAGGGGTTGATGTAGAGGCAGAGAGAGCAGAGTAACGAATCCTGATCAAGCAGAGATGTCGGACCAACCAATCCATTCTAAATTACAACCTATTGCTGGTCTATAAAACTCAAATAACAATATTTAGTGAACGATAGCAGAGATGACACAGATGTGTCAATAGATAAAGGAAGATGTAGTATGAGTGCCAATGAGACAACTCTCCAGCCAAGTAACAATCTATAAAAGTAAACCATTATAGTCCAAGGTACGGCCTTCAACGCGGAGCCTTGGCTACAGTCGAACAGCAAGCTATAAAGGGCCCCAAAATACTAATGTAAAACCATTTCAACGTGAAAACCAACGGTCTAATCTAAATAAAAACGAGGAGCATGGTTTAGCCGTTAGAGCAAATGGATGATTACATACAGACAAACAAAATCTAGTGAGCATTTTTATATATATTTTATGTTAAAATGACAATGAGAATGATGGTCGTAGTATGAACGTAGTCAAGTCGTAAGACGAGCGTGATGAGGACGGCAATGGCGTGCTAGAATCGTACTATGGTCGTGAACAGCGTAGTATAGTCGTAGCGGAAGCGTAGTTGGGTCGCAGTGAGAACGTGATGGTCGTAGTGAGGTCGTAATAACGCAATCTCCGGCGCAGAGTTCATATCCGTTCCATACATGCTCCGCAATACTGCACTTCATATTGAGTGTAGTGTTACAAAGTATTGAACGGAACGGATATGTGATCTCTGCGCCGGAGATTGGTAATAACGTAGCTGTGAGATCGTCACGCAATCTCTCCGAAAGGAATCACGCTTTCGCTACGCTCTCGCTACGTTGGTACAGCGACCTTTGCGATCTTACTACGATCTTAGTACGCTCTCACTACGCTTCTACTACGACCTGATTTCGCCACGACCGCACCACGATTGTTTTGAACATGTTCAAAGTTGGCCACGCTCATCACGATCTTAAAGACCTCGATACGACCGTGATACGACCTTACTGCGATCTAATCGATCGTACTATGATCATTAAAATTTGCATTTTTTTCACAGACCGTAGTGCGATCGTGGCCTAGTGGGACTGGAGTATTATAGATTCTGGTTCTGAGATGACTGTGTATGTCAAATTCGAGGAATGAGGCAGGGGAAGGTGTGTCTGTTGTTTCTCTAATTTCTAGTTTTGTTGATGTATTAATGAAACCTAATTAGAAAAGTACGGATTGCTAATTGATAAAATATCATCAATATATCTGAAAGCAAAATTAAATAACCGGGCTTCCTTGATCTTCTTGTTTATGACTAGTGTCTGGAGAAACTCCGATCCATATGAAAATAAGAAGAGTTCAACAAGGAGGGGCGCACAGTTATCCATAAGTTCTTTAGAGTTTTTAAGAATCCGCATATGGTTAATACCACTACGCGATTAAACAGTTTCACAGTGTTTCTGAGGACACTCTTTCACAGCAGACAGAATTTTAGTCAATCTAACAAGCTTTAAAAGTATTGTCGGTAATTGAACATTTCTACTGTTAAAATTAATTGCGGTTCAGAATACTTATATACTCTAAATAAATTATATATTATGAAAATAACTTTTTGCAAACAAAATAGTGTTTGGTATTGAACAGTTCATGATTTGCATCAATTTATCATCCATATTCAGGTTGTTAATGTGATCAATATATTTATTTGAAAAAGAAAATATGACGTATGGCACCATAAAATCTGCATTCAAGAAGGAAATGTTTTCTTCACAACCAAAGCTACTGTGCGTATCGGTGTGTGTTTGGTTTTTTTTTACATTGGCTAGAGGTATAGGGGGCGGGTTGATATTTAAAAAAACATGTTTAACCACATTTTGTCGTCTGTCCCAAGTCAGGAGCCTCTAGCCTTGTTAGTCATGTATGATTTTAATTTCAGTTTCTTGTGTATAATTTGGAGTTTAGTATAACGTCCATTATTACTGAAATAGTATACATATTTGTTTAGGTGCTAGCTGAATGACTCTTCCGGATGCGGGAGTTTCCCGCTGCATTGAAGACCCATTGGTGTTGTCTGCTCTATGGTCGGGTTGTTCTCTCTTTGACTCATTCCCCATTTCCATTCTCAATTTTATTGCACAAAACACAGAGTCTTTCTAATACCGGGCCTATAAAAATTCCTCTCAGAAAATAGGTTTATTAAACGGCGAAACATCGACTTCATTACCAAATGCTGATTCATCGAGGTCAGTGTCACTATCATCATTATATTGGTATTATTGTTATTTTAGACTTTTTATCATTGTGATAAATGTGTCACATGGTTAATTCAAATATGAGAATTTGAGTCAAATTGGTGAACATGAATTTGACAGTGAGTGCCCCTTTAAAGCTTTCAATGCACAATATTATTCAAAATATGAATTCTTTTTCGTTGTGAATTAATAATTGTAGTGTACACTTTAATTTTGAACTAACGAAGTGTACAATCCAAGAGGCAATTTCACATGGCAGTTTAAAACAGCCAAAAGTAAATTAATCATGAGTACTGCTGTTTGTTAAATTAGTTTTAGGAAAACAAGTGAATAGAACTAGATTAAGTTTGAGTTATAAAAAAATATTCAATATAAATAATGACATATTATACAAGTCTTCATTAAAAACAACGTTCAAACCTATGATTGCGTTGGATAAAAAAAAATTGAATATCATAGTGTCATGTGTACTATTGTTTGTCTGTTTGTCTTTTTCATTTTAGCCATGGCGCTGTCAGTTTATTTTCGATTTATGAGTTTTACTGTCCCTTTGGTATCTTTTGTCCCTCTTTTGGAATATAAATTAAAGGTTACCTAATACGGACACACCATAGTGAAACTACTTATTTTTAATTTTCCTAACAAATCTTTTACTCAATAATATTTCATTCCATTTGCTGAAATGGCATTTTCGATCATTAACATCTCTTTCTTTAATTACGGTTACACTTTAAAATGAAATCATATAAAGGATAAATTTGAAACGTCACTCAGATATGTGAATGTGTTCTTAATTAGTTCGAAAATACTAGGTCATATTTTGATCTACGCCTCTGGTTTTTACCGTGCAAATAAATTGGCTAAGCTTTGTTTCAATCCTTGGTAATGAATATAAATTTCAATGTACCTTAAATAAGTTCAACCGTTAAATCGTCACATATCTGATTTGTGATAAATAATTAATTCACCTAAGTATCACTTATGGACTTTCCGAATTGATTTTCCTCTAAGTTCAGTATTTTCGTGATTTTACTTTTAACACAGAAAGGTTTATGGAATAATAATTACCTCTTTTATATAATTAATTTCGAACGTTATACTGCGGATGTTTGCTACTCTGTTCAAATATATCAGGCTTTTTACATGACCGAAATATAAGCCATAGAAAATATGGCGGGGAATGATTCTCCTTGCATTTAACTTAAGTACCTTTTTTCTTTCAAAATCAACGAAAAATTTACAAAGATTTTATAAAATTTTCAAATATGGCTTTCAAAACTATATGTTATAATATTATGAAAAGAATAGTAGGGGATAGCAGGGGAAAGGTTAGTGTCACTACATGCAATATTAACAAGAGTATTCAGAATATCTGACAAAAATTCAAAAACAAGAGGATCAAACATCCTGAATCCTTCTTTTTTTTCACTGCTTCCGGTAAAAAAAGTACCTGCACAATGGATTTCCCTCCGTCAATTAAATCGTGTTTTATTTAATTGACCTGATTTGATAGCAGAAATACATATTGGTCCTTGATCCATATCGGATCCTTCAGCTTAAGCCGGTGGTCAGTTATGTAAGATTTGAGAGCAAGTCATGTCTGAAGGAGCAAAATGCCTTGCAATCAACTTATAATTAAGAATTGCACAGTTTCTAAAATGATTTAGGTTCCCCTGAAGTTCCATGTTAATTATTTTGAAAAAAACTTATTTTTTTGTCCTGTTATGGGTCACATGAAATATAAAAATATATCTCTGTACAGACAGTCAATAACGGTAATCTGAACCATCACTGAAACCACACATTTTACCATTCCATTTCTATAAGACGACCGTCTAACATTGTTTACAACAGCTTTACATTTATCATTCCACCCAGTGAAGCCTCTTTAAATTACCTAGAAATTAAGTTAAGTACTATTCGATTTTAATTTTCTAGAATATGACGAGTCACTGTAATTAAAACACATATAAGTGTATTCCTCTTTATCAATCAAATATCAAAAGTAAAAATACTTTTAAAATATCTCATAAATGTAATATAAAACCTAATGTATTATCAAAGCTAATGATAAAATATCTAATGGATACAAAAAAATCGTTAAATATATGGTAAACAGAAAACGAATAATCATATGTACTGTAGCATGTCAGTAACTGCTAGTAGTCCTTAGTTTATTTATGTATCATTATCATTTTGCTTAGTGTCTTCCGCTACTTTTTTCTAACATCGGACTTCCCTCAAACTGAGTGTTACTGTGCGTATTGCTGTGTGTTTATTTATTCTACATTGGATTAAGGTATAGGAGGAGATTTGATATCCCACAAAACATGTTTAATCCCTCTGCATTTTAGCACCTGTTCTAAGTCAGAAACCTCTGGCATTTGTAAGTCTTGTGTATTTTGTTAATTTTAGATAATAGATATGTTTCTGAGGTTATTATGATGTCCATTTGTAATGAATCAGTACACATTTTTTAAGGTTGTAGGATTTTCTAGTTGTTTTGAAGATCCATTCGTTGCCTTGGGCTTTTTCTGTTCTTTGTCGACGTAAATTTTACTGGAGTCGGTTTCACAAAATATCTTATGACTAAGATGTATCGTAAATATACTGCATTATACTTACGAAAAATCTTATTCGTCAGATTTTTTTGTGAAACCGTCTCCAGATACCTAAATCGACAATAAATATATATTTATAAGTCATTCATGCCCAAACATGACATAAACCAAAGCTTATACAAAGGTTTCTGAGCTGATCAAATCTAAAATAACCTAAAGTATGATATATGGATCTGGACTACACTGGTACCCGGCTGTTATTGACAAGGTTGATATACTGATTATTTTACGGCGGTAAACAATCTAGGTCTGGACAAATAAACAAAGCTTTGTATTAATGAGATATAATCCTTCATTTTAAATGAATTCAAAATCAAATTTTCTTACAGCAAATTTCAATCCAAAAAATGATATTTCGAAAATAATAAGAAGTGATCATCCGTGTAAAAGCTGACACAAATATCAATATATGTGTTAGACTGTAGGTTCTAAGTATACATATGTTAATGTAAAGGGACACTAACTACAATATATAAAAAAATATAACCTGATTTTGTTTGGTTTATTAACATAAGTGAAATGATGAAACAATAATTCGTTCATGGCACCCAATTTGGTTCAACTTTTTCAAAAAATGCAAAGAAACATTGCTGATGAAATATTCACTTGCAAGTAAAAATTCTTCGTCATTGATCCGTTTTATGTGACCTTCAATTTAACCAAATAGCTAAAGATTGGTTACGCATATATAAATCGTTGTAGGCCATTGAAAGGAAAAGAATGTCAACGTTGAAAGTCAAACAAATGTGAAACGTTTTGTTGACTGATTCGATCCACAAAACAATCATTCCAGTAAAATTGAGAATGGAAATGGTGCCTATTTTAAAAATTATGACCTTGTATTCATTAAATTAGATTAAGGTTATATATCAATATATATATATTCATAGTGAACTATGACTAGCCTTCCGAAACTATCAAGTGGCAATATGGATTATTCTTAAATGAACAGGAAAAAGTTGTTAATGGTTTTAGCAGAGCAACAATTGGAGCAGTTACAATTCATGTGTAGCACGATTTTCTGACTATACAGCTGATAGTTTAGAACAGTTGTACTTTTTTCCGTATGTCCAAGAAGAATAAAGGACTGATAAGTGTAAACATATTCTTCGTAGTCAAAGTAAATATATGTATAAAAACATGAACAATACAATCTTTTTGGATCAAATATTTACTCGATCATTTTTTATTCTTAGTTGCCGCAACCAAGCATAAAAAAATGAGCGAGTGGAGATTTAACTCTAATTAGATTGCCAACTACATTGTTGACTTGCTTTATACTGAATACTGAATGAAGTTATATAGCATGACAGAAAACAAAAGCACAGTTAAAAGATAAGGATGTATTTGTTTGTTTTGTTTTTCTAGCCTTTGTACTGTCGGTTTTCTTTGATTATTTTTCAGGACAAAAACATTGAAAACAAACTAACAACTAATACAATAGACAGGCTATTCACTTAGGTAAAGCGGGATGAAGGGCACCGAAATTTGGACTCTTGAAAGAAGAGGTTATGGTTGATGTGGGCCAGTCATATGACCTTGCAACATTCCACTTACAGATTTTTATAAGTGAGTTTTTTGCAAGGGTTATTAAGCTTGCAGACTGCATGGCATTTTTCCTGAACAAGACAAAGAGTGCAACGTTCCCATTCCGTCCTGACTAATACCCCAGTCCCACTAGACCACGATCGCACTACGATCTGTGAAAAAAATGCACCGCGCTCACTGCGATCTAAAATAAATTTAGATCGTGGTGAGGTTGCGGTATGAGCGGCATGAAAATGTAAATTTCCGTTGCTTTCACGATGCTACTATGTCCTCATTACGCTTCTACAACGATCCCGCTACGATTATACCACGTTCTCACCGCGCTTATTCTGCGATCTCACTACGCTTATCAAGATCATTCTACGCTCATCACGTTCTCACTACGACCAAACCACGAGTTATCCGATTGCAACACGATCTTACCACGCTTCTACAGCGATTATAGCACGTTCTTACTACGATTATACTACGTTTATACCGCGATCTTGCTACGATCTCAGCAAAAACGTCAACATCGTGTTCCAGTTCCTTGACTTTTATTTCTGATTAATTCGGAAACAATACAGTCATGCCACCAAAATCTACAAGAACACGTGGGTGTTGTGGTAGGGGACGTCTCCGGGTGCGGGAATTTCTCGCTGCATTAAAGACCTGTTGGTGGCCTTCTGCTGTTGTCTGTTCTTTGGTCGGGTTGTTGTCTCTCTAACACATTCCCCATTTCCGTTCTCAATTTTATGTTGATGTAGAGGCATGGGGATCTGATATTAACGAATCCTGACCAAGCAGAGATGTCGACCCGTCCAATCCAACCTTAATTACAACCTATTGCTGGTCCATCAAGCTCAAATGACGATATTTTAGCGAACGATAGCAGAGATGAAACAGATGTGTCAATAGATATAGAAAGATGTGGTATGAGTGCCAATGAGACAACTCTCCATCCAAGTAACAATTTTTAAAAGTTAACCATTATAGGTTAAGGTACGGCCTTCAACACGGAGTCTTGGTTCACACCGAACAGCAAGCTATAAAGGGACCCAAAAATTATATTACTAGTGTAAAACCATTCAAACGGGAAAACCAACGGTCTAATCTATATAAAAACGGGAAGCATGGTTAAGCCGTTAGAGAAAATGGACAAGAAGTATAATTTCATACAGACAAACAAAACCTGGAGAGATTTAATATATTTTACGAGAAAATGACAATGAGAATGATGGTCGTAGTATGAACGTAGTCAGGTCGTGAGAAGAGTGTGATGAGGACGGCAAGGGCGTGCTAGAATCGTACTATGGTCTTGAACAGCGTGGTGTAAACGTGGTATAGTCGTAGTGGAAGCGCAGTTGGGTCGGCGTGAGAACGTAATGGTCGTAGTGAGGTCGTCATAACGTCGCTTTAAGATCGTAGCAAAGTCTCTCCGAATAGAATCACGCTTTCGCTACGATGGTACAGCGACCTTTGCGATCTTACTACGACCTAAGTGCGCTCTCACTACGCTTCTACTGAGACCTGATTTGGCCACGACCGCACCACGATTGTTTTGAACATGTTCAAAGTTGGTCACGCTCATCACGATCTTGAAGACCTCACAACGACCGTCATACGACCTTACTGCGATCTACACAAACGTACTACGATCATCAAAATTTGCATTTTTTTAACAGATCGTAGTGCGATCGTGGCTTAGTGTGACTGCGGTATTAACTGTGTTTTTTACATCATCCCTCACATGACCATATGTCTATTGTATCCTTATCAATCCAAGATTAGTACAATGAAATAAACAAAACCTTAACAAGGACAAAATATAACATGCTTAAAGAGAAACGTAGAACATAAACAGCTAACAACAAAAAAGACCAAATCATAATTAACTATTTTAAAAAGAGAAAATCCTTCTTTACCTTAAAACCAATGACCTTATAGTGCGGTGACTGAAGGCAGATTTTTTTGAATTTAATCTCCCCACCGAACACACACCTACATAATATATCATTGGAAAGATGAAATCGTGTACTATAATAATATGTCTGTCGTCAGGACTTGATATGGTCACATTTTTTTTAAATTGAGGTCAAAGGTCATATGTAAAAATCTGTCAAAATTTGGGAGGGTTTCAATTTTGACATTTTTCTCTATTTCTAAACTCTTCCTAAATACAAATGATACTGTTTTGGCTTTAGTAATGTTTATTATTATACATAAATCTTAATAATTGAGATTTTTTTTATCCAAAAAATTCCTAAAAAGACGTTTTATAAACAAAACTTCAAAAATCAAGTTTTCAACCTATAAAATGTTTAGAGCACCTTAACCTAATGAAAAATTAAAATTTCAGGTAAAAATCAAGTGTCATGCAGGACAATACTTTAAAATTATTTTTTAAACTATCATAGTGGGTGAGGTATCAAACCAAAGCCAGAGAACACTAGTCAAATATGACCTCAAATTGAATTTGCGGATACTTCAGGTTTTTTATAGACTACTCGTTGCTTTTGGTTTTTTTTTCACAATTATTACTGCTTCCATCGTATTATCTGTTGTTGTGTATTTAACCCTGGTTAATATCTATTACATTATAGGTTTTGTATACCTATATCCCCCCTTTTTTCCCTTGCAACGTACCACAAATTTCAAAAGTATTCCATATAAAAAAAGAAGATGTTATATGATTGCAAATGAGACAACACTCCAAATAAGACCAAATGAGACACAAAACAATTATAGGTCCCGTACGGGCTTCAATAATGAGTAAAATTCATACTGCATAGTCATCAATTCCCGAAATGAATAATTTAAAACAAACAAAAAATCTAACGGCCTGATTAATGTACAAAATAAATAAGAAAGAAACAAATATAGTGTATAGAAACAAACGATAAACACTGCATTACCGTCTCGTGACTTGAAACAGACACATACAGATTGTGGCGGGGTTTAACTTTTTTAAAGGCACGCCAACACTCCCCTAACCTCGGGGCTGGGACCGTGTGTACCAGTGCAACAAGCTTTATACCAAATCAACCGTCATCTCCATCATCTTCATTTTCATCAACCGTCACAAGACATGTTTTATTATTTCTACACATTTCACTCATGACCACAGGTCTGCACATGAAAGGATCTGCTCAAAGCAAACATGTTATATTGAGTGTTTCTTTACAAGTACAGACAATTTATTGTAGGAAGTCCGAAGACATTTGTTCCTAAAGCAATACCAGCTTCAAACCATCCCTACCAATTCATCCAATATTTAACAGAGGTCTAAAAGGGGGTTTAGGAAGGTGTGATGACATCCATATGCTTGTCTGCAAAGATGCTGGGGAAACATTATACGAGACGTACACACTATCTTGAATTCGCTCAATGTCATGGTTGGCAACACATTAGATAGCGTCGCACTTTACTTTAAGAAGCATAATAGTCTTGGTTGTATGCAGTTTAATTAAGTAACCATAAAATGAATTGCAATAAATACGAAGGCATTGACTTAATTGAAGAAGGAAGAGACAATTCATCCGAAGTTGGGTATTCTTCTGTAGAGTTTCGATGTCTTTTTTAAGTAAACTTGCAGCGGAATGAAATATATGTCCGTTATTTGTTTCTATTACAATTGACTAGCAGCTGATATGGCATCTCAAGTAGTTATTTTGCCACTAAATATTATGTTATATTTGCCATGAACTTGTTGAAGTTGTTTGACAACTGAATTTCTATAGAAATCAATGAGTTTAGACTGCATTTTACATGTAGAATATTTTAAATAAGAATCAGCCGGAAGAAATGATCTATATTTATCAAGTAACGGTGTCATGAGGAATGACCATTAAATCGTGGTCAATAGCCAAAATAAAATTAGTAAAAAAATTAGTAATAGCAGTATCGTGATCTGAGATATCTGCTTCCACGGGTTTGGATTTTTTTTTTTTTTTTTTTTTTCGTTTTTAGCAAATAATTTGTAATGCAACCAAAATGACAAAGTGCTTGAAGTTTAAAAGATGAACAGGAAACTATTTCAACTTTAACTTTATCTGACATGGATAAAACATTCTTAATACGCTCATCTGATTCAAACTTGAGTTGTTTTTGATCTTTCTAAAATGTTTTGTTGCAACAATATAATTTTTATACAAGCGCTCCAGTTGAACGACTGCATTCTAGAACGCGTACAAATACCCGAAACTGAGGGACAACAGTCCGATAATTGTATGTCGTCATTAAATATCAGATTAGAAGCTTCCTCGCTCTAAAGGGGGGAACAGATATGTTTACTTGTGTAAGTTTTGTAGCATTAACGATGATAAACTTCCTGTACGGAGTTCTTCAAATTAACAGCTATTGCATGAAACATCTTGATGTTCACCTCATCCAATCTTTTATTCAATGCAGATACAAAAATCGACTTCCCTATACTGGTTAATTGACTCAAAATTTCAATCGAGTTTTTTTTTGGCATATTCACTGCATAAAATTTAACGACTTTGTTTTTTCTTTGGACTTAATGGAGCAAGTTGC
Source organism: Mytilus galloprovincialis (assembly GCF_965363235.1). Taxonomy (NCBI): domain Eukaryota; kingdom Metazoa; phylum Mollusca; class Bivalvia; order Mytilida; family Mytilidae; genus Mytilus; species Mytilus galloprovincialis. The sequence continues at coordinate 28,951,564 of NC_134839.1, read as the reverse complement.
AAAGGACTTGACATATCACGGATTATTTACTGAAACTATCCGTCAATTATTTTGATTTTACAATAAGACTTTTCTGACAAAGTATATTTTATGTTTTATGACAAAAAAACATAGAATATAAACATATACAAACAAAGTATGTGGTATATATCAGTGCACTTTAATTGAAAATATGTGTATATAATAGCGAAAAAGGTAATAATTTTCTTATATCCATTTAGAGTCAATTATTGACTAATACACAAAATGTGACGGAAGGCAAGTGATTAAGTTCCGTGTTGAAATTGAAGATTTTTACTCCATTCTTTTTCCATTGATTTCTTAAGGTTTTTTCATATTTTGGTTCCGAAATTTTTATCACTTATTAGTTTTATGAAATACTATATGCTTAAAATATTATGGGATAATTTTTATTACTACTATGAAGAAGAAACTAAAGTTTGTGTCTGAATTTGCAATTAAAATTACCTCAATTTTAAATAGTCTAAACTTCGCAAATTTTATAGATTAGAAGAAAATAAATACTGAACAGAATATTTTGACATATAAAAATAGCTTCAGGAAAAACTATTTCAATTAAATGTATGCAAACATACACAATTTTTCATTTTGAAAAAGGGGGGTTGAAACTCTCCAATATACTACCAGTCATTAAAACGACTTTTTAGAAAAAAGTGACCGTACGAAATTCTGACGACAGGGCAAAAATTAAAGAAGACATATTTGTCTTTAAGTTAAGACCATTTTTAGCCGTGTGTTATTTGGGGAGATTAAACTCGCGATCTAGACGACTTTTTACACTTCTGTCACCGCACTATTAAGATGAATTTAGAATCGGTTGTTCAGGCAAACAAATACCACAGTAGTGGACAATTATCTTAAGTATTTGTTTCAACAACATTAACGGTACCAATTTCACTGCACCAGATGCGTTTTTCGACGATCATTCCCTTTTAACCTCAGCCGTATTTGGCACCACCTTTTGGAAATTTGGGTAATCAATGCTTTTCAACTTTAAACTTGTTAATTTGGCTCTCTAAATATTTTGATCTGAGCGTCACTCATGAGTCTAATGAAGATTAAGCGCGCGTCTGGTGTATATGTCATGTACAAGTTGCAATTTTGTACAGGTTATGATACGTACAAAAATATTGTACATGTTATAACCTGTACAATGCCAAAATACAAGTTATAACATGTACAAAAGTACCTCGTACATGTTGTAACATGTACAAAATACTGCTTAAAAATGGTTTTAACCTGTACAAAATTTGAAAATTGTAATAAAGCAGAATATACATGCAAGATTGAAATTTATTAAATATAAAAGACAATAATCAAAAGCAAAAGAAGAAAATTGACAAATGGCTACTTACGTTTCACCCTGAAAAATGTAAATACATCAAAATATGTAAGAAATCAAATAACACTGACCACTCAACAAATCACAGTCTACTAAACCATACAATAGCAAAGGTTAAAGAGCGAAAACTTGAATAACGCCAACTCCATTTTTGAAGTTCGCAAATGAACTTTCAAATACTTGGGTACTGAGACATTCATAGCATTGTATAAAACCATTATCAGAACTCATTTGGACTATGCTAGTTCAGTATGGTCTCCATACAAAATAAACAATATTGATAAAATAAAAGGAGTCCACAGAAGGGTAAAAAACAACTACCAGGTCTCAATGACACAAGTTATCCAGAGAGACTGAAAAAAACTAGCCTTACCTTCACTATCATAAAGGAGAATATAAGTGGATATGATTGAAACCTTCAAAACTTTGTGTATGATACGTTCACTATGATCTACAATGCTGTTAGGCGAGTTATATTTATATTTGTTTTTATAATTAAATTATTTAAACTTTTTAGTTTTATAATATGTATATGCGGTCTTTTTCAAAAAAATAATGTTATAAGTCTTGAAAAGGACGGCATAAACATATAATAAAACTATCAAGTTGACATACAGTTGGAAACAAGTTGCCGTACTGTAAATATGTGAACAGTAGCAGGATGTGACGGAGCACGTTGGACCTCGAAAAATTCTGGTACGAAGTGCGCCGTTTTGGAGTATAACACAAAATTTTGTATTTATTTGCTACGTATTGGTTTAAAAAGTTAAGCTTTATATATTAGTAAATCGTTTCAGAAGCAATACCCTCACCAAACCGCTAGAAATGAACTAAATTAAAGAAATTCTAGACTTGTTAATTTATTTTTTCTTTCCGCTTCGTTAGTACCCAACTCCCGGTGACGATGATACACAGTGGTCATGGTCAAACTTTCTTCATTAGCCATGTTAACATCACTTAAATTAATTCAAGTACCATTGTTTCTGTTTCTAACCCAATGGTTTGTTCATTCTTGTCGGCTGAATCATAACCATTCAATTCAACATCAGTTTTGGTATTTGTGCCAGTAATAATATCAGTCTTTAACATTGTTTTGTCAGTTTCAGTGTCGGTAAAGTTCTCAGACTGTTTCGGTAAAAGGGTCTTCACTATCTGTATTATTGAATACAGTTAAATAGTTTTAATAATTACCTATAATACTTTAAAAACAAAAAAAGGCTTTTGAAATACACATTTAGTCAATAAACCGGCATTATGAGGCTTCAAATGTAGCTTCTAGATCTTTTTCTGTTCGAATACCAGGTCAGAGAATACCGCATAATGCCGGTTTATTGACTAAATGTGTATTTCAAAAGCCTTTTTTTTTAAAGTATTATAGGTAATTATTAAAACTATTTAACTGGTCATTATCTGTATCAAAAAGGTATCAAACTAACATAAATGGACAATAACAAAAAAATGATGAAAATATTATTAAGGTTAATGTAATAATAGAAACATATTTTTTATTTTCAAATTTTGTACAATTCAAAACCATTTTTAAGCAATATTTTGTACATGTTATAACATGTATGAGGTACTTTTGTACATGTTATAACTTGTAATTTTGCATTGTACAAATTATAACATGTACAATATTTTTGTACATGTTATAACCTGTACAAAATCGCAACTTGTACACGACATATACAATTATAAACCTGGAACCTGCGATAATTATTCAACTTGTTTTAGTTTTTAGAATTTTGAAACAGATAACAAGAAGATACTAATTATCTTATAATCTTCGAGTATTTAAATCTTTGATCGTATGTATCTGATTTTACACAGGAAAATTATCAATGAACAAAATCAACTAATTAAAGACATTACAAAAACTTTAAAGTCTGACATATTCTTGTGATCGACTTTCCATTACTAATTAAAGTCTTATTATTGACAAAAACTAGCTGCTTCAGTAAATTTTCTTTTCAGTCCATTATACTCAAAACAGATTAAACTGTAAAGCGCTTAATCCCTATTTTACATGTGTCCTAAACAATTATAACAATAATATCAAATAAAGGCAACAGTAGTAAACTGCTGTTTGAAAGTGATAAATCCATTGCGAGAAAACAAAACAGGTTAAATGGTCTGCAAATAGTCAAAAAATAACATAAGGACCTAAGAGCTACGGTTCCGCAGATAGTTACAAAGTAAAACTAAGGTAAATACATAAACTATAAGAGAGAAACAACGAAACAACTGAAACACTGAAGTGTAGAAAACCTAGAGGCTCTTTCTCACCTTGGTGTATGTGAATATTAAACATAGGAAGCAGATGGATTCATGACAAAATTGTGTTTTGGTGATGGTGATGTGTTTGTACATCTTACTTTACTGAACATTCTTGCTGCTTACAATTATCTCTATCTATAATGAACTTAGCTCAATAGTTTTAGTGGAAAATGTTAGTAAGATTTACAAATTTTATGAAAATTGTTAAAAATTGACTATAAAGGACAATAACTCTTAATTTTAGGTCTTACTTTGCTGCAAATTATTGCCGTTTACAGTTTATCTCTATCTATAAAAATATTCAAGATAATAACAAAAACACCAAAATTTCCTTAAAATTACCAATTCAGGGGCAGCAACCCAACCAACAGGTTGTCCGATTCATCTGAAAATTTTAGAGCAGATAAACAATTTTACTCCATGTCAGATTTGCTCTAAATGCTTTGGTTTTTTAGTTTTAAGCCAAAAACTGCATTTTACCCCTATGTTCTATTTCTAGCCATGGCGGCCATCTTGGTTAGTTGGCCAGGTCACCTGACACATTTTTAAAAATAAATACCCCAAAGATGATTGTTGCCAAGTTTGGATTTATTTGGCCCAGTAGTTTCAGAGGAGAAGCTTTTTGTAAAAGATTACTAAGATTTACGAAAAATGGTTAAAATTGACTATAAAGGGCAATAACTCTTAAAGGGGTCAACTAACCATTTCGGTCATTATGACTTGTTTGTAAATCCTACTTTGCTGAACATTATTCCAGCCTACAGTTTATCTCTATCTATAATAATATTCAAGACAATAACCAAAAACAGCAAAAATTCCTTAAAATTACCAATTCAGGGGCAGCAACCAAACAACGGGTTGTCTGATTCATCTGAAAATTTCAGGGCAGATAGATCTTGACCTGATAAACAAATTTTACCCCCATGTCAGATTTGCTCTAAATACTTTGGTTTTTGAGTTATAAGCCAAAAACTGCCTTTTACCCGTATGTTCTATTTTTAGCCATGGCGGCCATCTTGGTTGGTTGGCCGGGTCACCGGACACATTTTTTAAGCTAGATACCCCAATAATGATTGTGGCCAAGTTTGGTTTAATTTGGCCCAGTCGTCTCAGAGGACCCCGGGCCAGGTGAGCTAAAAAATCCGTGAAACTTTATAAATGATTTTGGCGCAAAGACGTCATAGGTAAACGTGACATCATACAAATGAAAACTTACAAACTGGAGGATATTATGTTACCTGTACGATTCAAATTCAGATAAAATTACATTAAAACGGCGAATTTGAGGTGTTGTTTTATTTTCCATTATATACTGTAGCAGTATTCGAACATTTGTTGATTCAATCAATACAAAATGGGGGGTCCCTCCTTAGTTACGCCTGGTCATCTGTGGATTAGACGTCAACTTCATGAAAAAAATTGTTACATAAAAATTGCATTAGAATGTATTATTAATGTAAATGCTCAAAAATATTTTCCTTTTAGACAAATTAAACATGTTAAACAGATAAAGTACATGTGCTGGAAACTCTACTGTAGGTTTTTTTTACCACTTGACATGTTTTGCCCATTCCAAATCTGTCACTGTAATACAGTTCATTGTACACTAAAGATAGAGAATATGGCTACCAATGAGACAAGTTTTAAAATATCTTTGAGTCAGTAAGGTCACATAAAATACCCTATGCTTCCCATGAAAACATGTTTTTCAAAGATGAGTATTACAAGCTGCAGCAGTCTTCACGCTGAGTGGCAGCCCAGGCAAGTGAAATTGCTTTTGGGTCTGTAAAAATCATATCAACAGGCCAACAGAATCTAACTAAAAATTTTCAAAAATTGAGCTCTGGGCCTGTAGATTTAACAGTTCATCGTGAAGATTGAGCCTGCCTCATAAAAAATGGACCACAATCTTATGTTTGTTTTGGGTATTGTACAAGCCAGAGTGAAGAACCAACAAAAAAAGTGACAACAAAGGGATGACAGACTGATAAATTGTCAGACCAACTGACCAATAGATTGAAAACATTAATACCCTTTATAATTTTAATGAAACTTGACAATTGTTCTTAATTTTTCATAAAGTGTCAAGATGTTGCGAGAACATGATAATTATCACATATACCATGATTTCAATAGTGGGATACATGTGTAAATTGAAAAACAATATAATTTTTGTGTGAAAACATAGACTGTAAATTCAGAAGTTATTGCAATGTTTTTATTATTGATAACTAGAGGCTCTCAAGAGCCTGTGTCGCTCACCTTGGTCTATGTGCATATTAAACAATGGACACAGATAAATTCATGACAAAATTGTGTTTTTGTGATCATGATGTGTTACTGGACATTCTTCTTGCTACAATTATCTCTATCTATAATGAACTTGGCCCAGTAATTACAATGGAAAACATATCCTAAAAAATTTACAAAAAGGAGTAGGTTCAGTTAGACCCCTTTTTGGCCCCAAAATATAGCAGTTTTAAAAAATTGTTAAAATGTAAACTATAAGTTATTTATTGGACAGTAAAATGTTACTGCTACATAGATATGGGCTGTTTTTTTAACAATATAATGCACATATATCGGGTACTAGCACCATTAAGTCATGCTAAATTACTGAAATCTTCACAATTCTAGCATTTTAGTTAAAGTTTAGACGGTTTCCATGTAAAACGAAAGTGGCCGCATTCGTGTTCATCCATAATATTGAAATGTTAGATGTATTTGATGATAATTAATACATAACATATATAATTGTTGAGGATGAACACGGATGCGGCCACTTTCATTTTTGACAAAAACCATCTGAAAAGTGACATTTTTCGGCATATTTGTAGATTTTTCATATTTGAGCTTAAATCGGGTCGTTTTTATGATTAAATCAGTTAAAATCTTTCACATAAACTAATTGAATAAAAAAAAATAGACACTTAAGTGTTTAAAAAGTGGTCAAAATCTTTCTTCAGATGAACCTGAAATTTGAGGCCAAAATCTGTCCTTACCGGACCTACTCCTTTACAAAAATTTATGAAAATTGTTAAAAAATGACTATAAAGGGCAATAACTCCTTAAGGGGTAAACTGACAATTTTGGTCATGTTGACTTATTTGTAGGTCGTACTTTGCTGAACTGTATTGCTGTTTACAGTTTATCTCTATCTATTATAATACTCAGATAATAACCAAAAACTGCAAAATTTCCTTATAATTACTAATTCTGGGGCATCAACCCAACTCCAGGTTGTCTGTTTCGTCTGAAAATTTCAGGTCAGATAGATCTTGACCTGATAAACGATTTATCCCCTGTCAGATTTGCTCTAAATGCTCTGGTTTCAGAGATATAAGCCAAAATCTACATTTAGCCCCTATGTACTATTTTTAGCCATGTCGGCCATTTTCGTTGGTTGGCAGGGTCACGCCACACATTTTTTAAACAAGATACCCAAATGATGATTGTGGCCAAGTTTGGTTAAATTTGTCACAGTAGTTTCAGGAGAAGATTTTTTAAAAGAAATACTAAAATTTTAGAAAAATGGTTAAAAATTGACTATAAAGGGCAATAACTCCTTAATGGGTCAATTGACAATTTTAGTCATGTTGACTTATTTGTAGATCTTACTTTGCTGAACATTATTGCTGTTTACAGTTTATCTCTATCTATAATAATATTCAAGATAATAAGCAAACACTACAAAATTTCCTTAAAATTACTAATTCAGGGGCAGCAACCCAACAACAGGTTGTCCGATTTGTCTGCAAATTTCAGGGCAGATAGATCATCACCTAATAGATTATTTTGCCCCCATGTAAGATTTGCTCTAAATGCTTTGGTTTTAGAGTTATAAGCCAAAATCTACATTTTACCCCTATGTTCTATTTTTAGCCATGTCGGCCATCTTTATTGGATGGCAGGGTCACGTCACACAGCTTTTAAACTAGATACCCAAATGATTATTGTGGCCAAGTCTGGATTAATTTGGACCAGTAGTTTCAGAGAAGAAGATTTTTGTTAAAGATTACTAAGATTTACGAAAAATGGTTAAAAATTGACTATAAAGGGCAATAACTCCAAAAGGGGATAACTGACTATTTCGGTCAATTTTGTAAATTTTACTTTGCTGAACATTATTGCTGTTAACAGTTTATCTCTATCTATAATAATATTCAAGATAATAACCAAAAACCGTGAAATGTCCTTAAAATTACCAATTTAGGGGCAACAACCCAACAACGGGTTGTCCGATTCATCTGAAAATTTTAGGGCAGATAGATCTATACCTGATAAACAATTTTACTCTGTCAAATTTGCTCTAAATGCTTTGGTTTTTGAGTTAAAAGCCAAAAACTGCATTTTACCCCTCAACTTTGCTGTACAAATTCCGTTCAGATGTGAAGAACTCGGAGACCTGTCGATGTGTTTCTAAAAATAGAAAGATGAAATATTGGTTCCATTTGATTAATGATAAACCTACTATTGTTAACGATGTATTTTAAGATCTTATGTATTGATGATTCTAATTGCAATAGAAATGATTGACCATTCAATGAACTTTTATCTTGCTTATGTTTGAAATCGTCTCTCCTATCAATTGGTATTTATTTTTGAAGATGAAACACTATGTTTTGTTTACTTCTTCCATTACTTAGAAACTATTTCAATTGTTTAACAAATAATGAAAAAGATAAGGTATGCGAGTCTTGCGCACTGATCATGGTAATGGTATTTGATTGGAAGAAATTATCATTTAACGGTACATTTCAGAATTAAGGCAATATATCCGATACTTGTTTCTTTATATTATTTTGCTCTTACATACCAGGCTGTTATTGTTCTAAAGCTATATGTTTCAAGGTGGCATTGGACAATGCAAAAATCGATTTGGTTGATTTATCAAATATTAAACTTAAAAATTGTTTTCAATGCATGCGAAATACGAGAGCAAACTTACGAGGTTGTGCAAAATACCAAGTTTTCATCTCTATCATCAAACAAAATTGTTTTGAAGAACTTTTCTCATTGTGCATTAACTTGTCTCTCGAACGGAAATTGTTGTGCCGCTAGTTTTCGTGAGTCTGTTAGAGAATGTTACCTTGTGGATAATGATAATTGTTATGATCCGACAGAGACAGAAAATGGATGGGTAGTACTTCGAATAAAATTGTGTGAGTAAAGATAATAGGATAATTTAAGTAGACATAATTAAATTATTATTTATCTATTCTATTTCTGATTTACTATTTTCCTGTTTTATGCAGTGTTTGACATATATTAAAAAAAATGGTTTTCTTTAGATCAACAATAATCAGACCACCAATTCAAACTCCTTATACATTCGACCATTTTTATCATTTTCTCATATCTCTAAATAATTTGCATTATGTTAAATAGGAAAATCATGTATATTCTAATCAAACGAAATTAAGTATGGAAATAGGAATCATGACAAAGAGATAACAACTAGATCAAAAAGCAAAAATTATGATTCAACTTTCTAGCATAGAATTAAATTGGATCGGGTGGTGTGGTGGTCTGCCATCTAAAGGAAAAGTACTGAAAAGCTATATAATAAAATGACACACTCATTTGATTTAAACTTGCACCGTAGCATTAATTATTCTCACAATCTTTATATCGAACCGTAAAATGGCAGTTTTTCCTTATGATGTATAAAGGAAGACAGAGCACCGGCTTTTTCAGATCATTTAAAAAATATATTATACCAATAGTCTATAAAAACCCTCTCCTCAGTAAACGTTTAATCATTCAAGGATATGTAAAGCCCGGGGTTTAGGGAAGGGGGTATAAAAAAAAAACACGGTAATTAGCAGATTCAACAAATTGAAATAATATTTTGTCTATATTACATTATTAAGGTATTTTTCAGTGGCATTAATATTTCTTTGTTTGTTTAGCAATGTGCAGTTAACTATCCACTTCAGTATACTGAAAAGTACACTACTTATTCCTGTGAACCAAGGTAATATCGATGCCAACGTTAAATACGTTAATTATCTTATACAAGTAGACACATAATACGTTAAACAGTTTTAAAACATTGTTAAAAAAAACTTCATAGAAAAATTGTTTCTGGATAATAAACTTAATGTCCATTACTTGCATTGATTGGAAAAAAAATTATACAAATAGAAATTGTAATGGAAGTGAAGTAGTCTATATCTATTCGAATAAATAGGTTAATGGTAACAGTTACTGATACAAAAATTTTTTTTTAAAAAACGGAGAAAAAAATTAAGTTGTAGCTTTAGTTTCCATTGATTCATTGGAATGACAGTTATACAGATACTGACGGACTTTCAAAACACAACACTAGATTATTCTTTTTTAATATTCCTTTTCAGAATGTTTGGGAAATAAATATAAATTATTCATTTTTATTCAAGTTTGCAGTTGGAAAGTTGAATAATTGATCACTTTTAATGTCTAAAACAGTGATCTTCTCCTAATGAATCATGGATGTGTGAAAGTCCAATTTGACGGGGTTAAACGTGTTAGCGGGATCTAACCCCACCCCATTCCTACCCCTGAAACCTGGGACAGTTGTGTATCAGTTCAACATAAGAACGAACTATATGATCAGTTGAAAAAATCTTCACTCATAAGATGGATACAAATAGAAATATATCTAACAAAAACACAGAGTGGACGTGGCCGGGAACTTGTGTGTCCCAAGAACATATAGACACTAAGTACTGATCTGAGAGTACTCGCAATTACTGACAGCTAGTTCAAAGCCACTAAAAACTTATAAAATAAAATGCATCTTAGACTAAATTATAACTCAGTATACATCCAAAATCCCATGAATTTTGGGTAAAGACGTCTTAAACAGTCAGAGAAAACATGACCTTGTGCAATGCCAAGATACAGGTATCGACACATTGTAGTTCCATGAATGTGTATATGTGTTTAACAACAATATTTAATTTGCTTTTAATTTACTGATTACAAAATCAATTTTTATACCAATAAAAACAATATTCAATAATCTAATTGCAGTTTTAAATTGGTAACCTTTTAAAATATGTTTATTCAAAGGATCGATAAGTTTACCAGGATTGCATTCATAATGGACATCTTTATAATTGGTTGCTTTCCAATGCGTTGTTTTTTTGTATTATTATCTTGATGAGGAACGATCATATTTACAAATTTATTAATTTGAGAGCAAAGGATGCAAAACCACAATACATTAAATTATCAACAGCTGTGTGGCCCGCTCGGGACGTTGGCGCTTTTTCTTATGACATTTGCGCTTTTTATTTTGGACACTTGCGCTTCAATTTATAGGACATTTGTGCTTTTTAAAAAAGAACATTTTGCGCTTTTTACATAGGACATTTGCGCTTTTGCAATGTTTGGTGTTGACGACTTCCCTCCTCTTTTATCTGGTTTAGAGACCGGCAGGTTTGACCAGGCAGAGATTTTGGATATTGAGGTCTGTAAGGGATAACCTTCAAAAAGAGTGAACATCTTCTCTTGACTTAGGTAAATTCGTTTGTGTTTTTCTTCTTACTCTGTACATAAACTTTGATACAGACTAAATCCTTAGGATGCATGCAAAGAATCCTCAACAACATTTTTTATGACTCAAACTATTAGTAGTCCCATTGTCCGTTTTAATTCTAGCGTTACATCTTTTCAAGGTACATCTCCATGAAAGGTCTTCACTTTTAAGGGTTTGATCAAAATGATATAAAAATCCATCATGACATATACATTTTTTCCTTTACTAGTCTGTAAGTTGAAATTATTTACGTATTAATCAAAATTACAGGTAGACAACTATATCGGTAAAAAGCGCAAATGTCCGGTCAATTTAATACAGGTGAATCAAAATTTAAAGCGCAAATGTCCTATCGTTTTACAGGTAAAAGAGCGCAAACGTCCTGTGCCCTATGTGGTTTGATTGAATCAAAAATGAATAGCGAAATCCATCTAAGATCAACCTTGTCTGAGTTTTGAAAATTACATTTTAATGATTTTCATAATTGCAATCAGTGTACACTACGTACAATTAAGCGAGTTCGCATGAAATTATAGATGGAAATAATATTTATAAACGTCATTATTTGCGTTATAATTTTGATTTCAGTGACGAAAAATATCTTTACAGTACCTAAAACCTGGATTGATGCTCAGGTGAGATGTAAGCGTAAGAAGATATTACCTCCAATATTGTTAAACCCACCAAGAAAATCCTTGAATTAATCATAAATTACTGTGAAATATGATTGTCAAAATGGGCATAGTGTGCAGCGAAATGTACATCGGTTATGTTTAAATTAAACTAGAAATGGACAATGTAGCATAGAGACAACCACCCAACCAAAGAGCAGAGATCAGCCGAAGTCCACCATTTGTACTCGACTGTACTGATTTTTACTCGACCAGTCTGAATTGGTCTGAATTTTACTCGACATTCTTCTACCCCAGTCTTAACCTTACTCTACTGTACTGATTAGTACTTGACCCTCATCTTTGCCATTAAAAATAGTCTGAACTATTACTCGACCAGTCTGAACCCGGTTGAACACATTCTCGACCAATTGTTTTTAGTCTGAACCATACTCGACCAAATAACCTACTTTTTTTAAATTTAACTGCTAAAATAAATTTCTTAATAACTGCCATGACAAAAACCACAATAAAATAAAGATATGACTATGCGATATGGGCTTTCCTCATTGTTGAAGTCCGTATGGTGACTTATAGTTGTTAATTTCTGTGTAATGTTGGTCTCTTGTATAGAGTTATCGAATTGGCCATCATATCACATCTTCTTTATATATATATCGTAAGTTTGAACGTAGTTTTCAATTTAGACTTGTTTATATTTTATTCGTTTGGGCTTGTATCATATTTTTCCTCCAGTTAATATGATCCGTTCATCCTTTATTGACTCTTAAAATTCAAGAGTCTATCTAAAAATGAGGGTAAATGTTATGGCCTTCAAAATACCGTTTCGATCCCTAACATCACTGAAGAGACATTTATTGACGAAATCCGGATCTGGTGTACAAAAAAAAATATTGACACCTTATTTTTGTGGCATAGCATCGTGGCCACAAGTTAATTGTTTTCTGTTTAGTATTAAATTTATATTAAGATCCATTTTGTTACATCTTGTGATCAATTTTATTTGGCAATCGCCAATGGCAGTCAGCAGGGTTTAAGAACATCAGTTGTTCGACCTGTTAGTCAAATGCGTTTTGTTTAAATATACTTTTTCACTTTTTTGGTCTTTTGGAAAATGTTGTTTGTGCTGTATTTAGACCCTTCTACAACGACATTTGTTTTACATGCACACGTATAAAAATTGCGGTTTTTATCCAACGCAATCATAGGTTTGAACGTAGTTTTCAATTTAGACTTGTTTATATTTTTTTCGTTTGAGCTTCTATCATATTTTCCCTCCGGTTAATATGATCCGTTCATCCTTTATTGACTCTTAAAATTCAAGAGTCTATCTAAAAATGAGGGTAAATTATATGGCCTTCCAAATACCGTTCGGATGCCTAACATCACTGAAGAGACATTTATTGTCGAAATCCGGATCTGGTGTACTAAAAAATATTGACACCTTATTTTTGTGGCATATCATCTTTCTTCCTCCGGTTTATAAGATCCGTTCATCCTATATTGACTCTTTAAATTCAAGAGTCTATCTAAAAATGAGGGTACTTTTTCTGAAAATGAGGGTACTTTTTATATGGCCTTCCAAATACCGTTTCGATCCCTAACATCACTGATGAGATATTTATTGTCGAAATCCGGATCTGGTGTACAAAAAAAAATATTGACACCTTATGTGTGTGGCATAACATCGTGGCCACAAGTTAATTGTTTTCTGTTTAGTATTAAATTGTTATTAAGATCCATTTTGTTACATCTTGTGATCAATTTTATTTGGCAATCGCCAATGGCAGTCAGCAGGGTTAAAGAACATCAGTTGTTTGACCTGTTAGTTAAATGCGTTTTGTTTAAATATACTTTTTCACTTTTTTGGTCTTTTGGAAAATGTTGTTTGTGCTGTATATAAACCCTTTTACGGCGAAATTTGTTTTACATGCACACGTATAAAAATTGCGGTTTTTATCCAACGCAATCATAGGTTTGAACGTAGTTTTCAAATTAGACTCGTATATATTTTTTCGTTTGGGCTTGTATCATATTCTCCCCCCGGTTTAAATGATCCGTTCATCCTTTATTGACTCTTAAAATTCAAGAGTCTATCTAAATATGAGGGTACTTTTTCTAAAAATGAGGGTACTTTTTATATGGCCTTCCAAATACCGTTTCGATCCCTAACATCACTGATGAGATATTTATTGTCGAAATCCGGATCTGGTGTACAAAAAAAATATTGACACCTTATGTTTGTGGCATAACATCGTGGCCACAAGTTAATTGTTTTCTGTTTAGTATTAATTTATATTAAGATCCATTTTGTTACATCTTGAATGTGATCAATTTTATTTGGCAATCGCCAATGGCAGTCAGCAGGTTAAAGAACATCAGTTGTTCGACTTGTTAGTCAAAAGCGTTTTGTTTTTATACTTTTTCACTTTTTTGGTCTTTTGGAAAATGTTGTTTGTGCTGTATTTATACCCTTCTTCAACGAAATTTGTTTTACATGCACACGTATAAAAATTGCGGTTTTTATCCAACGCAATCATAGGTTTAAACGTAGTTTTCAATTTAGATTCGTATATATTTTTTCGTTTGGGCTTGTATCATATTCTCCCTCCGGTTTATATGATCTATTCATCCTATATTGACTCTTTAAATTCAAGAGTCTATCTAAAAATGAGAGTACTTTTTATATGGCCTTCAAAATACCGTTTCGATCCCTAACATCACTGAAGAGACATTTATTGACGAAATCCGGATCTGGTGTACAAAAAAAACATATTGACACCTTATGTTTGTGGCATAACATCGTGGCCACAGGTTAATTGTTTTCTGTTTAGTATTAAATTTATATTAAGATCCATTTTGTTACATCTTGTGATTAATTTTATTTGGCAACTACCAAATCGCCTGCACTGCAGCCGTCCCGCTAGACCACACGACTAGCCAAAGTGGTCGTGTGTTCTAGCGGGACGGCTGCAGTGCAGGCGATTTGGTGTCACGATATCACAGTAGCATGGGTTCGAATCCCGGCGGGGAAGAACAAAAAATTTGCGAAAGCAAATTTACAGATCTAACATTGTTGGGTTGATGTTTAGACGAGTTGTATATATATATATATATATATATATATATAAAGTGCCTAGAAAATCAACCTAACGATGTTAGAGTAGATTTGATTCGTAACGTCCTCTCCGGCGCCGGGGCTACAACCTGTACTTTATTTTCTAACTTCTACGACAACACCGCCTAGCATTGTGCAGAGACCTTATCCCCTCCTCTAACTCTAGCTTATAAAAAATAAGCTTTCGTTTCGGGAGGTGTTACCTTCGTGTAGGAATTAAACAAGGATCTCTGATACAATACACGAAGTATTTATTTTTAGTGTACAGAAATGATCATCTACTCATCTCTTCAGTATAATTGCAAGATGCTAATCTATTTTTAGAAGCATACAATCACTGTAAATGAGAGGGATGAAAAACAGTTCTACCCTAAACCAAAGGAATAAATCATGAATTTCATTCTATTTAACTAAAACAACTATTTGTTTAGATTTTAAAATTGTTATGTACAATAAACGGCAAAAATATGTTTTACATAGACCATCAATCAATATGTTAAACTTTTACACGAATTTTGTGTAGCTCAAGCTAGAAAGATATTTTTGTAATGCATCCTATTTCACCTAGATAGATGCAGGGGATATAAACTCTAAGCCGGGAATGTCACAGTATATACCCTTTCTGAGACCTGAATTACACATATATTACGGATTACCCCTGACTTAATGTTATTTTCCAGTGCAGGTATTTGTTGACAACACATATATATTGAAAAACCCAACCTGATATGTTCGGCATACGTGAAGGATTTTCTAATTTGCTGTGAACATAATTTTATCGTGTATGTAATAATTTATAATAACACTTTTAACATTAAATTTAAGTATTAAAAGTGTAAAATGCGTGATTTTGTATCAAAAATGTATTATTGACTGAAGCACGTCATTATTTTCCCTCTGTGAGCCTCTGACAGTCTGATAGCGTTTGACTACGTCACATAGTAACCGGTGTTATGATGACGTTTTTGAGGTTCCAATTGGGAATAAAAACGTCGTATATACCCCGGCAGTACCCTGAATATATACTGACATCTCTGTGTTGTTATCCAATCACAAACCTCGACACATTTGTAATCCGTAATATATATATATTTCAATGTTGTAATATATATATATATATATATATATAAAGTCTCTGAATGATTGTATAATAAAAACTATAACGCAAATTCCCATACGTTTCGGCCATTACGGCCTTCTTCATTGAAATAAATTACAACATTGAAACAACAATTACATTGCTTGGATATCCAAGCAATCCAAGCATATGTTATTGTTGTTTCAATGTTGTAATTTATTCCAATGAAGAAGGCTGTATTGGCCGAAACGTATGGGAATATGTGTATATATGAAAACAGACTTTTAAATTCTTAAATGAGTCTCAGAATTATCAAATAGAGATAGTTAAATCAAATTATCTTATATAATAATTTAATTGAATGGTTCAGACTAGGTCGAGTATGGTTCAGACGCAAATTCAATGGTTAATTATTGGTCGAGTAAAGGTCGAGTACAAGTTCATGCTGTTAAGTATGATTCAGACAACAGTCGAGTAATATCAAATAAATTTCAGACCAATTCAGACTGGTCGAGTAAAAATCAGTACAGTCGAGTACAGATATAGGCCATTTCAGACTTTTACTGGTTTGTAGTGAATGCATCAAAATAAGGAGATACGGTATGATTTGCAACGAGACAACTTTCTACCATAGTCCAAGATTCAGATACTTGTTTACTGTACCACTATTACAATCAGCGATGAATTACGTTGCTCTTGTCTTCTTTCAATCGGAGACTCAATATACATCACTGGGCATTTGATTATCATTATTCGTAAACTGTAAATTATCGAGTAAAGTAATGTATTCTAATTAACCTTGGGATTGTATATTCTATGTATAAATTTATTTGACAGGACTATTGTGATTCATGGGGTGGAAGACTGGCCACGGTTTCAAGCCAATCGGAGAATGAGTACATGCTGGATATGACCGATCGTACGTATAAAATCACAAACACAAATTAATTAACAAATGCTGATCAATAAATTACCGTATGATAAATTGAATATTTCTCTGGAGAATAATAGCTTACTATATTATTCATCTGGAATTGCTTCAAAATGAAATTGATTGTTTATCAAGATTGATCGGCTCTTCCACAATACAAACAAACAATTATACATTTTAAATACAATGCAATATAATGAAATACAATACAATATAATAGAACATATTTTAAAAGTTCAATTATAAATTTATGTAAAAAACACAATCATAACCTTGTCTGACATGGGTCTGACCCCCTTAGTTCTAAAGACTGCTTAATAACGACTCCAATATGACAAACAAGTTCAGGGATAGGGTTTAGAATGTGTTTTAGTTTATTAAATGCATCAAGATGTTGAAATGATGGTACATAGTATTTTAGATAAGCCTAAAAACAAAACAATCCACTATTGTGTTGGATGCCTTGTCACTACCACGGGTGTCCTCAACCTATCAGAACAGAAGTAGCACGGCGGGTGACGTCTCCCTTCTGGGTCACGTGATTGCAAAACCCAGTTTATTTGTAGTCTTTGAGATACTTATGTTGATCAATATTTAGTTTAAATGGTTGATAATTGATTGAATGTTTACTGTCTCTTCGTCTTTGATTCTTTAAGTCATAACTTGTTTGACTTTCTTCAATTATTGTTTTACTTGCATTCCATGTATCTGATTCCCTTTTAGGTTAAGATAGAACGGCTCTATTGTGTTTTACACCAATACTGTTAAGTCATAACGACAATGTTGTGTTTTACATCAATACTTCTATAAAATAAAATCACAAAAATACTAAACTGCGAGGAAAATTCAAAAAGGAAAGTCCCTAATCAAATAGCAAAATCCAAAGCTTAAACACATCAAACGAATGGATAACAAATGTCATATTCCTGACTTGGTACAGACATTTTCTTATGAAAAGAAAATTGAGGGTTAAACCTGCTTTGAAATCCTCTGACTTGCATGACAGTCACATCATGTATTATATTGACAAATATGTGTGAAAAAAACATACATACATAATAGGTTAAAATGTAATAAAAAGTACAGTGTCAACATTGTGTTATAATCAAAATTTCTAAACAAATATGTAACAAAAAAGACAAACTGGCTCTGTTGGGTTTTCATCTATACTGAGAAAATAGGACGGCTGTATTGTGTTTTACCTCAAAACTGCTAAGACAAATCAGCGTGGCTGTGTTTTAAATCGATACACAGGGAACAGAGCGACTCTGTTGCGTTTTCATTAATACTGGGTCTAAGAGTATTAAGAAATTCCCTATTGTATGTGATGCCTTATCACTATACATGTGTTCTAAACATATCTCAACAGAAGTATGAATATATATGAAAAAAAAGAAGATGTGGTTAATTGCCAATGAGACAACGCTCCACACGAGATCCAAATGGCACAGAAATTAACAACTTAAGGTCACCGTACGGCCTTCAACTTAAGCAAAGCCCATACCGCATAGTCAGCTATAAAAGGCCCCGAAATGACAATGTAAAACAACTCAAACGAGAAAACTAACGGCCTTATTTGAATCTTATTTGTGTAACACACTAACAAACGACAACCACCGAATTACCGAAGTAGCAAGGGTCAAGAGATGGTAACATCCAGTTTTCGGAAGGAATCATGTTCCTATTTTGTAGTTTTTGATGGATTTCTGTTGTACAATATTAAGTTTTGATGGTTGATTTTGGTTGATTTTTCACTGTCTCTTTGTGTATGTTTCTTTGAGTCATAATTTTGTTTAACTTTCTTCAATTATTGTTTTGCTTGCATTCCTTGTATCTACTTCATTTTAAGCTAAGAGTGTTCTGACTTCACAGTATTGGTGTAAAACACAACAGAACCGCCCTGTCTTTAAAACACAACAGAACCGCTCTGTCTTTAAAACACAACAAACCGCCCTGTCTTTACTGTGAAGTCATAACGACAATGTTGTGTTTTACACCAATACTGTGAAGTCATAACGACAATGTTGTGTTTTACACCAATACTGTAAAGTCAGAACGACAATGCTGTGTTTTACATCAATACTGTGAAGTCAGAACGACAATGCTGTGTTTTACACCAATACTGTGAAGTCAGAACGACAATACTGTGTTTTACACCAATACTGTGAAATCAGAACGACAAAGTTGTGTTTTACACCAATACTGTGAAGTCGTAACGACAATGCTGTGTTTTACAACAATACTGTGAAGTCGGAACGACAATGCTGTGTTTTACATCAATACTGTGAAGTCATAACGACAATGTTGTGTTTTACACCAATACTGCAAAGCGACTTTCTTGTGTTTTACATTATCATTGTTAAGACAAAGCGACTTTCTTGTGTTTTACATTATCATTGTTAAGACAAAGCGACTTTCTTGTGTTTTACATTATCATTGTTCAGACAAAGCGACTTTCTTGGGTTTTACATTATCATTGTTATAATAAGACAAAGCGACTTTCTTGTGTTTTACATTATCATTGTTAAGACAAAGTGACTTTCTTGTGTTTTACATTATCATTGTTATAATAAGACAAAGCGACTTTCTTGTGTTTTACATTATCATTGTTAAGACAAAGCGACTTTCTTGTGTTTTACATTATCATTTTCAAGACAAAGCGACTTTCTTGTGTTTTACATTATCATTGTTAAGACAAAGCGACTTTCTTGTGTTTTACATTATCATTGTTAAGACAAAGCGACTTTCTTGTGTTTTACATTATCATTGTTAAGACGAATCGACTTTCTTGTGTTTTACATTATCATTGTTAAGACAAAGCGACTTTCTTGGGTTGTACATTATCATTGTTATAATAAGACAAAGCGACTTTCTTGTGTTTTACATTATCATTGTTAAGACAAAGCAACTTTCTTGTGTTTTACATTATCATTGTTAAGACAAAGAGACTTTCTTGTGTTTCACATTATCATTGGTGAGACAAATTGACTTTCTTGTGTTTCACATTATCATTGTTAAGACAAAGCGACTTTCTTGTGTTTTACATTATCATTTTCAAGACAAAGCGACTTTCTTATGTTTTACATTATCATTGTTAAGACAAATCGACTTTCTTGTGTTTTACATTATCATTGTTATAATAAGACGAAGCGACTTTCTTGTGTTTTACATTATCATTGTTATAATAAGACAAAGCGACTTTCTTGTGTTTTACATTATCATTGTTAAGACAAAGCGACTTTCTTCTGTTTTACATTATCATTGTTATAATAAGACAAAGCGACTTTCTTGTGTTTTACATTATCATTGTTAAAATAAAGCGACTTTCTTGTGTTTTACATTATCATTGTTAAGACAAAGCGACTTTCTTGTGTTTTACATTATCATTGTTAAGACAAAGCGAATTTCTTGTGTTTTACATTATCATTGTTAAGATAAAGCGACTTTCTTGTGTTTCACATTATCATTGTTAAGACAAAGCGACTTTCTTGTGTTTTACATTATCATTGTTAAGACAAAGCGACTTTCTTGTGTTTTACATTATCATTGTTAAGACAAAGCGACTTTCTTGTGTTTTACATTATCATTGTTAAGACAAAGCGACTTTCTTGTGTTTTACATTATCATTGTTAAGATAAAGCGACTTTCTTGTGTTTTACATTATCATTGTTAAGACAAAGCGACTTTCTTGTGTTTTACATTATCATTATTAAGACAAAGCGACTTTCTTGTGTTTTATATTATCATTGTTAAGACAGAGCGACTTTCTTGTGTTTTACATTATCATTGTTAAGACAAAGCGACTTTCTTGTGTTTTACATTATCATTGTTAAGACAAAGCGACTTTCTTGTGTTTAACATTATCATTATTAAGACAAAGCGACTTTCTTGTGTTTTACATTATCATTGTTAAGACAAAGCGACTTTCTTGTGTTTTACATTATCATTGTTAAGACAAAGTGACTTTCTTGTGTTTTACATTATCATTGTTATAATAAGCCAAAGCGACTTTCTTGTGTTATACATTATCATTGTTAAGACAAAGCGACTTTCTTGTGTTTTACATTATCATTGTTGAGGCAAAGCGACTTTCTTGTGTTTTACATTATCATTGTTAAGACAAAGCGACTTTCTTGTGTTTTACATTATCATTGTTAAGACAAAGTGACTTTCTTGTGTTTTACATTATCATTGTTATAATAAGACAAAGCGACTTTCTTGTGTTTTACATTATCATTGTTAAGACAAAGCGACTTTCTTGTGTTTTACATTATCATTTTCAAGACAAAGCGACTTTCTTGTGTTTTACATTATCATTGTTAAGACAAAGCGACTTTCTTGTGTTTTACATTATCATTGTTAAGACAAAGCGACTTTCTTGTGTTTTACATTATCATTGTTAAGACGAATCGACTTTCTTGTGTTTTACATTATCATTGTTAAGACAAAGCGACTTTCTTGGGTTGTACATTATCATTGTTATAATAAGACAAAGCGACTTTCTTGTGTTTTACATTATCATTGTTAAGACAAAGCAACTTTCTTGTGTTTTACATTATCATTGTTAAGACAAAGCGACTTTCTTGTGTTTTACATTATCATTGCTAAGACGAATCGACTTTCTTGTGTTTTACATTATCATTGTTAAGACAAAGCGACTTTCTTGTGTTTTACATTATCATTGTTATAATAAGACGAAGCGACTTTCTTGTGTTTTACATTATCATTGTTAAGACGAATCGACTTTCTTGTGTTTTACATTATCATTGTTAAGACAAAGCGACTTTCTTCTGTTTTACATTATCATTGTTATAATAAGACAAAGCGACTTTCTTGTGTTTTACATTATCATTGTTAAAATAAAGCGACTTTCTTGTGTTTTACATTATCATTGTTAAGACAAAGCGACTTTCTTGTGTTTTACATTATCATTGTTAAGACAAAGCGAATTTCTTGTGTTTTACATTATCATTGTTAAGATAAAGCGACTTTCTTGTGTTTCACATTATCATTGTTAAGACAAAGCGACTTTCTTGTGTTTAACATTATCATTGTTAAGACAAAGCGACTTTCTTGTGTTTTACATTATCATTGTTAAGACAAAGCGACTTTCTTGTGTTTTACATTATCATTGTTAAGACAAAGCGACTTTCTTGTGTTTTACATTATCATTGTTAAGATAAAGCGACTTTCTTGTGTTTTGCATTATCATTGTTAAGACAAAGCGACTTTCTTGTGTTTTACATTATCATTATTAAGACAAAGCGACTTTCTTGTGTTTTATATTATCATTGCTAAGACAAAGCGACTTTCTTGTGTTTTACATTATCATTGTTAAGACAAAGCGACTTTCTTGTGTTTTACATTATCATTGTTAAGACAAAGCGACTTTCTTGTGTTTAACATTATCATTATTAAGACAAAGCGACTTTCTTGTGTTTTACATTATCATTGTTAAGACAAAGCGACTTTCTTGTGTTTTACATTATCATTGTTAAGACAAAGTGACTTTCTTGTGTTTTACATTATCATTGTTATAATAAGCCAAAGCGACTTTCTTGTGTTATACATTATCATTGTTAAGACAAAGCGACTTTCTTGTGTTTTACATTATCATTGTTGAGGCAAAGCGACTTTCTTGTGTTTTACATTATTATTGTTAAGACAAAGAGACTTTCTTGTGTTTTACATTATCATTGTTAAGACAAAGCGACTTTCTTGTGTTTAACATTATCATTATTAAGACAAAGCGACTTTCTTGTGTTTTACATTATCATTGTTAAGACAAAGCGACTTTCTTGTGTTTTACATTATCATTGTTAAGATAAAGCGACTTTCTTGTGTTTTACATTATCATTGTTAAGACAAAGCGACTTTCTTGTGTTTTACATTATCATTGTTTAGACAAATCGACTTTCTTGTGTTTTACATTATCATTGTTAAGGCAAAGCGACTTTCTTGTGTTTTACATTATCATTGTTAAGGCAAAGCGACTTTCTTGTGTTTTACATTATCATTGTTAAGACAAAGCGACTTTCTTGGGTTTTACATTATTATTGTTATAATAAGACAAAGAGACTTTCTTGTGTTTCACATTATCATTGGTGAGACAAATTGACTTTCTTGTGTTTCACATTATCATTGTTAAGACAAAGCGACTTTCTTGTGTTTTACATTATCATTTTCAAGACAAAGCGACTTTCTTATGTTTTACATTATCATTGTTAAGACAAATCGACTTTCTTGTGTTTTAAATTATCATTGTTAAGACAAAGTGACTTTCTTGTGTTTTACATTATCATTGTTATAATAAGACAAAGCGACTTTCTTGTGTTATACATTATCATTGTTAAGAGAAAGCGACTTTCTTGGGTTTTACATTATCATTGTTAAGACAAAGTGACTTTCTTGTGTTTTACATTATCATTGTTAAGATAAAGCGACTTTCTTGTGTTTCACATTATCATTGTTAAAACAAAGCGACTTTCTTGTGTTTTACATTATCATTGTTAAGACAAAGCGAATTTCTTGTGTTTTACATTATCATTGTTAAGACAAAGCGACTTTCTTGTGTTTTACATTATCATTGTTAAGACAAAGCGACTTTCTTGTGTTTTACATTATCATTGTTAAGATAAAGCGACTTTCTTGTGTTTTACATTATCATTGTTAAGACAAAGCGACTTTCTTGTGTTTTACATTATCATTATTAAGACAAAGCGACTTTCTTGTGTTTTATATTATCATTGCTAAGACAAAGCGACTTTCTTGTGTTTTACATTATCATTGTTAAGACAAAGCGACTTTCTTGTGTTTTACATTATCATTGTTAAGACAAAGCGACTTTCTTGTGTTTAACATTATCATTATTAAGACAAACCGACTTTCTTGTGTTTTACATTATCATTGTTAAGACAAAGCGACTTTCTTGTGTTTTACATTATCATTGTTAAGACAAAGTGACTTTCTTGTGTTTTACATTATCATTGTTATAATAAGCCAAAGCGACTTTCTTGTGTTATACATTATCATTGTTAAGACAAAGCGACTTTCTTGTGTTTTACATTATCATTGTTGAGGCAAAGCGACTTTCTTGTGTTTTACATTATCATTGTTAAGACAAAGAGACTTTCTTGTGTTTTACATTATTATTGTTAAGACAAAGCGACTTTCTTGTGTTTAACATTATCATTATTAAGACAAAGCGACTTTCTTGTGTTTTACATTATCATTGTTAAGACAAAGCGACTTTCTTGTGTTTTACATTATCATTGTTAAGATAAAGCGACTTTCTTGTGTTTTACATTATCATTGTTAAGACAAAGCGACTTTCTTGTGTTTTACATTATCATTGTTTAGACAAATCGACTTTCTTGTGTTTTACATTATCATTGTTAAGGCAAAGCGACTTTCTTGTGTTTTACATTATCATTGTTAAGGCAAAGCGACTTTCTTGTGTTTTACATTATCATTGTTAAGACAAAGCGACTTTCTTGGGTTTTACATTATCATTGTTATAATAAGACAAAGAGACTTTCTTGTGTTTCACATTATCATTGTTGAGACAAATTGACTTTCTTGTGTTTCACATTATCATTGTTAAGACAAAGCGACTTTCTTGTGTTTTACATTATCATTTTCAAGACAAAGCGACTTTCTTGTGTTTTACATTATCATTGTTAAGACAAAGCGACTTTCTTGTGTTTTAAATTATCATTGTTAAGACAAAGTGACTTTCTTGTGTTTTACATTATCATTGTTATAATAAGACAAAGCGACTTTCTTGTGTTATACATTATCATTGTTAAGACAAAGCGACTTTCTTGGGTTTTACATTATCATTGTTAAGACAAAGTGACTTTCTTGTGTTTTACATTATCATTGTTAAGACAAAGCGACTTTCTTGTGTTTAACATTATCATTGTTAAGACAAAGCGACTTTTTTGTGTTTAACATTATCATTTTCAAGACAAAGCGACTTTCTTGTGTTTTACATTATCATTGTTAAGACAAAGCGACTTTCTTGTGTTTTACATTATCATTGTTATAATAAGACAAAGCGACTTTCTTGTGTTTTACATTATCATTGTTAAGACAAAGTGACTTTCTTGTGTTTAACATTATCATTGTTAAGATAAAGCGACTTTCTTGTGTTTTACATTATCATTGTTAAAACAAAGCGACTTTCTTGTGTTTTACATGATCAATGTTAAGAGAGGGGGCAAGGGGTTTAACTGTTATGCTGTTATGGAGCAATTTAATTCTTTGTTATCTGTTATTCTTAAAATTTATTTGCTGTAAGCTGTAATTGTCTTATTCTTTGTTAGCTCTTATTAGGCTTTTAGTTTTTTTGTTGTCTGTTATTGTGATAATGTATTTGCTGTTAACTGTTATTGAAAATTGGAATGTTAGCCCTTTTTTTAGAGCAATTTTTCGATAGAAATTGAAAATCATTGTACATTGGGGTCTACCACTACTAATATGTTGGTCCCGTAAGAGAAGGATTCTATTAACATATACCCATCACAGAAGTAAGGTCCAGGACAATTCCAGTATATATTTTGATTATCCTTTGTAATAAATTCCATTTTTTTGGAACATGACTTGTATTTAGAATTATCTTATTAAAGGAAAACATATGGCCAGGAATATCTGACAAAAATTAATGAAAATAGAAAGGGCGCTTACAACAATAGCTATAAACAATTCAGCAAAGTTTCATGATAACTGCTGAAAAGGTTTTAGTGTTAATGTCCGAAAACTGGAAAATCCCCCCTTTTAATTAATAAAACCCCTTATCTCGGAAACTTAAAATCTAAAATATATAAAAATTGAAAGCGAGCTTTTGTTAATAGATATAAACAATTCACTAAAATTCCTTGCAAATTTGTGAAAGGATTTTTGAGATATTATCAGAAACTGAAAAAAACACCACCATTTTTATTGAAAAAAAACCCAGTTACTCAGAAAATTAAAATCTGAAATTTATAAAAAACGAAGGGGAGCTCAAGTTAATAGATATAGACAATTTCCCAAAGTTTTATGCAAATAGGTTAAAGAGTATTGTAGTTAATGTTCGACATGTCAAGTTGACGACAGACAGACAACAGTATTCCATAATACGTCTCGTAAACGAGAGTATACAAATATATTGAATAGTAAACAGATATGAATGACTGGATTCTAGATACAGAATTTTAAAAACATGTTCATAGAAAATGGAATTCCTTACAAAGGATTATACCTGTAATAAGAAATACTGGATTTGTCAAGGACCCTACTTATTTTAACAAATTTCATTTACTGTTATCTGTTTTTGTCCATTTTAATTCCTTGTTATCTGTTATAAGCCAAATCAATTTGCTGTTTTGCTGTTATTGGGACCCCCCTTGCCCCCCTCTTAAGACAAATCGAATGTTGCCGTCATTATTGCAGACCATAAACAATATAAAGTATTATAATTGTGACCATTTTACTTATTGCAGGTACACAACCCGTATGGATAGGTGGAAAAGATGATTTAATTGAAGGACAGTGGACATGGCATAACTCGACAAATCTAGAAAACCTGATTACAAAATTCTACTGGGGCAGTAGCCAACCGAACAATTACAACAATCAAGACTGCTTAGCATACTATAAACTAAATGCTGTTGAATATAAATGGGCTGATGAAGATTGTAACATGGAGTATCAATTCATGTGTGAAAAATAAATTATTATCTAAAATCTTTGTTTAACGAATACCTTAGTCACCCCACATCCCAACCCCCTAAAAAATGTTCAGAAACAAAAGTTAAACAATTAAAAGTTAACGATTAGGGTTGTCCCCATTATTATGCCCCACCTACGATAGTATAGGGGCATTATGTGTTCTGGACTGTGCGTTCGTCCGTTCGTTCGTCCGTTTTTCCCGCTTCAGATAAAAGGTTTTTGGTCAATGTAGATTTTGAAGAAGTAGAAGTCCAAACAACTTGAAATTTAGTATAAATGTTCCTTGTGATATGATCTTTCAAATTATAATGCCAAGTTAGAGTTTTTAACCCAACTTCACGGTCCACTGAACATAGAAAATGATAATGCGAGTGATGCATCCGTGTACTGGGGACACATTCTTGTTTTATTCTATTCTATGGCATAGCCAAACGATTATAGATTAATAATAATATAATTTATTGATATTACAGCAAAATAGGTTGAGTGTGTAGATAAAAGTTTTATCTTTGACTAGCTCTATGTTCGGGTTGTTGTCTCTTTGACACATTCCCCATTTCCATTCTCAATTGTATTAATTGTAAGCTGAACCATGAAGTCATTATTATAAGGTTAGGTATATAACCCTCCTTTAAGATTAGACTAGTCCGACATATAACCAATATAAAAATATAAAAATTGCGGTTTTATCCAACAGAATCATAGGTTTGTAATTTTCAATTTAGACTTGTTTATATATATATATATAACAAAAAATTTGCGAAAGCAAATTTACAGATCTAACATTGTTGGGTTGATGTTTAGACGAGTTGTATATACATTATTTACACAGCCATGTATTGATGAACCATCATTTTTATGGCGATCCGAATGATACATCTGTTGTAGAGTTGTCACTGACTCAGACGTACTTATATATATATATACAACTCGTCTAAACATCAACCCAACAATGTTAGATCCGTAAATTTGCTGTCGTAAATTTTTTGTTCTTCCCTCACCGGGAATAGAACCCATGCTTCTGAGATATCGTGACACCAAATTGCCTGCACTGTATCCGGTGCGCTAGACCACACGACCACCTGGGCTTTATAAAAATAAAGCTTTCGGTGGCCGGGTGTTACCTTTCCTCGTCAGTTTTAATCTAGCGTCGTAATACAGTACATGATATATAAGGCATGAAGATGTTGTTGTTACTATATATATATGTGTGTGTGACTACTACTAACTTACTCGGGTGTAAAATCATATAGTCTAGAATATATTTATTTTAAAAGTTTACTTATTTATATTCTTACTGTTTTAAAAATAGCATATGTAATTTCCCTCAAATGTCCTTTTTGTAAATTCAGGTTTATATTCTGGCGCTAAAATATTCTATAGTGTCGGCGGCCAATTACCCTATGTGCATTTTTTATCTTCGTTCAAATATCCCTACAATGTATGTGCATTTTTTTATTTACGTTCAAATGTCCTTTTCTACCATATCATTTTGAAATCCAGGTGGATCTCAAACGTAAAACGTTAAATTACAACCTTTGTTTATTGCAATGATAAGCGGGATGTGGGATTCTGATAAAACAATAAGCTAGATTCGGATAAGAACACCCCTCACCCCGCCCCCTACACTCCCCCCCCCCCCCCCCAAAATGAGACCCAACTCAACGGAATCACAATTATATTTAATGAATAAACAAGAATAAATGTACATATCAGGTACAAGAAAGACAAAGAAAACTATAAATTTGGGTTTTTTAAATGAAATTGATTATTCTTATAATTTACAATTTTAGCATAAACCATTCTGAATATAAAAAAAAAAGAAGATGTGGTATGATTTCCAATGAAACAACTCTCCACAAGAGACCAAAATACACAGAAATTAATAGCTACAGGTCACCGTACAGCCTTCAACAATGAGCAAAGCCCATATTACATAGTGAAGTCTTTTTTTCTAAACGATATCAATGTGTTTACCATAGGATCAACATAATTCAGTTACCTATTGAAAGCTTATATGGATTTAAATATAGAGATAAAGAACACATGTATTGTATTCGGATGATTGTATTCTTTATTTGTGTAGTATGGTATTCCTTTTGTTTATTGTCGAGGTTTCGTTTTAGATGAAGAATATTATTTGCACTGGACATCACATTGTTTGCCTACTCTTTTTCGTTCTAGTTCGATATAAAGTGATTGTGTAACATCATATTGTAGTGGGTTTTCATTTATACCTCCGAACAGTATGCTACAATTGTTTGCTAGTTTGAGTCAGGTCATGTCGGTTTCTACATTTTCAAAACAGAAAGGATTTTAAACAAATACAAAATAAACTTTACATTTTGAACAATATCCTGTTTTGACAATGTGCGTGTATGAAAAAAAAGCGTGTGTTTGGGGGCTTTTCCAATAAATAAAAAGATATGAATACTATTCCGACTTACACATCTTACGGCTGTTTTAAGTACAGTAAGGGGACGACCATTTGATATTCGTGGGGGGGGGGGGGGGCAGGATGATTTTGAAAATAAATAACTCAGCCTTGATAATAACAAAAATAAATTATGGTTTGTACTGTGGTAGTTTAAAAATAACTTACCTGACTTGCAATGTATTGAAAATAAATAAATTAGCAGGTCTAATCAAAAGTATGAGATGGCACCAGATTCTTCTTAAATTCATCTTTTCCCCCAAAAAAAATCGGGAAACACTTCTCAATTTTTTAATAATAATTAAGAGTATAAATATTATTTAAATATACTTGAAATGTCTAACTTGAGGTATATTGTCTCAGGAAACCTTACCTCACTTTTATTTTAACAGGGCCGTTACTACATTTAGGAAAATGCCTCATGTAGGAAACTTCAAAACCAAACGCTTGTCTCCATATTAAATTGTGTTCACGACGATTGCCTTGCAAGAAGCAAGTTCTGTTTTCCCTCAGACATAGCCCTGATTTTTTGGGATCAATTTTTCTTATATATTTATTTGTCTTTTGTTCATTGATTGGCCTTCAGTATTTTGTTAGTGTTGCATTCCTTTTGTAATCTAGTAATTTTGTTTTGAACTTGATCATGAGTTTAAAAAAAACCAGTAGCAACAGACTTAACTATGTGAATTCAATTTTTGCATTACCATGCACATTGGTCTTTTGATGTTGTCCCTAGAAACTTAAGTCTTACAATGAATTTATACATTTTGCTTTGAGACCAAAATATTGTCAAAAAATTATTATAACTTGCATTTTCAAATTATGAAAGGGTCTTCAGAACACCCAGATAGCATGATTTAGCATCATTTGTTCTATAGCTTCTTGGGCCTCCAGTTGCTCCAAAACCCTTCCAAAAAAATTTGCTATGCAATACATGTATAAATTATGCAGTTGGGAAAATAAAAGATTAATCATTTCAGCAGAGGAGGAGGATTAATTCTGATTTAATGGTACATAACGACTTGACTTGACTATACATGTATTATTTATAATTAACAAATCATTTAGAAATTGTATGCTTGTATACTTAAAGCGAGGAAATCACTATGTGATCCTTGTAAACTCATCGAACCTTTAAACAAACTTATAAGTAAGGGTTATCGTACCGATATTGTAATAAGATCTCTGAATATAGTTCACATTGGCACTAATATTGATATTGTCATTAGCAAATTAAAACATAACTAAATTTCATTATCTTTTGAGGCGAGATGTATAGAGACACAGACACGTTAACTTTTATTTCTATAGAAGTCGCTCTTCACTATACTACTACCTGTCGATACATTTATTTTTGGCATTGCACAAGTCATGTCTTCTTTGACTATTAATGACGTTAAAATACTAAATCCCTGTGATGTGTTTTAGTCGATTTTAGTCTCTGATGCATTATTTTTTATTATTAATTGGTTTTGGCTTTTAACTAGCTGTCAGTAACTGCGAGTACTCTCAAATCGTATTTTCTTGTTAATTCGACCTGTTGATACTGTTTATAATGCTTTTTTGTCATTTTTTATTTATACGGATCTTGTCTGTACACCAGCTTTGATTATTTGTAATATCTTCACTTATTCTTACAACATTTGTATAAACTTCAAGATTATAAAAAACCGGTTTTTTTCTAAAGTGAACATTGATTGGTTAAATATTTCTCAGTCATGTCCTGTTTTTGAATTTGTTTGTTAGCTTTTTGGTCATGAATGTTTGTCTCTAATATTTAATTAACTGTGCATTTGTATTCAGATATCGCAGATCAAATTTATTCGTTCATTGTTTAATCATACGTTTTTTGATTGAGTTAAGTCTGCCAATTGATATTTTATCGTATGTTTTTCTTTGTTGTGATGTTATGCTATTGTTTCAGAAAAAGGGAGAAGGTTTGGATCCATTAAAACGTTTAATCCCGCTGCAAATGTTTGCACCTGTCCTAAGTCAGGAATCTGATGTACAGTAGTTGTCGTTTGTTTATGTAATATATACGTGTTTCTCGTTTCTCGTTTTGTTTATATAGATTAGACCGTTGGTTTTCCCGTTTGAATGGTTTTACACTAGTAATTTTGGGGCCCTTTATAGCTTGTTGTTCGGTGTGAGCTAAGGCTCCGTGTTGAAGGCCGTACTTTAACCTATAATGGTTTACTTTTTAAATTGTTATTTGTATGGAGAGTTGTCTCATTGGCACTCACACCACATCTTCCTATATCTATTGTGAATATCATAAATATAGTTGTGAAAATGAATAATCAGTCCCTTGCTTTAATGAAAATGAAAAATCTTGCTTCAATGGTGCAGAAAATGAATAATCTGTCCTCTTAGTTTACAAAAATAAATATCCGATAAAAAAAAAAACAAATCCTCCTCCCCCCCCCCCCCCCCATCCCCACGACAGAACCACAGAATATCAAATGGTCGTCCCCTCAGTGAATCTAAGCTGAAACATACATTATGTTCAACCTTTTTTCTGTAATCATGACTTTCTACCGGAATTTGGTTACACGTAAA
Organism: Mytilus galloprovincialis; assembly: GCF_965363235.1. Classification (NCBI taxonomy): domain Eukaryota; kingdom Metazoa; phylum Mollusca; class Bivalvia; order Mytilida; family Mytilidae; genus Mytilus; species Mytilus galloprovincialis. The sequence continues at coordinate 28,919,933 of NC_134839.1, read as the reverse complement.
AAGAGTATCGAATCGGGAAAATGCAATACAGAATGAATAACACTGAAAAAAATTACGGACATCCCCTAAGAATTTATGAAGTCAAGCAATACTACGAATCGATGGTTTTATTTAGAAATAGCGGGAGCAATGCTGAGAACGTGACACCATTTGGATATTGTTTATCCCGTTATGATTAAACTTTAGATAGGACAGATATTATAATTAAAAAGCAGCCGTTGCCCTTTACTAGATATGTTACATATACATATGTCCTGCTTACGGCATGTGTACGAAATGTTTACTGTTAACAAAATTTATCAATGAATTATTTATAGACTTTTACCATATACATATGTTTATATTTTTTTAAAACTTTTTAACCCTTTATTATTAATTGTAATTCGAAGCGGCATATTATCGGTCGTTATATCCGACACAAAAGACATCATGTAATCTAATTTAATTTTATTTGTAATTTTTAAGCTCCCAACATTTTTCTCTGGCACTTTTTTGTAGTCTTAGTAGCCTGTTTTAATAGTGTCCTTTACAGTCAGCTTAAATCTTGCCTCGATGTCATTATATATATATAAAATTTCATGAAAACAAAAACAAAATAAGAGAAATAAGAAAATAAAAACATTACAAAACAGTATCTCTAGTCTGTATAAAAGTGTTTAATTTTAATGGCTTGAGGAAAGGAGTTGTCGTTCGTGACATTTATATTTCACAGTTCAGTAGTTTGAGTTCAACGAAATATACCTCTTTTAAATGGAAATTTTAAAACATTTTGTTCAAAAATTTAACGAGTAAGTGAACAGGAACCATGACGTAAACAAGTCGAGGATAAACAAACTTGTACATGTACAAAGATAAGACGGTTCACAGATATACATATATATATCAGTAAGTTTATGTAGACAAAAGTATAGAAACAGTATTTATCTTATCATTAACTATAATTGTGACTATTATATCGTGAATCGTTGTTATCGTAGTTATTTAAAAGGTCTTTTTAAATAGTATTTACAAATACATTGTACGTGTCACATAGTTTTACTTTTAACCATTGAATGTAATATCTGGAAGATTTCAACTCTTTGAATCAAGATTTGGATGTTTGGTAGGGGAGGATTTAAGATGTAAGGGACAGCCCCCTTACACAGCTCCATATACATGTATGTTTAATACATATACGTTTCATATGGCCTACTCCGAACTTTGCCATGTCCCCCGCCCCCTTTTTCACAATCCTGAATCTGCATCTGGTTGTAACGAGATTGCTATCACATGCATGTAGTTCAAAAGCCATACAAATAGTAATAATAATCTTATAAACCACTCGCCGTATTGTTTATACAATTTTGTTGAAGTTCATGATAGGCATAAGTTCATGGACCGATTCAAATATTGTCCTTCCATAATAAGCAGCCTAAGGAAGAATATCACGTCCATTTGGTAATTGCTGAAGCTTTATTACCCATTGTGGCTAAATCTGAACATTGATAACATTAGTCAGCAGGGAGTCCGGCCCCCGGACCAACATGTTATCTCATTTGATATCTTACCAAATCGTTTTGTTTATTTCAATCACAATGATTAGAATTCCAACAATTTGATGATTAACTTCAATAAAAGTTTATATTCACATATCGTGACACAAAAATGCCCTCGGTAAAAATAATTTATTTATATACTACGTAATTATTTCAAGGAAATGATAAAACAACATCATTTTACGCTATCATGTTTTACAACAATTAAAAAAAATATATATATTTGTGAATTTTACCACAAAACAACAAACATTCAAATTTACTATCATACATAAATTATGTAACAGATGAACTTATCAAACTTATGAAAGATTAAAACGAAAACACTGTTCTTATTTTCCTTGTACCACGTGGATGCAGATACACATTTATTGATGAAACATGTACATAAAACGTGTATGTTGTCAAACCAAAAAATAATTTCTATTGTGAAATAACATATAAATGGATACAAATGTATGACAAGATCAATATCTTGTTTTGTGAGATATATATCAGTCACATGTTTGGCAACAGCTGGTACATGTATTATTTCCGTTTCATAAAATATTCTTTTAGAACCGTGCCTCCTTTACTGAATAAAAATATCTATTTTATTAAAAAAAAATGAAACAATTAGAACCTTTTTATCGTACATGTAACAATGAAAATGAAAAATTAAGGGTAACAAATTATATGGTTATTTTAAATAGGATTTAGCTTTAAGGGGAAATAACATTTATGAAAAGGATTAATTGTTTTTTTGTTTGACTAAAGTCAAAATATCTAATTTTCTGTTAAGAAAATAATACAGCAAACGTACTCGACAAATATAAATCAATCAATAATCCAGAGGCGGATTTAGGGGGGGGGGGGCAGGGGGCCCTGACCCCCCCCCCCCCCTTTTGGGAAAAAAAATTGGTTGCTTATATAGGGAATCATTGAAGCATGACTGGAGCGGGCCCCCTCTTAGGTTAGTCAGTGGGCCCCCACTTATGAAAGTTTCTGGATCCGCCACTGTAATCTGTACACTATATCTAGGGGACATTAAAAAATATTGCGTTTTCAGGGTACCTATACATGTATGCTATTTAGATTATAAATAAATACGCTTGACGTTAGCCAACATTTTCAAAATCATATGTTTCAAGGAAAAATGAAGAAAATGAAGTTGCAAGTTTTTAAAAGATTTTTTTTAAAGCAAACAATAATGACGATTTAGATTTATTTTGATAAGATTAAAATATGTGTATGTTAAATATTTAGTTTAATGTATGTGCGTACATTCAGTGTCATGGTAAAAATTTAAAATTATTGTTTTCCTTATTGCCGCGAAATCTGCAAAATGAATTATTTCAGAATGTTTATGATAGCCCAAACGAAAAATTACAGTTTCTGTATTATTCCACGTAACAAGTTTTTTTTGTGCATGAAACACAGTTCAATCGATGAACATGAAATGCATATTTATCACTGTTACCGATACTAGTTCAAAAAGAGAGGCGAAAGGTACCAAAAGGACATTCAAACTCATATATATGCCAAAAATAAATTGATAATGCCATGTCTAAAGAACAAAAAGACCAATAGACAATTTATCAACAACAGAACACAAAACACAACATTGAAAAACTAATTAAAAGACTCATTTAAAACACGTACCCCACCCAAAAAAGGAAGATAAGCCGATCCTGTTCCATATGTGTATATATCTTTAGTATATATCTTTCTCCGTCGTGCTGCTCGTGGTGTTACTACAAATCCTATTAAAAGTTTTATTAGGAAGGTCAAATTTGCTAAAGGGGGCGGGGTTGTAGTTATACCAATTGGAACATGTCCATCGTGATTTGTGAAACAGATGTTCCATAACGATCAACCAACTCGTACGGTCGTCCGCAAAATTGACGAAGGGATAATTCCAACTTCACCACTTGGAACTCTTGGTTTGATTGCGTTATTGTGAGCAGCAACCCTCTATCAAGAAAATCATTATAGCAAATACAAGCCCTGTAATATCGTGTCAAATGGGAGATAACTACTCCGTATACACGCGCTGCTAGAATTTTGCTACATGGAAAAGTTTAAAATTGCAACAATATAATACTTGTTAAATTTGCAATAACGGGTTTACTGCGAGTACTCTCAGATCTGTTCATTGTGTCTTTTTGTGTGGGGATGTATAAGTACCGGGCCACGTCCACTTGTATTTTTGTCCATCTGATGAGTTAAGCCTTTTTCAACTGATTTTTATAGTTCGTTCTTATGTTGTGCTGTTATACATGTACCACTGTCCCAGGTTAGGATGAGGGTTGGGATCCTGCTTACATGTTTAACCCTGCCATATTATATATGTATGTGCCTGTCCCAAGTCAGGAGCCTGTAATTCAGTGGTTGTCGTTTGTTCGTGTGTTACATATTTGTTTTTCGTTCATTTTTTTTTTACATGAATAAGGCCGTTAGTTTTCTCGTTTGAATTGTTTTGCATTGTCTTATCGGGGCCTTTTATAGCTGACTATGCGGTATGGGCTTTGCTCATTGGTGAAGGCCGTACGGTGACCTATCGTTGTTAATGTCTGTGTCACTTTGGTCTTTTCTGGATAATTGTCTCATTGGCAATCATACCACATCTTCTTTTTTATATATTAGTGGGAAACCAAGAAACTAAGACCACAGAAGAAAATCCATACAGGTCGAATATGATCATCATTGCGGATCAGCGGCTTTAAGCTTACCGCATGGGATAGTTACTTATATTGTTAACGTATAACCTCTATATTGCTTTTAGGTTTTGGGTTGCTATCTTCCTGACTTCTTCAGGGAATCGGTAGCCGAATGGTCTAAGTTATTCATCAATTTTACATTAGCCTGTCAATTCAGTGGTTTTGATTTTCAACCCGAGCGTGGCAGGTGTGTTTTGATTCTTAATTCCACAGGTTTGTCTATTTCCCTGCCGATGGTCGGTGGGTTTGGGTTGGTTTTTTTTTTTTTTTTGTGGTACTCTTGTTCCTCCGTTAATAAAAAAAACTGGCGGCTGCGAACTAGGCAATAACCGCTAATCAATCAGCCATCTTGCTTCACTGATACAATATAGCAGCGTCCTTTCTTTGTAGAGTTTAAATCTGATTACAATTAGCAACATTCGATCGGTTTTAATTTGACAGCGACAGTCCAGTAAAGTTGCGACTACATAAACACAATATTATTTTAGTATATATTTAGATCAGTAACAACTTATGTCAATTTTCAGCGCTTAAGAACCAGACTGACGTATTTATTCTTAAAATCTTGGATCACACACCATTTTCTCGACAGATCGACTTAATGTCAAATTAAGTAACCCAGGACGTCGCGAGAGAGTCACAAGTGGCGTAAATATTGTGACCTTCCAGTAGCAATCCAATTCGTGTTTTAAATTAAAAAAATCTTCTCCTGATTGTAATACATTTTATATTAATATTATTTGGTCGAGACAACAACAAACCAACAATTATTTCAAAATACTATAAATATCTGTTTGTATCTTATTTATAAAGCTATCGCATTCGCATATATATACACAGTTAAATAACATAAATAACATAAATAACATAAATAGCTAACTCCCATGAATATTCAAAACAGAAATACCCCCTTTTCAAATGGCAAAGTATAAAGCTCAAACACATCAAAGAAAGGGAAAATAACTGTAATATTCCGGCCTGACTTAATTGGTACAGACATTTACTAATTTAAAGAAACTGGTGAATTAAACCTGGCTTTATAGCTTGCTAAACCTCTCACTTTTATCACAGTTGGATAACATGTCATAATATTGTAAACAGAGTGTGAGCAAAACAAACTAGTTTTGTGAGGGAGCAACCATTGCATTCAAGGCGGTTGTGAATGATAAATTTTTGCGTGAGTCGGAAATTTTTTCACGCAGATTGTTTACAACGCTATATCAATCAAATTTATTTTTTTCAAATTTAACAATATTATAGATTCCTAAAGCCTCGGTCACACCTTACCGGATAGCACGAACGGACGCCTAACGGATGAGTTGTTCGTTGACAAAATTGTTATCCGTTGAGAGTCCGTTGATGTACTGACCGAATAAAACGGACGTGTAACGAATGCATAACGGACAACGGATATGCAATGTACGAAAAACGGAAACGTACCGGACAGAACGGATATCGAACGTACATCCAACGGACGAGTACCGCATAAAATGGACACCTAACGGAAGCGTACCGGATAAAACGAAAAAATCCTTTTCAGATCCGTTCATCATCCGTTTTATCCGTTATACGTCCGGTAGAAGTCCGTTTCTCGTACTTTCAACATCCGTTTTATCCGTTAAACGTCCGGTAGACGTCCGTTGGTGAATTTATCCTCCAGACCTCCAACGGATGTATAACGGACACGTAACTACAAAACGGAAACGAAACGGACGAGTACTGTACAAAACGGACGCCTAACGGACGTTCAACGAACATTTCATCCGTTGGACGTCCGTTCAAAGTTTTGAACATGCTCAAAATTTTCCACCGGATAGAACGGACGTCGACGGATAAAACGTACGCTTAACGGACATGTAACGGATATGGACGGACGTCTAACGGATAAGAACAGACGTCTAACGGACATGAACGGATTGAAAAAAAGTTATCCGTTAGGCGTCCATTCGAGCTATCCGGTAAGGTGTGACCGAGGCTTGAGGAATGGTGAAGATCTTGATCAGAACAAATTTTTCGTCATCTGCTTGACCGCAATATTTTTTTCTTATAAATTGGGCATCAGAGTACCCCACCATTTTTATTTAAGGTAAATGGTTGTTTCCTATAAACGTTTCTCGTTTATGAATAGCTCTGTTTCGTCTGTTTCCTTGTCCGCTATTGGCTTTATATATATCTTCTCTTTAGTTTTGTCAGCTATTTGAGAATCTGCGATGACAATGTCCCCGGATTCTGCGACACTTTCAAAGAACTATTGATGTCACACACCCATCATTTTTTTCCTTTGTGACGTCAACATTTTACGGGAAACTTTTTGGTAATCAAGAGAACAGATAGCGATAAGGTGTATTCCTGACTTGATACAGGTATTTTCTTATTTAGAGAATAGTGGATTAAATCTGCTTTTATGAATAGCTAGCCGAACCTCTAACATGAATGACAGTCGCGTAAAACTCTAAAATAATATGTCTTGCTAATGTTAATGGTGTACTGAAATAATCTCAAATGACGTCACCAGTACGTCAGTCTATTTAAACATACGCGGAGTGAATGTGCATTTTATATACCAGGTAAAATTATCATAAAGAATATCAGAAAGGTAGGTTTGATTTTGCTGTAATTCTTTGTCCTTTTGCACATTTTGGCCATATACAGCTTGTTACGTGTTTCCCAGGACATCGTTTTACAAAAATCCGTACAATTTGCTTTCAAAATTTTTTTTTTTTTTTTAAATACAAGAAACGTAAGATTTCAACTGCGAGTGTTACAATGGTTATCGTAACTGATAAATGGAAACTTGCGTTCAGGAAGCAAAAGGGTGCTCTCTTTCACGGTCGCGTTAGTGTCTAAAAATAGTATATTTCAAAACAGAAAGTAGGAAGAAATTGATCAGGCGCGGATCCAAAAGGGGGGGGGGGTCGAGTAACTAGAGTTAGTTTCTAGATGCCGAAGCTGTGTACCTTTTTATTTGCTTTGAACTATCTATTTGTCTTCTGTCTTCGTGCTACAGTATCGTGCGTCTTTTCAGTGGTCGATGAAATCACAGTCGCTTGAATTTTAGTGATATATATATATATGTCATATATGAAAAAATAAATAAACAAATACTGTTATATTCAAGCGACTGTGATGAAATTTGACGTGACTCTATTTATGCATCCCACTATCGTTGTTTTTTTGTTGTTTTTTTTTTTTGGACGTTCTTATTTCAGAAGGGGTCCTGACCAGAGATTTTTTTTCCATTTTGGTTCACCCTTGCATTTCATTTTACTTAATTTGTACTTTATCGAGAAAGTCGACATGCAAATAAAGTCATCCACGTTTTTATTACTGTCTGTATGGATCAGAGCTATATTTGTATTTGTGAAAAATCCGACTTTCGTAGCACATGGATCTAATTATTATGCTATGAAAATTATTGAAATTGATGTTATTTTATAGATTCCAATTTAAAACTATGTTTCCTGTGAGCAATCTCGAAGAATGATTGTTTTAAATCAAATATCGCAAAACGGAGTTCCATAACCTTTCAATATTTACAGCGTGCTAAGTCACTAAAATCGAGTGCACCCTAAAAGGTGCATTGGTCCATTTTTATATTTGTTTCAACCAATATCTTAATTAATAAACTTGTTTTAGGAAGCATTGCTAGCACTGCATGCAATAATCCTCTATCTATTGGTGCTGAAGTACAAGGGGAAAGGTTTTGGACTTCCTAAAAAATGTCCATATGTTTAGCATTGAAACTACAAAAGGGTACATAAATCTAAAAGAATGCGGCAGTATTTGTACGGTTTTTCACAACAACAAAAATGGTTTAACTAATTTCTACAAGAATAATTTTATAGTAACATTTTATATTTGAAATACCTATGAAAGCTCTATTTTTTATATTTATATTAACGTTTTTTTATACGATAACTTTTTTACCAAGAAGTAATTTATTTTACCTGTCTGTAAATCAGTAAATCCACGCGTGCTTGACAGTATTCCTTTGCATACAACATATAGAAAATCAGGTGAAGTTTTTGCAACCTCGTACCAAATTTTAAGTTTATTCAAGCTGTTAAACTCGTCTACAGGTACCAATGATATTGATTGATCGTGGATATCTGGCATCTTTTTTTTATCCTAACTTGTCAAAGTTACAAGCCGTGTTATTAAATAGAAGGGGGGGCTAATTCCATAAAACGAATTATCCCCCTCCCCGGGCAAAGCTAAAAAATTTTACAAACTCTACGCTTTCTATTTCAAAGTACCGTCGTACTGTTTGCATGATATGTGTTGTCACTGTACATTTTCTGTATAATCTTGGCTTTCGGTATACTGACGAAATGAAATGAACTTAAAACAATTTTGGAACCATGACATATGGTAGTTTTTGCGATTAAGTTGAATGTGACAAATTTGTGAACTATTTTGTAGCTTGTGACGGATGAAATTAGTCGTGTGTTTATTATGGAGCGTTACATTGGTGTCATCACTTAACAGAGGGTTAATCATACAGGCCGAAGCTAAGTTAGACGGACTCAGAAATGCCTTGAGAGAATTAGAAAATGAATTTCAAAGAGGTTAGTGTAAACATATGCTCTCCATTAATCAAAGTACTGGTTATGAAAGTGTTGATTTTCCAACCTTGCTATGATAGACGAACCTAATAATGACTCGACATCAGAATATGAACTTCTATGAGGTTTAAACAATTGTATATTCTTTTCTTTCATCAAAGTATGGTCGTACTGATTAATCAGATATTAGCATTGAATATAGAAATGTTTAAAGATGGGGGTTTTTTTTGGGTCAAAATTGAAACAAAAGTTAAGATTTTAACAACAATTATTCTCCCTTTAATGTTATTGAATCAATTCAACTTTTAATTTCATTGTTAAACTATGTATCATATTTGTTGTTCGTTCAGTATTTTGTACATAAATAAGCCTATTCGTTTTCTCGTTTTAATTATTAAGCATTTGTCTTTTCGGGCTCTTTTATAGCTGATTATGCGGTATTGGTTTTGATCATTGTTGAAGGTCGTACGGATGGCTATTGTTGTTAATTTCTGAGTCTTATGGTCTCTTGTGGAGAGTTGGCTCATTGGCAATCATACCATATTTTCTTATTTGTATAGCGTAAGCGACTTATAATAATTAATATGACTGTATTTTGACTATTTTCAAATTATAACTGTACTTTTAGATGAAAATCTTGTGCAAGAATGGTTCAGTTCGATCGACGAGGAAATGAGACGCTTAAACAATGAGTATGCTAATGCTGAATGGGACTTTGAAACAAATATGACAAATGAAACAGAAACTAAGGTAAACAATGTTATTTTGTGTTAGTGTATACTGTTGAAAAGCAAAAGTGAACGGGAATATATATTTTCGAAAACTTTGCAGTAATTCACTATTAAACAATCGTGATAGTAAATGCAAACCCTCGTTTTATAATGTTAAATTTAGCATGGAAATGGATAATATAATAAAGAGACAACAACCCGACCAAAGAGAAAATAAAAGCCGAAAACTAAATACTCTGCAACACGAATCAATGCTATTCCATACGAATCAAACAACAAAGAAACAACATTTTCCACTTAAATCAGCTATGAGACAGCTAGCTTTTTAGAAAAAAGCTTTTACTTGTATTGTGTTTAAATTAGGTGATGTGAACATTGGTAGTCTTTGGATGTCATCTCGCTAGTTAATTAAATGACGTCAAGTCTAAGATTCTCACGAAATGCTGACACATTTTAACGAATCCATAGATTAAAAATCGTTTATTTCTGACTGTTTGTGTAATTTAGATATAAGGTTTAGAATGTTAAAAACCAAATGTGAGAATATGAATGAAATCAGCGAAACTGACAGATAAGAGATAGATATTAATTTTAATGTTTCATTGTCAACAACTGAAGCTTTAGCGGAATAATACTTCTTTTTTATTTAACAGCATGTTCAGATGTCTATTAAAGCATCTAGATCCATGAAAGAAATAGCATTTAAGGCTAGAGAACAACAAAAACTGCACTACTTGAGAAAAGATACGAGACGGAGGCTCCGGTTGATGGCACAGTTTTCTGATCCAACTGATAAAAACGTTTTAGAGTAAGTGTGTTGATAGAATCTTCTCATATATCACGTGGGTGGGTTACCAAGAAAAAACAATCATATCGTCAAACAAGAGGTCAAAGGAAAAGGGGTGTTACGGTTCAAAATGATAAATTGATGCCGAGCGTAGCCAGTCGATTCTTTTGACATTTTTTATCGATGCGTGAAGTCTCTTAAACGCCACTGCTTTGGTTAAACCACAAAGAACATTCCGATATTGGAGAGGGTACTACATTTAACTTTTAGATACTTACTTCTTATTCTATTCATCTTTTTAAGGCAGTTGGAGAAAACTCGATCTGCACTTGAAAACATTTATGCTGCTGGTACCCTTCAAAAAGACGGCAAAGTTTATAACATGGAACCAGAACTTACAAAACTAATGCAAGAGGAGAGAGACCCGGATGTATTGAATTGGGCATGGAAAGGATGGCGAAACGAGACAGGCAAACAGATGAAGACTTTATATGCAGAAATGGTCAAATTATTGAACTTAGGAGCAGTAGAAAATGGTAGGGATAAACCAGCAATAGTCCTCAAATAGGAAATATCAAATAGCAATAAAACAATTAAAGCTTTTGATATAGTAAAAAATTCTGGATTTGTGTGAAAAATGTTTTATCTCTATTACCAACACATTTATTTTCAATTATACATCTTTCGAGATAAGTCGTTTACAGAAAAGTACTCTCTTTAAAAATATATACTAATAAAATGAGAAATCGAAAGAAATCATTTTCTAATTTGTTATTTTTTTTAGAATTTTCCGATTATGGTGACGCTTGGAGAAAGAGTCAGTTTGATGATACACCTGAGTTACTTCAAATGTGCGAAACATTATGGAAAGAAGTTTCACCTCTGTACAAAAAGCTCCATGCTTTTGTAAGAATGAGACTTAAAGATTACTACACAAAGCACTATCCAAACTATAAGTTTCCAACTGACGGAACAATACCAGCACATCTACTTGGTAATAAGATGAAATGTTATATTAGTACTATGTATGCGAGTAAAATTCCTTACCCTTTTTTCCTTTCAAAGATATACATATTTTAAGAGTTTTTCTGAGCATATGATTCAAATGTCATGTAAGTATATTCAGGGATAAACGTTTTGATTATTAGATATCAATAATTTAATAATTTTTCGTTTATCTGTTCAGTCCCATTTTACCCTTATGCTCTCTTGATATCAGGAATAGCTTTACACGGCACACGTTATACAATAAGAGTGGGGCTTTACGTTTACTGTGCGTCTCACCGTTCGAAATTTAGCTCGTTTGACACTTATCGGGTAAAATTATTTTAGTCTTTAAGTTAGATAACCATAATTTGAAGTCACATCAAATAATTTTTTTTACTCATGTTCAGTATTTAAAGATGTAAGCTTTTAATTAAATTGTGTGTCTCAATTTAGACCTCGATTTAACGGTTAACTGAATATAAAACTCGGGTTACATTTTTTTGGTAAAGACTGTTTAACATTAGGGTTATGGTCGCAACAACTTATGATTAACTTTGTACTCGCACTAATTATGATGTGAACTTTTGATATTCTTCTGAAAATCTGTCATGGCTACCATTTTACTTTTTTCCTGAAGACATTTTCATCTGTCTAAAGTTATGATTCCTAAACAGCTTAAAGGTTAAGCACATAAAGATGTACAAACCAAACTGAGCATACAAGAGAAGTAATCAATATCAATTTTTATACAGGAAATATGTGGGCACAAGAGTGGCAAGGTGTCTATGAAATCGTCAAACCTTTCCCGGATGTATCAGAAGCTGACGTCACTAACGAAATGGCGAAACAAAACTATGATGTACATAAACTATTCACCATGGCGGAAGAATTTTACATGTCTCTTGGTTTGAAGCCAATGACAAAAACCTTTTGGGAAAAGTCAGTTCTGGTTCGACCTGAAAATAAAAAAATCCAGTGCCATGCTTCAGCAACCGATTTCTTTACTGACGAAACAGACGAACAATATGATGACTTCAGGTATAGTTACATGACTGATTTATATGGGGACGAAGTCCCCAATTACGGTAGAAAAATTAAAAAAAAAATAAAAAAATAAAAAATTCGGGAAAATTTTCATTGTATGAATGAACTCAAAATCGTTCAATTTTATTTTGTCGCTTTTCGTAATTCCTGAATTTGCGCAGAACACAGAAATTACTTCCTTCTTAGGGTCTCGTTGTCGTGAGACTTTGAGTAGTCTAGTAAAATATAGGAACTCAAGGAACACAATACCAATATTTCATTTATTTTACTGTGATCAAGTCAGTATCAAAAACAAAAAGTCCTTTATTCTATATACCAAAAGATGTAGAAATGTTTAAAGTTTTATTGTGATTTTTTCCATGCTTTTATTCATGCTCATTTTAATATTCTGACGAAGGTGAACAGAAAGTAAAATATTTCTTGAAAAGTTTGCTATGTATTCTAAGTTCTAACCAAATAAAAATCCTTAAAATTTGCATTTGTGTTTAACACATTAGATGAGGACAACAAACCTCATGAAAATATGGCCAAATAAACAATAAAAACTTCAGACATTTCTACATCTTATGGTAACAATTTTTAAAAATCGCGCATGAAATTACTTCGTAATTTTTTTTTGATTAATATAGATTTTGGTTGAAATGATAGAACATTTTTGGAGTGGGAACTCACTTTTGTCCTATGACTGTATATATATCAATGTTTCGAAAATGTTGTCAAAAAGAAAATGCTGTCGCCAGTTATTGTCTTTACTGCTAAAAATCTTTGATTAAATTGGGGTGTTGAAAGGGCTATTATATATATATGATAAAGATGATGCGAGTTTTGTGTGTTACTCGTTCGTGAAAATAGCAATTATGATTTCAAACATTTTCTTTCATAGTTTTTCTGGAATTGGTATTTTTCGGATATAAAAGCTTTATATATATTACACGGATTTGGCTATACTTTTTGGACCTTTTGGATTATAGCTCTTCATCTTTTATATAAGCTTTGGATTTCAAATATTTTGGCCACGAGCATCACTGAAGAGACATGTATTGTCGAAATGCGCATCTGGTGCAAGAAAATTGGTACCGTTAATTTTATTAATGAACATATTGTTTTAATTCGTACAAGTTTTAAGCATCAAATGATTCTGTTTATGAATCTCGTTTACTGTTCGGAATGTTGTCATAATTTTCTTTTAAGGAAATAGACGAGAAACATTTTGAAAATCATAATTCATTTTATCTGGGAACAGTATGTTCCTAATATTTTATTGAAAATCATGGTAATTATATTTCAATGTTGGTAGGATCAAAATGTGTACTGTGGTCGATTCTACCTACTTTGAAACTATTCATCACGAGATGGGCCATATACAATACTTCATGGAATATAGAAACCAACCAGTCGATTTCAGAGACGGTGCTAACCAAGCATTCCATGAGGCCATTGGTGATACTATATCATTATCTGTAAATACTAACAAACATCTAAAAGCTGTTGGACTCATTCCTGAAGATCATACAAACAATCTGGATGAAGAAAAAAGTAAGTGTTGTTTGTACAATTTGACACTGAGAGAGATGGGTTGATTACCAATAAGACAACTATTCACCAGAGTCCCGATTACGCAGATGAAAGAAATACTGAGCGGTAAAATCAGCTATAAAAAAAGTTCTGATATGACACAATTTGAAATAATTCAAAAACGAAAACAAACGACCTGATTTATAACAAAATAATTAACGTAACATAACAAGGCAGAAACAAACAACAACCTCCTCAATTACAGACACCTTTATATAATGTGTTCATTGATAAGAATACAAAGTCATCCGGGGTTCTCATATTTCTACATATTTTGCTGTCCTCCTTTTCTGCTGGGACTATTATACTAAATACTAACTAGTATAATAGTTCCAGTTTTCTCTGATGATGAAATGTTTATGCAATTAAAAGGTAAACTTAGTGATACTGATATTAAACATTACAGTTCAGTGGTCTATGAATAAAGTTTAGCCCATGTTTTACAAAATCTTTTTGTAGTCTAATGACTTAGGAAAAATTAAGAGCTAACAGTCGGACCGTGACAAGAATGTTCAACTGCATGTATCTGTTGTATTTATGTTCCAAAACAAATGTATTTGATACTACACACCTTAAAAACGAAAATGTTGTTAATTTTTTTCCAAAAGATTTGGCAGGTTAAAATGTATCAAATATTTTCTATGTTACTATATGGTTTTTATTGTGATCAGTAAATTTGCTTTAAAACATTATAAACAATGTTTGCTTATGTGGCGGACTTGAACACATACATAACAACCATAAAATCAATCTTACGGGGTTCAAAATGACGAATCGTTTGGGTTTTTTTTCCCCCATTTGTTTGTAATGTTGTTTTATTCCTATAGGAACGTTCAGTATATAATTCTTTCTTCGTTTTCTTAAGCTCCCATATAATTTCAATCCAAAACTACAGTTCGGTTATCACAGATTTCACAAATATATATTTAGAAGCTATAATTACACATTAATATGATGACGAAAATGCTATGCGTTGAACACCAGTTGCGAAACGTCAACTTAAATACCAGCGTGTACTTTTAAAGAAAATACATAAAGAAAGCTATCCGGTTCAATACAAATACTTTGTACGTGCACATTTTTTTTTTCAGAAAGAGATTTGAACATGCTTATGAAGCAAGCATTGTTTAAGATAGCCTTCTTACCGTATGGTTATCTGATAGACCTTTGGAGATTTCGGGTATTCGACGGTACGATTCAGGAGAGTGATTACAATAAAGAATGGTGGAAACTCAGGTGAAACAAAATCTCTCTTAATAACTTACAGAAAATGTACCGGAATTGCTTTGTTTTTTTTTCAAAAATTAACTAACAACTCTGAAAAATACAAAACGATATACAGAAGGGTTTAAAAAAACAAAAATCAATACAGCTTGAAGTTGCAACAAATGTCGTCGATGGGTAGCCACAATCTTCTTAACCTGCATCTGTTAAAAAAAAATGTCTCGTTTGACAAAGGGACAAATACAGTACAAAACAGTGCCTATATAACTACTTTGATATCACAAAAATGTCCCTGACGGTCATCATGTATTGTCTTATGTGACTTTTCTCATTCTTTCAATTTTTGTTTTGTGATATTTTCATTGACACTCAACATGTTAGGTCCTGTTTCATTAAAATACAACCAACATATTTTGTTATATTTTGAAAATTGTTTAATTTTGCTGAACGATATTTTATATATTGTGTTTTAATACTCGTAGGTTAGAATACCAAGGAGTGTCTTCACCTGTTGTACGAACCAGCGAAGATTTTGATCCTGGAGCAAAGTTCCATATACCATCCAACTCGCCGTATATATGGTACTTTATTTCGTTTTTAAAAGATATCATTAATTTAGGTTTTTCTTTCTATATAATATTTTTTCTATAACACTCACGTCATTAACTTTTTGATAACAACTATTTTCCGATTATAACATATATAAATGATAACAATTTTACTGCACCAGATGCGCATTTCAATAGTTATGTCTCTACAGTAACCAAAAAAAATAATATCAAAATCAAAATTCTGATGCAATGTCGAAGAGCAGATAAAACTAACTAAGGATCATACAAAGTAATCAAATCTGGACAAAAAAAATCACAACTTTTTAAGAAGAATATATATTCCTCAATACGAAATGGTTTGAAAATTTCATAACAGCAAATTTTGAAATAACAATTATATGTGTCTTTTTATGAACGTTTCTTATATTTTAGTTACTTTGTCAGTTTTATAGTACAGTTTCAATTTTATGAATCCCTTTGTAAGGCGAGCGGACATACGGGTCCATTGCATACCTGTGATTACTATCGATCCAAAGGAGCCGGTGATAAATTAAGGTAAACATAAACTAATATAGATAATTCCCATGTCTTGTTTTCAAACTCTTCAAATTTACGAATATTAATTTGTAATTATAAACTTGCTTCAACATTTAGACAGAGTTTTTTTCTAGATATGTTTGGGTTTTAATGACGATTTTTTTAGCAAGAAATACATACAAACAATCACAGACGTGTTGATTTTAAATTTTAAAAAAATAGAAGACAGAAAATGAATAAAATTTGCATCCAGAATAACGAATTACTGTTAAAAAATCAACAAACACAACGATGTTATCAGTTAAAAAACTCACCAAGAAAGTTTTTCAGGTTTCCTAAATTTTTAACTTAATAGAAGCATCAGCTTACCCTTAAATTATCAAACTTCGCAATTTCGGATTCATATACTTATTTTTTTTGTAAATCTTTTCAGATCATTCCTGGAGTTGGGGCAAAGTAAACCCTGGCGTGAAGCAATGAAAGTTCTAACTGGCAGCATGAATATTAAAGCTGATGCTATAACAGAATATTTCCGCCCACTGACCGAATGGTTGGATAAGGAATTGCAAGAAAAAGGTCAAACTGTTGGATGGGAAGGCGCCAACATTAATTTTGAATAAATATATATTTGTCTATTGTCTTACAGTTTGAACTTAACACAATAATTATAGTTGCTCCAGCGCCACAGATGTAAAACGTTTTTCATTGTAAAGCAAGCATAGGTATAGCTTGAGGAGAAGATGTTACTAAACTGAAAAACTGATGTCTAATATAAGTGAGAGGTTTTGCCATTTGATTAGGGACTTTCCGTTTTGAATTTTTCTCGGAGTTCAGTATTTTTGTGATTTTACTTTTTCCCATTTGCTCTTTTTGAACATCAAGATGTTTAAACACAAAAAGGAACAAAGTTAATGGCACTGTGCTATATACATAAGCTTAGCATATATATATTAACTCCTTACAGATACCCGTATTGAAATTATGTACGTTATACTCATGTTTCGTCTACAAAAGGCTGTTCATCGATGCTCAAATAAAAAAGTTCTTTTAAAAAAAGGTCAAACAAAGTACGAGGTTGGAGAGCTTAAAGACCATAAATTCCAAAATGTTTTGCAACTTATATCTAAGATAAAATGAACAAGAGTGCACACACTGAAATGTCTCGCCTTCCTTACTAATCATTGATGTTATGTTGATAGTCCTAAGTATAAAGCTTTATTACAACTGTCACATA
The DNA here is from genome assembly GCF_965363235.1 of Mytilus galloprovincialis. Lineage (NCBI taxonomy): Eukaryota > Metazoa > Mollusca > Bivalvia > Mytilida > Mytilidae > Mytilus > Mytilus galloprovincialis. The sequence continues at coordinate 28,902,464 of NC_134839.1, read as the reverse complement.
AACTTAACATTAACCAAGATAGCTAAACAAAGACCAATGAAACATGAAAATGAGGTCAAGGTCAGATGAACCATGCCAGGCAGACATGTACAGCTAACAAAGCTTCCATACAACAAATATAGTTGACCTATTACTTATAGTTTAAGAAAAATAGACCAAAACACAAAAACTTAACTCTGTGCAATGAACCGTGCAATTGAGGTCATGGTCAAATAAATCTGCGGGACTGACAAATAGATCATAATATATTTCCATACACCAAATATAGTTGACCTTTGGCATGTAATATTAGATAAAAAGACCAAAACTTAAAAACTTAACTTTGACCACTGAACCATGGAAATGAGGTCAAGGTCAAGATGACATCTGCTCGCTAGACATGTACACCTTACAATCATTCCATACAACAAATATAGTAAACCTATAGCATATAGTATGAGAAAAACAGACCAAAACACAAAAACTTAACTATAACCACTGAACCATGAAAATGAGGTCAAGGTCAGATGATACCTGCCAGTTGGACATGTACACCTTCCAGTCCTTCCATACACCAAATATACTAGCCCTATTGCTTATAGTATCTGAGATATGGACTTGACCACCAAAACTTAACCTTGTTCACCGATCCATGAAATGAGGTCAAGTGAAAACTGTCTGACGGACATGAGGACCTTGCAAGCTACGCACATACCAAATATAGTTATCCTATTACTTATAATAAGAGAGAATTCAACATTACAAAAATTCTGAACTTTTTTTTCAAGTGGTCACTGAACCATGAAAATGAGGTCAAGGACATTGGACATGTGACTGACGGAAACTTCGTAACATGAGGCATCTACATGTATATACAAAGTATGAAGCATCCAGGTCTTTCACCTTCTAAAATATAAACCTTTTAAGACGTTAGCTAACACCGCCGTCACCGCCGTAGCCGCCGCCGCCGCCGGATCACTATCCCTTCTGCAACAAAAGTTGCAGGCTCGACAAAAATCACCAAAATACTGAACTCTGAGGAAAATTATAAAAAAGGAAAGCCCCAAATCAAAAGCTCAAACACATCAAACGAATGGATAACAACTGTCATATTCCTGAATTGGTACAGACATTTTCTTAGGAACAAAAGGGTGGATTAAACCTGGTTTTAAAGCTACCTAAACCTCCCGCTTGTATTACAGTCGCAATTCCAAATTCCATTATATTGACATCGATATAAACAATTCCTGGGGTAGAAATTCCTTAGAATGTAAATAAATTCCATACATAGGTTTAAAAGAGGGACGAAAGATACCAAAGGGACAGTCAAACTCATAAATCTAAAACAAACTGACAACGTCATGGCTAAAAATGAAAAAGACAAACAAACAACAGCCCCCACGACACAACATAGAAAACTAAAGAATAAACAACACGAACCCCACCAAAAAGCTAGGGGTGATCTCAGGTGCTCCGGAAGGGTAAGCAGATCCTGCTCCACATGCGGCACCCGTCGTGTTGCTTATGTGATAACAAATCCGGTAAATAGTTTAAGTTAAAGGTATACATAGACAAACTGGAAACTATGCACAAGTCGTTTAATTTTTGCATGTGTAGGTTTTTTTCGGGGTACCAAATGAGATAAATTTGGTGAATCATGAGGAGCTCATTTCAATACGAAATTTCATAGTAATTACATTCTAAACGCTTTGAAGTTGGCTCCAAATCTACCTATTTGAAAATATTTGAGAGCTCTAAAGTCCTCTGCAACAAAATGATTATTGTACATGTAATGCATGGATCATAAATTAAACAGCGGTATAGTACTGTTGCCTTTAATTCCAGTAAATGTTGAGATAAACAACATTTATAGTATCATGTAGCATGGCTGTTAAATTATTTCCATCGTCTTTAATGGGAATTCCGGTAGGGAATTAACCAAAATACTAGTACATTTGAACAATAACATTTCCTGTCTTTGCCTTTTAATTTTAGTTTGAAAATGAGAATAAAAATAATAACATTACGGTAAGATTCCATCAAACCTAAAAGGACATTCACATCAACGTTAAGTCTATCTGTAAAAAAAAACTTAGCAAAGATACCCTGCGTATAATTTTGTTCATCATATTACTTGAGTTTTATTTACCAAAGACTCATCGGTTTCACATGAATAAAAAAAGATAAAATTACAAATATATAGCGTACGACGTTGAATAGCATTTAGGACAAAACAATGTTTTGCCAAATACAGCTAAGGTAATAAATGCCTAGGGTAGAACATCCATAGTACTTCGAAAAATTCTAAGTTTTGTAAACAATTATTTTATAAACTACCATATCAATGATAATTCATGTCAAAGCACAGGAGCTGACTACTGGTCTGGCTTAGAGTTTCTCAACTTAGTATAACTTAATATATTAAGTAAAATGTTAAAAGTAAGGGTGTATCATTTAAATGATACCAGCATTAATGCTGAAAAAACGTACATGGATCAACAATGCATGCCTTTAATCAAATCGTTGTCTGAGGGAGTAACAACATTAGCTTGATCATAATTCCTTATTTATTGTTCACATAAATCGGTTCAATCGAATTTGAAATTTTAATAAATTATGTAAAAGATAATGCCAACTGACAGACACAAATATTGTAGACTCTGGTCTTGCCTGTCTAGTTATCAAAACGAAAGATCTGTTACATATCTTGATCTTTACACTTTATTAACACGGATGGACGACCTTTGAATATAATCTATGACAAAGTGGTGAATTCACCTCTCCAACTGTCAACTTTCATTTTGATTAGAGACTTTCCGTTGTAAATTTCCCTCTTAGTTTAACATGTTCAATATTCTTGTGATTTTACTTTTCAGTAGAAGCATGTCCTATGTCTTATCGTATCAGATGAAACACGACAGAATTAGATATTTCTTTAATTTAACAGTCATTTACAAAAGCTGATTTTTGATTTTTACCTTGATTTTGCATTCGTTTAATTGATTTATGTGTTTGAACATCAGAAACTGCTGTTGCTTCAAAACAACATATTGAATCAGACCTTTTATTCTTATAGTATCCGTTTAATTCTTTGTTTACTAGATAAACTGGATGGGAGCACTCACTCACTCACTGTAAATCGAGTTACTGAGGGATAGGAAATTATCAAAAAATGTGAAAGTGAAATTAAAGTATTTTACAACTTTGACTTTTTGTCTGACTTTTTTTTTTAAAGAAGTTCAACATGCATTGTATGATAATTAATAAACAGCTGCACCATGAGTGCACGATACGTCCGTCGTCTTGTGTGTAAGTTTTATGCAATAATCATCAATAGTTTATGAGATACAGCGCGACATGTGAAAAAAAACCTTTTATAACAAAAAAACTCAAGTACTCTAAAATAAAATTTTGAATCAAAACCTAAAAGTATACAGATCTTTAAATTGATATTACGAAGAAGTGTGTAAAGTTTTAAGCAATAATCATAAATTGTTTTGAGATACGGCGCGACATGTGATACCCCCCTCCCCTTTTTTTTTAAACTCAATATATCTAAAATATTTTGTTTAATCAAAACCAAAAAGTATACAGATCTTTAGATGAATAAAAAAAAAGAAATTTGTAAATGTTTTAGGAATAATCATAAATCGTTTTTGAGATACAGCGCGACATGTAAAAAAACCCTCCCACTTTTTTACAAAATATTCAATAACTCAAAAATAAAATGTTTAATCATCACCAAAAAGCATACAGATCTTAAAATTAATTTAACTTAGAAGTGTGTAAAGTTTTAGTCAATGAGCATAAATCATTTTTGAGAAACAGCGCGACATGTGAAGAAAAAAAACTGTTTTTTAGTTACAAAGTCCCGTAACTCAAAAGGTTTAATCTTATTTTCACCAAAAAGTATACAGATCATTTGACCATCAAAAGAAACAATTATATTAAGTGTCATGAAATTTGGGTAAGTCGTTCTCAAGTTATGGTGCGACATGTTTACGCCGGACAGACCGACGGATAGACGGACAGACGGACGCCGGACATTTGTATACCATAATACGACCCGTCAAAATTTTGACGGGCGTATAAAATTCAAAGCGTAAATGTGCTGAAAATTTCAGAAGTTCCTGTAGAAATAGTAGTATTGGTCCACTTTCAACTGACATTGTCAGTATCAAAGAAATCCCAGTATGATCCAGTATATTGCTCGGTGAAATACAGCAAAAATAAAGAGCCAATGAACTGGAAATTACACAGGAAGCTATAACTTTTAATGAAGAAACTAATGTCGAAGCTTATTGAAGTACAACGGAAGGTTCGACTTTCAAATAGTATTGTTACATTCGTAATTAATCGGTTCTGTACCCAACCTTGCATTCCGGCAATTATATAATCTCAAATGTAACAACTTTTTTATTATTATTGTTACATTTCAATTTAGAAAATACTGAACTCTGAGGAAAATTCAAAACGGAAAGTCCGTAATTAAATGGCAAAGTCAAAAGCTCAAACTCATCATTCGAATGCACAACAATTGTCATATTTCTGACTTGGTAAAAACATTTTCTTACTTAGAAAATGGTGGATTAAACCTGGTTTTATAGCTAGCTAAAACCTCTCACTTGTGTGACAGTCGCAACAACACAATATATAAATCCAATGAGTCCAAATTGCTATTCTGGATTTACCTTCATCAGGAAAATTCAGAGTCAAAAATAGAAGTTAAAAGGGTTGTAATATTCTATCTGAATAAAACTATTTCTTGTGAAACATGCAATTTCTATTAACTTCCTGTTGGTGTTTGATAGAAGGGATAAGTCTGAACTGAATGTATTTGTCATTTTAAAATATATAAACAGGAATACGTGAATTCAAAAATTGACCGCCACTTTATATTTCAAATGGTTCTAAATAGTATCATGTGATAGATGTCTCAGATGTGATTTATGGTATCATTGCATCCGTAACTGAAGCAAATAAACATTTTGCTTAAACCTTATGACAGTAGCAAGAATCAAACTTGCATCATAGCTTAATAAATACGCTAGCATAAGAACAAATACACACAAATTACCGTCTCGTGGTTGCGAAAACAGATCGGCTATCGGGGATGTACAATAAGTATTAACAGGAATACCACCAATCAGCGGAAATACCATTCAACCAAACTCAGCAAATATGATTCGATAAAAAAATCAAGTACTTCTATGAAATTATCTTCACAATGTAAGTTTGGATGTCCCCAAAGTAAAATTTTCGAGACCAACAAGAAATGTCTAAATTTGAAATTCCAAATTACATAAATAGAATCGTCCTTGTAAAAGAATCTCTTACTAATGTTAACATACTTTGTTTATGTTACTTCTGTTTGTATTATAAACTGGATTGAAACCCGTTTGAGTATACTGTACAAACAAATATAATTCAATGCTATTCTTGCTGTTTAAATTCCTAAAAATATTTGTCTAAACATGTATATGCTTGACATAATAATTGAATCTGCAACCTGCTATATTTTGAGTGATTCCAGATTAAATATTTATGTAGATGTTGCTCACCATCAAATTCATCAAAATCTTTTCGAAAGTAAGCATTTAATGTTTAAGACGTTTTTGTTTCATCAAATCAAAATGACCGAGTTTCAAATGTGTCTTAATAGCCGTCCTCGAATGAAAATAAAAATTCTTCGTTGACATATGACTTTATTTTTTTAGTGATAAAATAGATCAAAATGATGACTGCTGTACCCCAATTTTTTTACTACCATGCCGGTTTATTTTCGTTCACACTTTGTTGTCAATATAATGGAATGTTATGTGACTATCATACGAGTAAGAGGTTTAGCTAGCTATAAAACAGGTTTCATCCACAATTTTCTACATTAGAAAATTCCTATACCAAGTTAAGAATATGACACTTGTTTTCCTATAGTTTGATCTTTTGATTTTGCCATTTGATGAGGGATTTTGACATTTGATAACAATACTTTAGAATTCGGTATTTTTGTTAATTTCATTTAAAATACCGGTAGAATAATTTTTTGGTGTCATGCTGATAATGTTTTAAAATGAATAGACATTATACCTGTCAATGTCTTATACCTGGCTAACACTCAGTATAAAGATATCAAAAAATATAATGCTCGCACGTAACAAAAAAAATTTGATTAACCTATTGTTTATTATTCCTTCTTAATTTTGTTTCTACATAATTAAACATCATTGCAATTATTCAGGTTATCCCTTATAATACATGAAAGTGAACCCCAATTAACAATGTAGACTAAAAAGCATTGCAATCAATCATATAAGATATCAATCATATATGATAAGGTTTTACATTGTCAGACTTTCCAGACTTAGATTCAAGGTTGTTATGCATTATATCTTTCATCATGAACATTACTTTAGTAGGTAAAAATAAAAGAATTTTACTTAAGCAGCTATCTATAGAATTAGGTCAATGTGATTGAATACAGGAGTATGTGCATTTCTCACACATGGTTTCATACGTACATACTCTTGCTGCAGCAGGATTGTTGAACAGATACAAACAAGAATGTCTCCATAGTACACGGATCCCCCATTCACACTATCATTTTCTATGATCAGTGGACCGTGAAAATGTGGTAAAATCTCTAATTTGACATTAAAATTAAATAGATCATATCATACGGAACATGTGTACTAAGTTTCAAGTTGATTGGACTTCATCTTCATCAAAAACGACCTCGACCAAAAACTTTAACCTGAAAACTTTAATCTAAAGCGGGACAGACAGACGGACGCACGGATTGACAATCGAACGGACACACACACCAGAAAACATAATGCCCATAAATGGTGCATAAAAACAAATACAATCTATATAATTTATTCAAATTGTGATATATCGTACCAATGATTAAAATGATAAATAAATACTCCAAGATTTCAAGTAAGTATTTAAGAACTTAGTTAGACAGCACTCAGTTATAATGTATCATCGTAATGCCCATCAGAATGATTGATTGATTGATCAAGTGTTCACATTTATCCTAGCTAATAATTTGTTTATATGAAATCTGTTTAACATGATTTAAAACAGAAGAGGAAAAAGCTCAACAATCTTGTCTTTTGTTCCTTTTCCAATCCGATCCTTAATAATAATAAGTAAAATCACAAAAAATACTGAACTCTGTGAGAAATTCAAAACGGAAAGTCCCTAATCAAATGGCAAAATCAAAAGCTTAAACACATCAAACGAATGGATAACAACTATCATATCAAAATGTATGGTTGTCAATAGACGGATATGCATGCATTTTGTCAATCTTGATATAGGATTGGGTCAATAAAAGCTTAAATAATTTCAATGTTTTATATACAGACGATTTTCTATATTTGTCTGAAACCACAAATCAAACCACATCTCCTTAATAATTTTATACAAAATAATATGTTGACCAAAATATGTATGTCTTGTAGGCTCGTCCAAAAACATATGACAGGACAACAAAATATAATATTAAAAAACAATCATTTATCCTGAAGAAAAAAACAAACAGGTTTGTTCAGCTTCTCATTCTTGTTCTTATTACTTTACCATCTAATATTAATTTATAACCTTTGAACATACTATTTTATCTTGCAACTCTATTTAATTTATCAATTTATCAAATAATTTGTTTTCAACTATTTGCAACATTTTTTTTTTCACAATTCAAGGGACATTGTTGATGAGGACTATAGGACAAACTTTCACATTTTCATGTACTGTCAACTCCAAAGTCTAGTTTCATATCTATATTTTGATGCAATCTACACATAATACAGTTGTGTACTTATTTTCAAGTAGATGTGACCACAATTTTAAGTTACCGAAACTGTCTTAAGGTGGTATTGGTGTCTTTCGCCATCTTGGATTGTAAAAAACAGAGAATCTAAGGTCCAGATTTTCAATCAAGTAAACAAAATTTGATGCAGGAATGCAGATAACTAATGTGAATTTGCATTTATAAGAACAAATTTATAAGATTATAACTTATGAATATTTAATATTTGTTCAAGTGTTGATTAGTTCTTCTTGAATTTTTATATTGTTTAAATTGGCATTTTAAGGGGAGGTAACTCTGAAATAGTGCGATTTCTGAGGGAATCTTCATGGAATTTTGCTATTCCGTATTTTGGCCGAAAAGAACGCACCGTGACCCTATCTTTTCTTTTGATATTTTCAAAGCATTTTAGAAAAGCTATCTTCTCATATTTTATTTTACAATTTTATCATTTAGTTTAGTTTCTAATCACATAATGTTGATTTTTCCTGTATAATCCATACAAAATGTGTAGCTTGAGAAAATGCACGGTGACCTATCAATTTTATGATTTTTTTGAACATATATCAATAGATACTACGTTTTGGCAAAGTATGAACAAATTCTATCATTTTTAATTTAGACTCCCATACCACCTTAAATCAAAACTAAAACCTGATCAGTTAACAGCCAAATCATGGTCAAAACTTTTATGTGCACAAGTTTTTATCAGTTCACATCATCCAAGTCACGAATATGACTGTTTTTTTCTAGTCATTTCCTTTGTTGAATAGAACGTCTAAATTTTTAATATTGCCATATAACAGGAGGTTTGGCCAGCCATATACAACGTTCAACCCACCATTTTTTTAAAAAATGTACTGTATCAAATCAGGAAAATGACAAATGTTATCAAATAGTTTGTTTTAACTTATGCCTTTGTTTTTGTTGCAGTTTAGTATTTCTGTTGTTCTATTGTTTCCCTCTTATAGTTGATGTGTTTCCTTCAATTTAGTTTGTTACCTGGATATGTTTTCACTCATTCGATTGATGACTATTGAAAAGCTGTAAACTTCTGTTCCCTTTATTTGTCATGTTTACCTTCCTATTTTTTAGTTTCCTTGGAGTCCAACATCTTTGTCGGTACATTTTTTTTTTATCATAATGAACATATGCACTAACTTGAAATTGATTTGACCACAACTTCATGGTAAACTACATTACACCAAAACTTTAAATGCTATTTTTTTATATATATATATATTACAACAGTTTGTGGTATCACATAACTTTTTTGTAATAACCTTTGTTTGTATAGTAATATAGGGTTATTGCATGAACATTGGGGACAATATTCCCCAATATTCATGCAATAACCCTTTTATTGTATAGCAATATAATATTTGAAAGTAAAAATTGGTTTAAAATAAGATTTTGTCGTTGATGACGTCATTAGTTTTAAAGATTTATTGCACTAGTGCAATATTGGAATTTATTGCACGCTAACTTTTGGTTACTTTCTGTGGGAAATATTATATTTCTATGCAATAATAAAGATTATGTTATCATAAATTACAAAACATCCTACAGCATATGAGGTAATACAAATCAACAGTAAATACCAGAGGGAAACCAATTAACAATTGACCTGTTTCATTATATTTTAATAAAAAATTAAAATTATGAATATAGTTTAAGAAGGAATAATACATATACAGAAAGGTAAAGCTGCTATTATGCAGTAAAAATTTACCGGTAAACTAACATATATCTAAAGATATAAAACAATAACAACCAATGCAAGGTATCTGGTTACAAATCAGCAGTGCCATAGTCGCATAAAAATCCTGAACTTCAATTGTTTTGTTTTTTTAATTTTTCTAAATACAGAAAATGTGGCATCAATTGATCTAAATATAGAAAATGTGGCATCAATTGATCTAAATACAGAAAATGTGGCATCAATTGATCTAAATTAAAATACAGAAAATCCTGCATACAAACAATGCTATCATCATTTTTTAAAAATGCTAGTTTTACATTTTTATGATACCTTTTTGGTCCTAATTTTCGTATTGAAAAAAAACAATGCAAAATTTCTGAATTTACAGTATTCCTGGTGTTCTTATGAATTTCCAAGCTACAGTTATCAGTAAATTAGAAGTTTAAGTGTGCTACAAAATTTTTGTTAAATAGGCTTGTACATGTTGTATGTAAAACTTGTTATAATAGTGAATTTAAGCATCCACTAAAATACAATGTTTACTAATCTAAAAGAAATTGATACCTAGAAGAAAATTTCATGAATACACAGTATAATAAATTCCCATCCTAACAACCAATGTATATATGTAGTCTTTGTCCATAATTTAAAATGTGTTATCTGTCTGCATCTTTAACTTGTGAACCTGCTACATCCAAAACTTTGTCTCCAGCAGCTGAAAATAAAACAAACAGTTCATGACATTCTTTCGTATTATATCTTTGTTTATTATTCATTGAATTGGGTACATATTTTTAATTTTCAATTTGCTGTTTAAAACAAAATTTTGGAAATTATTTAAAATTAAGGAATATGTTTCCCTTGTGCAAAGCTTTGATTCCTTGTCTGTCTTTGGCTTTATTTTATTTCTTTCTGGAAAATAGCTCTTCAGCTGTTTAATAAGCTTTGGATTTTCAAACGTTTTGGCCTTGAGCATCACTGAAGAGACATTGAGTGTCAAACTGTTTATATAATGCAGACAAATTGGTACCATTTACGTTGATTCTAGGATTTCATGATTATTTTGTATAGATGAACTATGAATTTTAATGTTCAACAAAGGGAAAACTAATATAGACTTGTATACATTGACAAATCCATGGAATAAAGTATCCAATTTTGCAAAAAACATGAAAATTGGTATATCCACTAAAATGAGAAAAAAAAATTGGCAATGTTTTACCATTATAGGGGTCAAAGACAAGGTCAGTACAGAGCTTCTGAGTAACACAGTTTTGTCACTCTAAGGGCTACAGTACAAAAGTAATGCACCATACACAAATCATGCAAATCAGACAATGTTTTACTTTCATAGGTTTAAGGTCAAAGACAAGGTGATCCAACACTTAAGTATGACACATCACCATGCCATAATGCATCAGCATTTCAAGCTGGTTAATCTAAGTTGCATGGTATACAGATTCCTATAACTCCCAAATATTGTTTGCATAGGGTATAATACAAATTTCAAAATTATTTTCATGTAACTCAATCTATACTATACCAAGTTTCATTTTTCAAATGTTTTAATATAAATGTTAAAAAAATAAAAGACAATGCATCCCTTTCATTTGTTTTCTTATGGCTAGTTATCTAATTGGCAAGCATACCACATCTCCTTATCTTTACATCATTCCAGTCATACAGAACTAATAGTAACTTACCTAAGTCACCTGATACTTGTTCAAACTGTTTAAGACTAGCACTAGAATTATTCTGTAGATACATTTCCTCTTCAGGACTCAAACTTTCTCCCAGTTTCTTTAAAGCTGTTAATATCTCCACACACTGAGCTGTGGCCATTGCACTTTGTAATTTACCAATTTTTTCATCTCTTTTTATCTAAAATTAAAGTAGATAAATAAATATAAGTTTGATTAATAAATATGTTCTTATATATTTATTTCTATATAGCTTTCCTGTTTTAATTATAAAAAATAAAAGAACAGCATCCCAACGTCCCCTGCTGATGCACATATGCACATATTTAATTTGTTCCAGGACAATAACTACAATAATTTGGGTTTTTTTTATTTTTTCATACCTGTAAATATCCTTCAAGAAATGTAGGCATGAGATTGCTTATAATGCAGAATACCATGATATACATTCTATTTCATTAGGTTACTGATGCAAACATTTAGAAAGGAACGAGTTGAAACAAACGATTGAAAGCGCAAAGCAAGAAAATTTAAAACTCTCTCATATGAATTTAATATTTGGAATTGTTTCAGTTTTGTTCGAAACATGAAATTTCTCCATTGCATGTGTGAGTTATGTGTCAAATTTAAGTGGCGTTTGATATAAGTGCTGACCTCTTCAAGTATTAAAATTTCATTTGGAGAAAACAAATTAAAGTGTCAGAATTTTTCGACACTGATAAAAGTTCCCAATTTGTTTTAAAAAAAAATAAACACATAAATTTGCCATGACCTACCTCTAATAATCTTTGCCGCAGTTGTCCAGGTTGTTTTTTAGCAAACAGACGAATAACTTCTGGAGTTTTAAAAGCTTGACTTATAGCTGCCTGTATTGCCTACAATGAAACACAAAGTAATTCAATAATAATGAATATGTCAACTCATTCTTTTATTTTCATTTTTAAAAGTTTTTCTCTATAAATATAGTTTTACTTCGCCCAAGAGTTTTATTCCATTATCAATTTAAAAAAAACCAGGTATTATGAAAAAAAAGGAAGTTTTTATAGCATGTACTTTTCAAAAATATTATTAAATGTAGTATAGTAAGTTTTATCTAAATACAGATTGTGTAAAAATCACATACTCATGTCAATCAAAGAGCTGAAGAGCTCTGAGGGAAAAAAACGGCCTTTGTTTCAATTTTTAGGGGGGTATCTTTTGACAGTCTGCATACAAAGAATGAGTAAAAGAACAGCCAGAACATACAGAAAGGCGGACAATAATGAAACTAATTGTTGTTTATTGTTATTTCATTTCCTTAGTCAAGAATTCATCATAGAGACAATTTGGACCAATGAGATCTACACCTTCTAAATCAAAAGATTTGATTAAAGTTGGGAGTTAATTATATAAAATTCAATTGAATTTAACAACTACTACAATATATTATAGAATTTTAATTATGTACAACTGAACGGCAGGCTAAGACCATTCTCAATTTTTTGTGACCGTATTCTCAAGAAAGTGAGGACTGAAAAATCTATTCAGTTTTAATTTTCCATTGATAAAGTTCCCAGTTACAACTCTCATCACAGGGATACATGTACTTATAAGATAAAATATGATTGATATAAGCTGTGTGAAGTTTGTTTCCAGATCCCACATTTTGATATATCTGTAAAATTCATGAATAAATAGCTTTAAACCACAAAAAGCAATATTTAAAAAAAAAAATTTAAAAAAATGACCACTACAATAATTATGTTGGTACTCAAAATTATTTTTTAATTGATGACTACTTATCATATATTTACTTAATGTGACATTTTTAGTGTTCATATACATTAACTTTCATTTTAGTGGGTAATTACTCATCAATTGAGGTGCTCCTTAATTGGAGAAAGATTCTAAAAACATAACTTTACAGAAAAAATGAAAACTGTAGTTGCTCTCCCCAATCTCAATAGGTATAAACTACAAAAAGCAACATTTTTTTTTTTTATTATTTTTTTAACCATTTCAATAATTATGTTGGTACACATTTTTTTTATATAGAAGACTACTTATCATATACTAAATATCACATTTTAAATGTTCAGAAACATTTACTTTGATTTCAGTGTAAAATTACTCATCAATTGAGGTGCTCCTGAATTGGAGGAAGATTCTAAAAACAGAACTTTACAGAAACAATGAAAACTGCCGTTTCTCTCCCCAATCTCATGTATCCCCATTGACATTGTTTACCGCGAAAGTTGACCTACATATTATCTGAGTATAGCCTCAGATTAAAGCATTGCATGTTGGTGTGTGAATCATCTACACTACAGCAAACATCATTAGGTTTATATTTAACAAATACGGATTTTAAAATAGTATACAAATACTGTGAATGATTTTTATAATGAATAAAGGATATCCCTGTGTAGTGTGGCATTCCAACAATGACGTCACTAGGTTAGATATATTTAGAATATTTCGTAATACTGATTTTTCCGGACTGTAAAAGAAACGTATATAGTGTAAGGGAAAACTCAATATACGATAATTTCATGAGAAACAGAAGGGAAATGTGTAAAAAATGTATTTAAAGTCAATCTGTTCTCCTTGTCATCAATTTCAGTATGACATTTTGAGGAGGTTTCCAAACTATCAAAAAAAAATGATTGACGTGAGGGAATGATACTCTGGCCAACCCCATTAGGGAATTGACGGCTTGAAGCCGTCTTACCCCAAAAATATTCACTTTTAAATTAGAAGAAAAAACTTTTTTTTTATGAGTAATAAAAAGATAGCTCTTTCAAAAAGCTTTGATAAAGTAAATAGGGAAATGAGGTCATCAAACTTCTTTTCTTGCAACATAGAGAAAAAGATGAATTTACTGGATTTTACCTGAGTTATCTCCACTTCTACATAATAAATAGTTTTCAAAATCTAAAACAAGCAAACAGTTTTTTGTATTGGTACTTGTTATCATCAAATAAAATCACATAAATTTATTCATTTTAGAAATGAGAATAACACAAAGAAACCAGGTGCTCTGCAGGGCGCAGCTTTATACGACCCCAGTGGTTGAACCCTGAACAGTTAGGGCAATTTTGGTCACAATATTCAAGCTTGATTCTGTCTGAATTTGGATAGGTTTTTGTCACAAAATTAATGTGATCAAAGATCTAACAAATCTATTGCACAATACTGTGCAATTGAAGATTTCTTCTTGAAACTTTTCATTAAATTCGAAATTTGAAAAAATTTAAAAAAGGAAGCCCTTCATTTACCATAGATTAGAAATCTGCCATAGATTTGGAACCCACTATAGATTTGAGTCCTACATATTTAAAAGAAGCATAGCTGCTGCCGGACTGTTTAAGAGCTTTGAAGCAAGGGATTAACTTTATATACACAATTTGAAGCCTGGTATCTATGGTAGGTTAAATGCACAACAACGTCACTTCCAGTAAAACTACAACATCCATTCATGTTTAACTGAAACCTAATTTTTTGGTGTTTTGGTCTCTACAGGTTTTTTGTGACATTATTTGATTTTTTAACCGTGAACCAGTCTTCCGTTTTGATTGTCAATTAGCATAAGTAATATTTTTGTGCTGTTGATCCATTAACAATTCCCATTGGACAACAAATGGATTGCATTCATTATTTATAGCCTACATCTATTGAAATTTGACAAAGAGTGTTTACATCAAACCCAATTTAATTGCAATTAAATTCAACAAAATGCAAAATTTAGAATTCATAGTATTGAAGGATTTCAATAATGCATGGATTGTGATGTATTTTGCTTAGGTAATTTCCTGTCAAGGAATTAATAATTCAATATACAAGAATAAACTTATTTATGAAAGTGTCACAAATTGATTTTCATAAAACATCCTAGCCAGACGCTATTCATTGTACCTACCATTTTGCTAATAACATTGTTTTTATCTCATATCAGTAAAATTCTGAACACAATAGAAATTTATAAGAATAAAAAGGAAAAAATCTAAATATATATCTTGGTTATGGTTTAAATAAATCTAGACATATAAAGTAAAATCACAAAAATACTGAACTCCGAGGAAAATTCAAAACGGAAAGTCCCAAATGAAATGGCAATATCAAAAGCTTTAACACATCAGTCGAATGGATAATAACTGTCATGTTCCTGACTTAGAACAGGCATTTGCTTATGTAGAAAATGGGGGACTGAACCAGGTTTTAAAGCTAGCTAAACCTCTCACTTGTATGACAGTCGCATCAAGTTCCCTTATAATGACAACGATGCGAAAACAAAACAAACAGACAAAATAGGTAAACATGTCAAAAATAGGGGTACAGCAGTCAACATTGTGTTATAATCTTTATCACTATAATAAACAAACAATTATGTAACACAGAAGCTCAAAAAGGCATGTATCAAATGTAACATCCTCAATTATTGCTTTATATTATACGATTTAATTTATTTATGTTAAATCCATCCATTAAGGATTGAAATATTTTAAGTACTGGGACCGAATCCTTACCCTGGCAGGCATATGGTTAGGTTAACATTAACTCTGACGTAGAATCGCGTTTGATATACATCAGTTGATAAGCATGTAAACGTCACATAGGTTAAACTATAATAATTTTGTCGTTCAAAGTATAAATAGTCTTAAGTCAATAGTTATTTGAGGCATAACCTCTGCAGAATCTAAATTATAAGTTTCTCTTGTCAGTCTTGTTGCATTGTGAATTTCGTCTTTAAAAAAAGGTATCAAAGAAACACAAAAAGGCATATAGGCACAGCATTCGTAAATATAGAACAATAACTGAACACAATGGCGGGATGTATAAGTACAGAGTCGTGTCTTTGTATCAAAGAAACCCAAAAAGTCATAAAGACAGGCACATTATCAAAATTCAAAAATAAGAATATGCAGGGATGCATAGTTACAGAATCACGTCACGTAATTAAAAATGTCTACTGTTGAAAATAGTTGCGGTTAAGAACAGTTATATATTCTAAATAAGTTGTATATTATGAAAATTTGCAAACAAAATAGTGTTGGGTATTGAAACAGTTCATGATTTGTATAAATTTTTCATCCATATTAAGGTTGTTGATGTCAATATATTAAGAGCATTTTGAAAAAGAAAATATGACTAATGGTACCCAAAAAAATGCATTCAAGAAAGAAGTGTTTTCTTCTCAACCAAGGTTACTGTGCGAACTGTTGTGTGTATATTTTTTTTCTACATTTGCTAGGGGGAGGTTGATATCTCAAACAACATGTTTAACCCCGCCGCATTTCTTGCGCCTGTCCCAATAGTTTTCAAAGGTATCAGGATGATTATTTAGTACGCCAGACGCGCGTTTCGTCTACATAAGACTCATCAGTGATGCTCATATCAAATATTTATAAAGCCAAGCAAGTACAAAGTTGAAGAGCCTAGAGGATCCAAAATTCCAAAAATTTGTGCCAAAATCGGCTACGGTAATCTATGCCTGGGATACGAAAATTCTTAGTTTTTTTGAAAAATTCAAAGTTTTGTAAACAGGAAATTTATAAAAAAAAAATGACCACATTATTGATATTCATGTCAACACTGAAGTGTTGACTACTAGGCTGTTGATACCGCTCGGGGACGAAACGTCCACCAGCAGTTGCATCGACCCAGTCAGGCGCCTCTGGCCTTTGTTAGTCTAGTATGGTTTTAATTTTAGCTCTTGTGTATAATTCAAAGTTTAGCATGACGTCCATTATCACTGAACTGGTATACATATTTGTTTATGGGCTAGATGAAGGACTTCTCCAGGTGCGGGAGTGTCTCGCTGCATTGAAGACCAATTGGTGCCCTTCATTTGTTGTCTGCTCTATGGTCGGGTTGTTGTCTCTTTGACACATTCCCCATTTCTATTTTCAATTTTATTGCAAAAACACAGTCTTTCTAATACAAGGCCTATAAAAAATCCTCTCAGAAAATAGGTTCATTAAACGGCGAAACATCGACTTCATTATTAAATGCAGATTCATCGAGCTCAAAGCCGCTATCACCATTATAATGGTATTATTGTTATTTTATACTTTTTTATAATTTGGATAACTGTTTTACATGATTAATTCAAATATGAGATTTGAGTCAAATTGGTGAACATATATTTGACAGCTAGTGTCCCTTTAAAGCTTCCAATGCAACATATGAATTATTTTCCGTTTAGAGTAAATAATTGTAGTGTACTCTTCAATTTTTAACTAACGAAGTGTACAATCGCAGAAGCAATTTCACTTTGCACCCCAAAATATTCAAAAGTAAATTTATCATGAGTACTGCTGTTTGTCCAATTAGTTTTAGGAAAACCAGTGAATAGAATTAGATTAACTTTGAGTCTTAAAAATTGTCCAATATATATTATGACATATTAAATAAGTCTCACTTGAAAACAACGTTGAAACCTATGATTGAGTTGGATAAAAAAAAATGAATATCAAAGTGTCATGTGTACTATTGTGTGTCTGTCTTTTTCATTTAAGCCTAGCGTTGTCCGTTTATTTTCGATTTATAGGTTTGACTGTCCCTTTGGTTTCTTTTGTCCCTCTTTTGGAATATAAATTAATACACACCATAGTAAAATTATTTATTTCTAATTTTCCTGACAAAAACTTTATATCAGTGATATTTCATTCCACTTGTTGAAATGGGAATTTCGATTCTTTACATCTCTTTCGTTAACTATGGTAACACTTTAAAATGAAATCATATTAAGGGTCAATTTGGAATGTCACTCAGATGTGTGAATATGTTCTTAATCAGTTTGAAAATACTTGGTCCTAATTCAAACTACGTTTACGCCTCTGGTTTTTACCGTGCAAATAACAGGACTAAGCTTTGTTTCGATCCTTGGTAGTAATGCATATCAATTCCAATGTTCCTTAAACGTAGTTAAATAATTTCAAGTATAAACGGTAAAACTGTAAAATCATCGCATTTCTGATTGGTGATAAATAATTTATTCATCTAAGTATCACTTAACACAGAAAAATTTTTTTGCTTTTTTTTTTCTCAATCGATTTATGAATTTCGAACAGCGTTATACTAATGTTGTCTTTATTTATGGAAGAATAGTTACCTCTTTATATAATTAAGTGCAAACGTCATAATGTGAATGTTTGCTACTCTGTTTCAATAAATCAGGCTTTTTGAAAGACCGAAATATAAGCCATAAAAAATATGGTGGGGAATGATTCTGCTTGCGTTAGTACCTTTTTTCTTTCAAAACCTATTAAAAAAACGAAGATTTTATACGATTCTTAAATATGGCTTTTTAAACTATATGTAATTAAATTGTGAAAAGAATAGTAAGGGGATAGCTGGAACATTTTAGTGTCACTAAATGGATTAACCAAAGTATTCATAATGTCTGTCAAAAATTCAAAAACTAGAGGATCAAACATCCTTCATTTTTTTTGTTTTCATTTTCACTACTTCCGGTAGAAAATGCAATTTCACAATTGATTTTCCTCCATCAATTAAGACAGGTTTTATTTAATTGACCTTATTTGTCAGCAGAATTACATATTGGTCCTTGGTCCATATCGGTTCGTGGTCAGTAATGCAAGACTTGAGAGCAAGTCATGTCTGATGGTGCAAAATGCCTTGCAATCAACTTATAATTAAGAATTGCACGGTTTCTAAATTTATTTAAGTTCCCCTGAAGTTCCATGTTAATTAATTCTGAAAAAAACTTATTTTTTAGTCCTGTTATGGGTCACATGAAATATAAAATGTAACCCTGTACAAATGGTCGTTAATGGCAATCTGAACAATAACTGAAAACACTCATTTTACTTCTCCATTTCAATAAGAAGACCGTCTAAAATTGTTTACAATACTGTGGATTCATTTATTTTCGTGGGTACCAATTTTCGTGGATTGCAGAAAACTTGCCTTTTCGTGGAGATATAATTTCGTGGTTTTGCCAAAGTGTGCATACAACCTGGTAGAAAATTTATTATTCGTCGAACATTTAGATTCTTGGTTCACCTGTATCCACGAAAACCACGAAAATTGGTATCCAACGAATAATAATGAATCCACAGTAGCTTTACATTTATCATTCCACCCAGTGAAGCCTTTCAAAAGGACCTAGTAATCATATATTTAGTACTATTCGATTTTAATTTTCTAAAATATGACGAGTTACTGTAATCAAAATACATATAAGTGCATTCCTCTTTGTCAATCACATATCAAAGGTAACAATATTTTAAAAATATCTCATCAAAGTAATATAAAACCTATTATTATACTTCATGTAAAAATGCCAGATTTTGATTGGCTTAAACGAGTGTGTCATTTTACTCTATCACATAGCTGAGCGGGTGACAATTTTTTTGAATGTTACCCTCTCGTGCAGAGCCTCAACTGGTTTCTTCAATTGGTTACCAGATTGTAAAACTGTCACATGTACGCTTGAAAGTAACGAAGATAAGCAAAGACATGTAAGATCCTAAATGACACCGATTTTAATCAAAAACAACAGGCGACATGTTTGCTGAAGTTTCAGAGGATGATATAACCGATTTACTTGAATTAAAAGACTCAAAGTCAACAAAAAGATGCATTACACATAGTCTTAAGAGTTTCCGTGGTTTCCTAGGAGAAGACAATGAATTTGAAACGTTTGATAAACCAAAATTGAATGAAAAACTGAGACTGTTTTTTGCTTCGTTACGAAAAACTGACGGGAATCACTTAAAAAAGTCTACCCTCACTAATTATAGGTATGGCTTAACAAAATATTTGAAAGAACATTGTTCCATAGACATTACAAAGGATGCTCAATTCGCAGGTTCAAAGGATGTCTTCAAGGCTGTCGTTGTAAACTTAAAGAAAAAAGGGTATGCCTCTACTGAACTCTAAAGAGGACTTACAAAAGCTTTATAACACTAATAGTATTGCAATCAATACGACAACACCTTATGGATTACAAAAGAAGGTATGGTTTGACATAATGTTCTATTTGTGCAGGAGAGGCCAAGAAAACTTGAGATCCATGACAAAAAACACATTTGCTATTAAAACAGATTCAAGTGGAAGAGAGTATGTGCATCAACAAATAGATGAATACGATAAAAATCATCGTGATGAAGCTTCCCCTGATGATACCGTCGGTGAAGCAAGGATGTACGCAAGAGAAGGTGATCCTCTGTGTCCAGTATTATCATTTAAATTGTATCTGGAAAAACTTCACCCAGCTCTCAATGATTTTTGGCAGCGCACAAAGGATTCCTTTGATATAACTGACACAATATGGTATTGTAAAGCTCCCATGGGGAAAAACAGTTTATCAGTAATGATGCCAGAAATTTCTGAAAAGGCTAAACTTTCTAGAAGGTACACGAACCACTCTATACGCGCAACTTCCATTACTGCAATGGATGAATCCGGCATAGAAGCTAGGCACATAATGCGAGCCAGTGGACATCGAAGTGAAGCCTCTATCCGTAGCTATTCTAAGAGACTAAGCGAATACAAGCAACGTGAGATGTCTGACAGTTTAAATAGTATTCTTCAAACTAATCAAAGTGACAATATTAATCATGAACTTCAGTCTGAAAATGCTAAAGGTGATCACAATATAACTGTAATTACACCTGAAGCACAGCCATTACTTGGGCTCAGTGCAGCTGAAATTGAAGCGTTATTTTCATATGAAACCACATTGGAAGAGATCCCTGTCACGCCTATGGATATTACGGTTGCGCCGCAAAATGTTTGTGTATCTGATAACCAAAACAAAGAAAACTCACCACATCTAGCTGTTTCTTCAAATGTTCAACTGTCGATGAACAATGTTCAGCCATGGTGGAACACACACACAATGAATTTATGTCCTAATATTACTAACAGTGTGGTCAATTTCAACATTTACAAATGATTTTCCAAATTTAATTGTTTCACCAACAAAACAGTCATTTTCAGTAACTGTTAAATTTGATCCGACAGACAGTTAAATTTATTTATTGTTGAATTGTTTCATGTATAGTTATATACAAAATGTTTATAACATTTGTTTTTTTCTCTTGTTAAAGAATTGATGAAAATATTTCTGTTTTCTTGTTTTATTTTCTCCATTATGTGACATAAAAAAATGGGGTAGATGCGCACATGAGACAATATCTTTATTTCTATTATCTTATACACAAATGCCAATACAACATGATTTAAAGTTGCAATATTTTTTCAGATAAAAATAACAGAACATTCAGTATAATAAATTAAATAACACATAGCTGAGAGGGTGATAGACAGATTGTAACCCCTTGAAAAACATTGTCAACCTCGGCTTCGCCTCAGTTGACAATGTTTTCTCGGGGTTACAATCTGCTCTATCACCCTCTCAGCTATGTGTTATTTATATAATGTATTATCAAAGCTAATATTAATGATAAAATATCTAATGGATACAAAACAATCGTTGAATATCTGGTAAACAGCAAACGAATAATCATATACACTGTGCGAGTCAGTAAATGCTAGTAGTTCTTAGTTTATTTATGTATCATTTTGCTTAGTGTCTTCCGCTATGTTTCTGAGTTTAGTATGACATCCATTTTTGTAAAACCGTCTCCAGATGCCTAGATCGACAATAAATGTATACTCATAAGTCATTCATGTCCAAACATGACATAAACAAAAGCTTATACAACGGTTTCTGAGTTGATCAAACCTAAAAGGACCTACAATATTGTATATAGATCTGGACTACATTGGTAGCCGGCTGTTATTGACAAGGTTGACAAACTGAATATTTTACGGCAGTAAACAATCTAGGTCTAGACAAAAAAAAACCAAAGCCTTGTATTAATGAGATATAATCCTTCATCTTAAATGAATTTCAAAATCAAATGTTTTAACAGCACATTTTAATCCAAAAAATGATATTTCGAAAAGAATAAGAAGTGACCAGCCTGGTAAAAGCTGACGCAAATATAAATATATGTTAGACTGTAGGTTCGAATTTTGCATATGCTAATGTAAAGGAACACGAGCTACATTATATGAAAAAAATATATATTATGATTTTGTTTGGTTAATTACTATAAGAGCAATGATGAAATAATAATTAGGTTTTGGCACCTAATTTGGTTCATTTTTGTCAAAATATGCAAAAAAACATTGCTGATGAAATATTCATTTGCAAGTGAAAAATTCTACCTCATTGATCCATTTTCGTGTGACCTTTAATTTAACCCAAAAATATGATCTTGTGCTCATTAAATTAGATTACGTTATATATCAGTATATATTCATAGTGTCAGAACTATGACTAGTCTTCCGAATGTGACAATTTTGATTATTCTTAAATGAACAAGAAAATGTATTAATGGTTTGAGCAATGCCACAATTGAAGCAGTTACAATTCATGTGCGACACGATATCCTGACTATATAGGAGTTGTACTTTTCTTCCATATGTCCAAGAAGAATAAAGGACTGATATGTGTAAAAGTATTCTTGGTAGTCAAAGTAAATATATGTATAAAAACATCAATAATACAATCTTTTTGGAGCAAATCTTTACTCGATCATTTTGTATTCTTAGTTGCCGCGACCAATCATAAAAAATGAGCGAGTGGAGATTTAACTCTAATTAGATTGCCAACTACATTGTTGACTTGCTTTATACTGAATACTGGATAAAAGTATATAGCATGAAAGAAAACAAAAACACAGTGGACAATTATTATACGTATAAAGTATTTGTTTCAACAACATTAACGGTACAAATTTCACTGCACCAGATGCGTTTTTCGACCATCGTTCTCTTTTAACCTCACACCGTCCAATGAATATAAAACATAAATCTTTTCTTTATACAACATGAATATGCATTCAGAAGTTTAAAGACATATATCATAAAACAGACCTCTGTTTGGAAAAAAAAACACCAAAGCAAGGTTTATAGTAATTGGCGATACATTGTAACCTTATCTGTATTTGGAACCCCTTTTTGGGAAATTTGGGTTATCAATGCTCTTCAACTTTATACTTGTTAATTTGGCTTTCTAAATATTTTGATCTGAGCGTCACTCATGAGTCTAATAAAGATTAAATGCGCGTCTGATGTATACAATTATAATCCTGGAACCTCCGATAACTATTCAACTTATTTTAGTTTTTATGACAGATTTTGAAACAGATAATAAGAAGTTACTAATTATTTAAATAATGATCTTCGTGTTTTTAAATCTTTAATCGTATGAATCTGATTTTACACAGGAAAATTATCAAAAGTATCAATGAACAAAATCAACTAATTCAAGACATTACAAAAACTTTAAAGTCTGACATATTCTTGTGAATAAACTCATCATAGATACCAGGACTAAATTTTGTAAAAACCGCTCGAATCCAAAAAAAGTTAAAAAGGCCAAATAAAGTACGAAGTTGAAGAGCATTGAGGACCAAAATTCCTAAAAGTTTTTGCCAAATCGAAATAAGGTAATCTATGCCTGAAGTAGAAAAGCCTTAGTATTTCAAAAATTCTAAATTTTGTAAACAGTTAATTTATAAATATAACCATATCAATAAAAGTTCATGTCAGCACAAAAAGTGATCGACTTTCCATTACTAATTAAAAAGTCTTATAACTAGCTTATTCCGTAAATTTTCCTTCAGTCCATTATACTCAAAACAGATTGAACTGTAGAGCGCTTAATCCCTATTTTACATATGTCCTTTACAACAGACTCTAATAGTTTGCGCTGAAAAAAAAACGGTGTATCACAGCCTTTTGGTTTTGGTAATGTAGTTTAGGATGAAATTCAGTAGATGACAGTATGAGGATACCAAGGGTGAAATTATCACCATTATATCAAATAAAGGCGACAGTAGTATACAGCTGTTCGAAAGTCAACTGAGAGAAAACAAATCCGGGTTACAAACTAAAATTGAGGGACATACATATCAACTATAAGAGGAAAACAACGACACAGCAGAAACATTTAGTGCAACAAAAAGCCAGATGACACGAAACACACAGACACAAACTATAAGATAACAACTGTCATTTTCCTGACATTGTACAGGACATTTAAAAAGATGGTGAGTTGAAACCTGGTTGTGTGGCTTGCAAAACATCGCGCTTTTATAATAATGTTAAATATAACACTGATATGACAACATTACATGACAGGACTACAGTACAAATAAAAGGAAGAATATACATGACATAGACATTACACAAAAACATTTTTAGGGAAAATACGGACGTTTTAAAATGTCTGAGAGACTCCAAAGTTAAGTGCAGAATTATATTTAATCTGAAGTCGCTAAATAGTTTGAGGGATATAAATGTTGACACAATGTCGCACAGATCTATGTCTGACCGTAGTCCCCACCCCCTAAAAAAACAAGTCATATTTGTTTATAAAAATTTAAAGAAACGTGGTACGTTTTTAGGAGTAAAGTGAGTTTCATATTTCCGATATTTACCGATTGAAATGAATCGTATATACAATGTTACCGTAAAAATGATCACATAGTCTAATAGAATGCATTTGTATGGTTGGATCTTATATTCGACTCGTTATCTCGAAGTCAGCTGGACCAGAGAATTATTTCGAGATACACGTAGTTCTAATCAAACGAAAACCGGAAGTTTTTAATATATATGCACCCGAAATATGAGTGATTTCATTTTCCCAAATAAGTAGAAAATATTCATAATAGTTTTTAACGTTATATACCCAACTTTGCTGTACCAATTCCATTCAGATGTGAATGCTTATGTTTGAAATCGTCTCCCCTATCAATTGGTATTTATTTCTGAAGATGAAACACTATGTTTTGTTTACTTTTTCCATTACTTAGAAACAATATTCATTGTTTAATAAATAATGAAAAGGATAAGATATGCGAGTCATGCGCACTGAACTATGGTACTGGTATTTGATTGGAAGAAATTATCATTTAACGATACATTTCACATATATTCAATACTTGTTTTTTTATATTATTTTGCTCTTACATACCAGGCTGTTATTGTTCTAAAGCTATATGTTCCAAGGTGGCATTTGGACAATGCAAGCATCGATATGGTTGATTTATCAAATATTAAACTTAAAAATTGTTTTCAATGCATGCGAAATACGAGAGCAAACTTACGAGGTTGTGCAAAATACCAAGTTTTCATCTCTACCATCAAACAAAATTGTTTTGAAGAACTTTTCTCATTGTGCATTAACTTGTCTCTCGAACGGAAATTGTTGTGCAGCTAGTTTTCTTGAGTCTGTTAGAGAATGTTACCTCGTGGATAATGATAATTGTTATGATCCGACAGAGACAGAAAATGGATGGGTAGTACTTCGAATAAAACTGTGTGAGTAAAGATAATAGGATAATTTAAGTAGACATAATTCAATTATTATATATCTATTCTATTTCTGATTTAAGATAATCAAAATTTACTATTTTCCTGTTTAATGCAGTGTTTGACATATATTAAATAAAATGGTTTTCTTTAGATCAGACCACCAATTCAAACTCCTTATACATTCCAGCATTTTTATCATTTTCTCATATCTCTAAATATTTTGCATTATGTTAAATAGGAAAATAAACGCATCATAGATACCAGGACTAAATTTAGTATATACGCCAGTCTTCAAAAGACTCATCAGTAACGCACGAATCCAAAAAAGTTAAAAAGGCTAAATGAATAAAGAGAATAGGATAATTTAAGTAAACATAATTCAATTATTATTTATCTATTCTATTTCTGATTTAAGATAATCAAAATTTACTATTTTCCTGTTTAATGCAGTGTTTGACATATATTAAATAAAGTGGTTTTCTTTAGATCAGACCACCAATTCAAACTCCTTATACATTCCAGCATTTTTATCATTTTTATCATTTTCTCATATCTCTAAATATTTTGCATTATGTTAAATAGGAAAATAAACTCATCATAGATACCAGGACTAAATTTAGTATATACGCCAGTCTTCAAAAGACTCATCAGTGACGCACGAATCCAAAAAAGTTTAAAAGGCTAAATGAAGTACGAAGTTGAAGAGCATTGAGGACCAAAATTCCTAAAAGTTGTGCAAAATACAACTACGGTAATCTATGCCTGAAGTAGAAAAGCCTTAGTTTTTTTTCAAAAAATCATGTATATTCTGATCAAATGAAATTAAGTATGGAAATAGGAAACATGACAAAGAGATAACAACTAGATCAAAAAGCAAAAATTCTGATTCAACTTTCTAGCATAGAATTAAATTGGATCGGGTGGTTTGTCATCTAAATGAAGAGTACTGAAAAGCTATATAATAAAATGACATTTGATTTAAACTTGCACCGTAGCATTGATTATTCTCACAATCTTTATATCGAACCGTAAAATGACAGTTTAACCTTAAGATGTATAAAGGAAGACAGAACACCGGCTTTTCAGATCATTTAAAAATATATTATACCAAAAGTCTATAAAAATTCCTCTCCTCAGTAAACGTTTAATCATTCAAGGATATGTAAAGCCCGGGGGTTGGGAAGGGGGTATAAAACAGCATGGTATTAGCAGATTCAACAAATTGAAATCATATTTTGTCTATAGTACATTATTAAGGTATTTTCCAGTGGCATCAATATGTCTTTGAATGTTTATCAAAGTGCAGTTAACTATCTACTTCAGTATACTGAACACTACTTATTCCTGGGAAACAAAGCAATAGTGATGACAACGTTAAATACGTTAATTATCTTATTCAAATAGACACATAATACGTTAAAAAGTTTTAAAACATTGATAAAAAAAAACCTTTATAGAAAAATGGTTTCCGGATAATAACCTTAATGTCCATTGCTTGATTGGAAGACACTTTAAACAAATGGAAATTATGATAGAAGTGAAGTAGTCTACATCTATTGGAATAAATAGGTCAATGGTAACAGTTACTGATACAAAAACATTAAAAAAAAACGAATCAAAAAATAAAGTGGTAGCTTTAGTTTCCATTGATTCATTGGAATGATAGTTATACAGATATATACTGACGGACTTTAAAAACACAACACTAGATTATTCTTTTTTAATATTCTTTTAGACTATTTGGGACATAAATATAAATTATTTATTTCCAACTATATGTCCCCATTCAAATGCATTGATCGTCCAATAAAAGGGGGGTTCCAACCCCACCCCCGAACCCTTCCCATGGATCCGCCACTGAAAGACGTCTTAAACAGTCAGAGAAAAGCATGACATTGTGCAATGCCAAGATACAGGTATCGACATATTGTAGTTCCAAGAATGTGTTTATGTGTTTAACATCAATATTTAATTTGCTTTTAATTTACTGATTACAAAATCAATTTTTATACCAGTAAAAATAATATTCTATTATCTAATGCAGTTTTAAATTGGTAACCTTTTATAATATGTTTATTCAAAGGATCGATAAGTATACCAGGATTGCATTCATAAATAAACATCTTTATAATTGGTTGCTTCCCAATGCGTATTTTTTTTTTATTGTGTTAATATTTATTAATGTCATTATTTGCGTTATAATTTTGATTTCAGTGACGAAAAGAATCTTTACAGTACATAAAACCTGGATTGATGCTCAGGTGAGATGTAAGCTTAAGAAGATATTACCTCCAATATTGTTAAACACCAAGAAAATCCTTGAATTAATCATAAATTACTGTGAAATATGATTGTCAAAATGGAAATAGTGTGCAACAAAATGTACATTGGTTATGTTTGAATTAAACTAGAAATGTAGAATGTAGCATAGAGACAATCACCCAACCAAAGAGGAGAAATCAGTCGAAGTCCACCATTTGTACTCGACTGTACTGATTTTTACCATTGAAAATAGTCTGAACTATTACTCGACCAGTCTGAACCCGGTTGAACACATTCTCGACCAATTGTTTTTAGTCTTAACCATACTCGACCAAATAACCTACTTTTTTTAAATTTAACTGCTAAAATAAATTATTTATAACTGCCATGACGAAAAACACAGGAAGAATCGATCGAATGGAACTGTTACAGTAGCATGGGTTCGAATCCCGGCGAGGGAAGAACAAAAAATTTGCGAAAGCAAATTTACAGATCTAACATTGTTGGGTTGATGTTTAGACGAGTTGTATATATATATATATATATATATAGGCGTAAAAAATAATGTTCACATGTGCAGATATATATATATATTCATTAAATAAAATAATAAAATAAGTAAAAAGTTAACAGTTCCATTCTATCGATTTTATCCTTCCATTGGGACTCTTCAGTAAACTGATGTAGTGTCGCTATAGGCGACGTCGTTTAGGAGGTTTTTATGACGTTCCGCCATTGTTTGTAATTAAAAGTTCTCTGGATTTAATTTCGATCGGAACGTTGTTATGAAATAACGTTCCATCTCTTTTCTATATGCTTCACCCCCTCTACATTTAAAAATAGGCATTATTTGAAAATGCTTTTTACCACAAGTATCAAGATGAGCACTAATTGGCGAATTTCTGTATTGTGGGTGTTTTATTTGTTCTTTGTGAACTCGCAACCGTTCACAGAGGCTATTCCCGGTCAGTCCAATATAATTTTCGTTACAACCAGGACATGTGACACAGTAAATAAGATTTGTTGTCTTACAAGTCATATTGGCGTTCACATGAAATTTTTTGCCATCTTTAAATTATTTCATTTTACCCGTTTCTAAGTATATATTGGCTAGAGGTATAGGGGGAGGGTTTAGACCTCACAAACATGTTTAGCTCCGCCGCATTTTTGCG
Organism: Mytilus galloprovincialis; assembly: GCF_965363235.1. Classification (NCBI taxonomy): domain Eukaryota; kingdom Metazoa; phylum Mollusca; class Bivalvia; order Mytilida; family Mytilidae; genus Mytilus; species Mytilus galloprovincialis. The sequence continues at coordinate 28,873,490 of NC_134839.1, read as the reverse complement.
CCTGTCCCTCTGGCCTTTGTTAGTCTTGTCTTATTTTTATTTTAGTTTCTTGTGTACAATTTGAAAATTAGTATGGCGTTCATTATCACTGAACTAGTATATATTTGTTTAGGGACGCCTCTGGGTGCGGGAATTTCTCGCTACATTGAAGACCTGTTGGTGACCTTCTGCTGTTGTTCTATGGTCGGGTTGTTGTCTCTTTGGCACATTCCCCATTTCCATTCTCAATTTTATATATATATATATATATATATATATATGAAAACAGATTTTTAAATTCTTAAATGAGTCTCAGATTTATCAAATTGAGATAGTTAAATTAAATTATCTTATATAATAATTTAATTGAATGGTTCAGACTAGGTCGAGTATGGTTCAGACGCAAATTCAATGGTTTATTATTGGTCAAATAAAAGTCGAGTACAAGTTCAGACTGTTAAGTATGATTCAGACTACAGTCGAGTATTATCAAGTAAATTTCAGATCAATTCAGACTGGTTGAGTAAAAAACGATATGATTTGCAACGAGACAACTTTCTACCATAGCCCAAGATTCAGATACTTGTTCACTGTACCACTCTTACAATCAGCGATGAATTACGTTGCTCTTGTCTTCTTTCAATCAGAGACTCAATGTACTCAATCACTGGTCAGTTGATTATCATTATTCGTAAACTGTAAAATATCGAGTAAAGTAATATATTCTGATTAACTTTGGGATTGTATATTCTATGTATCAATTTATTTGACAGGACTTGTGTGATATATGGGGTGGAAGACTGGCAACGGTTTCAAGCACTTCGGAGAATGAGTACATGCTGAATATGACCGATCGTAAGTATAAAATCACAAACACAAATTAATTAATAAATGCTGATCAATGAATTACTGTATGATAAATTGAATATTTCTCTGAAGAATAATAGCTTACTATATTATTCATCTGGAATTGCTTCAATATGAAATTGATTCTTTATCCAGATTTGTCGGCTCTTCCACTTTAATACTATAGTAATATAATCTTTATTGCAAAATTACACCTATAATGCGGGGTTCACACATTGCCGATTATTACTCCCGTTTGAGATCAGACAGCGATACGACACGAAAAGTGAAAAAGTCGGATTAGTATCCTCAATTATCTGGAATGTCCTATTATTGTCTGAACGCAGTCGTTTTAGTTCGTAACAGATTCCTACTGGTCGGGAAGGGTCCGAATAGTTCGGCAAAGCACCCCGACAGTTAGGTGCGTCCCGTAACATTCGGGGAAACTCAGCCGATTTTGTCTAGTCGTATTACAATCGTGCCTATGTCGTGACAGATTCTGCTGTATCTGATCGAATTCCTAACAATGTTCTGTGTATTCGGGACGGTGTCCTGTGGAACGGGAATGATCTGGAGAAATTTGTTCGAACGGATAACTTCCGTCAGCGTCGGTTCACTGTCTTGTCACTATCTGATCTCTGTCGGATTACATTCGGTAGAATCGGGACGCAGTCATGACAGACTCGGTCGAATTTTACCTGGCGAAAGATAAAAATCGGATTAGAAGCGGATTTAGAACGGGATTATCGGGATAAATTCGCTTGGAAACGGTTGAATATCGACGCTTCCTGAACAATATCTGATTGTTGTCGTGATTAAATTTTTAAAGTTTGAATTTACATCCACGATTCATAAGATCTTGATCAGACTTTTGATAAATTTTAATCGGGAATGGTCCTGTCAAGGACGGCAGTAAAAATCGTGAATGTGTGACCCCAGCTTTGGGGTCAAGCAATACAAACAAACAATTATACGTTTTAAATACAATGCAATATAATGAAATACAATACAATATAATAGAACATATTTTAAAAGTTCAATTATAAATTTATGTAGAAACCACAATCATAACCTTGTCTGACATGGGTCTGACCCTCTTAGTTCTAAAGACTGCTTAAAAAAAGACTCCAATATGAAAAACAAGTTCAGAGATGGGGTTTAGAATGTGTTTTAGTTTATTAAATGCATCAAGATGTTGAAATAATGGTACATAGTAATGAAGTCAGCCTCATTATAATAAAGAAACAAATCGGCAAGTAAAGAGGCACAGTTTGTTCCCATTGATAATTGATTGAATTTTTACTGTCTCTTCGTCTTTGATTCTTTAAGTCATAATTTGTTTGACTTTCTTTAATTATTGTTTTACTTGCATTCTATGTATCTGATTCCCTTTTAGGTTAAGGCAGAACGGCTCTATTGTGTTTTACACTAATACTGTTAAGTCATAACGACAATATTGTGTTCTACATGTATTAGATTTTAGCGAGAGAAATTTATGTATTACTGAAAAATTATTACACCAGGGTTTTCGATATCACAAACTGGTAAAAACATTTACTAAATTTTATCACCGGTATAAGGAAATAATTCGTAAATATAACTCAACATGCAGACATCTTATACGTTTAGGTATTTCACATCCAAAATTTTATGGAAATATTCTTTATAAAGCACAAAAATGTCAGTATTCTCCTCAGAAACTAACAAAACCTTTAAATAGACTTATTAAAAGGGGATATAGTTACAATACTGTTGTCAGGTCATTAAAGATTGCATATTTTGGCTTTAACATTGATTCACTGATAGGGTCTTTGCATCGGAACTAAACACATTTATTTCTAAAAAAACAGTTGTTGGCATGACACGGGTTATGTTCTTCTCATATATTTTATGATAGTATGATACTAAACCCCTAACGGGAGGGATTGTACCTGATATTCATATGATGAAGACATAATCTTTCAATCAGTTTAATTGAGGTCTGGAGCTGGCATGTCAGTTAACTGCTAGTAGTCTGTTGTTATTTATGTATTATTGTCATTTTATTTATTTTCTTTTGTTACATCTTTTGACATCAGACTCGGACTTCTCTTGAACTGAATTTTAATGTGCGTATTGTTATTCTTTTACTTTTCTACATTGGCTAGAGGTATAGGGGGAGGGTTGAGATCTCATAAACATGTTTAACCCCGCCGCAATTTTGCGCCTGTCCCAAGTCAGGAGCCTCCGGCCTTTGTTAGTCTTGTATGATTTTAAATTTTAGTTTCTTGTGTATAATTCGGAGTTCAGTATGACGTCCATTATCACTGTACTATTATGCATATTTTAGGGGCCAGCTGAAGGACACCTACGGGTGCGGGAATTCTCGCTACATTGAAGACCCATGGGTTGCCTTCGGCTGTTGTTTGCTCTATGGTCGGGTGGTTGTCGCTATGACATATTCACCATTTCCTTTCTCAATTTTATTCTATAAAATGAAATCACAAAAATACTAAACTGGGAGGAAAATTCAAAAAGGAAAGTCCCTAATCAAATGGCAAAATCCAAAGCATAAACACATCAAATGAATGGATAACAAATGTCATATTCTTGACTTGGTACAGACATTTTTTTATGTAGAAAATTGAGGGTTAAACCTGGTTTGAAATCCTCTGACTTGCATGACAGTCGCATCAAATTCCATTATATTGACAACTATGTGTGAACAAAACATACATACATAATAGGTTAAATGTAATAAAGAGTACAGTGTCAGCATTGTGTTATAATCAAAATCACTATAAAAATAAACCAATATGTAACAAAAAAGACTGGCTCTGTTGGGTTTTCATCTATACTGAGAAAATAGGACGGCTGTATTGTGTTTTACTTCAAAACTTCTAAGACCTATCAGCGTGGCTGTGTTTTAAATCGATACACAGGGAACAGAGCGACACTGTTGTGTTTTCAGTAAAACTGGGTCTAAGAGTATTAAGATATCCAGTATTGTGTATGATGCCTTATCACTACACATGGGTTCTAAACATATCTCAACATAAGTATATATATATATATACAACTCGTCTAAACATCAACCCAACAATGTTAGATCTGTAAATTTGCTTTCACAAATTTTTGGTTCTTCCCTCGCCGGGATTCGAACCCATGCTACTGTGATATCGTGACACCAAATCGCCTGCACTGCAGCCGTCCCGCTAGACCACACGACCACCTGGGCTCTCAAAAAAAGAGCTTTCGCTGGCCGTGTGTTACCTTTCTTCGTCAGTTTTAATCTAGTGGCGTACTACAGTACATGATATATAAGGCATGAAGATGTTTTTGTTACAGATCAGCTAAATTATCTATAGTAAAGGATCCTACAAATTAATGTAATATACAGTCACAGAAAATAATTATATTTATAAGTACGTCTGAGTCAATGACAACTCTACAACAGATGTATCCATCGGATCGCCATCAATGATGGTGATACATGGCTGTGTACATAATGTATATACAACTCGTCTAAATATCAACCCAACAATGTTAGATCTGTAAATTTGCTTTCGCAAATTTATGGTTCTTCCCTCGCCGGGATTCGAACCCATGCTACTGTGATATCGTGACACCAAATCGCCTGCACTGCAGCCGTCCCGCTAGACCACACGACCACCTGGGCTCTCAAAAAAAGAGCTTTCGCTGGCCGTGTGTTACCTTTCTTCGTCAGCTTTAATCTAGCGGCGTACTACAGTACATGATATATAAGGCATGAAGATGTTATTGTTACAGATCAGCTAAATTATCTATAGTAAAGGATCCTACAAATTAATGTAATATACAGTCACAGAAAATAATTATATTTATAAGTACGTCTGAGTCAGATACAACTCTACAACAGATGTATCCATCGGATCGCCATCAATGATGGTGATACATGGCTGTGTACATAATGTATATACAACTCGTCTAAACATCAACCCAACAATGTTAGATCTGTAAATTTGCTTTCGCAAATTTTTGGTTCTTCCCTCGCCGGGATTCGAACCCATATATATATATATACATAAAAAAAGAAGATGTGGTTAATTGCCAATGAGACAACGCTCCACAAGAGACCCAAATGGCACAGAAATCAACAACTTTAGGTCACCGTACGGCCGTCAACTTAAGCAAAGCCAATACCACATAGTCAGTTATAAAAGTCCCCAAAATGACAATGTAAAACAACTCAAACGAGAAAACTAACGGCCTTATTTGAATCTTAGTTTAAACACTATTTATTCAGATAAATCAACATTAAACGATATTGTACAATGAAATAATATTTGAATCTTATTTATGTAACACATAAACAAACGATAACTACAGAATTACCGAAGTAGAAAGGGTCAAGAGATGGTAACATCCAGTTTTCGGAAGGAATCATGTTCCTATTTTGTAGTTTTTGATGGGTTTCTGTTGTACAATATTAAGTTTTGATGGTTGATTTTGGTTGATTGTTTACTGTCTTTTTTGTGTATGTTTCTTTGAGTCATAATTTTGTTTAACTTTCTTCAATTATTGTTTTGCTTGCATTCCTTGTATCTACTTCAATTTAAGCTAAGACAGGGCGGTTCTGTTGTGTTTTACACCAATACTGTGAAGTCAGAACGACAATGCTGTGTTTTACACCAATACTGTGAAGTCGGAACGACAATGTTGTGTTTAACACCAATACTGTGAAGTAAGAACGGCAATGGTGTGTTTTACATCGATACTTCTAAGACAGACCTCTGTTTGGGCCGTCATCTATACTGAGAAAATAAGACGACTGTATTGTGTTTTACATCAAAACTGTTAAGACATATCGGCGTGGCTGTTTTTAAATCGATACATACAAGACAAAGCGTCTCTGCTGTGTTTTCATTTATACTTAGCAGACAGAGCAACTGTCTTGTGTTTGACATTATCATTGTTAAGACAAAGTGACTTTCTTGTGTTTTATATTATCATTGTAAAGAAAAAGTGACTCTCTTGTGTTTTACATTATCATTGTTAAGAAAAAGTGACTTTCTTGTGTTTACATTATTATTGTTAAGACAAAGAAACTTTCTTGTGTTTTACATTATCATTGTTAAGACAAAGTGACTTTCTTGTGTTGTACATTATCATTGTTAAGAAAAAGCGACTTTCTTGTGTTTTACATTATTATTGTTAAGACAAAGTGACTTTCTTGTGTTTTACATTATCATTGTTAAGAAAAAGTGACTTTCTTGTGTTTTACAACATTATCATTGTTATAATAAGACAAAGCGACTTTCTTGTGTTTTACATTATCATTGTTAAGACAAAGCGACTTTCTTGTGTTTTACATTATCATTGTTGAGACAAAGCGACTTTCTTGTGTTTTACATAATCATTGTTAAGACAAAGCGACTTTCTTGTGTTTTACATTATCATTGTTAAGACAAAGCGACTTTCTTGTGTTTTACAACATTATCATTGTTATAATAAGACAAAGCGACTTTCTTGTGTTTTACATTATCATTGTTAAGACAAAGCGACTTTCTTGTGTTTTACATTATCATTTTTGAGACAAAGCGACTTTCTTGTGTTTTACATAATCATTGTTAAGACAAACCGACTTTCTTGTGTTTTACATTATCATTGTTAAGACAAAGCGACTTTCTTGTGTTTTACAACATTATCATTGTTATAATAAGACAAAGCGACTTTCTTGTGTTGTACATTATCATTGTTAAGAAAAAGCGACTTTCTTGTGTTTTACATTATTATTGTTAAGAAAAAGTGACTTTCTTGTGTTTTACATTATCATTGTTAAGAAAAAGTGACTTTCTTGTGTTTTACAACATTATCATTGTTATAATAAGACAAAGCGACTTTCTTGTGTTTTACATTATCATTGTTAAGACAAAGCGACTTTCTTGTGTTTTACATTATCATTGTTGAGACAAAGCGACTTTCTTGTGTTTTACATAATCATTGTTAAGACAAAGCGACTTTCTTGTGTTTTACATTATCATTGTTAAGACAAAGCGACTTTCTTGTGTTTTACAACATTATCATTGTTATAATAAGACAAAGCGACTATCTTGTGTTTTACATTATCATTGTTAAGACAAAGCGACTTTCTTGTGTTTTACATTATCATTGTTGAGACAAAGCGACTTTCTTTGTGTTTTACATAATCATTGTTAAGACAAAGCGACTTTCTTGTGTTTTACATTATCATTGTTAAGACAAAGCGACTTTCTTGTGTTTTACAACATTATCATTGTTATAATAAGACAAAGCGACTTTCTTGTGTTTTACATTATCATTGTTAAGACAAAGCGACTTTCTTGTGTTTTATATTATCCTTGTTGAGACAAAGCGACTTTCTTTGTGTTTTACATAATCATTGTTAAGACAAAGCGACTTTCTTGTGTTTTACATTATCATTGTTAACACTAAGCGACTTTCTTGTGTTTTACATTGTTATTGTTAACACAAAGCGACCTTCTTGTGTTTTATATTATCATTTTCAAGACAAAGCGACTTTCTTGTGTTTTACATTATCATTGTAAAGACAAAGCGACTTTCTTGTGTTTTACATTATCATTGTTAAGACAAAGCGACTTTCATGTGTTTTACAACATTATCATTGTGAAGACAAATCGACTTTCTTGTGTTTTACATTATCATTGTTAAGACAAAGAAACTTTCTTGTGTTTTACATTATCATTGTGAAGACAAATCGACTTTCTTGTGTTTTACATTATCATTGTTAAGACAAAGAAACTTTCTTGTGTTTTACATTATCATTGTTAAGACCACTTAAAGACAAAGCTATCCTACTGTGAATTGCATCAATAACGCTCAAACAGAGCGACTATGTTGTGTTTTGTATTTTGAAATTATTAGAAAATAGAGATACAGATGCATAAGCAGTTTTCAATTTACATATGAAAAATAAAAATTGACCAATCGAATGTTGCCGTTATTATTGATGACAATAAACAATATAAAGTACTATAATTGTGACCATTTTACTTATTGCAGGTACACAACCCGTATGGATAGGAGGAAAAGATGATTTAATTGAAGGACAGTGGACATGGCATAACTCGACAAGTCCAGAAAAACCGATTACAAAATTCTACTGGGGCAGTAGACAACCGAACAATAACAACAACCAAGACTGCTTATCATACTATAAACTAAATGAATATAAATGGGCTGATGAAGATTGTAACCAGAAGTATCAATTCATTTGTGAAAAATAAATTATAATCAAAAATCTTTGATCAAAAGTTCAACAATTAAAAGTTAACGATTAGGGTTGTCCCCATTGTTATGCCTCACCTACGATAGTAGAGGGGCATTATGTGTTCTGGTCTGTGTGTTCGTCCGTTCGTTCGTTCGTTATTTCCTTCGTTCGTCCGTCTGTCCCGCTTCAGATAAAGGTTTTTGGTCAAAGTAGTTTTTGATGAAGTAGAAGTCCAATCAACTTGAAATTTAGTACAAATGTTACTTGTGGTATAATCTTTCAAATTATAATGCCAAGTTATAGTTTCTAACCCAATTTCACGGTCCACTTAACATAGAAAATGATAATGCGAGTGGGGCATCCGTGTACTGGGGACACATTTTTGTTTTATTTTATTCTATGGCATATCCAAACGATTATAGATTAATAATAATATAATTTATTGATGTTACAGCAAAATATGTTGAGTGTGTAGATAAAAGTTATATTTTGACTAGCTCTATGGTCGGGTTGTTGTCTCTTTGACACATTTCCCATTTCGATTCTCAATTGTATTAATTGTAAGCTGAACCGTGAAGTCATTATAAGGTTGGGTTATTACCCTCCATTAAGATTAGACTAATCCGAGATATTACCAATATAAAAATATAAAAAATTTATCCAACGCAATCTGGGTTTGAACGTAGTTTTCAATTTAGACTTGTTATATATATATATACATTATTACAGTCTCCGTTTCTATTTTTTTACCTTACTCATCTCTAAAATAAATCTGTTGAATATAACAATTTAAATTGCTTAATTTTTTGAGGGATGTATAAGTACCAAGCCACGTCCAACTATTTTACTTTAGTCAAAATTTGTTATTATATTTTAACGGCCGTTTGTTTTAAACCTCGCAGACTCTAATGTAACTACACTACAGTTGTCAAATCTGAAATTTTTAGAAATTTAGACCGTTCAGTGCTGTTTATTTGGAATTCTTATTGACGCAATCTTTCTTGTAACATCATTATATCGACACCGTTAAAGCTTTCAAATTGTGCTAGTTCACATCGCACATTATTTTTTTTATTTAAAGCATATATGTGAACTCTTTGATGTAATTAGTCATATAACCTAGGTCATATTCAACAAATCTTTAGAATGGTGCAAGCGTCTTAACTGATGTTCGGTTTGCCTTTTTTATTGTATAAATTTCAAGATTTAGTAAAAGTTTTATCTAAGAAGACTTAAAGATGATTCATTTAACATCAGAATCTGACTGACGAAGGATATCTGTTATCCGAAATATTTATAAATAATTACATTTATAGTTCCTTTTTATATCATTGGTGTTGTTATGTACACTTTTAGGCGTTTATATAATTTATTTTATTGTGTACATGTATCGTTACTTGTAACGATCCAGCTCCCACGTTGGAAAAATCGTTGACTATTATTCAGACGTTTTAAACGAGTTGTATATATATATATATAAAAATAGAGTCTATAAGAATCTACCAACCAGATTTGTTGAGCCGAAATATTTGCAATTATTGTATAATTTATATCATGTGTTCAGTTTTTCCATCTTTGTGCAATGATATTCAACACTTTTTAGTGTTTTGTTTTCCATCTATTTATCGGTATTGTTACACAATCTTTCAGACTCATATATATATAAATATATATACAACTCGTCTAAACATCAACCCAACAATGTTAGATCTGTAAATTTGCTTTCGCAAATTGTTGTTCTTCCCTCGCCGGGATTCGAACCCATGCTACTGTGATATCGTGACACCAAATCGCCTGCACTGCAGCCGTCCCGCTAGACCACACGACCACCTGGGCTCTACAAAAATAAAGCTTTCAGTAGCCGTGTGTTACCTTTCCTCGTCAGTTTTAATCTAGCGGCATACTACAGTACATGATATATAAGGCATATATATATATATATGTCTAAGAATATAACTTAAACACGCTAATTAATACATTAAAAGTTTTATTAGATTTTAAATAGAAATACGCAATATTTCGCTAAACAAATTAGCTTCATCAGGTGTGTGCATCTCTCAAGGTGAAATCGGATGCATGACAAACAAATATTTTTGTAGCTCAATCTATACAAGATTTAAAGAAAAGTGTAACATATTGATTGATGTTGCAAAATATGTTTGTAGCTACAACTACATAAAGTTGGAATAAAAGTTTAACACATTTATAGATGTTCGATTAATTGTATGAATTTCTTTAAATTAATTTGTATGATTTCAAGATAATTATGGTTTTGATTTGCTTTTAAATCTTTTTTCGTGTCTCTCATTGAGTCCATCAGGTTCAAGAGTTCGTAACTGGTGCATCCAAAATCTCTCTCTTTTTTGTCTTCCTTGTGTATCCCAATTTTGATTTTTCTCAATGATTTAAAATGTGACGTTTTTAAAATCATGTCCTGCTCTTAAAAGGTGTCTTGTAATTGGGCAGTTCCTTTCTTTTGTATAAAACGACCGATGGTTATTTAGTCGGATGTTAAATGGTGTTTCTGTTTCACCAACATATTGTAATTTGCAAGTTCCACACGTTAGAACATCAATGCAATTTTGCGTTTTGCAATTTGATGTTATAAATATGTTGTATTTTTTCTTTGTGACTGTGCTGACGAATTGGGTTTCGATGTTGGCGACTTTGCAGCACTTGCAATTGTCCCTTCCGCATGGTTTATAACATCCGATTGTTGATATCTCCTGTTTAGATACTTTGGATGTTACTAGAATATCTTTGAGGTTTTTGGGTTTGCGGTAAGCCATAACGGGAGGTGATGGAAAAATCTCTTTTAAGGAAGGATCATTTTCAATAAGACGCCAGTGTTTGTGGACAATTGATGAAAGATTTGTCAGGTGAGGATGAAAGCTAACAACAAACGGGATTTTATTTGTCATGGCCGTCTTTTCTTTGTATTCAAGTAGGTTTGTTCGGTCTTTTTCTTTTGCTCTACCGAAAGCTTCTGAATTATTTTTGTTCTTATAATCTCTTGATTTAAGTTGCTGTCTGAGTTGCCCCAAACGATGGTTTAATTTTGATTCCGATGAAAAAATCTGTTTTAACCTGATGGCTTGGCTGTACGGAATGCTCCGGGAGCAGTGTTTTGGGTGACAACTCTTCGGAGAGAGAAATTGGTGTTTATCAGTTTTTTTGGTGTGAAGGTCGGTTGTCATGACTTCGTTTTCTAAAGTTATGGTGGTGTCGAAAAACGCAATTTTCGCATTTGAAACTTCAGATGTGAACTTTATCGATTGATGAAAGTTGTTACAGAAATCGAGAAATTCTTGCAGACGTTCTGCAGTTTCGTTCCATTTGATGTCGATTGTCATCAATATAAAGGAGCCAAGACAAGGGTTTGTATGGTACATTCGAAAGGGTGCGTTCTTCAAGACTCCCCATGAAAATGTTGGCAAAAGAAGGTGCCATTTTGGTTCCCATACTGGTACCGTCTACCTGCAAGTAGTGATGGTCGTTGAATACAAAATTGTTGTTTTCAAGCACTAGACTCAGCAACTGAACCAGACAGTCTGTTGGGGGATGTTTATCCTTACGATTATATAAAATGACTGATTAAAAAGTCAACGATCAATCTTACAGGGCGAAGGATCATGTAATATGATTCTGTACACTACAAAATATAATATATAACAAGTCAAAAAGGGTACAACATCACCATTAAATAACAGAACTATAAAATGAACAAATATTAGATATTTCGGATAACAGATATCCTTCTTCAATAATAGCACGATGTCAAATGAATCATGTCAAAATATTTAAACTGAGAAACTTTTTCTAAATCTCGAAATTTTTACAATTTAAGCGAACACCACAGACGCTGATACAATTTTAATATTTCCAAACACGGCGCAAAGATTACAAAGATATGCGAAATGAAAATAGTTATTTTCGATGTGAACTGGCACAACTCTAAATTTCCAAAGGTTGTGACAGTTTAAATGTTATAACTCCATTGAGGGCAGTCCTCAAACAAAATGAAAGCGCTGTAAGCGCTGAAGGTAGTTAACCAAAAACCCAAACCAAGGCAAACGTAATTATGAAAACTGTGGCAATGTTGCTTCAACATTAAACATTCATACATAGTGCATTTATGTTTATCTAATGAATTAATTATTAAGGCAAATGATTCATATGTTATCAAGGTTTCAAAAGCAATGCATATATCAATGCATATTTTTTTATGGTACAAGTTTGCAATGATTGCAGTTGTTCTACTTGGTAGTTAACGTTGGTTTTAGTTGACTGCTAGTAGTACAAGTTGACTTAGTACGAACATGTAATAGTATGAATGGACTGGTTTCCCTGGAAAGAAAACTGAGTTTGTGTTCTATAGTACAAAAGTTATGAGACACGAATCAGACAAATGTTCACTACTACAGGGATCAAAGGTGAGGTCTGACTGACCTGCCGAAAGTAAATGTAAATGATTTGTTATTTTGTCCCATACATGAATATATATGGTAAAGGAGTGGGGATCTCGATGGTTTTCAAGTTCTAAAATAGGAAGGGGTAGGGTGACCCTAGGGACTTCCTCTACATTTCATTTGATTTGTTATATTGTCACATACATGAATATATATGGTTAAAGGGTGGGGATCTCATCGGTTTCCAAGTTCTCAAACAGGAGGGTGTAGGGTGACTCCAGGGACTCCCCCTATATTTCATGATTAGTTATATTGGCCCATACATGAATATATATTGTTTCGGTGTGGGGATCTCAACCGTTACCAAGTTCTAAAACAGGAGAGGTTGGGTGACCACAGATAATTCCCCTATATTTCATTTGATTTGTTATATTGTCCCATACATAAGTATTAAAGGTTTAGGGGTGAGGATCTTGACCATTTCCAAGTTCTCAAACAAGAGGGAGTACGGTGACCCCAGGGACTCCCCATATATTTCATTTGAATTGTTATATTGTCCTATACATGAATATATATGGTTTAGGGGTGGGGATCTCGACCCTTTTTAAATTATAAAACAGGAGGGGTGGGGTGACCCCCAGCGACTCTCCCTATATTTCAATTGATTTTTCATATTGTCACAAACATGAATATATATGGTTAAGGGGTGGGGATCTCGACCGTTTCCAAGTTCTCAAACAGGAGGGGTTTGTGACTCCAGGGACTCCCTTTATATTTTATATTATTTATTATATTGTCCTATACTTGAATCTATGGTTCAAGGCTGGGGATCTCGACCGTTTCCAAGTTATCAGACAGGAGGAGGTAGAGTGGCCTAGAGGACGTCACCTATATATCATATGATTTGCTTACATTCAGGTATTATATAATATAGTTGCATTATTTGTGAAAGTAAAGTAAGAAACTTCCAGCTACTTTAATTGACCCTTCAAAATTGAGAAAAAATACCCCTTCAAAATTGCAGTAAGATGTTTACACTTTAAAAGCATCTCACATGCATTATCATCATTTATCACTGATAAAGAAAATTTATACTTATATATATAATTTGTTAGATATACTGTTCCCAGCTGTCACATTGTATTGGATTTTGACATAAAAAAATTTCAAAAAATAATTTTGAGTGTGTGTATAAAATATTTTTGCTTTGTCTTTCTTTTACATATATTTTGGTTTTCAATTCTATTGTTTATATTCATTTACCATGCAAAGATGTATTTTGTCACCTGCCTAGATTTTTTTGTAAATGATCGCCAATACCCGGAATTACCCTTATCTCCTTCCGGAATCGGATCCGATATTGTAAATTTTATCTTCAGGTTGCAGTCTTGTAATTGACTGCTCCATAGGCTTACATGCAAAACAGCTGATCTTTGAAAATAAAAAAATAAAATGCTACATAGAATGTTTTTCATGTTCATATCATGTATGCACTAATGTGAAATTGTGATTTAATCGAAAAAAAGTGGGTCTTGCCACGAAGAATAAAAGTTACTTAACCCTGAAGTCAAAACATTTTTTTTCTACTTTCTGTTTGCTGTTTTTACTGGGCCGCAACACTTCCAGTAAACATGATATCCTTCCACTTTCCTGGATTGATATCCCCAATAAGATGCAAGATTTTTTAAAAATCTATATATATGTCTCAATTCAGCATAAACCTATAATCAAACAGAATTTTTAGAATTACAAAAAATTCTAAATAAAGTATTTTCGCGGACTATGACAGATAAGCCCGTGCCTTGTGCAGGATATCTTAGTAGTTATAAATTTTAAAAAAAAAATCTAAATAAAGTTTTTATTAGATTTTTGATTTTTAAATCTTTTGATGTCATACAAGTGATAGGTTTAACACTATAAAACCAGATTCAGATCATTTTTGAAGTTAGGGCACAGTAGACCCTGGCGTGAAGCAATGAAAGTTCTGACTGGCAGCATGAATATAAGAGCCGATGCTATAACAGAATATTTCAATCCACTGACAGAATGGTTGGATAAGGAATTACAAGAAAAGGGTTAAACTATTGGATGGGAAGGAGCCAAAATTAATTTTGAATAAATATATACATTGTCTATTGTCCTACAGTTTTAAAGTAACACAATAATGATAGTTGCGCCAGCGCCACATATACAAAACGTTTCTCATTGTAAAGCAAGCATAAGTATAGCTTGAAGAGAAAATGTTACTAAACTGAAAAACTTATGTCTAATATAAGTGAGTGGTTCTGCAATTTAATAAGGGACTTTCCGTTTGAAATTTTCCTGGGAGTTCAGTATTTTTGTGATTTTACTTTTTTTTTTTGTTCTTTTTGAACATCAGGATGTTAAAATAGGAAGGGAACAAAGTTAATGACACTGTGTTATATACATTAGCTTAAACATATATAAACTCCTTCTAGATACCGGGATTGAAACTGTATACGCAAGACCCCTGTTTTGTCTACATAGGCTCACCATCGATGCTGGAATAAAAAAAAAGGGCCAAACAAAGTACGAGGTTGGAGAACTTAAAGACCATAATTCCGCAATGTTTTGCAACTTATATCTTAGGTCAAATGAAAAATCACCAAAATACTGAACTCCGAGGAAAATGACGAAGAAAGAAAGCCCCTAATCAAATGGCAAAATTAAAAGCTTAAAAGCATCAAACGAATGGATAGTAACTGTCATATTCCTGACTTGGTACATACATTGTCTTAGGTAGAAAATGGTGGATTAAACCTGGTTTTAAAGCTACCTAAATCCCTCGCTTGTATTACAATCACAATTCCAAATTCCACTATATTGACAGCGATATAAACAATTCCTAGGGTAGAAATTCCTTAAAATGTCAAAAAAAATTATACATAGGTTTAAAGGTATACTAGTAGATAGACAAACTGGAAAATATGCACAAGTCATTTAATTTTTGCATGTGTAGGATTTTTTTGCGATACCAAATGAGATAAATTTCAATTTAAACTGGCTCAAAAACTGTCTCTTTGAAAATATTTGAAAGCTTTAAACTCTTCTGCAACAAAATGATTACTGTACATGTAATGCATGGATCATAAATTAAACAGCGGTATATTACTGTTGCCTTTAATACCAGTAAATGTTGAGATAAACAACATTTATATTATCATGTAGCATGGCTGTTAGATTATTTCTATCGTCTTTAATAGGAATTCCGGTAGGGATTTAACCAATATACTATTGCATTTAAACAATAACATTTTCTGTCGTTGACTTTTAATTTTAGTTTGAAAATGAGAAAAAAAAATAACATTACGGTAAGATTCCATCAAAGCTAAAGGACATTCACATCAACTTAAAGTCTATCTGTAAAAAAAACTTAGCAAAGATACCCTGCTTATAATTTTGTCCATCATATTACTTGAGTTTCATTTACCAAAGACTCATCGGTTTCACCTGAATAAAAAAAGATGAAATTATAAATACATAGTGTACGACGTTGAAGAGCATTTAGGAAAATACATTCCAAAATGTTTTGTCAAATACAGCTAAGGTAATAAATGCCTAGAGTAGAACATCCTTAATACTTCGAAAAATTCTAAGTTTTGTAAACAATTATTTTATAAATTACCATATCAATGATAATTCATGTCAAAGCACAGGAGCTGACTACTGGTCTGGCTTAGAGTTGCCCAACCTCAGTATAAGTTAATATATTAAGTAAAATGTTAGGGTGTATCATTTAAAAGAGGGACGAAAGATACCAAAGGATAGCCAAACTCATAAATCGAAAATAAACTTACAACGCCATGACTAAAAATGAAAATGATACCAGCATTAATGCTGAAAGAAACGTACATAGATCAGCAATACATGCATCTTGAGCAAATCATTGTCTGAGGGAGTAACAACATTAGCTTGACCATAATTCCTTAAATACTGTTCACATAAATCGGTTCAATTTTAACAAGAGTGCACACGCTGAAATGTTTCGCCATCTTTACTAATCGTTGATATTATGTTGATAGTCCTCAATATAAAGCTTTAATTATTACAAATGTCACACAAACTTAACATTAACCAAGAAAACTAAACATTGATCAATGAACCATGAAAATGAGGTCAAGGTCAGATGAACCATACCAGGCAGACATGCACAGCTAAAAATTCTTCCATACAACAAATATAGTTGATTTATTGTTTATAGTTTAAGAAAAACAGACCAAAACACCAAAACTTAACACTGAACAATTAACCGTGAAAATGAGGTCAAAGTCGAATAAAACCTGCGCGACTGATAATAGATCATAAAATATTTATATACAACAAGTATAGTTGACCTATTGCATATAGTATTAGAAAAAAGACCAAAACTCAATTCTTGACTTTGACCACTGAAATATGAAAATGTGGTCACGGTCAGATGACACCATCCAGCTAGACATGTACACTTTACAATCATTCTATACACCAAATATAGTAGACCTATTGCATACAGTATACGAAAAAACAGACCAAAACACAAAAATTTAACTATAACCACTGAACCATGAAAATGAGGTCAAGGTCAGATGACACATGTCAGTTGGACATGTACACCTTACAGTGCTTCCATACACCGAATATACTAGACCTATTGTATCTGAGATATGGACTTGACCACCAAACTTAACCTTGTTCACTGATCCATGAAATGAGGTCGAGATTAAGTGAAAACTGTCTGACGGGCATGAGGACCTTGCAAGGTATACACATACCAAAAATAGTTATCCTATTACGTATAATAAGAGAATTTAACATAACAAAAAATATTTTTTTTAATTTTTTTTCAAGAAGTCACTGAACCATGAAAATGAGGTCAAGTACATTGGACATGTGGCTGACGGAAACTTCGTAACATGAGGCATCCATATACAAAGTATGAAGCATCCAGGTCTTCCATCTTCTTAAATATAAAGTTTTTAAGAAGTTAGCTAACACAAATATTGTAGACTCCTTTCTTGCCTGTATAGTTATCGAAACGAAAAGATCTGATCCTTACACTTTATTAACACGGATGGACGACTTTTGGAATATAATCTATGACAAAGTGGTGAATTCACCTCTCCAATTGTCAACTTTCATGTTGATTAGAGACTTTCCGTTGTAAATTTCCCTCTTAGTTCAATATTTTTGTGATTTTACTTTTCTTTTCAGTAAAAGCATGTCCTATGTCTTATCGTATGGTTTATACACATATACACGGCAGAAGAACTACTCGTCAGATGAAACACGACAGAATTAGATATTTCTTTAATTTAACAGTCATTTACAAAAATGATTTTTGATTTTTGCCTTGATTTTGATTCGTTTAATTGATTTATGTGTTTGAACATCAGAAACTGCTGTTGCTTCAAAACTACATATTGAATCAGATCTTTTATTTATATAGTATCTTTAATTCTTTGTTTACTAGATAAACTGGATTGGAGCACTCACTCACTCACTGTAAATCGAGTTACTGAGGGAAAGTATTTTACAACTGCTTTGACATTTTGTCGGACTTTTTTTTTAAAGAAGTTCAACATGCATTGTATGAGAATTAATCAACAGCTAATTTATCTAATTAGTCTAATTTATCTAATGAGTGCATGATACGCCCGTCGTCTTGTGTGTAAGTTTGCAATAATCATCAATAGTTTCTGAGATACAGCGCGACATGTGAAAAAAACCTTTTATAACAAAAAAACTCAAGTACTCTAAAATAAAATTTTGAATCAAAACCAAACAGTATACAGATCTTTAGATTAATATAACAAAGAAGTGTGTAAAGTTTTAAGCAATAATCATAAATTGTTTTGAGAAACGGCGCGACATGTGATACCCCCCTTTTTTTAAAACTCAATATCTCTAAAAAAAAAAAAAAAAAAAAAAAAAATAAAGTATTCAGATCTTTAGAAAATAAAAAAAAAAAGAAATGTGTAAATTTTTTAGCAATAATCATAAATCGTTTTTGAGATACAGCGCGACATGTAAAAAACCCCTCCCCCTTTTTTACAAAATATTCAATAACTCAAAAATAAAATTTTTAATCATCACCAAAAACCATACAGATCTTGAAATTAATTTAACTCAGAAGTCTGTAAAGTTATTATCAATAATCATACATCATTTTTGAGAAACGGCGTGACATGTGAAGAAAAAAAAAACTGTTTTAGTTACAAAGTCCCGTAACTCAAAAGGTTTTAATTTTATTTTCACCAAAAAGTATGCAGATCCTTTGACCATCATAAGAAACAATTATATTAAGTGTCATGAAATTTGGATAAGTCGTTCTCAAGTTACGGTGCGACATGTTTACGCCGGACAGATAGACGGATAGACGGACAAACGGGCGGACGGACGGACAGACTGACGCCGGACATTTGTATACCATAATACGTCCCGTCAAAATTTTGACGGGCGTATAAATTCAAAGCGTAAATGTGCAGAAAATTTCAGAAGTTCCTATAAAAATAGTATTATTGGTCCACTTTCAAATGACACTGTCAGTATCAAAGAAATTCCAGTATGATCCAGTATATTGGTCGGTGAAATGCAGCAAAAATAAAGAGTAATCTTCTTTTGAGCCAATAAACTGGAAATTACACAGGAAACTATAGCTTTTATGAAGAAACTAATGTCGAAGCTTATTGAAGTACAATCGGGTGGTTTGACTTTCAAATAGTATTATTACATTCGTAATCAATCGGTTCTGTACCCAACCTTGCATTCCGGCAATTATATAATCTCCAATGTAACAACTTTTTTATTATTATTGTTACATTTCAATTTAAAAAATACTGAACTCTTATGAAAATTCAAAACGGAAAGTCCGTAATCAAATGGCAAAATCAAAAGCTCAAACTCATCATACGAATACACAACAATTGTCAAATTTCTGACTTGGTAAAAGATATTTTTTCTTACTTAAAATGGTGGATTAAACCTGGTTTTATAGCTAGCTAAAACCTCTCACTTGTACGACAGTCGCATCAAATTCAATGATATTGACAACGATATGTGAACAAAACAAACAGGCACAATAGGTAAAAATGTCTAAATAGGTGTACAGCAGTCAACATTGTGTGACCGTAGCCAGTGCCATATATTAATGAAAGCAAACTTTTTTGCTGCTTCCAGTCTTCAAATTTGTAAAAAAAAACAACAAAAAAAACCAACACAATATAAATCCAATGCATCCAAATTGCTATTCTGGATTTACCTTCATCAGGAACATTCAGAGCCAAAAATAGAAGTTAAAAGGGTTGTAATATTCCATCTGAATAAAACTATTTCTTGTGAAACATGCAATTTCTACTAACTTCATGTTGGTGTTTGATAGAAGGGATAAGTCTGAACTGAATGTATTTGTCATTTTAAAATATGGCAATACGTGAATTCAAAAATTGACCGCCACTTTATATTTCAAATGGTTCTAAATAGTATCATGTGATAGATGTCTCAGATGTGATTTATAGTATCATTGCATCCGTAACTGTAGCAAATAAACATTTTGTTTAAACCTCATGACAGTAGCAAGAATCAAACTGGCATCATAGCTTAATAAACACGCTAGCATAAGAACAAATGCACAAAAATTACTGTCTCGTGGTTGCGAAAACAGATCGGCTATCGGGGATGTACAATAAGTATTAATAGGAATACCACCAATCAGAGGAAATACCATTCTTCCAAACTCAGCAAATATGATTCGATAAAAAAATCAAGTATTGCTATGAAATTATCTTCAGTGTGTAAGTTTGGATGTCCCCAAAGTAAAATTTTCGAGACCAACAAGAAATGTCTAAATTTAAAATTCCAAATTAGATAAAAAGAATCGTTCGTGTAAAAGAATCTCTTACTCATGTTAACATATTTTGTTTATGTTACTTCTGCTTGTATTATAAACTGGATTGAAACCCGTTTGATTATACTATACAAATAAATATAACCCAATGCTTATCTTGCTGTTTAAATTCAAAAAAATATTTGTCTAAACATGTATATGCTTGACATAATAATTGAATCTGCAACCTGCCATATTTTGAGTGATTTCAGATTAAACATTTATGTAGATGTTGCTCACCATCAAATTCATTAAAATCTTTTCGAAAGTCAGCATCTAATGTTTAAGAACCTTTTTGTTTCATCAAATCAAAATGACTGAGTTTCAAATGTGTCTTAATAGCCGTCCTCGAATGAAAATAAAAATTCTTCGTTTACATATGACTTTATTTTTATAGTGATAAAATAGATCAAAATGATGACTGCTGTACCCCAATTTTTTGACTACCATGCCGGTTTATTTTTGTTCACACTTTGTTGTCAATATAATGGAATATTATGTGATTATCATACGAGTAAGAGGTTTAGCTAGCTATCAAACAGTTTAATCCACAATTTTCTACATTAGAAAATTCCTATACCAAGTTAAGAATATGATACTTTGATCTTTTGATTTTGCCATTTGATGAGGGATTTTGACATTTGATACCAATACCTTAGAATTCGGTATTTTTGTTAATTTCATTTAAAATACCGGTAGAATAATTTTTTGGTGTCATGCTGATAATGTTTTAAAATGAATAGACATTATACCTGTAAATGTTTTATACCTGGCTAACACTCAGTATAAAGATATCAAAAAATATAATGCTCGCACGTAACATTAAATTAATATTTCGGACACAAAGGAATTATTTCAAAAAAAAAATTGATTAACCTATTGTTTATTATTCCTTCTTAATTTTGTTTCTACATAATTAAACATCATTGCAATTATTCAGGTTATCCCTTATAATACATGAAAGTGAACCCCAATTAACAATGTAGACTAAAAAGCATTGCAATCAATCATATAAGATATCAATCATATATGATAAGGTTTTACATTGTCAGACTTTCCAGACTTAGATTCAAGGTTGTTATGCATTATATCTTTCATCATGAACATTACTTTAGTAGGTAAAATTGAAAGAATTTTACTTAAGCAGCTATCTATAGAATTAGGTCAATATGATTGAATACAGGAGTATGTACATTTCTCACACATGGTTTCATGCGTACATACTCTTGCTGCAGCAGGACTGTTGAACAGATAAAAACAAGAATATGTCCATAGTACACGGATGACCCATCCACACTATCATTTTCTATGTTAAGTGGACCGTGAAAATGTGGTAAAATTAGATAGATCGTATCATACGGAACATGTGTACTAAGTGTCAAGTTGATTGTACTTCAACTGCATCAAAAAAGACCATGACCTAAAACTTTAACCTGAAAACTTTAATCTGAAGCGGGACAAACAGACGGACGAACGGATCGACAAACGAACGGACGCACAGACCAGAAAACATAATGCCCATAAATGGTGCATAATCAAAGTGATGGAAATCACTCATGAAAAGATTAGAAGAGTAGTTTGAATTATTTCATATTACGGTATGGTGGGGAAAACTGAACATTAATAAAGCACTATTGCTGAAAATTGCATTAACAACAGGTCTTTAGAAGGAAATATGTTTTCCAGTATGAGGATAAAATGAGCTCACATTAAATAATATGTGTCTCTAAATTTGCACAATTTTATCTAAACTGCAGTTTATATTTTATCGAAATATTGTTGCCTGTTATGAAGATGTTTCAAAAAAACAAAAAATTGCAAATCAAAAATTCTTCTAGTAAATGTTACCAATTATCCTTATAAGACATAAAATCTAGACCAACAGCTAAAAACTTTACAGTGTCAACATAAATAATCTAAAAATGTTGTATTGGGGCATTTTGTAAGTTGAAACAGAGGTTATATGACATTGAAGATTAAAAGTTGCAGAGTGCCTTTTGATCATTTTTTAAAGTATTTTTCACCACAGGGCATTGAAAATGTACTTTTTCAATGTAAACAAATTAAAAAAACTTATTTTATTGAAATGTGGATTCTTTCTTGATTGCAAAACTATATAGTCACTTCTAATAAAAATTCAAATGACTAAAAAGACATAATGATTGATGGGGAATAAACTGATAAACAATGGTTTGTCATATAAATCAAAAGTTTTAAAATTTTAAAACTGTTTCAAGCCTATTCCTTATAAAAAAAAAGTGAACTAATCGAAATTGTTGATTAATTACAGATGATTATTGGAAATTTATCAAGTAATATATAGGCCTTACTTGAATACCTTTTATATATTCATATTTATATTCATATTTCATTTTTTTTTTTTTTGAAGATCTTGTTAATCCATTAATCATTTATCTTTCAGATATAATTTACAGAATCACTTTATGTAATGCAGATCAAAAGTAATTGGTAATAAATAAATATATCATCCTTATATATATCAAACATCTTATATATACATTTGTGTATTCAATTATAAGGTCAAATATTTGTATATTAAGTCTTACATAATTATACAGACCCTGCAATATACAAAACTGAGGTTGATAACTAATGTGGTCAATTTGATTGACAGTTTAGGAGGTGGGGCATTGTAATTAAAGGTCTACCTTGTCTCTGATTGTTTAGTGATAATGACAGTTGTCAATCATATTAGTATTGTATCAATACCCAATTACCTAATCAAAATGTTTTTAAAAATTTGTAAGGGCTCCGCAAAACCCAATGTCTCGCCTACTTTTGCTGTAAATAACACACTCAACAAAAATGATGAAAAAAATCAATAAAATTATTCCTCTCAAAACTATCTTTTGATTGTCAGAAGCTTCTGTCCAAGTTTGGTAAAAATCCAGGCTAGTTTAAGTATCTTAAAAATGTTTTAAATACTTTAACTGCAGACTGCTTAAAAACTAAGTCCATTTATAAGTCAAATATGGAGAAAATTTACTTCTGGATACTATCTTCTAATCATAAAGAAGCTTCTGGCCAAGTTTCTTACAATTCAAGGATAGTTAAGAAAGTTATTAAAATTTTTAAGACTTTAACCACAGAGTGAACGTTTTGGTTCCTGGACGAAAAACTAAGTCCATTTATAAGTAATAATACAGAAAAAAAGGAATTTTATTTTTACAAAATTTACTCCTGGATACTATCTTATGAACATAAACAAGCTTCTGTCCAAGTTTGGTAAAAATCCAGGATATTTCAAAAAAGTTATTAAAATTTCAAAAACTTTAACCACAGAGTGAATATTTGTGG
Source organism: Mytilus galloprovincialis (assembly GCF_965363235.1). Taxonomy (NCBI): domain Eukaryota; kingdom Metazoa; phylum Mollusca; class Bivalvia; order Mytilida; family Mytilidae; genus Mytilus; species Mytilus galloprovincialis. The sequence goes on along the minus strand of NC_134839.1, from coordinate 28,849,828 downwards.
ACGCCACCGACGCCGACGGAATGGAGAATCGCTATGTTCTCGCTTTTTTGACTAAAGTCGAAGGCTCGACAAAAAAGCCTGCACATCAACACACCTTAATGACCTACATTCTTAAATGAACTTCTCCAATAGTATACTAATTTCTTTCAGTTTGTATGTGTACTATGTGCACATACACGAGAACCATAGGGAACTATATTTCAGTGTGAATACATTAAGTAACAGTAGCTAACCTGTCGTGTTGCTAGGGAGGCCGGTGCCTTAGTAAAGATTTAGAACAAGTTCTAATCTTTCCAAAAACAAATACAATCTTTATAATTTCTTCAAATTGTGATATATCATAACAATGATTAAAATGATAAATAAATAGTCCAAGATTTCAAGTAAGTATTTAAGAACTTAGTTAGACAGCACTCAGTTATAATGTGTCATCGTAATGCCCATCAGAGTGATTGATTGATTGGTCAAGTGTTCACATTTATTCTAGCTAATAATTTGTTTATATGAAATCTGTTTAACATGCTTTAGAACAGAAGAGGAAAAAGCTCAGCAATCTTGTCTTTTGTTCCTTTTCCAATCCGATCCTTAATAAAAGTAAAATCACAAAAATACTGAACTCTGTGAGAAATTCAAAACGGCAAGTCCCTAATCAAATGGCAAAATCTAAAGCTCAAACACATCAAACGAATGGATAACAACTATTGTATCAAAATGTATGTATGTCAATAGACGGATATGCATACATTTTGTCAATCTTGATATAGGATTGGGTCAATAAAAGCTTAAATAATTTCAAAGTTTTATACACAGACGATTTTCTATATTTGTCTGAAACCACAAATCAAAGCACATCGCCTTAATAATTTTGTACAAAATAATATGTTGACCAAAATATGTATATCTTGTAGGCTCGTCCAAAATCATATGACAGGACAACAAAATATAATATTAAAAAAAAACAATCATTTATCCTCAAGAAAAAAAAACAGGTTTGTTCAGCTTCTCATTCTTGTTCTTATTACTTAACCATCTAATATTAATTTATAACATTTGAACATACTATTTCATCTTGCAACTCTATTTAATTTATCAATTTATCAAATAATTTGTTTTCAACATTTGCTACATTTTTTTTCACAATTCAAGGGACATTGTTGATAAGGACTATAGAGCGTCTAAATTTTTAACATTGCCATATAACAGGAGATTTGGCTAGCCATATACAACGTTCAACCCACCATTTTAAGAAAAAATGTCCTGTATCAACTCAGGAAAATGGCAAATGTTATCAAATAGTTTGTTTTAATTTATGCCTTCGTTTTTGTTGCAGTTTAGCATTTCTGTTGTTCTATTGTTTCCCTCTTATAGTTGATGTGTTTCCTTCAATTTAGTTTATTACCTGGATATGTTTTCACTTATCCGAATTATGACTATTGAAAAGCAGTATACTTCTGTTCCCTTTATTTGTCATGTTTACCTTCCTATTTTTTAGTTTTCTTGGAGTCCAATATCTTTGTCGGTACATTTTTTTTATCATAATGAACATATGCACTAACTTGAAATTGATTTGACCACAACTTCATGGTAAACTACATTACACCAAAACTTTAACCGGATATGAATTGGAAAATAGATTGACACACATATCATTGCACATAATGTCCCAATTATCTAAGATGGATAATAAAATATGAAATGTACAATATGTAGCTTTATAAATGCATTTTTTATATATATATATTGCAACAGTTTGTGGTATCACATAACTTTTTTATAATAACCTTTGTTTGTATAGTAATAAAGATTATGTTATCATGAATTACCAAACATCCTACAGCATATGAGGTAATTTAGCATACAAATCAACAGTAAATACCAGAGGGAAACCAATTAACAATTGACCTGTTTCATTATATTTTAATAATCAATTAAAATTATGAATATAGTATAAGAAGGAATAATACATATACACAAAAGTAAAGCTGCTATTATGCAGTTAAAATTTACCGGTAAACTATAGTCGCCGTCCGCTGAAATTCGTAGCGGTTATCAGTAAAAATAATCTAAACTATCAATCGCGTTCACTCGAGATATAGTTTTTCACATTCCATTCATAAATCGCAAAAAAAAAAAACCACAACTGACCTACCTTTTAAGTGATCGCACTGTAATAATCCTGACCTTCACTTTTTCATAGACGATTTTGAATGGTGGAATCAGCCATTGTTTTTACCGGAAGTGTTTCCGTGGAGTTCAATTTCATAAAATTTGCATAAAGCGCGGGAAACCTTATCACATCAATGAAAGGAACATTTCAAGAAACTGCGTACAGGACGAATGTCATATGTAAACAAATGATCCTCATAGAAACGAAGATGGCGGAATTACAATGGAAAATATTCTGGAAAATGTGAAGGTCAGGATTATTACAGTGTGATCACTTAAAAGGTAGGTCAGTAGTGGGTTTTCTTTTTGCGATTTATGAATGGAATGTGAAAAACTATATCTCGAGTGAACGCGATTGATAGTTTAGATTATTTTTACCGATAACCGCTACGAATTTCAGCTGACGGCGACTATAACATATATTTAACGATATAAAACAAAAACAACCAATGCAAGGTATCTGGTTACAAATCAGCAGTGCTATAGTTGCATAAAAATCCTGAACTTCAATTGTTTTGTTTTTTTAATTTTGAACTTTTTCCAATTTAAAAGAAGAAAACACATTTATTGTCCACCTACAAGTTCATTGTTTACACCACAACAAGTAGAAATGAACACAAAAACTTTATTCACATTGTTTCAAAACTTAAACATAATTCAACCAAAATTGTATCAAGGCCTAAAAACAGTTTTACTGTGGATCCATTGTAACTGAAAATTAAGAAATTATCTTGTGCATCTATTCTTGTATTTATTAAGAGTGAACAAAAAATGTGGCAGCAATTGATTTAAATACAGAAAATGTGGCATCAATTGATCTAAATACACAAAATGTGGCATCAATTGATCTAAATACAAACTAGAGGCTCTAAAGAGCCTGTGTCGCTCACCTTGGTCTATGTGAATATTAAACAATGGACACAGATGGATTCATGACAAAATTGTGTTTTGGTGATGGTGATGTGTTTGTAGATCTTACTTTACTAAACATTCTTGCTGCTTACAATTATCTCTATCTATAACAGTACTTTCTGTGGAAAAAGTTATTGAAAATCTTCAAATTTAAAGAAAATTGTTAAAAATTGACTGTGAAGGGCAATAACTCCTTAGGGGGTCAATTGACTATTTTGGTCATAAAGACTTATTTTTAGTTCTTACTTTGCTGTACATTATTGCTGTTTACAGTTTATCTCTATCTATAATAATATTCAAGACAATAAAAAAAAAACAGCAAAATTTCCTCAAAATTACCAATTCAGGGGCAGCAACCTAACAACCGATTATCCGATTCATCTAAAAATTGCAGGGCAGATAGATCGTGACCTGATCAACAATTTTACTTCCTGTCAGATTTACTCTTCATGCTTTGGTTTTTGAGTTATAAGCCAAAAACTGCATTTTACCCCCATGTTCTATTTTTAGCCATGGCGGCCATCTTGGTTTGTTGGCCGAGTTACCGGATACATTTTTTTAACTAGATACCCCAATGATGATTATGGCTAAGTTTGGTTAAATTTGGCCCAGTAGTTTCAGAGGAGAAGATTTTTCTAAAAGATTACTAAGATTTACGAAAAATGGTTAAAAATTGACTATAAAGGGCAATAACTCCTAAAGTGGTCAACTGACCATTTTAGTTATGTTGACTTATTTGTAGATCTTACTTTGCTGAATATTATTGCTGTTTACAGTTTATCTCTATCTATCATAATATTCAAGATAATAACCAAAAACAGCGACATTTCCTTAAAACTACCATTTCAGAGGCAGCAACCCAACAACGGAATGTCCGATCCATCTGAAAATTTCAGGGCAGATAGATCTTGACCTGATGAACAATTTTACCCCGTCAGATTTGCTCTAAATGCTTTGGTTTTTGAGTTATAAGCCAAAAACTGCATTTTACCCCTATGTTCTATTTTTAGCAATGGCGGCCATCTCGGTTGGTTGGCCGGGTCACCGGACACATTTTTTAAACAACATACCCCAATGATGATTATGGCCAAGTTTGGTTAAATTTGGCCAAGTAGTTTCAGAGGAGAAGATTTTTCTAAAAGATTACTAAGATTTACGAAAAATGGTTAAAAATTGACTATAAAGGGCAATAACTCCTAAAGGGGTCAACTGACCATTTCGGTCATGTAGACTTATTTGTTAATCTTACTTTGCTTAACATTATTGCTGTTTACAGTTTATCTCTATCTATAATAATGTTCAAGATAATAACCAAGAACAGCAAAATTTCCTTAAAATTACCAATTCAGGGGCAGCAACCCAACATCAGGTTGTCCGATTCATCTGAAAATTTCAGGGCAGATAGATCTTGACCCTATAAACAATTTTACCCCCATGTCAGATTTGCTCTAAATGCTTTAGTTTTTGAGTTATAAGCCAAAAACTGCATTTTACCCCTATGTTCTATTTTTAGCCGTGGTGGCCATCTTGGTTAGTTGGCCGGGTCACCGGACACATTTTTTAAACTAGATACCCCAATGATGATTGTGGCCAAGTTTGGTTTAATTTGGCCCAGTAGTTTCAGAGGAGAAGATTTTTCTAAAAGATAACTAAGATTTACGAAAAATGGTTAAAAATTGACTATAAAGGGCAATAACTCCTAAAGGGGTCAACTGACCATTTGGGTCAGGTTGACTTATTTGTAAATCTTACTTTGCTGAACATTATTGCTGTTTACAGTTTATCTCTATCTATAATAATATTCAAGATAATAACCAAAAACAGTAAAATTTCCTTAAAATTACCAATTCAGGGGCAGCAACCCAACAACGGGTTGTCCGATTCATCTGAAAATTTCAGGGCAGATAGATCTTGACCTGATGAACAATTTTACCCCTGTCAGATTTGCTCTAAATGCTTTGGTTTTTGAGTTATAAGCCAAAAACTGCATTTTACCCCTATGTTCTATTTTTAGCCATGGCGGCCATCTTGGTTGGTTGACCGGGTCACCAGACACATTTTTTAAACTAGATACCCCAATGATGATTGTGGCCAAGTTTGGTTAAATTTGGCCCAGTAGTTTCAGAGGAGAAGATTTTTGTAAAAGTTAACGACGCCAGACGACGGACGACAGACGACGGACGACGGACGCCGGACGCCAAGTGCTGAGAAAAGCTCACTTGGCCCTTTGGGCCAGGTGAGCTAAAAATGTGGCAGCAATTGATTTAAATACAGAAAATGTGGCATCAATTGATCTAAATACACAAAATGTGGCATCAATTGATCTAAATACACAAAATGTGGCATCAATTGATCTAAATACACAAAATGTGGCATCAATTGATCTAAATACACAAAATGCTGCATACAAATACTGCTATCATGATTTAAATGCTAGTTTTCATTTTTATGCTACCTTTTTGGTCCTAATTTTCGTATTGAAAAAACAATGCAAAATTTCTGAATTTACAGTATTCTTGGTGTTCTTATTTAAATATGAATTTCCTAGCTACAGTTATCAGTAAATTAGAAGTTTAAGTGTGCAACAAAATTTTCTTTAAATAGGCTTGTATGTAAAACTTGTTATAATAGTGAATTCAAGCATCCACTAAAATACAATGTTTACTTATCTAAAAGAAATGGATACCTAGAAGAAAATTTCATGAATACACAGTATAATAAATTCCCATCCTAACAACCAATGTATATATGCAATCTTTGATTAAAATGTGTTATCTGTCTGCATCTTTAACTTGTGAACCTGCTACATCCAAAACTTTGTCTCCAGCAGCTGAAAATAAAACAAACAGTTCATGACATTCTTTCATGTTATATCTTTGTTTATTATTCATTGAATTGGGTAAATATTTTTAATTTTCAATTTGCTGTTTAAAACAAAATTTTGGAAATTATTTAAAATTAAGGAATATGTTTCCCTTGTGCAAAGCTGTGATTCCTTGTCCGTCTTTGGCATTACTTTTTTTTCCTTTCTGGAAAATAGCTCTTCAGCTTTTTAATAAGCTTTGGATTTTCAAACATTTTGGCCTTGAGCATCACTGAAGAGACATTGAGTGTCAAAATGTTGATCTAATGCAGAAAAATTGGTTCAATTTATGTTGTTTCAATGATTTCATGGTTTTGGTATAGATTTACTATGAATTTCAATGTTCAACAAAGGGAAAACTAATATAGACTTGTATGCATTGACAAATCCATGGAATAAAGACAAATCCATGGAATAAAGTGACAAATCCATGGAATAAAGTGACAAATCCATGGAATAAAGACAAATCCATGGAATAAAGTGACAAATCCATGGAATAAAGTATCCAATTTTGCAAAAAACATGAAAATTGGTATCCACTAAATTGAAAAAAAAATTGGCAATGTTTTACCATTATAGGTGTCAAAGACAAGGTCAGTACAGAGCTTCTGAGTAGCATTGTTTTGTCACTCTAAGTGCTACAGTACAAAAGTAATGCACCACAAATCATGCAAATCAGACAATGTTTTACTTTCATAGGTTTAAGGTCAAAGACAAGGTGACCCAACACTTAAATATGACACTTCACCATGCCATAATGCATCAGCATTTCAAGCTGGTTAATCTAAGTTGCATAGTATACACATTCCTATACACTCCTAAATGTTGTTTGCATGGGGTACATGTATAACACAAATTTCAAAATTATTTTCATTTAACTCAATCTATACTAAGTTTCGTTTTTAAATGTTATAATATAAATGTAAAAAAAAATAAAAGACATTTTTTTTCATTTGTTTTCTTATGGCTAGTTATCTAATTGGCAAGCATACCACATCTCCTTATCTTTACATCGTTCCAGTCATACAGAACTTAAAGTAACTTACCTAAGTCACCTGATACTTGTTCAAACTGTTTAAGACTAGCACTAGAATTATTCTGTAGATACATTTCCTCTTCAGGACTCAAACTTTCTCCCAGTTTCTTTAAAGCTGTTAATATCTCCACACACTGAGCTGTGGCCATTGCACTTTGTAATTTACCAATTTTTTCATCTCTTTTAATCTTAAATTAAAAGTAGATAAATAAATAAAAGTTTGATTAACAAATATGGTCTTTTATATTTATTTCTATATAGCTTTCCTGTTTTAATTAAAAAAAAAAATAAAAGAACAGCATCCCAACGTCCCCTGCTGATTTAATTTGTTCCAGGACAATAACTACAATAATTTTGTTTTTGTTATTTTTTCATACCTGTAAATATCCTTCAAGAAATGTAGGCATGAGAAAGCTTATAATGCAGAATACCATCATATACATTCTATTTCATTAGGTTACTGATGCAAACATTTAGAAAGGAATGAGTTCAAACAAACGATTGAAAGTACAATTTAAAGCAAGAAAATTTAAAACTCTCTCATATGAATTTAATATTTGTTTAGTCCAAAACATAAAATTTCTCCATTGCATGTGTGAGCTATGTGTCAAATTCATGTGGCGTTTGATGTTAGTGCTGACCTCTTCAAGTATTAAAATTTCATTTGGAGAAAAAAAATTAAAGTGTCAGAATTTTTCGACACTGATAAAAGTTCCCAATTTGCTTAAAAAAATTTTAACACATAAATTTGCCATGACCTACCTCTGATAATCTTTGCCGCAGTTGTCCAGGTTGTTTTTTAGCAAACAGACGAATAACTTCTGGAGTTTTAAAAGCTTGACTTATAGCTGCCTGAATTGCCTACAATGAAACACAAAGTAATTCAATAATAATGAATATGTCAACTCATTCTTTTATTTTTATTTTTAAAAGTTTTTCTCTATAAATATAGTTTTACTTCGCCCAAGAGTTTTATTCCATTATCGATTTAAAAAAACTCAGGTCTTATGAAAAAAAAGGAAGTTTATATAGCATGTACTTTTCAAAAATATTATTGAACGAAGTATAGTAAGTTTTATCTAAATACAGATTGTGTAAAAATCACATACTCATGTAAAAAATATTCACATTTAAATTAGAAGAAAACACTAAATAAAAGAAATTTTTATACAAGTAATAAAAAGATAGCTCTTGCAAAAAGCTTTGATAAAGTAAAAAGGGAAATGGGGTCATCAAACTTCTTTTCTTTCAACATAGAGAAAAAGTTGAATTTACTGGATTTTACCTGAGTTATCTCCCCTTGTACATAATGAATAGTTTTCAAAATCTAAAACAAGCAAAGAGTTTTTTGTATTGGTGCTTGTTATCATCAAATAAAATCACATAAATTTATTCATTTTAGTAATGAGAATTACACAAAGAACGAATCCCAAACAACCTTAATGAAGGAACATTTTTAAGACTGGTTTGACACGGCGGGGGGTAAAATCTTCAAATTCGGCTACCACACGACCACAGAGGCTGTTGTTTTCTCGGTAAACGGACAGAAAGTCACAGGACAAAAAGTCACAGAACATAAAGTCACAAATTTGATAGGACAAAAAGTCACAGGACAAAAAGTCACAAACAATCTGTTGACTATTGTTTGAATATATAAGAGAAATATCTTGAAATATTTACTTTTTAATAAATATATTCATTTTAAAGTTTAGGAAATGTGTCATTATACTTGAAAAATGAAGATTTGTTTAATTTCAATCATGCAAAAGAAAGATTTCTGGGCACCATGAACCCATTTAAGTGCCTAGCCACTTTGACATTTTGTTTTTTTAACAACTATTTGATCATCTTTGATATTTTTTTGATAAATTTTGTTTACAAAGCTGGTTTATATCTTATAGTTCAAGAAAAAATACAAATATTTTTGTAGAAATAAGCGTTTTTTTATTTTAAGAAAATAATCAGAAAAAATGAATTGTGACTTTTTGTCCTGTGACTTTTTGTCTGTGACTTTTTGTCCTGTGACTTTCTGTCCTACATTCGTTTTCTCTGTGCATTGTCTGTAGCCAGATGCCTGTACTTCAGTGGTTTCCTTTGGTTACTATTAAAGCAATAAAATTACAATATCAACCTAAATTCACAATTACTTACTAACTGCATGCCATTTAGTTCATCTACAAGGCTGACATTGCCTTTGGTCATTTTGTCTAATGAATCTTTAAATTCTTTTAACTGGTCAATTGTTTCATTCTTTGTTTCTTCGTATTCTTCATCTTCTAAATCTTCTCTGTAAATCATTATCAGTTTATTAAATAATAATCTTATATAACCATAATTCAATAACTCGTTGCAAAAATTAAATCTTGCAATTAGAAATGATCAAACAAATCACTAAAATTGATGATAGATTTTTTTTCACTACTTTTCTTATGAATAGCCTTTTTCTGCATTTTACAATTCTATTCAATATAATTTTAATATTCATTGCCATATAAACTACAAACAATAAGTTTGGGACAAATACAAATAAGTCATGTAAGTAGACAATTTACAAAAAAATTATTACACCAGGGTTTTCGATATCACAAACTGGTCAAAACATTTACTAAATTTTATCACCGGTATAAGGAAATAATTTGTAAATATAACTCAACATGCAGACATCTTATACGTTCAGGTATTTCACATCCAATCTTTTATGGTAATATTCTTTACAAAGCACAAAAATGTCAGTATTCACCTCAAAAGCTTACAAAACCTTTAAACAGACTTATTAAGAAGGGATATAGTTACGATACTGTTGTCAGGTCATTAAAGATTGCATATTTTGGCTTTAATATTGATTCACTTATAGGGTCTTTGCATCGGAACTAAACACATTTATTTATTTTTTTTTTTTAAAAACAGTTATTGGCATGACACAGGTTATGTTCTTCTCATATATTTTATGATAGTATGATATCAAACCCCTAACAGGAGGGATTGTGCCTGATATTCATATGATGAAGACATAATCAGTTTAATTGAGGTCTGGAGCTGGCATGTCAGTTAACTGCTAGTAGTCTGTTGTTATTTATGTATTATTGTCATTTTATTTATTTTCTTTTGTTACATCTTTTGACATCAGACTCGGACTTCTCTTGAACTGAATTTTAATGTGCGTATTGTTATGTGTTTACTTTTCTACATTGGCTAGAGGTATAGGGGGAGGGTTGAGATCTCATAATTATGTTTAACACAGCCGCAATTTTGCGCCTGTCCCAAGTCAGGAGCCTCTGGCCTTTATTAGTCTTGTATGATTTTTAATTTTAGTTTCTTGTGTATAATTCGGAGTTGAGTATGATGTCCATTATCCCTGTACTAGTATACATATTTTTAGGGGCCAGCTGAAGGACACCTACGGGTGTGGGAATTCTCACTACATTGAAGACCCATTGGTGGCCTTCGGCTGTTGTCTGCTCTATGGTCGGGTTGTTGTCGCTTTGACACATTCCCCATTTCCTTTCTCAATTTAAATTTAACTGAAATTCACATATATACAAGTATAGATAAACATGTTGTATACACACTCATCTAATTACAGTTAATAGTCCTGTGTCCCCTGTCCTCAGTTCTAATGACTTTTTGACATAGGATTCCAATTTATTTACTTGTGATAGTGTTGATGGATTGAAAAATCCTTTATCTACTACATACACATCATGCTAACTTTTTCATTACCTGCAAATGGTTATTGTTTTGAAGTTTAAATTTTGATAGGTTTAGCATGTTTGGTGTATCTAATTTCTTATAAGTATTTTGGTCAACTGTCTTGAAGACTTTTTCATACATGTACATGTATGTGCATGTGGTAGCTATTGATTTGTGTGCCTGGATAGAGCCTCATTGATCTAAACACACATCTCCTATAACATATGTAACCATACCTGCATTCCTCTAAATCAGCTAACTGCTGAACTAATCTATCAAGCTGTTCTTCTAAATTTTGACGTAATTTTGTATTTTCTTGAGCACCTCGTGAAGCCATTCCTTTTTAGATTTTTACAGAAACTTATACTAGTAAACAATTCTTTTCTTTTCATATATTCCTCTGTTCTGGATAGAAAACCTGTAACATATGAAACCTCAGTTTATTTGTCAAAGCAAATAAAAAAAATTTGAAACATTTATAAAATTATGATGATTAGTAATAACTTTCATTAATTAATTGCTCTGTTCAATTTTAAATATTGTCTGGTCATTCTGCTTTTCATGGAGAAACTGATACTGTTTAAAGTTGAAAAAATACTGAAACATGAATTGCCTTTTAACCAAGACTATATATGTACAAGCATGACAATTTACTTAGCTGCAAAGTTACACACGTATATATGCATAAACACTCATAAAGTTAGGTTTACAAATGTATAAATCAGAAGATTAAGAACAAATCAGAGGATAACAAACTTGTTTTTTTTCTAAGGTATGATACATCTCTGAGATGCTTCCTCTCTTGTATTACTTTGATTATCCATGATTGACCTGGGCAATGAAAAGACAATAGATATCAACACAACTATAGGTGAGTTAAACGGTTTAATTGAGTGAACAGTATCAAATGCAAATCGGGTGTTTGTTTATTTTTACACCTTTTGCAGAAAGGAAAACAAAAATGCCCATCAAAATCCAAAAAGATTTCATCTTTCTGAAACATAAAATTCATTTAACTTTTATATATCTAGTGGATCCCAGGCCTCAACACTTTTCCAACTACACAGGTTAGTCTGTACTAAATGCACATAATTATTATAATGTCTTGCATTCTTGAAAGGTTAATTTAATTTTTTTTCTGTGATGCCTTCCTACTTTATGACGTCAAACTGGGAATAGTATATCTAACAGGAAATGAATATGATAGACTTTTCAGTATAAAATTAATAAAATTTCGGACTTTACAAGACAGCAAGATTTATGAATTTCAGAAGCGTCTGACTGAAAAACTACCGGAATTGTTAAATAGATGCTTTCATGTCGATCCGGCCCATATTCAAAATCGATCCCGCCCCAATACAAATATATATTTATAAGGAATAAAATTAAAGATATATATTAATCATTGTTAATTGTAATTCATAAATGTTTATGAATTTTATTATAATGTAAAAGGTGTACGGTAAAAAAAAGGCCTTTGACAAATATTTTCTTTAGATGATCCCCAAGCTGATACATACAAACTTTGTTTTTTTTTTAAGTTCTTAAACTTCTCAAATTGAGAAATGTTGTTTGATTTGCCGATATTTATACTAATTCTTTGACTGGTACTCCGCCAATATTTCACAAGTTTAATACCTGTTGTCATCCATCATCAATACTTTTTGCAAATTCCATTTATACTGTTAAAATTTGTAACAAAATCCTTGAAAGTCAATATTGTTTATTCATATTTTAATGTGGGCCGAATTGACTTTGGGCTGGATTGACTTGGGACAGATAGATTTGGGGCTGGATAGGTTTGGGGACGGAATGACCTGATAACAAATAGATTAACCACATAATATTCTAATCGTTAATAAATACAAGTTTTATCATACAGTTGACATATTTTGTCATGTAAAACATTTGAAAAATGACCAAAATATGAGTGATTTACTTGATGTGATGTGTTTTATGATGGTTCTGGAATTTGTGAATCCAATTTGCACCATTTTTTTTTTTTTTTACCTAATTTGCATTCTATACCTTTCTGTGATAAAATGAATGCAAAGCCAATTATAACAAATTTAAAGTGGCAGATTACAATTTCGATACACTGGCATCACTGTTACACCTAGTTTAAAAGATATTTTATTATTATTACGTATACATGCATCAGAAATTGTTAGGATAATAGTGACTAAGTTTTCAACACAAATCCCATTCCGTATCGTATCTTAATTAACTATTTATATACCCAAATGATGGAATCAGCTGCAATTAGGTAGTTAAAATAATTATGACGTCCGGCAAGGCGCTTTTTAAAAAAATTTTGGGACGCCTTCCTATGTAGAATTTTTTTTTAAAAATAGCCTTGCCTGACGTCATTATTATTTGGACTAGCAATTAGGTAGTGTCAACTGGTCAAGTCCTGTCAATATATATATGTTCCTGTGTCATAGCTATAGGAAGGTGTCACAGAAAAATATTAAACAGTTAAAATAGCCTTTCTACGCGTCAAAATTATTTGTATTAGTCTGTACTGCAGAGTAGTTTTGAAGCGCAAATCTCGGTGGGGGGGGGGGGGGGGCGCAAATACAGCAATTTATGTTCATTTCTTGAATTTGTTGTGATAAACCTTTTATTTATTTATTTATAATATTAATATGTCAAGGATTTTTATAGCTAGAAATCCTTGTATATGTTCACTACTGTAATTTTGAGACAAAACAAGTTAGAAAAAGACGGACATTCTTTGATATCTTACGTGTTTAAAGGTAACGATATCTCCGACTGAAAAAGCTTCATAAAACATCTACATCAATAATCACATCAACGGTCCATAGTTCAGCCCAATTTTGTAAGGGAGATAACAATTGGTGTGTAGTTCTCCTCTGTTGGAGGCTGTTTTCTGAAATAACAGCGGGAAATTTCCACATGTCACAGATCTGCAGATCAAAACAAACGTAATTTTGCATCATTTGCTAATTCCATGTATGTAAATTTGTTCGTATATATGTATAACTAAAATTCAATGATTATAAGCACTGAAAATGGCAACAAGAGATGAAAAAAAAACTCATACAGACAAGAGAGCTGTCAGGTATGTGTGGATGATGTATAATTTCTCATGAAAAGTAAAAATAACAAAAATATTGATTACCCGAAATATACCTGTCTATTATAAAGAAGATGCATATTATCATATGATAGATCACTGCATTGTAAAAATAATTACGATTTGTTCCCTGGATTACAATTTGCAACTATATTACAATAAAATGTAAACTTTCTTTTAAAAGATTTAAAAAAACTGTTGATTTTAACAAATCATATTAGATTTTTCCTTAAATAAAGGTTATGATCATGGACGTATAAATAATGTCCACATTTACGTTCTGTGTTCACTGAGAAACCTAAAAATAAAAGGCTGGTGTTCGTTTATTTAGAAAAGGATTATATTTTAGATTCCAGTTAATCAATTGTAAAAGGACCTTCTAGAGCCTCAATCTTAACGCACACAAATGTTAATCATTTCAAAGCAAATTTAAATCCTGAATGAATTTTCCCAAGATCATTTAGAAAGGTCACCAGAGTTTACTGTTACATGATGATATTTCCTGCCAAATAAAAATCTTGTGGTCATAATTGATGTCACTATTTTTAGCATTCAATATTGTGAGCGAAGTCAAGTTTAAAGTTTAACCACGCACTGTTGATCACTGAGATGTGCATCGTCTTCCCACGGCAATTAATTGCTTTAAAAATATTTGAAGATCACTGTCCTAAATACAACACAAGTTTACGTTCATTGTGCGTAAATGAATATTATGCGACGACGATTTGATGTAGCTATAGAAATATTCCTGTTGTAGCTGAAATGTATTATTTATCCTAAAGTAATGCATCTTCGCTAGCCAAGGGTTATGATCCACTGCCGTTCTCTTCACCCTTGGCGGATTGAGATAAAATTTCAGAGACACAAGGTAAGGATTTTTGGGAAAAGACATGCGAGACTGGCGCAAATACAAAATTTCATTTCTGGTATCTATGATGAGTTTTTGGTCCTTTAATTTATTTAAGGAATGACTGTAATATTTTTTCTGTCTATGAAGAAATAACATAAAAAATTTGGTGCACACTGAATAACGCGCGTAGCAGGTTATTTAACAGTGTGCAACACATTTTTTACTATACAAGTTTTGAGACACGTAATTTTCTTGAAGCTGCTCACATTTTATATTCAGTGTTAGTTTCCGTTTAATTTTACGCAAGTATGTCTCTTTTTCGTAAGTAATGTGATTTACCGATAAAAAAAACAGGGTTAAAATCAAGTATAGCTTTTTTTTTTATAAAACTTTAATGCAATTGAAAGAATTAACAACATTTTGCTTTTAAATCTTTATTTGTTTCAAGCTGTTATGTAATCATAAAATGAAAATGGTGTAGACTTATACTAGCATAAGGAATAGTGAATAATATTTTCTTTTTTACTTGTATACTTAACTTTAATTTGAGATGTTTAATTTTCTTTAAACTGCACACATTTATTCAGCGTTAGTCTCCATTTATTTTTACCCAATTATACCTCTTTTGTAAATCAAATATTTATTTACTGACAAAAAAAAACGAAGATGTTTTTAATAAAACTATTTTTTTTTAAATGTACATTGTAATTGAAAGAATTAACAATAATTTTTTCTTTTTAATCTTTTATTTGTATCAAGCAATCAGATATACCACCTTGTTATCATTAGGCAGGAAATACAATTGTTTAATTACATTAGAAATCTCACATACCTTGACTGTCGCGTGCTGGCGTAGATCAGAAGAATTAGGGCAATTAATTACCTGGTGTGACACTGCTTCACACCAGACTGGGAGAGATGTCGCCAATACAATAAACAAAAGGTAGTGAATTTACACGGAAGTCGGAGGGAATACTCCCAAATTTCTCTGAGAATTTAGGGAGGGATGTCGGCGTTTCCTGGTATCTCACAAGGAATAATTTCGATGTATGGAGTTTGGGATTACAAACTCTCTGGGCGTACTGTAAGCTGAAAATTAGCATTTGAAAACTGGCATTCATACATTCATTCATCAGGTATTAGGCTGATTAAGGTTCATTGTAAAACATGGACATAAATGGCTGTATTCCTTCCTCTTAAACTAGACTTCATGCTTAGTTGTTAATTTTTTTTTCAGATTTAAACATTAAATAATGAAAAGTAGTAAAAGAAAAAGCAAAAGTTCTAAAGAGACAGACGCAGGGGAAGCAACTAGTATTCAGAATATCCAGGATGAACTAAGACTAAGGTTTAGTCAGAATGCTCCTTCACCATCATTACATGGATATGAAAAAGAAAGAGGGTAATCATTGTTTTTAATTGATTTACAAAGGAGAAATTACAGTTTTACATCATTAAGTCCAGTGATGGTCTAATGAACAAGAACTGCCATAGTTGTCTCTTGGTAGAATGCTTGCTTTAGTGCAGGAAGTTGTGGGTTTGGTCATTTTGTCATTTACAGAGTCAAATCAAAGACTCAATTTGGTATTTACTGCTTCCCAGTGTCAAGTTAGCCTCAATAAGGAAATTAGTAAGAGCAAAGACTGGTCAGCTTAGAGTTTGAAAAAATTCTGAGTAAGGTATTGGGTATTGTCACATTGTGAACTAGCATTTAAAAACTGGCTTCCTGTCTCTGTTTAGCATAAAGCAATGTTAATATTTATTCTGCATAAACATGTTGTTGTCCTGAATTTGCATCTAATTATTTGGGCTCCGCCTTTAGGCGGGTCGCCCTATAGTGATCAGTCTGTCCGTCCGTCCGTCCGTCCGTCCGTCCGAATCTAGAGAACCATTATGATTTCATACTTGATACGTTACATGTTTATTAATCACCACCAGAGGACGTGTCATGATGTATGTACAACTTCCTAGGTCAAAGGCGGGTCGCCCTATAGTGATCAGTCTGTCCGTCCGTCCGTCCGTAACACTTTAACTTTGTGTCCGCTCCATATCTAGAGAACCATTATGATTTCATACTTTATACTTTACATGTTTATTAACCACCACCAGAGGGCGTGTCATGATGTATGTACAACTTTCTAGGTCAAAGGTCAAGGTAAAAAAAACTTTGGTTTCAGTTGACAACCCTGTGTCCTGTGGTGAAGATCTTGTCCGCTCTATATCTTGAGAACCATTATGATTTCAAAGTTTATACTTGACATGTATATGAACCAACACCAGAGGGTGTGTCATAATTTATGAACGACTGCCTAGGGCAAAGTTAAAGGTCAAAAACTTTGGTATCAGTTGACAACCCCATGTCCTATGGTAAAGATCGTGTCCGCTCTATATCTTGAGAACCGTTATCATTTCAAAGTTTATACTTGACATGTATACAAACCAACACCAAAGGGTGTGTCATAATTTATTTACAACTTCATAGGTCAAAGGTCAAGGTCAAAAACTTTGATTTCAGTTGACAAACCCATGTCCTATGGTAAAGATACAATTTTTTAATGGACATTATTCACAGCGGGGCCCACAGAGATGGCTCCCATCTCAATGATATCTAGTATATATAAGTATACATCCATCCTAAAAGGAACAGGTGGACTTGAAAAGTGTAACTGACCAAGCTGGATACATTTTCAAAAAATTGTTTTGAGAAAAAATTGGTAAGTGTCAAGAACTCGATATAAGAATTTATTATGTAAGCTTATTTGCACCTATTATGATTGGTCTTATTTTACAGGCAATTGCTTGATTTAGTCAAAAGAACTGCTTCCACTGGTGAGAGTAACTCTGTACTGGTGATAGGACCTAGAGGAAGTGGGAAAACCATGGTAAGGTCTGAAAGTTGTATATACACTCTTAATAAAAAAAAATGGATCTTTTTAAGGGATAACCAGTAGTTCATATTTAAAAAAAAATTAGATTTTAATCTGCAGTGCCCGGTATTATTTAACATCCACACTTGTTTGTCTCTGGTAAATATGTATCTCATTGACAATTCAAACACATTTTATATTTTATATTACTGGGAATATTAAATCTGCTGACCACCGCTGTTTCTCGATATTGAATAATAGGAATAAATGAATGATTATAAAAGTGTTTAAAAGAAAGGTTGTTTTCTTTAAAATTGAAAGATGTAAGATAGATAATCAATATTTCTGGAGTTCACATGTTGGATATACTGGTATAATAGGATATTACTGCTGTTGAAAGTGTAAAGTTACCTTTATGTTAATACATCATGGTAGTTGATTTTTTTTTTTGGTAAAGATTGCGTAATATGCATTCAAAACCTTACGGGACTGACTTGATATCTAAATCTTCCAAGGCTGATCACTTCCTTTTTGATGCACAAAATATAGTGATCAAAACATTCTATACACCTTATCCATGAACATTTCCAGAAATTTATCGATGTAATATATGCTCAGATTTTCAAAGGCATAAAATGATGATACACTTGTCAAGAAAATTACATAACTTTTGAAAGTTGGAGGAATCTAATACGTGTTCTAAAAATATAAATGAAGTCATTGTTAAACCCATCTATTAAATTGGAGTTATCTTCCTTTGTCTAGAATTGCTGTTTAATCAACCATATGTTCAACCAAAGCCATACTTAATTTTACTTCCCACTGATAAATTGAAGCAATCTTTAACTTCAGTGCTTACAAGCACTTTGATTTTAGTACACCAGTGTAAGCAGATCTGGTATCTTAATATTGTAAAAAGATGGTAAATTTGGTATTAATTTATTGATTTGTAAATGTATAACTTAATTTTACTCTTTGGATGAGCATTTGAATTAGCCGTTTTAGAATCTAAAGGACTATGGGTAATTTCAATGTTTGTACACCAAAATGAAAACAAAGTGAGATCATAGGTTGAATTTCAATTCAATCATTACATTTTGTGTACACTTTTGAAAATATTACACAGAATGCATTAGAATCTAAAACAGTGAATTGTACTTATAACTTCAATTGGACTGGTAACCTTCAAAAGACTTTTTATTATGCCCCATTTATGGGCATTATGTTTTCTGGTCTGTGCGTCTGTTCGTTTGTCCGTCCATTCCTTCCTCCGTCCGTTTATTCATTCGTCCGTTCGTCCATATGTCACACTTTAGGTTTAAGTTTTTGGTTGAGGTAGTTTTTGATGAAGATGAAGTTCAATCACCTATAAACTTAGTACACATGTTCTTTATGATATGATCTCTCTAATTTTAATAGCATATTAGAGATTTTACCTCATTTTCACAGTCAACTGAACATAGAAAATGATAGTGTGGTTTGGGCATTCATGTACTGGGTACACATTCTTGTTTAAAGTATTATAAAAAAAATATATGCTCAATCTTTGCATTTGTGTAATACTATTGTATAAACTTGAAACACAAATATGTACAGAGAATGATATTTATTTATTCTATTTATAGACATTGAACAGTATTTACAATGAACTGATTGAGGATGACAATGTCCGAGAGAATTTACTACAAGTCAAGTTGAATGGTAACAGTAATTTTATAGAAATATAATGTCTGAGAGAAGATTTAGTAAATATTTTGATAAGCCAGCAACATCACAATACAAGAAAAACAAGAATATTTATATATAGAGAGAGAGGTATACATAGGGCCTTTAACAGTAAAAATGTGTCTACCAATCACTAGATCATTAAGGGTCTAAATAATTTCAAACTTATTACAAAAGGACATATGCATCATGTAAAGAGAATGCCACACTCTCTGCAAGTTAAAATCCTTGTGACAACTCTACTAGGGGTCTGTAGTAGACCTTTTGCTAGACTAAATATCTTCCCCTGTCCAATGTGCCCTCATTAGCTCACCTGACGTGAAAGGTCAAGTGAGCTTTTCTCATCACTTTGCGTCCGTCGTCCGTAAACTTTTACAAAAATCTTCTCCTCTGAAACTACTGGGCCAAATTTAACCAAACTTGACCACAATCATCCTTGGGGTATCTAGTTTAAAAAATGCATTTAGAGCAAATCTGACATGGGGTAAAATTGATTATCAGGTGAAGATCTGTCTGCCCTGAAATTTTCAGATGAATCGGACAACCCGTTGTTGGGTTGCTGCCCCTGAATTGGTAATTTTAAGGAAATTTTGCTGTTTTTGGTTATTATCTTGAATATTATTATAGATAGAGATAAACTGTAAACAGCAATAATGTTCAGCAAAGTAAGATTTACAAATAAGTCAACATGACTGAAATGGTTAGTTGACCCCTTTAGGAGTTATTGCCCTTTATAGTCAATTTTTAACCATTTTTCGTAAATCTTAGTAATCTTTTAGAAAAATCTTCTCCTCTGAAACTACTGGGCCAAATTTAACCAAACATGGCAACAATCATCTTTGGGGTATCTAGTTTAAAAAATGTGTCCGGTGACCCGGCCATCCAACCAAGATGGCCGCCACGGCTAAAAATAGAACATAAGGGTAAAATGCTGTTTTTGACTTAATAACTCAAAAACCAAAGCATTTAGAACAAATCTGACAAAGTTTAATTGTTTCTCAGGTCAAGATCTATCTGCCCTGAAATTTTCAGATGGATCGGACAACTGGTTGTTGGGTTGCTGGCCCTGAATTGGTAATTTTAAGGAAATTTTGCAGTTTTTGGTTATTATCTTGAATTTTATTATAGATAGAGATAAACTGTAAAAAGCAATAATGTTCAGCAAAGTAAGATCTACAAATAAGTCAACATGACCAAAATTGTCAGAGAACTCCTTAAGGAGTTATTGTCCTTTATAGTCAATATTGAACAACTTTTTGTCATTTTTGTAACTTGTACAAAAATCTTCTTTTCTAAAACTATGGGCCAAATTTAACCAAACTTGGCCACAATCATTACAAGGGTATCTATTTTAAAAAAAGTGTCTAATGACCCTGCCTGCCAATCAAGATGGCTGACATCAGTAAATACAGTAACAGGTGAGCGACACAGGCTCTTGAGAGCCTCTAGTTTTTCAATTGTCACTAAAAAAAATCCAGCCAATCTACCCCCTATTGCAGGACCTTCCTGTTGGGTTTGATGTTAATTTGTTCTCTTCCTAAACATCAATAAAATATTTGCCTCTGAACATTAAGCCAACAACAATAAATCAATAAAAATTTCAAAGGGTAACTGAAATTATATATTGCTGTAAACAGCTCAGAATTATCTGTAAGGAGTTTACTGTTATACTTTCTACTGTGCGTGGATTATATCAGGAGCTCTGAACATTTTTATTCTATTACAAAAAGTCAAAATTACTAAGAAACCTAATGATACAGATGATGTGCAAAATGCATTGAAATGTTCTATGTTTATTCTTATATAGGACTTCTACAAACAGATGATAAAATTGCATTAAAAGAAATCACACGTCAGTTACAGCTTGAGAACACACTGGGTGATAAAGTTTTTGTAAGTGGTTAAAAATTATATTTGTTCCATAAGAATTAAAATTGTAGAATAATATAATGTAAACTATTTATAATTCCTTTTGTATTAAGTTTTCCGAGGATTGATGGATAAAATGGTAAGTTGAAAGTGATCTACTTCCTGTTTGTTAGATACAGTCCCATTGTCAATTATTTACTTTATTACTAGTATCATTGAAAATTACCTGTGACTTCTTCTTATGCCACTTGCTGACCCCTTAATGTCTCAATATAAATAAGAAGATGTGGTATGAGTGCCAATTAGACAAAACTCCATCCAAGTCACAATGTATAAAAAGTTAACAAGTAATGGTCAACGTATAAGTCTTGTTGCAACCGAGGTAAATATCTCATTGTATGTACTGACTATCTTCATAGACTTACTTTGGAAGGTAAAGAAAACAAGTAAGATATACGTAAATCTGTTCTAAAAATATCACAGAATTTGCACATTTTTCTTACATTCTGCTTCAATTGATATACTTTTACAGGGTTCATTTGCAGAGACTTTACAGTTCTTGTTGGATGCATTGAAATGTGGTAAGAAAATTTCAAAAGCAGACAGACAAAGTATTATCCATATCAAGAGGAGCAAACAAATGTTAAAACTCATAAGAATGAGAGATTACTAGTACTAAGAAATAAAGAAATTGCCAAGTAGAAGTCAAAATTGACACCACTATGGCCAAAAGTAAAAGACAAAAGACTAACATTAAAAACTATTCAAAAAACTAATTAATGAGCAATATATTATACCTGTTAGTAAGTTATAATGAAATTGAGAATAGAAACGGGGAATTTGTCATAGAGAGAACAACTCGACCCAAAAATCAGAAATCAGTCTAAGGCCAACAGTGGGTATTCAACCTGGGGAGAAAATCACGTACCCAGAGGTGGGCTTCAGCTGGCCACTAAACAATAATGTATCCTAACTAGATAAAACACTTCACACTTACGCCGATAAGGTACACCATATTATTATAAAAGAACAAGATTGTGTTGATAAACTGCTATGGCTGTATAACTTAATTTACTGTTGCTTTATTCACAAAATATCTTAAAACTAGAATTGATGGTGAGTTATACTGACACAATCATGACTATTTCTCATGAGATTTTTTGTGTTTTAAAATATATGAATAGAAGAAAATATAGGATCTCACACTAATATAATAATCTAAAAACAAAAAGCAACTAAAAAGTGAACATTTAAGGGTTTATAGAAGTTAGATCTCCAACTTACAAAAAGTAGAAAAAAACTTAGAAAGTACAAATGTTTCTCTGTACCTGAAACAAAAATTATACATACCTCATGATAAATGACTAATTTCTCAGTGAATTTTGCTCAATGTGTTTTATAGGAAGTCAGAGTTCTAAGCCAATCTTGTTTATCCTAGAAGAATTTGATATGTTTGCCCACCATAAAAACCAGACATTGCTATATAATCTGTTTGATATTGCCCAATCTGATCAAGCACCAATATGTGTAGTGGGTGTTACATGTAGACTTGTAAGTATACTTATGTTTAATTTCTGAACGATAACTACTGTAAATTCAGAAATTATTGCGATGATTTTATTATTGCGTAAAATGCAACAGGGTTATCGCATGCAATTATTAAAATTTCGCATTTTGAGTTTTTTTATATATTTTTCTGAATATTGCAAGAATTAAAATCGCATTTTAGTCTAAAATGACAAAATGACAATATTAATAAATGCGCAATAATTTCTGAATTAACAGTAACTCATTAAGTGTCACATCTAGAGCAGTAGGAAATGTGAATGTGACACACACTTATTTTCTTTTCAAATATGAATATGAAAGAATTTTGGTTGGTTATGACATATGAAAAAAAAAAATGTTTTTCTCTACGCTTTGAAGAGGAAGAAGAAATATTAATTGTATGTCATTCAATATCAAATCACATTGGGCATAAAAATATCATTGACAAGATTTTAACCTGTAATATCGGAATGAGACTAGGGATAAAAAATTGGATTTAATTTATAATGAAAATGTCTACACTTTGCTAGGATGAGTAGAATCTGATAATATAGTTTTGGCCTTTAACAGATGTCTTGTTTAAAACACTTAATACTTTTGAAATAAAAATTGCAGTCATATTTATAAAAGAAATTGATGTCTTAATTTAAGATTTGTTGTTTTATGGATTTTTTTTTGGAATTAAAATATATAAACTCTTGTTCATGGATTATCTGCCATATACTGAAAAAAATCTATAAAAAAAATCAACTGAAAGAAATGTATTTAATACAACATCACAAATACTGTACATTAAACATATATGTCTGATTCGTCCAGTACATTTTGTACGTAAAATAGAATGTGTCACTTCTATATGACAATTATTTGTAAATCTTCTCTCTGATTTTACAGGATGTTATAGAACTACTTGAGAAGAGAGTCAAGTCACGGTTTTCACATCGCCAAGTGTATTTCCTAAACAACTATAGTTATGAGAATTTTTGTGACATCTGTATGTCTTACTTAAAAATAGAATCAAAACCTGTGAGATGTGATTTCATCAAAGAATGGAATAAACAAGTTGAAGTAAGTTATCTGTAAAGGGGACATCACTCCTTTATCAAAGAGTAGAATAAACAAGTAGAAGTAAGTTCTTTATTCAGGGAGGACCACTCACCACTCCTTCATCAACGAGTAGAATAAACAAGTAGAAGTAATTTCTTTATTCATGGGGATCACTCCTTCATAAACGAGTAGAATAAACAAGTAGAAGTAAGTTCTTTATTCAGTGGGGATTACTCCTTCATCAATGAGTAGAAGAAACAAGTAGAAGTAAGTTCTTGGTTCAGGGGGGGACCACTCCTTCATCAAAGAGTAGAATAAACAAGTAGAAGTAAGTTCTTTATTCAGGGGGGATTACTCCTTCATCAACGAGTAGAATAAATAAGAAGTAAGTTCTTTATTCAGGGGTGATTACTCCTTCATCAAGGAGTAGAATAAATAAATACAAGTAAGTTCTTTATTCAGGGAGAACCACTCCTTCATCAACGAGTAGAATAAATAAGTAGAAGTAAGTTCTTTATTCAGTGGGGATTACTCCTTCATCAACGAGTAGAATAAATAAGAGGTAAGTTCTTTATTCAGGGGTGATTACTCTTTCATCAACGAGTAGAATAAATAAGTAGAAGTAAGTTCTTTATTCAGGGAGGATTACTCCTTCATCAACGAGTAGAATAAATAAGAAGTAAGTTCTTTATTCAGGGGTGATTACTCCTTCATCAACGAGTAGAATAAATAAGAAGTAAGTTCTTTATTCAGGGGTGATTACTCCTTCATCAATGAGTAGAATAAATAAGTAGAAGTAAGTTCTTTATTCAGTGGGGATTACTCCTTCATCAACGAGTAGAATAAATAAGAAGTAAGTTCTTTATTCAGGGGTGATTACTCCTTCATCAACGAGTAGAATAAATAAGTAGAAGTAAGTTCTTTATTCAGGGGTGATTACTCCTTCATCAACGAGTAGAATAAATAAGTAGAAGTAAGTTCTTTATTCAGGGAAGATTACTCCTTCATCAACGAGTAGAATAAATAAGTAGAAGTAAGTTCTTTATTCAGGGGGATCACTCCTTCATCAACGAGTAGAATAAATAAGTAGAAGTAAGTTCTTTATTCAGTGGGGATTACTCTTTCATCAACGAGTAGAATAAACAAGTAGAAGTAAGTTCTTTATTCAGGGAGGACCACTCCTTCATCAACAAGTAGAAGTAAGTTCTTTATTCAGTGGGGATTACTCCTTCATCAAAGAGTAGAATAAATAAGTAGAAGTAAGTTCTTTATTCAGGGAGGACCACTCCTTCATCAACAAGTAGAAGTAAGTTCTTTATTCAGTGGGGATTACTCCTTCATCAAAGAGTAGAATAAATAAGAAGTAAGTTCTTTATTCAGGGGGGATTACTCTTTCATCAACGAGTAGAATAAACAAGTAGAAGTAAGTTCTTTATTCAGGGAGGACCACTCCTTCATCAACAAGTAGAAGTAAGTTCTTTATTCAGTGGGGATTACTCCTTCATCAAAGAGTAGAATAAATAAGTAGAAGTAAGTTCTTTATTCAGGGGGGATTACTCCTTCATCAACGAGTAGAATAAATAAGAAGTAAGTTCTTTATTCAGGGGTGATTACTCCTTCATCAACGAGTAGAATAAATAAGTAGAAGTAAGTTCTTTATTCAGTGGGGATCACTCCTTCATAAACGAGTAGAATAAACAAGTAGAAGTAAGTTCTTTATTCAGTGGGGATTACTCCTTCATCAATGAGTAGAAGAAACAAGTAGAAGTAAGTTCTTGGTTCAGGGGGGGACCACTCCTTCATCAAAGAGTAGAATAAACAAGTAGAAGTAAGTTCTTTATTCAGGGGGGATTACTCCTTCATCAACGAGTAGAATAAATAAGAAGTAAGTTCTTTATTCAGGGGTGATTACTCCTTCATCAAGGAGTAGAATAAATAAATACAAGTAAGTTCTTTATTCAGGGAGGACCACTCCTTCATCAACCAGTAGAATAAGTAAGTAGAAGTAAGTTCATTATTCAGGTGGGATTACTCCTTCATCAACGAGTAGAATAAGCAAGTAGAAGTAAGTTGCAATTCTTTATTTAGGGGACATCACTTATATATTTGTTTGAAATTTTATGTGATTGTTATTTGCATAATGTAAAATAATAATGGGCATTTTATTGAACAGTTCAAAAACCACTAAATGTTGACAAATTATTTCTTTGTTTGACTTGGGACAAAAATAGATTTTGACATATTGTAAAAACAGTATATTGTTAGAGACTACAGATTGGCCATTTGAGTGTCTTATAGTTGTTCTTATTGTTTGGTTGCAGTCTCAATGCATATGTTCAACATCTATTAATCATATTGAATATAACAATTTTGAACAATTTGCCAATTGAGACTGTCTTACTTTCAAATTGTTGATTTTGAATGTTCACATGCTATTCATAGCTTTACTGGTAATTATAAAGTATTCCTGAAAAAACGAAAGGCCATTTTAATACATAGCTTGTAGAATTAACATTTGCTGTTAAATGTCCAACACTCCAGTGCTATAGATTGATATTTCTTCTTTCCTGGATTATCTTTCTTTAACAATGATAATCAAAGTTTGAAAAACCCAAGTTCTATACAGATAAACATGATAAAATTGTTTTGTTTTAGAAATTGAGTAAAGACGGCACAGTCAGAGATGTACTACAGCAACAATTCCACTTCAATAAAGATATTAGAGCGTTACATCACATTTTGGTAAGTGTAGTATTATTACTTAAAAAGCTGAGGGCTATTCCATTAAAAAGAATGTACCAGGGTCGGACGGCAATTATAAAAACTCCTGTTGGTTGTGGATGTGTTGAAGCGTTTAGGGAAAATAAGTATTGTTGGTTGTTGATCTTCCTTTTTTCGAATGTCGGTTTCATTGTGTTATTTTTTGTTATTTATTATTATTTGTTTTAGCAAGGACTTATATAACCGATTGTTTTGTCTCCTGCTCTTATCGTGATATAAGAGAAACATAACTGTTCCCGCGACTTACGCAGTGGTAGGCGCAATGTTGTATCCTACCTATGGTACCAGTTCCGGAAGTGCAAGAGTTACCTCCCCTTAATGACAAGTACATGGGAATGGCAGACGATGTCAAATTCTATTGAAAATAATATTCATAGGTTCAAATTAGCGGTGTTCCGTGGTCTGCGAGCTTCCACTTTTGCATTCAGACTTTCGTTTTGGTTACTAGCTAGGCCCAACGAACATTCAATTTGAAAGAAAATAAAAATTAACTTTGCAGACCTTTTTAACTATCAGTATGGTCATTTTAAAGCCATATTACTATTGAGATCGTATACCCCTCCAGGGATTTTTCTAGCATTCCACAGGGTCCAGTATTCAGACACCATTCCTATTGGCAATGGCAAATACCCTACGTTTTTCCCAATTTTCCTGTCCTTTGTCCGTCCGTCATTGTAAACTTTTTTCAAACATCTCTGAGCCAACAAAGCCAATTGGAAGGAAACATGGCCAACATTTAGTTAACAATACAATCCATTTGCAGTTCTATAGACCACAGTTCTAATTTTCATCAGTGATTTTTATAAGATTTGAAATGTTTTAAACCCAGATGACCAAATTATATTTTTCATATTTAAGATTTAAAACACAATGAAGTTTGATCTCATTTCTTTCCTCCCCCTCATTCCCAGGTTCCCTTAACCCTGTCCAACCCCTCCAAATTGTCCAGCAACTATAATGTTTTTAAAAATAACAATTCCTTTAGATGTGGTAAATTAGAATAAAATAAGTTAGATATATTCCAGTCCGTTCTTGTATTTTATGAAATGACTTCCTGTTGGTTGGTGTTAAGATACATTGTTCATTCCTCTTGGTCATGGGGGGGGGGGGACACCATTTCTTAAAGCAACAATGGATGTCATGTGATTACCATATAAGGGCATTTTTTTTCCCAAAAAAAGTGAAGCCCGTTTTTTGCATGAATTAAAAACCAATTTGCTTTTAAGTGAAAATTCTTGAATATATTTATCAACTCAATTAAGGATTAAAATCATTTTTTCTCTTAAAATGTGTCTTTAAAGTCCAGTTGTTGACCAAAAAATGTGGTCACAAGAAATTAAAATCGTAATTTTCTTTCTTAACTTCTCAGGAAGCTATGCTGAATTTTAATTATGTTATGTAACATAACTTGGACTATGATATGTCAAATTTGTGCCACTTAATACGCTGTAATACACAAATGTGCCACTTTGATGTGTCGAAATTTCTGACAAAGTGGTTAAGGTTGTGCAAAGACAGTATAAGATTTCCTTAGTTAAATAGTTAAGTCAAACATTTCACTGACTTAAAGAGAATTATTAATCCAGTCAAATATTCACAGCTGAACTCGCCATTCCTTTTCAAACAAACACACTAAATGTGTGTACATTGTTTTCAGATGTATTAAAGTTGACTTTTTTTAACTTTCAGGTATGTATTATGGATTTTATATAGTATATAATAATCTTTGTTTATCTGTTTCACAATTTCGCATGATTTATAAATGACGATCAAGGAGACAACGGCGTTATGTTATTGTTAACTTTGAAAGACAGCCAATTTGACATGTTTTTTTTGTATAAATATTATAATAAAAACTATGCTTAAAAAATCGAAAGAAATCTATTTTTGACCCTTATGGCAAGTAAGAAACAGAAAAAAGAAAAATTTACAAATTGGCACCATTTTATTTTTCCGCGAAATTAACGCAATTTCAGAATGGCAGGTTTTAATTTCAGTCCCATTGTTGTCT
The DNA here is from genome assembly GCF_965363235.1 of Mytilus galloprovincialis. Classification (NCBI taxonomy): domain Eukaryota; kingdom Metazoa; phylum Mollusca; class Bivalvia; order Mytilida; family Mytilidae; genus Mytilus; species Mytilus galloprovincialis. Next base: position 28,821,363 of record NC_134839.1, on the reverse strand, counting down.
TAAGAAAGTAGCAACAAAGGTCGTTTCTAAGGTCTTGCTTTCCAACTGCCTTGGTAATTTAACGTAAGGATCGCATTTGTATTGCACTACTATCGTGAAAGAGTTCGAGGATTTTTTTTCCACAAGAACATAAATGTGTACTGAAAAATGTTTCAAGGTTGAAATTTTCAAAAAGCAGAAGAATTAGAAATTAAAATAGGAGGAACAGAAGTGGGTCTGAAAAGTGGATAATTTTTACTCCTGCTGGAAGAATCACATTTATGCAGAAAAGTTATAAAACAGTTCATATTTATAAACAATAAAATTTCATTTTATCTTCTGTCTGATGAATAAGACACAATCATTGAATTTGATTAAGGATACGAGAGATATTTTAACAACTGTTACTTAATGAGATAACTATTTGTTTCAGATGTATGTTGTTTGTCAACTGAATGAGACTCGCCCTTTCCCAACACCCAGTGATTTTGTAGAAGCAATGAAAGTTACATCGACAGACAGCAAATCAGCAATGTTACATGGTATAGAAATTTATTACCTCAACATAGAACATAAAAAACATTTACTTGAACTTCATTATAAATTGGTGTTCCTTACATAGCAACATTTTATCATATAATTTTAAAGTACTTTTCGCAGGATATATTTTATGTTGGGATTCAAAATTTCAATTGTTGAACTGGAGAAGACAATACCATTGTTAATAGAGAAATAAAAACAATGAAAAATAGAAAGTTTACACAAAAACTACAGATTGAGCAAACCTCATGAGAACTAAGAATTAATTCTAATTCATCTAGGTAAATCACAAGTCATATCAAATATGAGTTCACTGTTGTTTTTTTCTATAAAAGACAACTCTTATAGAAAACTAAAGATAATGGAACACAAACAAAAACTAAATGTTTACAAGTGTTAAGGCTTTGCTTTACTAGTGGTACATGTTATGTTGCACCAGAGAATATAAAAGGCAGTGATAAGTTACATTGTGATACACTGAGATTTCAATACCCAATGAATTGTAATTTTTGCTTAGTTTTTCTAGACTAAGACATATTTTGGTGGAGGTAGTTTTTGATGAAGTTGAAGTCTAATCAACATGAAACATGAGTACACATGTTCCCTAAGATATGATCTTTTTAATTTTAATGACAAATTAAAGCTTTTACCCCAATTTCACGGTACACTGAACACAGAAAATTATAGTGCAAGTGGGGCATCCATGTACTGGGGACACATTCTTGTTATATAATGTTTTACACCATTGAATACAGGTTAAGATGATTTCTCTTATCTGATTTCTACCATTCCAGAGTATTGGTACATGTACTTGATAAGTGGAAAAATTGGATTTAAAAAAAATGATATCTTAATTGCTATGATCACTATATTACCACTCTAGTCTTATACATGCTGTACTATTTGTTTTTTGTTTTACAGGAATATCTATACTTGAGTTGTGTTTGATTATTGCTATGAAACATCTGACAGATATTTATGATGGGGAACCTTTCAATTTTGAGATGGTTTACAGTGGTATGTTATGTTTAAAAACAAGTCTAGATATTTTATTATCAACCTTTTTTGGAACTAAAAATTTTGTATATATAGAAGTAAATGAAGATTTAATTGTCAAAGAAATACCAATTACTAAATTACAGAAGCACCAAAACACAGAGGAAAGGAAGAAATCTGTGTAAAATACAATATCTGCTTAAGGTAGATGGGGTGTCTAAATTATAATCCATAGATTTTTTTTTAAATTTGCCAAAATGTAGTTTATATCATGCTTTTAAAAATAATAATTATAAAAAAGAATTGGTCACAGGGCTTATTTTCATGCTAAAGGTTGTTCAAAATTGACAGTTTTGTATAGATTATGCATGGAAAACCCAATTTTCTGTCATAAAACGAAAACTGTACCATAGAATTTTGAGATAAAATATGAAAAGATAGCTTTAATAGTATGCTTTCAGATAAGAAAAAGAAAAAATGAGGTCACCAGACTCGTTTTCTTGCTACATAATAAAATAGAGAAATTCCTAACACATTCTATTGTAAAAGTACCTTTATCTGAATTATCTGCCGTTACATTTGAGTTGCCTCCCCTTATGTGGCAAAGTTTGAAAAAAAATTGAACAAAACAAAAATTTCTGTTCCTTTTAAAATACAACTTGAAAGATGATAAAACATCTCATATTCTATATTGAAATGAAAATTCTTACACATGAATTACCTTCTACACTCAAAATTTGCACATTCTATCAAAGATCTAGACCTTGTTTCCTGGTATTTCAAAATCCAAGATGGAGGAAGACACCCTATCTAACATAAACAACTATAAAAAGACATTTCAATGTTTAATTTTTACAAATATTTATATGAGTCAAGAAGTTGGATTGATGAGAGGAAATATCTGATGTTATTGGTTTTTATGTAACCAAACTGGCAGCTGTTGAATATGACAATTAAAGTATATAGTATTTAGTTAAATGCATTTAGAAATTGATTGGATGATTTTTCTGACAAAAAAAGCATGCCACTAAATTTTTACACAAATTTTGGGATGACATGTGACGTCATCTTTTAGTCATTCCAAGAGGTCAGCAGCTATGACACTTTCTGTGTGATAATGTGACTTGTGCAGTCAATAAGATGTAGTGTATGTGAAATTAACCTTTATAATGTGAAACATATTTTTCCACATTAACATCTTTATATAGCCTTATTATATCTTCTTCTTTCTTAAAGAATTATTGCAATTAAATCTAGTAAGAATATAATTGATATCAATACTTTAGAGTATGCAAAGTTTGCTCAGAAAAGATCTTCAATGCAGATGTATGAAAAGGCAGTGGTACTAAAGGTGAGTGAAAATAGTTATAACATAATAATTAGAAGATTTACAAATGTAGAATATCAGTGGTTAGAATTGATTAAAACATAAAGCAGATGGGACTAAGTTTTACCCTAGTCCATCAGTATATCCTTATGAATGGCCCAAAATTGGTTGCCACTCTCAACTTTTCTTTTTTCTCAACCAAATGTAGAGAACCTTATCAAAATGCTTATCACCTCAAAATACAGATCAAGTTTGAATTTGGGTAGCATCTCTTTTACTTTTCTAGAGTTATGTCCCTTTACAAATGGAAAAATTGCTGAAATTTCGTTTTTGTTTTCTTTCTCAAGTTTACCTCGACCAAATGATATGAATCTTATATACAATGCTTATCACCATCAAACTCAAATCCAGTACAAATTTGGGTAGTGTCACTTTTACTCTTCTTGAGATTTGTCTCTTTAAAACGTTAGCAAGCACGGGCATCTTCTGTGTCCCCATTTATATTTTATGTAATTTGACCTATAAAGGACATCAGTTTTAGTCGTCAATATTTCACATTTACTCTGATAGCAACAATAGCTGGCAAGAACCTAGGTTTCAGGAAACCTTTAATAATCTTTTAACATGTTGGGCATATATCTTGCCAATGAACACAGATATTCCTGTTATTAACTTTTGATTTTTCTTGCAGGCATTTGAACATTTATTAGCATTAGAACTTGTAAAGTCAACTGATGGTTCAGGAACTCGTATTCAAAAAGAGTATAGACTGATGTCACTTCTCATTCATCCATCACAGATCACAGATGCATTACAAAAATACCCACAATGCCCTACTGAGGTCAAACAGTGGGCATCTACATCAGTCATATGATTATGTTATTCAGTAGGAAAAGATATGGAAAGAAGAATCGTGCACAAAACATAAAATGAGATTTATACAAATAATATTTGAATACATAGAGCTTGTTCTTAAAATATATGTGAGACAAATTTTATGGGACATTGTATTTGAATATCAAAACTTGATATAAAAATGTGTTCATCATCTATGAATGACAATGCATCAGAAAACATTATATTATAGAAATGTTCACCAAATAATGTTATATTTATTTTTGTAATAATAAATCCATTCAGTTGGTTTTACTTTTTTCTAATTTCTTGCATTCCTTGAAATTATTTTGGTCAACTATTTTTTTTTTTTTTTAGAAATGTTGGTTTGCGTTTTAGGCCTCTTATTCGCCTTTAACAAGTTTTGAGCTTTCATTGTTGATCAAATCATCTGTTTCATCTTTGATAAAATAAATGAGACATTGTTTTAATTTCTACATTACAGGACAAATCATCTGTTTCGTCTTTAAAAAGTAAATGAGACATTGTTTTAATTTCTACATTGCAGGACAAATCATCTGTTTGGTCTTTAAAAAGTAAATGAGACATTGTTTTAATTTCTACAGGAGATATCATCATATTAAAGTCAGCATACCAAAACAAACATCATCTTGTTAAATAAGTTTATACACATTTATATTGTAAAATGTCAGCTCGAACCACAATGTGAATGTTTCTGGTGTTGAGTGTGTATTTTTTTATGATTTTTATACATGGAATAACAATAACGGTTAAAACCAAGGGAAAACAAAGACTCATAAAACCAAGGAGCATTCACAACAACAAGTCAGAATAAATAAAAAAACAACACAAACTCATCAAAAACTTGAAGTGAAATCAGGTGCCCCCGAAAACAATTCCCATCAGAAAATCTGATTAACTGCTTATTGTGCTTAACTTCTTTTGTATTTCCCTTCACTTGATTAGTTTTACAATGAATGTAAGTAAACTTGATACTTTTCCTCAGTGATTTTCATGTGGCTGAGAAGTCCTGCTATGCAGGTTGATACAGGGGAAGAGAAAAATGACAAGTTTTCACATATAACATTGCCAAGCTAAACAAGGATACTAGCTAAATTGTCACAGAAATATCAAAACCTAGATTTGGATACCAATTGTACTCAAACAGATGAATATATGTCCATTTTTAGCTCACCTGGCCCGAAGGGCCAAGTGAGCTTTTCCCATCACTTTGCGTCCGGCATCCGGCGTTGTCCATCATCGTCCTGCGTCCAGCGTCGTTAACTTTTACAAAAATCTTCTCCTCTGAAACTACTGGGCCAAATTAAACCAAACTTGGCCACAATCATCATTGGGGTATCTAGTTTAAAAAATGTGTCCGGTGACCCCGCCAACCAACCAAGATGGCCGCCATGGCTAAAAATAGAACATAGGGGTAAAATGCAGTTTTTTGCTTGTAACTCAAAAACCAAAGCATTTAGAGCAAATCTGACATGAGGTAAAATTGTTAATCAGGTCAAGATCTATCTGCCCTGAAATTTTCAGATGAATCGGACAACCTGTTGTTGGGTTGCTGCCCCTGAATTGGTAATTTTAAGGAAATTTTGCTGTTTTTGGTTATTATCTTCAACATTATTATAGATAGAGATAAACTGTAAACAGCAATAATGTTCAGCAAAGTAAGATTTACAAACAAGTCAACATGACCGAAATGGTCAGTTGACCCCTTTAGGAGTTATTGCCCTTTATAGTCAATTTTTAACCATGTTTCGTAAATCTTAGTAATCTTTTAAAAAAATCTTCTTCTCTGAAACTACTGAGCCAAATTAATCCAAACTTGGCCACAATCATCTTTTGGGTATCTAGTTAAAAAAATGTGTCCGGTGACTCGGTCTTCCAACCAAGATGGCCGCCACGGCTAAAATAGAACGAAGGGGTAAAATGCAGTTTTTGGCTTATAACTCAAAAACCAAAGCATTTAGAGCAAATCTGACATGGGGTAAAATTGTTAATCAGGTCAAGATCTATCTGCCCTGAAATTTACAGACCAATCGGACAACCCTTTGTTGGGTTGCTGCCCCTGAATTGGTAATTTTAAGGACATTTTGCTGTTTTTGAATATTATCTTGAATATTATTATAGATAGAGATAAACTGTAAACAGCAATAATGTTCAGCAAAGTAAGACCTGAAAAGAAGTCAACATGACCAAAATGGTCAATTGACCCCCTAAGGAGTTATTGCCCTTTATATAGTCATTTTTTAACAATTTTCACAAAATTTGTAAAATTTTACTAACATTTTCCACTGTAACTACTGGGCCAAGTTCATTATAGATAGAGATAATTGTAAGAAGCAAGAATGTTCAGTAAAGTAAGATCTACAAACACATCATCATCACCAAACCACAATTTTGTCTTGAATCCATCTGACAGTGTGTCCTTTGTTTAATATTCACATAGACCAAGGTGAGCGACACAGGCTCTTTAGAGCCTCTAGTTTCTGATGTTAGACAGTTAGAGGTCAACACTGAATCAGAGATGTCTACATAAGATACAAAATATAAAAAAAAGTCATCAACATGTAACAATATACCACACTATACTTACCTAGTTTATCAGTTTTTAGTTCCCAATTTTTTTTGAAACGGTATACATTCAAATTAAAAAGATTAACCACACCAAATCAACTGCTGCAGCTTTACCTAAGGAAACAACTATTTCTGATAGGGATAAGGTGTGCACTGAAAAGTAATTATTTGCTAAAACAGTTAATAAAAAAATCTGTACAAAAACAGCACTAATAAGATTGTTACACTAACAGTTCTGTCGAAATCAGTACAGAATTTATAGAATTAGTAACTGTACAGTTGCTGTTTCATTAAGAAATAATTGATGCAAGTTATACTTTATTGTAGTTTTAACATGGGTAGGAATTAAATCAATTATTTCTATTCTGATTAGGACAATTAAGGTAATTTCTTTGTCCGATGTGTATAAGTGTAGATCGTTTGTATAGGCTCTTCCATGAACCTCCCTTTTTTGATTGTAAAGAATCAAATGACTGACACTGTGATTTTTCAGAGGGAGGAGTTTGAACAGCCAACATGAACGGTTGTCATTTCTAGGTCAAATATGTCAATTTCGGAATGCAACACATTACAGTCATAATAAATGAATTAGTAACAACATGTGCATCATTTATGAGTTTGGAAGTGTTTTAAGTTAATGAAATATATTACAAATGTAAATGCATACCAATTTGATAAAATTCATTATTCTGCAGTAGTCAATATATGCATGTGCAAACAAATTTTATTGGATTTAGAACATGGGTTTGTTCACAAAGTGAAAGAAGCACGTCATATTAGAATACAGTACTGAATAAATAGAAAGTATAAAATTATAAGTTTTTAGTCTTGCCAACCGTACTGATATGTAAGAGGGCAGAAATGTCTAAAAAAATCAGATTTGATTCCAAAGTTTAAAGAGACTTTAACCACCAGATTTAAGACATTTATTTTCATGCCCATCACGTCATGTCATGTCAGAAACTGACTACCATTCTAAGGCACCCCCAGTATTGGGTGATATTCTAGTTGCTCATTCTTTAGTTTTCTATGTACTGGTTTGATGAGGTTTGTTTTGCCTCCTACATTTATTCTCCCTCTCTTTTAAAAAGTTTTGGATGAGGTAGTTAACCAGGAAGTTGTGGACTATAAATAGCAGATAATTATTATCACCAATTTCACTGTTACTGTAACTTTGAGATGAAGAACAGCAATTAATTAAGTAAAGTCCTTTTAAGTTTTTTATGTAAGAGAACCATTTTCCCAATTGAGATAATAAGTACCATAAATGGTTTGTATAACTGATCCTTACTAAGTATTGATTGTTTTTATAATTAGTATAAATCATAATGAGATTTATATATAGCATTTGTGATGCCACTGAATTCTAAAAGCATACCAGAATCAATATGTATAACCCTTTGGTGACATATGACAAACTTTAAGTAGGTTATATGCACTCATCTAGTTCAAAGACATGATCTACAAGACCATTACAAACAGTTCTGAAAACATTCTCTTGAAACAAAATACTTGGCCAATTGTGAAATTATAATTCAGGAATTGTTACATAGGGGCACTGCTTCATTGTAATTATTTTGACATTGAGGGTATGGGTAATACTACAGCTTTAGGAAAGTTGCACATAATTGGTTAGATCTGAAGTTTATCATGTGATGCCTTAACTTTTCATCTTCTTTAAACTACTTGATTACTTTTTATCAATCTGTCTGAAATAAAGTATGGAAGATCCTGTAATTCCTATCATGATTATGAAAGGTCAGAGAGAAAAGTCAAAAACAAATATGTCCAGATGGTGACAAATACTGTCTTTGTTATCCATCCTGCAACCCTCTATGGGGCCATAGATACCTTTGTATCCTTTTGTCCAGTTTTGTAAGCGGCCTCATGTTTACAAGTCAGCAATGTCTCTGAAGTAACAACTATAGATCACTGTACAGCATTGAGAAAAGCCCATACCACATAGCAACAACAATTCTAATGCAATTTGGATGTAACAATTTTTTTCATTGGCTAAAAGTTGCCGTCAAATCCACAGTTGACCAGGCGTAACTAAGGAGGGACCCGCCATCTTAAATTGATGAATCAACAAATGTTCGATTACTAACTATATAATCGAAAATAAAACAACACCTACCTCGAATTCGCCATTTTAATGTAATTTTATCCGAATTTGAAGCGTACAGGTAACGTAATAACCTCCAGTTTGTAAGTTTTCATTTGTATGACGTCACGTTTAGCCATGACGTCTTTGTGCCAAAATCATTCATGAAGTTTCGCGGATTTTTTTTTTTATTTGACAAATTTAGACATTTTTTCAAGTTTTATCGGATTTTTTCTTTTTGTAATGCATTAGAATCGGAATAACAGTACTGTAGTTGAAGAGTTGCCACCGTCAATTTTGATTTGACGGTCGCAAATCTCTGTTTTACTGTCTCCGCTACGCGTCGCCAGTAAAACTGCATTTGCGACCATCAAATCTACAATTGACGGTGGCAACTCTTCAACTACAGTACTGTTATTCCTTAAATGTAAAACAATTCACACAGGACAACAAACAGCCTGATTTACATACAAAACAAAGTACTAAAAACATATATGAAATACAGTAGCAAACAACAACCACTGAATTAGAGGCATACAGAATGAAGCAGGATAAACATGTTTGTGTTTTATGTTTAACATTGAATTAGAGGCATACAGAATGGAGTAGGATAAACATGTTTGTGTTTTATGTTTAACATTGAATTAGAGGCATTATATACAGTAACAGAATGGAGTAGGATAAACATGTTTGTGTTTTATGTTTAACATTGAATTAGAGGCATTATATACAGTAACAGAATTGAGTAGGATAAACATGTTTGTGTTTTATGTTGTACATTGAATTAGAGGCATTATATACAGTAACAGAATGGAGTAGGATAAACATGTTTGTGTTTTATGTTTAACATTGAATTAGAGGCATTATATACAGTAACAGAATTGAGTAGGATAAACATGTTTGTGTTTTATGTTGTACATTGAATTAGAGGCATTATATACAGTAACAGAATGGAGTAGGATAAACATGTTTGTGTTTTATGTTGTACATTGAATTAGAGGCATTATATACAGTAACAGAATTGAGTAGGATAAACATGTTTGTGTTTTATGTTGTACATTGAATTAGAGGCATTATATACAGTAACAGAATGGAGTAGGATAAACATGTTTGTGTTTTATGTTTAACATTGAATTAGAGGCATTATATACAGTAACAGAATTGAGTAGGATAAACATGTTTGTGTTTTATGTTGTACATTGAATTAGAGGCATTATATACAGTAACAGAATGGAGTAGGATAAACATGTTTGTGTTTTATGTTTAACATTGAATTAGAGGCATTATATACAGTAACAGAATTGAGTAGGATAAACATGTTTGTGTTTTATGTTGTACATTGAATTAGAGGCATTATATACAGTAACAGAATGGAGTAGGATAAACATGTTTGTGTTTTATGTTGTACATTGAATTAGAGGCATTATATACAGTAACAGAATGGAGTAGGATAAACATGTTTGTGTTTTATGTTGTACATTGAATTAGAGGCATTATATACAGTAACAGAATTGAGTAGGATAAACATGTTTGTGTTTTATGTTGTACATTGAATTAGAGGCATTATATACAGTAACAGAATGGAGTAGGATAAACATGTTTGTGTTTTATGTTTAACATTGAATTAGAGGCATTATATACAGTAACAGAATTGAGTAGGATAAACATGTTTGTGTTTTATGTTGTACATTGAATTAGAGGCATTATATACAGTAACAGAATGGAGTAGGATAAACATGTTTGTGTTTTATGTTGTACATTGAATTAGAGGCATTATATACAGTAACAGAATGGAGTAGGATAAACATGTTTGTGTTTTATGTTGTACATTGAATTAGAGGCATTATATACAGTAACAGAATGGAGTAGGATAAACATGTTTGTGTTTTATGTTGTACATTGCACAGTAAGCACTTTCTCAACTACATTTTTGTTGTATGTTTTATCAAATATATATTTGAGGTTTTTTATCACAAAGGTCTTGGAAGAGTAACCACCAAAGTATTTTACAGGAGTTATACCCCTTAGAAAAAAGCAAATGACATTTTTACTGATATCATGCCTAGATTTCTTGTGAGATATTTATAAAAAGTTTAAAAGGACCCCAACATATTTTAAAAATTATTGCCCTTTTATTGACATTAAAAATAAGGAAATGTGATATAATTGCCAATGAGACAACTGTCCAGCTGAGTTAAAATGAAGTTGATGGAAACAGAAATAGGAAACTGTTCCTCCTTGGAAGACCTGGATGCTTCATACTATGTTGACAAATTAGTTTTTTGTGTTTTGGTCTGTTTTTCTTAAACTTTAAGCAATAGGTCAACTATATATCTTATATATGTCAGCCTTGCATGGTTCATCTGACCTTGACCTTACAATCATTCAATAACAATACAAATATACAAAACTCAAAATCCTTAACTTTGACCATTGAACCCTGAAAATGAGGTCAAGATCAGATGACAGCTGCCAGCTTAACATGTACACCTTACAATCATTCCATATACCAAATATAGTAGACCTATTGCATACAGTAGAAGAGAAACAGACCAAAACACAAAAACTTAACAATCACCACTGAACCATGAAAATGAGGTCAAGGTCAGATTACACCTGCAAGTTGGACATGTACACCTTACACTTCTTCCGTACACCAAATCTACTAGACCTATTGCTTATAGTATTTGAGATATGGACTTGACCACCAAAATGTAACCTTGTTCACTTATCCATAAAATGAGGTCAAGGTCAAGTGAAAACTGTCTGACGGGCATGTGGACCTTGCAAGATATACACATATTAAATATACTTGTCCTATTACTCATAATAAGAGAGAAATTAACATTACAAAAACTCAACTTTGTTTTCAAGAAGTCACTGAACCATGAAAATGAGGTCAAGGACAATGGGCATGTGACAGACGGAAACTTCATAACACGAGGCATCTATATACAAAGTATGAAGCATCCAGGTTTTCTAACCTTCTAAAATATAAAGCTTTTAAGTAGTAAACTAACTCAGCCCCCGGATCACTATCCCTATGTGGACCTTTCTGCAACAAAAGTTTTGTATTTTGTGATATTATTTCAACCAGAAAAAATATTACAGCTTGATGGTATAATGAGTGTATAATGTTTTGCCCTTCAGAACAGTTTTTTTTTTCACTGTACAGACAACTGACAATATTTCTTGTGTAAGGAAAATGAAGCTTTGAATGTATGCTTGCATTACCACATTTGGCTCTCAACAAAATAAAACAATATCATATGTATTTTTATTGTCATGGCAACATGATCACAATTTTTACATATAAATATACAACAATCTGACTAGAAATGGAATTATTAACAAATAAAATATCATTTCCTTAAAAATATAACATTTTGTAAATAATATATGAACAAAATTAGATCTTTTGTCACTAAATGTCATTATGTGTCCTAAGGATAAAGTAATTATTGATTAACAGTAAACTTTTAGTAAGTAACTACATGTATATGTATGGGCAAGTTTAGATCTGATCCTTTTGTCCTAAAATTATTTACACAAGAACAAAATTCACCTATTGAAACTGAAAAATTGTGTTTGAAAGTACTTGTTGATTGCAGACAGTTTTATGTCATCAAAATGATCAGATATGTACAATGGGATGAAAGCTGCAGGTACAGTACAATGCTTCCCTAGTATGGTTGTTGTCGATACATAATTTTCTTCTTTTCTTCTTTTTTTTTTTATATCTCCAAGTAATAGTTTTTGTTTTCGGAAAAAAATGCAAAAAAAAGAGGATTTCTTTTAAAGTTTAACAGGGTAATTTTTCCTAAGTGCTTGTAGGTACCTTTTAATAAATGAAGTATACAACAGTACAAGTAACAGAATAACCTTCAACTGTTGTTAACAAAGAGAAAAAGCACATCAAATTAAAAATAAGTTTATTTAATTCCTAAGTCTGAGACAAAACTTTTACAAAAAGGAAGATTTGAATGACACTTGAATCAAATTTTGTTAAATATTTGAATGAAATTAATAATTATAACATCACTGGTTTACTGTTCACTTTCAATACAACTTCAAAAGATCGGAATTATCTCCCTTGCTATGGTAATTTCACAGCTATCATTTTCAGTGATTTGTATTACAACTAGATAATCAAAAACTACCACTGATCAGGTAGCTATATAACTAAGTATTGTAGTTTTATGCTTACATTACAAACCACAAGAGTGTTTCAATAAAGTACACATTGCTAAAGCCTTGTTAAAACCTACATAACAATATTGTGGGTCTCTTTAGGGTGTAAGTGTGACGCAGGGTTGTCAATTTTTTGTAAGCATGACACGTGAAAGTCAAATTATTGTGCTGTGAAAACGGGGAAATGAAGTCTAGCAGGACACAGGAAATTACAAAAAATGAGAATTGCTTACACACATAGTGTAAGCATGATACAGGAATCTGACAAAAAAGTAAGCGGCAAACGGATCAGAACCCCCCCCCAATATTGGTAAGATCAAAGCTATTGATAAAAAAAAGCTTTATAAAATGATTCAATTTTTTTTTACATCATCAGATAACGGCAAAAATAAACAACAACACTTTAGTTTTGGCAATGAAACTTTTACAAAATGAAAACCAAAATATTTTGTACCAATAATGGGACTAATTTTGACTTTGAAACTATAAAACAACTACAGTAGTTCAGGACTTCAAAAATTAAATAACAAATACAGACTTTCAACAATGGTAAATGTAATCTAAGTATAGAATTATAGGAAATATTTCAAGATTTTATCTTTCAGGGTAAAAAGTATAAAATATCAGAAAGCAAACTAAATCTTATTGCATATAAAGATGACTAGCAAACATTTTTTTTATACTATATACTAACAATATGTTAAGTCAAGAAGGTTAACAGTACATTCAAATGCAGGAAACTTTCAAAAATAAAATGGTCAAATTAACATCTTAAATTAATATAATCATGATAATAAATGATCTAACATGGTGACAATGTCCTTATCATTAATAATGGTTTTGCAGGACATGTGTCCAGTAACTGTCAGTTTAACAAAGCAAAGAAAGCTGAAGCAAGACTACAGTTGCTGGAGGTTGTCAATTTAAAATTACAGTACACATTATTTACCGGAAAAACTGACAAAGCTCAGTTGGTGTTATAAATTTTCAAAGAATCATCAAAAATCATAGTATAAATCAACATACATGTACAAGTTCCAGGCCAATCACAATCATCCCTGGAGTACATGTAATATTTTTAAATGATTGTTACAGTTGCAAATTGTAATTTAGATCACCATCTACTCCAGTTGAAATATATTATATATTATTACATGGTATGACATTGTCATGGAACACTCCAATAAAAACAAACAGTTATGGCATTTTGCTTTGTAAAAGCTGAGGAACAATTGAGATTAATATTTTCTAACCTGACCAAGTTATAAATAAGATGTAAACTTTAATGTAGTCTTAATAATACACTTACTGAAAATTTTTGACCTCTAAGTTTTATATATGTCAGATTAAAACTACAGAGTGCCACTTACACCATTATAAACAGATCAGATTATATACTTTCAGTGTTCTACTTAGGGCATTTTTATTAACAACTTTGACACTGTCTTAAATGAACTTCTCTTAGTTCTCTATAAAGAAAAAACTGTTATGCTATAAACATAAGCAGCAAGATAGTATATGAAGTTTTCCTATCTCAGAATAGCTGTTGAATGTAAGATCATTTAAGGCGAGAACATGATTTCCATAACATATTCTTTTTTTAATTTGGTTCTAAGTATTGGTCCAAGTAGGTAACATGAAAACATAAAAGAATTGTTTTGGTCTATAAATTAATTTCAACTGAATAAATCATCTTGTTGACTTTGAACTAATTTATACAAAAGAACAGATAACTGTTGTCCAATCAGTTTCACAGAGACAAATAGTCTATATCCAGTATAATCTGAATTGTTAAGTTCCCTGTTTGAGCCAGTTTCAATACACACAATTTTCCATATAAGGTCCTGAGCTGTATACTCTTTGCATATCCTGCATGTAATGGTACCGCTGCTCCATATTTGATGGTGCCATATTGGACGTGGATGTAGGTGGGGGCATCATATGTACAGGTGTCATGTGACTTGGAGGCAAATGTCCTTGAGAAATGTGTCCTGAATGTAAACTGATAGACTGATTTTCAAACCCGTGGTTTGGTTCACGAAAATATTCGTCTCTTGAGCACTCAGTTTTCAGAATGGGTCGATGATTGTCCGGAAATGCCATTGAAAACAAAGCTTCAGGATCACAAACAAATTTATATACATAGCGTTCTCCTGCAACTTTTTGCATTATACCTTTTTCATAATAATATCTCAATGATCGACTTAATTTATCATAATTCATGGCTGGACGATTCTTCTGTATTCCCCATCTACGTGCAACCTGAAATGAACATTCAGTCTGAATTACAAAAATTGTAACTCTACAATGCAGATCTACTCATTGAATAACTGGTACATTTGGGACAACTATTTATAAAATATTCTGGATATCAGATTATTTATTCTGCTTCACATGAGCTCTGAGTTCTAAATAAGGGATGTTACTTTGTAACAGGTCGTTTTAAATAATTGATGGTTTCAAAGAGTTATTTCCCCT
This sequence comes from Mytilus galloprovincialis, assembly GCF_965363235.1. Classification (NCBI taxonomy): domain Eukaryota; kingdom Metazoa; phylum Mollusca; class Bivalvia; order Mytilida; family Mytilidae; genus Mytilus; species Mytilus galloprovincialis. The sequence goes on along the minus strand of NC_134839.1, from coordinate 28,806,304 downwards.
TAATAGCCTTAGTGGAGTTTCCCTTTACTTCTCTAAGTACAGAATATGTTTTTTACATGATATACAGCATGATTAGATTTTCACTGCTATTGTACTTATTGTCCTTATTAGTTTTCTGTGGAAATCCATAAATCATTGATAGTTCAACAAACCTACAGACAAAAGTATTTATTTATGCCTATGTTTCTAAAATATAATTTAAGCCATATTATTTAACTTTTGTTGTTTCAAGGCCTTTTATAACTGACTGCTGTATGGGCTTTGCTCATTGTTGAAGGCTTTGTGTTGACTTTAATAGTTGTTAATTTCAGAGTCATTTTGTCACTTGTGGAGAGTTGTCTCATTGGCAATCATACCACATCTTCTTATTTTAATAGGTATTGCCTAAATTCTTTACCTCTTCTGGTTCAATAAGTTTGAATTCTAGTCCTCGACCAGTCCATGCAATAAATGCAGAATTTGCTGGATCATCCAATAAGGCCACTAAGAACTGCCACAACTGTAATGACCCTCGTCTCTGATAGGTTGGATGTGGTCCATCTCTATGGTAACGATCAAAATAGAAGTCTCGATAAAAATCAGCTTTCATTTCAATACCTGTTAATATATATTGAAAATTACGATATTTAAAATTCAGTTTCTGGCTATATGAAACAAATAACAACACAATAAAAACTTTTTACATGCTTGTCAAACCCCAACAATAGGATGTCTGACAGATAAGTGATAACATGATACTAATCATCATTGTAAAACTGTCGACTAAACGTAAAATAATTCTGTAGTCGTAATGAAGAAAGGTGTGACAATAATTTTTTTTTACCATATTCAAAAAGCTAAAGTACATGTACATTTATCTGCAAACAGGAAGAATATGTCTGACAAATCGTTAAATGTTCACATATTAAAACTTATCACAGTCAATTCTCTACACAAATACTGTACTTGGACAATGAGTGACAAAAATGTTCATTTTATATAAAAAAAAAAATTAAAAAAGTTATGGACAAACAGGAAGTGTCTGACATATCTGAGGAACATACATGTTACTACTCATTACTGTCATACTGCTATCTGAGGAACATACATGTTACTACTCATTACTGTCATACTGCTTATCAATGGTGAGGTAATTCTGTTTATTTGTACTTGAGAAAAGTCAAACAAATGTAAGACAGAAATTGTTGAACAGACTTATGGTCAGATGGACAAGGTGAATACAATATGACCCTACTTAAAAGGGAAATATCAATAAATGTTTCCTTCGATTACCATTCAACAAGGAGTTTATTTTTTTTTGTGAAGAAAAATCATGACCACAAAGTTCAAGAATTTATAAAATGCATCTATACCACTCATATTTTAAAAGCTTTATTTTGTTACTTTTTTTAAAGCTACAAAATTAAAATTACAAATAATCAAAAAATATATAACAGTATCTTCAAACATAAATAAATATCCAAATGAACTTTCCCATTCAAAAATTAGCTATGCTTGTTATGTATATCTCTAGTTCGCTTTAAAATTAAAGGTTAGCTTTTCATCTAAACAATTATACACAAAACTTTTTTATTTCATTTCCAATATTTGAAACAAATTTTTTTTATCTATGTAATCAAATTTCTTTTCAATTGTTAAGATAGAATTGAAATAATTTTTGATTTGTAGATAACAATCTTTTCAAAATCAATCCTTCATAAAAAACACCACCAATAATATACCTGTATCACATTATCTTATTAAAGGTTAATGATAACATCACTTTTAACAGGCCCGTAGCCAGAAATTTCCAAAGGGGGGTTCGTTGGACTAACAAACTCGACTTTAACAGTCACAATTCGAACAGAACATCGACTTTAACAGTGCTTATTTGTTTTCAAGGGGGGGTTCGTCCGAACCCCCCGAACCCCCCCTGGCTACGGGTATGCTTTTAATATGGAGGATGTTTAAATCTCAAAGTCTTTTTTTTCCTTAATACAAATGTATTATGTAACACCATTTAGCTTTTTCCAAGGCGAAGCATCAAGATTTTTGGCTTTTTAAATAACACTTATTTTTCTTACTGTATAGTTTATTTATATATATTGAAAGTATATCTCCAATAAAATTTGGGGGAAATCTTTTTCATTCTTGTAATTTATAATTGTATTTTCATATATATAGTTTAATTAATACCTTTTTGCCCCATTCTTAGGATAAGCAAAATCTACACACATCATATTAACTCATCAAAATCCTCATTTTTTTCAAATAAAGGCAAATGGACCTTTCTTTATTTTTCCATATATATTTCTATTGAAAGCGATGTCACTGATCAAAATGTTGTTATTTCTAGAAATGATGAGTAAACATCTTCCATCTTGTGATATTATCGTAGAGATTGATTAGACATCAAAATGGTTTTCAGATTACAGTGTCCTATTCCACTGAACAAAGGGATTAAAATTCTACTCATTTTTACAATACAAATTTTGTAATGTAGGACAGACAATTCATTAACGCACTTTACACTGCTCATACAGTCTAATTTCAAAGCCCAAACATGGGATAAAACCAGAATGCGCTAATTACCCCTTATATCATTACAAAAGAGTCAATTAGCTAAATCTCCTATTAAGAGTCATATTTCTAAAATGTTCTACCAACCCTTGCCATGGACAGAACATCAAATGATGATTAAATTGTGTTGTTTCTATTTTCATTTGAATGGTTTCAAATGATTAGAACAGAGTAAACCATCAACTTGATACATCTAATCAAACACACCCTGAACCATCAATGGAAGCCTATGTGGTGTCGTATCACTTTTTATTGTCATACTGTATCTTTTAATCATTCGTTACAATCTTTACTTGGTCATTCTTTATGTTTTTGGCTTCTATAATGATCTTATATTTAATATCACGACAGTGGACATGAATAATAAAACAAAATGAAATTACCTTTTGAATCCTTACAAATATAAACATAATAAAATTGAGAAGATATATACAATTATCTTATGATAGTTAGTATCTTATCATTGTCAAAGTCATCATTCTAAATATCTCCTTTTATTTATAGTCTCTTAAGTACACGTGCTATGCAACATTCATCAAATTCAAGATAACTTTTTTTCTATACTTATTTTATATCAGATTCCAAGACATTTTTTGATAAAGATTTTTTGTAACATTTAGGGAGTTCTATATACATGGTAAAAACATAAATTCTAGACTGTGATTTAAAGCATGTTATACTGTATAGAGTATAGACACTGACTATTGTTGATGATTCTATTTTCAACTCTTGAGTCTTTTTGTTTTCAATGGACTTAAAGCAAACAACAATTAATCAATCCAATTTTTTGGTTAATTGTTTTGTTGGGCCTCTACACATCCAATTCACCTTACATTGTCCTTTAAGATTTAAAAATTATTAAAAAGTACTCTCTAAATATCTTAATGTATTCATATGAAGCTTTCTTTATCCTTATCCTACTATTACACTATAGTTAATTTCCATGTACATTTTCCAGCGCTTTTATTTCAAAACAACTGCTTCATTGAGCATTCAAAGCAAGATTTTCACCTCAAATAGACGAATTACCAACTAATATAATAAACGGAGAGAAAACTTTTGATTAACAACTAATAATTTTATTCAATTAAGTTGTGAATTGGATTAAGCTAATAGATCAACAATAATCCCTTATCAAACATACGTTTGATCAACAAACTAATTGACTCTCAATCATAGAACCAGCCCTCGGGACCTAAACTGTTTGCTCTTTGGCATTTTAAAATGCAATTTTCCACACTTTACGATGCTCAATTAATAAAGAGGTTGATCCCTAGTCCTAATGAAATAAGAAATATTGAATATGTTCTCCGTGGGGAGTTTGCTTGTTAAATGTGACAAATATAGTCGTCAATACTAGAATAAAGCATGTTGGAGTTGTGTTTGTCTTATTGTTGATAGAACAAATTATACCAACTACAAATTTGTATGTGCAATTGAAAAAGTTGAACATTTTTTTTGGATTACTGACGCAAAAGAAATTCATGCAATAAAAAAAATAGCATTAAATTAACATTTTCCAAAATTAATTTAAACCAAAAAATCTTCTTCTTGAAGGGGGGGTTATCTAGGGTCGCCACAAAAGCTCTGACTTAGATACTAAAAACTTCAATCTCTAGCTAGACTATTGAAGTCTTTATTTACTTTTTTTTGTTGTTGATAAAGGGGGGGGGGGGGGGTCAACTAAAGCCTACCAAATAATAGCATCTGGCTACAGGCTGCAATATAATCTCATTTTCCATTTGCGTTTTAATTTTCTACCCTTTATTATAATACCCCTTTTTTCAGGACTTACATAATGTACAGATTCTCAATTTGTTCTCGTTCAGAACATGCATGAAACATTTGCCACTGGACATTAAGCAACAATCTATCAATCATTCAATATATATATATATGAGTGATATAACAAGGAAGAACTTGATATAAACACTGATGACACATGAAATTTTAATTTGTGGTTTTTATAACCATTACGGCTTTTGTAATTTGAATAGTATAAAATACAATATATTCTTGATCACTTTCATATGAACAATTCAGATTTAACGTGGGAAAAAGACAAATTATCTTCTAATGTAAACATTAAATCTATGATTTAAAAAAAAAAAAAAATCATTGAGTATTTTGTATAATTATAGAAAATTTAGAAGCAAGCTAGAAGAAAAATTGCAACATAATAGATGTATTGTAATAACCTTTATTCTGTTTTCCTAGTAAATTCCAACCATTACGAAATCTAACGACCATTTTAGAAGAATAGAAATTCAAATTCCAGTGATTTAGAATATATGATTTTGTCAAAATTATACAAAATGATGGTAATTATTTTGTAAATAGTCGATCCTGAACAGAATTGTAGGCTAATTTAAGAAAATGAACAATGGTTAACTGTTTATGCGGTGAAAGCCCCGACTGCATTAATAAGACTATTAACTCAGATAATCAAAAATTAATTACACTAACTAACACGGCGTTATTACAACCAAGCACAATAGAACGAAAGTACAACGGAAGTCTCTTTGATCAAGGACGATGCTACAGATTGAATGGTGAAAATGGCTATCAACCTAGGATCTTATAATAATAAAAGATTCAATCTATTGTGAAAAAATTTAACATTATATAGGGATGATTTGGTCAAAATGAATAAAAATTCTGACAATCAAATGAATAGCAAGGTAGAATACACAAATTGTTAATTCAAATCCTGATGTTCAAAATGAATAACAGGGTAGATTTTACAGCAAATAATTATCAATTTAGAATTAACTGTAAAAAAAACAATTAAGTATTTTAGCAATTATAAAGCTGTAATACAGTGATAATATGTTTTTTTCCATGACTTACTTAAAGTAGAACCTGATTTACAAATCAATTTGCCAAACATTTTAAACTATTTAATATATATATTATTGGGGAAATTTAATTATATTTTTGCGTCAAAAGTTTAAATGCATTCTTTTTAAAAACTAGAAAAAGCCAGAGGTCTACACAAGGTTAAGAAAAAGATAATGCTTATATAAACTTTATCATTTTTATCTGTGTTTACACACTAACTTTGTAGACCTTACACTATAGAGTTCTGGTGGATAGTTGTCTCATTGTCACATTTCATTGTTTATATACTAAACTTAAGTTGTGTTACTTACATTTATATATTCGAATAAGTCTCACATAAAAATACAGTAAGGGCCTGAATTTTATACATGAGTGTATAGTAAATAATAAAAAAAAATTACATTAAGGTATCTTGCAATGTTTAATAATTCCATAACCGTTAAAAACAGCAATATAAGAGCTCTTTTAATGATATATGGTCTCTTCAAAATGAACCTTTCCAAAATGTTTCATAAACATTAACATTAACAAATGTCTAGGGTTTTTTTTAATTGGTATATGAGAATAGAAAAATAATCAGGATACAAAATCAAAATTTAAAAAGATATGTAAAAAAGTTTAGAAGTTTAAACATATGATTTAAAGCTGTTATTTGACCCAAACAATACTCAATTAGTAAAACTTCAGACAAAACCAGCTTTCGTTTTGTTGCTGTAACATAAATATTAAAGAAATATATTTTATGAGCCAAACCATATCCGGTGTAGACGGTACATGTTTGTAAAATTACTTTGCGACATGTTTTTGATGAATTGTAGTAGTAAAACTTAATATCAATTTGCCCATCATGATAATAATCCAACTACCACTAAGTGAATACAAAAATAATTATAAAGTTTGTACATCATTTTTCTGTGTGCTACCGATGACATTTTCATTATCAAAAGAAAAATTATCGCTAATTCTACGTCAATATGGGCTTTATTCAAACAAGAAAAGATAAAGTAACGACTAACAAAAATCAACTCCTGATCACCTATTGTAAAATTTCATGAATAATTCATGCTCTATTGATTTTTTGTAGAATATCTTTTGGTACAGAAATAAAAACTCATTTCCAAATTTTCTTTTTTTTTTTAAAGAAAACTTGCAATTTCTAGTATAAATGTTGTTTGCTCCCAAAAAATCCTAATTACAGAGATTTTTTTTAAATCAACTGTGTAAAAAAAAAGTATTCAAAACAGGTAATATTTAAATTTAGCTTAGCGCTGAAACTTCTTTTGAAATCTAATGAAGTATAGCAACTGTATTAAGAACCAATAAACCCCCTCCTTTATCATATCCACAAGCATATATATTAACATGTGTATACCGGTACTTCTTGATAAATTATAGGTCATTAAAACTTTAAACTGCTTGCCCTTCCAGAGCACCCGAGATCATCCTTAGTTTTCAGTGTGATAATCACCAATCTGACTCGATCTGAAGATTTCTGTGTAGTGCTTGAAATACTGTTTTTTTTACTTTGCCCATGTTGATGGCTTTATTTACGTTTTGGTTTTTAATTAATCTCTTGGTATCTTTCTCCCCCTTTTTGAAATTCCCACCTAATGACTTTTAACTTTTACAGAAATTTTGGGATTATTTGTTTTATAATTTCATCCTTCTCACCTTTTCTTCATATTTGTTAACTTCTGTCATCTTTATTTTTTTTACATTTTGAAATTGATAGAATAATTGGACCAAAGAAGTTTTTAAAGTCTGATAACTATTAACATATTACAACAATTGAACATCCAAATATATTTTCTTTACAAGAATCGTCTCATGTCTTTATCTGTCAAATCTTCTTAACCTTTTCACATAGGTAAAAAAGTCAGACAAAAACTGACCTTTCTCTATCAGATAATACCCATCCACTAACGAGATGTCAACCATTCCAGCACATCGATAGCTTCCCGAGATTTTTTCATCAAACAGGATTAAGGTCTCATTATTCTTAAAAGATCAACTCAAAATTCTTCCAGTGGTCAACTTAATTACAAATTGGATTTACGTACAGTGTTGCCGAAGAGTTTTTGATCCCAAACGTAAAAGGATGGTGTTAATTCTAATTGAATTTGATCAGCCGCAGCTTTTCACTTGGGAGTTAATTAGAGTTGATTTTTCTGGTAGGGATGCCTGTGATTAGGAAACTATTACTAGATAAAGTCTCCTGACTCTGTTTAAATAAGACACCAAACTGGATCTTGATTGTGTTTTATTTTATTCTTATTTAAATTAGCTAATCAAACTCCTTTTTTGTCACCAGAAACATTTGTTACTGATGCGAACAGCATACAAATTCACTATGATGTTATTTATTATGAGCCTTTGGGATATAGAAACTATTCAACAGCTGATTACAGTTTCAGATAGGAAACAATAAAAAATTTACAAGCATTTTTACAAAAGTCAAGAAAATTATGAATTAAAATGTCTATCATAATGATGTTATTTTCATTTTGGGGTACAGAAAAATGAAATTTCTGATAGTCCTTTTGATTCTGAAATGGTGAATTTGTCCAGAACACAATATAAAATTGGAATTTCCCTAGACTATCTGTTTGAATGAAAATGTATTACTTTTATTCCATTATTTCCATTTCAATCCCTGTTACCTCAATTATTTTTCTTATTTAATAAAATTGAGAATGGAAATGGGGAATGTGCCAAAGAGACAACAACCCGACCATAGAAAAAAAAACAACAGCAGAAGGTCACCAACAGGTCTTCAATGTAGCGAGAAATTCCCGCACCCAGAGGCGTCCTTCAGCTGGCCCCTAAACAAATATATACTAGTTCAGTGATAATGAACGCCATACTAATTTCCAAATTGTACACAAGAAACTAAAATTAAAATAATACAAGACTAACAAAGGCCAGAGGCTCCTGACTTGGGACAGGCGCAAAAATGCGGTGGGGTTAAACATGTTTATGAGATCTCAACCCTCCCCCTATACCTCTAGCCAATGTAGAAAAGTAAACGCATAACAATACGCACATTAAAATTCAGTTCAAGAGAAGTCCGAGTCTGATGTCAGAAGATGTAACCAAAGAAAATAAACAAAATGACAATAATACATAAATAACAACAGACTCCTAGCAGTTAACTGACATGCCAGCTCCAGACTTCAATTAAACTGACTGAAAGATTATGATTTCATCATATGAACATCAGGCACAATCCTTCCCGTTAGGGGTTTAGTATCATACCATCATAACATATATGAGAAGAAAATAACCCGTGTCATGCCAATAACTGGTTTTTGAATAAATGTGTTTAGTTCCGATGCAAAGACCCTATAAGTGAATCAATATTAACGCCAAAATATGCAATCTTTAATGACCTGACAACAGTATCGTAACTATATCCCTTCTTAATAAGTCTATTCAAAGGTTTTGTTAGTTTCTGAGGTGAATACTGACACCTTTGTGCTTTATAAAGAATATTTCCATAAAAAATTGGATGTGAAATACCTGAACGTATAAGAAGTCTGCATGTTGAGCTATATTTACGAATGATGTCCTTATACCGATGATAAAATTTAGTACATTTTTTGACTAGTTTGTGATATCGAAAACCCTGGTGTAATAATTTTTCAGTAATACATAAATTTCTCTCGTTAAAATCTAAAACATTATTACATACACGAGCGAATCGTACAAGTTGAGTTATATAAACACCGTAAGATGGTGACAAGGGAACGTCACCATCTAAAAATGGATAATTAACGATAGGAAATGAAAAATCTCTTTTATCATAAATTTTAGTATTCAGCAAGCATGACCTTCAAAAATGAAAAAAGGTCACTATCTCATCCCAAGTTTGATGAAGTTCGGTTCAGTCTTTATTTTTAAACTGGTCTCAACATTTCTTGATCTATGACCACTGACTTCGAAAATAAAAAAAAACATCAATTTATTATAATAGTGAATATGAATGATAAATAAATGATGTTGGCTAAAGGAGGTTTATTTTGATGTTGTTGACTTTGATGTAAGGGGGATATATAAGTAACCAACAGTAAGAAATTTTCTGATTCAGTAGAAAATCTGCATTATAATGTTCAGTTTTTTATATTTCTTTTCTTAAACAAAAATCAACAAACCTTCAAATCTCTCCCTGTGTTTTTCTCTAAACCTTTCTAAATATGACGAGTCAGCTGACTCGTGACAGAAAAATCTCATTGGATTGTCGTAGGGACAAGGAAAACCTACAATTTCATAAAAAGTTATAATACATATACATATATTGACAGACAATTCTATGGTTGACCTTTTCGTTTGTCTCCCTTTAACAGATTTTATTGTCTACTACAACTTGAACAATGTTTTGGTATTATATACATGTGTAGGTTTGGTTTTTGTAATGAGAAATAAAATAGATGAAATTCAAAATTTAAATTTATTCTATTACACCAATTTTTCAAAAAAATCAAAAAAAGTCAACTGTTGAATAGACATGACATCTATATCCTTATGCCACTACTAATTTATTGGATAGAGTGAGAGTAAGAAAATCTGAGGGAGCAACAAAAATAATTAGTCAAATTGATCATAAAAATTTGGCAAAAATGGAACATGTGAGTGCGCAAACAAGACCAAGCGGTCAGAATCACAGACAAACAGACAGACAAAAAGGAGAAACACCCTTTTTTTCTATGTTCCCCACAATGTGTTTCGCAGGGGACATTTAAATTAAAGGTACTGAATAAACAGGACATACAGATTCAAGTACAGACATTAAACTTAACACCTTTGTTTACCACATGGCTGGTCATGAAATTACCTCTAATTATAAGAAATCTTTTGAAACCTTGTATGACTAAAAATTGTTGTAAATTCATGCGCTGAACTGCAGATATTCATTTTATATCACTGACAAAATTGGCATAATTAGGATACAGCTTTGGGAAAGATTTTTTTTACAATATTTTTTTTTAACGAAAGTCTGTACAAAAATAAACTCCAAGTTACCAAGTTGTCAATCAAAAGAAAATTTTGCTGAGCAATCATCTCCTAAAGAATGAACCTACCGTTGTCAAATGTAAATTCCCTCGGCTCCTGTTTAATTGTGGGTGTTTGTGTAGAAGGCAACTGTGAATAGCCATGATTCCTAGAAATATCATAGCTTCTGTCGTACAACTCTTGCTTGAAGAAATGATGAGCGTAAGTTGTGGACATAAGACGACAATAGTTGGTCTGTGGGTCAGGTGAGAAATAACCCTTCTGTGGTGCTGAGCTGGGTCTTGGAACTCTGGAGAGAAAGAAAAAGTTATAATTAAAGTTCAAAAAAGAAAAATTGTTTTATATACTTGATGGCTAAGTAAGTAGTACTATAAAACAAGTGTAGTAAGTAGTACTATAAAACAAATGTAAAGAAAACCTTTATTTCAACCAAATCTTCATAATTGTACTTTTGTTGAAGTATTGTCTTCCCCTTTTCTAATCTGCTTTCCATGCACAATGACCTTAACCACTTTTTCGTTAGAAATTACTCCCTGTTATATTACAAGAAATTATAATTTTCTATCGGACCATCTAAGTGACCTTTAAGAACTCTAGAAAAAAAGATACTTGTTTTTTTTTTTTCACTCAAAGTAGCAAAAGATGATACAAAGGATTGTCTTATAAAAACATAACAATTATCTGTGTAAATAAAAAATATTGTAAAACCCTTTTCATAATCTAACTCTTTTTATAGAAATCTTATGCTCTGACATTAATGAACTAAGGCAAATGGATAAAATAATGATTTTATAGTTCTGGGAAACTGGTATTTATTGCAGCCAAATTTACATTTTATGACTCAATTGTTTAGAAAGTTCTAAAATATTGTTTCCTTTCAATTTATAAATGAGTCGCCTGACTCCTTTTATCAACATTCATCAAGGTATATTGTTTTCTATTAGTATAAACATTTTTAAGGTAAATTTTCTATTGCTAATCATGTTTTGATTTATATATTTTTAAAGACAATTGCTTCTCTTTAGGGAAAATCATTACAATCATAGAAGAAAGTGAAAATAGAGAAATATTCCCTACCACAAATTGTTTTATCAAATATTATTATAAAAATGCATGCAATATTTCACTAAGTTGTTTCCCACTTTTGTCCATTAACTTTTATTTTGTCACCAAAAGCTTGTAACCATTAAGTAAATACTAGGTCGTTAACTGTAAATACACATGCGAAATCCACATTCATTTCTCTCAGAAGCCAGGTATGTCAGTTTCACAATGAAATATGACATCCTCATAACAATGTGACATCAAATTTATTTCTGAAACTGACAACCTTTCATCCTCTTGTTGCCATGACAACAAAAAGCATAACTTGACAACGAAAATTATTAAAGGTAGATTGCATGTTAAGTTGAAAATAAGTTCCAATTTAAAGTCTTCAAACACAATGGATTTTGTATTGATCATAAATCAGTCAAGTTTCTTAAGTGTACAAGAGATAATACCATTTGCTTTGAATGCATTAACAGCCTCAGATAGTGACAATAATTATAACACAACACATATTAAGACATAACAAGATACCGTAGTTCAATCCTTTTTACACAAGTGATAACACATATTCAGACATAACAATATAGTTCTATTCTTATTTTTTTTCCAGAAAAATCTAACAAGAAGTCATATGTATCTAAATAGTATGTACATCCAGGGGAAGCTTGGGTTCACCTAAAACCAAACCCCCTTTCATTAGAAGAATTAAATGGCAAGGCTTCTCTGTCAACGTAATAATAACCAAATTTTGTCAAATCTCAAGCAAGAATAACAAAATGCAAATACACGGTGCACTATATACATAAATGTTTGTCTCAAATTCATGCAGTACGTTCAGTAAGCAATTGTTATCTTTTTTAGGTAGAAAAAAAATGAAAATTATGATAAGAGTATCCACTCAGCTCAAAAACATAACAGGTAATTATTTGTGAACTTTTTTACTGAACCAATCAGATATTTCATTTCAACCTTTTGATATAATTTATCAAATTAATCTTAACTTATCTCTTACCTTTCTGAAAGTTTAATTTTCATTTGATAATGAGTTGTCTTCCATTGCCAATAGTATTTTAATAGCAAGTGGATAAAACTTTTATAAAACATGGACAAAAATCTTATGAACTTTGAAAGAATAATTTTAAAAATATTAAATAATGTTTATTTTTCAATCATACCTGCTTGAGTTATGCCTGATTGTATGGGAGATAACTCTTGCTATTGCCAAGTGATATGGGAGGTAACTCTTGCAATTGTAAAAACATACCTTTCAGGTGATCTGTTCATGTAGGTACATGATGAATCTGTCCCATTAGAATATTGTGACACGTCTTTACTGCATGGTGACAGACTGGACGATTCCTTTCCCGATGATGATGAACACACAGACCCTGACGGAGAAGATGGCGTGTGGTCACTTCCTGTGAGATATCGTCTCTCTCCGTAGTCATACTTAGATGTACTGTTTACTTTCTGTAAGCTGTTAGGTATGGCAGGACCACAGCAGGTGCTTGTTTTAGGCTCAGTTTTAATCTTTAAGTATGGATTTACTGAAGAAAGAAAGAATAATTCAAAATAAGAAATTTTAAAAAATAAAGAAACATATACTGAGACTATTGTATAGATATAATATTGGTAGACATCATTTTCTCTTAATAATCAATTGTTATATTCAAATACATGTATTTCAAAGTATACAAAAAAGTCTCAATTACGGTATTTATACCTCATTCGGTATATTAAACATCTGTAAATATACTATGAGTGTGACATACAGTACATTACAAGTAGATACCTTTATTTTACCTGCATACTGCAGTCAATACAATAGTCTTTTGTTAGTTTGGTTGACTTTTAAAAAATTAAAATTCTGAGTGCTGAGACAGATTGTCTTTGGGTAAAGATAGCAAAGAACCAAAATGTTTCCTCAATGAATTTTAGAAAATTTCTGTAAATTCAAGTATTTGGGTTTAATTTGAATGACACTTGTGTTAATTATCCCTGGCGGAAAAGGCTTTTTCCTCTTTCTTATGTAAAATCATGGGGTTCCCTTGACCTATTGGTCTTGCAGGCGAACATTATTTGCCACACAACACGATTTGACTGCATATCCTTCAACTTTGCATTGATGCAGCAGAAATTTAAATCACTGCATTTCTTACAAACTGAAAGTAAATAACCATGTGCAATGTATTTCAATTTCTTCTGAAACTAAAGGGCTTTAAATTTCCAAATTTTATAAAGTCTTTTTCAAAGATGTAAATCAACGGTTGAACTGTTTTTAGTAATAAGTAAGGTACTTTTCATCTATACTTAAATGATGGAGCACCATATTCTGACAGCACAGATATTAAACTCTTTCTAATAGTCAAAGAAAAATAATTACTTTGTTTTTTAGACAGAAACTTGAATAAAAATTTTGTAAAAACAAAAAAATATGAAATACAAATTGAGAAGATGAACAAGACTGAAAATGAATTAAGATGCTGTCAACATCTTTTCTGACAAGACGATCATTAAATCTTAAATTTTAATAACATCTCATTTCTATCCCGTCAATAACGTGCTTGTCTAACATATACAAAAATGGCTGATCATTGACATAGTTAATTGGGATCTTACTGAAATTTTCTTGGATGTGCAGCGTAAATTATTCATAGAAAGACAAGATTGAGTGTCGCCGAGGTTAAAAGGCCCCAACATTCAGGAGTAATTGAGTCCTATGCACCACCTTAATTTGTTTTCATTCTCACAAAAAAATGGTTATTGAAAACGTTAGGGAATTGATTTTGTTACTATGGAGGTGTCCATTTCATCATTTTTAATAATTAAAGAGACATCTTTTGCGGTATAATAATCCGTTAAAATAACGGCAGTCCGTCTAGGCTATAACTTTTATAGAAATTCTGACAAATTGTCTGTTAGTTCAAAGAAATTTCAGACACTGTGAAAAACTGTGATTAACTCTAAATTATCTGTGAAGAATATGTGTACTGTTTTCTTTCCTTTTTTAATAGAATTTTTTTTCCTTTCATCATATTTATTGTCTAGAAAAATTGATTTAATATTAAATGATTATATCATAAATGGGTATTTGTTAAATGCAGGATAAAGTTATCTATTCGATGAAATAATTAAAGCCTGGAAAAGTGATAAATATTTTCTGGTATTGTATCATAATACCAAGTATAACTTTATTCTGATTTGGATTTTTATTTTATTTATTTTTGAAGAAAAATAAAGTAATGATTCATCTTTTACATCAATGAAATTGACTATTGTACACAAGAGTAGAATAAAGATGCCTTAATTTTTCTTTAGATTATGTAAGCAGGACTTAAAGATTCTATTTTCATAGTATTCAATTTATTTCAAATCCTCTATATATATTTTTTATTCAAATGCAGACCAATTTTATTCTGTAGTAGATTCAAAGAAAAATTCAAACAGTAAAATTATCTATAGACTATACCTTATGTACAATAGAAAAAAGTTTTGAAAAAACTTTGTAGAAATCGGTTTTGAAAAAAGCTGTTAAAAAATATAATACTTCTTTACTTCTGCAGTAAACAATATAAAATTTGTCATAAATAAGAAATTTCTACAAGAAATGAAGATAAAAATAAACAAAGACAGACATAATCTTATTTTCTAAGATAAAAGACACAATTCTACAAATTCTGTCATCGTGATTCCAATTAAAAGCAGCGTTGAATAGTAATTGTATAATATAGAATGGTTGATTAAGTAAGATCAATAGCTACACCTTTTTCTTGTTGATTCGTCAATGCAGTATAGCTATCGCTAGACCTTTAAATATGCTTATGACAAAAGTCAAATCTTAATCCCGTTAATCTTATCAAAGATTTGATCGTCAAAGTGTATCTTTATTGAGTTGTGAATTACACTATATCTTTATTGCTACGATCATTGTTCATTATTTTCCAGAATTTAGATAAAAAATCTATAAAGATCTTATTCACTGTATCTGTCACTACATAATGTGCATTGATTATAAATTCAATTGATGGCTCTCATTTTCAATATATCTTATTCATAAAAGAAAAGAAAAATGACTTGGTAGTTTATGAACAACATGCCACATAAGCATGTCTTAAGAAAGAAGCATTTTCAGGAGAGTCAGTAGGAGGGAGTGCCATCTTGAATTCGCTAAAAACAAATATTCTTTCCATATCTTGAAAATTTATTCATTAAATCCTGTGTCCAAATAAGAGAAAATCCAAACATTGCTGGAAAAACATAGGCCCAATCCCAACATTTTGAAAAAAGTAAATCTGCCACTCTTACAAAGGCTTTCCTATGCCATATCTAAATGGTTTGGTTGTTTGTAGAATTTAGTGTTAACGGCAGATATTTGATTGTTTATTTTAAGAATTTTATTTCTAACTTCCTAAATATTTGATTAAATGGTTTTGCCTTCAAATATACAGAGAATGTGTACTTTGTTGAATACTTAAAGATGGGGTATACATACACCCCCATATCCACAAAAAATCATCTAATACAAGAAATAATGAATCCACAGTAATTCTGATATTTTTTCCCCACTTTTAAAAACAATTATTTTCCAATGTTTAATTCTTTAAAAAAATAAGAAGATATGTACTATAACAGCCTACGAGACAACTTTATTCACCCAACACTAATGAATGAATATTCAACCAACTATAGGTCACTGAGTAGCCATCAACAATGATAAAACACATATATCGTAAACTACAAAAGGGCTCAACATGACAAAATGTGAAACAATTTAAATCCGAAAACCAACAGCCAAGTTCTTTATCAGCCATATCGTAGGTACTGTCCAACTCAAAGGCAAAACCAACAGCCAAGTTCTTTATCAGCCATATCGTAGGTACTGTCCAACTCAAAGGCAAAACCAACAGCCAAGTTCTTTATCAGCCATATCATAGGTACTATCCAACTCAAGGGCAAAACCAACAGCCAAGTTCTTTATCAGCCATATCGTAGGTACTGTCCAACTCAAAGGCAAAACCAACAGCCAAGTTCTTTATCAGCCATATCGTAGGTACTGTCCAACTCAAAGGCAAAACCAACAGCCAAGTTCTTTATCAGCCATATCGTAGGTACTGTCCAACTCAAAGGCAAAACCAACAGCCAAGTTCTTTATCAGCCATATCGTAGGTACTACCCAACTCAAGGGCAAACGTGGCCATTATTTGGGCTAAATCAAAAAGGCAAGTTAAGAAACTTCTTTGAATTTGAATTATATATAATCGTTAATTGGTTTCTAATGGGTTTTTTTTTACAGAAGTAGATTGTATTACAGGGTACTGTTGTGTCAAAAAAATAAAGGCACCTAGTGGTAAAAATTATTAAGCCTTTAAACTTAAAAGTGAGGTACCCTTCAAAATTATATTTGTTTACCTTTTTCAAGGGTACCTCACCTTTATATCTTAAGGCTTTATAATTTTCACCGCCATTTGCCTTTTATTTATGACACAACAGTTTTCATATCCCATGCAACCTACCTTAAATTTAAGTTACCCTTAAAATTGATGTTTCTCCTCATTGTATTTATAATAAGACGACATATTCCAAAAAGTTAATCAGGTCATAGGTTAAAAGGGCAGTGTATGAAGGTCACATTTCATATGACTCTACATATTTAAAAAAAATATTGGTTTGAACTCTTTGAATTAAAATAATCACAAAAAATACTACCGGTATCATACTAGGAGAAATTTTGCAATTGCTAAAAATAATGAAATAATCTATTTAATTTTCTTTGAATTTTAATTTTATTCAGAACCTGTTGACTTAATTTTCAATATGCCAAGATAGTCACCAACACAGGCACCATTTAATATTTCCTGTAAAACATGTCGACCATTTGAGACATTTACATAATTGAAAGAAGTTTTAGTTTTACCCACTGAGAAAAAGTCAATTTAAAATTAATTTAAGTTTCACTTAACAAAAGATTCGTCTTCAATAATTGGAAAATTTATTTGATAATTGTAATCCTATTCAATCGCTATTTTAACGCTGTGTCTTATCTGTTATGTAGATAGTATTCAGACTTATTATGATTGATCTGTAATAATACGACAATGATATTAAGAAATACCATGATAATTTTTATTCTACTGTAGGTGCATTTTATTCTATTTCTTTTTACTGTGAGCTACCTAGGGTTTGACTTAATGGAAAAATGACAATAAAAACAATAAGACGTTTGTTATGCCAGTCAAGACAATTATCATTAAACATAAAGCTGATCGTTATTAGTCAGTGTAGCAGAGATGCTTTACCTGCCAAATGAAAATAAAAATAAAATAGTGTAAGAAGAAATTATGGTCATGTTGATTTCTTAAGACATATGACAGGATAATATACCTTCTAATGTCTTCAAATTAAATGTAGCAAAAAGAAAACTAAATTAAAGATATTTTATCCAACTGGGGGTTGTTAACAATTCATGTGTTTTTGTCTTTGTCTTTGTAAATATATATATAGGCCACGCTGCGCGCGCAAACAGTAAATAATCTTCAGATCATTGAAGGACTACTGAAAACCTAAGGAAGAAGAAGAAGATGTAACTTAATAATTGACTCATAATATATAGTGAAAGAAATCACTTTGAAGGTTGTTTTATTGAAATCAAACATTCAGTTATTTTCAATTTTCTATAAAACCAGTTCTGTGAGTTATTTTTAAGTTGTGTCCTTTTCAGTTTTATGAAGCGAATCTGCTGGTTTGTTGTTTTTTTTTTTAAATAATTTCCAATTTTTTTGGGGTTTATTTTAAGAATGGTTTGATATTAAAATAATCACCATTGTTTATCTAAAAAAAATATTTCTGGAAATAACTTTAAACTCAATTACACCAAAAAGAACAAAAAATCAATTTCTGAAGTATATATGATCTCAAAATATCAAAACTTGAAGAGAACAATGAGTTAGATAATTTGTCAAAGTCTGTAATTCCATCAAATTGTCAGAGCAACGACTGCAGATTTTTATAATAACTGTCATACACCTGCCATCGGCTTCCAACTCAGCAGATAGTCTAAGTTCACAGTAATCTCCCCTGGGAAGACACTCTAATTGACGAATATCAGATTCTTGTAACATTTTGCCAAGGGCTTTGCTCCATCAGATGGTCTTATTCTTGTTTAGGCTTTTTATTTGTAGTCAACAATGTTTTGTATTGAATTATTTATTCGCTTGTTAGACAAGAAATCGGCCTAAGGAGAAATCAGTTGGTCAATTAAACTGGTACAAATAACATTCGGAAATAATTCATGTATGATGGCATTCTGTTTTGTAACAATTATAAGGAAATCACTTTTGAACTGTGCTTGAGCAGTTGGAATTGCATCTTATACTATCATGTATAAAAACTAGATACAATTGTTTTAGCTAATCACATGTTGTATATTTATGCCCAAAAAAAATCCTAAATTCACCCCTGGTCCCAGACAATTCTTTTATTTTTTTTATTTCTATACTTTTTTATATCATTTTGCTTCGAGTTTCTACAAAAAAAATAACAAAAAAATCTTTAAAAAAAGAATCAACACCCTTGCATCTCCAATTGTAAAAATAAAAGTTATATTCTTTATATTGGCATTACATTTCATAACATCATCAAATAAATCAAGAAATTTTGTACAAAATACCATCAACATACTCGGAATTAATTACAAATCATTTCTATATATGATCAAAGTAATAAAAGAATTGAAAAAAAATTAAATATATACGAATATGTATATAAGACATGCAAGAGGGCTAATATTCTATAAACTTTGACACAATCCTTAGATTAGTTCAGACATATGAAATTATACACCTTATATTGAAAGCATTTATGTTTTCTACGACTTCAAAAAGGCAAACCCTTAGTTCAAACAAATTATTTTGTCATCATGTCATTTACACTAAAATATGCATTTCAGCGGCAAAAATATCAGCTATTATTCAACCTCTTAATTAAGCTACAAGTTTACATAACTAATTAACGATGCATAGCCTTCAAAACAACGGAAGTTATAAAACCGGTCTACTTTGATATCCAAGCAATTTCTGCTTTGCAAGTGACTGGTTTTTTAAATTCTATATAGCATCTGATCAAAGACCACTATTAAGTGATAATATCATATTTATTTTTATTCAACCTTATGATATTGTGATCTTTAATAATTTTATTAACAGATTTTTATTTCACGACATCATTATGATCGTATAGATTCCTATAATAATTTCTGATATGAAATTAACATCTTCATTACGCCTTTCTGATAAAATGTAATTTTCGTGTTAACCACAGCCCATCATAATTAAACGGGCTAAATGCACAATTAAACGATATGACCTAAGCATGCAAACCTTACATTGATCAAGACGGGGTGAAAAAATTAGAAACAATTAAATTAGCCTTCATAAAGTAAATATTGATGTCTTTTAAAGTACTAGTTTTATGAACACCCTTTTTTGTCTTTATCATTATATGATTACAGACTTTGTTCAACTTCATTGAACTTTGTGTTGACAGAATTAAAAATAAAAAAGAAATTTAAAAAATAGACCTCAGTTTTAAACAACACACAAAATTTAAATATTCTGGGCTGAGTTAACATCTACCATTCATCACTTTTTGGAGGACAAATGGGCAAACCAAATATTTTTAGATCTAGGCCTCAAATTAAGAGACAAAACTTACATTTTGACCACTATGTTATTTTCAGTCATGTTGGTCATCTTAGTTGGCAGGCGGATTCATTTGACATATTTGCAACTAGATACTTCAATGATGCGTGCAAAGTTTAGTTTTATTTGGTCAAGTAGTTTAAGAGGTAAAGAATTTTATAATAGTTAACAGACAACAACCTAACTCTTGTGAGTGAAGCAGAAACCACTACCATTGCCATGACACTCAGACAGAGATAAAGAATATCCAACATACAAACAAGAACTTGCAAAGTGGTAAAGCAAATCAAAAACTTTCTTTCGTTTTAGTTTTCATACAATTTCACAATACATATTTATGAGTAAAGAAACTTAGAATTGCATGCCTGTTGTTCTACATTCTGACCTATATATTGAACATCTGTTTAAAAAAATACACACACCTGACTTCATTTCAAATAACAATCACTGTGGTCTGGTTAAATACCTATGTATGTTTTATAAAATGATATTGCATATGGTGTCTTAATTACATGATATTTTGGCTAAAACTGAATGGAAACCTGGTTTTACTGAGCATGTTTGCAACAAATTAGATACACTCAATTGGAAATTTCTAAAATTTATGAATGAAATATTTTCTCTCTAGTATTTTATGAGTATAACTACTTGTACAACGGAATCAACAAGAATACAAATGAATAAAAATTAAGACTAAACATCTATTAGACAGCAAACAAAGTAAAACACAAGATAACCAATATCTAAACATTACAGAAACTCATTTTCTTAGTGGTTGTTGCTCTGGTGTCATTAACATTTTTGGAATAATAATTTACCTGGGTTTCTTACATAGGCGGCAAGTACAGACTTAAATATTCATTGAATAAAATTGAGAATGAAAATAGGGAATGTTTCAAAGCGACAACAACCCGACCATAGAGCAGACAACAGTCAAAGGCCACCAAAGGGTATTGAAATACATATTTACCTACGGTAGGTCCTGAAATAAGATATTGACCATGATGGGAGATTTGTAATGCAACTAATAAATGAAATCTATCGCAGAGGGACAGAAATTTATTCTTGCAACAGACCACCTAGTGGCCATTAAAGAATTGTTGCAAGGGTTCTTATTCACTAGAAAGTAAATTAATGTTATTAAAACAACAACTCTTAAAACAATGGCCCTATTCTGCCCTGATGCTGGAAAGGCATCTAATGCAGAAATAATTTATACAGACAAATAACAAATATGCTATGTATACTTAGTCACCAAATTAAGGCTATAAAGTTCAAATTAAACATACTTTTTCTTCCATTTAAGTCTCATTAAATAAAGAAAATAGACTGTCATACCATTGTGCTCAGAGCAAACAATTTTGAATTTTCTATTTCATTCCTAAGAGGGGAGGTTACTCCATACATCAAAAGAAAGTGACATTTATTTCTATATCACTCAGCAAACAAATCAAGTTACACTAAAGTTATGTCGCAGGTATTTTAAAAACATTCTTCTTCAATGAAACTCAAACTTTACTTTATTTAATATTTACTCCATTCATTAAATAAAAGTTGAAATTATCAGTGAAAAGATAAAATCGTTAAAGAAATTCCACTAAGCCATCTTTATAACTGAGTATTTTTGTGTAGCTATGACCAGCGGCATTTGTGAGGACATCACACAACAATTAATTACACCCTTTGGAGATAGGCAGATGAAGTTGAGATAAGTCCGTTTTAGATTTCGCACTACACATGACAATTATCTTAGTTTGTGTCGTCATCCAATTAGTCAATGTTTGTCTGGCGAACAACATTAAAACTTCTGTTGTGTCCCTTTACCATTTAGAAAAGAAAAAAGAAAAACTTGCAATCTAACATTGTGATTAAATATGTGGTAGTTAGAATTCTAGTTCTTTTCAATCTGCTAACTGAAAATTTACAATTCTTAATTTCTAACTGTGATAAATCCTAATGTCTGCTTAAAGTTCTTACCTTATTAAAATTATATTTAATAATGAATAAGCCATATCTTACAAGTACTCACTAAACAGGTACTATTCATAGTACCAAATTATGAAATATTGAATGAAATAGACTCTATATATATATAACTTTAATTTTGAACTTTAATTTCAAATGATTTGAGAAATTGTGTATATATACATGTATAACGTGATTATGTTTAACCTTACTGATATTTTAAAAAGGTGACTTATAGGTCCAATGGGCCGGGTGTAACTTTGACTATAAACTTTGTAATTGTATTATATTTATGTTCACAAGTCACTATAATAAACAAATTACTTACTTACTACTTACTTATAAGTATTGCATTTTTTTAATTAAGAACTGTAACAATTATCAGGCGTTTAAAAGGCTATTTTAAATTTTTGCATTTATTTCTTCCTGTGTCCTGCGTCAGTGAGGGATCTTAAAAAAACATATATAAAATATTCTCAGCTGATTTTTTAATTATCTGGATCATCTTATGTTCAGAGGAGTTTAACAATAATTTGAAAAAAATAAGGGTCTTTCTAAAACCTCAACTGCCTTTCCTTATGATAATCTTTGACAATAAAGATTCATATTTAGGAGAGAAAAAACGTTTACACAGGGAAAAATGAAATTGCTCTGAAGAAAACTCTAATTTCTATAAAAAGCTATAGAGAAGGTCAAAAAGTTGGATAAATTCTTTATGGACAGTTACTAGATAAAGATGCAATATCACTTAAATAAATATTTTTTCTATCTTCAAATAGTAAGTTGTAACTTTATATGAACTATTGTAAACTTTTTCCACCCAGTGATATTAATTGTATCAACTAATGTGAATTTGTTGACTTAGATAGGAACCTTTTCACATCTCAGATATTACAAACTAATTATCGGTATAGTTTGTGGCGACACCTATCTGCATTTCCAAGTAGTCTAGGTGTCAACTGTCATCCAATTCAGTCCATTCCTATGGCATTGTCTTGTAACATATATATACACAATGTAAGTAATATAGAAATAAAATCTTCTTATGTGTATTTCCTGGGAACCAACCGTAATAAAAAAATGTATTTATACAATAAAGAATATTGAGTCCATATTTTGCTTGATTTCAGGCATTTATCATGCTATTATGCTATTGAATAAGATTAAAACTTAAGATATCAAAAGTGGGCACTTCATTTTTAAGAAATCATTATAAAATCCCACTGATTTTAAATATTTTCAAAGTTTAATAACAGGATAAAATGATTATTATTTCATTTTCAATTATCAATAAAATAATAAATCCCACACCATTGCAACAGATACCCTGCTCCAAACAGATAACTAAATTCAGCTAAACATATAACCTTCTGACTTAAAGGAATGACTTAAGTGACCCTCTTATTTAACCTATTTCAAATTTTTATAGCAGTGAAGGCTATAACTTCTGACATATCCTCAATTCAGAAGCTCAATGATAAAAAATTCAAATGATGTGACAATGATTATTTTAAGAAGTTAAAACATTGTAAAAAGAAATCTCAAATTGGATCCTTTTACCTGTAACAATGGGTATACAACTCTTACAGGGATAAAAAAAATGTCCAAATTAGCCTGTGTTTAAAGGTTTTAGTCACTATTTAAAATTATTTAGTCGATTGATTGGATATAAAGCTGAAGGGAGGACAAAGAAAGAGAAACCAGTTTAATATTCTGTTATCCATTTTGTTTTTTCCCTTAAGCTATGCATTTTATTTTTTACAAAGTAACCCTATATTTCTTAAACTTACATCTTTGAAACAATTATGGATAAATATTATGAAATTATTTTTATATCCAATACATTTTTCATACAGATAAATTTCAAATCTTCCAATACATTTAATTTGAAAAATCCAAAAATCTTTTTCCCGCCAATATTTCTTTAAAAATTTCACACCCTCATAAAAACAAGAACACAGATCAACCCAACTTCTTTATTCCAAAATATTGATGTAGTGTGCATAAATTTATCTGGACATGAAATAATATATAGTGAAATAAATTTGAATAATTTTCTTTGCAAGCATCAAACTTTATTTTTTTTTAAAGTTTGAAAGGGAAAATAAAATCATTTCAAAACTTAAATACTGTAATTTATGCAATTCATCATGGTCAACAGAATCAACAATTAACCATACTGTTCCATTAGTCCCTATTTATAGTTTACACAAAATATACACTTCTAATATCAAAAGTCAAATTTTCCCTTTAAAGTTTCCATATTTTTTGCAGGAATATATCTAAAATTTAATCTCTAAAGATTATATAAGTCAATTAAGATACCACAACTTCCAACAAATTTGTGATAAAACCAATACTATTAGTTGAGTTTGGGTAGATTTAAATGTATTTCACAATGTATGTGACAAGTTAATCCGTGTTAATAGATCTATATAACATAATTCACTGGGTGGAGTGTTAAATCTTCGTGTAAATCTGTTCAATTATACACTCTTGATAACAGGCCTAATGTCATACTTCAAACATAAACACATTGGTAAATTATCTCCCTATATCACTGTATTATTGAAGATGTAACCACCACTTCATTTTTATCAGTGAAAAATACCTTTATTGGAACAGGGAAGTCTTAGATTGGTTACCTGGTCCAATTTTTCATTTTTATCAGTTAAACTTTTCATGATAAATTTCTTGCAAATGCATTATTATACACATGTCAAGTTTCAATATATAAAAAAGAAATATGTTATGATTGCAAATGATATGTCCCCATTCAAATGCATTTGATTGTAAAAAAAAAATATGGGAGGTTCAAATCCTCCCTCCCGTGGATCCTCCTGGGCTACTGTCTCTGCTATAGTTTAAATAGAGATATTCAACATGTTAGATAGTATGATTGACTTACCATAGTTATTTCCCTTGATTCCATTATTGCATCCCGGAACATACTGTTCCCTCTCCTCTGTCTGACTCGCTAAAAATATACAAATAAAGATGATAAATTAAATGAATTCTTCAAACATTTTTTTTTTTTATTTATAATATATTTATTTTAAAACTAAATGTATTTGTGGAATATCCATTTTAATGTGATTCATAGGTAGCTATACATGTTTACTGTGAATTTCAATGTTCAATGTAGTAGACATTTTCAATAGAAAGATTGTATGTAGGATTTGACAATACAATGAAATCAAATATCCACAAAAAATGTTATTTGTTCTCAATGCAAGATAATAAATGAATCCACAATATGTTATTCTCAATTTTTTTTTTTTATAGAATTAGGTTTTTTTTATAAATACATAAAATATTCAAGATATAAAGTTGTTTTATACATTTAAAAATTATATTCTATGACTTTGCTTCGACCAAGCTGTCGTCTCAACAAAACTTTTTTTAGTTTTTTTTTTTTTTTTTGAAGATGGTTAAAATGCAAGTCAAGTAACAAGCTATGTGAATTTAGAAATAATTGGGTTTATTTATGATAGAAAGACAAATAAATGCAATTGTGTAAATCAGTCTTCACGACGAGTGGCAGCCCAGGCAGCCCAGGCCGGTAAAATTGCTCTCGGGCCTGTAAAAATCAGACCTACAGGCCAACAGAATCTAACTAAAAAATTTCAAAAATTGAGCTGCGGGCCTGTAGATTTAGCAGTTCAGCGTGAAGACTGGTAAATCCTACATTTAATTATAATATTAAAAATTCATGAGATAATTACTCCTCTCAAAATTTTCAATATTTAAAAATAAAATAAAAAATGTTTCTGGATTTAATGAAGATCTAATGAATTTTAAAATATGATGACATCATGAAATTTAAAAGATTCAAAATACTTAAAAGTGATAAAGAATAATGCTGTCTATGGGGATGTTAACATATCACAATCAATTGTTCACAATGTTTAAAGTGATTAAGACAGATAACAAAGAAATTGATCCATGTAGACAGACAGACAGACAGACCAACCCATTGCTATAGATCCCCAAACTTTACTTCAACAATAAAATGTCCTTTAACTAGTGCACACTAAATATATATGTATAACATTCCAAACAAATCTACATATCTTTTATTCTACGACATTAAGAAATTGTATGCAACATCATAAGCTTTTGTACATGTAATTTTTTGTATGTCTAAAGACCGAGTCAGGCTATGATGACACGAGTCAAAAGTAATCATACCGATAAACATAACATGTGTACCACCTCTTCTTTTGAAAAAGATCTGTACTACTAATCTCTTGTTAAACTTTCAATGATAAAAACCAATTCAAAGGATAGCAGTAATCCCAAGTCAAATCTATACGCAAACTTTTCTATTTAAATTCAACTAGTCATAAGAAAAGGGATTAAACAGCACGAGACAAATTTCTCTACTGCAAGGGAAGTCTTATACACTTCTTTTATTCAACTTTTCTTCTTACAGAAAATTGTCTCCATGTCAAGGTGTAGAAAATTAACACAATCTTTTTTAAAAACTTAGTTCAAAAAGTGAAAGTTGTAAATATATACATTATATATTTGTTCTTTATTTCTTTAATCTTTATACTTTTGAAATATGCTACATCATACATTATAAAAATTGACCAGACATTTGGGTAGCTGTTTATATACAGAACTGGACTATTGTTATTTCATTTGTAATTACTAGCCTTGGTATTGATCTATTTTCCATGATTTACATATTTGTGTCTTTTTTTTTTTTCTTTTTTTTTTTTGTTGCTGAACATTATATTTTTGTATATTTGCACGTATTTATGTCACAGGTTGCTGTTTTTATCTACCAGTTGATTTTTTTTTTAAATATAGTCTAATAATTAACTTTATTTAGACAAAATTTCCTTTTCTGGTTCTTATTTTGGTAATATTTCAATGGGACAATATTGGTGCTAGTAGATTCAATGGAAAACATGAATGTCACACTTTCGTCAAGTGTTTTTTCATTGTCGAGTGTGCCTCTGTGTAGGTTGGTCCCCTCCGTAATATACCCAGTATGCCTTCGGAATATACAAATATTAATATTGTCAAGAATTTCAATAACGGCCGGAAAACAGACTAGCCTCTGCAACTTCGGTCTTTGACACGTCTTCGCAGAGATTTGGCGCTAAAAATAAAATTGGTGTTTTCCAGTATTTCTAATTATTACCAAGACCGGACATTTATCCGGAAAATAATATGCCGACTTACTTTGAATAATATAGAACGCCAATTTTTTGTTAGAGTCAAATCTCGCTGACTATTTAAGCAAAGCTTTTTAAATAGATAAATGAAAGCTCCACTAACTGAAAACACAAATTTTCCTCCAAAACGAGACATCATGGTACTGTCTCAATCCAGGGACTTTCTATACTAACTTACGCTTTAGGAAAATTAACGGCATTGCTTTTGAAAGTTAATTGCTTCAAGATTTCGTATTTTATCAAAGAAATGAAATTGGATTTTGCCATTTTACTGTGTTGCTTTTAAATGTTCTTTTTTGTTTAAAGTGTATGTTAGAAACGACGAACCAAACTCATGACTGGCTAGTCCGACAGAGCTATACCGTCTGATTTCGATCATACAGAAATATTTAAAAAGATTTCCATTATCTGCTTGGACATCTTAATTTCAAATCAGCAACAATTTACAAATTAGCAATCGTTACCATACCACATTATCATGGCAAAAATGAAAATTGACAGAAAAAATACATATAATTCAGGTGCACCTCAGTTGCTATGTACTGTATTGTATTCGAGTCACTTCAATTGCTACTAATCTCTGGCTGATTTGATTACCATACATATTTGTATCTTTGTATCTTAAAAGGCCATATACAGTAATATGGGTGCGAAAAAAAAAATAACCAGTAGTCCATGCATTACCAAAAATGAATTAAAGTAGAGACATACCTTCTGTTAGCCACGTCTCTTGCATCTGGCTTAGGTCTTGGAAAAGCTCTGAAAAGTAAGAAATGTACCAGAGTTATATTCAATCGACTCAAAACATTAGAAGAGGAATGAGTTAAATTTAGAATCATTTACTATCACCATACATTATTAATAAAAACGCGTGTCATTGTTACGTTAATGCAATCAGAGAAAAGGAATATTTCCCATGAGCCATATTTCAGGCAATGTACAAGAATCAAAATCATATTAAAAAGTTTCTCGAAGATTTACTCCTATCGAAGATGAAGATCTACTGTAGTTACAGATATTTTTCATTTTTACCATCACTATTGCATGTCTCGCTCTTTCTCTTACATTGACTTTTATACCACATTCACCTTAAAACAAAGGGTAGCCCAAAAAATTAACAACTGTGTCTGAAATTTTATATATACCGGCAATGCTTTTGATTCGTTATGGGAAGTGAGTTTAACTTCATTAACAAACATAAGTATTTACCGTCTGAAACTTGAAGTAGTTCTGATCCCCGATTCCTTCTTTTTCTATTATCAATACTACGGTCTGCTAATTTGCCTTCTGTTGATTCTGGACTACGATCTTTCTTATCAATCTAAGGTAAAAACCAAAATCATAATATGGTACCACATGTTCTAATTTCAATGAAATAATATATAGTTAAAATAAACTCATCAAATATATCAGGGTTATAATTTGTGCATGGTTCGACTACTAAAGACTCACCAGTGACGTAGTTGAACAGTATCGAGGACCCCAAAATTACAAAAGGTTTTGACATATACTGATTAAGAAATCTAGTATTGGGAGTAAACATTCTTAGTTTTCAGAACAATTCAGATATGTCCTTACTAATGATATCTCATGTCAACACAAAAGTGCTGAGTATTGGGTTGGGGATACCCTCGGTGAGGAAACATCCACAAGCAGTGGCATCATCCAAGTGGTTGTAAAAATAAACTCATAAAATGTACCAGACTTGTAAATTTGTACACCTAGTAATACGCGCGTTTCTTTTACTAAAGACTCATAAGTGACGCTCGAATAAAAATGCGACATAACACACATCACAAATTTTGAAGATTTCCTTTTTTAAGAAGGTTTTCTCCAGAGTCATGCGTATTGAGAAGATATAAAAATTATCAGGAAATGATACTAGTGTAAAACTATATTTGTCTTTCGAGAAAAATAAAAAAAAAATAAAATAAAAGATTATATACAGAGCTCATCAACTCATATTCTGTTTTCTACGTTGTCCTTGATATGACAGAATACATGCTTACAATAGGAAATCCCATTTGTCAAACCACACCCAATCCGTGCAAACAGGGAGAGAACTGTCTGAAATGACATCTATGCACGTGCATAGAACCCCCTGTAATGAACAAGACCCACATTTTTTTAAATTTCTTTCTGTAATGGAATCAATAAAAATAGGGAGCTTGTCGGCTGTGATTAAGGAGGAGTTGCCGTAGCCGGATAGTGCAGAGGAACGAACCCATAACAATATATTGACAATATTTAAATCAAACAAAAATTAAAAGGCATATTTGAGGAATATTTTTGCCGAATTAACATAGAATACAATAAAACTTCACCAAAAACTTTATTTGGTAATCGATTACAAAATAACACAACATCCGTATTTCATATCTTTGCGGTGACAATATATCAATGTGCCTTGATTCTTATTTCAGTATTTACTTCAATTCTGATATAAAAATTCCACAAAATTCAGAAACCTATGTCTGGAAAAGAATAGGTAGATACTTTGAAACTATTTTTAGAACTAATGTTTTTTTCTGAAAGATATGCAAACTTTTAATGCAACATAAGAGAGAACTATTGCAATAACAATGTAACGTCACCTGGCCTCTTGAAGGCAAAAAAAACTGTTTAGAATGATCGGTTGTCTAATTGGAAATTACCTACGTCTTTTCTTACCCTTTTTCCTACTTTCAAAACAGTAAAAGTTATATGCGGGACAATCGCCCTTATTGTTTTATGAATATCAATTTGTGTCATAGCTGAATATATTCTTATCACAATTAGAGACAGATTATGGTGGAGACAGGGGGCCCGGTCTTGTCTTATGGATCTTCGTATAATATTAATGTATAGACTTTATCAAGTATCAACCTAAACAAAGGATTGCCAGCCCCCTTTTATTAAAACCTAGATCCACATCTGACCATCACGGTGATTTTCAATTACAGATAAATAAAATTCATTTTACATGATACCTAGTTTGCACTAAAGCTTCTTATCGACTAATAGACAATAACAATTCAAAAAGTATTATTGTAAAAAAAATGCTTTCCAAAACGACAATTAGATAAATACTGTGATTAATTATTTTTTTACCTTCCCGTTTCCACAATTGTATTATTGATTTTTTATACTTGCTAAACTAACACTCTTGAACCATATAAAGAACCATTCTGAAATAACACTTATGCACGTGCAGGGACCCCCTGTAATGCAAAAACTATTACACACACGACTGATAATAGCACTGAATAAAGATATTGTATCGAATCAATAATCGGAAAATTGCAAATGCTTTATGATATCACATTGGTAAAGGATTATTTAGTAACTTTTACATCCTTGGTTCAACCTGTATCTTAACACACCTATTCTAATAAATAACAAAATACTGAAAAAATAAACATATGGTATCTTTAAATTACAGTTACATTGTTTGAAATTTTCTCTACGAATCCAAAAATAATTTAAGAATAGTCCACTGCGATATTAGTTATTTTGCATTGCTTAAGTCCAGAAAAGTTCTACTCCTTTATAAAACAAATAATCATTCCAATAAAAAAGGACTTACCGTTTTGTAATGACTGTCTAACATCACGTAGATTAGAATAATCTTACCCTTCGTTAGTGCTCTGTGCCCGTAAATACATCAGGTACTTACCATTTACCAATATGTATATATTAGGAGACTTACCTATGGGTTGCTGCATGATTTATGCCCACATATAAACCATGAGAACTACTCTGTACCTATATCTTCACCTGGAGACTTACCCATTGGATGGTACCTTGTGCCTGTATGTGCACCTGGAGACTTACCCATTGGATGGTACCTTATGCCTGAATGTGCACCTGGATACCAAACCTGTTCCTAAATGTACACATAGAGACGTTCCTCCTATATGTTTTGTCTTGTACCTGTGTGTTCACCTGATGACTTGTCAATTGTTTCTTGACTTATACCCATGTGTAAACATTGGTTGTTGCCTTATAGCCGTATAACTGGATACTTTCCCAGTGGTTGGTGCTTCGTTCTCAACCCGTTCTCATGTGTGCACCTGGAAACTTACCGGTTAGTTGTTACCTTGTATCTGTGAGTACACCTTAAGACTTAAATCTCAACTGTTGTCTTAAGTTTACAAAAATCGACTCACCACTTTATTATTGTCTAGATAAGGAACTTCTTGATCTTGTTGTGTGCCAGTATCACTACTCATGGCCCGTCGATGAACTTTGAAGACACATTGGCAAATTCGTCTTCGTGTCAAATCTAAATGAATGAAAGAAAATAGAAAACAAGTAAATCCTTAAATCTCAGACGAATACACAGTGTATGTTTTTGTCACATGACATATTCATCAATTTGGCATCACTTCATAAATTAAAAAAGTTTTTCAAAAATGTTATAATTGTGAAATTTCAGTTACCCAAGAAAGAAAAAAAGGGTTTAAGTTATCCGGGGTGACACATGCAGGCAGTAAATGAAATGCAAAGAACATTTTGGAATGGACCATGCTTAACTTGGGATAGATGGCTTATTTGTTTATTTTGTTTTAGTCATTTTACGATTAAAAGTTTGTAACTTGTTGAAATACAAAAACAAATTGACTTTTCACGTGAGTTCTCGGAAAAAGTGAAAGACAAATTCCTCGTGTAGTGACAAAATATTTCCGTGATTAACCATTAAGCTAAACCATCTTGTATGTTTTAATAGTAGCACTGCAGCTGACACTGTAATCTGTTTCGCGGTATGGGGTTCCCGCCAAATTGCACGAGACTTCATCAATAGATCCAAATGTTAAACAATAATTACTCTATATTCGGTTAACTTTTCATAATCAATTTCAAAGAAGCCAGTCTGGATCACTGTTAGGGTTATGCGGGTTTTATGACTTTAGAGTTAATGAGAATCTGTACGTGTTTTAGGAAATATTTCCATTTTATTCCATTTCGTTTGCAGAAGTCTATTCCAATAGTTCTGCAATGGCACGTGATTATGTTCTCCGCAGTTCTTGTTGTTCAAAACTCTACCATTTTAAAATTCAAAACGTTTGGACCTTAGATTTTTATTTTTGTAAATAACTAATAATATAAGGCATAACAATCTGATTTGAAAATACCAATCACCACGAATCTAAAATCTTTATATTTTCTATTTTATACAAAATTTAAAGGAATAAATGTCAAAGATAGTAAAAATTGTTTGAGAAGACACGTGTATTTTGTCTTGCTGTATCGTGCTAATTGATTGAAGAGGTTGAGCCAACTTTACAACACAGTAAAGATGGTCCTATCGCTGACCAAAAATGTTTTTCAAAATCTTTGTATCTTTACCGCAAAGTTTGAGTTATTGACAGACTTCCCCTCCTTTTTTTCTTTTGAATATGCGTTATTCATTCAGTTATTCGTTAAAAAAAGAAGATAAATAATGCTGCCAGCTATCAATTTCACAATCTAAAATTTTAACTGGAACAGATTAATAGACAATTCAAAATAAACCTGTCAATGTAAAAATGTTTTGAGAATTATTTCAAAGATAACATGCTAATTTCTAAAACTACTTTACATTGATCTGTTGGTTGAAATAAATATATTTCGTTTTGAGATCTACTATGCCTATCTGTCAAAATACCTTAGCATAGACGAAAGTCTATGAAGATATATATTTTTGCAAAAATATAACAAATAAACCTCTTTTCTTCCGATATTAATTAATCCATTGTTTAAAATGACCCTGTATGACGCGTTCTTGCAGTTCCACATTTTATCGAACAAACTCTATTCTACTCGTCATCAAAATTATGTCTTATTTTATATCGATATTGTAAATTGATATCACCGACAAATTTGCCAAAAGCCATTATTTCTCAGATTTCTAACCGACTACTAACATGTCTTTTCAATGAATTATTCAAACGTCTATTACAGCCCTGTGCTGTCGTCCTTTTCTAACAATTGTGTCGCGTTTTAATTGAAGGGACAGGACGGTTAATGAAAATCAAATAATGTCATATTTTTATGAACAATTTCCTGACAAAAGATGAAACAAAGTATTACTGTTCAATTTGCACTAAATGATACTAAATTGTACAGACACCATGTTGCTTAATTTAAAATATGATTTAAAGTGCATTGACTGCTTGTACACCTTAAATGAATACAACATTTTGTTATATCCCAGGACCTACAAAGTATTATTGAAATCACTGATAAAAACACATTAAGACATAGTAAAGCAATGCTTTCCAAAGAAGTTCTGGAGCAATATTGACAAGAGAGTCAAGTTGTTACTTTAATTGTACTACAAAAATCAGAATAAATAACATTAAATACAAAAATACTAGTACCAAAATTTGTTGGCTCTGAGTAGCTCGATTGTTTTGTGAATAAACAATTTAAAATAAAATAACAAGTTTCATATAATGAAATCTTAGTCAGCTTTAAAAATTCAATATGGACCATTAAAGCATATACGCAAAAGAAAAAATTCAAAACGATATCAGTAAAACTCGTTTTCAATAAAATGATATATATATATATATATATATATATATATATATATAGATGTGTGGTCATGGAAATTATATTTAAATTCAATATAATACTTCCATGGTGTGGTTTACTTTATTCCGCATAATTGTGACAATGTTTCTATCCATGATGCAAATCCATTGTTTAATAAACGAGGTAAAAAGCATAACTTTATTTTTACATTTGAACTCTAGAATTCCGAATTTATAATATATTTCCTTTATGTTTCAAGTTGGCTAAAACAGCCCAACTTTTGAACAATTGTATCTTTCGTTCCGATATTTCTTGTGTCAATTAACCAATTGAGTGTGATAGGAAAGTAAGACAACTATTCATTTTTTTATATTGAAATGTAAAACATTTTTCATGTAGAAGTTCTCGCAATATGTTTGAAGCGATCAAAATGGCTTTCATCTGACGTATCTGATTATTGGCAGTAATGAATAGGTTTGTGAGTATTTTGGTGTTGTAATAATTGACTTCCAATACCCTAAATTGAGCGTTCATTGGCAAATTCACAGCATATTCACAGTCGCTTTATTAAGTGAAATAAATCCAGGACAATTGGTCTTCCTTCTAGTTGGGATAATAACATATCATTTTGTTTCTGGTGAATAATGTCTTTACCAATAATATCAGTATCATTTGGTTTGTAATTTAGTGAATAATGTCTACAACAATATTATCAGTATCATTTGTAAACAAAGAAAATCGTGGAGAAAATACTTTAAACAAACTCCTTTTGAAGGAAAATACACACAAAAGTAACAAAAAAAGAAACGTCTTTTAAAAAACACAAACTTAACAAAAAAAAAAAGAAACGTCTTTTAAAAAACACACAAACTTAACAAAAAAAGAAACGTCTTTTAAAAAACTATAAACCAGGTTCAATCCACAATATTCTACAAAGGAGAATGTCTATACCAAGTCAGGAATATGACAGTTGCTATCCATTCGTTTGATGGGTTTGAGCTTTTGATTTTGCGATTTGATTAAGGACTTTCTTCTTTAAATTTTACTCTAAGTTCAGTATTTTTTGTGATTTTACTTTTTACTGTGCATCTGCAAATCATACCCGTGGTACATACAGAAATAAAAAACAATTAAGATGTCTTCAAAATAGTAAGCCATACCAAACAGCCGTTTCACTATATATATGTTTTTATCTATCGTTTTCTCAATATGTCTTATCCAAATAAAATGCCGAATAAAAATTTGTCAAGAGTAAAGCTCACAGATGTTTAAATCACAAGTTTACCCTGAGATTAGTACTCCAAAAATAGAGACTTTTTTCGCTTGTTATCTTTAGATAAATTTTGTTTTCATGCTTGTTTTCTTAAATGGAATGCTTGACTTCTGTATTGGTTCTTAAAATGATGATTTCCTTTCTGACAAACAGTCTGTTTAAGTTGGATTTTATGTTTCTGACTTTTCTGCAGATACGATTTTTTCCTCCCGAACGATGCCTCTCATTGCTTGTTTTATTTGAAGCGATATTTTTTCTTCCAGTTAATGTTTGTCCCATTGGTTGGAGTCATTTGTTCCTGGATCGGACTTGAATCCTACCACTCTAGAGATAAATGATTATACTTTGTGATGAAACCGTTTGGTGTATTATACCTCGGGTGAATGTTTCTTTAATCTCCGATGGTTTCATCGCAGTTTGTTTTTTTTTATGTCTGAACTGGTTGGTGAGGGATTAAGGATTTTTCGTATGTCAAACCACGATTGTTTGATAATGTTTATTCGGTTATATCAAATCACAAATAACCAGGATATCTAGTAAATAAATGTAATGTCCCATTTTCATTATTTTGTGTGGTGTCAAAATTAATATAATATCACACTGAAGTAGAAGAAGCACCTTACCTCAGATTTTTTGGTGGTTATGATATTAATGAATTTTATTTCATCTGTTGAATGCACTTTAATCAATCATGATTTTAGATATATATTTAGGTAAAATTAAGATGAAATAAAAACCAAAAAATAAAGAATATAAAAAAATGAAAAATGAAAAACAAACACCTAACAACTAATAAGACAAATGGCAATTCGATGGTTTAACATTTTAACTATGCAAACACATTCAATTGAAATGTCAAGACATGGTTTCGTCATACCGCGAAATATGTACAATGAAAATAATATTTTCATTAGCAATGCTTACCCCAAACATTTGAAAGTCAAGGATATACTACCGATACATGCACAAAATCATAGTTTACCTTGAGTATGCTAAGATAAAGTATTAAGTTGAAGTTGACGATTTTGATTTGTAAAAATATGTTGCAGTTATTGTTCTCATGGACATGTTCGTTTATGCTCAAAATGTTATTGCCTTCCTTAAATCACTTTTGACAGAATAAGCAAGAAACCGTTCATTGCATTAGTGTATTCTTTTTATAACTTAAAACGGTAAAAAAGGTTTTTGTTCATATGCATAACACATAAAATAAATGAATCTAAAACAGGGAAAGAAATGAAGGACACAATGTAAAACAGAAGAAACCAGATTACAATCTTCTTCGTTGAATGAGATATTTAGAAACTTAAAACATAATGGTTTTGCGCGAACCTGGTGAAAATTATTCCAACAAACACGTGTTATGTGCATAAAAACCAGCATCATACCTTTACTTTAACAATTGATGGATAATTGACAAATTGATATGGTGTATTCCCAACTTAAAAATGTATCTGGTTTTTTTTTAAGTATTAAATATTTGTACACAATGTCACTTTCACAAAGTATGCCGATTCATTAATAAGTTTACTGTTTTCATTTTCCCTTTCTTTAAATTATAAATATTATTTCAGCTAGAAAACAGTTTATAACATTAAAAACATATTTTACAATTATTCTTAACATTTACTGAATATTTATTTTGAATATTAATTTTGAGTTATATTGAACATTCTATAATGGAAAATGATTTTGTGTATAGTTAATCATTGACGGAGAAATTTTATAAATAGGAAAGATCATAGATGTGAAGAATAATGAAATCCTATTTTCATAATGATTGTGATGAATGTTAATGACATTGAATTATATATCCTACTCCAGAAGGTACTAGCAATCAGTAAATTCACATTGAAGGATATGTTTCAGTTTATTTCACACATCTTTGATTATTTTAAAATAGAACCATGTTATACTCTACTATTTCATCTTCTGAATACACTTATAATTTTATTTTTTATCATTAATTACCTGTACAATATATACCAGTCACATAAACAATTGTGGCAACATAAAATATGTATTTCTAATGTTTAGAAAATCAGATTAAAAAATACAGATTTATTTAAAATAAAATAAAAGAAATACCTCAAATATACATTAAAAAAAAGTTAAAGAGATATTTTACGTGTCAATGAATTAATATCAATACTAATGTGAAATAAACAAGTAGTAACCATCAAGCTGTTCTAAAAAGTAAAAAAAAAATAGTAGTTATAATAATAATGACAATAATTATAATAATAAAAAAAAGATATTGATAATTATAATAATGATAAAAATAATACATTGAGAATAAAAAAAAAATCATTATTCTAATTATTATATCAATAAGATAATTTCTGAAAATGTTTCTTACCTTAGAATCTGTTTATTAGGTAATTGTGTCCGATTAATAATCCTCAGGATATCTGCAGTATAATCTTCTAGTAATGAAATACGTCAACTTATCAATAACTGATTCAAACTTTGAAAAACAAGGGCCTTACATCTCCATCTTAGAAGAGCTTCTTTTTGATTGGCTGTTTACATCTATGCACGTGGGGAAGATCCAGACGACAAATCTCTGGCAAGAAAATCTGGTATTGAAGAAAAATATGCTTAAATCACTAATTAAACATTATGGTTTAGAACAGATATGATCTACATGCTTCAGTTGAAGCAAGGTAGCAGTTTCTTGAATTTTGATCTTAATTTTAAAACGTATAAATAACTTCTGATATTTTACAAATGTTATCAAATGTTATCAAATCTCTTCATACCATTACTGTGAAGCAGTGTCCCATTATAACTGCATTTCTCTTTTTCAGTTGAATCGAAGCTTTTGTTTTTATTTTACTTAAACAGAATAGCCTGTCATTTTGATTGATTTTGTTCGTTTTTATATTTATTTAACTTTATTTTTGAACATTATTACAGTGTAATTGTCACGTTTCAAAATATCTGAATAGATAAATAAAATGTAAAATTTTGAAACTATTCCTCCCTTTTTGAATGCGTTTTACGCCTTTTTTGCAGAATTATATGAATTATAATACTAACAGACAATTGTCTTTTTATTTTACTCTGTTTTAAATTCGTATTGCCTTTTTAAACATATTTTTTTCTACAAAGAAAAGAGAATAAATAAAAAGGTATTAAAACCTCACAATAAATGCACACATTTTGCATTGTCTATTGTCAATATGAGAATGCATTCAATTTTACCGGACAACAGTTGCAAATACAATCATCATTTTCTGTAATGATAATCAATAAACAACAAAATGAAGCGTGACAAGTGGGATAATATAGTAATATTTAGAAGTTTGACAGATTTGTCTTAACCATTTAAAGGTAAGATGACCGGGTTTCTTCCAGAAAAACTACTTTTAATTATACTTTTTACTATGAATACAGACAATATTATCTGATAAGAGAATAAGAAAAAAAATGTAAAAAAGTATAATTTCAAAGTATATGAATAATAATGTTCTTAATGAACGTGTGTTGCATCAAATAAATCTTGCCAAAACCATGGAGGAGTGTTACTCAAACTGCCACGAGTCAGAATTATATTTTACGCCTTAATTCATTGAGGCTGCAATAAAAACAACACAATTTAAAATTGAATTATAAGATATTTAAAAAAAAATAGGAAAATCATCTACATATTTCTAAAGCTTTTTATTATAAATATTAATATACAATTTTACAACAACTCAGTTTGATTGAAGGTTTTACGTTCTTAAAGATCCTAACTGGGCAACACGATGGGTAGCAAATATGAAGCAGGATCTGATTACTCTAACGGAGCACATGAGATCACTCGTATTTAGGTTGGGTAATAACAAGACTTCAGTTTTTTTATTGAGTGTTATGTAGACTGTTATATGTATTTTCATTTTTTTTTTTAATTTTTAAGCCATGGCTATGTATGTCTTTCTTCAAATCCTGAGCTTCACAAGACAAAAATATCAAATCATACTATAAAATACTACGAAATGTTGATTATTTATTAAAAAACATGAATAATTTTACAAACTTTGCTAAGATAGGTATAATATCACGAGGCTGATCAATATTCGTTCATGCCACTGCTGGTGGAGATTTATTTCCCCGAGGGTATCACAAGCCCAGTAGTCAGTAATTTTGTGCTGACATGAATTATCATTGATATTGTTATATTTATAAATTAACTGTTTACAAAATTTTGAATTTTTTGAAATACTAAGGCTTTTCTACCTTAGGCATAGATTACCTTAGCTGTATTTGGCAACACTTTTAGGAATTTTGGATCTCAATGCTCTTCAACTTCGTACTTTATTTGGCTTTTTTTAACGTCTTTTGTAAACGAAACGCGCGTCTGGCGTATATATAAAAAATATAAAATTTAGTCCTGGTATCTATGATGAATTTATGAGTTTACTTTTAGCTTTCATTAAAAAATATATTAAAAATTCTATTCTTGAAAATAAGCATTAACATCACTCCGATCATGTAAAGTCTCTAATTTGGAAGTGTATTCTTTTAAGTTTACGATCATCATGCACTGATACTTATGTCATTATTTGACTTTCATTTGAGCACACGTAACATTGACGAAGACAAGTAAAAGTTACTTTGTAAATGATCGTCTGCTAATTTCAATACCATTTAATTTTATCTGTAACTTCAGTGATGTTGTAAGTTTGTATATACAACTGAATTTAAACTCGACAAAAACTTCAATCATGTCTTTTGATGTACGATTAGTTTTGCTGTCGGGTGCCCCAAGTTTTTCATTAATCCGCCCTGAAGTCGCTTTGGCACTCGACATCAACACAATCATTTATTAGCCATAACTACATTGAAACTTTTAAACAGTGGAATTTTTACGAAGAAAATTGTTTTCTTTTCGTGATTTTAGTTTCAAAGTAAACAAGAAAATTAAATGTGTACAATAGAGTCGATGTTAGTTTGATAATATCCTGATTTGCAGCTCTAAACTTTTGGACGATGAAAATCTGCAGTATAAAAATTAACGGTGATGTGGCATGATTAAGTTTGGACTTGAGGCTCGAGCTCATGTTAATCCCTATGCATTTTTGTGTATATTTAAGATGGAATTTACTAGATTTAAGGCTCCCAGTAAATACTATTGATTCTCATAAATCAATGCATTCCATGCTCCATCACACATTAATTTTGTTCTTTTTAGAAAAAAAAACAATAATAACAAAAACTGTTTGATTAGTACATCTAAAGAAGTCACATGGTCCTTCAAATTTAACAAAATAAAGACGAATATGTTTTCTATACTTGAATGAAATTAGCTTTACTGAAAAAAAACCTATTGTAATAGACTTTCTTTCAAAAAGAATCTTAAATCTAATCCAATTGATGAGTAATCACTGTTAACCAACTTATTTTCGCGGATACTTTATTTCGCGTTTAGCCTTTTCCAGCCCAATTCGCGGCGATTTAATTTCGCATGTACTTGAAGTGATTAGACGAAGAAAGATCCAAGTTTTAAATTTTCGCAAAGATTTTTATTCGCGACATTTTTCTTCTCGCTAAAATAAATCGCTCGCAAAAATTAGTTGG
Source organism: Mytilus galloprovincialis (assembly GCF_965363235.1). Lineage (NCBI taxonomy): Eukaryota > Metazoa > Mollusca > Bivalvia > Mytilida > Mytilidae > Mytilus > Mytilus galloprovincialis. Next base: position 28,765,658 of record NC_134839.1, on the reverse strand, counting down.
TTTACAGTAACTGCTATTGAAAAATTGTCCTCCCGTACTTTGCCGATAGAATCGTTCAGATAATCAGTATTTTATGTCAAGTAAAATATTTAGAAAGTATAAAGCAGTAATTCTCTTATCTTCTACTTTTTTTTAACTTAAGAAACCGCTCGGAGGTACACCTATTTATATCGTGTTCTAAGAAGTTTTTATATATGTCATTTGAACTTTCATTCTAGACAGCAACTGAAAGTATACTCTTCAGTCGGTACCACTTAATAATTTTGTATTGTTTTTCTGTCATCATTCCAGTTTGTTCAATGTACAGGGATATGCAATCACATCGCATTTAAATGATAAGAGAGGTTTGCAAGTAAGAATGTGTTGCTCTTCAAATCTGTGCCAATTGTTTTAGTCGTCTTTTTTTTTAAATCCTCTTGGTTTGTTTCCTTATATGAGATAATTGGTTGTATACTCAGAAACATTATTTACATTTGCTTTAGCTTAACTGAGAATATGTATGTGTGCCCATTATTGTAAGGTAAACACACTTGCAGACACTTTCTTTCGTTTTCTTCCTTTCTTAAGGAACAGTCATTTCATTGGCAATCACGTTTTTTTTTTATTTATATCATGAGTACAATTTTTCAGGAGTAAAACGTCTTAATTAATTACAAAGAATTTTTATCTAAATGCAATGACAGATACATAAACTAGTTACATAAAAATGTTTGAAAGTGTCAGATATCCTCTTACCTTTAGCCGAATATTTAAGGTATTTTTTTAATACAATATCCGAATAATTGCCAACGTCACTTCGACCCCATATATCACCGGTCAGAAAAAGTTACTGAGTTCAAACAATCAACTAGCTATTTTTATTTATAAAATATTATCTAAGCTCTAACATAAAATACAAACAATTTACTAACTTATTAGTTTTCTTTGATATGGAATTAGTTCAGGATTTAAGTTGTCATCCTAATTTAAACAAACAAGACAGTCTATCCGATAAAAGGTTCCTGAATTAACGTCCACTCTGCCTTATTTGTCCGTTGTATAGAAGGATGAGACACATACTTACATATGTCAATTACACGGTTTGAGGTAGGTATTTTGTACACCAAAAATTCACAATGTAAACAAAAGAATTTCACAAACATAACAAGATAGTCATACTAATTGACTTATTCTAATAATGATTTTTTAACATATTTAGTGGACACTTTGATTTTATGAATTAAAGTACCTTCTTATTTGCTATGAATGACATTGGCGAATTTAAAAAAAGTCTGTAACGAACAACGCATAACATAAATATATCGGAGTTAAAATTGACAGTTTGCGAAATTCAAACACAGACGTACTCAGTTAAAAAAAATCACAGTTCTGCTCATATTTTCTAGTGAGTAAAAAAGAAAATAACAAAATCATCGCTCTCCAAGGTAATTTTAAAAAGAAAAAAAAAACAAATGGCAAAAGGGCTAACAAATCAATCAAATGGGAAACAACAGTCATTTGACTGTTTGTGACAGTCATTTGACTGTTGGTGCAGTCATTTCCTTATGTAGAATAAGGTTGATTAAACCTGGTTTATTGCTAGTTGAATCTTTCACTTGTATGAAAGTCGCTATATTGATTTGATATTGTAAACGGTATCAATTTTACTACACCAATTTAAAACATGTAAATTTACCAAAATGCTTATTATAGGAGGAATTATTATTGGTGTCAATGAGACTCATATCCACCATCATTTGTGTTATTTGTATCAAAAATGTGGAAGAAACAATCCTATACGAAGTCTAAGATGTATTGAAAACCAAAATATCCGAAGGTGTGGCAAATATGACGTATGTCATGAATATGGTAATTGTTATCAAATAGTTCTTTTCTGTCTTTGTTGGCGGTTTTCTGTGTTGCACTTCAGTGTTCCTGTTGTTCCTTTGTTAAACTCTCATAGTTGATGGGTTTCCCTCGGTTTCGGTTTGTGATCGAGATTAATTTTCTTTCAATCAATTAATGACTTTTGAACAGCAGTATACAACCGTTTCGTACTTTATTTGGCTTTTTAAAATTGTTTGATCCGAGCGTCACTAATGAGTCTTTTATAGACGTAACGGGCGTATGGCGTAAATATAAAATGTCAATCATGGTATCTATGATGAGTTTTATTATCTATTTATCATTTATGCATTGAGTTACAGAACATAAGTACTTCGAATTGTTGAACCTTTTATAGACAGCATACACAGAAAATTAAGATATCCACGATATATCTTGACATCACAGGAGTGCTGATTACTTAGGTGGTGGTACCATTGGGTAAAATAACCTTCCAACAGCAGTGGCGTCGATTCCATAAACTCTTAAAATATGACAGGTTTATAATTCGCAACATTAGACGCGTGTTTCATCTAAAAACAAACTCACCAGTTGCGCCTTATTCAAAGCTATATCATTAAAACGCATGAGTGCTGACTACCTGGCTGTTTATACCCTGGGTACCACACGTCAACCATCAGTTGCATCGTCACAATGAATAAACAACTCTGGTTTGCGTTTAAAAAAAGAAGAAGTTGGAGAGCACAGACATTAATGTAATGGATATGTTCCGAATCCATTGCAGTCATCAGCGTTAACACATATCTTGTTGGTCATTATATCTGGAGTCATTATTGCAAGTAAAACCATTGGAGTAATACATCTTTAAAAAATTCAGATAGTTCATGTACTGCATTGTACTTAATGACCTCATGGACTTATTAAACTTTAGAAGAAATTTCAAGGTTTGTAAAAAACATTATTAAAGTAAAACAATAGAAATAATAAAATTAATACACAACTTTGGATTTGCAATTTTTAAAATGTTATCTGCAATGATAGATTCGTCATTCTTTTATTTAAAAAACCCAATTTTAAATAAGTTGAAAAATAGATACTTAATAATTTACATTCAGGGACGAGAATAACACAACTTAAGCTTAAGTATATACCAAACACTCGAATTGAGAATAAGATGTAGATTTTGTTTAATGATGTTTATTACAGTTTGATGACTTGTAGATTTCACTTAAATTAGATGTTCTTTGATGTAATGCAAACAATGGTATTACACACTTAAAACATGCACCAATTTATTTTTTGAAAGTTAAACTTGGCGAGTAAAAAGTCATGTTGCCAGTATACTAGCTATATGAATGTTTTTGTGCATAGACAAATCAGAACGCCATTTATGTTACTTTTCGCAAGGTTTTAGTTATAATATATAAAATATTTTCCGTATTTACTTTATACGCCCAAAATCATCACTTGGTGTCTTCAGTTTTATTGCCTCTAGTGTCTGAAATTAGGGAAATTGAACGAAAATGGTACATGACTTGCACGAAGTTGGTTTATATTATAAAACCTTCAATAAAACATACATACAAACATACACAAATTAAGGAAAGCTTACATACATTTTGCCGCTTCATTCTGAAATTAAAGAGAGTGATAAAAAGCAGACATTGAGTCAAAATCTACGGCTAGCGTTTAATGTACTGTTATAACTCATTTGTCGTTTTGTCTTTTCAGAACATATTTGTTTGTCTTTTCGTTCCCCTCGTGTATTTTCTATAAATGTTTTTCCCAATTTGATATCATTTGAATTGTTTACGAACAAAACAGCACTAAGAATAAGCAATACGAACAGAAGAAGTCAATTGCTCTGGATTAGTCACGGGATTAGTAAACAATTCATGTCATACAAGTGACAATTTGCCGTGTTACTTGTATAAATAAGTTAGCACATGTACGCCGTGTAACCGTAGTACATTACCAAATATATATATATATATATGTGTGTATCATAGATATATAAACAAGTTATATATATATTTATATACTACGGTTACACGGTAAACATGTGCTAACTTATCTATACAAGTATACCATAGATATATATATACGTTTTAATATGCTGTTCAAACTATTGGTAAGCAGCTCATGCTCCACTAGTGTTGCTTTTTAATCCTCATTATAAAATATTATGCTAAGTTATGGTATGGAAAAGGTGGTCATAAATTTCAATATTATATAATTTTTGGCGTATTTTCTTTATTTTTAGAAATAATGACTAATCTGTAATTACTAGATAACTGTATTTTGGACATTTTGCACCCAATTATTTTCTGTTCTTTATAACCCATTTTCTATCCCCCCTAATCTCTTCACTTTAAACCTCATCCACACCTTTATAAGTGGTCATGTTAATTCTGATGACTGAAAAGGTTACGAGTATGTTATGATGAGGATATTGCTTACTTATCATCAAACTAAATATAGCATGTGATTGCTATTAAAGGATCATTGAATCTTATACTTCTGGTAAACAATGACTATTTATAAACCTATTTTCTATAGAAATGATTTTAAACGTTAGAAAAATAACAGTGTTGAATTTCTTGTACGCAATCTATATAAATAGCAAAATTCTACATGAATAATCATTTCATATTCTCAAATTATAAAGATTCAAGTTGATTGATCTTTGTTGATACATGAAACAAAATAAAATTTTCACTCGACGTAGATCGAATAATGAACAAAAATGAATTAGTTAATGTAAAACTTCCAATTGCAAAGATCTAACTCCATGAAATGATTTAGACTGTTTCAAATGACATCATAAATTAAACAGATAAAATTACAACACAATGTTAGAAATCAAAATCTAAATTTGTCATAACCTGACGTAAATGCAATTCGTTTTTTTGATTTTAAGTTTTTGATATGATATTCAATCAGTATTTATCTTAACCGTGTGTCATTTCAAAATTTAGAGTACAAATGTAGTTTCATTCATAACTTTCGCGTTTCAGTTTACTTTATTTTGACGTCAGTATTTGAATTTACGTATAACGACTTTAACGTTTTGGTTTTTACTGTTTGTCGATGATAATGCATTAAATACACCAATAATAACATTAAAACATTAACGACACCACAAGAGACAAACACATCTTAATTCAAAAATAAGTACTTTGAGATTTTAGGGATGACGCCAATAGATAAAAACAAAGAGAACACTTTCATTTCTGTATCTTGTAATTACCACATCATTCTAAATATATCATTATAATTAAGGTATGATGTCGATTTCTTTTATCAAGCTTAGATTAAAAAGTTGTTTGGACAAATTAATGAAACAAGTTATATAAACAAGCACATTAACATCTTAAGAAAGGTGAATTAAGATTAGAAGTTTGTTTTGATTGGTATCAATGTCCAGAGGAAAAGTGAAACTTTTATTTGATTCGTTAAGGTTGCTATATACAGTGGATGGTTGCTGGTAATTCAAAACATAAGCGTGACTGTTTTCGTTTCCTAGCTGACGAATTCGTCAGTAATATTTGAATATGAAAAAAGTTTTGAAAAGTCCCATTTACATATCTTTACTTATTAGTATATACATTTTCCTGGAATTGTTAATTGATTTGATTTACCAGTTGATATAAAATGAGGGGAGATGGGCGGTTTTTTAATAGTATCAATCATACATTCTACGGAATCGGACCATGTTCACGGTAGGTATAGTGTCCGGCTAGGATCGTGGTTTTTCGAGTGATTTGGTCCATTTTTTTCGAGTGTAGTTCCGACTTTGTCGAGTGATAAAACATGTGATAAGTTAAATTAACGGATATTTCGTAGTTATAACAGTTTTTAACATTACTACCCATCTTATATTGAATACTATATATGTCTTATTAACAAGGAAGCACATTTTCCTTGTATTTGATCAAAAACAATTAGTGCTTGTTATTGTGCGTGTTTTTTCGAGGCAACTGTGAAATCGTCCGGGTTTTTAGACAAATGTTTCGGTTTTTTTTACATGAAATTTGAATAAGAAAAAAAGGCATTCTAGACTTTAAAAAATTACTTTTTCAGTTTATAACTGTAATTAAGTGAAGGACAATATCATATATTCCCAATAAGTCATCAAAATGAATCATTTTTCAATTTAATGCAAAATTTCTGTTTGGAGAGCGTTATACTACTACTTTCCAGTATTTATTTAGACATAACTTAATCCTTAACAAAACGTTGTTCAGAAAATAATGCAGGGAACTCATATTCATTTTAACTTCATTTCATGCTACTTTTGATCTAACACTTAATAATCTTTCTTCTGGTGAACTCCGGAGATTTATAAAAGAAACCTATTTATAAAAAAAAACATAAAAAAACACACACACCTAATCCACCCTATTTTTGTTGCCATTGAACACAAAATTTGAATAAAATTCAGATAAAATCAACAATGAAATGAATAGTTCATTAGCCTAAATATGATCCTTTAGTAATGATAGACAATACAAAATGTGTATATTATATGCTATCACCAGCTAGATTGTCCAGTGCTTCGAACGACACCAGGAACAGCATGGTAATGTCTTGATTAGTATTCATAATTTCCACTTTTTAGACACTGTTCTTTTATTGAAAGGCAGTTCTAATGGTGTTTAGTTGCTGTATGATCAATTATTACAATTGCATAATCAGACTCCTCCTAACTATTGCAGCATTTTGCCATTTTCGGTTTCCATTTCTTAAACATTAAATTAAATAATACAACATACAAGACAAAAAGTTAATGAAATATCTAAGATGTATACTCTTTTAAAACCAAACACATATATCTCATCTTATACAATATATGTATGTACGACTCAATTCAAATTGTCTATGCTTATGTTCCGGACCATATAAATATTAGTATCATATGCGTATGGTCGCACCATATGATATATATAGGAAGATGTGGTATGAGTGCCAATAAGACAACTCTCCATCCAAATTACAATTTATAAAAGTAAACCATTATAGCTCAAGGTACGGCTTTCAACACGGGGCCTTGGCTCCCACCTAACAACAACCTATAAAAGCCATACAAAATAACTACTTTAACACCATTCAAACGAGAAAAATAACGGTCTAATCTATATAAACAACGAAAAACGAGAAACATCTACAGTAATATACTCATTTGGTTATTAACGAACCGTACCATATGAGTATTGAGACCATATAGGTAAACATTAGAAACAATTCATTAATACAATAAACTTATCTATAACAATGACGCAGTCAGGAGTCTACTTCGTCAAAATTATCTCCCCATTACGCCAGTTCATTTTCAAAATCGTAGAAATGGAAGCCATTGTAGGGATGACGCGCTACCAATATTGCTCTTGGAAACCGATAAATTTATCCACATTGCACCATTACGATCCTTATATGTCAGTTGTATTTTAAAAGACAAATGTATATACTAGCTAATGAGCATCAGTTAATAATCTTGTCTGCATTGATTCAACTTAAAACTATTGTCTGATCGGTTGTCAGGTGGAATTTTCGAAAATTCATAAACATTTAAAAAAATTCTTATTAAATATTTCGTGGAAGGGCAGACTAGATTTTTTTAGTGTATGAAGACTATAAATCCTAGTAATCACACACAAAAAATTAGAATTTTTCGAAGATATGCATTTTCATCATCCAACTTGAAAGACTGTCGTCAAGTACTTTCAGTAAAAAAATATCTATTCGAACACACCTTCTCTGTTTTTGTGACTCATTAGATAGGTATTTCACTTGACCCACATATTTCATCTTTTAGTACTGTGATTTTTTTGTGTTATAAAGTCAACCTGTAGCTTTAATATATAAAAATGATAGAATCTGAAGCGAGACGATGTATGAAATATTCTTATTTTGTACGATATCAAGACAAAATACTCAACTCAAACACGCCCTAACATAAAAAGGTGCACTCGATTTTCTCTTTTCGATACAATTGTTACCCATTTTTTGGATTTTTTTCTTCAGTCACATAATGGAAGGGCAGACACGAAAATTACTGAACTAATAGATTGATATGTTTTCCGTCCGTGGTAATTTTTTCATAAAAATCGGAGGTTATGCATTTTCTTCATCCAACTTGAAAGATACCCATGTCGTCGACTTGATATCTAATTGTTCTGCTTAACTATGTACTAGATAAATTGAAAACTTATGCAAATGGTGTTTTTAAAATATAACACCTCGTAATTGAGAAGAAAATTGCAATTTTGTTTGTTTCTATTAACTTTTTAAAATTTTGTCACTATAGTAAACAATACAGTAAACATTTATCGCCTTCTTTAACAAAGAGCTTCGATTCTTTTGTTCTATTTCAACCTGGTTCCCGACTGTCAGTTATATGAAATGTATTAATTTTATAGTTCAAAAGGCTACCTAAAACAGCACAAGTTACTGTACAAGTTGAAACCCATTGTCTTCCAATTAATTGTCTTAATCTGGGTGTATCTGATTTTTGTTCGTCTCAAGTATCAATTATTAGACTCTTAACCATATCGAGTTTTTTTAAGTTAGTAAAACAGTTGAACTCTTGTTTAACAGATAGATATAGGAAGATGTGGTATGGGTGCCAATGAGACAACTCTCCATCCAAATAACAATTTATAAAAGTAAACAGTAACATTTTTGGAAGTTATCTTCCAAATCGACATTTTGCTCTTCAGTAATAGTTATCCCATGAAGTCAAAATACTTATATGGTCCGGAACACTCACATCAGATTGTTGACATCACGGATATATACTGTACATGCAATTTATTAGATATGAGAAAAAGAATATATACAAATATGTATTTGTGCCTTGAAAGTAGTTAATTTGAACCTTTACTTTATAGTTCTTAAACGTAAACACATAAAAAATTTAGCTATAAGAAATGTGTATAGTCACTCGTTAAAAAAAGGACACACTCGAAAAATCCCGGACATGAAAAACTGAATTTGGTCTCAAAATGTCGTTTCTAATGCAATAACAATAGTTTTTGTAAAGTGTCTATATATCTACGGATATATAGATTCCATGTATGCATTTCCGTCGACATTTGCATTGATATGTGTAAGAAGATGGCTCTATTTGGTATTTTGGAATAAAAGCTTTTAAGGCTAAATTTAACCTTTTTAACGAAAAGAAATGTCAGAATGATACTATCTTTATATCTCAAATACTAACAAATCATGTATAACCTTGTATATCAAAGCCCGATCAAATCACTCGAAAAACAACGATTCTAACCGTGATGTTTGTGTGTCTTATTTATGATTGAATAATTGAAACTTAACGGTTGATTTATTATCATAGGCATTGAATCGAGACCGAAATGCAGTACTCACTTTTCAAGTCCGTATATCCGTCATTAATAAAAGCAACAGTAGTATACCACTGTTCAACAGTAATAATAATCTATAATATGGTTTTGTTTACAATGAATTTTGTACATTTGTTTACCATCTCCGAATTTTTTTATCTTCAAAATCTTTGCAAAATCGTCAATTTTTTTATCACATGTTCTCTACATTTTGTTTTGGAATACGATGAAATCTACGAAACATTTTTTGTGGTGATGGTCATATTTTTTTATCTAACCATTTTCGAGTTAGCCGTTCTATGGTTATTGGTTGAATATATATATGGACAATTTTGGACCATAATTTAAGTAAGCCTTATTCAATTCTTATTTTTTGCTAAAGTGGACATTAAGATTCTTTAAAGCAAGCTTTATTCACCAACAATTATATAACTGAAATGTTATCTAGTCGCTCTCACGACACTCTAGGATTTAAACAAAATTATTTGACCTTTATTGTACCAGTATCTAGTTATCAACAACTGCCCCATATAGTACAATTAAATGCAATACAATATTCTAAGAAATAATTGCGATCAAACTTATTCCAGAGACCGTCTCAATTTTTAAGTTAGATTTGCGCATCATTATGTTACCTGGGAATATAACCAGCCCAGTAGTCAACACTTATTTGTTAACAATAAATATTAATGATACATTCTTTTCTGTTTAAAATATTACAGTTATTCGAAGGACAAATGTTTTCTAGTTTCTGGCAAAGATGACCTAGCCGTGTTTGAAACAACGTTTCGGTATTTTTGGTATATTCAATGTTCATCATCTCCGTTTTAGATAAGACCTTCCAACTGTTTTTGATTGGAGCTCCATTGATGATTCTGGTTTAGACGAAATATGCATCTAGTGTACTTAATAATAAGTCTGGTATCTATGGCCATAAAGAAATATCACTCTTTAAATTGGAGAATGAGGAGTTCCGTCTTGATTTAAAGTTAAATTGAGCATTGGATTAATGTTGGATGCCTCTCTATGAAAAATAGGCGAATGATACCAAAGGGAAAATTTGAAACTATATATACATCTTTTGCTTACATATGCATTTGTTTGCGGGTGTTATTACGTACATATACATTTCTAGCGTTAAAATGCTTTTGTTTGAATGTGTGTTTTTACGTACATATAATACATATAAATTTCTTGCTTACATATGTTTTTGTTTGAGTGTGTGTTCTACGAATATCTATAATTCTTGCTTACAAATGCTTTTGTTTGAGGATGTGTTTCTGCGTATATATACATTTTTTTCTTACATATGCTATGCATATACCAGGATTATAATTTAGTACGCCAGACGCGCGTCTCGTCTACTTAAGACTCATCAGTGACGCTCATATCAAAATTTATAAAGCCAAACAAGTACAAAGATGAAGAGCATTGAGGATCCAAAATTCTTAAGTTTGAGTTGTTGTTTCTACGTATATATATATTTCTTATTTACTAATGCTTTTATTTGAATGTGTGTTTTTACGTATATTTACATTTCTTGCTTACATATGATTTTGTTTGAGTGTGTGTTTTTACGTATATATACATTTCTTGCTTACGTATGCCATTTTTAGTGTGTGTTTCTACGTATATATACATTTCTTGCTTACGTATGCTTTTTTTAGTGTGTGTCTTTTCGTTTATATACATTTCTTGCTTACATGTGGTTTGGTTATTTTATTTTAAACATATTTATTTATAGTGGATTGGGAAACAAGTTTTGCAACTTATATTAATCCCTTTCCACTTTGCGGGTGCGAGTGCTGCCTTGTAGCGGCATTAGCCTACTCTTTTTCGAAATCTACAAGGATGTCTTTAACGTGCAAGAGATATGGCTCTCCCTTAACACGGGTCAGTCATTTATCGTCCCCTTCCGACGGACTATCATCGTTTCCTCAAGACCATACTCGCAGATGGTGTCAAGGGAAAGCCGGAAACTGAGTTCCTGAAATTTTCATCCCAAACGGGAATCGAACCAGGAACCTTTGTGTTAGTAGTCCGAAGCACTAACCACTACACTGGTTTGGTTTGAGTTTGTGTTTCACGTATATATACATTTCTTTCTGACCAATGATATGATTTGTGTGTGTGTGTGTTCCTGATAAGACTAAATTAAGAATAGCAAGTCGAACGCACGAACTTATTTTCGTTTTACATATTTGTTTGCAGTCGTTTTAGGATCTGTTCTCTCATTTCTAGTAGATGTATTGTAAATGTTAGTACAAAAAAACTGATATTGATATTTGTTTTTTGTCCATAGATTTATTAGTTTTGAACAGCGGTATACTACTGTTGCCTTTATTGTTTATTTTGGTACATTGTCAAATACTTTTTGTGAAGATTTGCATGTAAGTGAGTATGTGTTCATACAGACCGATTTTTTTTTTACCAAAGTGTGTTGTATTTTATTGCTTAACAGACAGTTTTTGTTATATCATTCTGTAACAAAACTACAATATCGGTTTTTCAAACCCACGAAAAGATTGCCTAAACGGTTCTTCTACTTCCATTTTTTGTTTTTAATGCTCTTCAACTTTGTGTTTGATTTTGGCTTACCGCTATTTTAATAAAGGCGCCACTGACTAGTCTTAAGTGGACACGAAGCGCGTGTCTTGCGTATTAGATTATAAGCCTGGTATCTTTGATGATTTTTTTCTCATGTGCATGGAAGTTATTATTAAGTTATCAAAAACAGCACTACCAATAATTGTTTTGTAGTGAAAAAAACTTTTTATGGTTTATTATGACTTTTTTAGGTGTATAATTTGTATCATTATGTTCTATTGTATCCATACATGATCCCTGTTATATAGTTTGTATCATTATGTTCTATTGTATCCATACATGATCCCTGTTAATAAAAGATCAAGTGGACATTTGACTTTGTAGTTATACAGTTTACTAAAATAATCTAATTAAATACCAGTTGCTGAGATAACATTGTGTAATACAGGCATGTAACAAGATTAGAGGGATTACCAAAGGAAGGCAATCTAACCGAAATTGTTACAAATTCACATTTAATTATTATGTTGGCTCCACTCTCACCTCAGATATTGAATTCACAGTAAGAAATTCCAATTTGATTACAATATACGTATGCATTTTATTATTTCAATTCTTAAAACTGACATATTAACAAGAAAATAATTGATTCAAAAACTAGAGCGATGCTCTTAAAACAATCCATATTCTTACATACTTATTCATGGTACGAATATTACTTCTATTTGGCTATGTAATGGAATTCATTTTATTGACTAGACCTGGGACATACTTTTATTATTTGTATGCTGTTACGTCTGAAACGTAGTAGTAAAAGAAACGAGCTCTAAGTTAATCACATGCATAATAAGTGTCATATTCCTAAACTTGGTGCAGGCATTTTTACCATTTTTACAAAGCAAATGATTGGTGATGCGTGGGTGCATAGCTAGCTCAACCTACCACTTGTATGATAGCTAAGGCACCAAGAATGAGCTTAATTTTATTATTTATGCTTATTACTTCTTATATATGTATGAAGGTTATTGAATATCAAACCCGCTAGAGATTTTTCTGTTGTTTTGCAAAGCACGGTAATGTATGTAGATATATACGGGGCGCCGAATGGGACTAGTTTTGCACTTTTTGTAATGAAAATCATTTTTTGTAGACAAAATTCATTTTTTTTTAGACAAAATTCATTTTTATAGACAAAATTCAGTTTTGTAGACAAAATTCAGTTTTGTAGACAAAATTCATTTTTGTCATGACAAAAGTAAATTTTGTCAAAAAGGTATGCAAATATAAACTTATTTGCATACAAAATTGACTTTTGTTACCTGATATGGAAATGAAAACACAAAAGTCAATTGTGTGAGACAAAAATCAATTTTGTAAACCAAATTCAATTTTGTGAGACAAAATTACAACAAAATTCAATTTTGTGACAACTGAACTCATTTTTGTGGAACAAAATTCACTTTTGTCCGTACAAAATTGAATTTCGAGTACAAAACCACAAGAGTCCCGTTCGGCGCCCCGTAATATATGCATGGAGTTTTCGTATTAGTCTCCCAAAAAAAATATTTGACAAAATATTTGTCTAGCATTGACGTAATTAAATCGCATTCGTTCATAAATATTTAGTACATTAGGTGAAAGTAGGGATCTCAATGATTATTCGCGTACTCGATTGTCGCTCGGTACAAAAATGATACTCAGCTAATCGGTTTCGTGTTAGAATGATGTTGCTTTCTAAAGCATATCCGAACCGCTTCCCGGTAAATCATGGACACGGTGTCGTCTGATACGGCAGGTGTCCCCTCATCACCAGACATGACAAATATCACAAACATGACTCATTCAGATCATCGTCCTAGTGACAACAGCAATATTACACATATACAGCCATGTTCAGTTCTCCTTAGAGACATTTTGGTTTTTGATGACACAGTACAACACTGTCGCATTTCGAAATGTGAGACCAAAGGCTGCAAAACTTGTGCACTTTAAATTAAAGATGCTTAATTCACTAGCAATTTGACCAAGAAGTCATATTTTACCACAAGTTACGATGATCTCAATTGTAAATCGATAAATGTCGTCTACGGATTAGAGTGCAACCTTTGCGGATTGGTATACGTCGGTGAAACGAAAGGAAGGCTAAAAAAACGTAAGTGTGGTCATAGATCAGACATTAACCTCAATGCTAACGACATTCTATACCAGCATTTCAATCAGCCCGATCATTCCATCGTTTCCATGACAGTTCGCATTATCGAAAAGATATGCCATAGTTCTAACAATCCTAATCTTTCAACAACTCTCCGTAGACAAAAACAGGACTACTGGATGAGACAATTGGGAACTGCGACACCTTATGGTTGCAATGACAAAATTGATGGTATAGGTATTCTATCTAGTCCTTCGTGTAACTCGGTGAATGTGATGAATATTTTCAACTCGACTCCTCGACGTAGATGCAGTCATGGTCATCGTCATTATACATCACCTTCTCTGCATGATGTATATTAACGACTTGCTGTCATTTGTACAAAAACCGCTAGGTATTCATCACATTCGCACGAAACTTTATTCATTACCCCTTTCAAACCTTCATTCTCTATTCAATTTATGTTTGGAATCCACTGCAGATATTAACCCAAACAACATCGTTTTTGTATGTAAAACTCATTACATTAACTGCTTGATAAACGAATAAGGTATTGACAATTCACTTGGAAACTCAACATATACCCTCACGACATTTACCAAAGAGGAAATCCTGGATAATCATAGGTCTGTTCTGTGTTCCTTTGGAATTTCAACCAAAGATGAAGAACTGGATGTGCCATCACTGTATTGGATACCTAAACTACATAAGTGTCCTTACAAACAACGGTATATTGCTGGGTCTTCCTAGTGCTCCACGAAACCTCTTTCTAAATTATTAACATCTCTTGTATCAGCAATCAAAGACGGGCTTCAAAGTTATTGTGAAACTGCCTATTCTAGAGGGGGCGTGAATCAGATGTGGATACTTAAAAATTCCAAAGATCTTTTAGAGTACATACAATCTAACTCTCTTTCATCTTGTAACAGTATTAAAACATTTGAATTTTCTACTCTGTACACTAGTATTCCACATTCCAAACTAAAAGACAAATTGAAAGAGTTGGTCTTGCTTTGCTTCGTAAAAAAGAATGGCCAACGTAGATACAAGTATCTTGTCTTAGGGAGGGATAAATCCTACTTGGTAAAGGATCACTCTGATTCGAAGAAAAAATTCTCTGAAACTGACATTATCAAGATGCTTGATTTCTTGATTAACAACATATTTGTTACGTTCGGAGGACGTGTTTTTCAACAGACTGTCGGCATTCCAATGGGAACAAAATGTGCCCCACTACTTGCCGACTTGTTTCTTTATTATTATGAGGCTGACTTCATGCAGGAACTTCTTAGGAAGAAAGATAAGAAGTTAGCAATATCCTTTAACTCTACTTTTCGCTATATAGATGATGTTCTTTCACTAAATAATTCAAAATTTGGTGACTATGTGGAACGCATCTATCCCATCGAGCTAGAGATAAAGGATACTACAGATACAGTTAAGTCGGCCTCATATCTTGACTTACATCTAGAAATTGACAATGAGGGTCGGTTGAAAACAAACTTTACGACAAAAGGGATGATTTCAGCTTTCCAATTGTGAAATTTCCATTTCTAATTAGCAACATTCCAGCAGCACCTGCATACGGGGTATATATCTCCCAATTGATACGATATTCTCGTGCTTGTATTTCCTATCATGATTTTCTTGATAGTGGGTTGCTGCTCACAAGGAAGCTATTAAACCAAGAGTTCCAAATGGTGAAGTTGAAATCATCCCTTCGTTAATTTTACGGACGCCAACACGAGTTGGTTGACCGTTATGGAATAACCGTTTCACAAATGATATCGGATATGTTCATTACGTCGTAACTACAATCCCCTTCTCTTTCATAAATGTGACCTACCGAATTAGACTATTTACCGGATTTTTTATCACATAAGCAACACGACGGGTGCCGCATGTGGAGCAGGATCTGCTTACCCTTCCGGAGCACCTGAGATCACCCCTAGTTTTTTTGGTGGTTTCGTGTTGTTTATTCTTTAGTTTTCTATGTTGTGTCGTGTGTGCTGTTGTTTGTTTGTCTTTTTCATTTTTAGCCATGGCGTTGTCAGTTTGTTTTAGATTTATGAGTTTGACTGTCCCTTTGGTATCTTTCGTCCCCTTTCAAATATGAATCAAATTCATTACAAATTGAAGTAAGATTCAAATGTTTGCTTTTAACTGTCATAAAAATCCTCCAAACAGAGGAAGGCTATGAACAAGAGCACTATTCCAAATCATACACCTTTGCTAATCTTAGTGATTCCACCGACTCTGTACCGTCAGAGCATATATTTTCATTAGCAGACTGTTATTTCCCTAAGAAAAATTGAGAAATCATCCCGTCCAAAAAAAAGTTGACAAGACAATTTTTTTTTTTAAATTAGATCAAATTCTTTGCAGCCTGTGTCAACCCTAAGAAAACGATTAAAGACATAAGTAAATTCTAATCAACACCCCTTTGTTGGTTTTAAATGTGTGGTCTTTTTTACAGTTCCCAAATACTGGTGTTTGAGTAAACATTTCTCTATAGATATTGATTAATTATTTGATTAGATTATTGCCAGTTTGTATAATTAGTACATGTAGTATATGAGCTATTATTTATGGAATAAAATTTCTTGGACTTTTATCTAGATGACTTATACCAGATTCCATCCCTTAAAACTGTTAATGGAACACTTCGCCTAGGTTCATCATATTTTCATCACAATGGAATTATTCTTTCAATACACTGCAAAGAGTCCGGATGTTAGCAAAAGTTTTTTTTTTAAATAACACCCAAAATCCTAATTCTTGTCTACCCCGTTTATGTTTGTCCATACTTAAGTTCACATACTTTGTGTAAAAAAGTTGGGTTTTTTTTCGTCATACATAAATGCTCGTATACAAAAATGAAAACTATTTCCCAAATTGTGATTAGGAATCCAGAGCAGTGCTCCGATTCCCTTATGTTAAAATGGCTATATCAAAAAGCTTAAAAAAAAAGTCATTTTGAGTTATATGTGGTCTCTCACACTTGTGTTATAAAAAGAGTTGATTTTAAGCCCCAGAAAATATTTATTTATTTGTATATACATATACTATTTATTTATTCTATCTTTCGTTTATTCTTCGTTCTTTCATGTTCTTGGATGAAATGTGTTTTTATTCAATCATGATTATATTTCAGGTCAATCAATACTCAAATATAAAATGTTCTGATGAATTTAGATTTCTTATACGTGGACTTGGTAGTATTTTAATGTTTTAGGTGAAAAGTAAAAACAGGAAGACCTATGTAAAGTTAAAGTCAAATAGAATACGAAAAAAAAACGACTAATAAAATCAACTAATAGTAGAAACAAGAGAATACCAAAGATACAACTTGACAGCGAAAATTTAAAGGAACAATACATGAGAGTCTGAGTAGAGTTTGTATAATGATGGATAAAAAAACAAAGGAATAATGAGGGTGCTAGAACTCAAAGAAGATAACGTTAAACTAAAATTGCATAACTAAATTAACATAAAGATGGAAACACAATCCCACAGACCCCACAAAGGCCTTATATAAAGACGTGACAATCAATAAAGGTGCTAAAATATATAAAGAAATAGATAATGAGGGGCAAATATCCGAAAATGGTCTAAGGTAAAGGAAACGAAAATGAATTTTCTTCTGAGTTCAATATTTTTATGATTTTACTTTTACACAACCCCCATCGACCACACTAAGACCCTCATATACGGACGTGACAAACAAAATAATAGTCCATAAGACATTTAATTATTTTGTTGCCAATTATTTACTATTATTGAAAGGCAAGATGTTACTTCCCATAAATCATGCCCTGATACATATATCATTGGTTGACTGTACCTTTTAATGTGGATATTGTCCGTTTATTATTTCCCGTCACGTTCCTCAGTGACACCATGCTTTTGATCGATCCTGATGTGTACAACTGTTTTATTATTGTTGAAAATTTAGCTATTTGTCATTTACCTCTTCAATTTTCAGACAATGTTTATAATTTTTTTTAATATGTGAGTATAGTTAGAAAATGTATATTCCTTTGCATTTATTCCCTAACAGGTCTTTGAAGCTATAATAAAATGCATGACATCTCTTTCCTGTGTGATATATATGTACTCTAAATTTATGTATGACACATTGTTGTTTCAATTTATGATTCTTTAATGAATTTTGCACATTGAAATTTGCAATTGAATGGATTTGTTAAAAAAAATAACAAAGAAAGGCATTTCAAATGAGTACTCTAACAACGAGTACGTGTCAATTAATGTAAAGTTGTAAAAACCTTCATTAAAACTGTATCAATTAAATTTGTATTATAGTTCATATCCTTTAATGCACAGTTTTACAAATTATTTATAAGTAGCAGTATTCAATCTAGAAAAAAGGTCTTTAGTTACTTAATTGATTGATAGTTAAACTATATGTAAGCAAATTGTAAAAAAGTTTAAAAGACCGAATGACTTGTAGATTTTAGTGGGCCTTGTAACATCATCTAAGTTTGGATGTTACTGAACAGACAGTGATTTGTTCAGGAGTCTGTGTTAGTACTGTTTTACATATTGTTAAATAATCATCAGTTTTTAAATCAGAGTTACCGAACAATTTACATCGTGCTTGGCACGCGAAAAGTTTCCTGCGTAATACTAATGTAAACATTGTAATCTATAATGTCTTAATACTAATCTGTATGTAGTTAGAAGGAGTGGGTGCCGTTTCTACGGTAATGGACGTTTCTTAATTTACCACAAATAGGATAACTAAAAACGAATTGACGTTTAAAACTTAAAAATTACTGAGGTGTTCTCTCCATCTGTGTAAAAATTGTCAAGTCCCAGTGTCTATCCTTTCATGTCCTTCAATTAATTATATAGTCTACATTACCTTTACTCCTGCGAGTTGTTTTTAGTTGTCAGGCTTTAAAGGAAATCTAGCCTTACAATTCATTTAGAAGTTGACATGGTAAAAGTTAATTTGTGCACTAATTTGGGTATATGAAAATGCATTTTGCAGCCCAAAACACCTTCGTAAATAAATGATATATCACATTGTGCAGTATACACGAAAATTGACAAAAATAGTTTAATTAATTACAGTTTTTGAATAATTGGGGTTTTTTTTCTCTCCAAGCATAGTACGTCATGATATTGCTACACATTATTGAATCATTCATTGACCCTTCAAGTCATTCACAAATTCAAAAATCAATGCTGATCCCAAGCATTACTACAGAGACAGTTATTGTCGAAATGCATATCTCCTGCAGTAAAACTGAGTCTTCTTTAATCATCCCTTCGTAAATTTTACGGACGCCATCACGAGTTGGTTGACCGTTATGGATTTTTTTTTTATCACATAAGCAACACGACGGGTGCAACATGTGGAGCAGGATCTGCTTACCCTTCCGGAGCACCTGACATCACACCTAGTTTTTTGGTGGGATTCGTGTTGTTTATTCTTTAGTTTTCTATGTTGTGTCATGTGTGCTGTTGTTTGTTTGTCTTTTTCATTTTTAGCCATGGCGTTGTCAGTTTGTTTTAGATTTATGAGTTTGACTGTCCCTCTGGTATCTTTCGTCCCTCTTTTAAAGGTTGATATATCAGCTGGATGGCTGTTAGTCCTCGAATGTTCAAAACAAAACTGGAAAGATACTAAAAGGACATTCAAACTCGTAAGTCAAACACATATTGATAACGCAATGGAAAAAGAAAAAACGACCAGAGACAAACGACAGTCTGCATATCACAACTAAAACCACAAAAAGATACTGAGCTACAAAAACCTCACAGCAAACCGGGGATAATATCAGGTGCTCCGGAGATATATCCTGATCCACATGTGATACCTTGCGTATCCTCCTTTAATAAAAAAAAAATAAATACTGTGACAAGTCAGATTTGGTGATTTCATATTAGAGGAAAAGAAGACGACATTGTGGTTACGACAATTGGTTCATATCCGTAGTCATCTGCGAACACATATACAATTTCGATCAACATAGAATTGTTGTCAGCGTCCGTAAAATTTTCAGAGATGACTTCAGTTCAACCATTTGTAACTTTTACATTGCATTCAAATACAGATGTTGTTCTGTCAAAATTTGTTGATAAAAATTGTCTGACATCATATAAAATTAAGGATTGTATATTTATCATATATATCTCTGATAACTTACTTTTGGTTCTTTTAGGTTTTATCAGCTCTTCATTATGTTTTTAATTTCCAAAATTTTTGTCATCGAGAGCATCACCGAAGAGACATTTATTATCGAGATACACATCTGGTCAAGACAATGTGATCCCGTTAATGTAATCGCTTGCAGTGGGTCTATAATTCTACTGGAGAACTGTGGCCTGCACTTCGTACGAAATTTGTTTTATTGAATTTTTGTTTTAAAAAATATATTACAATCTAAAAAGAATCAACGAATGTATATCCTCGTGCATAAACGCTGATTGCTTTTCGTTTTTCTTTTTTTTTAAGTTTGGATTTGGATTTTCAAATATTTTGGCCTCGAGCATAATTTAAAAAACTGATCGTCGAAATGCACATTTGGTACGGTTTTCTTCCAGGTATTTACCTCTGCTGGTACATTGTTAAGTCGATGATATCACCAGCCTTTTAGCAAGTTATTCGACACTTGCATGGCTATACGGTTATTGTGTTATTGAAATTTGCTGTTGGAAATTTGGAAATCATTAAAAGGTAAGGAAAAGGTAAATTAACAAAAAAATGTCGAATTCTACGGGAAATTATCAAGGGAAAGTCTCTTATCAAATAGCAGAATCAAAAGCTCCAACACATCTATAGAATGTAAAAAATGTCATATTCTTAACTTGATACATGCTTGTCGTTATGACGAAATTGGTGGTTTAAACATGGTTTTATAGCTAGTTTGACCTCTCACGTTTATGACAGTACCAAAAATTCCAACATATTGCATACGATATGTGAGCAAAACAAAGAGAAGTTTTGTAACGTATCACCTTGTGGATTGGTTTGTTTTTTTTGTTTGCGTTTGTCTTTATATCTTCTCTTAGTTTTTCAAGTCTTCAACGTCTGTATAATGTTTTAGATAATCAAATATCTGGCCTCGAATAACCCTGAATAGACATTAACTGAGTAAATGCGCACCTAGTACTTCCAAAAACCTTGAGAAAAAAAATAACAAAACAACCGAACTCCAAGGTAAATTAAAAAAGGAGAAGTCCATAAAATCTGACAAAATCAAACGACATCCATATCATTAGGCAATATACGTATAGGTGTCATACCACCAATTACTCCCTCAAATTTAGAACGTAGGCCTACTCGGACAAAAAAAAGCGCATTTGATGTCATTGTTCACCTAAACTAACTAACAAATTTGCAGAAAAGAAAGTTTTGTTGAAAGAGAAATATATTAAGACCATTTTGAGCCAAAATTTACCTGTCTATGAGTTTGCATTCAAAATTGAGGATTAATGCGCTCCATAGTATACTAATTTAAGATTTCCAGAAAACCAGGGGTTATTTTTAGTGGTACCTCCTTTCGGAAGCTCTCTGCTTTCTTATATGATTATGAATGTATGTTGAAAATTGGCATGCAGAAAGGTGACACCTGTACAATTCAGGATATACCTAGTTTCTATGAAGTTAAACTTAAGGTAAAATATTTAGAAAGCTGTGAAAATTGCAATATTTGGTTGAACAGATAGGGACTTTTAATTGGTGGTATGACACCTATAGTGTCTTGAAATATGAAATTTATTTGTATGAGGCTTAGAAACGGGAAAATGCGAGGTTCTACCGAGCATTTTCCCGTTTCGTGCCGAATATAAATTAATTTTATATTTCAAGACACTATACGTATATTGTTTTTATACTGAAATCGATAAAAAAAATAAAAAAATAATAAAAATATGAAACAAATATTATTAAAAAAAAGTGTTAGGAATTTCCCCCTTGGGGTACCATTTTGGGGTATTTCCCTATGAGCGTAGTCTAGGCGGTAAACATTGACAATTTAAGGAATTAGAAAGGGAAAATGAATTTAATTAATAACATTTGATAAACATGGTATATAAATTACCAATTTGAAGACATAAAAGGTTTAAATTCATAAAAGTTTGACCATTGTTACTACACGTTGTCATGGTTGTGACGTGACGTTGTAAGTAGGCGGGGCTTATAGGTGAGTTGAGGTCATTGACATATAAAGCTAACGTTTATACGTATAGCTTTATCTGTACAGTAAAATAGCTTATTGCAGTAGATAACAGATATTATTGTATGCTATAAAGAAGGAGATGTGGGGTACCATCACAGAGACAGAGATTCAATCACCCTTCAACTATATAATCTAGAGGTCGTCACAAAGTCTATTACAGTAGACAGGGTTCTATATAATAGGTCTTTGTAAAGGTCTAGCAATGAATCTCTCAAAGTCTAGAAAAGTTTGAATTTTAAGGCGAGACTTTTGAAGATCAGCAATAGATTGCTAAAGTACATAAACATCGTCGTAAAATACAAGATGATGTTGAAGGAAATACCGCTCTTTCCTTTATATGGTTTGGATGAAGAGACGGGTTAGCTATTTATAAAGATACTGTTTGCATTAGGTAAATTACTGTCAAAACTATAAAAAAAAATTCAAAAAAAATTCAAAACAGCAATCAGAAAAAGAAAAAAACTAACGAGGATACCAGGGTTAAAATTTGTACGCCAGGCACACTCTTCGTCTACAAACCCTCATCAGGGACGCTCATATCAAAAAGTTAAAAAGCCATACAAAGAACAAAGTCCCAAATTTTCGAAAGGTTTTGCCAATTATAGAAAGTTTATAGTTTGTCATAATACTTAGTTCTTTAACTTTTTAACATAACGTTCTACTAGTATACCAATTTGATATCCATGATGAAATATTAGTTGTGATAATTATCATAAAATATTAAATTTTTTCACCATCAGGAAATATAACTTTCCTGGAAAAATTGAAATTTTTTATGTATCATTTATTCCTCACTTGGAACATTAACAAATCAACAAAACTATGCAGGGAAGCGATATTAATATTTTTTAAGAATATCACTGAAATCATGGCTTAACGTCTCGTGTTTACACTATTTACCGCTACTTATCATCATATTGGCAAGGTATAACAGTGTTTTGCTAGGACAAGCCATTCGAGATAAAAAAAAAAAATACCGTACCCTATGTACCCTTGTATGACTATGTGACCGTTAGAATTATTCTTTAGAAACATAATCAGTTGTTGATTTGGCTGTTTGGGGTTTTAGTTTGTTGTCTTATCTTCGATTACAAATATAGAAACAATCTGTCGCGTGTTTACCATTGAATCTTAACATGCAAGGTATTCATGGAAGAGTTTTATCACCTTAATCCGCAATTATGCACATTTCATTTCGTCATTTGACACGCACTGTCTTTTTGTTAAATTTAAAATGCCTCAAATCCAAATATTGTACTACGATTAAATGAAACTGATTGACCTCGTGTTGTTAATTTGCAGGATTAGGATAGTAATAAGATTTACGCACATTAATTCTTTTATTGACCGCAAATGAAATAAAGATTTTTTGGTGTATATAATTTGAAGAAAAAATATTCATTACTAGAAAATTACTGTTATGTTCTCTAAATATTTCGTGCGAAATCTGATCCTTTTCTTCTTTTACTCAAGTAAAAGCATGCCTTAGAACAACCTTAGAATGTCGAGCAGTAAATGCGTATTGCCGCTGAATATTTTATCGTGTGTGTAGAACAAAAATAATGAAGGAAGTTCAACAAAATGTGTGTTGTCTGTTAAGTTATCTAGATTATTCGTATCATTTTCCAAATCATAAAAAGGCGTCATTTTTCATATAATTTTCCTTTTTGGGGCATTATCAATATCAAAATACAGACATAGACATTAAATTCTAAGGTCGTTTAAATATCATAGTACTATAAAGGTTTTTATTTCACATTGGAGCTTCTGTCACCGGGGAAACAAGGTGACTTGTCGGGTGTGTAACAAGAGCCTGACTGAATGGCCTCTTGTTACTGAAACTGTGTGATGCACCTGATCACACAACGAACGATTGCTCTGAATAGCAATGAGAACTATGAATACTGGTGAAACCTAACTTTTGAGACTCTGGAACTAGCGATGAATAAACCAATAATTCAGCATGGAATACTAATACTTTTATTACAGGTGGACTGTGTTCAGTGTAAAGTCCTGAGTCCAAATCTTGCTTATTGAAATTATAAGCAAGTATTTATACACAATTGAAATGACAAGAATAGACATAACAAATAACAATTAATTTGAGTGATATTGTTCACTGACAAAGATTAAACTATTTTTAGAACTTGAAGAATAGATATTAAATGATAATCTGATTATGACAATTAAGAACATACATTATGAATAAGGTAAAATGTCACTAATTAGGTAACAGATTGAAACATGTCACTCAATGTCCAAACTAAGAATTAAAAAGCATGTTGATTTTAAGTCCTGGATACGAAATGTAAATAGAAACGAAATTATCAAATAAAATGAATTATAAAACACAGAGAATCAAAGTCTAAAATATCACAATTGAGAATTGTGTATTAAAGTCCAAAATAATAAACGAAGCTGCTGTTTCCACTGTCACACTAGCATCAGTGGTTAAAGTACAGTATTTATATGTTTTTCTTATTGAAAAATGGTCACAAGTAAACAATTGTTTTGCTCCATCTAAATTCTGAATATACAGTTATAAAAACTCTTCAAGGATACCAGCGAAACTTTACACAGAAACAATGACGATTAAAACACTCTTAGTTATTAAAACAAAAGAAGACGTGGAATGATTGCTAATGAAACAACTCTCCACAAGAGACAAAAATGACACAGAAATTAACAACTATAGGTCAACGTACGGCCTGTTAAGTCATGATCACTTCAGCATAATAAACGATCAATTTGAAAAGTAGGATTTTTTTCGAAAATTATCGCAGACTTATAATTTATGAACGGCAGACTGATTTTGTCTTCATAGTTTCACCAATGGTACTCTAAGCAATTGGAATTCCAAATAAACACGATGATTAAAAGAGCATTACAAACCAAACAATCTGAAAAATTGTGCCGAAAACGACTAAGATTACATATGCTTCGGTGAAGAAAAAAATATTTTCTTTTCTCACAAAATTGTCACATTCTATCAACAGTTAAGGTAGCAATACACAGTTAGGAGTTTAGTTTCGCATTTTGGCCCCGGTGGATTTTTCAAATAGGAAAGTTATTGTGTAATAAAATTCATTTTTAGACAGATGAGTGCTAATTTAGCCTTCAAAGATGGTTTATAAGTGCATCAAGATGATTTTTTACATGTTTTATGGGCTGTTTTCTGTTTGACAATCCGTATTTTCATAGCTAGACCGGCCATCGGTCCAGAAATTAATGTACTGTTTACAAACACTCTTTTTCTACACGAAGTTTTTGACGCAATTTTACAAAAAAATGAGACGAAAGACATATGATTTTCATTGGATTTGCTGAATGATATATGTACACAGTTTCAGAAAAGGTATTACTTCAAGCGATTGAAATTCTACTTTTAGCCAAATTTTGGGGAAATATGTGACATCTTTCCCCCCCCCCCTTTTTGCAATATTTTATAACAAATAAATGCAGATTGTTGCCATAGATACACCAAAGAGAAATTATATTTTACCATTTTATATACTGGATATAAAATCTATGGAAGATTCTGATTACATACATATGCCCATATATGACACAAACAGTAAGCTTGATATTGCAAGAAAGCAATGAAAAGGGGATGGTAAAATTCATAAGGGCAAACTTTAGTATTTTTTCCGAACTGTTTATTGCTACCTAACTCTCAGAAAATGATGTGAACACAAAAGGACAAGCTACTGGACCAGTAATAACTCCGGGAAACGAATGAGCTAGTGATACCCCGAAGGACGGAACGTCTACAGACGGAAAAAAGGAAAATCACTGTTTGAATTGAAACAGGTATTTTCAATGGGAAACGTAACAGTTGAATACCGTCCTTAAGCCGGAGTAACAAATTCAAGATATTACTGCCGTCCTTGATAGTACTATTCCAGATAAAAATTGCACGACTAAAATCAGAAATTGTCCAGGAAGCGTCTAAATTCAACAGTTTCGATCCGAATTTGTCCCAATTATCCCGTATTCAATCCGATTATCACTTGAGTTGTTTCTTTTGCATATCAAAAAAATGACCAAAAATGTCCCGACAATGTCCTTATTCTGCCGAATGCGATCCGACAGAGATCAAATATAATATGACAACAGTAGTATGACACCATTTAAAGGTAATAAATCGATTGAGAGAAAACAAATCCGGTTTCAAAAATAAATCCAGGAAACGACTTCAACTACAAGAAGAATACAAAGGAACAAGAGGAACAATAAAGTGCAACAAACGCCAACATACATAAAAGTACACTTTTTAATAACAACTGCCATATTCCTGACTGGGTACAGGACAAGAGAAAATTGTTGGTTGACCCTGGTTTTAATGCTAGACAAACCTCTTGCTTATATGACAATATTAAAAACTATAACAACACATGCACACACGAGAGTTTTCATCACAGAGAAATTCAAAAACAAATAATATAATAGTCGACACAACATGCAAACCGTAGAATAACAACGAAAATATTCCATCAACGACAGACATCACAAACAGTGACGTACTTGTGTAAAGACAGTGACCAGACAGTTAACCAATGATTACGGAAGATATCCGTTAGAAAACAGTTTAATGTGATAGTCCCGTCCTTAAAAAAAAGAATCGCCATATTCATGAATGACTAGGTAATTACGGAAAGCGATCCCATCTGAGTTTGCTGTACTGATTTGCAAACCGCTTGTCGGAACTCCGTCGTATCGTGTTCTGTAATTGTAGGGACTCTGAAACAAAAGTGGTTTGAATTCGGCAATATCTTGTAGATATCTGGATTCTATCGGTAAAAAAACAGCAATGACAAATTTCTCCAAATCATGCGCGTTCCCTATGACACCGTTAAAAAAAACCAGAACATTGTTACGATTTTGATCCGATACATACGAATATTTTGCAATATAGTGTAGATTG
This sequence comes from Mytilus galloprovincialis, assembly GCF_965363235.1. Taxonomy (NCBI): domain Eukaryota; kingdom Metazoa; phylum Mollusca; class Bivalvia; order Mytilida; family Mytilidae; genus Mytilus; species Mytilus galloprovincialis. The sequence goes on along the minus strand of NC_134839.1, from coordinate 28,738,643 downwards.
TAATCCGAAATCTGTTTCCCCGAATGTGACATGGACGCACCTTATTGCCGGGGTCCTTATCCGACCTCTCCGGACAATTCCCGATTTGTTACGAACATGTGCGACTGCGTTCAGACATTCCAGATCAATGACTTTTTCACTTTTCTTGTCATAGCGCTGTCCGATCACAAACTGGAACCATAATCAGCACTGTGTGAACATTGTATTAACGAAGTCGCAAGTTAAAATAAAATAGATAGTTTATACTTAATGTAAAAATCTGAATTTAGAGCAAAATTCAAAGCAGAAAGTCTTTAATAAAATTTGTAAGGGTTCCGCGGAACCCAGTGTCTTGCCTATTTTTGCTGTAAATCACAGGCTCAACAACAATGAGGAAAAAAATCAATAAAAATATTCCTCTTGTTACTATTTTATGATTGTAAGAAAATCTAAGTCCATTTGAAAGTAAATTACAGAAAAAAACAGAGTAATCTTTTTACAAACTTTACTTCTGGATACAATCTTATGATCATAAATAAGGTTATTTCCAAGTTTGGTACAAACCCAGGATAGTTTAAGAAAGTTATTTAAATTTTAAAAACTTTAACCACAGAGTGAATGTAATGGTTCCCTGCAGAAAAAACTAAGTCCATTTATAAGTAAAATACGGAAAAAATTGAATTTTATTTTTACAAAATTTTCTTCTGGATACTATCTTATGATCATAAACAAGCTTCTGTCCAAGTTTGGTACAAACCCAGGATAGTTAAAGAAAGTTATTAAAATTCTAAAAACTTTAACCACAGAGTGAATGTAATGTTTCCCCGCAGAAAAAACTAAGTCCATTTATAAGTAAAATACGGAAAAAATGGAATTTTATTTTTACAAAATTTACTTCTGGATATTATCTTATGATCATAAACAAGCTTCTGTCCAAGTTTGGTACAAACCCAGGATAGTTTGAGAAAGTTATTAAAATTCTAAAAACTTTAACCACAGAGTGAATGTTTTGTTTCCCCGCAGAAAAAACTAAGTCCATTTATAGTAAAATACGGAAAAAATGGAATTTTATTTTTACAAAATTTACTTCTGGATACTATCTTATGATCATAAACAAGCTTCTGTCAAAGTTTGGTAGAAATCCAGTATAGTTTAAGAAAGTTATTAAAATTTCAAAAACTTTAACCACAGAGTGAATATTTGTTGACGCCGCCGACGACGCCGACGACGACGGAATGTAGGATCGCTTAGTCTCGCTTTTTCGACTAAAGTCGAAGGCTCGACAAAAATGGCAAAATCAAAAGCTTTAACACATCAAACGAATGAACAACAACTGTCATATTCCTGACTTAGTACAGTCATTTTCTTAAGTAGAAAATGATTGATCAAAATTTGTTGACAGCTAGCTAAACATCTCCCTTTTATGGCAGTCGCATACAATTCCAGTATATTGACAACGATGTGTGAACATAGCAAACAGACATTAAAGGTGAAAATGTAGTGTTAATTTATTCTGAATGCCAAATTATGTATTACTTCTTCCGAATTATTCACTGTTCATTAAAATGTGAACCTATTCAAATTAAAATTCATTTGTTAAAAATAATATTTGGATCAGCATTTAATAATGGAGTTCGTATAATTAGTACCTGCAGTCCATCGAGTAATCAGACTTCTGATAGTACTCGTTGGCATATAAATAAGCGTTATTCTTTATATAGCATGACCCGACTATAATCTTTTACGACAACAACCAACATATCTATAATCTACGCAGGAATATTTCTAGATATTGTATTTTTAACAGTCATGAAAGTAATATAAATTAGTTTGGTCTCATTTAGTTCTTGATCAAATCAACAAAGCAGTAAACGCTGTTGTATTGAGAAAAGCTATAGCAAGAAACCGGTCACAAGGACAGATTTGGAAGATATCAAGAGGCTATATAAATATGCAAAAAACACTCTGGTATTGAAAATATAATAACGGAAGACAAAAATATAAAACAGAAAATCTACAGATCTATCAACACGAACACCATCAAAAATCGGATTGAAAGTGACATGAGAATTTATATCCGGGAATAAGTTATAAACGAGGAAACCAGAACGAGATCACGACAATGGAAAATGGAACATATACGTGATGATCTGTGGCATTATTTTCCGTAGTAGCCAACCAAATAATGGTGGCAAGAGTAAAACATTAATATAAAGGCAACAGTAGTATACATGTACCTCTGTTTAATTGTCATAAATCGATTGAGAGAAAACAAATTCGCATCACAAACACACATCAACTATAAAAAGAATACAATGGAACAACAGAAACACACTCAGGACTGCTACAAAAACAAACGCCAACATTCATGAAAACGGACTTTTTGATAACAACCACCTTATTCTTGACTTGTTTAACCTGGTTTTGTGGTTTCAAATTGAGCACACTTAACTTCGCGTTGAGACACCTTCTCTACTTTGGAAAAAAAACTGAAGCCATGAATTCATATAACATAAATACATTTTATAAGTGTCTGTTCGATCTAAGGAGATAAATAGCTCCATCAAAAAATATGCATGTCTACATGTATCTTGATAGGCGGATTCATTCCTTAGAATATAAATGCAAATATTAAGAACGTGTCACACCTTGAGATACATGTGTTAATACAAATTTAAAAAAAATATATTTAGGTCGTTTTCTCGTTTATGTCTTTTTATTCATTTGCATTATATTATTTTGTAAGATTGCGTTGATTTGAATATCTACGAAAGTTGGACTGTTAAAAGTGACAGTAAGCAACCATCAACAGATAGTGTCTCGTTTTTAAACACAATTTAGTTTATTCAAAAACAAAAACCAGGGAAGAGGGTAACTCACACTGATATGTTGTCCCAGGAAATACAATTCGGTAAAAATAGAGGTGAATTTTTATAATAATATAATTCTAAATTTTAAATATATGTTTATCAACACGATAGGATTTGTAGATTCGTTTTTTTCGTTCCCTCAGTTTTAGTTTGTTACCCCGATTTTGTTTTTTGTCCATGGATTTATGAGTTTTGAACATCGGTATACTACTGTTGCCTTTATTTATCTTCCATTTTTAGAGATCAAAATGCATTTACTGAAAGTCCTACTGGATATGTCAGCATGTTAGGGGTGTTCAAGACTTAGGGAGTGTATGTATGTACCTTTAAAATATACTCAATTGGCCGCATATGTTTCATTCTACAGCATAAAGTTGTCACATGCATATTTCTTCAAAACATTCAGATTGGCAGTCAAGTTGTGCATTTTTTCAGCCTTGAATTTCATGTGTGTGCCTTCAAAATACAAATTTGACGAGAATGCTTGTAATCTTAATTTTCTGAACAAAACTGAAGGTTGAAATTTTTGAACAATACAAAGCCATACATGAATCAAAATTGGAAAAGCACTGAGTGAGTAAAAATTGCTTCAATTTCAAATTTTGAACTTAATATTATTATATATAGGCAATATTTAAAAGTGGGTTACATCCCGTTGTCCATAATAAGTAGCATAGATGATTCATACGCAAAGCACTACTTTCTGCTACTTGATTTACATTTAACCAGAGGCCGATTTAGGGGGAGGGCAAGGGGCCCCAGCCCCCCCCCCCCCCTTTTTTGGAAAAAAATGGTTGATAATATAGGGAATACCTGGAGCATGACTGGAGCGGACCCCTTCTTGGATCTGTCACTGTTAAAATGGTTTTCTGGGCAAAAATTAAACGACTCCTTCTCGTCATTTTATGAATTAAATAGCAGGGTATATTCTTTTAATTCATTGATCAAACTATGCATGGATAGGATCTGAAGAATGACTTAATTTTCTTTGTCCATAATTTGTTTTACCCGATTTATTTCCCTTGACTGGGCGGAGTTTAACCAGTTCGCTCATAATAAACCAGTCCATCTATAGATAGGTGTTTTAGGAGTATATATTGTAAGTTTTATTACTTCATATGGGCATAAATAGGAGCCAAATCATGGTGATCTCACTAGGCTAAGATTCGTTTACATATTAACATTGACAGAGAAGACAAGACGGATGTACTATGTTAGGAATATAACAGTTATCAAATTGTTTGTTTCTATGTTTGTTAAATTGGTACTTCTTTTTGTTGAACTTCAGTGTTTCTGTTCTTCCAATGCTATCCTCTTATAGTTAAGGCTTTCCCTCTGTTTCAGTTTGTAACACAGAATTGTTTTCACTCACTTTTGAACAGCGATGTACTACTGTTGTCTTTATTCATATATCTATCCAGCTAGTGACTATTAGGATTCTATTTACCTTTTCGATTTTCCACAAGAATGACCCAAATTTAAAATTATATTTCTCTTTTGCATTTCTTACCACAAGAATGAACAAAAATAAAAATTGAGAAAACATTTTTATTATCATTTTAACAAAGAATATATTGTTAACATACAGAATGAAATAACATTATTTTCTATCACAAAAAAAAATGTTCTATATGGTATAGACAAGAACATTATATAAGTTACACACACGTAAATATATAAAATTGGTTGTACCATAATACACTTATACAGGATAAGTCACAAACATGGAAAACACAATATGTAAGTTCTGTCAGGATAATCGGAGCTCAATGGGATAAAATCTCTAAACAACAGGATCAAATATTTGCTGTTTGTTTACAATTCACTGAGCTATATGGTTAACTGTGTTAAAGTCAGGATTATCAGAGCTAAATGCTCAATGGGATAAAATTATAAAAAACAAGGATCAAATATGTTTTGTTTGTATAGATTCATTGAGCTATATGGTTAAATGTGTTAAATTCATATGTAAAATAAGAGAATTATTTTAGTTTGTAAATATTAACTGAGATATATTGCTCAATGTATTATTAATATATTCAAATTATCTAGGCAAACTTCCAGTCTTTTTGTAAAAAATCTAATGAGCTTTATTGCTCAAATGTTGAGAAATTACATATTTGAATAGGAACTGAAAATAAAACAAGTCTAGGCTGTTTTGTGATGCAAGTTTTTAAAATATAATAATTTAGTATACATTGTAATTTGTACAAGTTATGAGTATCTTATTAATCTTTCAATTCTAATAGAAGAAGCAGTAGAGTTTTTTTTCAGCCTAATAATGTCATACTTGCAAAACTACATTCAAGACTTTAACATAATATTCATACGAGTTTTTAATGACATTATAAGATGTTTTTATGAACTTTAAATCTAGTATAATAGAAAAAATTCTGAAATTTAATTTCATGATATGTAAAAGAACTTCCAGAATGGTTAAAATGCCCCATTTATTGATCAATTATTTATCTCCAAAATATATAAATGCCACCAAAATGAAAAAAAAAACATGATGGTGGGTTATTTTCTGTTGTGAAAGTTAGTCTTATGTTGTGAAATTAGTCTTTGGGTATGTTATGAATGAACAATTTAATGCTGTTAAAGTACAATTTGATGTTGTTAAAGTTCAATTTTGTTGTTGAAAAATATGAAATAATGATCTCATTGGTAAGGAGATGTGTCCCATACATTTCAATGTAGATTGAGGATTTACATAGTGACTGTGATCAGAAGTAGGAAGTTTCTCAATTGACATAAGTTATCTTTGGATTTCCAGATTCAACTTTTTTGCAATGCATACAATTGATAGCATAATATATTGTAAATTCAGAAATTATTGCAAGGTTTTTATAAATGCAAATAATGCAGCTTGATGAGTATGGTATTATTGCATTTTTAAATCTAATACATATATTTGTATACAGATTTTCCTCAAATCACATTAGTTATCTTATCTTTTTGTCCATTTTTTTAAATTGCAATAATAAATAAACACAATAGTTTTCTGAATTTACAGTAATAGAAAGCATCTATACATGTATACACATCAAAAATGTTGTCTTTAAGTGAAAATCTAAAATGTTCTCTAATTCAGTACAACTAACATATTAAGTATACAATATTTATTGTATTTGGGATCTTGTAAAACATTGCATTTATATTTCCAATCAAGGTAAAAGGTTAAAAGTAGCTAATAACTGTAGAACTCAAAAATACATTAAAAATAAAGTTTTTTTCTGACAAGAGGAAAGTTACAGAGGTCTGGGATTACGCACATAGTATAAAAGTGTTGAGCAATAATGACGTTTAATTTAACCACCATAATATTTAATTATACACTCCAGATATAAGTCACAATGTAATTCTTAATATTCTACATTCACTCCCATTTCAATACATGAAAAAATACACATAAGCTACACAATCTCTTTAAAATGAGCATGTGAACAAAATCTGAAAGAAACGTTTTATTGGCATGAGGAAATCATTTTTCATAATTCTATGGTGGTAAGAGTGTGAATAGCTGGAAACTAAATTGAATAGATTTCTTTCTCATTATACTGATATATAGAATTGTGGTTAATATGTCAATGAGACAGCAAGCCAACATCATAAATTATGTTCCCCAATTTTGAATATTTTTTGTCAACTGTATAAACCCGTTAACCTTTGAACACTGCTCCAGTACTGACTGTAAATAAAACAGGACTTTGATCAAGCAGTTTGCACTGTATCATGTTAGAACACACATTAAAGCACTGACAGGCTTAAACATATTCTCTATTTATAGTCCAATTGTTATTTTCCTTCAACATATTGGTTCCATATACTTAAATACAGCAAACTACAAGAGCATTCATGTGATACATTTTCAATAAATTATATTTTAGATGTAACAGTTCTTCTGATTGGCTAAAAGATGTTTTCTATCAGCTCAAAGACATATTTTTGTCATCTTACCAAATATTATGTCATTAACGTTTTTTTCCTTAAAACTTGAATTTAAAATTAAATAATAAGGAATCACTGTTATATTTTTTCGGTCTTTTTGTTTTATGTGTACCACGTTTTTGATTTTATTCATTCATAGACAAAACAAAATATTACAGTCATGCAATAATAATCTGAACTTTATGTGTCCGTCATAACCTGAGATACAGAAATTAAATATTTTTTTATTCATCAAAATATTCTTTTTAGTATGACGTCCATTATCACTTTACTATTATGCATATTTTAGGGGCCAGCTGAAGGACACCTACGGGTGCGGGAATCCTCGCTACATTGAAGACCCATTGGTTGCCTTCGGCTGTTGTTTGCTCTATGGTCGGGTGGTTGTCGCTTTGACATATTCACCATTTCCTTTCTCAATTTTATTTCAGTTGCTTAACACATCACCATTATCTATTTTGTATAATGTGACATATTTTATTGCACAATATGATTAAACTTATTTATATATAGTACAGTCAAAGTCCTGGTTACAAATAAAATCCTACGGAACACTAAGTCAACATTATTTTAAATTTGAATACATTTAAAATAAATACCTTTGACCAATCAAAACAATTCTATCTTGCCAAACCCCTTTTCCCATGATTCTCAAATTTTACTCAAAAGTTTTTTTGGTTTTTTTTTAGCACAATTGGGAAAACATTTCCACATTAAAGTGTGGTCTTACTTTCATTAATCCCCCCCCCGCAGCAAGTTCCAAGGTACACTAGTTTAATTGAAAATTATAACTTAATTATTAACCGAACTTTCCAAGTCAAATTTTTTGTATGTTTTGTTTCAGCTAAATGTTTTAACAGTAAGGCAGTAGAATGACTATTTTAACACATTGACAAAATTAAATCTAAACAATTTATTTATTTATAATACTCAAAACAAATAAAACTCAAATATTAACAAATATGCATCTATAAGTTTATTTTCAGTTCTAGACTCTTAACTTTCATGTGTTTTAAGTCATAACAAAATGAGACTTTTCTTAAGGATTTACCCACCCTTTTTGATATAAATAGTGCATTTTCTGCCATAAATATTTTTGAAACACCACTTTTATTAAATGTAAAATTAAATTTAGTTCATATATCTAACATTTCACTCAAATTAACTTAAACTTTATAAATTTAATACAAGATCTGTGCTGTATTGACCTCAACCAAGAATGCTTAAACCAGAACAACCAAAAGCTAAGAATGTTCAATATATTGAAACCAATGCAGAAGACATATGACAAAAGGCATAAACAATTGGTTTAATCCATCTAAAGTTGCAGAGCAAGTTATCATTTTAGTTTCTTCATATAATTTATAAAAGAATAGAATTTACAAGGGTATGTTGTACCAAAGCTCTGACTTTTGTGTTGATGATAGCATTAGCAGTTCATATACAACAGTACTGGACCAGTGCTAGAACTTTATAAAACATGGTTTAAGATAAATATCCACAAAGTTAAATCACTGACCTGGTTGTTTTGATATCTGATTAACGAATTATTATATCTAAAAAAAAACAAGATATAAAAAATGTTGATCTTAATGTAAAAAGTGAGAAGTTCTATATAACTTGTATTAATATTCTATAAAAGCGCACAAAGGAAGCCATTTTATTGAACAATATATATATATATAAATAATTACATATAATAGCAAATCTCATCTCACTGGACATCATTAAAAAAAAATATCCAATTTATTATACATTAATTTAAGGCCATGAAAAATAAAGCTTCAATTTTCATTCATTTTTTAAAGAATATTTGGTGAAAGTTTTAGAATGCAAGTTTTTCCCTCTCGTAATTCTCAATACATAAGTGTTACGTAAGCTTCTAATAATAACCTAATAAAAGACAATATCTGCCTTAAAAGAAGGAACAAATCCAAAGTTGTAGTTTTAATCCTAAAATACCTTATGTCAAAAATTGTGATTTCTCCAGAAACTAGTTGTGATGTCACATTTAGAATGATATTGCTTCCTCAAGGCAACCTTTAGAACGGGTTCTATAAGTCAGTTTGGAAGAAAGCTTCGGAATTTTCCAATAAAAATTGATATCATTCTCTATGCTCTTGCTCATGTTTGGTGTAAGGATATCATCCAATAGAATGCTTAACCATGTGAAAATGAGGCTGGAACATGACGGGAAATATTTTGTTCTTAATTATTTAGATTTATGTAAAAATCAGGAAGTGGATATACAATGAAGGTATGTTTGATAATAAAAAAACAAAATTCCTTTTTGCAAATATTATTAAAGTATCTTTGGTTTCAATAGTGATGATAAAGGTAGAAATAGCAGCATCCATGAATATTCGAAAATACAATGTAATATCTACAAAAAGTATTATTGGCCTGACAGTTTCCATGGAGATAGGGTCACCTCATTTATTATAATGATGCCTTTATGTAAATCAGGTTAAACAGAAAAACTGGTAGACAAAAATAAATTATTTCTTGAATAATCTATCAGACTTTCTTATACAGTGTATAACCAAGAGAATTTTCTCCTACTAACTGAAAAATATAAACCAGTTGAGTGAATTATAGTGTTTATTACTTTTATTCTGAGTATTGTTCTCATAATAATCAACACTAAATCTTTAATGGATTTAATCAAAAATATAACATATTTGCATGAAGCTCTTGCAAAATATACGAAGACTGACTATGAAGGATGAAAAAAGTAAAAAAAAATCTGGTGATGATGAATAGATTCTTATAAAGCCAGGACATTCCAAATATAAAGTTATATCAAAGAAAAGAATTGTCGTTCTACTCTGAAAAAATGGAGAAGAAAGGATAGAACGCGGATTTTATAATTTAATCACCCGTTTGACCTCTTACATAAGACTTTTAGTAAAATCTTCCTTTTTTTTTCACAAAGATTATATGATTATGTTGTGAGTAGAATGAAGTCTCCCTTTTGTCCTCTTTGGCCTGATGCAGGGATGCTGACCAGCAGCTGGTTCCCATGACGACAGCATACTCAATGTCTATATATGATGCTGCCCTTTGGTTATGTATTGTATTCAGAAGATGAACACCTATAAATAGAATGCAAATACAAATAGATTTAATACCTAAAAATAGATTAAACACTTATAAATAGATTACACACCTACAAATAAATAAACAACTATAAATAGAATACACATATAAATAGATTTAACACCTAAAAATAGATTAAACACTTATAAATAGATTAAACACTTATAAATAGATTAAACACTTATAAATAGATTACACCTGTTTTTTGTTATGTACCTTAATATGAATTTGTTATGAATTAATCCCCAAATGCAATGTTGGAATTTTTAACTTGCATTATAATCATTATATTTTTTTCCAGACCACTAGCAAGTATCTAGATAAAGACCAGCAATATTTGTCAAGTTCATCATGTGACTTTCAAGTGAGTGCTATTCAATGTTATACTTCAATTTGCTTTGATTTATCGTCTCATTTTATAGAGGTTATATTAAACAAAACTTAGTCTGTTAAATGACCCAAAGATCTAGGAAACATTCTATAAAGTAAAATCACAAAAATAATGAACTCTGAGGAAAATTCAAAAATGTGGAGTCCCTAGGAACCTTGGAATATTGGAAATTGTGTAACAAGTTATAAGCCATATTTTCCCAGTAACACCTTTTTTTTTAAATGAGCACAGAAATAAAGAAATAGCCATATTTGTTGTGTTACATAAAGCAGACATTATTCTGGGTATAATTATAAGTACTGTAAATAGATCATGACCTAACTGCTTATGCCTTATACATTGTTATATATCAAAACAGAAAGGGGAAATTTTAACTAATCTTATTGAAGATAAGTGTTTTTCCATGTTTGAGGTTTTTATTTTCCAAAAGAGGTACAATACAGGCTTTTTTGTATCCTATATGCTGATGATTCCTTATAAAATTTCTCCAATAGTAATTAAATGCTGGACAAGACGTTTTTATAGTATTATCCTGTCAATAAAAACTCAATGTATTAAAGATAAAGCAACAAGCAATTAAGCATACAAACACAATAAACTGAACATACCTCAAGCTAGTGTTGTCAAAATTTTACATTGATTGATGTTTTAATGCCAATTTTAAGCACCTATTTTAGGCTATCTTTATTGGGAGGAAGCCGGATTGCCCTGGTAAAACCCTGAACATCAATAGGACAACTGACAATCCTAGTCAGTTAAGATTGGAGTTGAGTGCACCTGCACAAGCAGGGTTCGAACTCATAAACCTAAGTGTTGACTCGATAGTGAAGTAGAATCACTAAGAACCCCAAAATTTTACAGAAACATCACATTTTAGACATGTGGAAATAAGGTGTTTTATGTTAATTAATTTTCAATTTTGTTATAAAAATGTACAATGACTGTCTTTTGAAGAGCTAAATTTGTGGTTTTATGTCTTTTATTGAGTTTTGAAAGATTGATATTCACTGAAGCCAACAACTTAAATTAATATCAGCTTTTCAAAGTCAATTAACCACACATTTACCGAAACAAAAGACAATAATTGTTTTATTCCATATTCCAAAGGAAAAAATCTATTGGATGACAATTATTTTTTCAAAACATTTGTAGATCAAACATGTTACTATTATTACACAGGTAAATGACCAATGTTCACCCGGCATTTGACATTAACCCAGTGAGTATCACATATCTTCAGGTGAATATGCAGTTTTATTCAAAATTGCCTTTACATTGAAAACCCTTCTAAAATAATCCCAATATGGAATACACATACATACCGTAGGTATCACTTCTTGAACATCTTGAATAGAGAAGTTTTTTTACTGGAAGGTGGTCCCATTAACATTGGAACCTGGTTTTTATGAGTTATATTTATCTGCAAAAAAAACCCCAACATATATTTAAATGTAACCCAATAGTCCAATACAACAACGAGATCTCAACTTCTAAATATGTTCATTTCCACTTGGAGATTTGTAAATTTTATATAATCAATTAAAAAACTTGACACGATTATAAATACAGAGATATCGACTCTTCTTATTATAATTTGGTTATGCCATTGTTCCACTATACACATACAATTGAATAGGAAATTTTTGGCATGGGGTTTATTTTTTGGCTTATTTTATGAAAGTATCTACTTTAGTATAATTTCTCAAGCTTAGAGTATAAGCATCAAAAACGAAAAAAACATAAAAATAAAAAGCGGCCGTAGGTTTGGCCAACAAAAATAGAACCACTTAAAATGTTTAAATAAATAAAAATTCTGTCCTTCATTGAAGACATCACAAATATTCCTGAGCTAGTTTTAAGAGGCTTCTTCAGTACTTTTAAGTGCATTATGTTATGAAATCTGGAGTGTTCTGGGAAAAAATAGTTTCTTTTGTAATTGAAACCAAGCTTCAATAACATTAGTTGTTCTATATCCTACTATTGTAAACGATAAAGTACATTGTAATTTTAGTTTTATTTATAGTTTTTCTGTATTGAGTAGGATATAATATAATAATCTGATTTATTGTGTACTATTATGAAGTTTTTGTATTACAATGTTTTCACTTGACTGATTGTTTGTTAAGTGTGCTTGCCTATGTCAATTAACTTTTTTTTTAATTTTGAATGTTTAATAATTAATTCATTAACAAATACAACACATTTCTGAAAGGGACATAAGCTACCTTAGATATGAGATGTACAAGAAATTTAAATATTATCTTTAACTGTTTATATCAATACTACTGTTTATATCAGGTAGGCAGTCTTTAGAGGTCACCTCAATGGTTAATTAGATGGTGTCTTATTATAGATTATCATTGATCATCTCAACAAGATTAACTTTTTTTGCTTGACGACATTGTTAATTTCATTGAAAACGGGCAAGTGCGCCCTTAGTATTTAGCGATAAATTTTCATATCACTCTACTGTGCTGAGAAAAGAAATTATCAGGCAGTAAGATCAAAGGAAAATTACTTAAAATGTTGAAACAAAAATGCACACAAAATGCTGATACATATTATCAATGCATTAAAAATTATTCATTTTTTTCTTCTTTTATAATTTAGATGTATGTTTTTTTTAGTATGTTATAAATCAAATATGAGAATTTTAGTCAAATCAGTGAATATGAATTTGACAGCTCTTCCCCTTTAACAGTTGAAAATACAAGAAATTTATCAACAATATTCAAACATCCCTTAAAGTTAATTAACATTTGTGCCACTCAATATTTATCAATACTACTCACTGTACAAGGTGGTTGTAACCAGGGTTCACCATCTATCTGCATTGGGAATCTTTTTCTCGTTCTAAAAAAATATTAACAATATTACAATAAAGATAAATTACATAAAAACATTTTTTTTTTTTTTCAAACATCAATTTTACTTCAAAATTATAATACTAGAAAACAAGAATGTGTCCCTAGTACAAGGATGCCCCATCCATACTATCATTTTCTATGTTCAGTAGACCATGAAACTGGGATAAAAACTCTAATTTGGCATTAAAATTAGAAAGATCATATCATAGGAAACAAGTGTACTAATTTTCAAGTTGATTGGACTTCAACTTCATCAAAAACTACCAGTCTACCTCGACCAAAAACTTAAACCTGAAGCGGGTCAGACTGATGAAAGAACAACGGCCAGACCGATGGATGGATGAACCAATGTACGCACAGACCAGAAAACATAATGTCCATAAATGGGGCATAAAAATAATTCATTCCCAGTAGCAAAGTGTTAAGATTAATTTAAAGAATATATCCTAATCTCAAAGATTTAATGTTAAGTCATCTTAAGTACTAGTACCTTTGTTTTAATAAAAGTTGTGCTGGTTTCACATATAAACATTGTAAAACTGACCAAATCTTTTTTAAGACGACAACTTTGATTATTATCGGCATAGATATTGTTACCTCATAGCAAGATGGTTACATAAAGGAAGACATTTGTAAGACAAAGGTAAACTTTGACCCCTATCAGTGTCAATAGCAGTCTTACCTCATAGCAACATGGTAACATTGAAGAAGACATTTTAAGACAATTGTTAACTTTGACCAACATCAGTATCAATAGCAGTCTTACCTCATAGCAACATGGTAACATTGAAGAAGACATTTTAAGACAATTGTTAACTTTGACCCCTATCAGTATTATTGGCAATCCTACCTTATAACAACATGGTTACACTGAGCAAGACGTTTTCCAGATGACCGTAGACCAGCATACACTTGACCCATGTGCATGCTATTCTCCAATCCTACAACCTCTATCATTCTGTCCCCTACATCTGTAAAGAAATAAATCGAAACAATTTAAACCTTGTTTCCCTTCATTTGTAAAGATGATAATGAAATAAAATGTAAACCTTATGTTAACAAGTTTAAGAATGCTAGAATGATTTAACACTGCAAGTAGACTATTTCAACAGTTCAGTTAACGTTGTAAAGCTTTTTTTTAAATAAAAGAGATGTGTATATGTCAATGAGACAGCCACCCAATGACCAAAAACATAAGGCATAGGGATGCACCCATTTAGGCTTAAACTCTTTACATGGATGCACTCATTTAGGCTTAAACCCATCACAGGGATGCACCCATTTAGGCTTAAACCCATCACAGGGATGCACCCATTTAGGCTTTAACCCATCACAAGTATATCACCAGTGTGTCAAGCTCTGGACTGTCCAAATCTTAGAAGTTGTGAATACATTTAACAGATTCTTAGAGATTTTCCATTTCCATAATAGAACACAAATTGTCAAGACATCCATTGATTCCTGACTTAGGAGACATTTAAACAATTGTCATCCATTGGGGGGATTTAATTCCTGTACTTTTTTTTCAGTTTCAATGTGCTTAAGTGTCAATGGCTTTGATAATTATTTTTTTTATTAACTACTTTCTTCAACTTTAATATTGCTTTATAAAACCTTAAGTCATTTGCAAGGAGTTGGCAATTTATCAGAATTTGTCTCTTGTTTTATCATAATATTTTCAAACAATTAAAATATCTTAATATTGAAATCCTTTACTTGTATTCCATGACGTTTTTTCCAAGGTGCATTAAATTCATAATCATTTTACACTCACTCAAGCTTGTACCTTTTCCTATGTAAAATCTATAATATCGATATTAAGAACAATGCCCTTCTTCTGAAGTTTAAGATCAATGGTGTTTAGATCAGTTTTCCCCTCATCTTTTTATTCAAATGTTGAAATTGATTACAAAAAAAGAAAATATTATCATATCGTTCACAGGAAGTCTTAAGCTCATCAGCTTTAATCGTGAATTTTAAATTAATATAATTATTCGTCTTTTGGATTTTTGTCTTAACCGAAATGATCAAACATAAATTTGAATATGAAAAGAATAATAAGTTCAAAAACAGGAAACATGGAACAATATGATTTGTTCTGCAAAAGTGAGAGAAAAGACAGTATCCATTGAAATGTAGCAATCTTTTAACAACCCTAACAGTCACTTTGATCAAAACATACATTTATTGTTTCCAAAATTTCACAAAAATTAACATTCAAATGTTTGTGATAGATCAAGGAACAAAATAGTTAAGGGAGCTACCATTTGATTTTTATGGGGGGGCTAGATGAAAAATTTTGTCCTGCTTTTTTTTTAGTTGTAATCCCTGTCCTGCCTTTTTATTTTTTACTCTATTTGGTCCTGCCTTTTTTTTTACTAGTTTATCCTGACTTTTTTTTACACAAATTGTCATCCTGCCTTTTTTTTTTACCAAGTTGCTCATCCTGCCTTTTTTTTTACTCAAAACTCCTGTCCTGCCTATTTTTTTCAAATTTCATCCTAGCCCCCCCATAAAAATCAAATGGTAGCTCCCTAAACTGAACGATAAGATTTGAAATTTTGATTATTAGCATAGACCTATAGGAAATTTTATTCATTTTACAATAATATCTTTATGCAAATACAATATCATTATCTTTATATTTTAATGTACTTTTTCACTTCATAATATCTATTTTATACATCCACTGGTACTGGTCCCCCCCCCAAAAAAAAAGCCAATTTATAGTGAACTTTCTAATATGCCACTATATTTAGTTAAGAATTGAGTGCATCTTTTTGTAAATTTATTGGGGTGTAAAAGCATGTATCGAAGTACATTTTGTTTCCACGTTTCATTCTTCAGAACCCTATAAAATTATTAAAAGAAGCATTCAATATTTGTAATTAAATTTTTTTGCTAGGATAATGAAAACAAGATTTCTATCAAGTTTTTCTTTTATTTACCTGTGCACTTTATTGGGGAAGCTGGTGTCATTATGAATGTTACATAGGGTACATAATACATTTCATTTTGAAAGGCATAATAATTTCTGAATGATGCGAGATTGCTGTTAGCTAATCAAAATAATGCAGTAAGGTATATATAATGACACATACATGTTATGTAATTATATACAAGAACATATTGTGGACAATTTATATTCACAATACTACAGAAAATAACACAGAACAAAAGTTACAAATAAATAGATCATTGCTAATATATGGAAATGAGTTGCATATTCAGGGATGGGAGTAAAGGTGAATGCCCCTTATTTATAGGAAAAGTATCATTTTTAGCATACAATTGTCCAAAAGAATGTTCATCATGCTCAACTCAGATGTACAACTCCATTTTCTCCAGGAATTTTTCACCAGAAAATTTGAGATCATCCACTGTTTAACTTTTGGTTGCCAGACTTAGTTTTTAGCTCACCTGGCCCAAAGGGCCAAGTGAGCTTTTCTCATCACTTGGCGTCCGGCGTCCGGCGTCGTCCGGCTTCGTCCGGCTTCGTCCGTCGTCGTCCTGCGTTAACTTTTACAAAAATCTTCTCCTCTGAAACTACTGGGCCAAATTTAACCAAACTTGGCCACAATCATCATTGGGGTATCTAGTTTAAACTAGAGGCTCTAAAGAGCCTGTGTCGCTCACCTTGGTCTATGTGCATATTAAACAAAGGACACAAATGGATTCATGACAAAATTGTATTTTGGTGATGGTGATGTGTTTGAAGTTCTTACTTTACTGAACTTTCTTGCTTCTTACAATTAAATCTATAATGAACTTTGCCCATTAGTAACAGAGAAAAATATTTGGTAAAAATTTACATAAATTTACCAAATTAATGAAAATTGTTAAAAATTGACTATAAAGGGCAATAACTCCTTAAGGGGTCAATTGACCATTTAGGTCATGTTGACTTATTTGTAGATCTTACTTTGATGAACATTATCGCTGTTTACAGTTTATCGCTATCTATAATAGTATTCAAGATAATAACCAAAAACAGCAAAATTTCTTTAAAAATTACCAATTGGAGGGCAGCAACCCAACAACCGGTTGTCCAATTCATTTGAATATTTCAGGGCAGATATATATTGACTTGATTAACAATTTAACTCCTTGTCAGATTTCCTCTAAATGATTTGGTTTCCGAGTTATAAGCAAAAAACTACACTTTACCCCTGTTCTATTTTTAGCCGTGGTGGCCATCTTGGTTGGATGGCCAGGTCATCGGACACATTTTTCAAACAAGGTACCTCAAAGATGATTGTGGCCAAGTTTGAATTAATTTGGCCCAGTAGTTTCAGAGGAGAAGATTTTTGTAAAAGATAACTAAGATTTACGAAAAATGGTTAAAAATTTACTATAAAGGGCAATAACTCCTAAAGGGGTCAACTGACCATTTCGGTCATGTTGACTTATTTGTAAATCTTACTTTGATGAACATTATTGCTCTTTACAGTTTATCTCTATCTATAATAATATTCAAGATAATAACCAAAAACAGCAAAATTTCCTCAAAATTACCAATTCAGGGTCAGCAACCCAATAACGGATTGACCGATTCATCTGAAAATTTCAGGGCAGATAGATCTTGACCTGATAAACATTTTTACCCCATGTCAGATTTCCTCTAAATGCTTTAGTTTTTGAGTTATAAGCCAAAAACTGCATTTTACCCCTATGTTCTATTTTTAGCCGTGGTGGCCATCTTGGTTAGTTGGCCGGGTCACCGGACACATTTTTTAAACTAGATACCCCAATGATGATTGTGGCCAAGTTTGGTTTAATTTGGCCCAGTAGTTTCAGAGGAGAAGATTTTTCTAAAAGATAACTAAGATTTACGAAAAATGGTTAAAAATTGACTATAAAGGGCAATAACTCCTAAAGGGGTCAACTGACCATTTGGGTCAGGTTGACTTATTTGTAAATCTTACTTTGCTGAACATTATTGCTGTTTACAGTTTATCTCTATCTATAATAATATTCAAGATAATAACCAAAAACAGTAAAATTTCCTTAAAATTACCAATTCAGGGGCAGCAACCCAACAACGGGTCGTCCGATTCATCTGAAAATTTCAGGGCAGATAGATCTTGACCTGATGAACAATTTTACCCCATGTCAGATTTGCTCTAAATGCTTTGGTTTTTGAGTTATAAGCCAAAAACTGCATTTTACCCCTATGTTCTATTTTTAGCCATGGCGACCATCTTGGTTGGTTGACCGGGTCACCAGACACATTTTTTAAACTAGATACCCCAATGATGATTGTGGCCAAGTTTGGTTAAATTTGGCCAAGTAGTTTCAGAGGAGAAGATTTTTGTAAAAGTTAACGACGCCAGACGACGGACGACAGACGACGGACGACGGACGCCGGACGCCAAGTGCTGAGAAAAGCTCACTTGGCCCTTTGGGCCAGGTGAGCTAAAAATGTGTCCGGTGACCCGGCCAACCAACCAAGATGGCCGCCATGGCTAAAAATAGAACATAGGGGTAAAATGCAGTTTTTGGCTTATAACTCAAAAACCAAAGCATTTAGAGCAAATCTGACATGGGGTAATATTGTTCAACAGGTCAAGATCTATCTGCCCTGAAATTTTCAGATGAATCGGACATTTCGTTGTTGGGTTGCTGCCCCTGAAATGGTAATTTTAAGGAAATTTTGCTGTTTTTGGTTATTATCTTGAATATTATTATAGATAGAGATAAACTGTAAACAGCAATAATGTTCAGCAAAGTAAGATCTACAAATAAGTCAACATGACCAAAATGGTCAGTTGACCACTTTAGGAGTTATTGCCCTTTATAGTCAATTTTTAACCATTTTTCGTAAATCTTAGTAATCTTTTAGAAAAATCTTCTCCTCTGAAACTACAGGGCCAAATTTAACCAAACTTGGCCATAATCATCATTGGGGTATCTAGTTTAAAAAATGTGTCCGGTGCGCTGCCCAACCAACCAAGATGGCCGCCATGGCTAAAAATAGAACATAGGGGTAAAATGCAGTTTTTGGCTTATAACTCAAAAACCAAAGCATTTAGAGCAAATCTGACAACGGGTAAAATTGTTCATCAGGTCAAGATCTATCTGCCCTGAAATTTTCAGATGAATCGGACATTCCGATGTTGGGTTGCTGCCCCTGAAATGGTAATTTTAAGGAAATTTTGCTCTTTTTGGTTATTATCTTGAATATTATTATAGATAGAGATAAACTGTAAACAGCAATAATGTTCAGCAAAGTAAGATCTACAAATAAGTCAACATGACCAAAATGGTCAGTTGACCACTTTAGGAGTTATTGCCCTTTATAGTCAATTTTTAACCATTTTTCGTAAATCTTAGTAATCTTTTAGAAAAATCTTCTCCTCTGAAACTACTGGGCCAAATTTAACCAAACTTGGCCATAATCATCATTGGGGTATCTAGTTAAAAAAATGTGTCCAGTAACTCGGCCAACAAACCAAGATGGCCGCCATGGCTAAAAATAGAACATGGGGGTAAAATGCAGTTTTTGGCTTATAACTCAAAAACCAAAGCATTAAGAGCAAATCTGACAGGAAGTAAAATTGTTGATCAGGTCACGATCTATCTGCCCTGGAATTTTCAGATGAATCGGATAATCGGTTGTTAGGTTGCTGCCCCTGAATTGGTAATTTTGAGGAAATTTTGCTGTTTTTTTGTTATTATCTTGAATATTATTATAGATAGAGATAAACTGTAAACAGCAATAATGTACAGCAAAGTAAGAACTAAAAATAAGTCAGTATGACCAAAATAGTCAATTGACCCCCTAAGGAGTTATTGCCCTTCATAGTCAATTTTTAACAATTTTCTTAAAATTTGAAGATTTTCAATAATATTTTCCACAGAAAGTACTGTTATAGATAGAGATAATTGTAAGCAGCAAGAATGTTTAGTAAAGTAAGATCTACAAACACATCACCATCACCAAAACACAATTTTGTCATGAATCCATCTGTGTCCATTGTTTAATATTCACATAGACCAAGGTGAGCGACACAGGCTCTTTAGAGCCTCTAGTTTATGTAGTGTTTTTAGACATATTGTTTGTCAACTGGTGAGTTTTGAATGTCTGTTTCATATGTCTCTATTAAATTTTACTCCTTATCCTTAAATACTGGACAGTTTTAAAATGGTAACAACATCTTACATAGTCTACCAATTCCTTGAAATATTCACTCATTCAATAGAGAACAGCAGGTACACCAATTAGCTTTTATTTCTAAACAGGTAAATTTATGGATGTCACTTTCATTATAGTGATAATGACACCAATGTCAATCTGACAAATAGTTTATAACATCATTTGATCACACAATTCTGGACAAAGACATTTTTGCGTCAATTAATTGTTAGTTTCCATGGAAATGATGAATTTATTAAGAAACCGTGTTAAATTTTCTTGACAAATTGTGTTTAAGACATGATTAGGTATCAGAGATAGAAGATGTTTTGCTTCCGTTATAACCCAAACTAAATCTTCCTTATGGTTATAAAACTGTACAGGTAAAATGATGGACTCTAATGATCCAAGTTATAAATTACTCTCTGAGAGCTAGAGTGAGATTTCAGCAGGTAGTTAACCTTCATCAGAATAGAAAGCTAAACAGTAACATGTAAAGGGAGGTTACCCTAATGATCACAGTTAATTACTCTCTGAGAGCTAGAGTGAGATTTCAACAGGTAGTTAACCTTCATCAGAATAGAAAGCTAAACAGTAACATGTAAAGGGAGGTTACCCTAATGATCACAGTTAATTACTCTCTGAGAGCTAGAGTGAGATTTCAGCAGGTAGTTAACCTTCATCAGAATAGAAAGCTAAACAGTAACATGTAAAGGGAGGTTACCCTAATGATCACAGTTAATTACTCTCTGAGAGTTAGAGTGAGATTTCAGCAGGTAGTTAACCTTCATCAGAATAGAAAGCTAAACAGTAACATGTAAAGGGAGGTTACTCTAATGATCACAGTTAATTACTCTCTGAGAGTTAGAGTGAGATTTCACCAGGTAGTTAACCTTCATCAGAATGGAAAGCTAAACAGTAACATGTAAAGGGAGGTTACCCTAATGATCACAGTTAATTACTCTCTGAGAGTTAGAGTGAGATTTCAGCAGGTAGTTAACTTTCATCAGAATAGAAAGCTAAACAGTAACATGTAAAGGGAGGTTACCCTAATGATCACAGTTAATTACTCTCTGAGAGTTAGAGAGAGATTTCACCAGGTAGTTAACTTTCATCAGAATAGAAAGCTAAACAGTAACATGTAAAGGGAGGTTACTCTAATGATCACAGTTAATTACTCTCTGAGAGTTAGAGAGAGATTTCACCAGGTAGTTAACTTTCATCAGAATAGAAAGCTAAACAGTAACATGTAAAGGGAGGTTACCCTAATGATCACAGTTAATTACTCTCTGAGAGCTAGAGTGAGATTTCAACAGGTAGTTAACCTTCATCAGAATAGAAAGCTAAACAGTAACATGTAAAGGGAGGTTACTCTCATGATCACAGTTAATTACTCTCTGAGAGTTAGAGTGAGATTTCAACAGGTAGTTAACCTTCATCAGAATAGAAAGCTAAACAGTAACATGTAAAGGGAGGTTACTCTAATGATCACAGTTAATTACTTTCTGAGAGTTAGAGTGAGATTTCACCAGGTAGTTAACCTTCATCAGAATAGAAAGCTAAACAGTAACATGTAAAGGGAGGTTACTCTCATGATCACAGTTAATTACTCTCTGAGAGTTAGAGTGAGATTTCAGCTGGTAGTTAACCTTCATCAGAATGGAAAGCTAAACAGTAACATGTAAAGGGAGGTTACTCTAATGATCACAGTTAATTACTCTCTGAGAGTTAGAGTGAGATTTCAGCTGGTAGTTAACCTTCATCAGAATAGAAAGCTAAACAGTAACATGTAAAGGGAGGTTACTCTAATGATCACAGTTAATTACTCTCTGACAGTTAGAGTGAGATTTCAACAGGTAGTTAACCTTCATCAGAATAGAAAGCTAAACAGTAACATGTAAAGGGAGGTTACTCTAATGATCACAGTTAATTACTCTCTGAGAGTTAGAGTGAGATTTCAGCTGGTAGTTAACCTTCATCAGAATGGAAAGCTAAACAGTAACATGTAAAGGGAGGTTACTCTAATGATCACAGTTAATTACTCTCTGACAGTTAGAGTGAGATTTCAGCTGGTAGTTAACTTTCATCAGAATGGAAAGCTAAACAGTAACATGTAAAGGGAGGTTACCCTAATCATCACAGTTAATTACTTTCTGAGAGTTAGAGTGAGATTTCAGCAGGTAGTTAACCTTCATCAGAATAGAAAGCTAAACAGTAACATGTAAAGGGGGGTTACTCTAATGATCACAGTTAATTACTCTCTGAGAGTTAGAGTGAGATTTCAGCAGGTAGTTAACCTTCATCAGAATAGAAAGCTAAACAGTAACATGAAAAGGGGGGTTACTCTAATGATCACAGTTAATTACTCTCTGAGAGTTAGAGTGAGATTTCACCAGGTAGTTAACCTTCATCAGAATAGAAAGCTAAACAGTAACATGTAAAGGGAGGTTACTCTAATCATCACAGTTAATTACTCTCTGAGAGCTAGAGTGAGATTTCACCAGGTAGTTAACCTTCATCAGAATAGAAAGCTAAACAGTAACATGTAAAGGGGGGTTACTCTAATGATCACAGTTAATTACTCTCTGAGAGTTAGAGTGAGATTTCACCAGGTAGTTAACTTTCATCAGAATAGAAAGCTAAACAGTAACATGTAAAGGGAGGTTACTCTCATGATCACAGTTAATTACTCTCTGAGAGCTAGAGTGAGATTTCACCAGGTAGTTAACCTTCATCAGAATGGAAAGCTAAACAGTAACATGTAAAGGGAGGTTACTCTAATGATCACAGTTAATTACTTTCTGAGAGTTAGAGTGAGATTTCAACAGGTAGTTAACCTTCATCAGAATAGAAAGCTAAACAGTAACATGTAAAGGGAGGTTACTCTAATGATCACAGTTAATTACTCTCTGAGAGCTAGAGTGAGATTTCAACAGGTAGTTAACCTTCATCAGAATAGAAAGCTAAACAGTAACATGTAAAGGGAGGTTACCCTAATGATCACAGTTAATTACTCTCTGAGAGTTAGAGTGAGATTTCACCAGGTAGTTAACCTTCATCAGAATAGAAAGCTAAACAGTAACATGTAAAGGGAGGTTACTCTAATGATCACAGTTAATTACTTTCTGAGAGTTAGAGTGAGATTTCAACAGGTAGTTAACCTTCATCAGAATAGAAAGCTAAACAGTAACATGTAAAGGGAGGTTACTCTAATGATCACAGTTAATTACTCTCTGAGAGCTAGAGTGAGATTTCAACAGGTAGTTAACCTTCATCAGAATAGAAAGCTAAACAGTAACATGTAAAGGGAGGTTACCCTAATGATCACAGTTAATTACTCTCTGAGAGTTAGAGTGAGATTTCACCAGGTAGTTAACCTTCATCAGAATAGAAAGCTAAACAGTAACATGTAAAGGGAGGTTACTCTAATGATCACAGTTAATTACTCTCTGAGAGTTAGAGTGAGATTTCAGCAGGTAGTTAACCTTCATCAGAATAGAAAGCTAAACAGTAACATGTAAAGGGAGGTTACTCTCATGATCACAGTTAATTACTTTCTGAGAGTTAGAGAGAGATTTCACCAGGTAGTTAACCTTCATCAGAATAGAAAGCTAAACAGTAACATGTAAAGGGAGGTTACTCTAATGATCACAGTTAATTACTCTCTGAGAGTTAGAGAGAGATTTCACCAGGTAGTTAACCTTCATCAGAATGGAAAGCTAAACAGTAACATGTAAAGGGAGGTTACCCTAATGATCACAGTTAATTACTCTCTGAGAGTTAGAGTGAGATTTCAGCAGGTAGTTAACCTTCATCAGAATAGAAAGCTAAACAGTAACATGTAAAGGGAGGTTACTCTAATGATCACAGTTAATTACTCTCTGAGAGTTAGAGTGAGATTTCAGCAGGTAGTTAACCTTCATCAGAATAGAAAGCTAAACAGTAACATGTAAAGGGAGGTTACTCTCATGATCACAGTTAATTACTTTCTGAGAGTTAGAGAGAGATTTCACCAGGTAGTTAACCTTCATCAGAATGGAAAGCTAAACAGTAACATGTAAAGGGAGGTTACCCTAATGATCACAGTTAATTACTCTCTGAGAGTTAGAGAGAGATTTCACCAGGTAGTTAACCTTCATCAGAATAGAAAGCTAAACAGTAACATGTAAAGGGAGGTTACTCTAATGATCACAGTTAATTACTTTCTGAGAGTTAGAGAGAGATTTCAGCTGGTAGTTAACCTTCATCAGAATGGAAAGCTAAACAGTAACATGTAAAGGGAGGTTACTCTAATGATCACAGTTAATTACTCTCTGAGAGCTAGAGTGAGATTTCACCAGGTAGTTAACCTTCATCAGAATGGAAAGCTAAACAGTAACATGTAAAGGGGGGTTACTCTAATGATCACAGTTAATTACTCTCTGAGAGTTAGAGTGAGATTTCAGCAGGTAGTTAACCTTCATCAGAATAGAAAGCTAAACAGTAACATGTAAAGGGAGGTTACCCTAATGATCACAGTTAATTACTCTCTGAGAGTTAGAGTGAGATTTCAGCAGGTAGTTAACCTTCATCAGAATAGAAAGCTAAACAGTAACATGTAAAGGGAGGTTACTCTCATGATCACAGTTAATTACTTTCTGAGAGTTAGAGTGAGATTTCAGCAGGTAGTTAACCTTCATCAGAATGGAAAGCTAAACAGTAACATGTAAAGGGAGGTTACTCTCATGGTCACAGTTAATTACTCTCTGAGAGTTAGAGTGAGATTTCAGCTGGTAGTTAACCTTCATCAGAATGGAAAGCTAAACAGTAACATGTAAAGGGAGGTTACCCTAATGATCACAGTTAATTACTCTCTGAGAGGTAGAGTGAGATTTCAGCTGGTAGTTAACCTTCATCAGAATAGAAAGCTAAACAGTAACATGTAAAGGGAGGTTACCCTAATCATCACAGTTAATTACTCTCTGAGAGTTAGAGTGAGATTTCAGCTGGTAGTTAACCTTCATCAGAATAGAAAGCTAAACAGTAACATGTAAAGGGAGGTTACTCTAATGATCACAGTTAATTACTTTCTGAGAGCTAGAGTGAGATTTCACCAGGTAGTTAACCTTCATCAGAATAGAAAGCTAAACAGTAACATGTAAAGGGAGGTTACCCTAATGATCACAGTTAATTACTCTCTGAGAGTTAGAGTGAGATTTCACCAGGTAGTTAACCTTCATCAGAATGGAAAGCTAAACAGTAACATGTAAAGGGAGGTTACTCTCATGATCACAGTTAATTACTCTCTGAGAGTTAGAGTGAGATTTCACCAGGAAGTTAACCTTCATCAGAATAGAAAGCTAAACAGTAACATGTAAAGGGAGGTTACTCTAATGATCACAGTTAATTACTCTCTGAGAGTTAGAGAGAGATTTCAGCAGGTAGTTAACTTTCATCAGAATAGAAAGCTAAACAGTAACATGTAAAGGGAGGTTACCCTAATGATCACAGTTAATTACTCTCTGAGAGTTAGAGTGAGATTTCAGCAGGTAGTTAACCTTCATCAGAATGGAAAGCTAAACAGTAACATGTAAAGGGAGGTTACCCTAATGATCACAGTTAATTACTCTCTGAGAGTTAGAGTGAGATTTCACCAGGTAGTTAACTTTCATCAGAATAGAAAGCTAAACAGTAACATGTAAAGGAGGGTTACTCTAATGATCACAGTTAATTACTCTCTGAGAGCTAGAGTGAGATTTCAACAGGTAGTTAACCTTCATCAGAATAGAAAGCTAAACAGTTACATGTAAAGGGAGGTTACTCTAATGATCACAGTTAATTACTCTCTGAGAGTTAGAGTGAGATTTCAGCAGGTAGTTAACCTTCATCAGAATAGAAAGCTAAACAGTTACATGTAAAGGGAGGTTACTCTAATGATCACAGTTAATTACTCTCTGAGAGTTAGAGTGAGATTTCAGCAGGTAGTTAACCTTCATCAGAATAGAAAGCTAAACAGTAACATGTAAAGGGAGGTTACCCTAATGATCACAGTTAATTACTCTCTGACAGTTAGAGTGAGATTTCAGCAGGTAGTTAACCTTCATCAGAATAGAAAGCTAAACAGTTACATGTAAAGGGAGGTTACTCTAATGATCACAGTTAATTACTCTCTGACAGTTAGAGTGAGATTTCAGCAGGTAGTTAACCTTCATCAGAATAGAAAGCTAAACAGTTACATGTAAAGGGAGGTTACTCTAATGATCACAGTTAATTACTCTCTGAGAGTTAGAGTGAGATTTCAGCAGGTAGTTAACCTTCATCAGAATAGAAAGCTAAACAGTTACATGTAAAGGGAGGTTACTCTAATGATCACAGTTAATTACTCTCTGACAGTTAGAGTGAGATTTCAGCAGGTAGTTAACCTTCATCAGAATAGAAAGCTAAACAGTAACATGTAAAGGGAGGTTACCCTAATGATCACAGTTAATTACTCTCTGAGAGTTAGAGTGAGATGTTAGCAGGTAGTTAACCTTCATCAGAATGGAAAGCTAAACAGTTACATGTAAAGGGAGGTTACCCTAATCATCACAGTTAATTACTCTCTGAGAGTTAGAGTGAGATTTCAGCAGGTAGTTAACCTTCATCAGAATGGAAAGCTAAACAGTAACATGTAAAGGGAGGTTACCCTAATGATCACAGTTAATTACTCTCTTAGAGTTAGAGTGAGATTTCAGCAGGTAGTTAACCTTCATCAGAATAGAAAGCTAAACAGTTACATGTAAAGGGAGGTTAGGCCACAGTTTTTTAATTTGTTGGTTTACGGATTTTCTCCATGGAAAAGTCGGGTCGGTCGGTCCGGAAAAAAATTTAAAAAATACCTTTCAAGACAGAAAACTGATATGCAAAATAAATATATATTTCACCTTTCTAATAATATGTTTGTTATCCTATTTTGTCATCATTTCTTAAATTTTAGTTTAATGAAATATTATTGCTCAGTTGTAATAAAAATTGCATGACATTGCCTAATAATTTCCCGTAAAAAAGGGGGTGCACGGACAAAGACGTAATTAAATTTCATAAAGGAAGACAAATTCACATAGCTCTTAATCAATTCCAGAAAACTTGGTGAATAATGATCTTCAAGAACGAAAACTGATAAAGAAATAAATGTTAAAGCGTGGTAAGAAAATAATTTTCAACACACGCGTCAAAAACGTAATAGACTCGTCCACTGGAAAAAACGAGAATATCGGGTTAATCTGTTGTCACGCATTCCAGTTTTTATCCAAATGGACGAATTTTTTTTTATTATCTATGAAACAAGAAAATTTTAAATGATCTGTTAATATTCAGTACTTTAACTTGATGTCCTGAACTTCCACCTGTCCACATTTGGACAAGTCTATTTCTATGAGAAGATTCATCTTACGGACTGTTGACAAATAAGAGAAACGAACTCATTGTGTAATTGGTTTTAAACACGGTTTTCGTTCCACAAAAATATTTGTCCAAACGACATGTCAAGGTCATTAATAATTGATTTATCTATTTTTAGAAACGTAAACTGGAAGTTTAATTTTTTCACAACTGAAAGTGTTATCAATTCTGTTAGTGATTAATGCATTTCATTTTATAAAAAAAGGCTAATTTATTTATTTTTCAGGGATAATGCATTTGTTAGGGTCGGCGGGAATGAAAAAGCATGAAAAGTCAATTTTATTTTTATTCTGGAAATAGGCAAAATAAGGTCGGCGGATCCGTAAACCAACAAATTAAAAAATCCTGGCCTTACTCTAATGATCACAGTTAATTACTCTCTGAGAGTTAGAGTGAGATTTCAGCTGGTAGTTAACTTTCATCAGAATAGAAAGCTAAACAGTTACATGTAAAGGGAGGTTACTCTAATGATCACAGTTAATTACTCTCTGAGAGTTAGAGTGAGATTTCAGTAGGTAGTTAACCTTCATCAGAATGGAAAGCTAAACAGTAACATGTAAAGGGAGGTTACCCTAATGATCACAGTTAATTACTCTCTGAGAGTTAGAGTGAGATTTCAGCTGGTAGTTAACCTTCATCAGAATGGAAAGCTAAACAGTAACATGTAAAGGGGGGTTACTCTAATGATCACAGTTAATTACTCTCTGAGAGTTAGAGTGAGATTTCAGCTGGTAGTTAACCTTCATCAGAATAGAAAGCTAAACAGTAACATGTAAAGGGAGGTTACTCTAATGATCACAGTTAATTACTCTCTGAGAGTTAGAGTGAGATTTCACCAGGTAGTTAACCTTCATCAGAATGGAAAGCTAAACAGTAACATGTAAAGGGAGGTTACTCTCATGATCACAGTTAATTACTCTCTGAGAGTTAGAGTGAGATTTCAACAGGTAGTTAACCTTCATCAGAATAGAAAGCTAAACAGTAACATGTAAAGGGAGGTTACTCTAATCATCACAGTTAATTACTCTCTGAGAGTAAGAGAGAGATTTCAGCTGGTAGTTAACCTTCATCAGAATGGAAAGCTAAACAGTAACATGTAAAGGGAGGTTACTCTAATGATCACAGTTAATTACTCTCTGAGAGTAAGAGAGAGATTTCAGCTGGTAGTTAACCTTCATCAGAATGGAAAGCTAAACAGTAACATGTAAAGGGAGGTTACTCTAATGATCACAGTTAATTACTCTCTGAGAGTTAGAGTGAGATGTTAGCAGGTAGTTAACCTTCATCAGAATGGAAGGCTAAACAGTAACATGTAAAGGGGGGTTACTCTAATGATCACAGTTAATTACTCTCTGAGAGTTAGAGTGAGATTTCAGCAGGTAGTTAACCTTCATCAGAATAGAAAGCTAAACAGTAACATGTAAAGGGAGGTTACTCTAATGATCACAGTTAATTACTCTCTGAGAGTTAGAGTGAGATTTCAGCAGGTAGTTAACCTTCATCAGAATAGAAAGCTAAACAGTAACATGTAAAGGGAGGTTACTCTAATGATCACAGTTAATTACTCTCTGAGAGTTAGAGTGAGATTTCAGCAGGTAGTTAACCTTCATCAGAATAGAAAGCTAAACAGTAACATGTAAAGGGAGGTTACTCTAATGATCACAGTTAATTACTCTCTGAGAGTTAGAGAGAGATTTCAGCAGGTAGTTAACTTTCATCAGAATAGAAAGCTAAACAGTAACATGTAAAGGGAGGTTATTCTAATGATCAAAGTTAATTACTCTCTGAGAGTTAGAGTGAGATTTCAGCTGGTAGTTAACCTTCATCAGAATAGAAAGCTAAACAGTAACATGTAAAGGGAGGTTACTCTAATGATCACAGTTAATTACTTTCTGAGAGCTAGAGTGAGATTTCACCAGGTAGTTAACCTTCATCAGAATGGAAAGCTAAACAGTAACATGTAAAGGGAGGTTACTCTAATGATCACAGTTAATTACTCTCTGAGAGCTAGAGTGAGATTTCACCAGGTAGTTAACCTTCATCAGAATAGAAAGCTAAACAGTAACATGTAAAGGGAGGTTACTCTAATGATCACAGTTAATTACTCTCTGAGAGCTAGAGTGAGATTTCACCAGGTAGTTAACCTTCATCAGAATAGAAAGCTAAACAGTAACATGTAAAGGGAGGTTACTCTCATGATCACAGTTAATTACTCTCTGAGAGTTAGAGAGAGATTTCACCAGGTAGTTAACCTTCATCAGAATAGAAAGCTAAACAGTAACATGTAAAGGGAGGTTACTCTAATGATCACAGTTAATTACTCTCTGAGAGTTAGAGTGAGATTTCACCAGGTAGTTAACCTTCATCAGAATAGAAAGCTAAACAGTAACATGTAAAGGGAGGTTACTCTCATGATCACAGTTAATTACTCTCTGAGAGCTAGAGTGAGATTTCAACAGGTAGTTAACCTTCATCAGAATAGAAAGCTAAACAGTAACATGTAAAGGGAGGTTACTCTAATGATCACAGTTAATTACTCTCTGAGAGTTAGAGTGAGATTTCACCAGGTAGTTAACCTTCATCAGAATAGAAAGCTAAACAGTAACATGTAAAGGGAGGTTACTCTAATGATCACAGTTAATTACTCTCTGAGAGCTAGAGTGAGATTTCAACAGGTAGTTAACCTTCATCAGAATAGAAAGCTAAACAGTAACATGTAAAGGGGGGTTACTCTAATGATCACAGTTAATTACTCTCTGAGAGCTAGAGTGAGATTTCAACAGGTAGTTAACCTTCATCAGAATAGAAAGCTAAACAGTAACATGTAAAGGGAGGTTACCCTAATGATCACAGTTAATTACTCTCTGAGAGTTAGAGTGAGATTTCACCAGGTAGTTAACCTTCATCAGAATAGAAAGCTAAACAGTAACATGTAAAGGGGGGTTACTCTCATGATCACAGTTAATTACTCTCTGAGAGCTAGAGTGAGATTTCACCAGGTAGTTAACCTTCATCAGAATAGAAAGCTAAACAGTAACATGTAAAGGGAGGTTACTCTAATGATCCAAGTTAATTACTCTCTGAGAGCTAGAGTGAGATTTCAGCTGGTAGTTAACCTTCATCAGAATAGAAAGCTAAACAGTAACATGTAAAGGGAGGTTACTCTAATGATCCAAGTTAATTACTCTCTGAGAGCTAGAGTGAGATTTCAGCTGGTAGTTAACCTTCATCAGAATAGAAAGCTAAACAGTAACATGTAAAGGGAGGTTACTCTAATGATCCAAGTTAATTACTCTCTGAGAGCTAGAGTGAGATTTCAGCTGGTAGTTAACCTTCATCAGAATAGAAAGCTAAACAGTAACATGTAAAGGGAGGTTACTCTAATGATCACAGTTAATTACTTTCTGAGAGTTAGAGTGAGATTTCAGCTGGTAGTTAACTTTCATCAGAATGGAAAGCTAAACAGTAACATGTAAAGGGAGGTTACCCTAATGATCACAGTTAATTACTTTCTGAGAGTTAGAGTGAGATTTCACCAGGTAGTTAACCTTCATCAGAATGGAAAGCTAAACAGTAACATGTAAAGGGAGGTTACTCTAATGATCACAGTTAATTACTCTCTGAGAGTTAGAGTGAGATTTCAGCTGGTAGTTAACCTTCATCAGAATGGAAAGCTAAACAGTAACATGTAAAGGGAGGTTACCCTAATGATCACAGTTAATTACTCTCTGAGAGTTAGAGTGAGATTTCAGCTGGTAGTTAACCTTCATCAGAATGGAAAGCTAAACAGTAACATGTAAAGGGAGGTTACCCTAATGATCACAGTTAATTACTCTCTGAGAGTTAGAGTGAGATTTCAGCAGGTAGTTAACCTTCATCAGAATGGAAAGCTAAACAGTAACATGTAAAGGGAGGTTACCCTAATGATCACAGTTAATTACTCTCTGAGAGTTAGAGTGAGATTTCAGCAGGTAGTTAACCTTCATCAGAATAGAAAGCTAAACAGTAACATGTAAAGGGAGGTTACTCTAATGATCACAGTTAATTACTTTCTGAGAGCTAGAGTGAGATTTCAGTAGGTAGTTAACCTTCATCAGAATGGAAAGCTAAACAGTAACATGTAAAGGGGGGTTACTCTAATGATCACAGTTAATTACTTTCTGAGAGTTAGAGTGAGATTTCAGCTGGTAGTTAACCTTCATCAGAATGGAAAGCTAAACAGTAACATGTAAAGGGAGGTTACTCTCATGATCACAGTTAATTACTCTCTGAGAGTTAGAGTGAGATTTCAGCAGGTAGTTAACTTTCATCAGAATAGAAAGCTAAACAGTAACATGTAAAGGGAGGTTACTCTAATGATCACAGTTAATTACTCTCTGAGAGTTAGAGTGAGATTTCACCAGGTAGTTAACCTTCATCAGAATAGAAAGCTAAACAGTAACATGTAAAGGGAGGTTACTCTAATGATCACAGTTAATTACTCTCTGAGAGTTAGAGTGAGATTTCAGCAGGTAGTTAACCTTCATCAGAATGGAAGGCTAAACAGTAACATGTAAAGGGAGGTTACTCTCATGATCACAGTTAATTACTCTCTGAGAGCTAGAGTGAGATTTCAACAGGTAGTTAACCTTCATCAGAATGGAAAGCTAAACAGTAACATGTAAAGGGAGGTTACTCTAATGATCACAGTTAATTACTCTCTGAGAGTTAGAGTGAGATTTCAGCTGGTAGTTAACCTTCATCAGAATGGAAAGCTAAACAGTAACATGTAAAGGGAGGTTACTCTAATGATCACAGTTAATTACTTTCTGAGAGCTAGAGTGAGATTTCACCAGGTAGTTAACCTTCATCAGAATGGAAAGCTAAACAGTAACATGTAAAGGGAGGTTACTCTAATGATCACAGTTAATTACTTTCTGAGAGCTAGAGTGAGATTTCACCAGGTAGTTAACCTTCATCAGAATGGAAAGCTAAACAGTAACATGTAAAGGGAGGTTACTCTCATGATCACAGTTAATTACTCTCTGAGAGTTAGAGTGAGATGTTAGCAGGTAGTTAACCTTCATCAGAATAGAAAGCTAAACAGTAACATGTAAAGGGAGGTTACTCTCATGATCACAGTTAATTACTCTCTGAGAGCTAGAGTGAGATTTCAGTAGGTAGTTAACCTTCATCAGAATGGAAAGCTAAACAGTAACATGTAAAGGGAGGTTACTCTAATGATCACAGTTAATTACTCTCTGAGAGTTAGAGTGAGATTTCACCAGGTAGTTAACCTTCATCAGAATGGAAAGCTAAACAGTAACATGTAAAGGGAGGTTACCCTAATGATCACAGTTAATTACTCTCTGAGAGCTAGAGTGAGATTTCAACAGGTAGTTAACCTTCATCAGAATAGAAAGCTAAACAGTAACATGTAAAGGGAGGTTACTCTAATGATCACAGTTAATTACTCTCTGAGAGTTAGAGTGAGATTTCAGCAGGTAGTTAACCTTCATCAGAATGGAAAGCTAAACAGTAACATGTAAAGGGAGGTTACCCTAATGATCACAGTTAATTACTCTCTGAGAGTTAGAGTGAGATTTCAACAGGTAGTTAACCTTCATCAGAATAGAAAGCTAAACAGTAACATGTAAAGGGAGGTTACTCTAATGATCACAGTTAATTACTCTCTGACAGTTAGAGTGAGATTTCAACAGGTAGTTAACCTTCATCAGAATAGAAAGCTAAACAGTAACATGTAAAGGGAGGTTACTCTCATGATCACAGTTAATTACTCTCTGAGAGTTAGAGTGAGATTTCACCAGGTAGTTAACCTTCATCAGAATAGAAAGCTAAACAGTAACATGTAAAGGGGGGTTACTCTAATGATCACAGTTAATTACTCTCTGAGAGTTAGAGTGAGATTTCAGCTGGTAGTTAACCTTCATCAGAATAGAAAGCTAAACAGTAACATGTAAAGGGAGGTTACCCTAATGATCACAGTTAATTACTCTCTGAGAGTTAGAGTGAGATTTCACCAGGTAGTTAACCTTCATCAGAATAGAAAGCTAAACAGTAACATGTAAAGGGGGGTTACTCTAATGATCACAGTTAATTACTCTCTGAGAGTTAGAGTGAGATTTCAGCTGGTAGTTAACCTTCATCAGAATGGAAAGCTAAACAGTAACATGTAAAGGGAGGTTACTCTAATGATCACAGTTAATTACTCTCTGAGAGTTAGAGTGAGATTTCAACAGGTAGTTAACCTTCATCAGAATGGAAAGCTAAACAGTAACATGTAAAGGGAGGTTACTCTAATGATCACAGTTAATTACTTTCTGAGAGCTAGAGTGAGATTTCAACAGGTAGTTAACCTTCATCAGAATAGAAAGCTAAACAGTAACATGTAAAGGGAGGTTACTCTAATGATCACAGTTAATTACTCTCTGAGAGTTAGAGTGAGATTTCAGCTGGTAGTTAACCTTCATCAGAATAGAAAGCTAAACAGTAACATGTAAAGGGAGGTTACCCTAATGATCACAGTTAATTACTCTCTGAGAGTTAGAGTGAGATTTCACCAGGTAGTTAACCTTCATCAGAATAGAAAGCTAAACAGTAACATGTAAAGGGGGGTTACTCTAATGATCACAGTTAATTACTCTCTGAGAGTTAGAGTGAGATTTCAGCTGGTAGTTAACCTTCATCAGAATGGAAAGCTAAACAGTAAC
The DNA here is from genome assembly GCF_965363235.1 of Mytilus galloprovincialis. Lineage (NCBI taxonomy): Eukaryota > Metazoa > Mollusca > Bivalvia > Mytilida > Mytilidae > Mytilus > Mytilus galloprovincialis. The sequence continues at coordinate 28,704,222 of NC_134839.1, read as the reverse complement.
ATGTAAAGGGGGGTTACTCTAATGATCACAGTTAATTACTCTCTGAGAGCTAGAGTGAGATTTCAACAGGTAGTTAACCTTCATCAGAATAGAAAGCTAAACAGTAACATGTAAAGGGAGGTTACTCTAATGATCACAGTTAATTACTTTCTGAGAGTTAGAGTGAGATTTCAGCAGGTAGTTAACCTTCATCAGAATAGAAAGCTAAACAGTAACATGTAAAGGGAGGTTACCCTAATGATCACAGTTAATTACTCTCTGACAGTTAGAGTGAGATTTCAGCTGGTAGTTAACCTTCATCAGAATGGAAAGCTAAACAGTAACATGTAAAGGGAGGTTACCCTAATGATCACAGTTAATTACTCTCTGAGAGTTAGAGTGAGATTTCAACAGGTAGTTAACCTTCATCAGAATGGAAAGCTAAACAGTAACATGTAAAGGGAGGTTACCCTAATGATCACAGTTAATTACTCTCTGACAGTTAGAGTGAGATTTCAGCTGGTAGTTAACCTTCATCAGAATGGAAAGCTAAACAGTAACATGTAAAGGGAGGTTACCCTAATGATCACAGTTAATTACTCTCTGACAGTTAGAGTGAGATTTCAGCTGGTAGTTAACCTTCATCAGAATGGAAAGCTAAACAGTAACATGTAAAGGGAGGTTACCCTAATGATCACAGTTAATTACTCTCTGAGAGTAAGAGAGAGATTTCAGCAGGTAGTTAACCTTCATCAGAATAGAAAGCTAAACAGTAACATGTAAAGGGAGGTTACTCTAATGATCACAGTTAATTACTTTCTGAGAGTTAGAGTGAGATTTCAGCAGGTAGTTAACCTTCATCAGAATAGAAAGCTAAACAGTAACATGTAAAGGGAGGTTACCCTAATGAGCACAGTTAATTACTCTCTGACAGTTAGAGTGAGATTTCAGCTGGTAGTTAACCTTCATCAGAATGGAAAGCTAAACAGTAACATGTAAAGGGAGGTTACCCTAATCATCACAGTTAATTACTTTCTGAGAGTTAGAGTGAGATTTCAGCTGGTAGTTAACTTTCATCAGAATAGAAAGCTAAACAGTAACATGTAAAGGGAGGTTACTCTAATGATCACAGTTAATTACTCTCTGAGAGTTAGAGTGAGATTTCACCAGGTAGTTAACCTTCATCAGAATAGAAAGCTAAACAGTAACATGTAAAGGGAGGTTACTCTAATGATCACAGTTAATTACTCTCTGAGAGTTAGAGTGAGATTTCAACAGGTAGTTAACCTTCATCAGAATAGAAAGCTAAACAGTAACATGTAAAGGGAGGTTACTCTCATGATCACAGTTAATTACTCTCTGAGAGCTAGAGTGAGATTTCAACAGGTAGTTAACCTTCATCAGAATAGAAAGCTAAACAGTAACATGTAAAGGGGGGTTACTCTAATGATCACAGTTAATTACTCTCTGAGAGTTAGAGTGAGATTTCAACAGGTAGTTAACCTTCATCAGAATAGAAAGCTAAACAGTAACATGTAAAGGGAGGTTACTCTCATGATCACAGTTAATTACTCTCTGAGAGCTAGAGTGAGATTTCAACAGGTAGTTAACCTTCATCAGAATAGAAAGCTAAACAGTAACATGTAAAGGGGGGTTACTCTAATGATCACAGTTAATTACTCTCTGAGAGTTAGAGTGAGATTTCACCAGGTAGTTAACCTTCATCAGAATAGAAAGCTAAACAGTAACATGTAAAGGGAGGTTACCCTAATGATCACAGTTAATTACTCTCTGACAGTTAGAGTGAGATTTCACCAGGTAGTTAACCTTCATCAGAATAGAAAGCTAAACAGTAACATGTAAAGGGAGGTTACTTGGAAAAGTTGATCAGATATTTTCACCAAGCATTCTCAAAACAAAACATTCTCCATAATACCTTTAACAATAAATAAACTGAGAGTTTTACCTATAGACAAAGGTATACAGCATAAGAAACATTCTCCATACTGTGTTTACAAATAAACAAACAAAGAAATTCAGGTAACAATACACTATGAACAACAATTTATTTTAAAATAAAATATTTAAAGTTCAACATTTAGTTTTTTAACTATAGGCAAAAGCCTAAAGCATAACAAAGGTTCTGAAACTTTACAATTAAACACCTTTGTTTTTAGTATTCACAAAAAAAACTGAATACAAGTAAATCCCCTCCCAATTTCTGCTTCAATGATAATTAATAACATCTCTTTTACTCATAACTGATTTTGAAAATATTTCAGATTTAAAACAATTAAAGCAGTATATCTCAAGTTATTTTATTTCTCTACGAATTGTGCATTACAAGTCAGCTTACTTATTTTATATATCCTTTATTATATTTTTCCTAAATACAAAATATGTTTTTAACTTTTAAATTTCACTTATGCAGGTTTTTTTTTTAAATATGAAGACATGTTATTGCAATTAAATCTTTTTATGTCTGATATAAATTCCATTCAGCTATCAGTTAACTTTGGGGAATTTAATTAAACAAAGGAAAAGACAAAAGAATAGGTTTAATTGAAGGTTCTTGACAAAAAGTTTGTTTTATACGGACTTAAATCTTATTTAAATCATATTAATTGACAGAGAGAAAAACAACACTTTGACATGTGTATGACTTGTTATTGTCATTGTCAACTTGATCTCGTTATAGAAATATTGGTAAGAAAGGATGTGGAAGTTCAGAAAAACTTTATCAATTATATAGCAGAAATTCTGACCAATGCAACAAAACGATCGCAATTATAACATCTACAAAATAATTATGTCAGATATTACTGGTCAGCTATGCCTACATGTGTATGTCACACATTCACAGATTTGACGCCAGATTAGCTATGGATACAATCCAGCATCAATCGTGGCAATCTGTATATTTATATAATTTTGATTTCATTCAGCTTGAACAATCCTGAAAAAAGGTGGACTATTTTCCTTTAATCTGTTGTGTTTGAACATCAAAAGACTTTACAAACTTAAACAATACCAATTTTTAAAATGAGTTAACTGCTATATACTTGGTGAAATAATTCATCCATTATATTTTACTCTTATTTTACCATCCTATCAATTAATTCACAAATTTTGTTACAAATTTCATCCTTCCGTTTGTTAACCGTGGAACGTTTCTTTGAAGAATATCTTAATTTTTCAATAATTGACATTACAACCAAAATAATAGGATCAAATTTCATTAAAACATGATCTTTCTGAATAAAGTTTGGGGAATTTTTGCTTCATTAGAAATTTTAACATGCTCTCTTGTGCTTGCTATGCATCCAAGTCATACCACAGTTGTAATTTCAAAGACAGTATAGAACAATTAAAAACAGAAAAGGAATTAATTATAGAGACACAAGTCAGTAATATGGCGTATTAATTACACTGAAATAATAAACCATTACACAATCATTTGAAAGCATACAAGATATTAGCGCAAATATTATTTGGTGCTTTCATACAGATTTTTTGTTATTTATTTTCTTTAAATAAATGGGGAATGTGTCCATGGGACACAGATGATTCCCCCCCCCCCCCCCCCCTTTGCACATCATATAAAGTTATAAAGGACATAACTGAAGAACGGTAAAAGTGAAGCTATCCAAATTTGTACTTGATCTGAGTTATGTGGTAACGGTAAAAGTGAAGCTATCCAAATTTGTACTTGATCTGAGTTATGTGGTAACGGTAAAAGTGAAGCTATCCAAATTTGTACTTGATCTGAGTTATGTGGTAACGGTAAAAGTGAAGCTATCCAAATTTGTACTTGATCTGAGTGATGTGGTAACGGTAAAAGTGAAGCTATCCAAATTTGTACTTGATCTGAGTGATGTGGTAACGGCAAAAGTGAAGCTATCCAAATTTGTACTTGATCTGAGTGATGTGGTAACGGTAAAAGTGAAGCTATCCAAATTTGTACTTGATCTGAGTGATGTGGTAACGGTAAAAGTGAAGCTATCCAAATTTGTACTTGATCTGAGTGATGTGGTAACGGTAAAAGTGAAGCTATCCAAATTTGTACTTGATCTGAGTGATGTGGTAACAATAAAAGTGAAGCTATCCAAATTTGTACTTGATCTGAGTGATGTGGTAATGGTAAAAGTGAAGCTATCCAAATTTGTACTTGATCTGAGTGATGTGGTAACGGTAAAAGTGAAGCTATCCAAATTTGTACTTGATCTGAGTGATGTGGTAACGGTAAAAGTGAAGCTATCCAAATTTGTACTTGATCTGAGTTTTATGTGGTAACGGTAAAAGTGAAGCTATCCAAATTTGTACTTGATCTGAGTTTTATGTGGTAACGGTAAAAGTGAAGCTATCCAAATTTTGTACTTGATCTGAGTTATGTGGTAACGGTAAAAGTGAAGCTATCCAAATTTGTACTTGATCTGAGTTATGTGGTAACGGTAAAAGTGAAGCTATCCAAATTTTGTACTTGATCTGAGTTATGTGGTAACGGTAAAAGTGAAGCTATCCAAATTTGTACTTGATCTGAGTTATGTGGTAACGGTAAAAGTGAAGCTATCCAAAGAGGTAGGGCCAATATGCCGAGGATTTTTTTCACAGAAGGGCCAATTTCAAAAAGTGCCAACAGAGTAAAATTTCCTATAAAAACCAAAAATAAAAATGCTTTTTGATCAATATCTCGATTTACATACATGTATAGTATGATATGTGTGATCAATAGTTAATTTAACACTAAAAAAGGATGAAAGTCCAATATCCGGATTTTCGGATGTTTTTCTGTGGAAAAAACAGGGAATCCCCCAAGAAGGACATTTCAAACCAAAGAAAAGTTATGCTTTTTATGACTGTTGTTATTCATACTACTTTTTACTTCAAAAATGAAATTGGTTTAGTGTGTCCTTATTACATAAAAAACAACTTTTTAAAGAAAAAATTGTAACATCGATAAATTGTACCAATATAGCTTCTAAATAAGAGTAATAATGATAAGAATCGCCGTAGCTCCACCAGTAGAGCACAGAACTACTAATAAATGACGGTTTTGAAGAAGGGGTTCGAACCTCGCTCAGAACTTTTGCATTTTTTTGTGTTGTTATATTAAATTTTAAAGTTTCTATCATATGTTTTCGGTTGTTTGCTTGATTCATAGAGTCATTTTGGTTCATTTTGACTATTCAGTTAGTGTACTAGTAAATAATTTTACGTGTATCAAAGAAAAAACAATGTATCGCTTATTGTGTGCAATCCTATGACTGTCCATACTCTTGAATTACTTTCTATTCATGTGTTTACGTTATTACATATATCCAAGGGACAACTGCCGTCAAACTGATGTAGGTGCCTGTACATAACCAATAACACGAGAATTAATTCTATAGAAATTAAGCCTACATGTTGTAATATACACATAACTTAAAATAAGGCCATTGTATACAATTTTCATAACAACAAAACACATTTCGTCGAAACCTTTTTTGAACATGGTATTATATGTAACAAATGCAGTTAACAACAATTTTGTCGCCAAATCACAAACTAAAGATACTAGTACTGAAATTTTTACCACCGTCTATACACGGGTACATAACTCATCAGAAAAATAAAACAACATAACAGAACAAATCAATTACACTACAAATCGTGATTGTAGGTAAAACATCAAGAAGCTGTTGCATCTGTATCACAACGAAGGGCCGATTTGTTAAAATTACAGAAAAGGCAATACAACATGAAGTAGTAACACAGGGTGATCTATGACCAACTGATGTAAGATGTTCTCCGGTTAAAATATATACATGTACATGTATTTTCTTGTCTAATCTTATAGACGATAAAGCCTTAAAAGACCAGGACAAATACTGTGTAACAGATATACATATTCAGAATGAGAAAATCACGATTTGAATTAGTTCGATATTACTTGGCTCCTTGAGAAGTTACATGGTATGGCACCTTGCATAAAGGATGTTAATAATAAAATAAAATCAATATTAAAAAATCAATAGTCATGGCCTTGTTTTTGTAGGAATACCTGTTCAAGGTATGAAAATAAATGATGTGACGTATTTTTATGTACTATAAATAGCATCTATCGGGCTATTTAAAACATGATTTACCTATCTTATCGAATGAAACAAATTGCCGACAAATTGTCCCTACCTCTTTGTACTTGATCTGAGTTATGTGGTAACGGTAAAAGTGAAGCTATCCAAATTTGTACTTGATCTGAGTTATGTGGTAACGGTAAAAGTGAAGCTATCCAAATTTGTACTTGATCTGAGTTATGTGGTAACGGTAAAAGTGAAGCTATCCAAATTTGTACTTGATCTGAGTGATGTGGTAACGGTAAAAGTGAAGCTATCCAAATTTGTACTTGATCTGAGTTATGTGGTAACGGTAAAAGTGAAGCTATCCAAATTTGTACTTGATATGAGTTATGTGGTAACGGTAAAAGTGAAGCTATCCAAATTTGTACTTGATCTGAGTTATGTGGTAACAGTAAAAGTGAAGCTATCCAAATTTGTAATTGATCTGAGTTATGTAGTAATAACCAATTGTCTATAAGTCTCATAACATTTGGTTGAGGCAATGTAAGTAAGAGAATGGAAAAAATAATTCAACATTTTTTTCCAATTTTAAAGAGCATAACTCTAAGACGATTAAAGTGATAGCCCAAAAATTCAATCTTGATCTGTATTTTGTGGTTATAAGGATTGTGTATAAGTTTCATACCATTTGGTTGAGGTAAACTAAAGTTAGAGAAGGAAAACGAAATTTTTGCAATTTGTCCAATTGTAAAGGGGCATAACTCTAGAAAGGTTTAAATGACACCACCAAAATTCAAACTTGAACTGTATTTTGTAGTTGTAAGCATAGTTTATAAGTTTCATACCATTTGGTTGAGGCAAACTAAAGTTACAGAAGGGAAACGAAAAAATTTGCAATTTGTCCAACTGCAAAGGGGCATAACTCTAGAAAGGTTAGAGTGACACCACCAAAATTCAAACTTGATCTGTATTTTGTAGTTATAAGCATAGTGTATCAGTTTCATACTATTTGGTAGAGGCAAACTAAAGTTAGAGAACGGAAACCAACTTTTGGACGTAGAGATGTACAGATGACATACAGACGGACAAGGGTAAAACTTTATACACCCTCCCCTATGGCCGAGGCATAACAATGTAAAGTAGTTATGTGTCCATAGTGATTTTCTGTATTTACCTTCATCAGGAAAAGCCATCATTTAAAGGCAATAGCTCCTACAAGGAAACCTCAAAGGAGACTTCTATCCTTGACTTAAAAGTAAGTTACGGTAAACTTGAAATCTTTTGCAAAGTTTTTTTTTACTTATTTAAGCCACAATGAATGGTTCGTAAGAAGCAATACTATTAAAATGAAGGTTAAACGCTGTTTATGTGCAAATCAAACTGAAACACAAAAATAATATGCCAAAAATATCCATATTTACCTTGGTGCAAAAAAATGACATTTTCGTTTAAATTTATCCTAGAAACGAACCTTGAACTGCAATAGCTAGTTCTGCAGAAGACATGCTACTTGTAGAAAATTCTTTGTCTTTGTCTTTTTTGGCATTCTTTTGAGCTTTGCGTCGTTTTTTCTGACTGGGGTTGTCTCCCCAAAGATTTGTTCCTCCATATATACTAGGGATATTAAGTACAGCTATGCCCTCTAAGCGTGGACCATTGGCAAGGTCTAATGATACACCATCACACTGCAAAACAATGAAATCAATGACAGAAACATATACATGTATATAACAGTGGTTCATTTATTTTTGTGGGTACCAATTTTTCGTTTTTGGACAAAAAATGGTATTTTTATGGATATTCATTTTCGAGGTTTTGCCAAAGTCTGCAAACAAGCTTATTGAAATTTTTACTTTGTAAAACTTTTCAGTTTATGTTCTACCTTTACCCATGAAAATAAGTATTCCTCACATGAATCCACAGAAACTGAAAGTTGTTTGAATTTTGACTTGAATCTTTGCCATTTCACAACACATTTTATTGCCACTTATTAAAAAGCAACAGCAAGGGAAGTGTAACAGATTCCTAAAATGTACCATTCAAGGAGGAAGCATGAAATAGAGCGAGAATTTGTCTCTGAAATTTAAAAAAAAAAGACATCTATCAACCTGAATAGATCCCAATATCAATAATATAGTTTGCATGGCATAATAGCTGTTATTATTATAGTTTTTGAGATACAGTGGTTTCATTAATATCATTGAATACCAATTTTAGTGGTTTTCTTGGCAACAGGAGAACCATGCTTGAAATACTTAACGAATTACAAATGTTCTATCTGGTTGTATGCAGACTTCGGCAGAACCATGTTATCATGTAATTTATGAAAAGGCAAGTTTTCCACAATCCACAAAAACTAGTACCAACGAAAATAAATGAATCCACAGTACAAGCAAAAGTTTGAAAAATAAGTAAAAAAAAAAATTAATAAAGAGTAAGTTATCCTATAAAGAATCCAATTGTTTTGATTTTCTTGGCATTTCTTGTAGATCTTGTATTGCTGATTATTTTTGTTGTATACAGTTTTATTATATTTTATTTAGATAATAGATTATCACACTGGATAAGAGTCTTCACACACCCAAAAGATACTTAACTTACATCTTGGTAACAAATATCTGATAGCCTAAGGTTTTATTTCTAAACATTAATGAAAAGATCTAAAAATATTTATTTTCAGGAAATGCAAAACAATAGAAGCCCAATAGCAAGCAAATATACACGACAAAATTTAATCAAAGTGCTTGTTTCAGAGCACAGAGAGCTAAAGGTTGTTTCACATTTTTAAGGCAATGTTTTGCATTGAGTTATCTTCCTTTGTCCATAATTGTAGGTAGAGCAGATAGATTCATTTGTCAATCACTACTATAAATATAGATAGCAAGCCTGTGATGGTGTCCAATCTTAACCCAAAAGTATTAATCTAATATTGATGTCTGACTGACTAATTGTTTCTGAATGTCAATGTCTAAAGGATAAACCAATAGACAGATTCATAAACATTTTGATTTGAATTCAAAGGGCTACAAAAAACTTTTTCCTTTCAGACCCTAATACTGCAGGTCTCAGGTATACATAATAGAGGACTAAACCAAATCTTTCATCATAACATATCTTCATTCTCACTGATTTGAAATACCCCCCCCCCCCCCACACACACACAATTATAATTTTGAGTGTGTATTTTTACATAAAAGTAAAGTGTGTTTCTTTGTCAGGTGAGCTATGATTTCTTTATTACTTATTGTAAGAAACAAACTATTTTTTGCTGTATATCATATTTCTTTTGTAAAAAAATCAGGCCATTAGTTTTCCCAATATATCAATTTTGGGTCTTTTACAGCTGACTATGTGGTATGGGTTCTACTCATTGTTGAAGGTCTTATAGTGACCTGTAGTTGTAAACTTCTATGTCATTTGGTCTCTTGTATAGAGTTGTCTCATTGGCAATCATACCACATTTTCTGATCATTATATCTAAACAGTTTTTTAATCATCTATTTTGTTATCTGTCCGATGATCAGAATGGATGGCAATAACTGAACTAAATTTATATTACATTATAACATTCTTACAAAATTTGTCATAGGGAAGTAAACAAAGTAAATAGGGATTTACAAACAAACAGACTTAACTATTCCTTGTACACACTTAAAACTATATCAGGGAAACAAAACGATCACACTTGAATAATGAAATAATCTAAATGGTCAATCTCCCATACATTTATTTCCCAAAGTTCAAGATGGATTGTACTACTATACAGCACATAGTTTTATTTAATACAGAAGGAAACTGCAAGAAATTTGGCATTAAGCAAACTTTGTTGACAGACAAACAGACAGTCTGACTAGATGTCAACAGTTTACCCTGTTTTATTTAAGCTGAAAATGATTCAGAATTTGAAAAGAACAATAAATAATATTTAACTTACCATTATGTCAATATTTTCATGTAAAGCTTTACAAGTTGCAGATAAAGTTTCGGACGTTCCAAATTCAAAATACCACAGTTTATTTTTCATCCTGAAATTAAAAAAAGAAAACATTCAATTTGACAAAATTTGCACTCTGAATTAAAGTAAATTTTTGTTTACCAACATTAAGTCTGTTTTTGCAATGAAAACAACTAGGTCAAAGAAGGGTGACATTTATTCATATATTCCCCAATTAATTCTACGATTTCATAATTTTCTTTTTTTAAGGTTTCAAACTAAAAATTTCAAAGTTTTCTGTTTCTTTTTTCTTCTAATAAAATTGAGAATGGAAACAGTGAGAGTGTCAAAAAGACAACAACCTTTGTGACCCTTATTTCATTCCACAATTTTTTTTTTTTTTTTCAAATGTAACAGTAATCAACTTGATAATATGAATATAAAGGAGATATGGGTTTTATGCCAATGAAGCAGCAAACCAACAAGTAATAAGACAAAAGAAGAAAATCAACATAAAAGGTCAAGATTCAAGGTTAGTTGTTTTAGTTTCAGTTTTGACTTTAGTAGTTTACTGAGTTGAACCTTCGTCAGTTTCTTGAGAAACTATTATCCAGTTATCACCAAACAAATAATTCTATGTAATTTAAAGTCATACTATCATGTCTATGTACTAAATGCAACAACCAATTGATTTAGAATGATGGTATACATGTAGTATTGCATGGAATTCCTTCTAATTCTAACAAAATTCAACCTTACTTCAATAAACTCTTTTGATTTTTATATTTATCTTGTTTAATTTTGTATGATTTAATTGACATTTTTATACTGCAGATCTTACTATTTCTTTTTTTAAACAAATGAATACAAACTGATAAAACCAACATTTGTTCTATTTATTTTATTACTTGTAAAATTACCTGCTGTTGAATTTTTCAGGATGTTTTTCTCTCATTACATGGAATCGATGACATATGGAAGCATCCTGAAATATATACAAAGGGAGATAATCTATATATTTGCTGCAAATTAAAGTTTGTACTACTTCAAAATTATATCCAACCTGAAAAAGGTCAATAGTTCACAAAATTAGCAAATGAAAAAAAAAGAGAGGTGGTTCTGAAATCCAGCTTAACCTGTGATCAATTGGATACTCACATCAATAAAGGATCTCAACTTCAATTCTGCCAAATATCTTGGCAAAAGTTTGGTTAATCATATATCAAAGATCTCTTTAACTACTATGGATTCGTTATTATTCATTGGATAACAATTTTCGTGGACTTTATGGTACAGGTAATTAAACCACAAAATTATACAGTCGATTCCACTTAATTGCATACCGCTTAATAGCATAATTCGGTTAATTGCATAGTTTTCTCCTGCACAAAACCATTTCCCATTCATCTAATGTTAAATTGTCCGGTTATATGCATAGCTCTACAAGTGGCCTTTCGGTTTATTGCATAAAAAATTATTGCCGTCTAGATATGCTTAGTTAAAACTGACGAGATTTTTGACCGGAAACGGTCATTTGGTAAGTATATTTTTCTTGAATGCATCCTTATTTTCGTTATTATTTCATATTTACTTTTGTGTTATTGAAATAAAGTTGTAAAACAGTTTCTTTCGTGTTTATATTATGGAATTTGATTTAAAAATAAACCTCGATGTCTACACAGGTAAAGTTCCCCATGTTCTATTTTAAGCCTCGAGGTCATAAAAATGTCATAAAACAGATAATTGTTGTAAAAACACTGACCATTCTACTTCAAAGGGTGTTAATAATTGATTGGATTTAAACAATTGTCCATAGATTACATTTGGGGTTAATTTTTAAAACAAAAACTCCTGCTAATTATCGATCATAACCCATGTGAACTCTATTGGGCTTGGGGTGATCTGTATTAATGTTTATATATTATAGGGCATTTACATATGGTTAAAGAATTTTATACATCAATCATTTGTTTTTAATATTTTATGAAAAGAGCATTTACTTTTAATTATTATATTTTCTCACTTTCAACACTTGTGTCCAGCAATTAACCCGTACAGGGCCCCACCTTTGCATATACGAAACTAACAAGTTGTTACTTCAGTGCCCAACTGCATATCAACAGCAATTCATTACACATCTATTGTTAAAATAATTATAAACTGTGAAGTATTGTTTAAAAGTTTATTTTAATCAAAGCCTAACAATGTACATTGTACATATGGGTCATAGAAACAAATCTATTTTTAGAACAGTTTATTTTCGTATCCCAGGTAAAGGAAAGTCTGAATGCAAATAAACTAAAACTAAATGTGTTTATAATCTTTATTTAAGAAACAAAATAAAATAACACATATGACACTAGAGTAGACATAAAATTTTTATTAGAATAAATCAACATTCAGTATATTGTATGTGGATTACAGACGTTCATCTTTCTTCAGGGATTTCTTTTACTGATCTGTTCTATCGATGTTATTTGACTCTGTCATTTGTGCTTTCGGATATAAGCATACTCCGCTTTATTGCATAATTTTGTCTGACAAATAGGCTATGCAAATAACCGGAATCTACTGTATATTCAATAAATTACAAATTTCATAGATTTGAATGCAGACTTTGTTTTCCTTAACCCACAAAAATTGGTACACACGAAAATAAAGGAAATAAAATAAATCTATCATGTTATCTGTAGTTAGTTCATACCTAAATACTAAATCTGAGCATAATACACAATAGAAATACAGAAAGAAGAGAAAACTATAATATTAATGAAACCCAAAACTAACATACAAGATCTATCTTCTCATTTCACATAACTTCTCATTAGTCTCAAGGATGGCTGACAAAGTTTGAAAAAAACAGCCATTTAATAAAAATTATGGGCACTAATAAGGTCAAAAGTACAGGGACAGGTAGAACAATATTTAAGGAATAACTGTACTGTACTTTAAGAGTTGCCACCGTCAATTGGCAATTTCATGGTCGTAAAAGCAGTTTTACTGGCAACACGTACAGGAGATTGACGGTGGCAACTCTTTAACTACATTACTGTTATACCCATTCTAATGCATTACAAAAAGAAATAATATGTTAGTTTGAAAAAATGTATAAATTTGAAATAAAATAAATTCCGCCAAACTTCATGGATGATTTTGGCGCATAGATGTCATTGCTAAACATGACGTCATACAATGAAAATTTACAAACTGAAGGTAATTTTGTTACTTCTACGATTCAAATTTAGATAAAATCACATCAAAATGGGGATTATTAGGTCGAGGTTGTTTTATTTTCGATAATATTGTAGTAATTGACATTTGTTGATCCAATGAATTAAAAATGGCGGGTCCCTCCTTAGTTACAACTGGTCAACTGTGGATTTCACGGTAACTTGTAGCCAATGAAAAAGATTGTTACATAAAAAAATGCATTAGAATCAGTGTTTCTCTCCAACTACAATGTATATATATAAAAATAAGAACATATGGAATGATTGCCACAGAGACAACTCTCCACCAGAGACCAAACATGTAAATATATATATATATATATATAAAAATAAGAAGATATGGTATGATTGCAACAGAGACAACTATCCACCAGAGACCAACATGTATATATATATATATATATATATATATATATAAAAATAAGAAGATATGGTATTATTGCAACAGAGACAACTATCCACCAGAGATCAACATGTATATGTTCTTATCACACAACCAGAACTGAAATTTAATATTTGAAAGCCAGAAAAAAATACCATTTTGCCTGTTTTATTTCCTCAATGTTCTAATTTTAGTAGCTGTGTCCATGTTGATTGACAGAAATGACGAGAGTATATTTGAAACTAGATACCCTTATTAAAGAGGATTTCAATCAAGTTTGGTTTCAATTGGTATGGTGGTTTCAGAGGAAACAAATTGTTAAGTTTCCAGAAGGATGACAATGACCACAACAGATAGATCATGTGATCTCATAAAAATGTTGAGTAAATTCATTAACTTTAATGTATTATCCCTTTGATTTTAACAATTATTCCTTAAATTTCACTCAACTGACAAACTTTACAAGTAAGCATAAACATAAAAGGTAAAAGGTCCTTATGGTAGCAATATTCTCATTTTTAAACCATACACAGTTTCATACTTTCAAACACTGGTTTTGTTCAACAGAAGAAAAAAACTTGCACTACAATTTTTTGCAGCAGATTGAAAAGTGGTTTACCATTCTCTCAAACTTTGTCACCACCAATTACCGGTTTCAAAACTGTTTTAACTAATACAAATAGGGTACGTGATTAATTTGTACTCCCTTTGTAGAACCTCATTATGTATACTCGTTTCTCTTTAAGATTTCTTAAACTAATATAGGAAACCTATTCATTTAAACAATACCGCTACTTTTCTTTATAGAAATTTTGTCACTTATCATTATTACTAGGTGACATATATATAAGCCAGTTAGAGTTTTCATTATCATTTCTAGCACTTTCTAGCTTTAAGTTAAAGTCAGTAGGAGTTTTGGCGACGTAAATTGTCTATTGTACAATAAAACCTCTGCAGATTTTACAAAAGGGAGAACAATTAATAATAAACATAAAGGTAAGCATTCTTTTCCATCAACGTTAAACATACACTTAAACTTAAAACTAAATATATGCATCCATGTTCACTCTCATTAAAGAAAATAAATAGAGAATATGTCTATGTGCCACAGATACATTCTGTATAAGTTATATAACCTATGGTTGAGGCACACTAAAGTTAGACAACGTTAACGAAAAATACAGCAATTTTTGGTTTAAAAAGGAGTACATGTATAACTTATGAGCCTCAAAAGTGACACCAACCAATTTCCTACTTGATATTTGTTTTGTGGTAATAAGCATTGTGTATAAGTTTGATAACATTTGGTTGAGGTTAGAGAACAGAAACCAATTTTGTGGATGTACTGACAGACAGGATGGGACGGGAGGGACAAGGGTAACACTTAATGCACCCTTCACTACCGGGTGAAACATACAATTGTTTGACATCAGTATTAGTGATTTCTATTCAAAATTTAGTTAATGTCTAGTTTACTCAGATTACAATATAATATCTGTAATTTAATTTATGCTATAATATCTGTAATTTATTTATGCTATGTATACTTTAACAATAACTCAGTATGCAGTGTCAGAATGGAGAAAATTATCAATGAACAGAATTCTTTTCAAAGGAGAAATTAAAGGAATATCTGTATGTGTTGGGGATCAGGGTATTCATTTAAAAGTTTCAATTGCACTGACATTTTTTTTAATTGCAGTTCCTTTTTTTTGTCTTTAATTTCTGTGTTGATAGGCTAGTGATACAGTAGTTAAGAATACTTAGACCACTTGGCCACCGAGCCCACTTTAATTTGTTGAAGATTTTAAACAATATGTGCATTAAAAATAGGAATTTACATTTAAATAAATATATATAAAAAAGAAGATGTGGTATGATTGCCAATGAGACAACTCTCCATAAGAGACCAAAATAACACAAAAATTAACAACTATAGGTCACAGTATAGCCTTCAACAATGAGCAAAGCCAATACCCCATAGTCAGCTATAAAAGTCCCTTAAATGACAATGTGAAATTAATTCAAAGGAGAAAACTAACGACCTAATTTATGTATATAATTTATTATAGTTTTGAGTGAAAATTATTATATATTTTACAGAATTGAGAGGTACCAGTGAAAATGTCCACAGATAAAAGTCTATCAATTCATTTTTATGAGTACCTGTGTAAGAAGATTGGTTCTAAGGAGGATGTTAGAGTAAGGAGATTGACTTACCTTATAAGTGACATTGGTTATATTGAGATGTCAAAGATAAGTAGTGGAAGTAAAGGTGAAGGACTAGACTTAAAAGGCAGTGACTTTGATATAATGTTAATTGATCCAGAATTTACAGTTTATGAATCAGAAAGAGATGCTGTTTTCCCATTCTATCGGATTCCTCTAGTTATGGATACAGAGGATACACATCCATGTTTCACACAATTACGTCTTCCAGATGACTATATTTTCCATTCAAAATTAGCAAAAATGATACTACAACAGACATGTATGATGAATAAGCTCTCAAATGAACTTTATCTATCTTATTTACAATCTTTTTCAAATAGCAGTCCTTCTTTCAGTAAAATTCATGGACCATGTTTCTCAGATCAGGAAGATCTATATGATTTAGCATTTTGCCTTAAATGTGATAAATGGGTAAGTCAAGCCCAACCATGGGTCAGTAGACCACGCACAACATGGCCTACACCAGAACTTATTACTAAAATAGCAAACTGTGGTGTGTTATTTGTACCGATTGGCTGCAAGGGGTCCAAAAATGAAAATCTCGAATGGAGAATGTCTTTTTCTGTTGCTGAAAAAGTTCTAATATTTTCTTTCAGTCATACACAGCTGTTAGTCTATGCCTTGTTAAAAATTCTTCTCAAAGAAATTGTAGACAAGCACCAGGATTTGAAAGGTTTATTGTGTTCCTATTTTCTAAAGACTTTAATGTTTTGGATATCAGAAGAATCAGACCCATCAATATGGAGACCAGACAACATCATACTATGCTTCATGGCTTGTTTAAAGAGACTTTTGTATTGTGTAGAATATGAAACATTATTACATTATTTCATTCCTGACAATAATTTGTTTTATTTACGATTTAATAGAAACAACAAACTTAAAATGACCAATATCCTAAAGGATTCATATGAACAAGGAATTCACTGTTTCTTACATTCAGAACCTCTGTATCATTGTAGTAGTCTACCCATAGTAAATAACGTCTCAAAGATAAACGCATATTCAATGTGTGATTATCCTAAAATTTCAAACAAAAATGGTCATGTAACCTTGTTTAAAAACTTGCTTTATCATTCAAGAACAGAATTATCGAGACGCATCTTTACACTATTTCTTTCACATATATATCAGAAAAAAATAGAGACTTTACAACTACCAAATTCAAACAACAAACACCAATATCATAAATACAAACAGGACCTAAATCATCTATTGATAGGAACACAATCAGATGCAGTATCTGGATGGCTGATGCTGGCCTCCTTTTTTTATGTTCATAAAAATAACTTAACATCATTATGTATACTAGAACTTGTTTCAAGAATGAAAAGTACAGCAGAATGCAATGGTGTAAATCCAAACGAGGAATCTGTGCTGAATAAATTAAAACAAAAAAGACCTCGCACAGTATTAAAAATACAAAAATTTCATGAAGCTTACTTTCTATGCAAGTCCTTATATGGGACAATATCCCTAATGCGCCTTGAAATGAGGAACTCAAAAGTCACGTGTAAACAAAAAATCTCTGTGTAGTGATATTTGACACATTTCTATGATAAACAAATGACTGAGCTGAACCATTTGTGTTAATTTAGAAAGTAAGGGAACACAGAATAAATGTGTAAAATCTATGGAGCCATTAAATGTGTTCAAAGTATTAAATTTTTAAAGAACTTATTGTGTCAAAAATGGGATTTTTTACCATGAGGAGCCACATCGCAAAAGGATACTCCGGGTTTGCTAATTTACGGAAAAATGAATCACACTTCGTACCCCGATAATTTAACCACATATGTAAAAATGTCTCAGTTTCGAAACAAGCCATCATTCATATGCAAGTTTATGATATGGGCTGAGCAACAGAAGAAAACGTTACCATTACCGCCTATGTAGAAACAATTGTGCATATTGCCCCATATATTCCACAAGAACTACAAATGGATGTTACAGACCATCCTATAATGATAAATCCTGTAGTGTTTGGAGTATTTCTGACATTCCTGTGTTACTACCATCAAGGTGACATTACATCATGTAGAATATATCTCCATATGTTACATCAGACAATTGTTGATTATTTTTAAACATAAAATTTTACATGAAAATATTTCATTTTATTTCCTAATCTGTCTTGGTATTGCATATCAGATGATGGGTGATACAATAAATGCAAAACTTCTTTTTCATTATGCTTCTCAGTGTGATATATATAACCTAACCAGTGCAGCAAAAAGATTATCTTCCCTTAGTTAACGATATTACTGGTAAATCAAATCAGAGTAGTTACAAACTTAACTTCATATTCGGATAGAAATACATAAGACTATTGGTTTTTTTAAGAAATACTAAAAAAAAACCAAACAAACTTCATAGATATACATATAGAGTAAAAACATCTTTATAATAATGATTTCATAATGATATTTTGTCATTGTAAAAATATTTTGTATATATTCTTTTATAAATGGATTTACTTAAAAGATGTTGTACCATTCTTAGTGTAATATGAAACAAGATAATTTCTCCTGTGTAACTTTTTTTCTATTTCAAAAGCATCAAGGCCAAGATAATAATGCCAAAAATAAACAACTGTAATGTCAAGTACTGCAAGTGATTCATGAATGACAGATTGATTAATTAGTGTTTAACCCCACTTTCAACAATATTGAGCTATTTTGTGACAATCAGATTTTATTGTTGGAGAAAGCTACAGTCCCCAAAGAAAACCATGATCTTCAGTAGAAAAACTGACAAGTCTAGTCAATTAAGTTTGGAGTTAAGTGAACCCACATAAGCATGATTTGAACTCACAACCTCAATGTGACAGAGCTGTTATCTTGACTGACAACCCCATACATAAAACCCACTTAAAAATAGAGTGGCAAAGAAGTGGTATTACACATCATCTAATAACACAAAATTCCTACACACACTAAACAAAATCTCAGCAAAGATCTTTTTTTTTAAGATCTATATCACAAAGTAACAGTGACTATATACTTCACAAGATGAATCCTTTAAAGTACAAATAAAGGAACTTTGTGGTATATATAAGCAAGGCAATAATCTAACATCAAAATTCAACACAGAGTTCTTTCTTATGTCTACAAGATTCAATACAATGTTTGTACTATCTCTCTGACAAAGAGAATACCATCTTCAATGGAGAATAATCTAACAAACTGGTTCTTTAATAAACTATCAGAAAAACGTGGTATAATTGACCTGGAGACAGCAACAAAACATAACACAAAAAAAAACCCATCAAAAACATGCAAAGAAAATGTGACATTCGTAATTATCACATGTATCAGTTATATCACATTTACTGACACTGTGTATTAAAGTCTCATCAGTTGAGAATGGTATGATTTTTAAGATCATATGGAATATGTCATCACTTAGCATTTTCCCTTGAATCAAATGAGATCAAACTTGGCAGATATGTTCTTAAGAACCTTGAAATGAAAGTTTGTACTTCTTATTCTTGTCCATGAAAAAGTAGAGGGGACTGTTTAAGTCGCCTAAAACTAATATCTAACCTTCATCTTTAGAAGTCATTCAAGTAATGAAAAAGCAGAACTAACTATTCAAGGACTAAATAGGTATTGAAATTAAAAAAAAATAAGAATATATAAATGGTTAATTGGTGGTAATATCTGTTTTCAATATATTTACCTGTAATTATACTAGGGGTTGGGCATAGCCTGCACCCCATACATGGGCAAAATAAATGTCTTGTCATGACAATTCAGAATATGAATGGTTGTCATGACAATTCAGAATATGAATGGTTCACATTGGGTTACTTTGTTTTTCGTGTATTTGTTAACTATGAAAAAGATGTGGTATGATTAATGCCATAGAGACAACTCTCAATCCAAGTCACATTGTAAAAAAAGATTAACAATTATAGGTCAAAGTATGGCCTTTAACACAGAGTTTAAATGGAACAACAAACTAAAAAGTGCCCCAAAGTGACAAGTGTAAAACAATTTAAACAGGAACACCAATGGTCTAATGTAAAAAAAATAAAGGGGGAATGTGTCAATGAGACACAGATGATGCCCCACTTGCATATAACATTATAAAGGGACATAACTCAAGAACTGTAATAGTGATGCTACCAAAATGTGTACTTGATCTGAGTTTTGTGGTAATAAGCATTGTTTATAAGTTCATAACTTTTTGTTGAGGCAAACTATAGTTAGAAAAAGGAAACAAATATTTAAGCAATTTTTCCATTTGTAAAGGGGCATAACTATAGAACGGTAAAAGTGATGCCACAAAAATTCAATTGTTATCTGTGTTTTGTGGTAATTAGCATTGTGCATTAGTTTCATAAAATTTGGTTTAAGCAAATTAAAGTTACAGAACAGAAACAAATTTTGGTACACACGTACAGATGGACAAGGGTAAAAAACGAAACCAAAAACACCCATACTCCACACTAACAAACAACATGTACTGATTTCGTGTCATGGAATGATAACGAAAAAAAAACGTGACAAAAATGTTCAACTTGGATGTCATGTGTAAAATGATGAAAGTGTTCAGGAAACAGGAAGTTGTTGAGGGATGGATCTGAAAACGCATCACACAGTATAGCAGACTTATATAAACCCTGAAACCCAATTTCATAAATCCTTGCAAGGTAGTTCCTGAGAAAAATGCAATGACAATATTCATGGGACGGACAGAGGGACGGACAGAGGGACGGGCGGATGGATGGAGGGATGGATTGGATGGACAGATGAATAGACAAAGGAGAAATAATTATTGATAATGTTATAAGGTATAGGACTTACAACTCCAATGGAGAAATAATTATTGATAATGTTATAAGGTATAGGATCCCCTTCCTCCTCTTCGCCTTCCTCTGGTTTACTGAAATCAATCTTCCATCTATCCATCATTATTGGTAAGCTATGTGATACACGGAATAAAATCTTGTTCAAACTCTCTCCTTCATAACCTAAAAAAAGAACCTAATTATTAATAAACTTGGGATGCACAGAATTTTTTTAGCCGTGTTTGATAGAAATCGACCATATGCAAGTGCACAAATACATGGACACTAAAAAGACATTGATTGATATATGAACATTCAAATATAATTTAATTTTGGATGTAACACGTCTTCTGATTGGCTGACGTTATTTTGTTATCAGCCCATAGACATAATTTAGTCATGTGACCGTGACGTCATCAACGTTTTTGCACGGTTTTCTACGGTTTAAAATGGAATTTAGAATTAAATTATAAGAAATGACTGTAATATTTTTTTCTGTCTATTCGAAATAACATAAAAAAATTGGTGCACACTGTTAAATAACCCGCAACCCGCTACACGTGTTATTCAGTGTGCACCAAATTTTTTATGTTATTTCTTCAGACAGAAAAATATTACAGTCATTCCTTAAACAAAATAAAAGAATTTTGGTCTGTTTTGTGGTGGCAAAAACAACACAATTTTCAAACAGAAAAAAATAGTTTAACAGATGTATTGTTATTCATAACTCATTTAGCACAATTTTCAGCTATGTGTTAATTTAGTCAAAATGTATCAGAAATGAGCTATTTAATTGTAACTACTTACCACCACCCCAACGTAAACACCTGGCTAAATCATTTCCTGTCCCTAAGGGTAATACGGCTACTGCAGGTCTCTCTGTGTAATTCATCTTATCTGTAATATATATTCATATGTAAAAGTTTATAAAGTTCACAATTTAGTATTGTATGAATATTGGATCAGGATTTAAAGATCCAGGGCCCCTTTTCTTATAATCAAAATAGAATGTGATTTGTACTGAACATTCATTGTTTACTATAGCAGTATTTTTCCTCAGAGACATATTTGTGAAAAAGTTTTTTTTTTTCTTCTCTGAACAAAATGAAGCTTTAACACATTCAGGTTTTATACTCCTATATTAAGTATAAGAACATAAACATTATGAAAGAAGTTTTTAAATGGTTTATTGCTTGAAATAATACCAAGTAAAAAAATGTATATCAACAAAGACACAGCTCTAGAAAAAAATACAAGTAAAGGTATGTTTTCTATCACCTAAAGTATTAAAACATTTTCTATTTATTTTCTCATTCATTTTTTCAACACATATATTTGCCAGAGCACTTGCAATCTAACCCTGCTGCATGTATATTTGCCTGATTTCAGACATTCTAACCTGCTCAAAATTTGTTGCCAGTCTAAATTCTGAAATTTTCTCTCTATTTCTCACCACTGGTCATGGATAGCATGTATATAATGTTATGATCAATTCACTATATTTTGTGTTGTATCAAAAAGTTAATGATAAGCCTTGGAAGATTTAGATATCTAGTTAGTAACATAGGGTTTTTATTTCATTTTATGCAATTTTTACCCCAAAATTGAGTCAAATCTTTAGCTGTCTGTCTTGAAATAGATTAATACTTGGCTAGACCTTGGGGTTAATAAAGGTCTTATATGGTGTGTATAATTTTTCATTAATTACAAATTTATGTTGATCTTCAGATGTCTATTTTTAAGTCCTGTACGTTGATGTTATCCAACTGTCTATGTTGAAATTATTTACAACTTGTCCAGACACTAATCTTGCCATACTGTAAATTCACAAATTTTTGCATGCATTTATCTTTTAAATTATTTAAATTATTAGAATTATAACCCTGTCACATATTTTCCCAATTTTAAAAACATGGCAATAATTTCTGAATTTACAGTACTATAAATATTACCCATGGCATCTATGAGCCATCCCACAGTACCGTCTCCACCACAGGCTAATATTCTGGCTCCTGGCACGTCATGAAAAAATTGTAAACTGGAAAATCAAATATAACATAAGATCAAGTTTAAAATTTTGAAAGTATTAATTACAATGATATCATAATATAAGTTCCTGTCTGAAAGTGGTGACAATCAATTGTTGATGTACTGTATACCTACTTTCAAATATATGGTTACAATTGCAACACAATAAGTTTTAACTAATTCAATGCAAATCATAATACCCGGTAATCTCTGAATATGCTGAAGAGGAGTAAGACAACTTCATAATGTAATGTCCTTTTTATGATTCTGAGATTACTATGTTCCATGCCAAACATTATCAGTCATGGACTGCCATTTTTGTCGAGCCTTCGACTTTAGTCGAAAAAGCGAGACTTAGTGATCCTACATTCCGTCGTCGTCGGCGTTGTCCACAAATATTCACTCTGTGGTTAAAGTTTTTGAAATTTTAATAACTTTCTTAAAATATCCTCGGTTGGTACCAAACTTGGACAGAAGCTTGTTTATGATCATAAGATAGTATACAGAAGTAAATTTTGTAAAAATAAAATTCCTTTTTTTCCGTGTTTTACTTACAAATGGACTTAGTTTTTCTACCGGAAAATATTACATTCACTCTGTGGTTAAGGTTTTTAGAATTTTAATAACTTTCTTAAACTATCCTCGGTTGGTACCAAACTTGGACAGAAGCTTATTTATGTTCATAAGATAGTATCCAGAAGTAAATTTTGTAAAACAAATAAATCCATTTTTCCGAATTTAACTTTTTAATGGACTTAGATTTTCTGCCAGGAAACAACACATTCACTCTGTGGTTTAACTTTTTAAAATTTTAATAACTTTCTTATACTATTTTGGATTTGTACCAAACTTGGACAGAAGCTTGTTTATGATCAAAAGCTAGTATCAGGAAGGAAATTTTGTAAATGACTAAATCTATATTTTCATATTTTACTTTTAAATGGACTTAGATTTGCTGCCAGGAAACAACACATTCACTCTGTGGTTAAACTTTTTAAAATTTTAATAACTTTTTATACTATTTTGGATTTGTTCTTAACTTGGACAGACAGAAGCTTGTTTATGATCAAAAGCTAGTATCTAGAAGGAAATTTTGTTTTCTTCCAGTTAACATTACATTCAGTCTGCAGTTAAAGTTTTTAAACATTTATTAGATTCATAAACTATCCTGGATTTTTACAAAACTTGGACAGAAGCTTCTTACAATCAAAAGATAGTATCAACAGGAATATTTCATTGATTTATTTCCTCATTTTTGTTGAGCCTGCGATTAACAGAAAGAGTAGGCGAGACATTGGGTTCCGCGGAACCCTTACGAATTTTTTTTCTATCTGATGGTGCTGTGTTGGCCCCGGTTTAGAGACAGTTTCAAGCACAATGTGTGGGGTCATAGCTAAGAATTGTAATATAAATATTCATTATCTGAATTCAAATCATTCAAATTCATTAAATATCACTTCAGGAGACTTTATGTTGTTGAAGGTTGTGTAGTGACTTATAATTGTTGCTAACATCTACTTCATTTGTAAAGTTGTCTCATCAGCAATTATGCAACATCTATTTATTTTATATTTACAATTGCAATTTCTAATAACCATATGGCTTTAGAGGAAAAGCCTTTTGAAATGTTTTCCAGATGGATGACAAGAGGACAATGAAAACAGTGTCAGGAAAATAGCTTACATTTGGCAATTCATTTGTGGATGATAAGCTAAATAATATTACAGACTAAACAATCAAATTACCCCTGCATTGGTCCTCCTTTTAACATATCATACACCTGTCGTGGATTCAACAGATACTGAAATTTTCTCAATAACCTACAAAATACAATAAAATTATTAACACTTCGTCAGGGCCTTCCCATAAATGTTGGTTAAAGTGAGATGATAGGAATCAATTGGAAGGCATTGGTACTTAGTTTATAGTTTGAAATTATATGCATTGTGCACTGTCCTTCATAAAGTCTTTTCCCTACATTAATTCTCGGGGTACAAGTATGAAACAGACTGACATTTGTCAATTTAACATACAGGTTGTAACTAAATAAACCATTAAGAATACATATTAAGGTTGAAAGTCAAATTTTGTTATAAATTATTCTTTTCATAAACTTGTAATTTTAACTAACTGCTGTAAAAATTAATTCAATTCAATTCAAAGTTTTATTGCCATATAAATTTTACAGTTTGCGACACATAACAACAACAATAAAGGGCTAAGCTTTAGCGCATGATACGCCCGTTGCTCTTTTAACTTGTCTTTTATGCTTTAAATAAATTCATAAGATCAAGAAGAAATATATATACAAATCAAAAGGGATGTTACATTAATATATTCACCAAAGTTTCACAAGAGTGCACACGCTGAAATGTCTCGCCTTCTATACTAATCATTGATATTATGTTGATAGTCCTAAGTATAAAGCTAAGCTTTATTACAACTGTCACATAAACTTAACATTAACCAAGATAACTAAACAAAGACCAATGAACCTTGAATACAGCTAACAATGCATCTATACAACATATATAGTTGACCCATTACTGATAGTTTAAGAAAAATAGACCAAAACACAAAAACTTAACACTGTGCAATGAACCGTGAAAATGAGGTCACGGTCAAATAAAACCTGCGAGACTGACATAGAGATCATAAAATATTTCCATACACCAAATATAGTTGACCTATGGCATATAGTATTAGATAAAAAGACAAAAACTCAAAAACTTAACTTTGACCACTGAACCATGAAAATGAGGTCAAGGTCACATGACATCTGCCCGCTAGACATATATAGCTTACAATCATTCCATACAACAAATATAGTAGACCTATTGCATATAGTATGAGAAAAACAGACCAAAACACAAAAATTTAACTATAACCACTGAACCATGAAAATGAGGTCAAGGTCAGATGACACCTGCCAGTTGGACATGTACACCTTACAGTCCTTCCATAGACTGAATATGCTAGCCCTATTGCTTATAGTATCTGAGATATAGACTTGACCACCAAAACTTAACCTTGTTCACTGATCCATGAAATGAGGTCGAGGTAAAGTGAAAACTGTCCGACAGACATGAGGACCTTGCAAGGTACGCACATATCAAATATAGTTATCCTATTACTTATAATAAGAGAGAATTCAACATTACAAAAAAAAAGAACTTTTTTTCAAGTAGTCACTGAACCATGAAAATGAGGTCAAGGTTATTGGACATGTGACTGACGGAAACTTCGTAACATGAAGCATCTATATACAAAGTATGAAGCATCCAGGTCTTCCACCGTCTAAAATATAAAGCTTTTAAGAAGTGAGCTAACACCGCCGCCGCCGCCGGATCACTATCCCTAAATCGAGCTTTCTGCAACAAAAGTTGCAGGCTCGACAATAAAATCCCCCTTTTTTAAGTATAAAAATTCATTACTTAAGAAAACGTAAAATCTAAAATTTATAAAAATGGAAAGGGAGCTTATGTCAATAGATATAAACAATTTATCAAAGTTGCATAAAATTTTGTGAAAGTGTTATTGTCCCAAAATTGGAAAATCCCCCCTTTTTTAAGCATAAAAATTCATAACACGGAAATGTAAAATCTGAAATTTATAAAAATTGAAAGGGAGCTTACATCAATAGATATAAACAATTCACCAAAGTTTCATGGACATTGGTGAAAGCCTTTTTGAGTTATTGTCCTAAGTGTTGAAAATCCCCCTTTTTTTTATGAATAAAGCCCCATAAATCCAAAACTTAAAATCTGAAATTTATAAAAATTGAAAGGGAGCTTACATCAATAGATATAAACAATTCACCAAATTTTCATGGACATTGGTGAAAGCCTTTTTGAGTTATTGTCCGAAGTGTTGAAAATCCCCCTTTTTTTATGAATAAAGCCCCATAAATCCAAAACTTAAAATCTGAAATTTATAAAAATTGAAAGAGAGCTTACATCAATAGATATAAACAATTCACCAAAGTTTCATGGACATTGGTGAAAGCCTTTTGGAGTTATTGTCCGAAGTGTTGAAAATCCCCCCTTTTTTATGAATAAAGCCCCATAAATCCAAAACTTAAAATCTGAAATTAAAAAAAAAACGAAAGGGAGCTTACGTCAATAGATATAAACAATTCACTTAAGTTTCATGGAAATTGGTGAAAGTGTTTTTGAGTTATTGTCCGAAGTGTGGACGACGGACGGACGGACAGACGGACGGACAATGGTATACCATAATACGTCCCGTCTAAAAGACGACGGGCGTATAAAATCAAATAAAGACAATAACTAAGTAACTCAATATATATATACAAATTTAGGTAAATATTAAAGGGTCCCCTGTCCTCAGTTCCATTGACTTTTTTATAAAGGATCCTAGTTTATTCACTTGTGTTGGTGTTGATGGGTTAAGTATATACAGTGAAACCTGTCCAAACCCAACATTCACAGGACTTTGCTTTTTCTTCGGTTTTCACAGGTGTTGTAGAGGTAAAAGGAAGTAAACACCAAAATAATTTTGGCATTTACTGACAAGGGACAGTTGGTGACACAACAGACGAAAATTATTTTCATGTTGATTTAGATGTAAATGTTAAAACATAAGTAGACGAAGACAGATGTATTGTTACACTTTTTTTATAAATCTAATATTAACACCACTCCGTCAACGACGCTTCTCATTGTAAAAATGTATTAATTATTCAATGATGTCCGACGAGGAGCGATTGTGCTTTTTATGCCCCACCTACGATAGTAGAGGGGCATTATGTTTTCTGGTCTGTGCGTCCGTTCGTTCGTCCGTTCATCCGTCTGTCCCGCTTCAGGTTAAAGTTTTTGGTCAAGGTAGTTTTTGATGAAGTTGAAGTCCAATTGACTTCAAACTTGGTACACATGTTCCCTATGATATGATCTTTCTAATTTTAATGCCAAATTAGAGATTTTTTTCCGAATTTCACGGTCCACTGAACATAGAAAATGATAGTGCGAGTGGGGCATTCGTGTACTGAGGACACATTCTTGTTGTAATTATATTTTTATCCGTTAATTAATTCATTGACCAGTTCAAATTCCAAGTCACTGTCAAATGACAATTCCATAGTTGAATTGAGATCGTCATTTTCGATTATCTGTACACACAAGTTCTCGGACTAAACTGGCCACCCGCTGATTAAAACTTTGTAACAAGATGAGAGCAAAACAACTGCAGGGGTCCAGTTTATTCTCGGACTTTATCATTACTTAATAGCTAACGGAAGTTTGCAGGAACATCTGAATTATATAAATATGGCCTCTAAAAAGAATCCGCATCCTGTAAACATAATTCGAAAGTCATTGACTTTGTTGTGTTGCACAACTTCTTTATCCAGTGAAAGGCTTTAAACCTATTATTTAATTAAACAGTTTAGCTACTGAATGGCAGTTATGAATTTGTGACTGTAAATATTTGAGTAACGTGCATTAAATTGATGTATGGAAAAGTACATCCTTTCTTGTCCTTTTCGGCGATGGGGGCAGCTGACCAGTTTAACGTTTCTTCATAAAAAAAAATCATTTGACCACTGAATTAATGGACACAAACATGCTAATTAGTTTGTAACATCAACTCACTAGTAAACTTAACCTCAACTACCCTCAGAGATACTCTGTCATCCTGTGTTTGTTTTGATTGCTATCGATCCATTTTGACAGGTAATTTTTAAACACATATTTACTTCAAAAAGCATTTGGAATTCGGTATTGACAGGGTTCGTTTTTTTCAGGTTAGATTAACGTTAATTGATAGAGAAATTTTGTGGGAATTTGAAAATTGTTCGGTTTAAACTGAAATTCGGTTTTATCAGGGTTTCGGTTTACTCAGGTTTCACTGTATATAACTTTTTCATTGTCAGTGAGATTAGCATATGAATTGCTTTCTCTGTTAATGCAATTAAAATATGTTAATCTAATATTTGAATTGTGAGAACAATTTATTAAGAAATGTTTCTCATCATCTTCTACTTTGCATTTTTTGCAAAGTCTCTCTTTAATGATAAAAACAAGTAGAAAAATTAACTTTTGTGACTTAAAATAAATAATAATGATTTTGTAAAGCTTGACCTTGGTGAAACCATGCAATGCAGTGTATGCATACATGTATGAGAGGACTGCATGGGAGTTTTTCTTATTCCGTCCATTCATCAAAAACTTTCGGAATGGCTTGAGCAATTCTAATAAAATTGAGAATGGAAATGGGGAATGTGCCAAAGAGACAACCCGACCATAGAGCAGACAACAGCAGAAGGTCACCAACAGATCTTCAATGCAACGAGAATTCTCGCACCCAGAGGCGTCCTTCAACTGGCCCCTAAACAAATATATACTGGTTCAGTGATAATGAACACCATACTAAACTCCAAATTGTACACAAGAAACTAAAAGTTAAAATGAATGTTCATAATCCTGATTTTGGTTCCTAATGATCCATGCATATGATGACCTCTCATAGATGTCTGTTTTCACATCTCCTTTCTTTAACACAAAGATGCTTGTGTTTATAGGAGAGAATGAATTTATCTAATTTGTGATTAAGATTCCAAACTAGTTGATTGAAAGGGGGACAATTTAATTTGTAATTATATTAAAGGGGAACAACACACCATGTATTTTGTTGGATAATCATTTGTAAAAGAACACGACCTTGTTATCTGAATGTTTTAGGGCACCATTAAAGATTAGTTAATATTTCAAGAACAATCTAAAGGGGGATAACTTACTTAGCACCTTGTTTTCCGCCACTTTTTGGATTTAGAAAGATGAGCAATGGATGTGTGCCTGGTAATGGAGTGATTTGAAATGAACCCTGTAAAATAAAATAATAACAAGTCAAACTGCGAGCTACTGCTCACTGATGATACCCCCGCCGCAAGTGGATAATATTAATAGTGTAAAAATATGCAAGTGTTCGGTAAACAGGAAGTTGTCGAGCGATGAATCTGAAAACGCATCACACAGTAAAGCTGACTTATATAAATCCTGAAACCAAATTTCAGAAATCCTTGTATTGTAGTTCCTGAGAAAAATGTGACGAAAATTTACAACTTGGCTATCATGTGTAAAATCATACAAGTGTTCGGTAAACAGGAAGTTGTCGAGTGATGAATATTAATAGTGTAAAAATATGCAAGTGTTCGGTAAACAGGAAGTTGTCGAGCGATGAATCTGAAAACGCATCACACAGTAAAGCTGACTTATATAAATCCTGAAACCAAATTTCAGAAATCCTTGTATTGTAGTTCCTGAGAAAAATGTGACGAAAATTTACAACTTGGCTATCATGTGTAAAATCATACAAGTGTTCGGTAAACAGGAAGTTGTCGAGTGATGAATCTGAAAACGCATCACACGGTAAAGCTGACTTATATAAATCCTGAAACCAAATTTCAGAAATCCTTGTATTGTAGTTCCTGAGAAAAATGTGACGAAAATTTACAACTTGGCTATCATGTGTAAAATCATACAAGTGTTCGGTAAACAGGAAGTTGTCGAGTGATGAATCTGAAAACGCATCACACGGTAAAGCTGACTTATATAAATCCTGAAACCAAATTTCAGAAATCCTTGTATTGTAGTTCCTGAGAAAAATGTGACGAAAATTTTCAATTTGGCTATCATGTGTAAAATCATACAAGTGTTCGGTAAACAGGAAGTTGTCAAGTGATGAATCTGAAAACGCATCACACGGTATGGCTGACATATATAAATGTTGATACCAAATTACAGAAAGGGTGGATGTGTAGTTCCTGAGAAAAATGTGACGAAAGTTTTGTGGGACAGACTGACTGACTGACGGACGGACTGACGGACGGACGGACGGACGGACGGACGGACTGACAGACAGAGGTAAAACAGTATACCCCCCCTTTTTTAAAGCGGGGGTATAATTATCAATACACATTCTCTCATACAAATATAGTATATAAGAGCCTTGTTTATTGGTTGTTATACAACTATTGTATGCTAGAGCCTTGTTCATTGGTTGTTAGACAACTATGGAGATATGAGTCTTGATTATTGGTTATACTATTTTAACTATTGTATATATATTGTAAGAGCTTTGTCTATTTATTGTAAGGTCAGTCCCAAGTTAGGAACCTCTTCACTGGTTAAGAATCTTCCATCAATGTTTAGTCATTAGTGTTGATGTACAGTCATTATATTTAGATTAAAAGCTTCAATTTTGTATTGATACTTGGCTACCGTTTCATGATCTCTTTTTGCTGGGTGACTATCTCCATAATGTCTACTGTACACGATATCTCCTTTTATTCATATGTTTTGGAGGAATGGAACTAAGGTATATGCAAAATACCAAACTATTTTCAGTTGTTTTCATTAAGAATGGAAATATGATTAAGTCACACAAGTCTGGAAGAAAGGTAACTGATTGAACAATGTCAGAGGAGCAGACAAAATTTGTATATAAAATAGGTACTAAATTATCTCTGCCCCTCTCCCTTGCACTATAATTTCATAGTGATTTTGGCATATCTAAAAGTGTATAAAAATATAGTACCTTTTAAAAGCTTTATCTTAAATTGGTAATAATTATTTTACTAGACTGCACAAACTTGACCATTTTTATTGTACTTAAAGAAATGTTAACAATAAAATACTTACAGGGCCTTCAAATGTAGTTGAGTCTGTTCTTTGTAAACCTTTTTTGTTCCCTTTGACTTCTGAATTTCTCTGTCTTTCCTGTAACAGACAAAGGCCGGTTACTTCTACCAAGCACAATCACTAATGAAACAACTTCAATATACAGTTACACCAAACTCAAATTCAATCAAGCAGTTTCATCTAAAGAGTACAGATCTAATACATAAAAGTTTTCTGTATAGCTTTTGATAACATTTACTTGCAATGATTAATTGCAAAGAATAAATTGGATTTACAAATGAATGGTTTCTGCACTGTTTTGTATATTTCACCTTTAATCTTTTTCGTGATAATTTTTCATATTTTGCTACTTACTCAAGCGGCATACATGTGCTGTCGTCAATTTAAACATCAATGGCATCATAGGCACGATAGCATTAATCAGGTTATCAATTGTGAACCTCTAGGATGTGTCTCAACCACATCTGATCTCAGGTATGTCACCCTTCGGTGTTATTCAAAAGTGGGCACTACATTTTTAGGTTACAAAAAGTTATTACATTCATTCCTTATAATTCGATTTAATTTGAAATTCCATTTATAATGGGTTAATCAGGAAAAAAATTTTGACGGAGCTACAGTGACATCTATGACATGATAAACTAAAAACTTCCAGCCAATCAGAAGATGTGTTGCATCCAAGATTAAATTATTTTTTCACCTTAAAAATAACATCGCAATAATTCCTGAATTTACCGTAATATTGGTAAATGTAGGATAATTCAATCAAATAAAGTTTTCAACTGAGCAACGAACTGATAATGCCTGAAGTAGCGCTTACTAAAATTTTAATAAAACTGACAAGTCACAAGAAAAAACTGATCAGCACTTAAATAGTTTTAGCTGTAAAAATATTACATGTTATTATTTGATTAATTAAATTATAAAACATTTTTCTAAAATACAGAAGCTGTAAATTTAAGATTTGATTCATTATATTTAAATGTATGTGACCATTCAATTATTCATTAATAGCTACTAGACGGTAAAAGTTTTTAATAAATAATATGATGTCAATTTTTGACCCTTCATGTATTATAAAATAAGCGAGTTAAAAATTCAAAATTTGAACCAAGTTATGGTGATCCAAATGTTACTGAGCTGGGTTGCACCACATAAGAAGGTTATAACAGAGAAATCAACAAAGGATGCTGGGATAGATGTGATCCCAAGGTTAAATATAGCTAGGTCATACAGAACAAACTGTCATAATAATATATTTACCTCAAATAGATTAAAATTAAATCATTACAAATAGGACTTCATAAGTTTCTAGCCATGGGTTGGGCATTTATATTCATATTTAACCTCTCCTCAATGCTCAAGGTAAAATAATTGAATGTAAATGCCCAACCCATGGTTAAGGCAGCAACCATTTGATTTTCTGAGGGGGGGGGGGGGGGGCTATGTTTTTTTTTGGAAAAAAAAGTTTGTTTCCAGTTTTTGGAGAAAAAAATAATTTGTTTTTGATTCTGAGAAAAAAAAATTATTTATTTCACCCTCAGCTGCCACTATATGTAATGCTAAAATTGAAAGAAAAAAATTGTTTTCGACTTGTCGTGAAAAAAATAGATCGTTTTTCGCTGCAGGCGAAAAAAAAAATTTGTCCAGAAAAAAAACCGTAGCCCCCCCCAGAAAATCAAATGGTTGCTGCCTAAATGAAAACTAATCTACGACTGCCATGAATTATTTCTTAATCAAACTCACTTCAGGTAAATGTAGGTCAAGGCACATCACATATTTTTAAAATACTTTTACTGTATTTGAAGACTGCAGTAGTGAAATATTGATGATGTGTAATCATTGTTATCCAAATCATGGGCCTATAAAAATTTATTCAGTAATGGGTCTACCCGTACTGACAGAGATTCAAATTATGATGAACATACAAACAATAGATGACTCCACAGTAATGAGAATGAAGACAATGATTTTTGCACTCATACTTTTGTTATAGTTAATGACACACACCAACACATTTCAGTTTTCATTGATTTTACGTGGCACAGTTAAAGCTGAAGGAAGTTGTTTTAGATTTTGAAAAGTTTTCTCCAACTAGGAGAATTTAAGAAATATTTTTTTCCCCAGTGATTATAATTATAACAGCAAAGTATCATAAAATAGAAGGTGATCCCTAATCTAAATATCCCTTCCACTGAGCATTCCTGAAACCACAAACTCCATGGGTTCAAACAGGTGTATGTGTGGCATAAAACTTCTTGAGTGGAAGTTAAATAACTAATCTTTTTAAACTCTTCATACCATAAACATATATACAGCAATAGGCTTATTAAAATTATGGCTATATTCCTATTCCATGATCTTAGTATTAAAACAAAGCAGTTTTCACTTGCACTTATTTATCAAACTTCTGGGTAAAAAACTGACAGACAAGACTTTATTTTCTTAAGGCTAAACACACACAAAAACATCATGCATTGAATATGGTAGTCGTCTGACAAGGGAGATTACTGTGACTAACAAATCCAATCTGAAAATTCCATGCTTGAAAGAAAATACAAATATATAATTTTGGCTTAAGCTTTGGTATACTTGTTCTATAACTGAAGTGACAATGGAGTTAAATTAACATAAACTGTCCTATTTAAAGCACAGTTCAAATTAATTAGTTTAAAGTCTTCATTGACTATGTGTGAAAAATTCTTGTGCTGCAAAACCTACATAAACAGGGATTGGTGCATGTTTGTGAGAACCATAGATTTACCTTGGCTTACAAAAAACATAAGCTGAAAAACAGGATAAAAGAAAAGAATTAATTTTTCAAATTTAGATTTGAAAGAATGGAAATTCTTTCACTTTAATCTGTTTGTTAAGATTGTTATATTCTACAGGATAAAGCAAAAAAAGAAAAAAAGACCATATGAAGACCACAAATTCTCAAACAGTGGTGGTCCTTAGGTTTTGACCACCAAAATTGCAAAAGACCAAAGGACTGGCACAATTTCAGTATTTTCCAATAGAAATGATAGTGAAATCCAGCATGTTTCCCTCAAGGATCACCAAGGGAAAAAAGATTTCAAGAACTCTGAGACCAGTTTTCAAAATCTCACAACCTTTCAAAATTTTGAATCAAAAATGCAAAATTATTTCCATTTAGACCAGAAGATACTATTTGCTCATGATTTGTTGATATAGTAAACTGTCAATTGTGAAATTTGTTTTTACTTTCTGATCACATTTACCTCAGTTATGTTAGGGCACATCTAAGACATACCTGCCAAGTTCTAAAACCTTCAAAAGGGAAGTTCTCATCCTTGAGCCAGGACAGCTGAGAGGGAGATTTCCAGTGAACAACATTTTTGTTGTTTGCTGGGGAGACTCCAACTCAAAATGGGAGGGTTGGCAGGTATGATTTAAGATGGTATATAATTGCCTGTAATTTTGTTATCATAAACTTCATTTGAACTTTTGTGGATAGTTGTCTCATCATACGAATCATACCTCCTTATTTTTAATCTTACATTTTCCACCTGAGATCACTCTTGGTTTTGGTGGGGTTCATGTTGTACAGTTTTTAGTTTTCTATGTAGTTTTTTACAGACTTACTTGACTTTCATCATATTTAGTGTTTTTCGTGCCAAAAATAAATACCTCATTACTGATACTGATTTTTATTTCTATAAACTGTAAACCAACTAATTATCATGCAAGATTTAGTTTCTTGACTTTTTGCAAATAAAAAATCAATGTAAACTTTGATATCTCGAATATCTATCCTTATTTAACAGCATCAAGTTGTTTGAAATGCCATATAACGGACTAGAAGGGGCTAAACCTGAAATAAACTTAAAAGTATCTGTGAAAAATAATAAAATTGAGAATGGAAAAGGGGAATGTGTCAAAGAGACAATATCCCCACTAAACAGCAGAAAGCCTACAACGGGCCTTCAACACAGCAAGAATATACCTCTAACATGTGCTTAAACTTGCCCCTTAAAAAAAGTTGGTTTACAGTAAGTGATACTTGTCCATTCAAAAGACCATAAAATTCGTAAGGGTTCCACAGAACCCGGTGTCTCGCCTACTTTTTCTGTTAATCGCAGACTCAACAAAAATGAGGAAAAACATCAATAAAAATTTCCCTCACGATACTGTCTTTTGATTGAAAGAAGCTTCCAAGTTTGGTAAAAAAATCCAGGATAGTTTATGAATCTAATAAATGTTTTATAAACTTTAACTGCAGACTGTATGTAATGTTAACTGGAAGAAAAACTAAGTCCATTTATAAGTAAAATACGGAAAAAGTGAATTTTTTTTTTACAAAATTTACTTCTGAATAATATCTTATGATCAGAAATAAGCTTTTGTCTAACTTTGGTAGAAATCCAGGATAGTTTAAGAACATTATAAAAATTTTAAAAACTTAAACCACAGAGTAAATGTTTTGTTTCTGGCAAAAAAACTAAGTCCATTTATAAGTAAAATACGGAAAAGTGGAAATTTATTTTAACAAAATTTTCTTCTTGATACTATCTTATGATCATAAACAAGCTTCTGTCCAAGTTTGGTACAAATCAAGGATAGTTTATGAAAGTTATTAAAATTTTAAAAACTTTAACCACAGAGTGAATGTAATGTTTCCTCGCAGAAAAACTAAGTCCATTTATAAGTAAAATACAGAAAAAATGGAATTTTATTTTTACAAAATTTACTTCTGGATACTTTCTTATGATCATAAACAAGCTTCTGTCCAAGTTTGGTAGAAATTCAGTATAGTTTAAGAAAGTTATTAAAATTTCAAAAACTTTAACCACAGAGTGAATATTTGTGGACGCCGCCGCCGACGACGACGACGGAATGTAAAATCGCTTAGTCTCGCTTTTTCGACTAAAGTCGAAGGCTCAACAAAAATGTATGTTGGATAAATCCGAGTTTCCTTCCCTGACTTAGCATCTCAGCTGGTTCTGTTTTAACCATACCACTTTAAGGGGGGCATTATACAAATTATACAAAATTAAGAATCTTAATTCCTAAGTCAATGAAAAACTGTGCCATTTATCACAAATGCTAGATATAAGAAGATGTGGTATGAGTGCTCATGAGACAACTATCCATCCAACTCACAATTTTTAAAAGTTAACCATTATAGGTCAAGGTACAGTCTACACTGCTCTCCCTCAAAATTAAGTCAAATACAAAAACCTTTAGTGAGCAAGATTAAATACCCCCATGCCCCCATATAATACAGTCAAAGCTTACAGTCACATAGTTGGCATCCAGAAAACAATGTTTTGCACAAACAAAATCTTTTTTAGTAACTTTAACCTTGACCTCTGACCTCTTATCAAGAGTGATCTTACCCTCATTGTGTGTAATAATACATTTAAATAAGGTTGCAATCCCATATGAAGTATTTGATTAAACATCTACATACCACAGTTTTGCACAAATTTCTTTCTTTTTTTAGTAACTACAATCTTGAACTTTGACCTTCAAATCAATTAAGTGTGACCAAACATTTATCATGTGAGATTGCAATCCCATATAAAATATTTGACTAAACATCTTCAAACGACTTTATTTTTTACAGATTTTGTTTCCATTTTTGTACTTTGAACTTGTGTCTTATAAATTAGCAAACATTGAATAAATTTCTCAATATATAGCATTACAATAATCATGGTCATCTGGAATGAATACTATACATAATAATAAACAATGGTAGAAATAATCTAAACTGAAAAAGGACTAGCAAATAAAAAGCTTCTACATTCCTCCCCCAAAATGTCTCACCTGAAAACGTTCTTTATCTGCAACAGTGTCAATAAAATATATATAATATGGTGTGTGTTTTTCATTTAGACTATCCTGTTATACAAGAGTGCACACACTGAAATGTCTCGCCTTCTTTACTAATCATTGATATTATGTTGATAGTCCTAAGTATAAAGCGTTATTACAACTGTCACATAAACTTAACATTAAACAAGATAGTTAAACAAAGACCAATGAACCATGAAAATGAGGTCAAGGTCAAATGAACCATGCCAGGCAGACATGTACAGCTAACAATGCTTCCATACAACAAATATAGTTGACCTATTACTTATAGTTTAAGAAAAATAGACCAAAACACAAAAACTTAACACTGTCCAATGAACCGTGCAATTGAGGTCATGGTCAAATAAAACCTGCGGGACTGACATATAGATCATAATATATTTCCATACACCAAATATAGTTGACCTTTGGCATATAATATTAGATAAAAAGATCAAAACTTAAAAACTTAACTTTGACCACTGAACCATGAAAATGAGGTCAAGGTCACATGACATCTGCCCGCTAGACATGTACACCTTACAATCATTCCATACAACAAATATAGTAGACCTATTGCATAAAGTATGAGAAAAACAGACCAAAACACAAAAACTTAACTATAACCACTGAACCATGAAAATGAGGTCAAGGTCAGATGACACCTGTCAGTTGGACATGTACACCTTCCAGTCCTTCCATACACCAAATATACTAGCCCTATTGCTTATAGTATCTGAGATATGGACTTGACCACCAAAACTTAACCTTGTTCACTGATCCATGAAATGAGGTCGAGGTCAAGTGAAATCTGTCTGACGGGCATGAGGACCTTGCAAGGTACGCACATACCAAATATAGTTATCCTATTACTTATAATAAGAGAGAATTCAACGTTACAAAAATTCTGAACTTTTTTTTCAAGTGGTCACTGAACCATGAAAATGAGGTCAAGGACATTGGACATGTGACTGACGGAAACTTCGTAACATGAGGCATCTATATATAAAATATGAAGCATCCAGGTCTTCCACCTTCTAAAATATATAGCTTTTAAGAAGTGAGCTAACACCGCCGCCGCCGCCGCCGCCGCCGCCGTAGCCGCCGCCGCCGGATCACTATCCCTATGTCAAGCTTTCTGCAACAAAAGTTGCAGGCTCGACAAAAACCTGAATAAGGAAAATAAATAAGAATGTGTCCATAGTACACCACTCATACTTCATTTGCTATGTTAAGTGGATTGAAAAATTGGGTCAAAACTCTAATTTGGCACTAAAATAACATGTGTACTAATTTTTAAACTGATTGGACTTCAACATCATCAAAACCTATCTTGACCAAAAACTTTAACTGGTAGCGGATCAGAAAGACGAACAGACTCACAGACCGAAAAAACATAATGCCCCACCTAGGGGCCTAAAAAACTGATTCTGCCACTAATGCTGCTTGAAGAAAAACTTATAGGTGTCATTCAATCAAGTATGAGTTCTGGTACATTTGATCTGATTCAAATTAATAACAAGTCAGGTAAACTAGTGTTTTATTTCATTTTTTTTCTATTAACAAAATTCTTATGTCAATAATTAGTTTTGGGAATAATGTGTACAAAAACAAGTTTGTTTTTTGGGATTTCTTAAAGAGACAAGAACAAGGCACATAAAACAAGAGTGCACACACTGAAATGTCTCACTTCTTTACTAATAATTGATATTATGTTGATAGTCCTAAATATAAAGCTTTATTACGACTGTCACATAAACTTAACATAAACCAAGAAAACTAAATATTGACCTTTGAACCATGAAAATGAGGTCAAGGTCAGAGAAACCATGCTAGGCAGGCATGTACAGCTAACAATTCATCCATACAACAAATATAGAACTTTGACCTATTGCTTATAGTTCAATAAAAACAGAACAAAACACAGAAAATTAACACTGAGCCATAAACTGTGAAAATGAGGTCAAGGTTAAATGAAATGTGACTGACATAAAGATCATAAAATATTTCCAAACACCAAATATAATTGACCTATTGAATATATTATCAGAAAAAAAGACCAAAATTCAAAAACTTAACTTAGACCACTGAACCACGAAAATGAGGTCAAGGTCAGATGACACCTACCAGCTAGACATGTACACCTTACAATCATTCCATACACCAAATATAGTAGACCTATTGCATACAGTATGAGAAAAACAGACCAAAACACAAAAACTTAACTATAACCACTGAACCATGAAAATGAGGTCAAGGTCAAATAACACCTGCCAGTTGGACATGTACACCTTACAGTGCTTCCATACACGGAATATACTAGACATATTGCTTATAGTATCTGAGATATGGACTTGACCACCAAAACTTAACCTTGTTCACTGATCCATTAAATGAGGTCGAGGTCAAGTGAAAACTGTCTGACAGGCATGAGGACCTTGCAAGCTACACATACTAAGTATAGTTATCTAATTACTTATAATAAGAGAGAATTTAACATTACAAAAAATCTTAACTTTTTTTTCAAGTAGTCACTGAACCATAAAAATGAGGTCAAGGTCATTGGACATATGACTGACGGAAACTCCGTAACATGAGTCATCCATATACAAAGTATGAAGCATCCAGGTCTTCCACCTTCTAAAATATAAAGCTTTTAAGAAGTAAGCTAATGCGGACGCCACAGCCGTAGGAGCACTATCCCTATGTCGAGTATTCTGCGACAAAAGTCGCAGGCTCGACAAAAATTGTTACACAGCTGATAAATATTTGACAGAAACCTAACAATAGATGTTTAACCTTAAGCAGTATTTGTGGGAACAATTCAATTCTAAATGCATTGCATAAATAAATGAAGATACAATTCCCCACTTGAAAATTACGGAAAATTCAGGGTGCGGTAATTGTAAATTTAGCAATATTTCATTTAAAAAGGAACATTACTCTAGAACAATAGAATAGACATTCATCAAATTCAAACTTGTTGGGCTGTAATAAGAATTTTGTATAAGTTTAATCACATTTGGTTGAGGGAAACTAAGATAAAGAACAGAAACTAATTTTGAGACTTCCTAAGAGATGATATTGTACAAATAGACAAGGACAAAACTTAATGCCCCCTCAGTTGCGGCAAGGCATAAAAAGAATCAAAATCATATTCAGATTTTGATGAACATATTTTGAATAATTCAGAATTATATTTAATAGAACACATAAATTATGTGACATAATACTGCGCAATACAGTATCCCCTCAAACATTTGGCAGGTCCAATATTATTAAGGTTGAAATCGAAAAGCCATCATAAAAATCCTGAATGAAGGTATGGATGGATGCAATGAAGTAGAAAGTGAAATAGCATACACATGTAGTTTTCTTTTTTTTTAATAGTAAATCTATGAAAAGTGTAAATCTGATTGTATATATATTTTAGCAGTATATAATTGATGGAGCAGGTCTTTTGATTGTATATATATTTTAGCGGTATATAATTGATGGAGCAGGTCTTTTCAGGTGAGACAAGTAAACAAAACCATGCAGCAGCTACAAAGCATGTATAAAAGACTTACCCAGTACCCCTGTAAACAAACAAACAAAATCAATCATGCATGACACACAACAAAACATGCAGTAACAATATGCATAAATATTTGTTAAGCTGCAGACTGTTACAATCATGTGATACTAGTCATTGTCTATCTTCCTTCCTACCCCCTACATTAAACATACCGTTAGTTTCTTAATTTGTAATTATAAATTTGGCTGGCACATCAAGAAGTTCAAATAGATATTCAAAGATATTTTCTAATGTCATAATAAATGTACAAATTAGGGACTTTTTAATAAGTTTAAGAAAGAAGTTTGAGATAGTCTCTGATGAAACAATTTAAAAGATAAATTTCTAGTTTTAAAACTGACATTACAAAATAACAATGACAGATTTTCATGTTGATCTTGGAAGTTTCATGACAGCAAAAAAAGATGATGGCCAGCACAATTTTGTTTTCACTTCTTTAGGATGCCAAACAAGTCGAGTTTTCTTTTTCTTTTCTAAAACATTTGATTCATGCTTTAAATTTCTTGTTATCATATTTGGAAAAAAAAACATCATTTAAAATGTCATCTAGAAAAAGACGCTTTTGACAAATTCCAATTAAGAAAAAAAAAAACACTTTTATAACTTAAAAATATTTAGAATGAAATATTAAAAATAGATTTGTCTTCAAAAGATGAGCAAGAAGATATCAATTACTCCAAAACCCTTATATCCAAAATGATACAGAAAATAAAAGTTATGTAACAAACTATCACCATGATTATAACAGCTGACTGCAGGACTAATTTGGTTTCCTGTCACTTGGAGTGTCTATTAGAACGACAACAGACAGAATATATTGTACAGCATAACTGCTTCTAGTAATGTTCCAAACTTAAAAAACTTGACACATACTGTGAATTCATTGTTATTCATCAGATATCTTTTTACCGGGTACAAGTGAACCACAAATTAAAACGTTGTGCATATTACATTTTTTTAGACTTGTACACAGTCTTTGGCAAATCCATAGAATAAAAAAAAAATCAGAAAAAATTGAATTGATACACAATTTAGGAAAATAGGTATCTTAGAAAAATATTAAATCCACAATATGTTATGTATGCAGTGCTTGAACTTCTATTCCAATTTTCCATTAAATATTTGCCCCATGATTTGGTAAGATATCCAAGTATCAGGAAACCTACCAATATGTACTAATTACTCCTATATTGGGTGGATTTGTTGGTTTACAAGCTTTAAATCAAGGGGAATGAGCTTGGTAGGTGATGTGTCTAACAAATGCATTGCTCTACACCAGGATTATCTTAAATTTTTGTGTCAATATTTCAGGGATATTTTCCTCTTCCAATATATACAGGATGTGATTTATTTATCTACATGTTCTCAATAAAATTAATCCTTCTTTACAATGATATTACTTATACATGTATTGATATGCTAAGCCAAAACAACATGTGCTTTCAGAATTTTTAACCTATTATCGAGGTTTAAAGCACTTTGTGAAATATTTGAAATATTTTTTTTTTAGCTAAACATACGAAGTGCAAAACCATTTTTTTCCCCAACCTATATATCCTTATTTTAGACAGAAACCTGAACATAATATTTTTGTAAAATTTACAAGTATCAAAGCAAGATATATGTCCAATAAATCTACTTTTGGTTGAGACAGAAATATACTAAAATACTAATACATGTAATTCCATGTTTAGTATGTAAATAATCATTAAATAGGGTTACCTATAAATCATTTGATTAATAAAATAATCTTAAAGACAGATTTATTCAGGGTAAAATAGACAGATAATTTTACAGTACAACAAACACCCAGTTAATCTAGACAACAAATACAGACCAAGATACCAGTACAGAGTTATGTCCCTTTGACTACCTACCAGAACAGCTGGACAGACACAGGTTGGAGGTAATGTATGTTCACGGAATTCTCCTAGATCACATTCTGGTTTGACAAGTGGGGCACATTTGTTGTGTAGCTGTAAAACATCAAAATACACTTATCAAGTATGTTAAAATGACTATACATTTGTTGTGTAGCTGTAAAACATCAACATACACTAATTGACTATACATGTGTTGTGTAGCTGTAAAACATCAACATACACTTATCAAGTATGTTTATATGACTATACATGTGTTGTGTAGCTGTAAAACATCAAAATACACTTATTACGTATGTTTATATGACTATACATGTGTTGTGTAGCTGTAAAACATTAAAATACATGTATCAAGTATGTTTATATGACTATACGTGAGTTGTGTAGCTGTAGAACATCAACATACACTTATCAAGTATGTTTATTATAAGTTATCTACGTTCCTATCCTTTGCATTAAAAATTGTAAAACAGACTTGTATGCTGATGATACTACTCTTCATAAATCAGGGAAAAGTATAGAATATTTACATGATGATGTTCAAGAAGATTTATGCAGAGCTGAAGAATGGTGCAAAATGAATAATATGTTCATCAATACCAAAAAAAAACAAAATGTTTGGTTACTGGAACAAGTCAGAAGTTATCAACCCAATCTTTTCAACCAAATTTAGTTATAAATTCAGAAACCCACTACAAAATTCATTATGTGAGAAATTATTAGGTGTTAAAATTGACAGCACACTTAGCTGGAAAAAACAAATTGATCAAATTTGTGCTAGCATTTCATCAAGAACATACCTTCTTTCTAAATTAAAGAAATTTTTAGATATTAATGCCAGGAAAGCATATTATAATGGGTATATTCTGCCTCTCATCAATTACTGCTGTATTGTTTGGGGAGAATGTAAAAATGAAAGGATAGTAAGAATATTAAAACTTCAAAGCAGCAAGATTAATTCTTGATGCAGACCAATTATCCCCATCAGCCCCCTTATTTAAAAAACTTAGATGGATGACAGTAGAAAACAGAATCAAATACCACAAATATCTATTGCTATTTAAATGTATGAGAAAAGAAGCACCACAGAACCTATTTCAAAAGTTTCAACTCATATCTGTTAATAATCCTTATGCTTTAAGGGGTGTTACTCAAGTTAATTGGATAGTTCCAAAGTCAAAAACTGAACTGTTCAAAAAATCTTTTGCTTATTCTGGATCAGTTTTATGGAACAGACTACCATATGAAATGCGTAAAGTGAAAAACACTTACTCTTTTAAACAAATTATAAAACAGTCCCAATATTCAGTCTGAAACTATTACTCTTTTTTTTGAGAATGTATGATTTTAATGATTTTAATGATTTGTATATATATATATCTATTTGCTACATGCAATCTGTAACTGTTTTATATGTTTTAATCATGGTACATGTAAATTGAACTATTATATCTATACAATTGTGTTTATATGT
The DNA here is from genome assembly GCF_965363235.1 of Mytilus galloprovincialis. NCBI lineage: Eukaryota > Metazoa > Mollusca > Bivalvia > Mytilida > Mytilidae > Mytilus > Mytilus galloprovincialis. The sequence continues at coordinate 28,660,175 of NC_134839.1, read as the reverse complement.
TGTATGTTTTTTTTCTTCTTATTATTTTTTTTTTCACTTGCATTGTATATGAGGGCCTCAGGGAAGAAAAGTAATTGTAACTAACTGTGTGTACCCTCTTTAAATAAAGAGTTTATTATTTTCATTGTAATTATTATATTATTATTATTTTGAAATTGTCATTTTTCAGTGTAGATAATGGATCTTAATTCTACACTAAATAAAACCTTTTCTATTTTTCTATACTCAGAACATATTGTAAAGACACGACTCTACTATTGAAGACTTGACCTACAGGTCTTATTTTTTTATTGGTGTTATTTCCCTCTTTGCCATATATCTTACATGGTACAAGTTTATCCATTTGCACAATTGTGGTGCTATTGTGTGACATTAAATTTTTCAGGTTTTCTGTTTGTTTTTTAGTAATCAAGCTTGTTTTAGCGCTTGACACTTATATGTTTAAGAATCCAGTTACTTTGAAGTATCTGTATTTTAAGTACGGATACTGTTTATAGCAGTTTTTATTACAAGAGGCTGTCAGAGCAACAGCATTTATTTGTGTCCTGGCATTTTTCAATATCACAAGAACCATAACTCCTGAACAGTGAAAGCAAAAATCGTCAATATCAAACTTGACCTCCATTTTGTTATTCATTACAGTAACAACATATTAAAATTTGAAAAGCTTTAGTTGAACTGTTCATGAGTTAAAGCATGGAAATGACTGGAAAGACCATTTTTCAAACTTTCAAGAACCATAACTCCTAAACGGTAAAAGTCAAAATTGTCATTATTGTACTTGACCTCCATTTTGTTGTCAGTAACAACATATTTAAGTTTTAAAACCTTTGGTTGAACAGTTCATGAGCAAATGCATGGACAACATTTGGCTCCCGTCTGGTCACACACCCACCTGACCAACCGCTGTACATACCCTAATCAATAACCAACATTTTTCTCGAAAATCCTGTGAAAAATTGTAATTCTGGTATTAACACCATCTACAAATATACTTACTGTCACGTGACACCAGCGACAATGTAGTCCTGTCACACCATTTAAAGTCTTTACGGATTTCTTACATTTATCACATTTTCCTGGACAATTTCCTTCCACCCAGTGATGGTTCATCACCTGTTAATTATCAAAAAAGTATATCATATCATTATACATCTATAGAAAACTTGGAACATTATATACATCTGTATGATGTACAATACTAAGTCATGCAATAACAAACTAAACAATTTGTTTTAAATTTTTCTTTAAAAAATAACTCTGTGTTAACAATCTATAACTTTTTTTGATATGAAACAGTTTATTTTTTTTTAAATATTCACTGTGTTTAAATGACTGTAAATGTCCTCATATGTTCATTCATATATTTTACTACAAGTTCACAATATCTGTGTCCATGGATTGATGAAAATCTATGAATTTAATTACTGAAACATATATTAGTTAGCGCTTCATTATAAATCCACTCAATAATAAAAACAGTTTTTATTTCTTGGCACATTTTTCATATGGCATGACAAAATTTTTTCATGAACAAGAAAATGTTGCTTGGAATCGGTCCACAGATGTTGAACTGAATCTTACTTTTACCGCAGAGATTTATGAATATATGAACGTGAATTCAAAGCCTATTAAAAAGGTAAGGCTAATTATACATGTTGATCTGATTGAACAAATGCAGCAATCCTTAAAGTGTTGATGTTATAACCACCTTCACAACAAATTATATTGTTATCCTTAAATTAAAAGTTTTTTTGCTGTATAAAAAAACACTCAATTCTCGATGTAAACTTTCCAATAACACAATTTATACACGACTTATTACCACAATCCATGCTCCTAAAACGATACTGCACACGAGTAAACAAATATTCTTCTAAAATATTATTCCAACTACTTGGAACAAGGCAACACATATTCTTCTAAACATTAAACAAACTACATCTATTCTATTTATTAGGAGGAGGTGATGTACAACATAGAAATGTAGTACAACACTCCCAAAGATTTTTGTGATATTTAATGAATGGGAATTAGGGTGGGTTGGAGTGGAAAAAGGCAGGCACTTTAGATTTATGTGAATGAAATAGGACTTGTGGGGATGGAAGTTTTTCTTTAAATTTTATGTGATATTTAATGAATAAAACAAGACAAAGAAAAGGAAAACTTTGAAAAGTTATGGCCTCAAAATTCTGAACATTTTGTAGCTAATATAAGTGAATACTGCTTAAAATATAATTTTAAGTGGGAAAATATGAGTGGTTGCCATGGTAACGTACACTCTTTTTTTTGGGTTGTTAAGCGTAGTAAAAACTTTCAAAAATCAGCTAAATCACCACAATTCAGTGCCTGATTATGAATAGAATCTTGCATTTTTCATTAATGTTCATATGTATCAAATTTGGCTGACATGCAATCTTCACTTAAATGAAGCTTAAACCAAGTTGTATCAATGTTACATATAAACATTAATAAAAAATGCATGATTCTATACATAATCAGGCTCTGAATTGTGGTGATTTAACTGATTTTTGATAGATTTACTACGCTTAACAATAAAAAAAATAGAGTGTTCGTTACCATGGCAACCACTCATATTTTCCCACTCAAAATTATTTTTTGAGCATTATTCATTTACTGCTTCTACTAGGCCAATTACAGATAAAATCTGGAACCCTCATATATCACATGTATATGGCAGCTTGGTTCTTATAAAGAGCTGTACTTAAATATTGATTCCTTAAATTTCTCCATCTATGAAATATTTAATTAACATTTTGTGGTCAGGCGGTCTAAAGAATTTCAATTCATAAATAAGTTCATGATATAATGAAATGTGGCTTCATTAATATTAACTGTTATACCTACACACAGACATAAGTTCCCATCACAAAAATCTATGGTCGCATTGTGTATTTAAGTGTTTTACCTGCGGTCTGTTTACCTGTGATGTTTTTTTAGATTTGACATACGTAGTTATACAACAGGCTGGAGCTCTCTGAACACATCTTTCGTGTACTGTGTATTTACAAACTGCAATGAGAAAACACACAAAAAATCATTAAAAACAATGTAAAAGTGACTTTTGTGGTTTGTTGGATCATTTTTTGTTTTGAAGCTTGAATTTCTAAAGTGTATCACTTAATTTGACATGTAAATCATAGGACTAATTTTTTATATTAGGTACCAATTTTTTGTGGTTTTTATAAATAATACACCTTATCAATAATCTTTAATAAAAATGGGAGACTACTGTCAGATGAATTTAATAGGTGCAAACAAAATAGAGTGTGTGAAATTCTAGAAATATTTAGGATTAGTTCTTACTAATACTGGAAAATTTAATGCAGCTAGAAAAAACCTATATGATAAAGGACTAAAGGCTTCTTTTAAATTTTACAAAAACATTAAGTCATGTTCTCCATCTATTAAGACTATCATATATTTGATCACACCATCAAACCAATAGCTTTATATGGCTGTGAAATATGGGGTATGTTAAATTTGACTCCAAAAAGAAGAGCCATGCATCTTTTTGAAATCTTCAAAGATTGTGAACCTGATAAATTAAATCTTAAATTTTGCAAGTATGTTCTTGGTGTCTCCAAAAACAGCACAAAAATTGGAGTTATATCAGAGCTAGGTAGATTTCCTTTAATATATAAACATAGTAATTCAAATGTTTATGTATTAGCACCACCTTGAAAACTTGCCCACTGATCTCTTAAGTGATGCTTATATTGAAAGCTCCTCTGACAAAGCTGTTGCTAATCAATCATGGTATGCAAACATAAAGTTTTTTAGTGAAAAACTTGGTTTAAATTTAGCACTTTGTAAAAAACTCAGTAAAAATAAATTCAAAATTTTACTTAGAAAATGTATCAAAACTGATTTTTTAACATATTGGAGCCATCAAAAAGACTTAATAAAAAAAAGATGATCACAGTAAATTGAGCAACTACTTTAAATTTAAACATAATTTCCTTTTTTAAGATTACTTTAATATTAAGAACAGAGATAAGAGAGTTATACTAACTAGATTTAGAATAAGCAATCATTGTCTCCGCATAGAGAGAGGCCGTTACGAACGAAAAATTGATGAACATGGAAAAAATATTACACTGCCAAGATCAGAGAGAACATGCCAGTTTTGTTCAATGAACTCGGTTGAAGACGAAGAACATTTTTTATTTAAATGTACCCTTTATAATAAAGAGAGAAAAACCTTTCTAGATGAACTCTTTACAAAATACCCATATTTATCCCAAATATCCGATAGTAATCTGCTTATTTGGTTCATGTCATACGATAGCCTTCATTTTAACTCTAAATTATGTGAATTACTATCCTTATTTTACACATTGAGAAACTAAATATTTGCTTAACTGAAACTTATAAAAAACTTATTTATAGTCTTCACCAGTTCATTGTCACATTATACTTGAATTGGTTTATTTTCTTTTCTGGGCAGTAAGAGTTATCCTTCGTTCCATATATACAATGTAGGCAACTGACTCTCCTCATAAAATAAAAAAAAAATACATTTATATCTGTATTTTTATTGTATTTCATTTTTCATTTACATGTTGTACTGTTAAATCAATCATCCTTATTCAGAACGAGAGTTGTATGTGTGAGTGTATGTGAGTGGGAGAGAAAGGCTTTTTATTTTTACTTTATGTGATTACATGCTTGTTATGAGCCCTATGATTAGGAAATAAAATATCTTTATCTTATCTTTATCTTTAATCCCGGCTGACTCAAGAACCTGTGCCGCTTGAACTATTGACGTCAATCTACAATCACTTTTCCATTGTGGAGCGAGATATTTTGTATTATGACGTCAAAATTTTACGGAACCTGTGTGTTATCCAGTAATGGCAGACAAATAGCGATAAGGTGTATTCACAAAATGAGAGTTCAGAACTATTTGTAAATTATGCATTGTATCAAAGAACAGTATTGATTAGATACTAAAGACTATATCTCAATTAGTCGTTAATCGTTTAGGTATAGAGGTAACCATGTAAAGGTAACCATATAAAGGTAAGTTTATAAATCTAGTAGGTATATTATGAAATCAAGTTACACATTGAGGTACCAGTTCATTCAGTGTCTTTTTCAAGGTCAAATGAATGTTCATATCCAAATGTGTTGTGTAATTTACATTTTGTGTAACTTACATGTACACCACTGTCCACACACTTTGTTTGCCTATACACTCATTAATGTATAGCGCTGTGTTATATTTACAGTGTGTAACTTACATGTATATTTACATTTTAAGGAACTGACTTGCACATTGATATTTTGTGTAACTTAAATAACCCTTTTTTGCATATGTTGTGTGTGACTTACATTTTGTGTAACTTACATGTACATTTACATTTTTTTGTAACTTACATACACAGCACAAACCTTGTTTTCCTACACTCATTAACATATTGTGTAGTGTGTGATTTACTTGTTGTGTAACTTACATGTACAGCACAACCCTTGTTTTCCTACACTCATTTACATATTGTGTAGTGTGTGATTTGCTGGTTGTATAATTTACATGTACATTTACTTGTTGTGTAACTTACATGTACAGCACAACCCTTGTTTTCCTACACTCATTTACATATTGTGTAGTGTGTGATTTGCTGGTTGTATAATTTACATGTACATTTACTTGTTGTGTAACTTACATGTACAGCACAACCCTTGTTTTCCTACACCCATTAACATATTGTGTAGTGTGTGATTTACTGGTTGTATAATTTACATGTACATTTACTTGTTGTGTAACTTACATGTACAGCACAACCCTTGTTTTCCTACACCCATTAACATATTAAGACACAAATTACAGTAAGCTGGTCTCCCAAAGTGTTTTAATCTCCAGACATGTGTTCCATCATCTTGTACATTCTGTTATTTTAAATAGAAAAAAAAAACATTTAAAACTGTCATGTCATCAATAATAACTATACATTCTATGATTTGTAATGGTTGTACCTTCAGAGTCTTTTTCAATTAGTTGTATTCTATTGTCATGTTTAAGAAATGACTAATATTAATTTTGCCTGACTGTCTGTTGTTCAAGATTCACAGTAATATAGGCTTGTAATAAAGGAGTAGGTCCCTTATTTGGCCCCAAAATTTAGCAGTTTTACAAAATTGTTAAAATGTAAACTTCTAGTTATCTATTGGAAAGAAGAATGGTTCTGCTACATAAATATGTGCTGTTTTTGACAATACAATGCACATATATCGTGTACTAGCAACATAAAGTCATGCTAAATTACTGAAATCTTCACAATTTTGGAATTTTAGTTAAATTTTTGACGGTTTTTGTCTTAAATGAAAGTGGCCGCATTTGTGTTCATTCATAATATTGAATTGTAAGTTGTATTTGATAATAATACATAACATATATAAGGGTTGAGGATGAACAAGGATGCGGCCACTTTCATTTTTGACAAAAACGATCTGAAAATTGACATTTTTTGGCATATTTGATAGATTTTTCATATTTAAGCTAGAATCGGAGCCTTTTAATGACAAAATAATTTAAAATCTTTCACATACAATAATTGAATCAATTGAAATAGACACTTAAGTGTTAAAAAAAGTGTTCAAAATCTTTTGTCAGATGAACCTGAAATTTGAGGCCAAACTTGGCCCTTACCGGACCGACTCCTTTATGAATCTACAGTTAATATATTATACAGTGCCTTTATTTAAAACACACATAGATTGATTTTTGTTCCGAAACAACTCATGCTCCAAACTTATCTATCACGATATATAATACAACCCTTTACAAGTCAAACATTATTGTCTTGTCTTTAAAAACATAAATGCAGATATGGTATGGGCTTTGCTCATTGTTGAAGGCCATAGTGACCTATAGTTGTTAATTTCTATGTCATTTTGGTCTCTTTCGGAGAGTTGTCTTATTGACAATCATACCACATCTTCTTTTTTATAAGAATTCTGAATTGACAATGACATATTTGAATATATCGTACTGTATCTAATCCTAGTAAGACTAGTAAAGGTATGGTTGTCATCCCTCCTCTCTTCCATTCCTCCAACGATACTGTACCATCAGAATCATAATCTATCTCTATCATCATATCTTGTAAAATCTAAAAATAGAAAAACAATCTATCTTGTAAATCTATCAATAGAAAATAATTAATCTTTATCATCATAATCTTGTAAAATCTAAAAATAGAAATTGACAGACAGATCCACTCATCAGACATTTTAACTGGATTTCAGTTAGATATTGACTGCCAGATTTGAGTCAACTGACAATAATTAAACACCATATGGTGTCCTTTAGTTGTTTATAATATTTATGTTTCTGACTCTGGTGAGAGTTGTCTCATTGCCTATCATACCACATCTTCCTATTTTTATATTTACATATTGTGGATTATTTTTATTATTCTTTTTCTTGGATTTTGTAGGTACAGGTAAACCACAAATAAAAAGTTTAACAAGTGACAAATTTTCATTAAGCTTGTATGCAGACTTTTACAAAACCATGAAATTAAGTATCCTCGGATATACAATCTTTTCTCATCCACCAAAATTGGTACCCAAAAAATAATTAAACCACAATATATCTGATTTAAATAAGAATAACTGCTTTTAGACTCTTTAATGATTAAATTCTGGTTTTTTGAATACCTGATATTAAACCTGGTTTACACAAGTGCAGATAGGTTAACAACAAACCTATGATTAAAAAACCTATTTAATCATAAAAATAGACATGTTACAAACTTCAATGATTACTAGAACACATCCGCGAAATCGCGGGCATATACAGCTTGTGAACTGTTGTAGGATGATTTTTTGTAAAAGATATTATGTATGGAGAATTTCATAAGGGAGCTACCATTTGATTTTTATGGGGGGGCTAGGATGAAAAATTTTGTCCTGCATTTTTTTTTAGTTGTAATCTCTATCCTACCTTTTTATTTTTCACTCTATTCGGTCCTGCCTTTTTTTTTATTAGTTTATCCTGACTTTTTTTACCTAAATAGTCATCCTGCCTTTTTTTTTTGCAAAGTGTCTCATCCTGCCTTTTTTTTTACTCAAAACTCCTGTCCTGCCTATTTTTTTCAAATTTCATCCTAGCCCCCCCATAAAAATCAAATGGTTTCCCTAAAAGGTATCAAAAGCCCTCTCCTTTTTTCCAAAGTCTGATATTTGTTTCCTTAGATCTGTTAAATTCAATTATTTTCGTGTTTCTGGTCTCAGACCACAATTATTCTTCTCCTTTGCTACAATGCATCTTTTGGTAAAAGTCAAATTAGATTAAAAATTTGCACCGCTTCAAACATGAAATAAATGTAACTGCTTATATATAGATCATTATTAGTCTTATAAAATATGCTTCTATGACAATCCATCAGTGCCTTTTCTGTTGAGAGCCTTATTAACCTGCCAATGATAGGATATGAATCTTGTATAAATGACTAAGACCGACTAAGGTTAATATGAGGGGTGGTTGGAGGGGTCCTGATCCTGAAATTCTGGGCTTAAAAACATGAAATTCCAAGATGCAGAATTTAAAGAAATTCATATCCCGAAATCCCCAATTCCCAAGCTTAAAACCACCCGATCCTGACATCCTGAAAAAGGTCCTGCCTCCCACTAATCTCTACCCTACTTTCATTTTTGCCAAATCACTACTTTGACTTTCAACAATAATTTTTTATGCCCCATTTATGGGCATTATGTTTTCTAGTCTGTGCATCTGTGCGTGCGTTTGTTTGTTCCTTCGCTCGTCCGTCCGTCTGTCCCGCTTCAAGTTAAACTTTTGGTTAAGGTAGTTTTTGATGAAGATGAAGTCCAATCAACTCGAAAATGGGTAAATATAGTGCCGATGTGGCATCAGTGTGCTATGGACACATTCTTGTTTCCACATGTTTTACTTATTTTAATATATATGCAACTGGTATGATCCCTTAAATAGTAAACATTTCAAACAAAACAGTAGACAGAATACAGAGAGTCTCTATATATTAAAGTAGTATAATCGTAGTTTACATGTAGATAAATGCACAAAATAATTGTCCACACTAAGGAGGTGTTATAGTTGTGGTTCTTGCGGTCTAAACACCATGATATGGAGAACGCTCTGATTGGCTTATTTATTTTTGATTTTTGTTATCTATCATACGATTGGTTGTACTTGTGCATGTTTCAAACAGGAAGTCTTATCTATGACTAAAAGTCAGTCTGATGAAAGAATCAATTACTGGACTCCTTTTTTGGCGTTTTTCTCCAAAAATATCTCAATCTGAATTATCATAAGAATGAATGACAAATGCGACTATGCATGTAGCCTATAGAACACAGACGCATGATGATTAATTTATCGTGGAAGGAAGAGAAGTGACACACAAAATGAGGTCTTCTCGTTTAATAGTAAAGATAAGACAACTCATACATTTGTATTATCAATACGAATAAATTGTGCACATAAAATTTTGACAACTCCCAAACAACTATCAATAAGTACATAAAACTTTTCATATATTTAAAATTTTCTAGTTTATATTAAACTCGTAAATTTAAAAGATGAAAAAAATGATGATACAGTAAAATTTCATCAAAAATAATATCAAATTTTTATTTTAATTTGAATGTGATTATATTGTTATCTAACATATCATCACTTTAATATAAAATATTGATGGCCTGAAACTAAATAAACTCCACAGTGATGTGTCAGTCACCTGTTTAATGTTGGGCTAGTGTTATGGGGCTTTGCTACTAACATGAGGATAAACAAGGTTACATCTACAATTCACATGGATGCCTCTCTCACTATCATTTTCTATGTTCAGTGGACCATGAAATTGGGGTTAAAACTCTAAATAGGCAATAAAAATTAGAAAGATCATATCATAGGAAACTAAGTTTCAAGTTGATTGGACTTCAACTTCATTGAAAACTACTTGACCAAAAACTTTAACCTGAAGCTTGATAAACAGACAGAGGAAGGCTGAGTGAACAGACAAAAGAATACACAGACTGAAAACTATTAAACGGAACAAAAATTTATGTTTTCCCACAACTAGTATTTGAAAGATCACTTTCATGGTATAGGTGATTTGCATATCATGTCAAAAAAGTTGCTTCTGTCAGAAAAAGTCAACACAATTTTGAAAACAAATAAATGCACAGTTTGACTATCTTTGCAATATAACTAGAATGTTTAACACATGGGGTTGTTCAAAAAAGTCTTTCATTCTTTATAATTATAAATGAAGCTGCATTTTAATTTATATCAATCTTAATAGCTGCTTCAAGAAGTGCATGTTTAATCAAAATGTACAACTGGTTATTTGTATTTTTGTCTCATTGCTACGCCTTTAATTAGAGCAGAACAATTATCTGTGCCATAAACAAACAGATAATGTTACAAAATAGTATGTCATTTTAGTTCAAACCAAAGTGTATGTTAAACCTCATAAAATAACAGTAAAGAACTTGTTAAAATATACACTGTATACAACTCCACTAGATTTTAATCATTTATTAGAATATGATGCTGTTGCTTGTGGTAAAATATTCTGCAAAAAGGGCCATTACGTGGTAAAATCCTGATTAATTTAAGCCCCCATGAATTATTTTTAATCAATCAATCGAGCAAACAAGCAATTATATGTTCACCTCATTTATCTATAAGTTAAGAGACAGTAGCACAGAATAAAACAGTTCATGAAAAAACACATTTGAAGAATAGGAACTTTAGAATCGGTTAAAATAAAATAGGAGGTCTTTTTTGACTCATCTAACACGAGATAGCATAGGTTTATTCTTTAGTCTGTATGTATAGTCAGGGGAAGATTTTAAAAGGGGGTTCCCAACCCAGAAGAAAGGGGGGTTTTCAACTATATGTCCCCATTAGAAAACTAGAGGCTCTCAAGAGCCTGTATCGCTCACCTGACTCTAGTTGGGTTTTTGAAATCATATAAAAAAAGATAAAATTTGGCCATTATGTGGTAAAATCCTGATAAATTTAAGCCCCCATGAATTATTTTTAATCAATCAATCGAGCAAACAAGCAATTATATGTTCACCTCATTTATCTATAAGTTAAGAGACAGTCGCACAGAATAAAACAGTTCATGAAAAAACACATTTGAAGAATAGAAACTTTAGATTAGGTTAAAATAAAATAGGAGGTCTTTTTTGACTCATCTAACACGAGATAGCATAGGTTTATTCTTTAGTCTGTATTCTCATAGGGTCCTTTCTTAAACCAAGTCCCCCAGCTGTCGGCCACTCTTGGATGATGGATCAGCTACAAAGTAACAACACTTGGTCAGCATCTCCTTAGGAACATTCATGCTATGTTTGGTTTCATTTTATTCATTCCATTCAGTAGTTCTCTAGAAGAGGACATTTGAATGTATTTCTCATAGGGTCCTTTCTTAAACCAAGTCCCCCAGCTGTCGGCCAGCTTGGATGATGGATCGGCTACAAAGTAACAACACTTGGTCAGCATCTCCTTAGGAACATTCATGCTATGTTTGGTTTCATTCCATTCATTCCATTCAGTAGTTCTCTTGAAGAGGACATTTGAATGTATTTCTCATAGGGTCCTTTCTTAAACCAAGTCCCCCAGCTGTCGGCCACTCTTGGATGATGGATCAGCTACAAGGTAACAACACTTGGTCAGCATCTCCTTAGGAACATTCATGCTATGTTTGGTTTCATTTTATTCAGTAGTTCTCTAGAAGAGGACATTTGAATGTATTTCTCATAGGGTCCTTTCTTAAACCAAGTCCCCCAGCTGTCGGCCAGCTTGGATGATGGATCGGCTACAAAGTAACAACACTTTGGCAGCACCTCATAAGGAGCATTCATGCTATGTTTGGTTTCATTCCATTCAGTGGTTCTCTAGAAGAAGTTCAAAATGTAAAAAGTTAACGCCAGCGGATGAGGACGACGGACGCTAAGTGATGAGAAAAGCTCACTTGGCCAAAGGCCAGATGAGCTAAAAAAGGGGTCTCAATCCCTGGAACCCTCTCCCTGGATCCACCACTGATAGTTGTCTCTTAGCAATCATACCATATGTTTGTATTTGAATATTTATCCTTTCTATGTGAAGTATACTTACAGGTTTAAGTTCAGAAACATCCCAGCCTAAATATTCTGCCACTGACATCATCTGGTTTACAATACAATCCAGTTCCTATAAAAATAAAATCACAAACATGTTTAATATCATAAAGACATAATCACAAACATGTTTAAAATCATATGGACATAATCAATAACATGTTTAATATCATATGGACATAATCACTAACATGTTTAATGTCATAGAAATCATCACAAACATGTTTAAAATCATATGGACATAATCACTAACATGTTTAATATCATATGGACATAATCACAAACATGTTTAATATCATATGGACATAAATCACAAACATGTTTAATATCTGTAGTTGAATTATCAAAATAATAAGCACTAATTCAAGTTCTCCATTTACCAAAATTACAGTATGTATAAGGCCATACATTGGGCAGTGGTGGTTGTGTGGTCCAAGATGTCAAACTACTGGTACTACCCTGTCAACACTGAGATTGAGAGTTTGTAAAATACTTTCTAAATTAAATTGGTGTTTGGTCTGATACAAATTTAAGCTAGCTTTCTGTGACAAAAATTTTATATTCTAAGCAAAAATTGCAAATTGGTTTAAACTCAGTAAACCTTTAATCAAATTCTAAAGCTTCTAAATTTAAAGTTATGAAATTTCTACTTTTACCTTGATTACTGCACCTTAATTTGTATAATTCCTATAATTAAGCCTTATCAATTTTCCAGCAAAATTGATTCAATGAAGGCAGCACTCGGACCCCCGCAAAGTGGAAAGGGATTACTGTTGCAAAACTTGTTTCCCAATCCACTGTAAATAAATATGTTTAAACTAAACTAATGATATTCAATTTCAATGTTATTCAGCCTTTTTGAAGTTTTTCATATCATCAATTCAAATGTATACCTGTGTTACAATTTAATTATTATTCATAAATTCAATACAATTTGTACATATAATATCTTCCCTAAATTCAGTACTTTTTTTCGTTTTTATGTTTAATTTTGAACAGTATTTACCAGAAGGTAAAACCACTTGTCATATTTTTATTAAAATTCAGTGCTGTAAAATTAGTCATATCTTTGAAATGATTACATACATGTAATACCTTATGGGTTTTTTACTGCTTGATTGGAGATAATAGTAATGATATTGGCTTTCATTAAAAGTTAGATGATACTCATTGGAGCAATCAAACATCATGTCAACACCATCACAAAACAAACAAAAAACAAATTGTTCACAAACCCCTATATAAAACCTAGAGATTGAACAATATCAAACACATTTAATATTTACAAGCATACTGAAATAATACATTTTAAAAAGCACAATTAAATTTACTTTTGATTATTTTTTTTTTCCTAGTAGAACTTAGTAAAAAGTGAATTGAACCAAAATAAACCAGATGCTTCACAGGGTGCAGCTTTATACGACTGCAGAGGTTGAACCCTGTACAGTTTGGGCAAGTATGGACACAACATTCAAGCTGGATTCAGCTCTAAATTTGGATTGTGATTAAATAGTTGACACAGCATAGGTTTCTGACAAAGAATGAATGTGGTCTAATGAACTTAATTTTTTTATTTTTTTTTTTTTTTTTGCCTTTGAGCAATTCACTATGCTGTTGAATATTAATCTTCTCAAAAAAATGTTTGAAGAAATTATCTTTTTATTTATGAAATCTGAAATGAGAAAAATTGCCCCCAACCCCCTCCCCCCCCCCCATTTTTTTTTCACATCCCCCTCTCCCTTATTCCAAAACTTATCTCAATTCAAGTTTCTAATGGAGTTTGCAACAATAAGTACTCATTTAAATACATCATAAAATATTAAAATGTAAAAAAAAATGCTTTGTTATCACTGAATGGTAAAGATTGTTTTAATTTATCAGTTGGTAGTAAAAGTGAATATACATTGTATATTTGTAAAACAATGATTTAAGTTAATTCAACTACTATTCTGGACAAAGAAAGATAACTCCAATTGAAAATTTCTTGATATTGCTCAATATTGTGCAATTAGATATTTCTTGCTATTGCACAATACTGTGCAATTGAAAATACTTGCTATTGCACAATACTGTGCAATTGAAAATTTCTTGCTATTGCACAATACTGTGCAATTGAAGATTTCTTGCTATTGCTGAATACTGTGCAATTGAAAATTTCTTGCTATTGCACAATACTTAATATAATAATTTTGGATCCTGATTTGGACCAACTTGAAAACTGGGCCATAATCAAAATCAAGTAAATGTTTAGATTCAGCATATCAAAGAAGCCTAAGAATTCATTTTTTGTTAAAATCAAACTTAATTTTGGACCCTTTGGACCTTAATGTAGACCAATTTGAAAACTGGACTAAAAATTAAGAATCTACATACACAGTTAGATTCAGCATATCAAAGAACCTCAATTATTCAATTTTGATGAAATCAAACAAAGTCTAATATTGTACCCTTTGGGCCTCTTATTCCTAAACTGTTGGGAACAAAACTCCCAAAATCAGTTCAAACCTTCCTTTTATGGTCATAAACCTTGTGTTTAAATTTCATTGATTTCTATTTACTTATACTAAAGTTATTGTGTGAAAACCAAAAATAAAGCTTATTTTGGCCCTTTTTGGCCCCTAATTCCTAAACTCCTAAACTGTTGGGACCAAAACTCCCAAAATCAATCCCAACCTTCCTTTTGTGGTCATAAACCTTGTGTCAAAATTTCATAGATTTCTATTTACTGAAACTAAAATTATAGTGCGAAAACCAAGAAAATGCTTATTTGGGCCCTTTTTGGCATCTAATTCCTGAACTGTTGGGACCAAAACTCCCAAAATCAATCCCAACCTTCCTTTTATGGTCATAAACCTTGTGTTAAAATTTCATAGATTTCAATTTACTTATTCTTAAGTTATAGTGCGAAAACCAAATGTCTTCGGACGAGGAGGAGGATGCAGATGACGACACCAACGTGATACCAATATACGACCAAAAAATTTTCAATTTTTGCGGTTGTATAAAAACTATAATATTATCTGTGAGTCATGGTATAACCATAACTTTAAAAGTTAGTCAGCTCTGAATTGCCAATTTGACAGTTGTAAATGGAGTTCTACTTGTGACACATAGGTAAGCCAGTAAAATAGATAAAGGCAGAACATTAAAGATTCAAAATATATATTAAGGCATTCAACAATGGACCAACACCCATTTCATGTCAGACCATCAATTATTTGTTTTATCTATCCACTACTTAGGGACTAATTGAAGCAGTCAGTACAGTAAAGGTAGCTTTATTCCTTAAGTTAATAGTTGTGATTAAATAATACAAACAAAAGTTCTGATGAAGAGAACAGTATGTTGCCATCGAAATTTTGTTTGGTTATTAGCTGGATTGCTGTCTCATTGTTGTATAGACCAACTCTTTTCATTCATGCTCAACATAACAAGTTTAAATTGAAACAAATGAAACTGCAAGCTACTGCTCACTGATGATAGCCCTGGCACAAGCAGATAATTTTAATAGTGTTAAAATATATATATATATATATATATATGTGTTCACTTAACAGGAAGTTGTTGAGTGATGAATCTAAAAACACATCACACAATATAGCTGACTTATATAAACCCAGAAACTAAATTTCAGAAATCCTTGTATTGTTGTTCCTGAGAAAGATGCGACGAAAAATATTCATGGGATGGAAGGATAGACTGATGGACTGATGGACAGACAGACAGAGGTAAAACACTATACCCCCACTTTTTTAAAGCAGGGGTAAACTAAAGATCATTGTGCTCAATGTGAACATATCTCTTCGTTTGCATCCCAATTTTCAGAGCGTAACATGTATGAATGTAATCTCTAAATACTTACACTGCTGTCAAGGAGACCGTTACCATCGGTGTCATATAACCTGAACATAACTGAAATAAACCATTGTAATACATGTATAAGTCAAATTCTAATAAAGGTTGAAAACTGAAAGCTATAAATTAGTCTGATTATCAATTTCATATCAGTAAAAAAGAATGTGTCCATAGTACAAGGATGCCATTCCACTATCAATTTCTATTTTCAGTGGACAATGAAATTGGGGTAAAATCTCTAACTTGGCATAAAGGTAAGAAAGATCATGTCATAGGGAACATGTTTTAAGTTTCAAGTTGATTGGACTTCAACTTTATCAAAAACTACCTTGAACAAAAACTTAAACCTGAAACCGTTCAGATGGAAGGATGGTGGGGCACAAAAACTGAAATATTCTCAGCAATAAAATATAATCTTAAATCAAAGTTCTGTGAACATATTGTGGAGGAAAACCACAATTGAAGTGGAAAAATTTTCCATCCCTTTTTACATACTTTCTACACATTTAAAGACATAATTCATAAATTTTTAATTGATTTATATATCTCTGAAATTATTAATGCTATATACACCTAAAAAAGATGTGGTATGATTGCCAATGAGACAACTCCACAAGAGACCAAAATGACAAAGCAATTAACAACTATAGGTCCCCAAACAGCCTTCAACAATGAGCAAAGCCCATACTGCATAGTCAGCTATAAAAGGTTGTACACCTTTCTGTTTCTATTAATTCAAACTTGGGTTACTGTTAGACCCTGTTCACACTAGCATTTTTTTTTAACGATCTAATTTGAATCGATCTAAATAAAACCAGTTAGCGTTCACATTATCTTTAATCATATCGATCTCTATCGGTCTAATATGAACCACTGCGTTCACACTACAATTAAAAACGCAATCGATCTAACCTTTTTGCCCGTAAAACTGTAAACACTGTGTATAAATAGAACTGATTTACCAAATTTGTGTGCTGATACACTGATACACACACTTGGAAAAAACAAGAGTGCACATGCTGAAATGTCTCGCCTTCTATACTAATCATTGATATTATGTTGATAGTCCTAAGTAAAAAGCTAAGCTTTATAACAACTGTACCATAAACTTAACATTAACCAAGATAACTAAACAAAGACCAATGAACCTTGAAAATGTGGTCAAGGTCAGATGAACCATGCCAGGCAGACATGTACAGCTAACAATGCTTCTATACAACATATATAGTTGACCTATTACTTATAGTTTAAGAAAAATAGACCAAAACACAAAAACTTAACACTGTGCAATGAACCGTGAAAATGAGGTCACGGTCAAATAAAACCTTAGCGACTGACATAAAGATCATTAAATATTTCCATACACCAAATATAGTTGACCTATGGCATATAGTATTAGATAAAAAGACCAAAACTCAAAAACTTAACTTTGACCACTGAACCATGAAAATGAGGTCAAGGTCACATGACATCTGCCCGCTAGACATGTACCCCTTACAATCATTCCATACAACAAATATAGTAGACCTATTGCATATAGTATGAGAACAACAGACCAAAACACAAAAATTCAACTATAACCACTGAACCATGAAAATGAGGTCAAGGTCAGATGACACCTGCCAGTTGGACATGTACACCTTACAGTCCTTCCATACACCGAATATACTAGCCCTATTGCTTATAGTATATGAGATATGGACTTGACCACCAAAACTTAACCTTGTTCACTGATCCATGAAATGAGGTCGAGGTCAAGTGAAAACTGTCTGACAGACATGATGACCTTGCAAGGTACGCACATATCAAATATAGTTATCCTATTACTTATAATAAGAGAGAATTCAACATTACAAAAAATTTGAACTTTTTTTTCAAGTGGTCACTGAACCATGAAAATGAGGTCAAGGACATTGGACATGTGACTGACGGAAACTTCGTAACATGAGGCATCTATATACAAAGTATGAAGCATCCAGGTCTTCCACCTTCTAAAATATAAAGCTTTTAAGAAGTTAGCTAACGCCGCCGCCGTAGCCGCCGCCGTAGCCGCCGCCGGATCACTATCCCTATGTCGAGCTTTCTGCAACAAAAGTTGCAGGCTCGACAAAAATTGGATAAAGTTATTGTTTCTCTTGAATCACAATTTAAAATTTTGATACTGGCTTTTTCTTTAATTTTGAAAAAAATGACTGTAGCAACGAAGTTACAACACGACGCCGGAAATACTGCGGTTCCCGCAAAGAAAACAAATCAACATAGAAGACACAGATTTCGCAAATCTATGCTATGGCGAAGACAACATGTTTACAGTTTGTTTTAAAGGTCTTTTAACAGAGAAATAACGAACCTCTGATATAGTTTTGCCGCTATACATGCGCATACGTTATTTTTGATTCAATCGTACTAGTTTAAACAGATCTCTGCGTTCACATCTAAAGTAAGATCGGTTTACTTTAGATCGATTCAAACTAAACTACCTCTTTCGGTGTTTTAGTTTAGACCGATTGAAGATCGATTCAATGCGTTCACATTAGCCCTTTAACCGATCTAAAGTGAACCGGTCTAGTTTAAATCGATAAAAATGTCCTAGTGTGAACGGGGTCTAAATTCATAAATTAATGCGAGGTTTTTATTATTGCGAAAAATGCTACAGGTTGTGAATGCAATAATTTAAACTCGCATTTTGAAATATTTTTTTTGAATCAAACAGGATTTTCCTCAAAATCATAAAAATTACAATCGCTTTTAAGTCTAAAATGACAAAATCGCAATAATAAATGCACACAATAATTTCTGAATTTACAGTAATTGTAACTTGGTATTTAATTTGTAACTCATCCCATTCTTCTTTTTTGTTTACTGAAAACCAAATTAAATCCCTTAAAGAACCTAGCTTTCATGGCATATTTTATTTACATCTGGCCAAGAATAAATGAAAGAACTGCAAGTGATAATAGCATAAACTGACCACTCTATAAATAAACATATGATATAAATATATTTCATTATCAATAATATACCCACTGAATAACCTTTAATGTCTATTTATTGATATATAATTACATTCATAATGACCAGTGGTCAAATTAATGACCATGATATAAAGAGGTGAAAATAGGGAATTAATAAGGAAAACCAATTACGATTGAATGACATAAACAATCAGCATAATGTTCTCTTAAAGTTGGCTACAGTCAAAATGTACTTACTGACCCTTAAATTTAAATCTTTCTTTGACCTCTGACCCTTAAATCTAAATCTTTCTGTATAACCCTGAATGGTATCCATCACATTTTTTTCTTTTACTAATTGTGTACAACAGGAAAAAGGGGCTCTAATGATGTACAATGAAAAAAAGATCTTTTTCTTTATATATAGTGTAAACTTAACACTATAACTTTAGGATGATGAGCAGCAATAAAAGATGTGTTCTGTTTTTTTAGCATCAGTGACGTCTTTTGCTGTACATGAACTGATGTTGTGTTATGGATGTATTATAACCCTATTTCATTTGTTTTTCTATTAATTGTATCTAAAAGGAAAGTATAACAAATTTGTGAGGGTTCCGTTGAACCCAGTGTCTCGCCTACTCTTTCTGTTAATCGCAAGAACAAAAATGAGGAAATAAATCAATAAAATATTTCTGTAGATACAATCTTTTGATTGAAAAAAGCTTCTGTCCAAGTTTGGTAAAAATCCAGGATAGTTTATGAATTTAATAAATGTTTAAAAACTTTAACTGCAGACTGAATGTAATGTTAACTGGAAGAAAACCAAATTTCCTTCTAGATACTAGCTTTTGATCATAAACAAGCTTCTGTCCAAGTTTGGTACAAATCCAAAATAGTATAAGAAAGTTATTAAAATTATTTAAGAAAAAATTACCTCTGGATACTACTTATGATCATAAACAAGCTTCTGTCCAAGTTTGGTACCAACCCAGGATAGTTTAGAAAGTTATCAAAACTTCAAAAACTTTAACCACAGAGTGAATATTTGTGGACGCCCCCGCCGCCGATGATGACATCAACAAGGACAGAATGTAGGATCGCTTAGTCTCACTTTTTAGACTAAAGTCGAAGGCTCAACAAAATTGAAAAACAAAAATATCAGTTTTGCTTGCTCACTGTTGAAGGCCATACAGTGACCAAATGCTGTTAATTTCTGTGTCATTTGATCTCTTGTGGAGAGTTGTCTCATTGGCAATCATACAAAATCCTCATTTTTATACTAGACAAAACATGTTCTTTTGCCCATCCATATCAAAATTGTATGTGTTGTGAACCAAAAAAAAAACATCTGCCAAAATAGAACAAATTCCAAGTCTTAACGAGGGTTGGTTTAAACAGCTTCTAACAAATTGGTACCCCACAAATAATAATGAATCAATAATACTTACATTCAAGTTTGTCCTCTGGTCTACCGGCCTCTAACAAAGACAGATAACATACTAGATCTTTAAGAAACATGTGTCCATTTTTTATATCATTACTACTGGACCGATTTCTCACTGATTTGAGCTCCACCGGGGCAGTTTTCAGTAAGGAGGAGTTTGACTGTCTAACCCACGGGTCCAATGAATCTATTGAATGGCCTGTAACATAAATAAATATACATAACACAGGAGGCTAAAAGAAAAGTGGTCACTTATTACATGAAAGAAAGAAAAGTATAACCTATTCAACTTTAAAAATTATGAACTTTCGTTCACATATATGACTATTTACAAACAAAAAATAATTTCAGCAAGTTGTGTTTATGAAAGATTTCAGTAGAATCACACATAATTTGTATATAAATATATATCCTTTCAAATAAATAATTTTTCTGAGATAAGTTTCGGATATGGATCGGGAAAAAACCATGTGCAAATTTTATTTCAAAGTTAAATATGCCTTATTCTTTATGTGCCTGTCCCTAGTCAGGAGCCTGTTGTTCAGTGGTTGTTATTGGTTCACGTCTGTCATATTTATTTTTCGGAAATTGTTTAGTTATAAAATAGGCATTAGTTTTCTCATTTCATATAATTCATATCTGGGTCATTTATAGCTAAGTATACAGTATTGGTTTCTCTCATTGTTGAAAGTCATAAAAAGGCTGCCCAAAGTTTTAATTGCTTACATCCACTGCATTTAAACTAGGCAGACAAAGCCATCTGTCTGCATGTAACATTTAACAATATATATAGTTCAAGAGTTACAAAGACTTAGAGAATAGAATTATACTGCAGGTTTTCTTGCTTCTTTTAAGACACATTGTTGCCTTGGGCTGTTTTTCTGCTTTTTGGTCGGGTTGTTCTCTCTTTAATAACACATTCCCCATTTCCATTCTCAATTTAATTATGACACACGAAGTATATATTAAATACATCATTATGACAATTATAACATTATAATGATAACATATTATTACATTACTATATAAATAATATTAATTAGTTCTCTAGCAAATAATAGTCTTTATTCTATTCTAGAAATAATCCTATAATTTATCCTTCACAATGTTATACCGTGATTATAGACAGTTATTCCAGGAAGCTCTCATGTCTAATTTTTTAATATTTCATCATGCCTATGCATTTTTTCATATTTTAATTCTAGACTTTGTAGTTATCTATAAGAAAGATTAGGCATTGATAAGCGTCTGAGGCCAATTTTATTATGATCTCATTAAAATTTTACCATATATAGATATAAGAAGATGTGGTACGAGTGCCAATGAGACGACTCTCCATCCAAGTCTCAATTTATAAAAGTTATTCCATTAATTTCCTCCTTTTGTAGATCAAGATTTTGTTTGAGCCATCATGGCATCCAGTTATCTACCTTGGGTATTGACATTTGTTGTGCTGAATATTAAACGCCCACAAATATTAGATCGATGGCCAACAAACACAAAACTGGTACCTCACACATAAAAGCTTACTGGTACCCCATAAAAAGAAGACTGATATCAAAACTGGTATGAGACAAAAAATGGTACCCATAATATAAGTTTTATAAGTCCCAACCAAAGAAAATGAATGAATCCACAGTAACACAAGCGGGACAAGGTGTCCTATGGACACATATGGTTGTTAATACACAAGGGGGACAAGGTGTCCTATAGACACATATGGTTGTTAATACACAAGGGGGACAAGGTGTCCTATGGACACATATGGTTGTTTATACACAAGGGGGACAAGGTGTCCTATGGACACATATGGTTGTTAATACACAAGGGGGACAAGGTGTCCTATGGACACATATGGTTGTTTATACACAAGGGGGACAAGGTGTCCTATGGACACATATGGTTGTTAATACACAAGGGGGACAAGGTGTCCTATGGACACATATGGTTGTTTATACACAAGGGGGACAAGGTGTCCTATGGGAACATATGGTTGTTTATACACAAGGGGGACAAGGTGTCCTATGGGAACATATGGTTGTTAATACACAAGGGGGACAAGGTGTCCTATGGACACATATGGTTGTTTATACACAAGGGGGACAAGGTGTCCTATGGACACATATGGTTGTTAATACACAAGGGGGACAAGGTGTCCTATGGACACATATGGTTGTTTATACACAAGGGGGACAAGTTGTCCTATGGACACATATGGTTGTAACAACCATAACAACCATATTTGTCCATAGGACACCTTGTCCCCTTGTGTATAAACAATTTGTTTATACACAAGGGGACAAGGTGTCCTATGGACACATATGGTTGTTTATACACAAGGGGGACAAGGTGTCCTATGGGAACATATGGTTATTATTACACAAGCAGGACAAGGTGTCCTATGGACACATATGGTTGTTAATAGATGTGTTAAGATTCTTGAATCAAATTTCCATCAAATTATCATAATTCAATTAAAATTCAATGTTAAGTCATTTTTTTATGGTCATAGCTAATTATTAAAAGCATTAAAGCCATTGCAACAAAGTATATCAAAAAGACCCCAAAACAAACTACATGTACCTACCATAGAATTGACTTCTTGGTATTAAATCCTTAAATCCTTCAGAAGCTACAGCCATCTTGTCCAATATATAACTTCAATTAATCTTTGATAATTTGTTCTTACAGGTAAATAACAAAATTTACCATAATTTATGTACTAAGAAATATCTTCTATTGTCCAGCTTTAATCAGAAATTTTAACTGTTTCTTGGAACGGTTTTTCTCTTATTCAATAAGATATCCACTAAAGAGTTATTTAACACTTCAATCTATTTCCAAGATTTAATCAATTTTCTAAAATGTTGTTGTTTTCAAACCTCAGCTAAACAAAATAATTCCTAATCTACGCTCAATATCACCTTAACAGGAATATATTGTCTCCATAAATATTCAGTTTTACAACATTGTGTCAAATCATGACAAAAACCAGATGTTTGTGATAATTGTACCCACCCACGACTATTACTTTAAGTGCACTGTAAAAAACTAGTCTTCTGAATATCTAATTCTAATGAATATCTCTTGCTTTTATAGCAGTATATTGAAATGCAGAAAAAAAATTCCACACAGTACAAATCGACTTGAGAATGGCCAGAAAATGGATTTTTCCCACCCACATGTCTGTGGGGAAAACCTTTAATCAAACCTAATAAGTTGAAGTTCTCAATTTTAACTTGATATGCTAATGCACTATTCATAGAACATTATACTATTAATGCGATAAAAAAAACACACAACATTAGCATATTTACCAGTACGAATAGGAGGTATACACTAATAGAAATCTTCACCTCAAGGGGCCATATTTGTTACTAAATTCCTAACTAACACTGGTACATCCAAAACATCATTTCTCTCAAGGTTAAATACGTTAATAGAGGACAAACATTTTATCAATTGACCCAGTACCTAGTGATTGAATACAATCATTGAATGGTTGCAAGAAAACTTTCAAATATTTCTGGGAATTCTTTTCATATTCTTTTTAAGATAATGCATATATATGATCTATAATGTTTTGTCAAGGTTTGTCTGATGTTCCAACCATAGTAATAAATCTTTCCATGGGACTATCATGCAATAATGATGGGTATTTCTAATTTGTACTACTGGTATGCTGGACATATGAGAACATGATTTTATTTTTAATTTTTTTGTGTTTTAAAGCCACTTTTAAACAGTCTGCTTTTGGGCTATTTAGTGGCGGCCAGTTTTTTATTTGTGGAGGAAGCCAGAGTGCCCAGAAAACCACCAACCTTCTATAGGAAAGCTGACTAACATAGTCAATTAAGATTGGAGTCAAGTGCACATGCACAAGCAGGATTCGAACTCACAACCTCAGTGTTGACGGGCTAAAAATTACCATAGTAACTTCTTAGACCACTCTGCCACCAAGCCCCCATTGAAAACATGAATTTGTAGTTACATTGTCATAGATCAAATTTATTCTTGAATGTTCACTTGTTTGTGTTAATATGTCTTTTGATTGAGTTAACTTAAGCCATTTCAATTTATATTTTATAGTGTGTCTTTCTATGTTGTGACTTGTTTCCAGTAAAGGTGAAGGTTGGTACCTTTCAAAATGTTTAAACCCGCTGCATTGTTAATGTTTAAAACCTCTGCCTTTTTTTGCATCTGTCCTCAGTCAGAAATTCTTCTGTTCAGTGGGTGTAGTTTGTTGGTGTGGTTCATAAGCGTTTCTGTTTTTCTATATAGATTACACCGTTGTTTTTCCTGTTTGAATGGTTTTATACTAGTCATTTTTGGGGCCCTTTATAGCTTGCTGCATGGTGTGAGCCAAGGCTCTGTGTTGAAGACTACCTTGACCTAGTCTTGTATTATTATAATTTAGTTTCTTGTGTACAATTTGGAAGTTAGTATGGCGTTCATTATCACTGAACTAGTATATATTTGTTAAGGGGCAAGCTGAAGGACGCCTCTGGGTGCGGGAATTTCTCGCTACATTGAAGACCTGTTGGTGACCTTCTGCTGTTGTTTTTTCTATGGTCGGGTTGTTATCTCTTGACACATTATCCATTTCCATTCTCAATTTTACTATAATGGTTTACTTTTATGACTTGGATGGAGAGTTGTCTCATTGCCACTCATATCACATATTCTTATATCTTTTTGATGTTGATGGCAGTTCTTCAATAAGTTTTGATTTATTCAGCTCTTCCAAGACTCTAGGTGAGGCAAAGTTCACATACTGTAGTTACATTATAATTCAAGGGACACTAAATTAAATGGATTTAGTGGACAAAGGTAAACCACATATTTCATAAAGGTAAACCACTTATTTCAATGTATAGGCAGTACAAATATTCTATTGGCTAGTAGTGTACCCCTGAAATTATATATACCAAGACCAAGAAATGTCTCGCCTTCTTTATTAATCATTGATATTATTCTGATAGTCCTAAAGATAAAGCTTTATTACAACTGTCACATATATTTAACCAAGAAAACTAAACATTGACCAATGAACCATGAAAATGGGGTCAAGGTCAGATGAACCATGCCAGGCAGGCATGTACAGCTAACAATTCTTTCATACAACAAATATAGTTGACCTATTGCATATAGTTTAAGAAAAACAGACCAAAACACAAAAACTTAACACTGAGCAAAGCACTGTGAAAATGAGGTCAAGGTCAATCAAACCTGTACGACTGACATATAGATCATAAAATATTTCCATACACCAAAAATAGTTGACCTATTGCAATTAGTATTAGAAAAAAGACCAAAACTCAAAACTTAATTTTGACCACTGAACCATGAAAATGAGGTCAAGGTCAGATGACACCTGCAAGCTAAACATGCACACCTTTCAATCATTCCATACACAAAATATAGTAGGCCTATTGCATACAGTATAAGAAAAAAGAGCAAAACACAAAAATTAACTTTAACCACTGAACCATGAAAATGAGGTCAAGGTCAGATGACACCTGCCAGTTGGAAATGTACACCTTACAGTCCTTCCATACACCGAATATACTAGACCTATTGCTTATAGTATCTGAGATATGGACTTGACCACCAAAACTTAACCTTGCTCACTGATCCATGAAAAGAGGTCGAGGTCAAGTGAAAACTGTCTGACGGGCATGAGGACCTTGCAAGGTATGCACATACCAAATAAAGTTATCTTATTACTTATAATAAGAGAGAATTTAACATTACAAAAAATCTTAACTTTTTTTTCAAGTAGTCACTGAACCATGAAAATGAGGTCAATGACATTGGACATGTGACTGACGGAAACTTCTTAACGTGAGGCATCTATATACAAAGTATGAGCAATCCAGGTCTTCCACCTTCTAAGATATAAAGCTTTTAAGAAGTTAGCTAACGCTGCTGGGGCCGCCGCCAGATCCCTATGTCGAGCTTTCTGCACTAAAAGTTGCAGGCTCTACAAAAATGCCAGTTTTCCTCAATCAAAGAAAATTAGCAACCACAAAAATAAATAAATCCACATTATCGCTATTTTGTGACTTTTTCCTTTGATCTTTTTTTGTGATATATTTTATATCATGTTACACGCTTGAGATGGAAAATTATCGCTGGAAACTAAGCAGGCACGTGGCGTTGCTAACGACATAGAATTGACAACGTCGTCATAGGTAAAATAGCAATAAACAGATTATCATTGGTCATCTCAACTCGATTGCCTTTCTCGCTTTCACCGTCCTGGCTCAAGCGAGAAAATCAATCTCGTTGAGATGATCAATGATAATCTATAAGCATTGCAGAGACACCTGTTTGTAATTGAAGACTATATGATGACCTTTAGATGCATCTTGGAAGTTTTATATGTGGCTTGGTTACTGTCTTGTTCATTTAAATACGGTACCATATATTCATTTATTCAGAAAGAAAAGCAGCAAGCACAAAATCAAAATCTATGGACTGGTTTGACAGGAAGGGAATTGAACCCATGACCTCCTGCACTAAAAGTACTTACTGGTATATATAGGAGTACATGTCACATGTCCTAGACCATAATTAGTATAAGTTGACTTACATGCAGATCATTATTACCTATTTATCACAACTGTCACAGAATTATAGCAAACCAATACAATAGGAATAAATCATTGTAAGTCATATAAATGTACTACTAAAAAATATTTAATTTCTTAAAGTACACAGAAAAAATCCATCCATATGTATTGGTATAATTTCTATCTGAATTTTTCATTAATACTTGCAATAGTTAGAGTTTCTTACAATTTAATAAATTCATAATGTAAAAATATTTCCTGGAAGTATGTTTGTATAATTATGGAAATTAAGGAATTAATTGCAATAATCACAATCATGTAGTAATTACTTCATTATGCACATTTTTTGTCCAGCTGCACGTAGATTGTAAACTCTTGTAAAACATTTTGGTATTGATTCTAAACAATTAAAATATCAACAAACCTTAAAAAAGTGTTGACTTAGTCAATAGACTTATAAAACATATAAAGAAAAACCATTCAAATAAGGAACAATTAGGGAGAAATCTAATTGTATAAATTATACTACGGATTGCTACTGACATTTATTTAAGGAATGACTGTAATATTTTTTCTGTCTATGATCATGAAGAAATAACATAAAAAATGTGGTGCACACTGAATAACGCGCGTAGTGGGTTATTTAACAGTGTGCACCACATTTTTTATGTTATTTCAAATAGACAGAAAAATATTACAATCATTTCTTATAATTTAATTCTAAATTCCATTTTAAACAATAGAAAACCATGAAAAAATATTGATTACGTCACGGTCACATGACTAAATTATGTCTATGGGCTCATAACAAAATAACATCAGCCAATCAGAAGACTTGTTACATCCAAAATTAAATTATTCTGGACTATTATAAATAAATGGGGAATGTGTCCATGGGACAATAAAGCAATAATACAACAGCTATATTAATCATCGATTGTCCCTGATTAATTTCACCTAAATAAACAAAATCTGTCAGGAATAGCCATATAGCTATAGGTACTCGCTATTATTTGATGGTCTTTATACCAATTTATCCATTACAATAACAGGAAAACTGACATTAAGAATAAATAAACATGGAGTCAGTGGTTATATGAGGCATGATATTAATGATGCCATAGGTACTGATTATAGGGCTTCTTTTTACTTAAGTAATTCCTTAACAGGATTCACAGTGCCAATCAAACCTTCAATTTTAAATTAAAACTTAGATAAATAAGATAAATAAAGATAAATAGGCGTTATGGGGCAAAATATTTCACCTTGTATCGTATGGAAAAACACTGAGGAGTCAGAACATTTGACACTAATTCCAAAACCTCACCTAAGAACATCCTTAAATCATACCATTTATTTAAGGAATGACTGTAATATTTTTTCTGTCTATGAAGAAATAACATAAAAAATTTGGTGCACACTGAATAACGCGTGTAGCGGGTTATTTAACAGTGTGCACCACATTTTTTATGTTATTTAAAATAGACAGAAAAATATTACAATCATTTCTTATAATTTAATTCTAAATTCCATTTTAAACCGTAGAAAACCATGAGAAAATGTTGATTACGTCACGGTCACATGACTAAATTATGTCTATGGGCTCATAACAAAAAAAACTTCAGCCAATCAGAAGACGTGTTACATCCAAAATTAAATTATTCTGGACTATTATAAATAAATGGGGAATGTGTCCATGGGACACGGATGTTGCCAAATCTTCAGAAGAGACCGAATGACACAGAAATTAATAACTATGGATCAGCGTACAGCAATAAACAATAAGCAAAGCCAATTCTGCAGAGTCAGCTTTAATGTTTAGCCCTCCACTTTATGTTCTGACCAGTGAACTTAGTGAAATACGTCTCATATCATTTATTGGATTACACAGACTAAATACAGAAGAATTTCTGGAGCCTCACATTCAGCACAGCCTTAGAAAATAAATACAATAAAGCAATAATACAACAGCTATATTAATCATCGATTGTCCCTGATTAATTTCACCTAAATAAACAAAATCTGTCAGGAATAGCCATATAGCTATATGTACTCGCTATTATTTGATGGTCTTTATATCAATTTATCCATTACAATAATAGGAAAACTGACATTAAGAATAAATTAACATGGAGTCAGTGGTTATATGAGGCATGATATTAATGATGCCATAGGTACTGATTATAGGGCTTCTTTTTACTTAAGTAATTCCTTAACAGGATTCGTAGTGCCAATCAAACCTTCATTTTCAAATTAAAACTTAGATAAATAAGATAAATAAAGATAAATAGGCGTTATGGGGCAAAATATTTCACCTTGTATCGTATGGCAAAACACTGAGGAGTCAGAACATTTGACACTAATTCCAAAACCTCACCTAAGAACATCCTTAAATCATACCAGTTTAAAGACGGAAAATGGTTGTGCCAAACCTGTAGGGATATACCAACAACCAATGACAAAACAACAAAATGGCATCTAGAGATGAACAACAAAAGACATGAAGGATTCCTTACAATATGATGAATTCTACTCAATGACAAATGAATAAAAGAAACAGAGATCAATTTGGTTAGAATCTAACAAGATCAAAATGGCACTACTTGCATTGGCGGATCCAGGGGGGTTCCGGGGGTTGGAACACCCCTTTTTTTGGACGATCAATACATTTGAATGGGAGCATATAGTTGGAGCCCCCCCCCCCCCCCTTTACTCTGGGTTGGGACCTCCCCCCTTTTTAAAATGGCTGGATCAGCCCCTGACTTGAAGGTCAACGTTAAGGTAACATAAAGCAGAAACTACTTTATAAAGTTGTCAATACATTCAACAGAAATCACCAAAGAAAGTTTAACAAAAGAACTGAATTCCTATGTCCCAGGCCCCTTGTTGCACATATTTTTCATAAATTCAATTTTAAATATTTCAATGGGGGATAATTTATTTTTAACAAGAATGTGTTCATAGTACACAGATGCCCCACTAGCACTATCATTTTCTATGTTCAGTGGACCGTGAAATTGGGGTCACAACTTAAATTTGGTCAAAACTATAATTTGGCATTTAGAAAGATCATATCATGGGGAACATGTGTACAAAGTTTCAAGTTGATTGGACTTCAACTTCATCAAAAACTACCTTGACCAAAAACTTTAACCTGAAGTGAACGGACACACGGAGAGACGAACGGACGGATGGAGGCACAGACCAGAAAACATAATGCCCCTCTACTATCGTAGGTGGGGCATAAAAAGTTGATCAGCCAATATTATAGAACATGCCTGAGATATTGCTGATAATGACCTATAGTATAAGTTTTATAACTAGAGGCTCTAAAGAGCCTGTGTCGCTCACCTTGGTCTATGTGAATATTAAACAAAGGAAGCAGATTGAAAATTGACTACAAAGGTCAATAACTCCTACAGGGGTCAATTGACCATTTCGTTCATGTTGACTTATTTGTAGATCTTACTTTGCTGAACATTATTGCTGTTTACAGTTTACCTATATCTATAATAATATTCAATATAAAACAGCAAAATTTCCTTAAAATTACCAATTCAGGGGCCGCAACCCAAAAACAGGTTGTCCAATTCATCTGAAAATTTCAGGGCAGATAGATCTTGACCTGATTAACAATTTTACTTCATGTCAGATTTTCTCTAAATTATTTGGTTTTTGAGTTATAAGCCAAAAACTGTATTTTACCCCTATGTTCTATTTTTAGCCGTGGCGGCCATCTTGGTTTGATGGCCAGGTCACCGGACACATTTTTTAAACAAGAAACCCCAAAGATGATTGTGGCCAAGTTTGGATCAATTTGGCACAGCAGTTTCAGAGAAGAAGATTTTAGTAAAAGATATATAAAATTTACGAAAAATGGTTAAAAATTGACTTTAAAGGGCAATAACTCCTAAAGAGGTCAACTGACCATTTTGGTCATGTTGACTTATTTGTAAATCTGACCTTGCTGAACATTATTGCTGTTTACAGTTTACCTATATCTATAATAATATTCAATATAATAACCAAAAACAGCAAAATTTCCTTAAAATTACCAATTCAGGGGCCGCAACCCAAAAACAGGTTGTCCAATTCATCTGAAAATTTCAGGACAGATAGATCTTCACCTGATTAACAATTTTACCCAATGTCAGATTTCCTCTAAATGCTTTGGTTTTTGAGTTATAAGCCAAAAACTGCATTTTACCCCTATGTTCTATTTATAGCCATGGCGGTCATCTTGGTTAGTTGGCGGGGTCACCGGACACAATTTTTAAACTAGATACCCCAATGATGATTGTGGCCAAGTTTCAAATAATTTGGCCCAGCAGTTTCAGAGGAGAAGATTTTTCTAAAAGATTACTAAGATTTACAAAAAATGGTTAAAAATTGACTATAAAGGGCAATAACTCCTAAAGTGGTCAACTGATCATTTTGGTCATGTTGACTTATTCGTAGATCTTACTTTGCTGAACATTATTGCTTTTTACAGTTTATCTCTATCTGAAATAATATTCAAGATAATAACCAAAAACAACAAAATTTCCTTAAAATTACCAATTCAGGGGCAGCAACCTAACAACGGAATGTCAGATTCATCTGAAAATTTCAGGGCAGATAGATCTTAACCTGATTAACAATATTACCCCATGTCAGATTTGCCCTAAATGCTTTGGTTTTTGAGTTATAAGCCAAAAACTGCATTTTACCCCTATGTTCTATTTATAGCCATGGCGGCCATCTTGGTTAGTTGGCGGGGTCACCGGACACAATTTTTAAACTAGATACCCCAATGATGATTGTGGCCAAGTTTGGTTAAATTTGGCCCAGTAGTTTCAGAGGAGAAGATTTTTGTAAAAGTTAACGCAGGACGACGACGGACGACGACGACGACGACGACGGACGACGACGGACGCCGGACGCCAAGTGATGAGAAAAGCTCACTTGGCCCTTCGGGCCAGGTGAGCTAAAAATCTGGCAAAAATTATACCTGTGAAAGCACTAATAAGACTTACATCCCAGCTCCTTTGTTCTAACTGAGCCGGATCACCCCAGTTTGAGTTTCTTTGTTATGCATGCTTTCCTTTGTTCTGGAACATTTTGGCGGGAATGTCAAATCCACTATAAAACTTATAACTAAATATACAATTATACGGAAAAGACTATCTATTAAAATTCAAGTAGAAAAAATCCAGTGAATATGCTGGGATTCGAACTCAAGACCTTTAGCATATCAAGCCACGACACAACCACTACACCAGGATGACTGGATATGTACTATTAGTAATTTAACCTACTTAAAGGTCGCAAGAAATTTTTATAAGTGGGGCAAGTTGGCAGACCTTTATTCAGTGGGGTTTAAATCCTTTTTGTTAATTGTGAGTTGTCAGTGATTGTTCAGTTTGATATTACACTTTTTCAAAAGTGGGGCGAGTCGATAAACAAGAGTGGGGCGATTTTTTTCAGAAAGTGGTGATTTTTTTCATAAAGTGGCGATTTTTTTCATAAAGTGGCGATGTAGGTTGGGCCGATTGGCCAGTGGGGCGAGTTGACATTTTATGATATCTACTCATCGTGTTCGGGGGTCAAAAAGGGAAAAATCATATAGTAATGTATAAAGTATATTATAATGGTTGTGTGGCATTCTAAACTAGATTTTATAAACTGTAAATGATTTTTCGTCTAATCTAAAACAGCTGGGATATAAAATAGTTATCCCACTCGGACTTGGTGTGTCAGTGTTAGATCACCCTCTGGCCTCCAGCCATCGGGGTGATCTTACACTGACACACCGCATCATCGTGGGATAACTATCAATGGACAGACATTATTTCCATGTCCATTGTAATATTTAAATATTAGGTGGCATTTATAATTAACTTATAAAACTAGACCAAAGAACTTAAAATACTAACTAATCATTTTTATTAAAAGTTCCTCTCTAGACCCTCAAATTGATTACAAGCATTAGTAGCAATTAATATGAAATATGTTCACTATAATTTGCTGACCATAATACATCCCAGAATAAAGAATTCAATCAATATTAAATAAAGTAATTCCATTTAAAGCATGCTATAAACTGTACTATATGATTCAGACTCTATCAACACGGTAAATCACTGAAAATGTGGAATAAATATTTCTGTAGGAGTGTAACTGAATCAACTGGCCTGACAATATCAATCGATAGAAAAATTCTAAATTCAAACAAAACCACAGCTTTTACACTCATACTTAATCATATAATTGTTGGGTCCATTGGTTTCTACAGGTGGGAAGAGAGATCATTTGTAACATCTGTAAGTCAGGTGATAATCTAGTTCTTGACATCATCTGCATGTCATGTATAACGCTGGTCTTTGAAGTTCTAATAGTGGGAGGGGAGGATTAATTAACTTTTTACGGGAACTAAAACATCATGATTCCCTGGATCTCAGGGATTGCCTACACCAATAGATTAACCCTTAATCTTGTGCTTCCTTGTGTTCAGGACATTTATAAGAATTTCCAGGTACTAAATCCTTTAGTCCCAAAAAATCTCAATGAGGCCAGATAATGGACTCAATAAGGATCTTTTGGGAGCTAAGTTTATCAAATATGTATCACTGTGTCTGCATATAATATATGAATCATGTGATACTCTGATCCCTGGAATCGTTCAGGTAAGCGGTAAAGTCACCCGTCTTACTAGAAAAAGTCATGTGATATTCAGGTACCTAGGATCTGCCAGGTGGAAGGATAAGTCACCTAACTTTATAGAATATATCATGTGATACTCTGATCTCTGAGATTTGCCAGGTGAAAGGATAAGTCACCTAACTTCATAGAATATATCATGTGATACTCTGATCTCTAAGATTTGCCAGGTGAGCACAAATGGTGAGAAGATAAGTCACCTTTCTTCTTATAATATATCACGAAAGCCATTTTTACCAGAGGGAGATAACTTTTACATTTGGAACAAATTACAAATAGATTTTACAGAACACCTAAAAATCTATCTCACAGTTTGGTATTCATTTTCATATAAAAATAAATATCTAATGCTTTGCTAAAAATTTGACAATAAAGGTGACAATAAAACGGAAAAAGACTTCTAATTCACACTTACACAAATAAATATCTAATTATAGGCTCTAACAATGAAACAAAAATAGTTTGTAGGTCCCAAACAGCTTCTAATTTGGTCTTTACGCCTTCATGTAAATGCATAATTAAGGAGATCTATCATTACAAGTGTGAAAGATATAACTAAAAATATATAGTTCTGCTTTTAGCTCATACAAAGACCAAAACAAAACAACTCCTAAATTGGAAGTCACACTTCTATAAATAAATGTCTTAATTCCACTTGTCTTGCTAACACTCTTGACTATGTGTCGATCACAAATAAACTAATACCATTATCACAGCCTAACCTATTCCTATGCCCTAAAGAAAGCTCAGAAATCAATTGTTAATTCAGTAGTAAACATGTCAAAATTATGATTAAATATGTTATAAACGGACAATATAATGTCTTGTTACTTTATTAAGTATCCTACTCTAGATCTTATTAACCTCTAGTGTATCTACCTCCCGATCTCTACGATGATCTCTACGATGATCTCTACGACTTCTGCCGTATGTTGGAATACTGGATTTATCGGAAATCAATGACAAAAGCATTCATTTTCTTACTCCAAGTAAAACAAAGGAATTAGGCTCTATGATCTACACCATTTTTGTCGTATTATGTGTTACTATTTATAGATTTGCTGTTGCAGCTTGTCATTTGTTTAACATGTTGGTCAGTTCAATAATTGAATATGGAATGACAATAAATTGGTAACACAGATTAAACAACTCTTTATATCAAAGCTGTATTAACATTTGATTGCTGGTAAATAATCAACTTCCATATAAACACACTTTTGGACAAAAAATGGTGAAACTATTAAAACCAAGTCAATTAAAACAAATATATACAAATATGACAGTAGAAAACCTGGGCTTATTCTATTCTGTTTATTTTTCCATCAACACACAATTAACATTGTCCTTTTTTTACCTAGAATTTAACTTACATTTATACAAAATATCAAGCAACTAAACCCATTTCCCTGGTAAAGAAACATGACATAAATATATTTTCCAACATGAATATATTGTCTTTCATTGTATGATAGGACTACAACTTTTACCGTTTTAATTTGAAAAAAACAAAAAGGATTTCAAATCTATCTTAAGCTATGGGACCCTGCATATTTTTGAAAGGTGTTAAGTATCTTATATTTATGAATCTTGTTTGTATCGAGCATCTAACATGGCTTCAGACTTAGTCAGGTTTATCACATTATATTGACCACAAGTGTCTTTTCTGCACTAAATGTCCAGAATATATAAAATAATTATCAATAAGTTAAAAGTTCATTTTAACAGGTTTGAAAAATAATTGTTGGGTTTTCTATTGCATCTTTACAAAATGATAAACAATAAACAGATACTAGAAGTTCACAATTTACCAACTTATAAGCGAGTAGCTACAGATTTTACTCCCAAACTACACCAGCCAATTTACCATCAGTAGAAATTTGCAAAAAGCATCTGATATATATAGAAGGGTTATAAGTCTTGGATTTCTGACATGAAATGTAGGCTAATTTATAAGCAGATTAACTTTTACTCCAGCATCAAGGTAATGGTCTTAAATAATAAGTATCAGTATCAGGGGCGGATCCAGCCATTTTCAAAATGGGGTTCCAAACTGAGGAGAAAAAGGGGGGAGGGGGATAAATATAATTAAGGCTATCTTAAAATCACAAAAACACTAACAGAGACCTGACTAAGAAAATGCACATTACAAATACCTAGATTATCCAACTCCCTTCCTTTCTTCAAGCCTTAAGGTGGACATAATATGTTTGACAAGACTGTAACATAATTTGGACCACTTACCATTATGTATAGTATTAACACTGTGATTGAATGACTTACCATTATGTATAGTATTAACAGTGTGATTGAATGACTTACCATTATGTATAATATTAACACTGTGATTAAATGACTTACCATTATGTATAGTACTAACAGTGTGATTGAATGACTTACCATTATGTATAGTATTAACAGTGATTGAATGACTTACCATTATGTATAGTATTAACACTGTGATTGAATGACTTACCATTATGTATAATATTAACACTGTGATTAAATGACTTACCATTATGTATAGTACTAACAGTGTGATTGAATGACTTACCATTATGTATAGTATTAACACTGTGTTTGAATGACTTACCATTATGTATAATATTAACACTGTGATTAAATGACTTACCATTATGTATAGTATTAACACTGTGATTTGACTTTTTTGACGATGATCTAGAATGAGTGGATACATCAGGTGTACTATCGTCTCCAGCTGCTAACGATTTCTCTACGGCAGGATTGGCAGTCACAGAAACAGCAGGATGTGTGGACGCTGATGTTGACCCTTCAGATAAGAAAATATTTCGATAAAATTTTAAATATTGTGTCATATATGCTTTTTCTAACTGAGTTACCAGATAAGGTTTGCCCTTTATGCTGATATTTTAACCCTATCTAATACAAAGGTTAAATATTAAGCATAAATGGACAACCAGTGGTAAAATCTTTATAAATTCAAACCTCCATGTATTATTTCTTAAATTTTTAACTATTTCAAGAAAATATGTATTTTGTATATATGAATTCAAATATCATCCTAAGCTTGTAAAAAAAGAAGGGTGTAGCAATTACTTTCTATTTCAGGCGTGCATTTTATTTCAGATTAAATTTAGAACATAAATGTCAGGTTCCAAGGTCTTCCCATAACAAATCATGATAATAGAAGCACAATCTGTCAAATTAATCTTACATAATGTCTATTCTTACTCCCACATCTACTTAATATTTAATGCCTGACATTTATAATATTCTGTCATCATAAAATAGAATTAAAATTAATTAGGTGAGATGGTCCAGAGCGGGGTTGTTGCGTAACCACTACCCTATAAAGTCTGTGCTAAATTATCTGTCAGATTGACACAAACAGACCACAGCGCCAACATTGCTACAAATCAAGATCCTGAAGGCTATAATAATCGGGTGATAATATCAAAATATTAAAAAAAATTGTTTTCCTAATATTCATATTTCATAAGTAGTTATAGTTTTTGAAGTATTTTAATCCCCTGGCATTCAAAAGAATAGCCCACAAAGTTTTCATACTTCCTACATGTCAACATTTTGATTAAAAATGTGAAAATATGATATTTTTTTTTTAATCAAGTGACATATTATTTTGTTAAGTTTAGCTGCTGTCTATATTTCCCCGAATTCATCTTATTCCAGTATTTCAAATTATTGAACAAAAATACTTCAAAAAAAATACATGTATCATACCAAAATGTAGCAAAATGTGATGTCTGATAAAATTGTGGGAATTTTTAGTTATATCAAATGGAATGTCCAGTGACATTATTATTCTACCAGTAGTTTTAAAATTCTCCCTTTCGAGTATTCAGCATGTTTGATAACTATGATTGTTTAGTTAACACATTAGTACAATATATCATAAAGGCATGTATTATTAAGGTTTAAACTGAAGCGTTAAAACGTCCTATTTTTTAGCTTTTCTGTTGATATGGTCTTAGATTTTTTATTTGAACCCATTTTAGTACATCAATAGTTCAATAGCATTTATAGGGTTATTTAAGCTTCTGTTTACCTATGGTGAGATCAATTACATAATTTAAAGTTTAAAAAAAAGTCCTAATTTCAATCTTTTTCTGTTTATAAGATATTCCACAATTTCTTACTTTACACTATTTTTGTACATCAATAATTCAATAGAATTAGGATAACCTCAGTTGAAATTGTGTGTATTTTGCAGCAATTTGAAGGCAGACAGGAATTCATTTGGTCAACAACATATCATACCTTCTTGTACCTACCAATTAGAATTAGAATTAGTCCTAACATCAAAGTAAGTTTCAACATACACATAATGTATTAACACTCATCCTTTTGGATGATTTGACCAGATAGAAATGGCTGTCCTCGTTTCATTTTAGCAACACAAGAGCATCTTTAACATCTACAGACTATACAACACATATCTACAGAGATACCTTGGCCAATGAAAAATGTCATGCAACTTGAAAACAAAGAAGACATGCATTTTACATTCCTGTTTTTAAAGAGACAGTTAGATAGATAAACAGATTGGTACTATTCATATTATGAATGAAAGGAGGTGTGATTGATGATATAAGATTGTTGGGTGTTAAACACCCCTTTCAGTACTATTGACAATTTTGTGGTAGTCAATTTTAAATGGTGGAGGAAGCCTGATTGCTCTAAACCATTTTCTACTTAAGGAAATGCTTGTACCAAGTCAGGTAAATGACAGTTGTTACCCATTCTTTTGATGTGTTTTAGCTTTTGATTTTGCAATTTGATTATGGGCTTTAATTTTGAATTTACCCGCAAGTTTGGTAATTTTGTTATTTTACTTTTCAGCAAAAAAAACTGTCAATTTAGATTGAAGTTGAAAATACCTGCCATAGGTGAGATTGAAACTGCAACAACCCTAGTGTTAAAAAGTAAGATACAATGTGGAACTACTAAGACCACTAGAACTCCAAGGACCTTAGGGAGTCTGGGGTATATGTCAATGAAACAGCAACCAAACAATACAAATAACCAAAAGACATCTAGAAGTCAGCATTAAATCCTCAATAGCTGATAGTTGTCCACACAATTTACGATCTCTAAATAACCAAAAGACATCTAGAAGTCAGCATTAAATCCTCAATAGCTGATAGTTGTCCACACAATTTACCAATCTCTAAATCACCAAAAACAAATAACAAATAACATGCATATTGTCCCATACTGTATAACCAGAAATTATTGTGCATTTATTATTGCAATATTTCAAAATTGGACAAGAATGCGAGTTCAATTATTACAATTTAAGAAAAATTTACATAAAGACCTGGTTTAGTTATCAAAATGCAAGTTTTTATTATTGCGATACTCAACAAGTCACATTATTCGTATATTAAAATCTAAACCTCCAAATAAATTATGACAAGAATTTGCAGTGCTTTAAAAAGCCCTTAAAATTTGAGGACAGACCGCAGTAAATGTCCTGCATATAAGAAATATTTAAGAACATTTACAAAACAAAACACACAGTTAACCAGCAAAATCTTGACTATACTTATACTGGGTATATAGAACCCCTAAAAGGCCTCAAATATGAGGGTGTACTAAAAAAATGTGTAACCATATATTATATGAAAACTAATCTTATCTTAACGTTGATTTTTATTGACGTAAAAATATATTAAAATAAACTAATATTTAATCTAGATAAATAAAACCAAACCAGGAAAAGGAAAGCTTTATCTAACTACTGCAGATTGTAATTTTATCTCCCATGTCACCCCAGAAACATGAATGTACTTTGAACCCTTAAGTTGTGTTAATTTTTATGACAATGATTTTTTTCTATGATACTGACACTGGAGAATAAAAACTAATGACAATATCAACATAAAATAATTAGAAAAAATAATAAGAGTGGACACAAAACAATGTTAAGCCTGCTGATACCAATTACTTTTAATGACAATCAATTCTCAGGTGAAGATTCCATGAAACCAGTCATGCTCAGGTGCAAATGCTCAGGTACATGTATTGAATTGCCATACCAAGAACATATCACGTTTAATTTCTGAGAAGTAATCTAAAAACTTAAAATAGACCCATGAAAAACAAGTTGATGTCAAGGTAATTGTTAAGACAGATAAATTGTGGATTCATTATTACTAAAGGGGTACTTATTCAGGGGCAGATCCAGCCATTTGAATAAGGGGGGTTCCCAACCCAGAGTAAAGGGGGGTTCCAACTATATGCTCCTATTCAAATGCATTGATCGGCCAAAAAAAGGGGGGTTCCAACCCCAGACCCCCCCCCCCACCCCCTGGATCCACCAATGTTATTTTTGTGTATTATGAAGGCATAGGTGCAAAAGCATGAATTTCAGTGTTAAAAAACAAATTTCCTAAAGACTTGCAAAAAGAATTAAGTACCCACAAAAATAGATTTTTTTCCTCATGACTACAAATGAAAATAAACATACAGGTAAAATCCTGAAAACAACTCCTCAACAAAATATTGTGGGTCTGCCATGTATAGCTACTGCAGACTGAATCCAGGAAATTATTCTGATCACTGGGGCGTTAAAATGATATTAAGGCCATATAACATAGGTAATTCAAATGTAGAACTATTGATGTTTTGATGATTGATGTTTAACACCACTTTTAGCACTAGTGTGCTATTTTGTGGCAGTCAGTATTTATTAGTGAAGGGAGTAAGTGTGCCAAGAGAGAACCAGCCACCTTTGATAGAAAAACTGACAATCCTAGTCAATTAAAATCAGAGTCAAAATCAACTGCAAAATGCCAGATTTGAATTCACAACATCTGTGTTGACAGGCAAAGGATACAGTAGTTAAATTACTTAGATCACTCAGCCACCTAGGCCCATTAGAGCCAGCTCAGTTACCAAAAACTTTATCATTCAAAGTAACCCAGGTGGCTGAGAGTACTCATATTGTGCTGAAAACAACCTGAGTACTGAAGCAGAAAAATAAGATCATGGCCATATGTCATAAGTCAGATGAACACAAAGTCCCACACAAACAATCAACTGTTATTCACATGCCAAATACTGTTAATTATTGAGAGGTTTTCATTAATGCAAATAATGGGACATGGTGAGTATCCCAATAATAAATTTGATTCTGAACTCCATAATCGATGCATGTATGTATGTGTATGCAATTTTTATGCCCCACCTACGATAGTAGAGGGGCATTATGTTTTCTGGTCTGTGCCTCCATTCGTTCGTCCGTTCGTTCGTTTGTCGTTCGTTCGTTCGTCCGACTTCAGGTTAAAGTTTTTGGTCAAGGTAGTTTTTGATGAAGTTGAAGTCCAATCCACTTGAAACTTAGTACACATGTTCCCCATGATATGATCTTTCTAATTTTAATGCCAAATTATAGTTTTGACCCCAATTTCATGGTCAACTGAACACAGAAAATGAAAGTGCGAAGTTCAGGTTAAAGTTTTTGGTCAAGGTAGTTTTTGATGAAGTTAAAGTCACAACTACTTGAAACTTAGTACACATGTTCCCTATGATATGATCTTTCTAATTTTAATTCCAACTTAAAGTTTTGACCCCAATTTCACGGTCCACTGAACATGGAAAATTATAGTGCGAGTGGGGCATCCATGTACTATGGACACATTCTTGTTTCTTATAAAATGACAATAATCAATCTCTTTTTTGTCCATTCTTAAAAAATTGCAATAAAGTCCATGAAATTCCTGAATTTATGGTAGTGTTGACTTATCATGTATAGCTGTTGAGGAACAGACCTAATCCTGAAAACTTAACCTGACCACTGAAGCATGAAAATTAGGTCAGGTGACAATGACAGTATAACAAGAACAACAACTATATCAGTTTTTGTAAACTTATGTGAAACTTGGAATAAGATATTGAGGTATTTTGCAAGCTTTAAACAGCACTGCAATTTCCAAAGTAATATTAAATGTAAGATACTACAAAAAGAAACCAGAGCCATAAAACAGATCGGA
The DNA here is from genome assembly GCF_965363235.1 of Mytilus galloprovincialis. Taxonomy (NCBI): domain Eukaryota; kingdom Metazoa; phylum Mollusca; class Bivalvia; order Mytilida; family Mytilidae; genus Mytilus; species Mytilus galloprovincialis. The sequence goes on along the minus strand of NC_134839.1, from coordinate 28,618,513 downwards.
AAAATATTAGAATTGAGAACAGAAACAAGACATGCATATAACAGCAAGATTTACATTTAAATTTGTAAAAAAACAAAAGAATAGATTCCATTCTGCACTGACATATAACTGATACAACAAAACACATGCAGCCATCAAAGGGGTACCTGCTCGACTACGTTTCCCAGACTCCCCGCTGTCATGACGACTATGACCTTTCTCACCATGGAGACCTAGTCCTTGGAGTTTTTCTGTCAAACCATGAATTTTTTCTACAAAGCCTTGGTGTTTTTCGCCTTTGTCAATATGTATATCTGCACCAAGGTGCGTTATGGGAGCACAGACTGTCTGTGTTGCCGTGACAGCAGCCACATCTCTGACATGGTGATAATCCTTACCAGTTGTTGTTGGTGGTCCAATTGGCTTTTTCATTAATGATAAAAACAAATGTTTACATAATTCCTCTGGTATCTCTGCCTCCATATAGCTGTCCATAAACTTTCTAAATCCATCATATACCATGGGCTGAAAATACATGAAAATAAATTGTATTCTTTATAAAACTATGTTGGGGGTTGGTTTCTGGATTTCCAGGTCAAATCCAAGCTTCCTCTGGTTGATGGGGATTAAACATCATGTTCTATACATTCAAGCAATTTTACATTGGACTTTTTTACAGGGTAAAACCATTGACTTTTCTTACATTTATCAATAACTACATACCTCCAGTGGATAAAAGAAAATACTTTAAGGAAAATTTATCTAAAAATTAGAATTTTCAAAATGTTAAGGTTTTATCCGAAAAAAACTTTTACAAAAGGTGTTGAAATTGAAACAAGAACTGCTTTCCCTGCTGAGGACATCAGTTCACCCTGGTATGAAGGTAGTTGTGCTTTTTAATCTGTAGGAGTCTTTGTTTGTGTTTTGTTTGTTTTCCTATTATTCTGGAGGAGGGTGGTGGGAGGGGATATGTTGTTGTTTTACTTTTATTCAACTTATGTTTTTTTTATTGTTCCCCTTGAGTAACATCTCCCTCTTTTTTTTGACAAACAACAAAGAAAGCTTAAGAACAAAAATTAAAAAAAGAATGTTTTAATTAAGTTTTCTCATTTGTGTGAACCATATATATAATATTCCTCAAATTATCAAAAAAATATCATAATAACCTATATAGATAAGAGCTATAGTTACACAGCTAATAAAGCTGCTTTATTAGATAGGAAGCAATAATACATGGTCAATGCCTCTTTATATGGCATGGTTTAAAACAAATCTAGAATATAGGGTTATTGCATGAATATTGGGGAATATTGTCCCGAGTAGAATTTTATATTGCACGAGCTTGCGAGTGCAATATATGTTCTACAAGGGACAATATTCCCAAATATTCATGCAATAACCCTTTTATTGTATAGCAATATAATATTTAAAAGTAAAAATTGGTTTAAACTAAGATTTTGTCGTTGATGACGTCATGAATTTTGAAGATTTATTGCACTAGTGCAATATTAGAATTTATTGCACGCTAACTTTTGGTTACGTTCTGTGGGAAATATTATATTGCTATACAATAATATCATATACTGCTGTTCCTTTAATTTTTTCAAGTTCAAGTGTCAGTTTACAATAGTATATTAGACAGACAAAAAAGATATTGCCATATATTCAATCATATCTTTATTTTGTGACTCAGATAGAACTACACAAGAAAATAAGCTTTGAAGAATATAATATTTGTTTTACAAATTAATAACTGGTTTACAATATGTTTGTTTTATATCAGCATAGATAATATTATTTGTTAATAAATATTTTTTATATCATGTAATGTATAGTATGGGGTCAGAAATATTATACTTTAAATATTGATCAGTTATTTTACTTCTTGATAAATAAAGGATATTAAATATGATACTGTATTTGATACTTGATTAATACAGATAAATAGTGTATATTTAGGACAATAAAATTTAATAGAAGATTTATGAATTAAAATTTAACTGATTCTTAAGTTGTATATATATATGTGAATAATAGATGATAGATGTACGTCAATTGGTTTGTTTATAGTATTGATATGGTATTTGTCATGTATTAGGTAATATTTTTATAAACTAATGTCACTGAATGACAGACAAAGGCTGTAAAATCCAAGCATCAATAGCGAATCATTATACAGATTTATTTTTTTAGTAAATAAAACCTCAGCAATTCTTGAAACAGAGCAGTTTATCTCAAAAACTGTACAATATTTAGGGAGTTTGTGAAAAATGCTCTATTTTCTCTCATATGTGCTATGTATCCTTTTGGAAAGTACTGGTCACACTTTGTAACAGATGGATGAACAAATGGACAGAAGGACGAACCAACGAACAGACGAAAGAAGGGACGCACGGACCAGAAAACATAATGTCACTGTACCATCATAGAAGATATAAACAAAAACAAAATAGCAAAAACAAATGTCTAAACACTGTCAAGGTCTCAATTGTCACAAATCTCAGAAATAAGTAGAATATAAACTTTTTTTTTTGTTTCATTGGCACTCATACCACAATTTTCATAAAAATTCTAGCACAAAAGATGTTTCTCAAAAAACATTAACATAATGGTTTTGGCCTTATATTATTTGCTGATAATTATAAATTAATGATTATATCGTTAATGATCCCTTCAGTCTGTTGAGTAGTATATTGTTTGATTAAACACTTATTGACTCAGTTTCAATTATATATTTTGTATCACATAATACAAGTTTTTATGAACTAAAGTTAATGGCCTCAAGTCAATATCAATTTCCCTAAAAACTAACGCTGACCTCTACCAAATATTCTATATGTAAAATGTTGAGCAAGATGTATATAAATAGGCTCTAGGAATCAAGCTTTCAGGACAAGAAACATTATCATTTATTATCAGCTGTGGCACATAAGGCTTTCACATTATCACTGTAAAAATGATTTTCTTTTCTTTAATTCAGAAAAGAATATCAATCCAAAATGTTTCTTGTATGGTTTTCTGTATATCCCCTGATAACATTTATCTGTTCAATTTAATTATACTAGATCCTAGCTGGGTTTTGTATATTTTTATACAAATACTACTTGATTTTCACATTATTTCACCAATACAAAAACACAAAAGTATACAAAATAAAATAAACATTAATTTTGTAACTGCTAGTAGTCCTTTGTTAATTTATGTATTATTGTCATTTTGTTTAGTTTCTTTTGTTACCTATTCTGGCATCGGACTCAGTCTTTTCTTAAACTGAGTTTTACTGTGTGTATTGTTGTGTGTTTGTTTTTCTACATTGGCTAGATGTGTAGGGGAGGGTTGAGATCTTTAAAAAACATGTTTAACCTCGCCACATTTTTGCGCCAGTCCCAAGTCAGGAACCTCTGTCCTTTGTTAGCCTTGTTTGATTTTTAATTTCAGTTTCTTGTGTATAATTTCCGAGTTTAGTATGACGTCCATTATCACTAGTATACATATTTGTTTAAGGGCCAGCTGAAGGACTCCTACGGATGCAGGAGTTTCTCGCTGCACTCCTCATGCAAAGTTGACCTTTAATAGATTTTAGTTGTTATTTTTAGGTCCTATTTGGACATATCAACTGTTTTGGTTCACATAAAACCTTTGCTTTCAAAAATTCAGCTTTGAGCCTTCAATAAGCAGGTAAATCCAGAAGAGTTCTGGATGCATGGAATTTATGTTTTTAATAGGTTTTTTTTTTTTTTTTTTGTGTTGTTGGAATGCTTTGTCACTGAATTTGCCTTTAAACCACCTTATAAAATTAGTAAGATAAGTGAAAAACATATTTTAGCATATTTGAGACATTATAACATCAAAACAGATACCATTAATGGTGATAAAATAATTAACTAACAAAGATACCTACCTCATCACAGGAGATGTGTAAATCCTCCAGAACATCTTTTAACTTCTTAGATGAATCTGTAATATAAAAATTCATTATAATATACAACATCAAAGATTTTTATTTATGTTCAATTATTTTCATAGATGCCAATTTTCATAAATTGACACTGAATTATATATGAGATTAATGTACTCCTTTGAACACTAATTTGGTGACCATTTTATTTCCAAGAGTTGAAAAATATCAAGAACATATAATGTAAACATTTTATCTTTGGCTTATACAAATACATACAGAAATTTGGAAATTGTGAAAAATAAATCACAGGGAAGTAGGCAAGAGAGTACAAAGAGTGCATTTGTTTCTAACCCGAAATTTTGTCATCGATGACTATCGTTTAGTAAACGTTGAGCTGCTAGAAACAAATACATCGTTTAATAAACTTTATCGACCCTGCGTAGTCAGACAGAAATAGATAACACTCACGCACTGTAAACAAACAGGTAAAAGTCCGGGAAATAAATAACCAGGACTTTGCGAAAACAACACGTGCTCGTAATTATTTAAACGACAGATGCAGAAACAAATATATCGTTTACACGTCTCAACGATAAACGATCAACGACTACGCGACTATTTTGCGCGTACATCGTTTACGTGAACGATGTCAACGTTGACTAAAAAATGTAAGAAACAAATGGATTAAACGACTACGCGCGTAGTCGTTTACATCGTTTAGGTTAGAAACAAATGCGCTCAAAGCCAATCATACAGTATCAGTGAAAGTATGTTGGTTTACAGAACAGAAAACATGTTGGTTTATCCACAGTAGGCAACTTTCAAAATGTTTGAATTACGGTTATTGAACATATAATTATTTCTGTGTTTTAACCCTTGTTTGAAACACCTTTAATCAGCCCTGCACAAGTCCCACAGTTGAGAAAGGTAATAATTTATAAATATTTTAGATGGATATTTACACCTCAAAATGATAGGAAAGACTGAAATAAGTGTTTTTTTCCACAGTAATTGAACAATTTGACTTAAGCAGGAAAAAGTAACATTGGCCATTGAACCATGAGAATCAGGTCAACTGACACCAGTTAAATAGGCATTCAGGTATCAGAAGCCTGTAGTCTATCATAGTTGTTTCTTTCATAAATTGTTTTGTTATAATAATAAATAAGTAACTAGTTTTCTCAATTGAATTGTTTCACATATATTCATGTTGGGATCTTTTAAAGAATGGGTTTTCTTAGTTGTTGAAGGCCATACATTTGTCTATAATTGCTTACATCCACTTCATTTGAACTTTGATGGAAAGTTGTCTCATACCATGTCTCCTTATTTTGATGTATGTACACCTTACACTGATTCTATTTACAAGATAAGGCTAAATTATAACTTATAGTAATTGATTTAAGCAAGAAAGCTTTTAACTATATTCACTGCTCCCAAAGAGATCAAGGTCATTTTATGCTTTTATACTTACAAGATATATATTCCTGGAGTTGATGGAACTCGGTAGGACTTAACTTTTGCCACTGAAATGTCATTCTCTCATCATTTTACTGTACAAACAAACCTGAAAACAAATAAAATTATATCAATGGTTATCACATATAAACAATTCTAAACATACTGAAAAATCTTCAATAAATTTTAGACAAAACTAATTGTTTCCATGCAAATGCTTTTCCTCGGACTATTGGTGTACATACATTGTACTCTATTCTTCTAATACAAAAAATGTTGGCAAAAAGACGTATGTTGTCAAAAATCGGGATAGCTTTTAGTATTTACTTATGGTTGAGTTGTTTCTCACTGGCGTATACTTCTCTCCATGCACAAAGTTCCCATCTGATCATTTACAATTCAATTGTTTTAGGTTTTTTTCCATTTAATTGTTTAACAATAAACCTATTATGTTTCTGATTACATAGTAAATTACTGAATGAGATTTGTAATATGACACTGCCAAGTACTTTCTCTATGGGTTTACAGGTGGAAATTGAATCCAGTCTTTACAAGGCAAAAAATGTAGGAAGTTTTGTGGTATTGTTTTGTAGGGTGATCTTGAAGTACAAATTCAGTGTTTGTCTTTCCTGGCTTGCAGAATCAACTCAAGATGACTCAAAGCAAAACAGGTATTTGGGTATCAGTATCTTGGACATTGTTTATTTCAGACCATTTTAGTCTTAAGGACATTGTATACTTCTAAATACATTAAATATTGACTGGTGTTTGTTTTATGCTGCAACTGTCCGAAGTAAGAAACCTGCTGTTCAGTGGTTGTCGTTTATTGATGTGGTTCATAGTGTTTCTTGTTTTGCGTTATTTTAATAAATAAGACCATTGGGTTTGATGTTTGAATTGTTTTATACTAATCATTGTGGGGCCATTTATAGCTTGCTGTTTGGTGTGAGTCAAGGCTTCATGTTGAAGGCCATATACTATAACCTATAATTATGTACTGTTTACACATCATGACTTGGATGTTGAGTTGTCTCATTGGTACTCATACCACTTTTTTTTCTACATCATGCAAATTAAATTAGGATATTGAATCATTATACAGCACGCCATATAAATATGACTGAAATGAGATGTTGGGTATATATCATCAGACAGCAACCTAGGTACCATACACAAAAATCATAACAAATCTTTAAGTCATTGTACATACTTCAACAATAAACAAGTTGCTACACCATATATCATGATTTAAATAATTCCAAATGTCAAAACTTGTGCTGCTAACAACACTAATTGCCTATAAATGACATGTTTATTACCCTAATTAAAATTGATAAGTTGATATGCTTCTATATACATATGTGTATAATACCAGAAATCCATCTTCCATGAAGACCCTCATAACATGGGGAAAGTTAAATTTTAAAGTTTGAAACAACATTAAGTAGTTTTGGCAGGTGTGAGATCCTCCTCCCCCTCATAAGGACTTGGAACATTGCCAAAATCCAATCTGTTTCTAATATGCACTGCTTTGATGCCTTAATGTCGAACAGGAGTTTTATTGACAATGTAATGCTTTAACTTTAAACAGAGGAGCTCTATGAAAACACAGGTTAAATTAAGTGAAAAAACAAAAGTCATAAGTTTGTAATCATACAGAAATCTGTAGAAAAAACATTTCTGACTTCACTTAGCACATGACTGAAGATAACATGTAGATATAAAACTTGCCAGATTTACATTAGATATTGTATTTTACAAGGAGATTGTTACTAGTAGTAATTTTCTCTTATGAACTGTTTAATATTGTGTTGTCCTTTCTATACTATCTTAGATTACTATAAAGTATGTGGTGTAAGCTCATTGTTGAAGGCTGTACATACAGTGACCTTTAAATGTATTGTATTTATCCTTGTCCATTGGTCTATGGTGGATAGCTATATATATATATATATATATAGTTGTCACATGGGTAATCACTCCACTTATAAATCTCCTTATTTTTAACCCAAAAAGTAGATAATTTTAGAGAAATCAGCCCAAGCCAATCAGGGTAAAAATTACAAATCATGAAGATTTGGTATGAATGCCATTGAAACAACTCTCTACCAGAGACCAAAGGATGTAGAAAATAACAACTATAATTAGTCATTGTACAGCATTCAACAATGAGCAAAACCCACAACGAAAAGTAAACTATAAAAGGCCACAAAGCCTAAAAATAGCCATCCTTACCTGAATCATACAGCACTATATAAATCAAACTGGTTTATAAAGACATGATTTATCAGCCTGATACTTAGAAGTAATGATTAAAGCAAGGTTATTGAAGTTCATCATAGGTTACCTTAAACCTATTACCATCATCACAAGAAATGAAAATAATCCATTAGTATATGTACAGCATGGCTTGGGTTACAATTGATACTGTAATACTATCAATAATCTTCATTAAATGTCTTATGCATCAATGATTACACGATATTTCCAATGATCATCTAATATTCCACTTTTTGATTGGTTACATCAAAATTACATCATGTTTTCATGGTTGACTGACTGTGTATTGCTCCTTTCTGCATGAATGATTACAGTTTATTGATCCAGTACAAGGGGTCAACATAATGAAGTTCTGCCTGAGCTTATCAAAAACAAGATTTGAGAATAGCAACAAATATTGATTCTTAACAGAGAAATCTTGGTCAAACAGCATTCATCTCAAACATTTTATGTACTGTCATTTCCTCATTTGCAAGCAAACTTTTTGACATCTTGAATTGCTGATGGTTTACCCCTATGTCGTAAAATTAAATAGTTCTGTGGCTGCAGTTTGATTGGCTTGGTACCAAAATGTGTTACAAAATGCAACCACTTGCATGTACAAATGTATATATAGAGAGAGATTATGCCAGAGTTTCACACGATTCTGACATTTCCTGTACTTGTGCGGGTCATACATTTTAAATGTCATCATTACGAAGCAGGTTTCACATTTGATACCAATACTTGTAAGTACAAAAGTGTTATAAATCTGATAATACACTCATGTTGATGTTATATATTATTACAACAATTGAAAATGTAAAGTGCTTTCAACACTACCGGGTATATCAAAGGCATTTAAAAAAAAATCATAGTTTTCTGAATTGCATTTAAGTGTTTGAAATACATTTATGTTCCCTTTCACTCTTGATGGGCAAAATGATTTGTATAAATTCAGAAAATATTCAACTAATAAAAAGGCCTGTTGTCACTATCAAAGTTCTCTTTGACCAAAAAACCTTGGTAGAATAGAATGTCATCATAACTTTCTTGAAACTTTGATTAGCCAATCACAGTGTGTTTTTTGAATGATGCAATTTTTGTTTACACAACAAAAGCACATGGCAAAATTGGCAAGAAAAGTAGTAACAGTAAAGGAAATAGAAGTTCCTAGGGGAGAAATGAAATGAATGATTCATTTATTGAGTTTATTTGAGTTTATTTTGATTCATGGTTAGACAATTTGTTGATCCTAAAATAATTCCTGAATTTGACCAGGTCCTTACTGTGAAGTTCTTGAATTGAGTGTGGAAGATACTTCTCTGTCTTCGTTGCAACCAGTTTCTTCCCCGAGTTTATTTGTTGAAAGTTTTCATGACCAAGTTTATTTGTTCAAAGTTTTCTTTGAGAAAGTTTTTGATGGAAAACTATGATAGTGATTGTGAATGCAAGATAATTTGCAATGTAATATAAAATGAAACAGGCACAGAATAAGATCCCCAAACAATGTAATATAAAATGAAACAAGCACAGAATAAGATCCCCAAACAATGTAATATAAAATGAAACAGGCACAGAATAAGATCCCCAAACAATGTAATATAAAATGAAACAGGCACAGAATAAGATCCCAAACAATGTAATATAAAATGAAACAGGCACAGAATAAGATCCCAAAACAATGTAATATAAAATGATACAGGCACAGAATAAGATCCCCAACAAAAACATTGACAAACTTTTTAAACATAGATGAAAACCCTACCCAATAAAACACTCAAAATCAAATGAGCACAAAAAACATATTTTAACAAATTTAATCCATCATAAAATGTTGCAATCTTTCGATATCTTTTGCTATACCTTACCTTGAATTTCTAATCCTAATATTCCTCTAAAACGACAGCGAATTTCATTTACTTTTTGACACCACTGTTTTGTTTTTGTTGTATTTCTTCAGCTATAATATTTCTGTTTTAATCTGTCACTACTATTAGCTACATTTGTTCTTGGTTCTCACTTAGCAGAAGGGGCAATCATGTTTATAATATCCTGAAAATAGAAGAATATTGAACATTTAGCACTATATATAAACAATATGAATGCACAAGATTTTATCTTTATAAGTACAAACTGCAAAAATCTTAGTTTTCTTTGTATGAGCAATCATAAACTTGTCTGCCCTAAATTTAAGATGATTGACTGTGTGGTTGTTGATGTGAAATTGTCAAAGTAGAACTGACACAAAAATGGGCATAACCTACTTAAATATAAGAGATTGATTATGTGGTTGCATGGAATAATGAAACTAGCATACTATTTTTTTTAATTTTAGTTCAGTTGTATGTTTTGGAGTTAAGTTTGATGTCCATTTTCACTGAATTAGTCCACATTTTGTTTAGCCTTTAGGGGCCAACTGAAGCACACCTCTTGAAGTAGGTTTTCTCACTGTGTTGAAGACCCAATGGTAGCCTTCAGCTGTTTTCTGCCCTTTGGTCAGATTGTTGTCTCTTTGACACATTCCCCATTTCCATTCTCAATTTCATTACTTACAATGATAGAAAAGGGACAAAACCTTCCAATAATTTACAAAAAAAATAGATCAAAGCACTTCATTCACAGTTAAATATACAACATTAATTTTTTTAAATGATTATTTTCAACAACAAAAATTTGAAAACCCCTCTTTACATGTATTTCAGGTACTGGTGTCCTCATACCAGTAGCTAGTTAATTTTGTATGTAAACAAGGATTAGCTAAATCTATACTTGTATTTAACACAGCTTTACGCCTACAACAAAAATATTTATATTTCACTTCATTCATCATAAAAAAAATCAAGGGCATACTTAAAATCTCATGTTACATACAGTGATATTTGGTAGATAAAACTTATTGTATTAGGTAAGACTCAAATCAAATACATGTAACAAATGTACAGGGAAATAAAATGGTAATAAAATAAAATAAGGAAGTCCAATTGACATTTATCAACAGTCTTTACATGAAATTTGTTTTTTTCAAATTCAATGCGGTTTAATATACAACAATAAATTTCAAATTAATTGTGTGCAACAGATGCAAAATAAAGTTAGTAAGCCAGTACAGATATGTCAACCAAATTTCTGATTTCCCCCTTAACAGGTTTATGTTTGTTTGTCACATGAAATATGTGATGCACTTTTCTTAGAAGAAAGTACTCGATCAGAGCTTCCTGAATGTTGGTATCAAGCTTCTAGTATGCTAGCTTCACTCTGTGATGAATTTTATGGCTCATCAACTTCCTGTTGACGGAATACTTACATTATCTTACACCAAATGTCACCACAACATTAACTTTAAAAGAATAAAATTTCTAAGATTGTACAAATCACAAAATATTGTTAAAAATGCAAAAGTCTTAAAACACAATGGGTGCCACATGTGGAGCAGGATCTGCTTATCCTTCCGGAGCACCTGGGATCACCCCTAGTTTTTTGGTTGGGTTCGTGTTGTTTATTCTTTAGTTTTCTATGTTGAGTCATGTGTGCTGTTGTTTGTTTGTCGTTTTCATTTTTACCCATGGTGTTGTCAGTTTGTTTTAGATTTATGAGTTTGACTGTCCCTTTGGTATCTTTCGTCCCTCTTTTACAACATATTTCTATAGTTTGATTTTGTGTTCTGCTGTTGCACCACTGTCCAAGGTTAGGGGTTAGTTGTCATGTAATTATGTGGTTGTTGTTTGTTGCATTATATCATTTTGTCTTTTGTACATGAATCAATTCATTGTTTTCTTTTTAGAAATTTTTAACATTGATAATTTCACTGTTTTCATTATAGCTTGCTATGCTTTAGGGGTTTTGCTAATTGTTGAAGGCCTTAAGGTGACCCATATTTGCTTATCTTCTAAGTCATTTGGTATCTGATAGAGAGTTGTCTCATAGGCAATAATGCCACATCTTCTAATTTTCAAAAACACTGAATGGAAATGAATATTTTCTTACACAATTTACGATTAGTTTGGTTGATTTACAACAATCATCCTCTTGTAACTTTGTCCCAAGGACATTTCCTATTTCATATAAATTCATTAAATTACAAGTGGTTGTTAAAACCATTAAGATAGTCTCTTGGATACTTATGAAGTTATTAGGAGGATCTTTACCTTAAAAATATTCATATTTAACATATAAATTTGATTTTACCCTATTTAATTCAATCTTGGATAGTAAACTGTGTTTTTTCTTTTTAATTTTTTTACAAGCAATGGGGTTTTTACAAGCATTAAAATGTGTTGCAGTTTTCTCATAGACTGGTTGTAAGTCATCTATTATTATGGTTATGATAATCAAAAGACAATGTTCTTTGGGTTTTTACATCAGAGGCCCCTGAGGGGCCTCGGGTGTATTGCCATCGCCGACTTTTCATAGATCTTCAAAGATCAAAGGAATACATATATAATTCGTGTTGGGAAATTAACCATTATGAACCCGCGGACCTATATAGTGCAGAATAATATTCCTTATCGCTTCTTTTAAATTCATGTTTTCATAGGAAACTCAGTTTTTTTAATTTTTCTTAATGCAAATTTATAATATGAAAATGTTTTGTCGATAGAAATATTAGTATATAAAATCAAACGATCTTCAATATCAATTACGTGTCGAAAAATTGTTGTTGCGGATGAATACCACGAGTGCGCAAGAGGACAAGAGCGAGCGTGTAGAAAATCAAGAGGAAATCAATTCGCAGTTACACACAGAAAAGTAATTATATTTCAATTATTTGATTTGAAGTAACCTTTTTAAACCGTTTATAGCATATTTGTCTATAATATTAACGTAGCAAAACCCGTAAAATTTAATCTGTCATAATATTAAAAGAAATTATCAGGTCGCGTCCCCCGCAGCCATTTTGAAAATATCAGCAGATTGGGAAGGAGAAACAAAAATCTGCAAGGCCTTTAAAGATAAGGTTACTTTTTTAGTATTTTTTATAACAACAATTTGTTTTTATAAAGATCTCAGCAATTTTTGGAGTTAAATTTCTTTTCTTCGTAAATAACAAGTAGACTGATCACTTGGACACACACACGGAACTATTTTCTGTTTTTTAAGATACTGTTTCGGATTTTCGCTCCTTCTCCGACTTAGTTTGTTGCATTAGTATATGTGAATATGATTATGTCCCTTGACTGGAAAATACGCGGAATTTGTTTTGTAATGACTTTGACTATGTAAGTAATTCTAATATATAATTATTGGTTGTATTTATTGTTTATATAACATTCAGAGAATCTTCGACTTCTTCTTCCAAAAGTCTTACCTTTACACTGAAACGTCAGAATTTGGGTAAATCATTTACTGAATTACTATAGATATATTATTGGGAGGATCATTACAGTTTTGGAGATATAAATATAGATTAACTGTCCTGTTTTTTTAAGTCTTCCTTAGTTTGTAGTATTGTATTATTTCGACCATACATGACATGTGTTGCCAAAATTATATGATAATTTGATGACATACTTAAGTGCTAATCATACTCTACAGCATTATTTATTTTAAATGTGTAACCATATCCATGTCAAATTTTAGTAACTTATATTAGACATTTGTTCACACATACATGCATGTGAGAACTTGAATTGAGCAAATATGATGATAGTTATATCTATGAGCAATACAATCAGTTAAATTTATCTATGAGCACCCATGAGATCTAACAATTGAGCAATACAATCAGTTAAATTTATCTATGAGCACCCATGAGATCTAAAAATTGAGCAAATATGATCAGTTATATGTTGAGTAAAATTTGAGCTAGATCTACTTAATTGAGTTAGATATAAATTAATATTGAGACTAATCTAGATGGTTTTTTGAGCACATATGAGCCTTTTTATACTATTGAGAGCAATATTGGGATACTGCATGAGCAAACTAAGCAAATCTTTATTGAGACAAACCTATGAGCGCTATATAATATATGCACAGAGATATTGAATATCTATTTTAAATTTGAGCCTTTTCAGTTTAAGAGCATTAATAATGAGCAACTATCATCACTTTGCTTTATGAATTTTTTGTTTATTAAGATTATGTATAGATGAGAAGTTCTATATTATATATAGTTATAAGTATTAGTCGTGCAGATTGTTGTACATTGATCAAATGATATGTTGAAATTTATATATATCACTAAATACACATAGGCATATATTGATTAATAGTGTGTTTATTATCAAAGTAAATTAACTACATGTATAGCTATACATTTGTTAAACATCGAGAACAATAAAACATACAATACATACATAAACACAAACTACATAGCTACAGGCTCTTGGAGAAAAATGCAACAACAGAATGAATGAAATAATTCCAAACTTAACATCAGTGTTATGTGGGAGTTTCCACCAGGGGTCTGATATATTTTCTCCAAACTCTCGGGGTAAACAGTGTCTTGCTAACTCACTAGTTTTTCTTACTTTATCAAAATTAGGAGACGTCAAACAGTGGTCAAGTGACATTTTAGATAAGGTTCTATTAAGTGGTGATAATCTTTATAACTCAATTAAAAACAAAGGTTTAACACACAACCATTTGCTACCTACAGATCTACCAAAGTATTTCTTTTATCAGAAAAAATATTTTTCTTTAACATTGAAAGAGACATATTCTGGGTACGTAGACAATTTTGTTGATTCTTATCCTTTTCTATCATTAGAAACATGTGTACAACTGCTAGTAAATTTTTTACACTATAGTCATGGGAGAAGTCGTTACAAAGCTAGTGTAGATATGATCTTAGTGGTGTTAGATTATGGAATTGCACTGAAAAAAATAGATGAGAGGGTTTATGTTTTTGACTCCCATAGCAGAAGCAATTATGGTTTGTGCAATGAAAATGGTAGTTCGGTAATGGTTGAATTAGATGGAGATGTTTACAGCATATGTAGTTTTCTAAGGTCTTTAATTCGTTCCCTTACAAGTGCAGATCTTGAAGAAATAGAATTTAATTGTCAGTTTTTAGCAGTGACTGAAATACAGCGTTACTATTTTTTTTCAAAAAAAGAACAAATTTATATATTGGATAATCATGATAACAAAAGTACAGCATGTACAAGTCTAGGTAGTTATGAAGATTCAAAAATCGATAAAACGTATAAAAAACAGGGAAGGAAAAGAAAGTTGGAAAGTAACACAGAAGCATTAAAGAAGTGTAAAATTGATAGTTTTGGTAATGCACATGACAAGAATATAGACAATCAATCTGTAAAGCAAACATCATGTGATATCATAACAACTTTTAAGAAAGCTGTTAGTTGTGGTCCTGAATATGTATGTTGTTGTTGTATCCAGACATGGTTTAGGCATAATGTTTGTCGTGATAGCCCAGCTATTTTGAAAAATATTGATGAGTCTCTATTAACTTATAATGCTGAGTCGCAAGGTAAACGGTGGCTGTGTTATTGTTGTTATGACAGTTTAAAACAAAAGAAAGTTCCAAGTTTATCACTTGCAAATGGGTTACATTTCCCTGAAAGACCCCAAGACCTTGAACTAACATCATTAGAAGAGCGCTTAGTTGCACCTCGAATTCCATTCATGGTCATATATGAAAAAGCAAGGGGAGGCCAATATGCTGTAAAAGGTAATGTTGTAAATGTGCCAGTTGATGTGAACAAAACTATTAGAGTTCTTCCACGTATGTTAAATGATTGTGAAACTATACCTGTGAAGCTGAAAAGAAAGCAAAGTTATAAGCACCATGTTTTATACCAAAATATAAGACCAAACAAGGTTCTAAATGCTGCCAGATATTTAGTATCTAATAGTACATTATTTAAAAATGAGGGTATAACAGTTGATGAATCGTGGCTAGAAAATTACCAAACGGCACTAGTAAATAACCAGGATGACGAAATTGACAATAGAAATACTAGTACAGAACTAGAGAGTGAGAATAGCAGTGTAGTTCAAGATAAAAATCTTAATCATGGCTTATTAAACAGTAGTTTTTCTGAAAATGGGAAACTGAATGGTAGTTCCACTATTAGTAAACCCTTATATCAAACAGATGATGAATTCTCAGAAGTAGATATGCATGACAAAGTAGATGGTAACCTTGATACTGTAATGCACCCTGCTGATTTTAGGGAATTTAATCAGATATTAAATTTGGCCCCTGGTGAAGGCAACGTACCATTAAGCTTGTATGAAGATAAAGATGCGGAGTATTTAGCCTTTCCTTCTGTTTATGCTGGAACATCGAGAGATTACAGTAAATTCAAAGTTCCAATTTATTATAGCCAGGTTGTTAAATGGGAATTAAGGAATATTGATAGAAGAGTGGCCACTAATGTTCCTCTCATATTTTTTAAGATGAAAAAGGTTCAGATAAAGTTAATGAGAGATAAAGTTTCTATGGCAGTTAGAAAATTCAAGTCAAAAGGAAAGAAGCTAACTGCTGGTGAAGTTGTAGAACCAGGTGGTATAGATAAACTTGTTAAGCTTGATGAAGGTTATAGAGTTTTAAAATCTGTCCGTTCCTCACCACCATATTGGGAGCAAGCTAAAAAGGATATATTTGGTATGATAAGGCAGCTTGGGCTTCCAACTCTTTTCTTATCATTTTCTGCAGCAGAGACAAAATGGGTTCCTCTCCTTCAAACATTGTCTAAACTCTCTGATAATAAGGAATTGTCAGATGAAGAGGTAAATAATTTATCATGGCAAGATAAATGTAGGTTAATTAAGAGTGATCCTGTGACATGTGTCAGGTATTTTGATCATAAAGTGCAAAAATTTATAAACATGGTTTTGAAGCATCCATCTCATCCTGTTGGAGAAATTAAGGATTTCTTTTATCGTGTTGAATTCCAGCATCGGGGTTCACCTCATATTCATATGCTTCTATGGATTGCCAATGCACCTACTTTTTCACCAGAGTACAGTGAAAGCAATGAGATTACTGATTTTATTGATAAATATATATCTTGTCAGAAAGGTGGCGCTAATCCTGATCTAATAAATTACCAATCACACCGGCATGCTAAGACTTGTAGAAAGAAGGGAAAAGCTATATGTAGATTTGGGTACCCATTACCACCAATGCCAAAGACTATGATTTTGACTCCTTTGTGTGCAACTGATAGAAGTAAGCAGGCAAAGCTTAATTTGGTTAAAATCAATGAGGCTTTGAATAATGCAAAACAAGGAGATGAAAGTACATTTGAAGAATTCCTATCCAAATTGGAGTTGAATTTCGATACATATATACTTGCTGTACGCAGTGGATTGGCAACTACAAAAGTTTTTCTTAAGAGAAGTTTAGCTGAAATACGTATTAATTCTTACAATAAGGTCTTATTGGAAAGCTGGGAAGCTAACATGGACATCCAATTTATTATAGATGCATTTTCCTGTGTGAGTTACATTGTTTCGTATATATCTAAAGGTCAAAGGGGTATGTCAAATTTGCTATCTGATGCAAGTCGAGAAGCCAAGGACAGAGCAAGTGGTGTCCGGGACCAGGTGCGATCAGTCTGTAATAAATTTCTTACTCATGTGGAAATAGGTGCCCAAGAGGCAGTTTATCTACTGCTCCAAATACCCCTACGTAAGAGTTCAAGGGCAGTGAAATTTATCAATACATCACCTCCAGAAGAGAGGACAGTTCTATTGAAACCAAATGATGTTCTTGAAAAGATGGCAAAAAACAGTACAGATATTGAAACTGACAATATATTGAAACAGTACACAAGAAGACCAAAAGTCCTTGAAAATGTCTGCCTTGCAGACTATGTAGCTTGGTTTGAAATAAGAAATTACAAGAAAAAATGTAATGTAGATCAAGACTTCAATTTAGACAGTGAAAATCCAGAAAATGACGATTCTGTAGAAATGTCCGACTTACAGGAAGATAGAACAATAACAACAGATCCTAATGATACTAGTAATAGATTTGAACAAATTGATAGTAACACATCCGATACTGAATCAACTCATATTACCCTCACTTATCAGCTACCTAAAGAAATAGAGTTGAAAAATGGGCTAAAATTGGTAAAAAGGAAATTTGAGAAGGTAATAAGATATGTTAGGTTTAATGTAGACATTGATAGGGAAAATCATTTTAGAGAAAAACTTATGCTATTTTTACCATGGCGAAATGAAAATATTGATTTAATGGCTACATTTTCTACATATGAGGAACATTACACAAATGTCCAATCTCATATAAGCACAAAACAGGCACTGTATGAGAGAGTTGCTCCATTAAATAATATTGACGAAAATGTTTCCCTTGATGATGATGATGCTATAGACAGCAGCACTGATGATATAGATCAAACTGAAATAAGTGCAAAATATGGGTGTTTTAATCCAGATGATAAATCACTGCATCAATCGTATGACTTGGGAATAGATTTGGGCATAAGAAAGTCAGTAGTAGGTGTTAATGTTGTTTCAGAGGCATTATTACCTGAAAGCAAATATAGAGAAACGATCAGATCCTTAAACAAGGAACAAAAGTGTATATTTTACCATATTCTACATTGGTTTAAGGTCAATACAGATGAGCCATTGTATGCATTTCTATCAGGTGGGGCTGGTGTTGGAAAATCTGTAACAACCAGGGCTATGTACCAAGCATTATATAGGTTTTTTTCCCATCAAATTGACAGTTGTCCAGATGACGTAAGAATTTTAATGTGTGCTCCAACTGGAAAGGCTGCCCATAACATAGGTGGCAATACACTTCACTCAGCCTTCCATATACCGGCGAATCAGAGCTTGTCATATAAACCCCTAGATATGCAACAGCTTAATACTCTAAGGAGTAAATATGCTGCCTTATCAGTTGTTTTCATAGATGAAATATCGATGGTAGGAAATCGAATGTTTAACTACATCAATATGAGACTACAGGAGGTAAAAGGTAATTTAAGGCCATTTGGAGGTGTTAGTATAATTGCCATAGGTGATCTATATCAGTTGAAGCCAGTAATGGATGGTTGGATTTTCTTAGATATTAAAGCAGGTTATGGACCATTGGGATCAAATCTATGGATCGATCACTTCCTTATGTATGAACTACAAACTATAATGCGTCAGAAAGATGACAAGATTTTCGCTGAATTTTTGAACAGATTGAGGGAAGGTTATCACACTAATGATGATCTTAGGATGATTAAAGAAAGGGCTGTAAATAACAAGGACCCTAGGAGACCATTAGCAGATGAATCTTTGCCACATTTGTTTACAACCAGGAGAGAAGTATTTGCATACAATGAAAAGATCTATTGTGAAACAAACAATGCTAAGTGTATGGTTAAAGCTGTTGATTCAGTTTGTGGAGATATGACAATTGAGATATCTCAAAAAATATTGCATAGAATTCCAAATGATAGTTCAAAAACAATGGGGATAGAAAGCACCTTATTTCTTGCTGAAAACATACCTGCAGAGGTTTGCGTGAATATTGACGTTGAAGATGGGTTAACAAATGGAGCTTCATGTTTAGTGAGAAAATTTGATTACAGAGTAGAAGGTTCAGAAAGATGCAGTATAGTCTGGGTTGAGTTCAATGATGAAAATATTGGTAAGAAATGCAGAAATCAATTCAGACATCTATATCTACCTCATATATCAAAAGATTGGACACCTATTTTAGAAGTAACCAGGAAATTTTCTATCCAGTACTTCAAATCTTATCAGATTGTAAGAAGACAGTTCCCTTTGCATTTAGCAGCAGCTAAAACTATCCACAAATCTCAGGGTGCAACAATGCCTGCAGGTGCTGTAATAGACTTTGGTACTAGAAAAACTGATCATATACATTATGTTGGTTTAAGTAGAGTTCAAAATATGTCTAAAGTCATCATTTTGAATTTAAATGAGGAAAAAATATCAACATCAATTGATGTACAGATAGAAATGGAAAGACTACGAAGCATACATTTGCCATTGTCCATCCCAAATTTAAGTCAGGATGATAGAGAAAATTTTACTGTAGCTTACCACAATACTAGGTCATTACATATGCATATGGATGACTTACAACATGAATATGATATGAAAAATGTTGATGTACTTGTATTGTCTGAAACGAGATTAACAAAAAATGATGCATATGACAAGTTCAGCTTGAATGGGTTTACAACTGTTCGGTATGACTATATGACGTCTGATAACAGTAGACCACATTATGGTATGATACTGTTTAAGAAATCATATTTACCAAGTAATGAATGCTCTTACCGATTGTTACTTGGTATTGAAGTTGTCACATTAATATTAGAGGGAAAGATATACTGCTATTTTATATATTGTTCTCCGACCATATCTACAAAAGAGAGGCTGGTTGCCCTTTTCACTCAACTTTACCAGGAAGCAGGATTAGACAGCAAGGTATTCATTATGGGCGACTTCAATGTAGATAATCTGAAACAGTCATTTTTATCAGATTTTGGCAAACAGCTAGGATTTTCTCAACTAATGACGAGCTTTACTACCGACTATGGTACATTATTAGACCACATATATACCAACATAGATATATGTAGCAGTGATATAACATATGGAACTCTTGAAAGCTACTATTCAGATCACAAGCCAATTTTTTTCAAACTAAATCTGAATTCCATCCTAAACAATGGTGAATGACTCTGCACATGATAACGATTATCTACATCCTGTTCTAAGGATGCTACCCATCAACAATTACTTGCTGTGAAACGTCACCTTTGTGTCATTTTTGTGATAAATGTAACAATTAAGAGTAAATTGAAATATATCAAAAAAAGATAATTTTCTAATAAACATATAATAAAATCCAAACCATAGTAACAAACTGGATTTTAGTGTCTACATTAATGCTTGAAAATAGAAATTTCCTGTATTTGAACTGTTAAACAGCTAATTGTAACAGGACATAGTCACATTCCCAGGATTAAAATATATCAGTACTCCATAATTAATCTGTATAAAAAAATAATTTCTCTAATCTGGAAATATGAACATTGATGAGAAGTTATAAAAATCCACCTGTTCTATATATTTGCTAGAATTCTAATGTAAAAATATGTGTGGTTCATCCACACATTTGCCAAACATATTCTCAGTAGACTGTGTTATTCACAGTGCTAAGAATTGCAACAATGTAAAAAAATGTAAGTATACACAAATTTACATGTTACAACAGAACCCGGGTCTCTGTACAGTAGCAAAATAAACAGTTGCTTATAATAAATATACATATATATATATAAATATATATTGGGAATGACTAGTAATGGCCTGAACTAAGGTCCCTCTTCGCCATATAAAAAGATCTCTGCCACTGAGACCATTATATCCAATATAATGACAAGAAAATTAGTAATTTTAATGTTAGAACTAATGCCCATATTAAATAATAAAATACATGTATGCAAATTTGTCAAACACTACTGATAACTGCACAAGCTTCTGAAAATGTTTCATCAAAATACCAAATGTGCGACTGCAGAATGAATATAATATATTGAATAATATATCAAAAGGTCATTTTTAGAATGTATTCATACCAAAAGTGTAAATATATTAAATGATACATGTTAAAGTGAGCGCTGTACATGTGCATCTCTTAACAAAGAATATCAGAAGTACAGCAATTGAACAAAATTTAAATAAATAATGTTCTACATGTATCTTATACCAAGCAATAAAGAGTCCTTTTCATTTCAGATGAACACATTGGAAAAGCTGTCGGATAGGTCTGCACCATTCACGTCGCCCATCAAAGTTAAGATAGTAGCCAGGAGTCAGCAGATGACCTCAAAAGCTGGCAACACATATATGACAATGTCAATGGCTGACAGTACAGGAATAAAGAAGGCTGTCCTGTATGATGTGTCATTAGCAGATAAAATGGAGGAAGGGAAATCAATCCTCTTAAGGAATTACACTGTCAGTAATGGCAGTGTAATGGTAAACACCAAATCTAAAGTGTCAAATACCAGTGAGGTGATGGTAGACAGAGAAAGAGAAAGGCAGGCCAGAGAAATAATATACCCACCTACATCACCGTTTGTGAACATAAAAGAAGCCCTTGTAATGCCAGTTGGTAGCATGCTATCAACAAAAGGACTAATTGTGGAGGTATGTTGTGAGTTTCTATCTTAACATAATCTGATACTTCAATCATCAAAAATATATGTGTTTATTTAGGCGTACTTGCACGTTGTTGTACTCTATGTACATCCTGTGCAGACAATAACTGTAGTATAATCTAATGAGTCAATGGATTGCATGTTTTCCATACCATAAAAGCAACTCGAGGGTAATTCTTGGCGCTATGGTTTCAACAGTTTAGGAATATAGGACCAAAAACAAGATTTTTTTCAGATTCTCTGCAATAATCAGTGTACAGAAATATATGAAAGTATTGGTCCTTGATGAAGGTTCAATTTCATATAAAGAAATCAGTATTAATCATTAAATTTGGGGTTTATAACCTAAACTCTGTAAATTGTTTCGAAAAATGATATATATATATCAGTTTTTGGAAATGCTTAATCTAACTGAATTTTATTGTTTAACCCCCATATCAAATTGCTCAATAGTATAGTCCAAAGTTTCAAAATATTGCCAAATAAAATAATCACAAGATGTAACAAAATGAATCTTGCTGCCATTGACGATTGCCAAATAAAATAATCACAAGATGTAACAAAATAAATCTTGCTGCCATTAACGATTGCCAAATAAAATAATCACAAGATGTAACAAAATGATCCTTAAATACATGTATATATATATTGTTATATACATGTTTTTTTCTGAATAAATCAATATATTATTACAGGAAGCAATGGTGAAAGTTGTTATGGGTGATGTCCCTATTAAAGAAATAACAATAGAAGAAGATGGTAAAAAGATGATTGTCAGCTTGTGGCGGCAACACAGCGCCAATGAAGAAGTTGCCATTGGGAAGTTTGTCCAAATAGAAAACATTGCCATCAAAAAGTTTAATGGCAGTAATGTTGGAAATACTACTGCCAGAACAAAGATAATAGTAAGTTACAAAAATACATTGTACAGACCATGATATTTGCTGGTTATACGTTGTAAGCTATTAAAATGTCAACAGATATGAAAAGTGTGAGTTCACTGAACTAAGGATAGGCGATAATCATATAAAATACATCTATATATATTATTGAAAACATCTATAGTGTAAACTCTCATTATGGGACAATATAAAGCTGACTATTGGGAATGGGCTATGCTAATTATAGAAGGCTGTTTGGTAACCAATAGTTGTTAATTTCTGTGTCATATTAGTCTCTAATGGAGAATTGTCTCATTGGCAATCATACCACATCTGAATTCCCGTATTAACTGTACACACATTGGTGGCCAATGGGTGTTGATTGCTTTCTAATCGGGTTGTTGTTGTCCAAAACCACTCCCGATTTCCATTTGGAATATAATTAACAAATAAAATAAATAAAAAAATTGGCAGGATGATTATAATTGTTGAAAATGGCTTGATTTTTCTGTTAAAGTATACCAACATCTACTATTATTTTTGCAATTATGATATTTAAAAATTTATAAAACATTGAGATGCGGACACATTTTTAAGACCACCACTGATTACATGAGATAAAAGATGACGAATATGTAGACAAAAATAATAAATTATATCTCACAATTACAATACTACATGTACTAATGTGCCTGTCTATATTAAGATGGTGTGAAAGGTAGTTTAAATAATAAGACAAAAGGAATGGTTTTCAATTCAATAAGTATATTTATTGTATAGCAATATAATATTTCCCACAGAAAATAACCAAAAGTTAGCGTGCAATAAATTCCAATATTGCACTAGTGCAATAAATCTATAAAAAAACATGACATCATCAATGTCAAAACCTCATTTAAACCAATTTTTACTTGAAATATCATATTGCTATACAATAAAAGGGTTATTGCATGAATATTGGGGAATATTGTCCCTCGTAGAAAATAAAATTTTACTATTACTTTCAAATATTATATTGCTATACAATAAAAGGGTTATTGCATGAATATTGGGGAATATTGTCCCTCGTAGAACATATATTGCACTCGCAAACTCGTGCAATATAGGATTCTACTCGGGACAATATTCCCCAATATTCATGCAATAACCCTATAGTATTATAACAAATAACTATAATACCATTATACAAAATGTGCCATATCAATAAAATTTAAGCAGTGCAAAATGTTCTATGTATATTAAAACTAATGAATTTAATGCAATTTACAGATAGACGTATCTCCACCAGAAAAAACCCATATGTGTGAGGTGATAGGGTATGAAAAAGAAGAGGAATGCTTGGTCCTAAATTGCTTAGAAGCAGAAAATGTTATAGACATTAAAGTGGCAAGGGCAATTCTTGAGATTTGCTTTGGGGAAGATGCCACACCTGAGGATGTTCTTGACAGAACAATGCCAATAATGGTCAACATAACAGAAGTGTCTGGGGTTGCAACAGACATTGTACAAATATAATTCCATCAACGTGATCAAGACATTTTATGAAATTTTACAGTGAAGTCCAAGTTTTGTTATTACAATAATTATCTCCATATGTACCATTTACAATGCTGAATTTTATAGTATATGGTATATTAATGACAATTGTTTTGAAATAGTGCTGCTGATAAGTTATAGTATTAAGGTCAAAGAATGTTAATTATGCAACACAAATTGTTTCAGTTCCCAATAAAACAACCACAATGATGACATTTCTCATCTCCCAACTTTACAAGATAATGAAGAATGTTCAAATCATTACCTGGGACAATTCTGGCTTCCAGAGAGCTTTGTAATAGTATTTTTGGTATATTTCAATGCAATATATATATAAAATGTAAAATTTCTCTTTTATGAATATTTGTGATAGTTGTGGAAGAAAAACATAATAGCTGCTAATCAAATGATAAGTTGTCTGTGATAACATTATAAATATCTGTGATACTATAAATAATCGTAAATGTAGGGCCATTTTTGTGCAATTAAAATTTTATACAAATAAAAAAAATACAAACTAATATAGGCAATGTAAGGATCAAACATTTTGAAGTATAAGTATAAGAAAACAGATATTCATTACTAATAACTGAGTTACTAATATGCATGTTCAAAAATAACAGTGCAAAATTATACCTATATATAAGTGCATGAAAAAAAAAAGGCTGCTATGAATTATGTTCAATTGGATGTCTGTATTAATTATATGAATTGGAAGACAAAATAGGAAAAAATATAAATAGCTACATGAGGGGTATAGGCGTACAATATATATATATATATCATTATTTCAATAAAATAAATTAAAATTGTTTCCTAATTACTTGCAAGTCCATGATTATTGACACTTGTTGCCAGGTTGAGTGCAGCTTTATTGTTATATTGTTATATTGTAATATAGAAATATACAGATACATTCCAATTGCAAACAGTTGAACCCGGTATGGAAGCAACCTAATATTATATAGCCATGATAGATGATAAGATATAACATTTTATATGGATGTCATACATGATTAGTTCCAAAAATGAAATAAGACTTATATGGTTAGAAAATGGTTGTTTACATAACAATGCCAATATTTATTGTAACAGATTAAAAAGCTATATAGATATATGTGTAATGATGTGAAAAGAACAAATAGAATCCAGTTTAAAGAAATATTGTTTAATGCATAAATGGTGCAATGAACTATTAATCCAATGATTATGTGCCATCAATTACTATTGTTAAATAGTTCAGAGGTTGAGTTATGGTAAATATAGAAATAAAGAAATCCGTAGTCCTAATGTATATATTTTAGTAGTAGTAGTGATATATATTTAATGTTAAAGACTTAATTAAAAACTGTATGACATGAAATGTGCTGTTTGTAAATATAAACATGTTTGATAAGTTTATGTCTAATGATATGTTCATCCATATTATATTATTTATTATAACAGAAAAAAAGTATTGTTGTCTGCTCTATGATCAGGTTGTTGTTGCTATGACATAATCCCAATTTCTATTCTGAATTTTTTATTGACATATGGTATTAAGAAAAAAAAAGATTAGATAATAAATATATTGTTAAAAGCAAATATAATAAAATGACATCTTAGCTTACTGTTAGGATATGTTATGTTATCTCTTAATAATATTTTATAGATTTTTGAACTAAAACTGTATGCAATGGACTTTTGTTTGAATATATATATATGTAGACAAGATTGTAAATGCATTAATAGTGCTGTTCAAATTCCCAATGCATCTATACTAGTCACTACAATGTTAATGCCCTTTTTGCTAAGCCAATAGAGGCAGTCAATGTTGCAGTTGTCTGTCTGTTTGTAAGTCTCTGTTCATCTCGAAATTGATTTCCGTTCTATAATATTAATATGGCTCAACTGAATGTTATTAAATAATTATCAGCCAAAAAACCAAGATAAATTTAAAATTTGGTTTGTGTCCCTCTAATAATAATAGATTAATTTCCATTTATATGTGGAAATATATTTATAATTTTTATAACATTTCAAACCCTTATTTGCCGCAGACAAATGTAAATTAAAACACTACATATTCTAAAGTGCTCATTCCCACCAAAAAAATAATCAAACACAAATTTGGATAGTTGTTTTTTAACTATTCTAGAGACGTGTCCCATAGTAACATAATATGCAAGAAACACCACTGATACATTCCCAAATTATATACTGTTTTATATATATAGTTTAGAGATATGTCCTATACTATAGAGATATGTACAACTACATGTGTATGCTATGCAATGTAATTAACTTTTTGTAGTTTGATAAATGATTATCTTTTATGAATACTGTATATATGTTAGTCCAATGTATATATTTTTTGTTTGGCATTTTTTACTATTTATAATAGGAATAGATAGTCTATTAAACTGTATTAAATGGAAAAAGCATGAATTCAATTGATAATAAGATAATGAATCAAAATGTTTATATGTACCAGTTATGACATTTTTTAAAGTTATCTCATGGTCAATCCGTAGTTTGATTGTTACACATGTGATCCTTATAATCCATTTTTGAATATTAAGAGATTATTTAAATGCTTAATCGGCATATAGATAAATGATTCTAAAACATAACAGATATGTTAAATAAATAATAAAAATGGTTAAATGTAAAATAAAATAAAAATATTTTGGTATATGTTGGTATGTTAAGGAATATCAAATAGAAATTTACCAGTATTATAGGAAAAGATAGGTTCACGAGGGTTTAGAATGGCCCTTAATTGGTCGAGTAATCCCAAATAAATAGAAATGTTAGTGATATTCTATTAAGACTAAAAATATACTATTTTGGCACTTACAATTGAATATCTTGAAGCTTTGACCCCATATTTATACATTATTTGTATTTTCGATCAATTTTGTCTGAAATTTATATGTTTTTTGCATAATTAATCATGGCTGCCATACAATTCCTTAAAGTTTTCATTTTGATGAATACCACATCAAATTATAATCTATTGGTTACAGAACATTTTGAATTGTAGGTGGTGCCCAAATTTTTCTAAAGCTTCCATGTCTGATAATTGTACCAAATCAATATATTTGATAAAATGGGACTAATTGGAGAATAAACTGTACTATTATGAAAGAACTGATTTATTGAGCGATAATATCTGAAATCAACCAATATACGAACCAAATTGTGAACTATATGGAGTTAAATATTATAGAACGCTCTAGACTATAAATGAACAGTGTCCTCTCAATAAGTGATTTCACAATAACACATGTTAGAAAATAACACATTCACAGTACATTGTTAAAGATGAATTTATTCCAAGACTGACCAATGTTAATGATGTAATGAGATTATATATATACTGTTATATATTGTTTTATATTGTTACATATATAAATGAAAATTGAAGCCAAATTGTTGTCATTATTTAAAATAGAGACATGAAAAGGGAGTTATGATTGGTAATCAGACACAGAAACAAAATGATGAAAAAGAAATAAAGCTTACCATACAACATCTTTACTATCAGAACAAACTATACTAAAATCAGCTATAAATAGCCTATAGATATGAAATCAATATTTATAGAAAACTAAAAGCCACATCAATGTTCTAACAGAAAATCAAAAGATATATACATCAAAGAATTACAAGCCCTGTTTTACAGGCCTCTAATAAGAACGAGTGCATTGATATTGCAGTTGTGATCTAGCAGTTTTCATTTGACCACGTAAAATTTTATGGATAATTCACAAAAATTACTATCTACCTATAAGACGGTATCTTAATTATGATAGCAAATTGTTTAATGTGTACTATATAGTAAGGTGAACATCTGTCCAGCAGGTATTAGATAAACACCTGTCATTTATCAATAATCCAACATAACATGAGGTCCTCTGATGTTCAGTACTTCAGTACTTTGATTTTTCTTCATAATCGTGGAACATTGTCTGTTTTTTTTTTGGTTTTTTTTGGTTATCAAAAACATATATCATTGAATTGAATCGTGTATTCCCTAAAAATCATTCTTTCCAAGATAGTCATTAATTCCATAGTCCTTACATTAAATACTGTAAGACCTGAATTACAGGAAAAATAATGGACTCATCAAGAGGTCTCTAAAAAGGTCATGTTGACCCTCAAATGAGATATGAATAAATCCTGCTTTGAATTTGACCGACAACCTGAACCAACTTTTAAAATGCTTTCTGAAAACATTCTTCAGGAAAACACATCAGGCATCTAATCAGATGCACTATTTCATCTCTGAGGTTAAGTCTATGAGGTTATGTCATAATCCCTTAATGATGTATGTTCACTAAAGAAGCAGCAAATATTTAAGACTTTGGTATGACTGAGTATCCACAACCTCCTGAGCGCAGATAATATAAAAAAAAAGATGTGGTATGATTGCCAATGAGACAACTCTCCACAAGTGACCAAAATAACACAGAAATTAACAATTATAGGTCACCGTACAGCCTTCAACAATGAGCAAAGCCCATACCCCATAGTCAGCTATAAAAGGCCCAAAAGGACAATGTAAAAGCACACTACAAGAAGACCATCAAGGTGTTAGCATTATTGTCGTTGTACTACTGGTGCTTAGAGCAGTACATCACCTCAAGTACATTAGCAAAAAAAAATGTATTTGGTAACTGTTGTCAGTTTCGTATTTTATTTTTGCTTGGATTTCTGTATTTGTCATATATACCTGAATCAAAGGTATTTATGAAAGTCCAGAAAGGATCATCTACATTTTCATTGCTTATCTGGCCTTTTTCATCTCTCCTTCTGTTCATAGCAAAATAAGAGTAAAAAAAGAAAAACGTGTTAAAATCTAATTTATGTCTTCTCTTTATTTAAAAAAAAAAGAAGATGTTTAATGATTGCCAATAAGACAGGTATTCAACAGAAACCAAATGACGTAGATTTAACTTTTTTTATATTCATTTTTTTAAATTTTCAACTGCCCTCCTGTGAAATCATAAACATGTGTAAAATTTGATATTCAGTTTTACAAAAACGGGGAATTTGACTTGTCATACATCGAAAATGATTAAAATTGTATAGTTGTCATAATGTTATATATAAATATCACTCCTCTAAAGCAAACATTATCTCTACATTTTTACATATTTTTAGTAAAACACCCCAAAGGTAGTTTTGTCAGTCACAGATGTCAATGATAGAATTAATCAATACTGTTACCATGGAAACCAATATATCTGGAAATAATGGATGTATTTTTCTTATTTTTAGTAGTTAATTATCAAATTTGGATAATGAAATTCATTGGATTAGTTATATTTAGTTGAGATGAGATGTCAATATGGAGAATGATTTTTGTGATGTTACTCTGACAAGCTGGGAATTGTGACGCCACTGATACAAGCTTACATTGTATTAGATAAGGCCACATTATAAAGCATTGTTAACCAAATAATCAACCTAAATATAGCAAATCAAATACTATTTGTGTGTAATGTAGCTAGCTTGGGAAGATGACCTGGCTACATATTTACAGCAATCAAATTCTACTACATGTATATATATCAATAAATCAGTCAACTCAATACCACTAAAACATCTTGTTATTCAAGACAATTTAAGACGTTTGAATTCCCTGGACATGTTTCTGATTTTTTCATTGTTCCTCTCAATTTGTTTTAATTACTGCAATCATTGGTGTCAATGTTACATTCTTATTCAGTGAGTGTGTGTCATCAAGGGGTTGAGGAGGCATTGTTCTTTCAAGTTTTTTTTTACAGTTTTTCATAGTTATTGACACATACCCTCATAAATTTCATTTATTGTAAATGGAAAAGTTGTTCTATCATTATAACAAGACCTTAAAATTAATGTTCACGAATTTGACCAAAATTTTCATTTCTTTTTTATTTATAGAAAAGAGAATGAAAATTTGGAATGTATAAAAGAGACAAAACCTGACCAAAGAGTAGAAAACATCTCAAGACGAGTTGACCAATGAGTCTTCAACGCAGAAAGAAAATCCTGCACCTGGAAGCATGCTTCAGCTCATCTAAAACACAACACACATAAACTGTATATTGACACAGGGAGATGTCTTGCCTTTTTGTGATTTCGGTAGAACACATAAATTTATAATTCAAATATAATGAATGGAATAGCAATACTTAAACATGTAAACTATGTAAATCAATGTAACATAACCAAATAACATCCTGTTACAACTTTCTTCTTTGGCCAAAAAAAAAATGTTTTATTTTTTTTTTTTTTGTGGAATGCCTATCTAATGCCCTTTAAATTCAAGTTTTTCTTCAGAAATATTTGTTCAAATATAAAATCTAACCAGGTGCTCCACAGGGCACAGCTTTATACGACCACAAAGGTCGAACTCTGAACATTTGGGGCAAGTATGGACACAACATTCATGCTTGATACAGCTCTGATCATGTGATCAAATTCTTGACATAAGTTTCTGACACAAAACAAATGTCAAGATCTTACAAATCTATTATGCAATATTGTGCAACTAATATTACTTCTTCAAATTTGGAAAAAAATTGAAAACTACCACCTAATTCCAAAAACACCCCCCAAAGTCATTACTAACCATCACTTAATGGTATGGAAACTTGTGGTATAATTTCAGAGAGATTCATCCACTTTAACACAAGTTATTGTTTGAAAACAACAAAAATGCTTATTTTGGACCCCCTTTTTGGCCCCTAATTCCTTAACAATAGGGACCATAACCCCCAAAATCAATCCCAACCTTCCTTTAATGGTATTGAACCTTCTGATTAAAAATTTATAGAGATCCATTCACTAAACCTTCTGATTAAAAATTTATAGAGATCCATTCACTAAATCTAAAGTTATTGTCTGGAAAACCTAGTTTTCCCCTTTTTTTGCCCCTAATTTCACCTTTTTAGCCCCTCATTCCAACATATTTTGAGCCATAACCCCAAAAGTCTTTGCTAACCATCACTCCATGGTATGGAAAAAAAGTGTAGTATAATTTCAGAGAGATTCATACACTCAAACACAAGTTATTGTTTGAAAACTACAAAATTGCTTATTTCAGGCCCCCAGTTAGGTCCCTAATACCTCAACTATTGGGACCATAACCCCCAATATCAATCTCAACCTTCCTGTAGTGGTATTAAACCTTCTGGTAAAAATATATAGAGATCCATTCACTAAATCTAAAGTTATTTTCCAGAAACTAATGTGTCTTCGGACGACGCAGACGATGACCAGGACACCAACAACATGATACCATTATACGATGCAAAATACCCTGCATTTATCAAACTTTTTAATAACATATAGTCAAATTAGTGAAAGACCCCCTCCAGAATTATTGCTGAAAGGCCCCTCCAGAAAACTATTTTTCTGCATTGACCATAATATTTAGTATAAATTAGATATACCCAACCAGGCTAACATGTTATAGGTGCATCTACATTGTAATACATATAACCAAAACATAATGGGCAATATCACATGTTACAAGATAGTGTTTCAAATTCCCTGTTTTCATTTATATTATTTTTATATTTAAAAGTCCTCTATGATCAAATAGAAACTGTGACCTTCATTCAAATATTATGTGCTATAAAAAATTGTAATATCATATTTTTTGCATGTTGTGTGTGTAAATAATTGTAGTAGCTATATGTTATATCTCCAATTTATTGGTTGATTAATGACTGCTGAACACCCAGCAGCAAATCTTAAATGCATAATCAGAATATGAAATCTGCTTGATTTTAGACCAACACATTGAGACTACATGTTTTACTCTAAACATGACAAAGAATGTCTACAAGGTAAACTGTCTATATGTACATGACATACTGTCAACATGATTGTCAGCTGTGCATGACCTAGACTGTTGACATGACTCAGATTGTCAACATAGCACAGTTTATGCGACACAGATTGTCTACATGACACATACAGTCAAAATGACACGGTCATAATGACTTAGATTGTCAACATGGCAGACTATTTGACACAGATTGTCTACATGACAGATTGTCTACATGACAGATGGTGTACATGACAGATTGTCTACATGACAGATGGTGTACATGACAGGTTGTCTACATGACACATATAGTCAAAATGACCAAGATTGTCAACATGGCAGTCTATTTGACACAGATTATCTACATGACACAGAATGTCTACATGACACATATGGTCTTCATGACACATATTGTATACATGACACAGATAGTCTACATGACACAGTATGTGACACAGAATGTCTTCATGACACAGTATGTGACACAGAATGTCTTCATGACACAGTATGTGACACAAATTGTCTACATGACATATATTGTCTATTTGACACAGATAGTCTACAAGACACAGTCTGTGACACAGATTGTCTACATGGCACATATAGTCAAAATGACACACAGTCATACAACTTATCGCTAATCCCGGATGACTCGGCCACTTGAACTCTTTGACGCATACAACAATCACTTTTCCATTGTGGCGTCAAAATTTTACGGGAACCTGTGTGATATACAACAGCGGCGGACAAATAGCGATAAGGTGTATTATGACTCAGATTGTCAACATGGTACAGTCTGCATGACACAGTCTGTGACACAGAATGTCTACATGACACAAAATGTCTACATGACACAGATTGTTTACATGACACAGAATGTCTACATGACACAGATTGTCTACATGACATGTATTGTCTACATGACACACTGTCCATACATGACACATATTGTCTAAAATGACACAGACAATCAACATAACACAGCTTCCTACATGACACAACTGCAACTCTAAAATTCTAGTCAGGAACAGGTCTGGCATGTTTATTTACATATTTTGTCCAGTAGGCTTCTCAAAAGATTCTGTTAATCTACAACAACTCTGACAATCAAATGTAAGATAAATGAAGAATGTGTACCCATGGACACAAATGATGCCCTTGCTTGCATACAACATTATAAAGGGACATAACTCAAGAATAATAAACATGACACTTCATAAATTTGTATTTGATCTGAGTTTTGTGGTAATAAGTATTGGTTTCATAATGCTTGGTTGGGGCAAACTTAAGTTATGATCAGAACAGAACCTAAAGATTTTGGATTTTTATAGATTTATAAAGGGGCATAACTCGATAATGGTTAAAGTGACACTACCCAAATTCAGCTTGATCTGTGTTTTGTGGTAATAAGCATTGAGTACAAGTTTGATAACATTTGGTTGAGGCAAATTTAAGTTAGAGTATGGAAACTAAAACTTTTGCAACTTTTCCAATTTATAAAGGGGCATACAGTTTGTACATGTAACTGTAGAACGTTTAAAGTGACACCATCAAAATTCAAATTTGATCCGTGCTTTGTTGGTAATAAGCATTGCATATAAGTTTGGTTATATTTGGTTGAGGCAAAATTCAGTTTAGAGATCAGAAATTAAAATTTTTGTAAGTTTTCCATTTGTTAAGGGGTATAACTCTAGAACAGTTAAGAGTGACGCTACCAAAATTCATACTAGGTCTGTATTTTGAGATAATAAGCATTGTGTATAAGTTTCTTAACATTTGATTGAGGCAAACTTAAGTAAGAGAACGGAAACTTAAAATTTTGCAATTATTCCATTTATAAAGAGGCATAGCTGGAGAACATTTAAAGTGACGCCACCAAAATTCAAACTTGATCTATGTTTTGTGGTAATAAGCATTGGGAAAAAGTTTGATAACATTTGGTTGAGACAAACTGAAGTTAGAGAACGGATACCAATTTTGATACTTATGTACAGACAGACAAGGGTAAAACTTAATACCCCCTCTGCCACAGCAGGGGAATAAAAAATACAGAATGCACATCAAGGTAAGGTTAAAAAGAGGGAGTGAATGAGAAGAGCCATTACATTAACTTGATCCTAATATTGCAAAATAAGTAAAAATATGAAATCTTTTGTAAATTTTATAGGTTATGAGTATGAAGGATAAAGGTTATTCACTCCAGTGCAAAAAGTTATTTGTGACAACAATTTTAACACCTACATTCCTATATTATTTTAAATGCAATAGTACACAGTTTTTGGTAAAATTCAGTCTTAGACAAAAAGATTGATTGATTGATAGATTGTTGATATTTGCACAATTAGATATATCGTGGCAACAAGTTACTATTGGTTAAGAAAGCCAAAGTCAGTATAGAAGAACCACCAAATCTTGACAATGCTAGAGAATAAGATTGGAGTCAAACTTAGTACATGTATAGGTTGACAGGTTAGAGATACTTTTGAGTTAGATAACTACTAATATAATGGGATCCTGGGTAAACTGATTCCCAAAATGATTGGAGTCAAACTAAGTAAAGGTTGATTGGTTAGAGATACTTTTGAGTTAGATAACTACTAATATAATGGGACCCTCGGTAAACTGATTCCCAAAATGATTGAAGTCAAACTAAGTATAGGTTGATTGGTTAGAGATACTTTTGAGTTAGATAACTACTAATATAATGGGATCCTGGGTAAACTGATTCCCAAAATGATTGGAGTCAAACTTAGTATAGGTTGACAGGTTAGAGATACTTTGAGTTAGATAACTATTAATATAATGGGACCCTCGGTAAACTGAATCCCAAAAAGGAAGTTTAATCACATTTACATTATAATATTTGAATAATAAAATTGAGAATGGAAACAGGGAATGTGTCAAATGTGTCAAAGAGACCACAAACAGACCAAAGAAGAAAATAGTCCAAGGTCATCAGTGTGTTGTCAACACAGGAGAAAATTCTGCACTTTGAGGCAAATTTCAGCTGGCCCAACAAGAATATGTACTAGTTCAGAAACATTATGGTTAATGAAAATTTTATTTTGAATAAGGCTTTTTCTCATAGATTACAGAAAGACAAAGACCTCAAAACAAGGCACTTTGACAGTTGTTCCATCCATGCAAGAAGAATTTGATAGAGGGACATATTCCCTACAAAACAAATTCTGTAAAGTACTGTTTTAATTTTTGGTAGAAATTGTTAATTTCTGTATTAACCAAACAAGTTCCCCAGGTTTTTTTCTTTTTGCATTTTATCCAAATCTGATTTTAATCTAACTGGTAATTTCTTTACAGATCAGTTGTCATGTTAGGGGATATTTTGAGATTTTATCTTAACCATGTAATGGGGGAGGGGGGATTTAACCCCTCACGAAACATTTCACAATATACAGTATGCAAGAGCAAGTCTTATTGTCATATTGGACACAGACATTATTGTCTGGATCTTTATAATATTTATATCATCATGTACTAACCTTCTTTATTGTTTTTTGACTCCTGAAATCAAATTTTGGTCAAGTTTATAACTTCTGTCCATATGAAAAAGAGAAATCCCACTTAGACTGTTGCAAAAACCTTATGCAAAATTGTATTCTTTATTAAAAAAACCTATAAATTGAAAACTTGAAAAAAAAATCCCCATTTTAAATTAAAAATAAATTTTTATAGGTGACTTACCTGCATGTACTTTAATTCAACATTCATGTGTTATAAATTGTCATTACTCTACACTTATATGTTAATATGTACATATATCTCTACCTGTTTAAACATTGGCCATCAGTCCATCCAATAACCTATGGCTATAACAGTTAAAATGTAAAACTTAAATGAGGGTTAATAAAATGTTACGTAACATATTCAATTTATAATCAATTTTAGATAACCTCATCAGGTGTCAATTTTTTTTTCTATTATTTTAGATAAAATAGGTTTTATTGAGTACAATAGCTACTTGACCATTTATAATAAGGGAAGCGATTTGATTTTTTCGACACTGATGTGATAACATTATTACAATAAACACTCAAGCATTAGGAAAAACAAAAATGCAAAATATTTGCTAAAATAGACTGTAACAGTTGTTCTGAATTTAGGAATATAAAAACATGAAGAAGTGGCATGGCATCTTCGCTAGCCAAGGGTTAGGATCCACTCCCCTCCTCTCTAGCCAAGGGTTAGGACCCACTCCCCTCCTCTGTAGCAAAGATGGTGGTATGATTGCCAATGAGTGTTTGACAAAAAAAACTGTAAAGATGCATCAATGTTCAAAAGTTCAGGATAAATAAAATTGGTAAGCTATTTGTTTTAGTCGCTTACATATTTGTCAGAAGAAATGGCAACTTTTGGCATTTTCAAAATAAGAGATATTTTTCTTCCTTTACTTTCCTTTTTACTCAAATTCCTGAGTGTATGGAATTCTAAATGTAAATGTAAAACAGTACTGCTTTGAAGAAGAAAAAAATGTCCTTCATGGTTTACAGTGAGTTATACAATTGTTTGGGTATGATTTTTGTCCTTATTTATCTTAATAGATATTTTAAACATTAACTGAATATTTTTAGAATAGACTGAATATATACTTTGTAAATACAAGATTTTTTCTTTATCTACAAATGAAATGTGTCAATCTCATCTTACTTTCATAATTGGCATCTAGAAACTGACAAAGAGCATAGTGGGGGTAGGTTTAATCTTTGCCTTATGACAACAGTGATGCTTTTAAGTTTTCCCATTGTGAATGTTCCATTTGAATGTTCGACCAACACCTGCATATAGATATAGATATCTCTGTTTATACCATAATCCAGGTCTTGTGTTTCCTCTCATTATTTACTTTGCTTCTAATCCAGGAGTTTACAATTAGAAGACTTTTTTAAAAGAAATCTTCAGATGACAACCATGCTCAGGACTATGACAACAGCTTTAAGACTAAGCTGGACAAGAACTGGGGATTGATGCAAAATGAAAGCAAAAGCTCCAATCGATCTTTTGGTCAAGGTGATTTATAAGACCATATGTCAAAGTTTAATGACGAATCTCACTGAAATTCAAGAGTCACCCCTTACTTTTTAAATATCAATTATATAAAAAAATACAATTAGATATATGTTCTAAATTTACTTTAAGTAAATGAATTCCATTTCAAGTTTGTTTGTTTTTATTTTATTTTAAATAAAAGGTTTCCACTGGTTCATTTATCCTTAATACGTGTCATTTGAATTTCTTTTGAGTCTTATGTTCATTAAGAATTTAGAGGAAAAGGCTTAGAGGAAACGGAGAGTTTAAATAGCTTTTAATTCATTCAAGTCTAAGAAAACATTTACTGAATTTATATGAAAAATTTATACAATCATTTATTCAATGTACATTGTATCATATTACATGAAGATATATTTGTATGATCGTACACAGTAAACAAACATCAGAAGTACATTTTGTAAATGTAAATTTTGACAGGTAATAGTTAAATAGTTTTGAAGCACCTAAAGTTATTTTTTTCTTCAGACCAATTCACAAATATAATGGCTCTGAAAAAAAATGAGAATTAAGTTTTTCCCTCAACTGATGACAGTGTTAATAAAATGTTGACACAGATATATGTCTCACCTATTTGTTATTTTTATAGGGTGTGATGCAAAATTTGAAATTAAAAAAAGGGTATACTTCAACATGTAAACTCAACATAACATTTAAAGTCAATGACAATGAACCATGACTAATGGGGTTGGAATTGAGAAATGCCATTCTAAATACAAATATAAAAAAGAAGATGTGGTATGATTGCCAATGAGACAACTTTCCAAAAGACCAAAATCACACAGACATTAACAACTATAGGTCACTGTACGGCCTTCAACAATGAGCAAAGCCCATACCGCATAATCAGCTATAAAAGGCCCTGATAAGACAAAGTAAAACAATTCAAAAGTCTGCATACCAAAAACTAAAGCACAAACTATAACAATTTACATACGAACTATACAAAACAATCTTAAGGTTAATCATGACTTCAGGGTGCCTATATCTCCATGGATATAATTCTTCATAGATTCATGTTCTAGGATTAAATTATACATGCCAAATGAGACCTGCATATTCTAATACAGCTGCATACCAAATATCCTTGACTTACCATTAATGGTTCATCTTATATTGTAATCACAAACTTTAAAATGTGAATGTTTCAAAAGTTTTAAAGTCAATAGACCTGAAGGCGAAGAGTCAAATGATGGTCATGGAAATGAGATTATCAACACTTAACAACTGTACAAGAATATGCATACCAAATATCATTGAACTACATGTACCACTAGTGGTTCCACTTAAACTGACCTTATGACAAACTCATAAATTGTTGACCTTCAGATGGCGGAAACGACATACTTCAGTCTTTATTCTAACATCTTTTGTAAGTATGGTAAAGCTTGGCCAGACTTTGTTATATTAGATGTAATTCATTTCAGTTGTATTGAAATATTGTAACTTATTTCATTACATTTACAAAACAGTACATGTAGGCAGAGACATGTATACACATATGTATATGTGTCTCTGATGTAGGTTATTTCTCAATCTTTTTACTTCTTTTTTCCATTCTTTGTTAATGTAAAATGTACAAAAATGTATAAGTTATTACCTATATGGTTACATGACATTTTATGATAACCATTACTAATATATATGATTAATTTATATGATTAGTAAATATATGTTTTTATCTTTGCAATAATCTTTAATATCAAAATATTAAAAAAAATAAAACTTAGTTATATAGTCATGATAACCTTCTATCAAAATAACACTTACTCAAACTTCCTCACTGTCACATGAACAAAAATGTATAAGCTCAGAATATATAGGGTTTGTTCAAAAAAATAGTGCTTGAATTCCAAGGGATGTGCTAAAAAATTGAGGGTGGAAAAGTGTTTAAAGATTCCTGCTACATTCATTTCAAGAAATTTAAATTGGGAGAAAATAAAGTGGAATACACATCGACTTTTTAGATGCTCCTTATGTATACAACATGTTTCAGTGATGCTAATCATCAAAATTATATATGTAGATCAGTATGATTATATCATGTATGTTGTCAAGTTTTAATCAAATAAAATATTTTATGAGACTTTATTCAAATAAAGATTATAACCATCCTGTTAACTGTTTACTGAATACACAAGTACACATATGAATACAAATGTGCATCTACAAGGATGCAAGTATATACTCAACAAGCCCCCTCTTCTCAGTTCTACTACATGTTTATATAAAGACAACTTTCTTAAGAAAAAACTAGAAAAAAACATGGATTTTCAAAGTGCCATGACATAATAAATGAGAATGTTTACATAAAAAAATTCTTTCATAATCAAAATGTTATTCCTTTTACCTCGGACCTGAGAATTACTACACTATCCCAGCTAAGAATAAATAATAAACAAATATTTATTTATTGCAAACACACAACAACAAATTTAAGAAACATACATATTTGTGTAAGCTGGAAGTAATTTTTCTTAAGTTTCTGTTAGTCAGTTTAATATTCGCCAGATGTTTCTTATTTATCCCTCAACTACACCCCCGCAAAACAGTAAGCAACTGGTTATCTTACTGTAATTTATATTGTTGTACTAATTAACGTTTTGCAATCAAATAATAATAATTCTACTATTAACTTTTCATCACCTTGTAATGTTCGTTATCGCGATAAATTTACGGACATTTATTTCGTTGGAGATGATTTATTATCGTCATGGTACGTGGCTTCATATGTAAACAATCTTTGTTTAACAAGGTCACTCAGCCATAAAGTATTACACAAAACCACGATGCAATACACATAATCAGTCTGCCTTCTTGCGGAATTCATAGCTAAATTTCAATCACTTACCTTAATCATATAAATTAACACCTCATCATTAAATATTACAGTTTGTATTATATAAATTCCATTTTGTTGACACTGAACTTGTTGCATTCTATCACCCGGTACTTTTCGCATGAAGATGTTACGCGCGCGCATCTAGTCAACCTCCCACGCACTTGTTGTGTGAATGAGAATTGATTACTTGAGGCTCATAACGAGTGATCATATAGCACTTACCTGTAATGACAAACTGCAGCGATGTCAGGAGATTATTGGGATAATATCATGCATGAATATTTTAAGACTACTTAAACATCTATTCCTTCCGGCAGATTTACGCGTCTTCACCGGGATTAAACATTTTTCAGTTTGCCGGGGAAAAAAAACCAAGTGTGGACACAGAGTAATGTTTCGACGGAGCAATAGTTTAATCTAAGATGGTATTTTAACGCCATTTTTAGAAAAGAACATACCATAGGCTATTATATCATGGCTATTATAATATGGATCATGGTTATTATATATCTATGGATCATGATGGCTATTATATCTATGGATATACATGTACATACGGCGACCATGGCAGTTAAAGCATTACTAAAATGAATGCAAAGAAAGCTGCTGGTATAAACAGACTTTGTTCAAAATGTTTACATCATTTGAAACAGGTTTAATTCAGTACGGCAAAGCCTTTGCGAAAAGGGTAGAAGTTTATCGCAACAAGGTGGTAACTCATGATAATAAAAATTCTTCGGAAAATTTCAATTCCATAGGTATAAGAGGGGCTCGTATACTATCAGTTTTCTACTATTTTTTAAATGCCATTAAAATACAATCTGTTGATTTTATTGAAAATATCTGCTCGATCCATTTTTTTCTTACAGCTTAGAAGGTTTTTTCTCAGGTTTTAGCTGTCATTCTTTGACTCTTTCAGCCTGATCAAAGAGTCCAAATAACACTCCACATCTGATCGAAAATGTATAAACCAGCATTGTTTCAATTCTGATAAAATTAAGATATGCAAACACAGTTACGAGTACCCCGTTAAAGTCTAATTATCATAATACTAAGTGCAAATTATTGAATTATTATGGAGTCCTATGGATAATATTCCTAAAATGAAAGTGCTACGTGAATGTTTGCACATGTAAATGGAAAGTTCACAAGAGGAAACACTGGAGTTAGTTCATTTGTTTTATAGTTTTTTTCTCATCCAATCCTAACTTTAAATTTGTATGTGCAAGTCGTTGTTGAAGCAGGGTATATTTCAAACGGATAGATGGATGGACGGATGAATAGCTGACTGTTTAATATTCAGTGGCTAATCAGGACTAGAACATGATATCGTGATACGAGTATATAAAGGCAGTGGCTATTCGTCCGGCTAGCCGGACAAATAGTCAAAAATGTCTATTCATCCGGCAAGCCGGACAAACAATCGCATTCTCTCTGGTTTTCTCTATGACATCTTTGACTATAAATCACGATCTAAAAATCCATTGCATACGCGCGTGTGTTATCCGACACCTCATCCGGGACACTTTCCGCGTCACATGACACTTTTATTGATAAAGAAGATTTGCGCATCCGCAGGCGGATGGCCGGACGAATAGAGATTTTTAACTATTCGTCCGGCTAGCCGGACGAATAGACACTCCGTATTTTTAAAGTCTTTCATTTGACCCAGCAGACTAAAGACACGAAGCCACGACTTCAAGTACTCAAAGCGAACAAACTACCACGAGAGCACCGATGTGGTTCAATGGCCGGTAAAATGTGGTCAACCAAATTACCGAGTTGACGAGAAGAAAAACAGCAGAAAACAGAACGTTTGAATGTTTTATAAGACATGCCATCAAAGCATAGAGTCTTAATTAACGTAGGATACATGTACAGTTCATACGAAACATATTTTTTGGAATATTCATCAGGTACGCTCAGAGCTGAAGGATTCGGAAAGACAAAAATGTCCTGTACCAAGTCAGGAAAATGGCTATTGTTATATTATATAGTACGTTTCTGTGTGTGTTACATTTTAATGTTGTGTTTCTGTTGTGTCGTAGTTCTCCTCTCATATTTGATGTGTTTACCTCAGTTTTAGTATGACGCAACGTCAGATATTGCTACCATATAGTGTAACAGAAAAATGACGTTAAACTGAAAACGTGCACTATCTAATGTTTCCTGCTTTCCTTGTTGGGTAAATGCAAAGTATAACACACAAGTAGAAAAGCCGGGAGATTCCAATCCAAATGATTTTAAAGTTTACATAAGATATTAAATTTTACTGCTAGTAATTATGTGGTTTTGTTGGGGAATATTGCTGCATTATATATTCAAC
Source organism: Mytilus galloprovincialis (assembly GCF_965363235.1). Classification (NCBI taxonomy): domain Eukaryota; kingdom Metazoa; phylum Mollusca; class Bivalvia; order Mytilida; family Mytilidae; genus Mytilus; species Mytilus galloprovincialis. The sequence goes on along the minus strand of NC_134839.1, from coordinate 28,576,319 downwards.
CCGAGAATGATTTTATTCGAGCAGTGGTACAAGAGACAATACAATGGCTTATATTTATGATACTGAAGTTTTCTCACTTTTTGATCGTCTTATAGATGTGTACTGTTGTAATATGTTCCTCATTTCGTTTTGTTGAAAGTGGGGAATTTACATCAAGGGGAGGAAGAAACCCGCGAATGCCGTTCCTAGCATATTACGCTTGTGGCGACGTCAAATAATGTTAACGGATAACCTTGAAAGACATTTCCATTAATCTGTATTTTTAATAGATAACCCTGTAATCTTTGTACAATTTGGTTTACCAACTTCAACTTTTAAAGTACTTTTTATTGGTATAGTAATCAAAGCCGAAAAATAATCTTCACAAAATCAAATCTCTGTTTTTTGGCCGTAAAAGTTTTGTGAAGGCATGAAAGTTTAAGTCGGACATTTCCGTAAGACATTGCAAACCTATTGTTTTGAATTGAATATGTATCTCAAATTCATTTTTTAATTCGAACTTTTGGAGCTTACACTTAGTACAAAACGATAGTGCTTACAATTTAATAAATAATCTGTCAAAATTTTATTTTTAACTGAAATGTTTCAAGTTTCCAAACTAAATTTCTCCAGGGACATTTCCGTACACCATATTCTTTTCAAAATTTCTATGAGAATTTAAAATGGTGACAGCCATGTAAACCAATACTGAAATATATCACGTCATAGAACGTTCATACAAAATTTCGAAGAGTTACTTGAACATTTCGCGAATTGTTCGAGTTTTATGATTCGAGGTTGTTACATGGGACAACGCTAGGTCAACGTTTTTTTCTGATAATTTGTGTCTTCCGAAGCCTATGAATATTATATTTTTATTCTTTCTCTATCATGATGTGAAAATTTGAGATACAATCTTTATTTTCATATATAATTTGAAATATTTATTTCAGCATTTCTCAGAAAATTTACCCGTCAAATATTTACTTAGTGCTATTTTTCTTGGTAGTAGCAATATCTAACGTTGCGTCTTTGTAACCCGGATTTGTTTTTTTCTCAATTGATTTATTAATTTCGAACAGCGGTATACTACTGTTGCCTTTATTTAACGACTGAATAGCACCAACTCACCATGCGCACCTTTCAGGGACGTAACTACATTCAGGCAAATGAGGCAAATGCCTCATGTTAGAAATTTTAAAAAATCAAACAAATGAAACAAAACATTGTCTTCATATCAAATTGTTTTCACAGAAAGTGTCTAGCAAGAAGCAAGTTCTCTTCACTCTGGTGTCGCCCCTGCATGTTTTTCGTGATCCATTAGCCTAGTACGTTCTCCTATTTATTTGTATTGTAGTCCTGTAATATTATGTTTTCATTTTAATGTTATATATTTAACATTGCCATTAAAGTGCGAGGTTTGGCATGCCACAAACCAGGTTCAACCCACCATTTTTCCTTTAAAAATGTCCTGTACCAAGTCAGGAATATGGCCATTGTTATATTATAGTTCGTTTCTGTGTGCGTTACATTTTTACGTTGGGTTTCCGTTGTGTCGTTTGTTTTCTCTTATTTTTTAGTGTGAATTCACATTATACTATAAGACGTGTCACGGTACTTATCTATCCCAAACTCATGTATTTAGTTTTGATGTTATATTTGTTATTCTCATAGGATTTTATCTAATGCTTAGTCCGTTTCTCTGTGTGTGTGTGTGTGTGTGTGTGTGTGTGTGTGTGTGTGTGTTACATTTTAATGTTGTGTCGTTGTTCGCCTCTTATATTTAATGCGTTTCCTTCAGTTTTAATTTGTTACCCCCATTTTGTTTTTTTTGTCCATGGATTTATAAGTTTTGAACAGCGGTATACCACTGTTGCCTTTATTTCTATTTTTCTTTTAGTTTTTAATTTGCCATTCTCCACTAGAGACTAAAGACCAAAATGACGTACGTAGAACTTAACAGCTTTTAAATAAGATAAGAATCGCATTTATCTTTGTCATCGTCTTTGTATGCCATTCAAAATCTCGTCATTGTTAGTCAATCACGGTCCCTCCATTCACGTTAACATCTCGTCACAAGGTCTCATTGACGTTCATTCAGTCAGAATAGCGATCGTGTCTAGTAATGTCTTTCCATGTCTTTTTAATTAAGTCAGAATCCTTTGTTTCAATCTGATTAAAATACAGCTCCTGTGTCAAAGCGTTGCTTACAAGGACACATAACAAAGCTGTAATTAATCAGATTGTCTGTCTATCTTCTTTTTATATTTAGCCAGAAACATGTCAATGTCATTAATTCTGTCTTTTAGAATCATTCAGAATACTAGTAATGTTAAAATGTGTCATGAACTCCATGGCTTTACAAATATAACAGAATAAAGTCAGTATAAAAAAAGGTGACTTGATATGATTGCCAATGAGACAATTATCCGTCAGAGTTCAAGTTACGTTGATATAAGCAACGGATGCCACGGATATAATAATCAGTTTTGCTCTATAACATATACTAGTACATGAAAATTTGGACCAGTTGAGACAAGACTTAAAAACAACAGATATATGCAGAAGAATAAAGTTTAAGTCATCCCCCTCTAAGTTTTTACGAGTACCATCATGATTCGGATGATTTTAATAGCGTATACCTCTGTCCAGTATTGCTTGTCAAGTCTACTAAGTTTTCTGAGTTTTGTTTGGTATACGGTTGTTTTTTCATCATGGTATTGTCTGTTTAGTTTTTGAATGCCCCATGGTATCGTCTTACTCTACTATTCGGAATTTACGAAATATTTCGTACACCTAAACATGTGTAGCAACAATTATTGGGTTATAGGGGTATTAGCTGTCAAATTAATGTTCACCGATTTGACTCAAATTCTCATATTTGATTTATAACCTGGTAAAACGTATATCAAAATTATAAAAAAAGTTTAAAATAAACAATGTACAATGCATGGATTCGATAATAGTATCAGCATTTCGTGTGTATTTTAGTCTAAAGGCCTTCTAATCAACCATCGATGAGACCTCGCCGAAGACTGTCGACGGTCAAGTAACCGAATATATAAATAGATATACCGAATTCGTCGATTTTCATTTAAGATCTCATGTAGAAATACTTCCTTCCCACATTGAAGACACTACAGATTATCTTCGTAAAATGGAATCCATGAACCCTCTTCCTACGGAAACTCTCCTTGTCACTTTAGATGTCACCTCATTGTATACCAACATATCTCATGATGACGGCATACAATATTGTAGGGAAATATTGGACTCGCCCAAACCTTTGTCTTGGTTCCGTTTCATTGATGATGTTGACATGAAATGGATTGAATCCCAACAAAAACTGGATTATTTCATCAAACATGCAAATAACGCCCACCATTCAATTAAATTTACGTATGAAATTTCCGACTCTAAAATATCTTTCTTATAGACACAACCACATCTATGAAGGACGGTGTCATATCAACATACCTCTACTGTAAACCCACAGATAAGGCAGCAACCATTTGATTTTCTGGGGGGGGGGGGGGGGGGGGGCTATGGTTTTTTTTGGAAAAAAAGTGTTTCCAGTTTTTGGAGAAAAAAATAATTTGTTTTTGATTCTGAGAAAAAAAAATTGTTTGTTTCACCCTCAGATGCCACTATATGTAATGCTAAAATTGAAAGAAAAAAATTGTTTTTGACTTGTCACGAAAAAAATTTGTCCAGAAAAAAAAACCATAGCCCCCAGAAAATCAAATGGTTGCTGCCTAAACATCAATACCTTTCTCCCCAAAGCTGTCACCCTAAACACTGTACAATAAGTAGCCCGTACAGTCAAGCTCTCAGAGTAAAGCGGATTTGCTCCTCTGAGGAGGCTGTCACGAAACGGTTACAGGAACTTCGCAGATTTTTGAAAAAAACGAGGCTATAAGAAATTGGACATAGATAAGGGGTTTGCGAGCGCTAACAATAACAGCCGCAATGACCTCTTACAGTACAAACGAAAGAGGCGCAGCAAAATAGTCCCGTTTTTTTCTAACATACAATCCAGTCTTTACTTACCTATCACGTTTGATCCGTGCCAATTGGCAAACTATTGACAAACACCCTAAATTATCCAAGATCTTTCCCAGCAAGTCTGAAAGACTTATTTGTTGGAGCTGACGTCTCCCCAAATAAAAGCTGTTCAATTGCAGGATGGTGCAAGTCATGTGGTAACAGAGATTGTCTGACTTGTCAACAAATACTAAATACTCAAACATTTACTTGCCACTCGACTGGGTCTGTGTACACTATATTTTGCAATGTAACTTGCAAAACCCGAATGTTGTATACCTCCTTTAGTGTCGATGTGGTATGCAGTATGTTGGCGAGACAGAGCTGCCATTTAACAAACGCATGAATGGTCATCGAAGTGACTACATTTGCAAGCCCGACCTACCCGTAAGTCGTCATCTGAGATCACCTGGGCACGCACAACCTTACCATCATAATCATAGACCACAACGAGGGTTGGTCGAAGGTCGACAGAGTCGCTCGTGAAAGATTTTAGATAAGAAAGTTAAGGACAGTTTCCCAAGAGGGCATAAATGAAAAAACATAGAATGAGTCACTCATTTTCCTGTCATCACTTGTTTCCAGTAACTCCGGCTTCCGTACTGGCTTTACAGTTCGAAGATTTTTTTAAATACCAGTTTAAATTACAGGGCTCCATTCATTTGGGATGGATGTATAAGTACTGTACGTAGCCACGTTCAATTATTTTACCTTATTAGATAAAACTTACTTTTGTAATCATTATTAAACTGCTATTCGTTTTGGAGGCTTAAATATGTAGTTTCTGTTGCCCTACCGTTGTCAAATTTGAAATATTATACCAACTTGGATCGGTTAGGGCATTTTTGATTTTTTTGTTTGAGGACTGCCCTCCATGCAGTTATACCATCTAAACTGTCTCAACCTTTGGAAATTTAGAGTTGTGCCAGTTCACATCGTAAATAACTATTTTTATTTGGCATATCTTTGTAATCTTTGCGCCGTGTTTGGAAATTTTAAAATTGTACTAGCGTCTGTGGTGTTCGCTTAAATTGTATAAATTTCAAGATTTTGATAATTTCTCAGTTTGAATATATTGACATGATTCATTTGACATCGTGCTTTTATTGAAGAAGGATATCTGTTATCCGAAATATCTAATATTTCTTCATTTTATAGTTATCTAATGGTGATGTTGTACCCTTTTTGACTTGTTATAAATAGATAGACATGATACATTTATCGCAAAATAGTGCAATTGGATTTTTCTAGGTCTGTTTGATTTAGGTTAGACATGTATGTTAATCATTGTTTTTACCTGTATAAGAATGAGTTTTTGTGAAATCAGTGAATTAAATGGTCTACCCTTGTTTTATTTTTAATTTTGGCATTCTTTTCCTTAATGAGTGAACACGCCTACTTCATACGTAACCCATCTCGAGCTAAGGGGTTAAATGGAAGGTAACATAAATACGGATTTGATAAGGTCGAATTATTCAATTGCAAGCTAATAATTCATCAGCGATGTCTCTTAACTTATTTTGACAAAGTTAACCAACCTGGCTGTTACTTATTATTATCAATTTTCACGTTTTCACTTTCATTTATTGAACGCAACAACCTTCCACAAGGCAACATATACTCAGTTATATCGTATCAACTAACATGATTATACTCTATTAAAGGGGCATTAGCTACGAGATGTTTCTTGTTTATTATAAAAGCCATCACCTTAAAAGTTTTGATATCACCATCAATACAACGTTGATCGGTACGTATACGTATAATTATAAGTTAACTGTCAATTGAAGACGATTAAGGATATCCTTCATTCATCGTTCTTTTAACGTTTCATAAAATGTTGACGCATTTAGGAAATGTATGGTTGATCGGTATGGACAAATGGCATAAAAAAAATCAACGATATCCCCCGATCATCTTAATTTCAATCCCGTACTTGACTTTTCATCGACGATAAGGATAAAAAAAATATAATAAAAAAAAATAGTTTTCAATCACAGAAAACCACGGATATTCTCCATTCATCTTAGTAGAAATCTCGTTCTTGTTTTTTCATCGAATTTTGACGAAGAATTGTTCATTTGTGGAACCAGGATTTTGTTCCTAATAAAATTGACAATAGAAATGGAGAATGTGTCAAAGACACAACAACCTGACCAAAGAACAGAAAAAAGCCGAATACAATGAGTCCTTAATACAGCGAGAAAACACCGCACCCGGAGGCGTGCTTCAGTTGGCCCCTAAACAAAAATGTGTACTAGTTCAGTGATCATGGATGTCATACTAAACAATAAATATTTCAAAATGTATAAAAGAAACTAGAATTAAAAGTCCTACAGAAGTAGATATTTATTTCCCATTACAAGACTAACAAATGCCAGATGCTCCTGACTTGGGATAGGCGCAAACATGCGGCTAGGTTATGGGTTAAACATGTTTTTTGAGATCTCAACCCTCCCCCTATAACTCTAGCCAATGTAGCAACAACAACCAACAGTAATACGCACAATAAAACTTAGTTTAAAAGAAGTCCGTGTCCGATGTCATAATAGGTAACAAAAGAAACAATGATACATAAATTATCAAAGGACTATACTAGCAGTTACTAACATGCCAGCCTGGGACCTTTATAAACTGATTGAAAGGATATATTCTTATCATATGATATCAAGCACAATCCCTCCCGTTAGGTGTTATTTTCATACCATCATTAAATATATGAGAGGAACATAACCCATAACCCATATCATGCCAACAACTGGTTTTAGAATATGTTTTTTTAACTTCTGATGCAAAGAACTATAAATGAATCAACACTAAAGCCAAAATATGCCATCTTTAATGACCTGGCAACAGTTTCGTAACTATATCCCTTCTTTCATGCGTCTGTTTAAAGGTTTTGTTGGCGTTGAGGTGAATGCCGACATTTTTGTGCTCTGTAAAGAATATCACCATAAAAGATTGGATGTGAAATACCTGAACGTATAAGATGTCTGCATGTTGATGTATATTTACGAATGATTTCCTTGTACCTAAGATAAAATTTAGTAAATGTTTTGATTAGTTTGTGATATGGAAAACCCTGATATAATAATTTTTCAGCAAAACATAGATTTCTTTTGCTAAAATCTAATACATTGTTACATACACGAGCGAATCATACAAGTTGAGATATATAAACACCATAAGAATGTGACAAGGGAAAGCCATGTACTATGAAAATAAAAGGGAAACAAACTGACTTTTCATTGCACGAGAAGGGGTATGTTCTAAAAATGTATAATTAACAATTAATAGGAAATGAAAAATTTCTTCATCATATATTTTGCTATGAAACTTTCCGTTAATGATACAGATATCAATAGATATCCAGGAAAGGTCAGTGTTCATTTTTAGCTCATCTATTAGCTTTATTCAAAGTCAGTTCAAAAGGATAAATCTCTTTGGTGTTCATACTGAAGTCGTCATAATTGAGAGCCAATATATCATCCAAATATCTAAAAGTATTATTAAGTTTTTGTATCAAATGATGTTTCGATGGGTCTTTACTGATTTTAGTCAGAAGTTGTAACTCATAACAATACAGAAACAGGTCAGCAATAAGTCCCACTAACTTGACGATATACGGAATCTCCAAAACGAACAATTGACATAGTTCTATCTATTGTTTGTTGTTACTAAAACATGACCTTAAAGAGTTTTAACATTTGCATTTTGAAAACTTAAATATATGCTCTCTGTTTCATTACGTAAAGTTTAAGTTAATCGTCTGTGTCCTTTTTTTTAATTGACTTATTCCTCTTTGTATTAAATACATGCGACAGGAACTAGTAGTCATAAACCGTTCAATAGGTCCTTGTTCACAAATATAGTCCCTAGTGTTGACAGTGGGTTACTTGCCATTAATTTTTATACCCCTTCCAAATTTATTTCTCCATGTTTAATGCCTCAAATTGCAAGAAGGGGGTGAAATTACACTGTAAAAAAAATGGGTCCAGAATTTTAAAGGAAAGTAGTGATTTGGTCCAGCTGAAAAATGTTTAAAATTAGCACTTCGGAAGCTGTCAAAAGATTTCAAGACGCCCTTAAAATAAAATTGTCCATATTTTGAGTTAGAGCCGATGAACTTTTCTATAATTTTGATATAATTTGTCCCAAAAGTAGTACAACACACCGTAAAAGTTTCTTTGAGAAAGCGCAGGTGGGATTTTTTTATTTGCATTCATGTTCTAAAAGAAATGCACTACGAAATAATTGTGGTCTCGGACCAATAGTCATAAATCGTTAAAGGGAAAACAAATCCTGGTCACAATCCAAAAACCGACAGAAACATCAACTATAAGAGGTAAAACAATGGAACAACAGAAAAACTGAAATGCAACAAACACCAACATACATATTTACCAGTGAAGTAAAGTGTAGAGCAGATAGCAGTTTGTCTTTCAACAGGCCACAAATGGACCCCTCAGATAGTTAGCAAGGTGTTTTCTTATTGTGCATATAGCCAACCTGTTTTAGTTGACTAATTAATTCAAACTTCAGAAGAAAAAATCAATTTCATGAAGTCCATGACATCTAATACGAACATGTTCAATTACCTCTCTAAACACATACGATCTTTTAAATAATTTTATTTTCCAAGAGTTAGACATCATACTGAGCCTAAGTTAAATAATCAATCATCACTTATGATATATTCTTTATTTCTAACAGAAACAACCTCATTTTTCAATGCTGATGATTCGTGTTATCAGATAGGTAAAGTCGGATGCTTGGGTAGTAAAATAGCAGTCATCCCAATAATTGCGATTGCTTTATAAAAACAGATTATTTTTTTCTTGATTTTTTTTTAACTTACCTATATAAAACTAAGTATGAGTTTGTTACAATCGACACAGGCCATTGAATTACCCTTACAGTGTTTTCCATTCGGCATTTAAGCCGGGTGTGCCGACCACCTTCTTTTGAAAGCCGACCACCTTTCGATTTTAGGAGGTGGTCGGCTTTTTTTTTCAAATTTCGGATTTTTTTTCGGTTCCGTACCGTTAAAATTTGAATACTAATCGCGCCTCGCTGATTTGTTTTCATTGACAAAGAGGTTTGTGGTGGTGTTGGATGGTGACGGACGTCTTTTTATATTGTGCTTCAATTTGAAGAATTACTTGTACTGTTGGCGTTTATTTGTATCAGGAACATATCATAACATTGCATAATAACACTGGCGTGATAAATTTTACCTTTTAAAAAGTATTCCTACGAATTTTAGACAGAAAAACATTTTACATGTGACCCGCCAAAATCAAAAAGCGAGAAAACATGGCGGCCCTTGGCTGATAAAGAAGTTTTTGCAGTCCACACACCACTTTTAGATTTTAATAAATAATCTATTCCAAAGTAAATATAATACTTGACATTTTAATAGAAAATTCTTAAATCCAGAAATTTTTATTGTGAAGAAATACTAAAGCTTCGGAAATTGTGATCCTGCATCAGTGTATGACCCTTTCCATCAAGAAACATTTTATCACTTGCATATAGCTGTATTTTAGCTTCATCATCACCAAATATACTTTTATCTGTGTGTGTTTGTGCTTACGCTTGACATTTATTCTTGCTGTCTGCATTTGTGTTTTCCATATATATATACTTTTATACCTGTGTTATCAATTGCTAATGACGGATAAAAAGCTTCTTAAATATTTGAAAAAAAGCTTTGAGCCACCCAACGGCGAACAAATACTCACCCCAGTGGTTCTCACAGATAGTAAGGGGAAATATCTACAAGCACAGTGTAGCTTACCCATTGAAAACAGCATCAGATGGTGGGATAAATCTGGCCGTAACTCAAAACAAGGTCTAAAGTGGTTACGTGATAATTTGGAAACAGAAATTGCACTAATAGGCAATATTTCACTCTATATTTGGGTTGGCACTTGCGACCTCACTGAATACAATCATCCTTATATAAAGCTGAGACAAGAACCTGAAGAAATTGTTCAATCTGTGATAAATAATTTTCAGAAAATTGCTGAAATTCTCAAGAATTACCCAGCTTGTAAATTAACTTTTTTTGAAATATCACCCTACTCAATATATGAATGGAATTCTCGTCGTTCACATCCGGACATTAAACAATTTATTGATCAGGACATCACTCTTGTTAAACATATCCTTCAGATTAATGATCACATCAGATATATAAACAACACTTTGGAAACAAGAACTCCAGGATTTTCAATTGATTTATTTCACCCTGTCAATACCTCAAAAAAAGAATCAAGCCGGAAGGCAGTTGATCAATATAATTTCAGTCTTTACAAAGACGGGATCCACCCAGATATCAATCTAGCTCGAGTTTGGCTCAGGAAAATAGCGCATAAAGTCAAGAACGACTGTTGGTAGGCTGTTGACTAGCGGTCAGGGTGGGACCTTCCACAGGTACCGTTGACACAGTATAGCTAGGCTAGGGTGGGACCTTCCACAGTGTCTAGTTATCTGTGTTGCAACAGTCCTGCCATACAGGGTTCTTTGGTATTATAAAACTGGGCATACAACATAACGAACAACAATAATGGATCTAGTAAGAAAATCTTTGAGAAAAACCAAAAGTGACAGTAAAATTTCGTGTACAAATCAATATGAGAATAACTACACACTAAATATTGAGAAATCATTAAAGAAAAAATTAGAATCAACCAAAAGAACAGAAATTGAATATGAAAATACAAAGGGTGGTATAACGTCCAAATTAGATGCAGTTTCTTTTGAACTCTTTATACATGCCTGTGAAAAATTCTACGGGGAATCCAATCTACATGAATTTACCAAAACAACTGCTACTGATAGACAGAGCAACAATGTTCAGTATACTTTCCATATAAAGACAAAAGATTCAGACCCGTTCAATTATACCATTAATGCATACCTTACAAAATGCTCATTATTGATTAATGGGAGAAATACACAACATTTCATAAACAATGATGTGATACATATTCATAAGATTATGTCAAACACAACAATTCAAGGAGCAAAAGTGAATGTTGAACTTTTGAACAAAAATTTAGCCTCAAAATTAGAGTCAGCATTAGAGTCCATTGATCATTCTAAATCATCTTTAGAACCAACATCAGCCATATCCAACCCCCATAAAGCTGTTGAAAAGTGTCACAAATGCAATAGAATTTGCAAATCTAGAGCTGTACTATGTCAATTTGGCCATTGGGTGCATTATTCGTGCGACAAACTTTCGGAAAAAGATATACAAACCATTGAGAAAGATGAACAAAACTACATCTGTAAAAAATGTTCCAATTTATCACTTAAATCACCATCCAGATGTATAACTTTACCAAATAGTTCAGAAATTTTCAGAAATAAAAGCATACTATCAACTGGAACCTCCACTTTAGCAAAAACTCTACTACTAGAAGAAATACAATGTAATGGTTGTGATGTCACTTTGGATAAAATAGAAAATAAATGTGTCAACTGTGATATGACATTTCATAATCAATGTTTAGATAAAACAACCGACCAATGTTTCTCATGTATTGGAATTGAGGACCAAGATACCGTCATAAACTCAGTAAATTTTCATCAAACTGTAGTGAAACAAACATCTCCCAATCTTCAAAATTTGGACATCAACAATTCTGGTCCTACACCAAATTTGATAACATCTGTAAGCTCTGCCAAAAACACGGCCAATTTAGATAAACAGTCAGATCATAACACTGTCAACACTCAAAATGAAATACAAACATCAAGTAAGATGAAAGAATTAAGAACTCTAGAACTAAAATTGAAAAAGAAAGAGGAGCAATTAAAAATAAAGGAAGCAATGCTCAACGAAGATATGAAAGAAAAAACAAAGATTATGGATAGATTACATAAAGCTGAAATAAGAAACATTGAGCTCGAAAATACAATCAAAACTTTACAGACTAGAATTGAGCAAATACCTATAAATTCAGTAGTTAACAACTCTAATCCAACAAATTCTCAATCTAAAATTAAAGAGGAGGAAGATGAACTGATTATTGGCATGAGAAAAAGGGTCACAAAATTTGTACTTAATAAAATCGACAAAGAATTGAACAAATTAGAATCAAACAATGATCATTCAGAACACAATACTGAAACGAGTTCTAATCCTCAATACAATTATGAAAGACAAAACTACTCTGATAATTATTGGAATTACAACAATGGCTATTCAGGACAGTATAGAGATACTCAACCTTATTATAACTATCATCATAATTGGCAACAAGGACACAATGAAGACTCTTCGTCGTACCAAAATACAGAGATTACTCACAACATCTGTACAGACAATCTTATTGAGATACAACCTACAAATGTTCACACGTCTACAATAAACTCAAAACCTGTGAATACTCAGCACACAACGTATTGTGACAAAAACAAGCTGCCAAAGTTCAATTGTAACTTAGAGAAAGTGAATAGAAATTCTCAGAATAGTGAAAAGCATACAAACCAATCGCAAACTCAAAATTCTGAACATTATTTTTCTACCATTGGACAGCCACTATATTTTCATCCAACTCCTCAACAAACTCATTTTTTACAACTGGCCAGCCTCAACCCCAGCAGATACAAAGAACCGAACTTGTAAATAATGAGAAAGATGTAAATACTTGTACATACGAGACTCTGAATATTTTAGATTTTAATTGTAAAAATATCTTAACCTGTGGCCCGTTTTTTAAAGAAACAGAAAGTGATGTTGACATTTTTCTTTTACAAGAACATTGGTTATTTGATTGCCAGTTACCTCTACTAAATGAAATCAATGATAAATTTACTGGAGTTGGCAAAGCTGTTGATACATTGGACCCAATTCCCCCTATTCAAATGCCTAGGGGCTATGGTGGCACTGCTATTTTATGGAAAAAAGAATTAGACACTCTTATAACACCTTTAACCATAGGAAATGAGAGGATACAAGGAATTGAAATATCTGGTGAACCCAATCTTATCATACTTTCTGTATATTTGCCTTGTAAAGGTACTTCTGACCATATAGATGAATTTCAAGACTGCATAGCTCTTCTAAATGAAATAGTCTGCACTTACAAACTTACTCATCAAATTATTATAGGTGGTGATCTTAATGAAGATATCATAAATGGTCCATCCTCACAAAGAAAGGCCTCCTTTACTGAATTTATGGAAGATCATTCTTTAGAAACAAAATTTACTGGCAGCACATTTATACACTCTAATGGCCATGATACCACAGCTATTGACTATTTTCTATACCAGAATTCATATAAACATTCTGTTCTTGAAATCAAGAAACTAGACATAGGTGCTAATGTCTCAGACCATTATCCAATTAAAATGGTCCTTCAACATCGCCGTTATTTAATTCAGCAAAAATCACTGAATGATTTTTTAAAACCAAAAATTAACTGGGATAGAATTGATAAGGAAAAGTATGAAAACAACATCAACTCCAAACTCTCAAATAAGAACTCAGAAATCAAATCTGTTGAAGACATAACCAATGCATTTACTCAACTCAATGAAATCATTAAACAGTCTACTCAAGCTCTGATCCCAACTAGAAAAATTGGCAGGAAAAGACCAAAACTGCAAGTTATGAATGAAGAAATTAAAGTCGCTCTCAAAAACAAAAAGATTGCATTTTTTAAATGGAAAATTAATGGTAGACCGAAAGAGACTGATAATTTATATTTGAAAAATAAAAAACAAACGACACATGCTTTAAGAAAAGAATGTAGACTGGAAGTTGCTAAAAGAAGGCTATGTGAACGTCAAAAATTGGTTGATGCTAGAACAGCGGATCGTAAAATGTTCCACAAGATCATTAAAAATCAAAGAGGAAAATTATCAAAGTTTATTGACCAGTTAAATGTCGATGATGAGATATTTTATAATGAAGATATAATAGAGGGCTGGAGTACACATTTCCATCAACTGGCAAAGAAAATACCAAATCCAAATTACGACAATGAATATCTTGAGTTGATTGAAAATGAAGCTAAAATTATAATAGACATTTGCAAACAGCGTTTCAAACATTGCCCAATAACAAACAAAGAAATGGAAAAAGCAATATCTGATTTAAATAGAAATAAAGCAGTTGACTACTTTGGCATTAATGCAGAAAACATCATACATGGTGGAAAACAACTTCAACAATATTTACAATTACTTTTTGATAAATCATTTGAATTTGGCTGCATATCTGACATTCTCAAAATTGGAATATTGTTCCCAGTATATAAGAATAAGGGTGATATTAAAAGTGCTAAAAACTACCGTGGTATTACCGTAACTCCAACATACTCCAAGCTTATAGAGAAAATAATCAAGATAAGGGAAAATCCAGTTATCCTGAAAAATCAGAATCCACTCCAAAGAGGATTTACAGAAAACACCACCCCTCTATTATGTGAACTTATGATCGAAGAGTTTGAACGTGAGAGCAAAGATTTAAAACTTCCAACATATATAGCTCTTTTAGATGGTAAATCTGCATTTGATGTAGTTGTTCATTCAAATTTAATACGGAGATTATATCAAGCCGGTATTTCAGACCAATCTATAATATTAATAGATAGCTTATATAAAAATGCAACTTCATGCGTAAAATGGAGAAACAACACTTCACAGATCTTTGAGATAGAACAGGGTGTACGACAGGGTGGAGCCATTAGCGCTGATTTATATAAACTGTATGTTAATCCGCTATTGAATATTCTAAGTGGAACAGGACTGGGTGGACATATAGGTGACATTGGATGCTGTGCCCCAACTTGTGCTGATGATGTAGCCATAATTTCAAACAACCCTATGGAACTTCAAATGTTGATAGACATTGCTGCCAACTTCAGTAAGAGAGAGGGCTACACGTTGCAACCAACAAAAAGTGTAGTCATACCAATTAGTACCTCTACTAAATCTATTGAAATCGATGAAAACTATTGGAACATCAATAAAAATCCGATGCCTGTTGTAGAACATTCCACACACATTGGAATACAAAAATGTCAAAAAAATTCTGCAAAACTTACTGCTGAGGAGAACATGAAAAAAGCAAGACGATCACTCTATAGTCTTATGGGTACAGGTCTACATGGAAAGAATGGTTTGGATCCTGGAACAGCTATAACGATCCTATATACTTATGTCATGCCTATTTTAACCTATGGCCTTGAAATCTTACTTCCATCTGGCCGTATTTTGGATACTATACATCAATTCCATAAGAAAATGATAAAACAAATACTGTCATTAGCCAAAAATACAGCTGATCCTGCGGTATACATTTTAAGTGGATCTCTACCTATGGAGGCTGAACTACATCTCAAAGCATTATCTCTATACGGAAATATTACAAGAGCAGATAGATCTACCATTGAATGGAGACTAGCAGAAAGACAACTACATTTAAAGACAAACCAAAGTAATAGCTGGTTCATCCAAATCAAGAAAATATGTTTGAAATATGACATTTTGGACTGTCAGGATTTTTTAAATAACCCTTTAGGAAAATTACAATGGAAAAGTTTAATCACCAAAAAAATACATACCTATTGGAATGACAAAATTAATAAAGAATCAGAGAAATACTCCAGCTTAAAATACATATCTGGTGAATATATGGCAAAAAGAATACATCCAATTCTTACAACAAATACATCAAATTGTAGAGACATAATCAAATTACCCATTAGGACCAGATTTGCAACTGGCAATTACATCTTACAGACAAATAGAGCAAAATTTAATCAAAATGATGTATCTGCCGTCTGCAGAGTTTGCGGTAAAGAGGATGAAACTATTTCACATTTTCTGATTTCATGTACACCTTTAGAAGCTGAAAGAATGTCTCTCTTGAAATCTCTCCGAGAACAATATATCAAAGTGCTAGAACTACTAAACATTAATATGCATGATATAGATGTAGACTTCATCCATGTTATTATCAATCCATATCATCTAGTAAATTATTGTGGTACCTCTCTAACCAGTGAACTTTGTGCTTTTATTAACATCCATATAGAGCCTGCTTGTAGAACATTAATATATAAGCTTCATTTACATAGATACAAACTTTTAAATTTAGATCAGAAAAGATCTAGAAAAAATAATTTAAGATCATAGCCCTATTTAATGAAAAAAAAAAGTTGTGTGTGGACTGCAAATCCCATATTTTCTATTAAGGACTCATTTTTAGATTTTATAGATGAGAACGTGTGTGATTTGTGTGTAAAGATATACCGACATTTGTAAATAGTGTACATCGTTATATATATTCTATTGGTGATTGGATATTGTAATTCACTACTGTATGACATTCTATTGGTGAAGGGATATATTGACTTCATACTGAAGGTGTGCCTATATTGGCAGAAAATATACAGATACAGAATACAGATGGCGTCCAATCGTCAAATTTCAATGTTTTCATTTATCAATCGGGGTACAAGACAGGCAGATGACGATGATGATAAAGAAAATACTAGACCAAATAAGTTAAATAAAATTGATAGTAATGTTGAAGTTGTGGAAATTGAACAAAAATCAACCAAACAACGGAAAAGACACGCAAGTGAAGACAAATATGAGCAAGACTTCAAATGGCTTATAGTCACAGAGGAAGGATACTACTGTTCTATGGGCCAAAAATACGGCACAAAAGCAAGAAACATGACATAAAATTGTAAATGAAAGAAGAGAGAAAAGAGATAAATTGTTGAAAAAAATCAAATCAAAGAATATTTGACAATTAATATGACTACGTCTATTTATGTCTATTCACCTCCATTAAATGTGAATATTATACTAATCTTTATTTTTGTGACCCCCACGTGCACCCACAGTAAATTAAAAAAAAAGAGGTGGACATTTAAAAAAAAACCACCCGGTTGCAAGTGATTTTTTTAAAACACCCACCTTCCCTTAGTGAAAAAAGGAAAACACTGCCTTAAATGAATTATTACAGTATTGAAACAAACAAATTTCAAAAATTTTGATTGAGTTATACCTCTTTGGTCTTTGGTGGAGAGTTGTTTCATTGGCAATCATATCGCATCTTCTTTTTTTGTTAGAAAACGAATGAATTAAAACCACGAGAGTAAAGATAATAACGATAATAACTCACAGGATGACATATAGCATGACCCTCTCCCATATGAATTTATTTCTATCTGTATCCATCTATATAATGAGTTAATTTATGTGTCATTTTGATCTCTTGTGGCGACTTGCCTCATTGGCAATAATACCACATCTTCCTTTTTATAAGCCTTTTTCAACTGATTTTTATAGTTTGTTTATATGTTGTACTGTTACACCAATGTTACAGTTTAGGGGAGGGTTGGGCTCCTTCTAACATGTATAACCCCGCCACATTCTGTATGTGCATGTCCCAAGTCAGGAGTCTGTTATTCAGTGGTTGTTGTTTGTTGCTGTTGATCATTTGTGTTGTTTGTTTATTGTTTTGTACAGTTCTTTTATTGTTCTGTTGCGCCACCCTCCCAGGTTAGCGGAGGGTTGGGCGCCCATTGACCTGGCAAATCCGCAACATTCTGTATGTGTCTGTCCCAAGTCAGGAGCCGTTTGTTACTGTATTACATATTTGTTTTTCGTTGATTCGTCTGGCCATTTAATAGTTTTCGCGTATAACATTTGTCAATTTGTGGCCTCTTATAGCTGACTATGTGGTATTGCCTTTGCTCATTGTTGAAGGCCGTACGGTGACCTATGGTTGTTTATTTCTGTGTCATTTTGGTCTCTTTTGAAAAGTTGCCTTTTTATTTAAGTAATTTTTCAGGATGGACAATGTGCACACCTGCCTTCATATTTAATTTGACTCCAAATCAAATGCATATTTAGAAAAGGCCGTGTGGTGTATACGAAAATCACAAAACAACATTGACCCAAAAGACACAATTTAAAACTCCAAATACTTAAGTGGGAAACATACGCGCATTTAAAAGTCTAACTTTAGATAGGTTTTATCGGCTTTATACACAAAGATAACCAGTAAAATATTGCACTTTTCAGGGGGATTATTACGTCCCAATAATTAAAATTTAGCCCACATTCACACAAAAAGTTAATTGATTTCGGCAAGTGTACCGACTGAATCTCTTCTCGTCAGTGCAAATCCGACAGTCGTGTTTTAGGAAAATGTTTGTAAAAACAGCATACATAGCAAATTATGTAATAAGAGTCTAACAGTTGAAATGCATTTATTTGAAGATATTTTTTTTGTGTTGTCGATATTAAATCAATTCGGATTAAGTACCTTTTTTTGTTTGTTTTACTTTAATTGTCTGGCTTGTTCGTTCCATCTAGGAGGGTGATATAGCCGAACGTTTGGTTATTATGGACTTCCGGCTTCCCCCTTTTTGAATTTACCTTCATGGGAGTTCGGTATATAAGGTAATACTTTTTTTAGATGAGATTCTATCTCTGTCATAATTTGATGTGATTATCATTTAATTTGGATGAAATCCTACTAATATATGAATGCTGATATTTTTATCTTCATAATTATTGGGCTCATTGCAAGCATATTATCATCAAGTAAAAGCTACAGACAATACAATATATGAGTATAATCATTAGTAATGCATATAACAAACATAGCTGTCATTGCCATTTAGTTTGGACACAATGTCCTCATAACGTATATCATACACTCCTACATAGAGCAGCCATAACTGTCTTCATATAATATTATAGTTACACTTTGAATTATGTGCAATAGCTATTTGACCGACTTGCCAGCGTTTGCTTCATGCACATTTTCCCAGAAATTTTGTGTCTTACATTGCCAAGAGCATCAACTTCCCCGACATTCTATATTTTATGTTTTAACACATATGTATGTTTGTTGTGCAAGTCTAGGTGGCAATCCTACTTTTCCTATTATTAGATTAAAATGATTTTTTATCATACTTCGATGCATTATGCAAATATCATAACAACCAGCCAATCAATTATCCTCGTTATAATTTGCATATCTGATGTTTGTTCAATTTCAATATTTAAAGACCTAAGAACACCATCCGGCATCCGGCTTACAACACAATAAACTACGGGATGTTCTATCTTTGTGTTGGACTAATAACTTTAAGAACCATACAAAATGTGAGTGATATAAAGTAACGTGCCGATCGTTGTCGAATTTTAACACTAGAGCACTCTTCAATGAATATTCTTTCAAAGTTAGACCGGATCAGACAAATTAACGATCAATTGTCCGAAACATGACAAAAAGACCAATTGTCCTAAACATGACATAACTGACCAATTAAAGATAGATGAGAAATAAAGAGCTCGTGACCGGGCGCATTACACATCCGTCGCTTTTTCAACGAATAACGTTCAACTACTCCTTAGGGAGCTAAATTTTGGTTGTGAAAAATATCTTCATATTGTTAAAAAATTTGAAGATAGACGGAGTCTAACAAGATTTCGCATATCTGCTCACCATTTACTTATAGAGAGAGGTAGATGTAGTAATACTCCCCGACACGATAGAATATGTAAGAGATGTTGTAGTAATGAGGTCGAAGATGAAACACATTTTCTTTTCAACTGTGATAGTTTATCGGGCCAAAGGAAAGACATGATAACAATGATAAATAATTGCTGCAAGAATTTTAAAAATCTTGACCCTAACCAAAAACTGATATGGTTAATGAATTATGAAGATGAGAATTTATTATCAGAATTATGCATGTTCATTAAGAAATATGAAAAGTTTTAATGGGATTTATCTCCCTCTACTACTTGTAATTTGAACTTTATATTTTCTCTATAGTGAGTTCTAGAGCACCGTCCCTTGATGAATATTGTCCAGTAGCAATGTCAACCCTTGCTGCTGTGCATTAATCACGAGGAGAATCACTATTGGAGTAATCTCATGTATCTGTAGCTAGTTCTGAAGGATCTCCCCTTGATGACCTTTGCATTGTTGTGATGTAAAAGTCCCTCACTGCTGTGCACTGGTCATGAAAAGAACTACTGCAGAATGAGATACTATATTCCTGGTTCTATTTTTACTTTTTGTTTCCGTATTAATAAACTTTATATCATATTCTTTTAATATTAAATCGACCTCATTGCACTCAATGCCTCTTACCTTAATTATATCCTACATTGCTCATATTATCAATTTATTATTTGTGTATTACTTAT
Organism: Mytilus galloprovincialis; assembly: GCF_965363235.1. NCBI lineage: Eukaryota > Metazoa > Mollusca > Bivalvia > Mytilida > Mytilidae > Mytilus > Mytilus galloprovincialis. The sequence continues at coordinate 28,556,084 of NC_134839.1, read as the reverse complement.
AATATTGTGTATTTCACTAATGTTTATATAATCATTGTATGATGTGTTTTTATCTTGCCCGACAAGGGCCCATGATTGGTTTAATAAAATAATGTCTAATGATAGGTATTTCACTTGACCCATATACTTCATCGTTTAGTACTGTGATTTTTTTTTATGTTATAAAGTCAACCTGTAGCTTTGATATATAAAAATGATAGAATCTGAAGCGAGACGATGCATAAAATATTCTTGCTTTGTACGATATCAAGACAAAATATTCAACTCAAACACGCCCTAACATAAAAAGGTGCACGATTTTCTCTTTTCGATACAATTGTTACCCATTTTTTAGAAAAAAAATTTGAGTCATATAATGGAAGGGCAGACACGAAAATTACTGAACTAATAGATTGTTTGTTTTCCGTCCGTGGTAATTTTTTGAAAAAAGTCGGAGGTTATGCATTTTCTACATCCAACTTGAAAGATACCCATGTCGTCGACTTGATATCTAGTTGTTCTGCTTAACTATGTACTAAATAAATTGAAAACTTATGCAAATGGTGTTTTTAAAATAATACACTTCGTAATTGAGAAGAAAATTGTAATTTTGTTTGTTTCTATTAACTTTTAAAATTTTGTCACTATAGTAAACATTACAGTAAGCATTTATCGCCTTCTCTAACAAAGAGCTTCGATTCTTTTGTTCTATTTCAACCGGGTTTCCGACTGTAATGTCATATCACAAATATAATAAAGGTAGCATTGTTTAATCGATGTAAACTAGTCATGAAGACTGTTAAAAGCATTTTTTAGTTAATGTCCGAAAACTTGAAAGTTCCCATTTTAATTGTTTAAATCCCATAACTCTGACACGTATAATAAAAAAATTATAAAATCAAAAGGGAGCTTATTCAACAATGCACATACTAATTCTTTAACAGAAAGCACTGCTGCAACTTCGTTGTCTGCTTTATCACTGAAATTCAATTAGGGGTTTCCCATATACACAGCAGCAGTTGTACATGACGGCGAGGAATCGTGTATGAATATTTTATTCACAACTTCTTTTATATGTTCTCTTTGGTATATAGGTCTTAATGTTTTTACGAATTTCTCTCGGAAATTTGGGTTAGGTCTTTCCTGCTACAAATCAAGAAAACGCTCTAGAGTGAGAATGAAACTGAGCCGTCACTGCAAGCACACCAACAAAGTGTAGTTTATCAATAATCTATGATCATAGCTTTTATACTTACCTTTCCGATATTTAAATCTGTCACAGATTTTATTTACAGAGTGAAGTGTGATTGTCAATGAGACACTCCACCAGAGCCAAAATGATGTAAATGTCTGCAACTGTAGGTCACAGTTTGTTTGACCTCCAACGATGATCATAACCCACACCGCATAGCATATATAGTTCACATTTATTTTAGAAATCTTCTAGCAGACATGGTCTCGGTAATTTGTTGCAACTTTGAAATGGAGACATGTTTGCAAGATAAACAGTGATACGTTTCGAGTAATGTTCGTTGATTCAAATAATAGATAGCAATTAAAACAAACATTTTCAAAATAATTTATTTAAATCAACAAAAACAATTGCACCGCAATTCACTAGGTATCAAGTAAAACAATCTTTCGGTAAAGTTGAGCATCATTATAACAAATACTTCTAGTATGAATATTGTATGAGATGTTCAATAGCTACAGATAAAATCAATATTTTCTGTATTGTCTCGTTCGATATATTTTAACAACCTATTGCATTTTTCGTGTAAAGTGACAAATTAAACAAAAGCAAAAACATAACTCACTGAAGGTCATTCAAATTGTAATGCACTATTAGTTTTTTTCTGAATCATTGTTGAAAAGGGACAATATACGTATACAATTTTGAAATAATTAAACATGTTTTAATTTTGTCGGCTTCAAACATTTACAAAAAGAATGTTGAATACTGATTTAACAATTCCATGTATTGATTACTGTTTCCTAATACACTTTTGTGATTCTAATATGGCTGAAATAATAATTAAATAGTTTTTTATCAATCCTATTTGACCTGAATTTGACCACTTATGCCCCTTTAATATTAAATGATATTTGTATTTTCTATTTAAAGAAAGGGAGCGAGGAAGAGAGAAGAAAGAGAGAAAGAGTGCTAGTTATTGATTTACAATCTAGTGAATGCAGCACAACAAAGAGATCAGGAAAGACAAATAACAGATATGTTCGCACAGTTAGTCCTCTCATGAGGCAAGAACGTATAAATCCTTGCGCGAGGTGACGATATCATTGAATATGTAATTCGTATTGTCTTTTGGTGGAACATGCTTTCATCTTTGGATGCACTTTTGCATTCAGTGTCTTCTTGCAGGAACTGCTCATTCCTTTTACCCCTTTTCTTTGACAGCTTTCTGTCCATTTGATTGATATTTCGATGAGATAATGCGTCAAGTAGACGTCGACTTCAAACGTTTGATTCACCTGAAGATCTAGATTTTATAAGATTCAAAGTCGATGACTGTGGAGAAAATTCTGTACTAGACGTTGTATTTGACATCTGGCTACCCATTAATCTTGTAAAGGCTGGATTAAAATGATTTTTAATTTCTGCTTCCATTTCTGCATATCGTTTTTCTTTAACAGGTCCAAATGATGGCAATGGTTTCATATTTTCTCTCAATACCTGAAATAAATAAAAATAAAAATATTGAAACTAGATATAGATATATGAGAAATATAGCATGTATTATATGTCTCTGGTCAGACAAAGCATAAACAATGATTTGATTTATTTGATAAGTTTCATGCAATTTGACGAAAATAAACATATAATATTATATAATTACATTTTTACCCGATTTAACACTTTTTAATATTGGATTTATCACCAAACGGCATATGTTTACTTTTATAACATCAATAGATATATGAGGTTATCAGTATAATATTTGCATATATAACAAGTCAAGTAACACGACTTAAAATTACCTCAAATCCTCCAACGGTACAGTACTTATACAGGAACCAGGCAGGAATAGCTACAATAGGAAACATTGAAATCAACCATGCGAGACTGTTTGCCCAGGCAGGATACCTCTTGTCATCCATTGTTGGTTCTTTGTACATGGCGATATTCAGGATAATTGTGAGCTGGAAAAAACAAAATAATTTAAATTTAATAAATTTGATAAACTGCGTTATCTTTGTTATCACGAAATTGGAAAACCCCAGCATTTTGTTTCTAAGAATTATCACACAGATCAATAAATGATGAATATTTTTAGTGAAAAATAAAGTAATCAATATACAGTTAATCTTGGACGAATTAAAATATGATCTGGATGGTATGTACATTTAATTGATAAATAAAATTGTTTCCTGGAGAATTGTTATTGTAATCTATCCTTTCATCATTCAAATGAATAACATTGATTTGAAATGAAATATTGATATGACATGAAATATTTTATTTCAAATGAGTGTTATGATCTCGATGGTAAAAATAATTCCTGGAACATTAGAAATGTAATCTACCCTTTCATCATTCAAATGAAAAACGTTGAATGGAAACGACACGAATATTTAATTTAAAATGTCGACTTGTGATACAAGTTAATAAAACAGCAACCTAACAGCACATTTATACTTACAGCAATAATGAAGGGTGACAAAAACTTCCAACAGATTATCCAATATTTTCCTGGTCTTGAACCAATCATCATTTGTACATTTTCAGAATATTTATCCATACCTATAAATAGATAAAACATATCTTTGTATGACTCTTTTGAAAGGTTGAATAATATATATCAGATTTAAGGCTGAGTGGAGAAATAAAAGCTAAAAACATTTTTAATGTACGAAAATAAGTTGTTTTGCACTTGAGTTGACTTTTTAAATTTGGCATGCACATTGTTTTTAATTTCTTCTTTCGTGTAATGTCTCTGTTGTAAGCTAAACTTGGGGAACACCTGATTACAATCCTTGGTTTGCTGGGGTTCGTGTTACCTGATTACAATCCTTGGTTTGCTGATCTTTGCTGGGGTTCGTGTTACCTGATTACAATCCTTGGTTTGCTGGGGAACACCTGATTTCAATCCTTGGTTTGCTTGGGTTCGTGTTGAGCAATCTGTAGCTTTTCATGTTGTGTTTCGTGGACTATTGTTATTGCCTGTCCGTCCATTTTATTGTCATATATATACGATCATATACGGTAATGTCAGTTTTTCTTAAACTTTTTTTAAATTTGGATGCACTCTTTTAATATGTTCCCCTTTATATAAATCTTTAATACCTTGATATGATATGTAGCTCTGATGTTAGTAAATGGCCGAATTGAAGTTTTGTGCAATCCTCCAAATTTACCAACTTAAAAAAAGGAAAACACGAATAATTTGGAAACTTACCATAAATCCAACTAATTCCAACAAGTTCCAGTAACCCAACAACAAGCAGTGGGAATCCACCAACACTAAAGTCGACAATGTTCAGCAGGTAAATACCACCCTGTAATTAAACATATACATGATCTAAAGTCGACAATGTTCATCAGGTAAATACCACCCTGTAATTAAACATATACATGATCTAAAGTCGACAATGTTCAGCAGGTAAATACCACCCTGTAATTAAACATATACATGATCTAAAGTCGACAATGTTCAGCAGGTAAATACCACCCTGTAATTAAACATATACATGATCTAAAGTCGACAATGTTCAGCAGGTAAATACCACCCTGTAATTAAACATATACATGATACAACTTAATTTTGTTTAAATACCATTATACCAATACTAATCTTAGATCGGACGACCGATTTTCGGAGAGTAATAAGCTTTAGGCAAGGCAATGGTTCCTTACTGTCTATTTAGTGCTTGGAGGGGTCGATATATGAAGCATGTCAAAACAATCTTTTTGTACCCAATTATCCACATTGCTATCATTTTAATGTGACACTGTCACAGAAACATCTTTATGATTATCTTCTCGTCCAACCTACTTGGTAGTAACAAAACCGTATCTATTTATTTATTCTATCTTTTTCTGAATATCCATTCAATTTGCTACTGGACATAAGACAATTTTAGCCTTGCTTGAATGTCATTAAGCTCTAAAATTCAAGATGTAAAATCTGCCATGATTTTCATAATATACTTACATTACAGACCATCGGTAAACCAAGGAGGAAAGCACTTCCAAGCATGACAGCTCTAAATATAATGTTGTTTTTTCTGATTCTCAGAAATTGAGGAAACTCGTCACCAATTGCACATAAAAATGTCTCTACGTAGGAAAACTGAAAAAACATGAAAGTCAAGTTTAGTGCAGTCAAATTCTGAAATTAATTACCTTTTAAATGGTATAAGTACACAAACATTAACGGAAGTGTATGTATGCAAATCAAACCAGCTTATATCATGTAGCAGATGTGAAACATATTTTGCATCAATTGTTGTTTGTATATACATCTGGTGCTTTTTGTTGTTTATGCATCTGTTGTTTTTATAACTCCTACTACAAGTGTACCAATTTTTCCGGTCACCAAATAAAGAGACTAATTGATGCAAATATGTATAATGTCAGATGTTCCTTCGTTCATCAACTTTTGATTGGCCTCGCTACTTAAACATGCATATTGGTTTTTAAAAACATATATTCTCACGTTCATCTCTTTGCTTGTTCTTGCGTTTCTATTTATTATGATTGACAGTTGTACCATCTCGTTCTGCTCATACAAAAACATATCTGTCTAATATTTTAACCATTGAAACGAATAACTATAATTCTAAAGATGAAAGTGAATGTTTTATACGATAACAAAGTTGAAGTCTCACCTCAGAACCAAATCCCAAAGTAGCCATCATGATGAAGAAGAACACAGACCACATAGGGGCGATTGGCATACGTGATAAAGCTTCCGGGTAAACAACAAAGGCAAGACCTGGACCTACAAAATAAACATTAACAGGTAAACAACAACAATTTCTGAAGAGTAAACAACAGTTGGTTTTCCAATAAGAAGGTGAGGCATGTCTGTTTCTCATAAATAATAAGGACTTTGAACTTCTTAATCTTCTTTTGACGTAGATGGTAAATAAACGGAAACTTCGAAAACCATGATTACAACTTGACATATGTCAAATCGATTCTGTCTGTAATATCTAGGTAGGTCTATTGATTTATCTTACGTAATGAAAAGTTATTGCATGAATACTGAAGAAATGACAAATCAATATTCTATGTCGAAAAATAGATATAATTATTTCCATGCATATTCTCAATAGAAAACCGAGATAAAAAGAAAAAAAAAACTTAAATGATTTGTTTTACGCCTTAAAAATCTGACTTACCGCCATCTGCAACCTTACTGACGTCAACGCCTTTCTCCGTTGCCATGAATCCAAGAACAGAGAAAATGACTAGACCGGCAAACACACTGGTACCACAGTTCACAAAACATACAATGAGCGAATCCCTAAAACAGTTATTGTTGAACTTGTTGTAGCTAGACATAGCAATCAGACCACCAGTGCATGCACTCAGAGAGTAGAAAATCTGTGTTGCTGCGTCACTCCACACGTGCGGATCCAGCAGACGTTCGAAGTTTGGTTTCAGGTAATACTCAATTCCGACTGATGCTCCTGGTAAAGTTACTCCTCGGATGAACAGTACTGTCAACATGACATATGGGAAGGTTGCAGTAAAGTAGACGACCTAAAATAGAAATATGTTGCTTTCAGATAGGTTCAAACATGGGTAATACATCTAAGGTTCCAATGTTAGTAGACTGAACTAAATGCATATACTACTAGTATCTCAAAGTTTTCTACAATGACTTTGCAAGTTTTAGTCTGTCTCATGTCTTTTTCTGTTCTTTGAATAATAATAATTTAACAATAAAAGACCTGAAATATCCACTCTGTACTTGACATATCTTCCTTCAAACGTTTAAACAAAAATGAGAATTCATTTGAAAAGTAAGGTCATACATAACCCTTTATTTATTAGGAAATGTGTTAAATCTCCTTTGAAAATCGCTAATTATAAGGCTAGAAATATTTTTCTCAAGGTTAACGCTCTCTCTTAATCATGAGGTAAAGTACACCTTCAGTTGCTGGATGATTGCTATTTACTAGAAAACTCCTTATATTTACCCGGCATACAGAAATATACAGCTGAATACTGGTACTTACCTTTCCAAGAGTTTTGATTCCTTTAAGTAGCACAAGGAAAACTACTACCCAGGCTATGAACAAAGTCAGGGCCAAATGCCATTGGATAGTACCGAAGTCGTCTATAGAATCTGTCTGTTGTAAAACATGATACCTAAAATAACGAATGACTTATAAAATTTCTGTGAGTCATAACTAATTCTGTTCCTTCAAAGAAAAAAATAAATGGTTAAATGCATGTTTCGTCTCCTGCAAAACTCGGTCTTTGTATACTTTTTTATCTCACTTTTTGAAAGTTATTTTGTTTTATTTTTTTTTTATCAGATTTTTAGAAATTTTCTTTGATCATACAAAGAATCCAAAACTAAAATCTTTTCTCAATAATTAAGTATACAAAGCCAATTGCAACTGCACTTTACGATAATTCAACCGTTAAGAATATGCTTTCATCAGGAACTCTACTGTTCTGCAATAAAACATGTTATTAAAGCAACAGACAAAGCAGATTCTTTCGATTCTTATCGTAGAAGCTCATCACTTATTGCCATTGACGACCGGTTAGAAGGAGACGAATATCATCATCTTATATATTGTTCTTTCGTCTCACCTATAGAATTCCTCACTTGGAGTCCGGGTAGTGTTGGTGTGCAGAGACATGGCTGCGGGTACACCCGTTGTTGTATTACTAAACGTGTCTGTAACAAAAGGAAACAGAAACTGGTCAGAATCATTTTCATAATAATTATAAAATGTCCCTTTAGTGATATGTGACAGTTTAGAAATGGATCCAGATTTTGTTTTTCGTTCATAAAGATAAATTTTTGATAATGGATGTATTTATATGTTTGTTATATATATATATACTCACACTATCTTATTTATTGAATTTTTAAAAATCTTTTATCATATTGCAGCCCCTAGATCCATCTCAAATATGTTAGTAATTTTCACACACACACAAACACATACACATGGGACATTTGTAAATATCACTCTTAAATATAGAAATAAATAATGCAATATAAAAGCTCACTTTTTTCATATGGAAGGTCTCATTATGAGGGAACCCTTGCATTTAGCTTATTCCTTTTACTTTATATATATTTTTTCACATGCAGATATTTTGATTGATTTTAATATTCACCCTAGGGAAGCGAAAAGCATTATAATATAACCGGTGGTTTTGGAAAACAACACATGCAAAAAGGGTTGATTCCTCGGAATGAGACCGTCTATATTTAAGACCCACACGCATGAAATTGAGAACTTACTATTGGCTACTGTTTTAGCGTTTGCGTCACGACAGTTTATCGTGTTCCAGTCGTTCCCACAGGAGGCCCATGGCAGCTCTGTTGTAAATGATGCGTATAAGAAATACAGCACATGTGATATCACAACGTTGTAATACAATCCTATTAACCAGGACACGATCACCATAGCATAGCCAAGACCTGGAAAATAATTATTAACATGTAAACAACATACAACCAGGACACTATTAACATTTAAACAGCATTCAACCAGGACACTATCAGCATGGCATAACCAAGACCGGAAAAATCATTATTAACATGAAGACACAAAAACGGCAATCAACTGCAACGTTTTTTTTTTAAATGAATAGGTCAAATTGAAAAATGGTATCAGAAAAATAACAATAAGATAATATTTTTTTATTTAACCAATTTACTCATTTGAGTGAGGTTCCCGCAATCGTTGCAATTAGTCTAGGAACAGGCCAGAGTAACACTCTTCTTTAAATATCTTTCAGCTAAGAAAATCCTTCAGTTTTCGGATCAAAATAAAAAAAAATACGTATAAATGATCAATTTATGTTTGACACTGAAAACAAAACCACAAAAATAATGTGACGGCTTACCTTTCAGCAGTGGATTCATCCTCCACATGCTCAATGGACCGAGACTAGCAAACTGTCCGATTCCAACTTCCATATAAAATAAAGGCAAACCAACTGCTGCTAACATCAGAGTGTATGGTAACAGAAAAGCACCTACAATGGAATGGAACAAATTATAATTTTATAATGTATTCTGTATAATGAAATTAAAAAGATATAGGACATGCCTTTAAGAAAACAAAACGAAACGAAAAGATTATTTTGAAGGGCATATTTGTAACTAAATTTCAACGGTTTGGCCGACAGAGTAAGTTTCATCCTAAACTAGGAACATATAAACTATAAATAATTAACATGAAACCTCTTTGGACTATCTAATCCAAATAAGGAAGTCCGTATTGAAGTGTTTCATAAGTATTTTTGTACACATGTTAAATCTGTAAATACTTGTACGTATTTATCAAGGAATACGAAATATGATATGATTCTTTTCAATGTAATATCGAGGAAGACGGACATATATCATGTATAAATCTGAAAGAAACTGAAACCAAAAAGAAGCTGAATTGATATATTTTGAACAACTAAAATGCAACATATTTATTCTTTGCTCCTTTCTTTTACAAGGTGTGTAAGATGCTTCGTTTTGTTTAAAAAAAATTTAAGTGTCTGTAGAATTTCACAAGGAAAGAAAGGGGGCGGGGATGGGTGGGAGTTCAGCAACATCATTTGTTTATTTGTTTGAATTATATATAAACATGTACCTCCGCCATTCTTGTAACAAAGATACGGAAATCTCCACACATTCCCTAATCCGACTGCATACCCAACCATAGTCAGGATAAATTCCATCTGTCCACCCCATGCTGCTCGGGGCTTCTCGTTTAAGTCCGTTGAGATGTCATTACTTCCGGATTCATCACTTTCTTGGCTGTTTGTTTCATACTGACTATCACCACTTGCTCCGTTTATTTCTTTCTGCATTCCAGAAGTAAACAAAACACATGTATGTTAAATGATTGATAAGGTTTGAGAACTGCATTTAATCAAATTGAAAATAGAAACAGGGACTGTGTTGAAGAGACAACAACCCGACAACAGAGCAGAAAACTGCACAAGGACACCAATGGGTCAGGACAGCGAGAAAATCCCGCACTCGGAAGTGGGCCCCAACTTGCCTCTAAAAAAATGTATACTAGTTTAGCGAAAATGGACGTCACAATGCACACTAAACTCTGCAACATATAAATGAATACATTAAAAAAAAAATTACAAGACTAATAGAGGTCCTGACTTAGGACATGCGCAAAAATGCGGTGGGATTTAGTCTGTTCTAATAAATAACAATACAATAAATCTCACGTCTTGGACTCCCCCCCCCCCCCCCCCAGGCCGATGTGGTCGTACACCACACTGACACAATGTGTCGAGTGTTACAGATCTTAAAGGCAATATTTATTAAGGAAGTTTTTAAGCGGGAGGAGACATTGTCATTCTATGTTGACTTTGTGGTTTATAATCTTAATCGCAGTATAATGAAGTATTTCCGTTTATACCGGTTTTCTTCAGCATACTTGTAATAAATATTTGATAATTTTTTTATTTTAACATTTAGTGTTAATCATAAGATCCTTGAAACGTTAGCTCCTTGTACACCTTAACATTTAACGTTAGCTCCTTGTACACCTTAACATTTAACGTATAGCTTCTTGTACACCTTAACATTTAAATTTTGAATGGTTTAAAATCACAAACTGAAAAAAGAAGATGGTTTTGAATTAGATACTTTTGATATTCCACAAAACTAAACTCTCGTGAATGTATTTACCACAACTTTATTCAACAAAGAACTTCACCAGGTGAACCTTGTGTGTTTTTTAAATCGATGAACCGATATTCAACTATTGATACCAAGGTCAAAAGTGTAAATGTTTCACAACGTTGCTATTAATAGTATAATAATACTATTTTCGATTGTTAACATTAAAAAAAAAAAAAAAAAAAAAAAAGAAAGAAAAAGGACAAACATCCGTAAACCTATGTTGAAATAAAATATTTGACAATTAGCAAGGCGGATATTATAATGTTGTCACGCATAAAAGAGAAAAGCGATTTAAATGTTTTTGTGAATGCTGTATTGTTTATTTTTGTTATTTTGTAACAATGCTATTTTACACTACTTAACACTGATAAAGGGTATAATATATTCGAGTTAATATTTTTAAGGATTGGTTTAAACGATAAGCTTCTGAAAGGCTCTATAAAAATCATCGTAACACTTTAATATGTTGCTTATCATGAGACGTTTAATTGGTATGAAAATATTTCAACATATTTTTTTTCTCATATAACCAGTTAGTTATATACAATTATGTTGCATGCTAGATTTCTTGTGCATATTTGATGCCGCAGAGGTTATTATCGATTCACATATCAATGTGTGACAGCGGAATTCTGCCAATCTGGATTGTTGCTATGGAAACAAACTACTAAGATTCTAAAAACGTCTGCTGCATGGAAATTCGATTTGTAAATGTTGTGTTTGGCCTTTAATCAAAGATGTTAATCTATAGATGGTTCCCCGCCAACACACGAGTTGTGTAGCAATCTTAATAAAAGCAAAAAGCAAATAAATAGCATATGTTTTATATTATTGTTTGCTCCCCAAAAATGGCGTGGGAAATAACAACTCTTTTCATACCGAAACCAATCTTAATCAAGAGCTATTTGAATTATCTTAGCCCGTATCTCAGGGAAATGCAAAGGATCATAGTTAACTTAAAAATATATCTTGACTTCAATGACCTTCTATCTCTATTTTCCTATTGAATAATTGTAACAATGAAACCAATATGAAGGTCATTTTTCTATACCATATGTCGTATACAGATGAGGAAGATGATCTCACAAAATGATAATTATTCATACGCGGAAAATCTCCACATTCATGAATAATTGTTATGGGCTTCCTATGATTGACTTAATGTTATCCAGAAAAGCATGTTGGACTCATTGTCAAATTGTGTTATTTTAATTTTATAAGGCAAAGATAAAAAGAGAATGAATATTTAAATTCAAATGAAAGTTTAAATATTCACGGAGTACTGGGTTGAATCTAACTAAAAGAACGCGGAAACAACCGCCAAAACTTTAAACGTTATACACGGAACTAAGATATTTTTTTAAACACTTAAACCTTATAATATTTAATATTGTTTCACAATTTGATCCACCCAACAATAAAAATAAGAAATGTGGTCTATGTAGTAAATATAAACATTTTTCAACATGCTAATATTTGCGGCCTTTAAAAATGAAGCCCTAATTTAAATATTACTTACAACTTCTACAACTTGGACCTCTGGAAATAAATAAGGATTTTCTCCACCATCTACTACTCCATTATCCAAACATGTCCCTTTCTCGTACCCATTCTCAAATGACTTAGGCATGTTTTTCATCAGTAATTAATAAATATATATATACAAGAAAATATATTAAACACGGCTAACTTTTATTTGACTTCGCATCAATTCTTAACAAATGTATGTGTGATTGTTAAACCCTCGAGCTTTAACCTTGCGCTAACAACTTCTTTCTGAATTCACATGTGGAAGCTGTATAGTATACATTCCAGCCGGCGTGCGTCATGGAAGATTTCTCAATATTTCCACGAAGTTATATGAATGAAAGAACCACGTGGGTTTTATTCAAATATATGAGTTCACAAGGTCATTTGCTTGATCAATAATAACAAGATGTTTCTTAACTTGATAAACTTATAAAAGTATTGAAATATTCTTCGTATTAGCGTCTAAAGTATAAAATAAAATCTATATTTATTGTTTTCTATCCAAAATTTTGCATTGATTTTAATTGTTTTAATTGTTTATCACTCTAATGGTTTATGACTACACGTACATATATACTAGTCAACTAAAGAAACGATACACTAAGTTTGAACATAAATTTATCATAAAATATAATAAATAGAAAAAAACTGTTGAATTATCCAATGAATAAACATTCATTTACAAAGCAAATGCATATGACTAAAAGAATCTGACCAAATTTGGTAAGTTAGAAAATACCGCCGTTATTAAACTCGATCAGTGGTCAAATTTATTTTGCGGTAAATGTTGATAAAAGTCGTCATTTAATTTCGAAGATGTTAAGTAAGTATAGATATAGTAAAAAATATAGAGAGAGAACTCAACGTCTATGTCATCACTGCTTATCACATGGATCAAATTCTATTGAAGATGAGACCCATTTTACAGTAAATTGTCCATTATATAATGAACAGAGGAAATTATTATTTGATAAAGTTATCACTTTTTGTACTAATTTTAAAGAACTACCTAATGATAAGAAATATTTCTGGCTGTTCACAAATGAGCATTTACCTACTCTCATGTGCCTAGGAAATTACATTATTAAAGGTTTAGAAATAAGATCCAGATGTATGAAATAATATAATATTTTATTGTTATAACATTTAATATAATAGTTATATAAAACACATGTTGTGTTAGGCTCTGATCCTGTCCATAACGTTATAGTATGGTATTAGTTTTCTGTTTTGCTTTTTCCAATCATATTGTGTTGTAAAATGATGCCCTTTATGGGTTCTTCATAAGATTAATAAAATTCTTATCTTATTCAATTATCTGCAAATGCATTCAAAATTTTAAGCAGACCATGATTTCAGTTTCCAGTTCTTATAACAATTTTTGATTTTTGGGTAAAAATACAATTTTTGATTTTTTTCTTCTTTTCCTTAAATCAATAGTTTTGACGAGAATTAACACTCTGTAAAAATTAGACCACTTGGGCAATTATTTACCTTGTAAGAGTGTATCTAATTTCATTATGTATGGAAAATACATTGCCTTGTGTCGTTTCGTTTCTTTTGTTGACTAGTTTATATTTCGTACTTTATACATACAGAGACATTTTTTTACTTTTTGGTCAGTCACGATAAAAAACAAATTGTTTGAATTATATTTTGACGAACAATATATTAATTTGGTTTAAACATATAGTCATGACTGAAAACAAATTATTTTTTAATAACATGCAGGAACAAGAACATGTTTTAAATCAATGTTTATATTCTTTTTTTTCCTTTAAGCCAACCCAACCCCCTCCTAAAAAACAGAAAAGAAAGAAAGAAATATGTCGTTGTATGCTATACCAGCGTTAAAACAATCTCTAACATGAGATTTGATCAAGGGACCAACAGCTAGAGCTCGTATTGTTCTTTTTCTTAACACATATCCTCAATAAAAACTTATCTTATTAAAAGTAAATTGACTTTTACATCCGGGATGGATTATATTGGTTTAAATTTAATGTTTACTTAATTTGCGTTTCATGAATGGTGGAGGTTTCACGCTTTTTGAATGTTACGGGTGTTTAAAAATTGGAATGTGTGATTTAGGGGATAGAGAAAAAGAGCGATCTAAGAAAAAGAAGGAAAAAATGGAATGTGGTAAAATTTACTGAATAAAGGGGTTAGGTAAATCGGCATACCCCGTAACATCCTCTGAATTGCATTTGAATTTCATACTGTTCTTTATTTAAAGATGGCACAGTTGGTCATGTATTATGGCAGAGATATTATTTGCATATAGTATATGTATCTGATAATGCGCCCTAAACTATAACTTGGGCCAGTGACAATTCAAGTATCTTTCAGCTTTTCTCATCAAGTTTACGACGGTGTGCAAAATTTAAACTGCTACGTCTTTAAAATCATGAATATTCATGAATGGTTTATTGTCGAAAGATTGTATAATTTAATTTTCTACATAAAATGCAATATTAACATTATTTTATATTACATGTTATCTCAGGTTAAAATATTGAACATAGGCCAGCACCAAACAATATTTACACGTGCAAGTACCAAACAATTATTTACAGAGACGTGCTTCTCATAACATCATACAAGCATCGTTGTAAATTGTTTAGTTGGTATGACATTAGACATTAGACATTATTTTATTAAACCAATAATGGGCCCTTGTCGGGCAAGATACAAAAACATCATACAATGATTATATAAACATTAGTGAAATACACAATATTATAAGTAATACACAAATAATAAATTGATAATATGAGCAATGTAGGATATAATTAAGGTAAGAGGCATTGAGTGCAATGAGGTCGATTTAATATTAAAAGAATATGATATAAAGTTTATAAATACAGAAACAAAAAGTAAAAATAGAACCAGGAATATAGTATCTCATTCTGCAGTAGTTCTCCTCATGACCAATGCACAGCAGTGAGGGACTTTTACATCACAACAATGCAAAGGTCATCAAGGGGAGATCCTTCAGAACTAGCTACAGATACACGAGATTACTCCAATAGTGATTCTCCTCATGATTAATGCACAGCAGCAAGGGTTGACATTGTTACTGGGCAATATTCATCAAGGGACGGTGCTCTAGAACTCACTATAGAGAAAATATAAAGTTCAAATTACAAGTAGTAGAGGGAGATAAATCCCATTAAAACTTTTCATATTTCTTAATGAACATGCATAATTCTGATAATAAATTCTCATCTTCATAATTCATTAACCATATCAGTTTTTGGTTAGGGTCAAGATTTTTAAAATTCTTGCAGCAATTATTTATCATTGTTATCATGTCTTTCCTTTGGTCCGATAAACTATCACAGTTGAAAAGAAAATGTGTTTCATCTTCGACCTCATTACTACAACATCTCTTACATATTCTATTGTGTCGTGGAGTATTACTACATCTACCTCTCTCTGTAAGTAAATGGTGAGCAGATATGCGAAATCTTGTTAGACTCCGTCTATCTTCAAATTTTTTAACAATATTAAGATATTTTTCACAACCAAAATTTGATTTAAATGTAACATATGTGCATAGTTTTCCTTCTGAGTGAGTTTTGAGATTTTGTTCCCAATCTTTCAACATGGCATTTCTTAGTTTTCTGTTGTCAATTGGTTTAGCAGTGTCTGAGGATATTTGATAATTATTAATCAGTGAAAGAAGTTTTTCAGATGACATATACCACGACGGTTTCTTTGACTCATACAATTTTTTTGATTCTATAAATGCATTATATAACAATGGAAAGTTAGTGTCTGATTTTCTAGTCTGTAATAGTATTTAGTCATTGCTTTAATCATGTTAAAATATATTGGTAGTCTTCCCAACTCAGTTAATACTGCAAAATTGGTGCTTTTTTTTGGAGCTCCAAGAATAAATTTACAGAATTTAGTATGAAGTTTTTCAACAGGTAATTTAGAGTAAATATGGTCAAATGAAAAAATTCCATTTCTATATTTAAATGACATTGGATTGAAGGCACCCCATATCTCACAGCTGTATAATTGGATGGGTTTGATGGTATGATCAAAAACATGCATGCTTGTTTTGACTGAAGGATGCAAGGATAAAAAATCTTTAGATAACTTAAAATAGGCTTTTAGTGCCTTTTTATACAATTCGTCCTGGGCTACTGTAAAGGAGCCAGATGCACAAAAATGTATACCCAAATATTTATATGAATTAACACACTCTAGTTTTATACCATTTAGCATAAAATCATATTTGTTAATCAATCTACCTGCCTGCCTTGTTGAATATAAGAACCTTTGTTTTGTTTGTATTTACACTAAAGCACCAATCATTGCAGTAATTTTGCAAAATGTCCAATTTTTTTTGCAAACCTTTCGGAGATGTTGACAGTAAAACAATATCGTCAGCATACATAAGGCAGTGTAAATCTTGATCATTTATTGAAACTGGATCTTCAGAGTGTTTTAAATAGTTTGTCAAATTATTAATAAAGATCTTGAAGAGGTTTGGACTAAGATTGTCTCCTTGTTTCACCCCAGGTGCGTTGAAAAGGAATTTGTTAAGTTTTGATTTACTTTTACACATGATTTACTTACTTCATACATGCTTTTAATGATGTTGTAAAAAGAAGATCCCACCCCAATATCTAGTAGTTTCAATTTGATTCCAGTGTGAATAACAGTATCAAAGGCCTTTTTAAAGTCAACAAAGCAGGCATATAGTCTACCACCAGGGTTATTACAGGGTATGTATACCCACATCCACTTGTCTCAGAAAAAATATTCCATTAAGTATTTTTTCAGAGATAAGCGCCAGTGCTTATACATGTATTCAATATATATGGGACTTAAATCGGCAATGCATGACGTCATTATTATATAAGAATAATAAAAAGAATATATATATATATATATTGTGACACAATTTACCTTTAATTTTGTATTACGTCTACACTTGAATACATAAAAGGAAAAATTAAATCAAAATTTCAAATCATAATAAAAATAAGAACGAATAAGGTCTTTCTCGCAGCCTGTTCTGTGTACTTATGCCACTCTAAAATCGAAAATTCAACAAAAGATTATTAATTTCTACCAATAACAAATTATTTTTTTATCTTTATCAAACACAGGGGCGGATGCAGAAATTTTCGAAAGGGGGGTGCTAACCCAGGGCAAAGGGGGGGGGGTGCAGGGGGGTGCAAAACATATGTCCCGATACAAATGCATTGATCGGCAAAAATAAAGGGGGGTGCGCACCCCCGGAACCCCCCCCCCCCCCCCCCCCCCTGGATCCGCCACTGAAACAGTTGTTTTAACTAAAGCTTTCCTCCACGGTTTGCGGAATTATTTAATTTTCGTTTAAAAACGAACTGAGTGGGCCATGATATTTTGACATTCTACAAGCGTAAAGTTATTTTTGTAATCAATGAACTAAATTAAAAAGAAAATATCGGTTAATACTTTTTAATTGTATAAGTCAAATTTGGAAGTAGTAAATATTTCATAAAACAAGCAGTAACTAAATTTGAACAAAGCGATATATGTTTTTGTTAAATTTACATAAGATCTATGCACAGGTGAACTTTACTGGGATGTGTTTATATTCCAACCGACGGTTCGAATATTCTTCGAAAGAGGCTTTACCTGGGGGGGGAAGGTTTTTAACACACAATATAAAATGCGCTTTGATAGCAGATTTCAATACAAAGACATGCATCAACCTTGCACGATTTATATGTATGTGTCCTTGATATATATGTTTTACCTTAATGATGAAGTGACACTGAAAAGCTAGTACACTTGTACTCTCCTCAATGACGACTTTCCCTAGAGAGATTTTCTGAATGCACCTAACGAGTGAATTCTTATGGTCATACATGTCTAGATATATGTAAAAGAATGAATTTATATATAATAGCTGACTCTGGAATAAGTAATGACATAATTGTAGGTAGAAGGACATGTGGTGACGTCATGCAGTTTGATAGACTGTCTCATTATGTCTTTAGATATATTTTCTTAATGAAGGGATTTGATTTACTTTAGCTCTTTCCTATGTACACTATATACAAAAGGTGTTACACTAAACACAAATCTTACTCAAACTTGAAAAATCAAAATCGCCTCAGCAGCAAACTGTCAAGGTGCCGGCGCAGATCAAAGAGTGATCAAATTGATAATATCTAGAAAAATCCATCCAACCAATTCCAAAGACATAGGGAACGCGGCTGATAATTTAATATTTACTAAACGCAACAATTTTTGGAACCAATTAAGACGGTTTGAATCATAAAATAATCGTGATTAACATTCACTTATAAAAAGGAAACCTATTCCACCAGAAAAGTAAAACTAAAAATATTTCAGTAGTTGCCAGTCGAAATGTGTATGGGTTTATTTAGTACTAAAATCGTCTATGATGCAATCACATTCAAAATAATGCTGAATCTCGATTAAGCCAATTAATCTCCAGTAAATGGTATCCACATTTTGTGTTTTATTTATATATTATTATATAATCTAACTTGTATTACAGATTATATTTATTTTGTACTGGTTGATAAGTCAGCTTACATGTATTAGACATGCATTTCAAATAAAACCAGATGTAAATTGCACTGACAGTGGCTTGTATTTCCTATCAATAATATCTTTACACACTTTATTATAAAGAAACAACAAATAACATGAAACATCTACATGTATTAGGAAATTTAATGGTATCGTAAAATTATGTTTTTTTTTAATGTTTTATAGCTTTGTGCAATTCCGTTGATATTATGTTCATTTAAAATGATGAAGTTGTATAGAAATATTCAAATTTCAAAAGCCATACTTTTTATCCAGCTACGCATTCTTATTACATGGCATTCAGACGATTGTTTCTACAAATTGAAGTCATTTTACAACTAGACTCATTTTTTCTCTCACTTTTTATATATAAATTGTCTTTCCTGATGAAGGGAAATCCAAAAACTAAGCGCTTTGGACAAATCGAACTTGTAATGTGTTGTTTTAATTTTTACAGCATTGGGTCGATACCTCTGCTGTTGGACTATCAGTCCCCGAAGGTATCACCAGCTCAAAAGTCAAAACAAGAACATGTTACTATTTCTTCAGTTTATAGTTCAATAACTACGACAACAATATGATGAGCATAACGTTTACCTTATGTTTTAAATAATTTCTACCTTTATATGTAGATATATGACCATATGTTGTCACAAGCACTTGGGTACTAGTATATGATTTGGTAAATGCTTTGGTTATTAACTGTCATACAAGTGAGAGGTTTAGCTAGCTATGAAACAAGATTAATCCAACATTTTCTACGGCAAGAAAATTAATGCCTGTACCAAGTCAGCAATATGACAGTTGGTACCCATTCGTTTGATATGTTTGATCTTTTATTTTTGCATTTTTATTACGTACTTTCCGTTCTGAGTTTTCCTCGGAGTTTGGCATTTTTGTTATTTTACTTTATACATTTTCTACACTGAACATATCTTGGTACCCAACGTTCTAGATTGTATTTACCACTTATTAAATTTGAAGCATATTTTTTCAGCTGTAAAAATTCACGTTATTTACCAATTCTGGTTATGCAAGAAAATTACCAAAGATCATGCTCTAAATAAATTATTATTCAAAAGTAAAGTGCATTTAAATATGTACCGAAAGAGTGGCATACAATATTTGTATAAGTTGACAAGTTCAATAGAAACTAAAATAAAGTATACTGAAACGCACCAAATTACCTGTTAGAATTGAAGACAAATGATATGTTTTGATGATGAACTATATCATATATTGTTTTTTGCTGACCAATGTCTGTTATTTGCAAATATAGATATCTATTTATTATTAATACCAAATCATAATAAATCTGTCAAACTCTACAATGGATTTTGTCTGACGTGTCACGATGATGAATTAGTGGACACATGAAGTGAGACATATGGACACTGCATCTTTGATGTATATCTTTCACAATGATGCTAATTATGGCAAAGTGAATTTTAAGTTATGAAGTTGTACTTCTCATGGTAGAAGAATGGACCGAAGTATGCCATGTCCATGTTGTTCATTTTTTTCGTATGTATTTTTATTTGATAGAATGAATGCTCAAATATTTTTATACTCCGGACGATGTACAGCACTTGTCACTAGTATGATGTACAGCCCTTGTCACTAGTATGATGTGTAGGCGTTGTCACTGGTATGATGTACAGCCCTTGTCAATAGTATGATGTGTAGGCGTTGGTCATTTTAAAAATCGTTGATATATAAACCGACGACATGATTCTGAGGATATAAACGTTGGTCATTGAAACAGGTTGTTTGTTTATAATTAAACTGTGTTATGAATATAACATTGAAATATATTTATTAAATAACAAACTGACTTTTTGCAGGCATTAGTAACTTCAGCAATCCTGGAATATGTACAGTAAATTTAAAAAAAAAGAAACCTAAAATAGGGACGAAAAATACTAAACTGACATTCAAACTCATAGATCGAAAATTAACTAACAACGCCATGGCTAAGAAACAAAGACAAACAGACAAACAATAGTACACAAGACACAACATAGAAAACTAAAGACTCTAGCATTACAAACTCCATCAATAACTAGGTGTGATATCAGGTTCTCCGGATGGGTAAGCAGATCCTGCTCCACATGTATCACCCCTCATGTTGCTGATGTTATTACAAACCTGGTAAATAGTATTATAATTCGGTAGGTCATAATTGTGAAAAGGGAACGGGATTGTAGTAACGACATTAAAAACATATCCGATAACATCTGTGAAACGGATATTCCACAACGGCCAGTCACCTCGCGATGGCGTCAGTAAAATACGAAGGGATTATTTCAACTTCACAAAGATATGGGAAATAAAATATTTCAAACCTTTATGGGTTAATTTTATCATACTCAAAAATAAATCAAAAATAAATAAACAATGAACGTGGTTGTTAAATTTGATATATGTTTTTTTTTTGTGCTTCTTTGTGACTAGTAAATATTTGTTTGTTTTTGTTTGGGTTGAGATTGTAACACATTGATGACTGCCGTAACCATATTTTGAAATTTTACCTATTATGTCTGTTTTGTTAACACATCGTTGTCAATATAATGGAACTTGATGCGACTGTCATACAAATGAGAGGTTTAGCGTTATAAAACCAGGTTCAATCCACTACATAAGAAAATGCCTGTACCAAGTCAGGAATATGACAGTTATTGTCCATTCGTTTGGTGTGTTTTATCTTTTGATTTTGCCATTTGATTAGGGACTTTCCTTTTTGAATTTTCCTCGGAGTTCAGTATTATTGTGATTTTACTTTTTATATAAAGTTACCTTAAAATGTGTTTGTGTTGTTGCTGAATTCCTTAATATTACCACCTCTTCACTCTTTCGATTAAAACAGTTTTTATGAACTTCTCCATTTTGAATTCGCCATTCGGTATTTTTATTATACCTTTTAAAAGAGAAGCGAACGATTCAAACTTCAAATAACATATAACATGTTATCTGCTTCCGACTTGTTCCTTTATTCACATAAAGCTGAATTCATACAGTGTTTTCTTAGGAAGAATGAAAACAAGCTATCATTATCATTTAAGTTCACATTCCGCTCTACATATGATGTCGTGTCACCTAATTCAAACTTTAGTGACTATATCGAACGCATAATTCCCATAGAACTTGAAATAACATGTGCAACAGTCACATTAAAGTCATATTTTGAATTACATATGCTTATTGACAATGAGGGCCAGTTAGAAAGATAACTTTACTTCAAAAGAGTGATTTCGGCTTTCCCAATTGTGAACTTTCCATTTTTATTGAGTAACATTCCAGCAGCGCCTGCATATGGAGAATATATTTCGCAGCTGGAACAATATTCTAGCGATTGGATTTCAAAATTTTCTTAGTAGAGGTTTGTAGCTCACAAGAAAGCTATTAAATATTGAGTTCCAAATGGTGAAGATGAAATCATCCCTTCGAGGATTTAAGAGACGCCATCACGAGTGGGTTGACCGTTATGGCATGTAATATGTTTATCAAATCCACTCACAAAACCTCTTTTTCTCGAATGTAATCTACTGGATAAGACTTACCACCGGTATTTGTTTACTTAATGAGAAACACGACAGGTGCCCCATTTTGGGGATCCGGTAACCCTTCCGGAACACTTGACTTTACCTCCGGTTTTAAGGTGGGATCGTGTTGCTCACTCTTAAGATTACTATGGTGTGTTTTGTATACTGAAATTTGTCTTTTTTGTCTTTTACAATGGCGTTGTTAGTTTATTTTCGATTTTTGAATGTCCATTCGATATCGTTTGCCTCACATTTATAACTTGGTCGACTTTAATGGTCGAATTTGACAATTCATATACCGTGTTATTTTGCATAAAAATAAGGACATAAGGCATTTTGATTTCGATTTTATTTATTTTTCAATCGTTGTTTTTTCTTTGTAAAAAATATTTGAAAAATTACAATAAGGGAATGTATTGATTACAATACAGTAAAGTCTGAATAGTTTCTGTACAAGCTCATTCTACCTTCATACACACGCATACTTTTTGCCTAAGAAAAGCTTAACAACTTTTATTCAATCATTGCATTTACTCCAACTATTTTATTATTCATGATCAATATTGTAACAAATTAGAAATTGACATTATTGTATAAAGGTTTGAAAGAACCATTATATTCTGAACATGCAACATAATTTCCCACCAAACTAGATACCGGATGTGTTCCTTATGTCGAAACTACAGTTCGTTCTCTTTTCCCGAATATGACCTATCTAATAGACTATTTATCGGATTTGTGATAACATGAGCAACACGACGGATGCCACATGTGGAGCAGGATCTACTTACCCTTCCAGAGTACCTGAGATTCCCCCATTTCAGTTGTTGGTGGGGTTCGAGTTTTTAAGTCTTTAGTTTTCTATGTTGTGTTTTGTGTAGTTTTATTTGCCTGTTTGTCTTTTTCGTTTTTGGTCATGTCAGTTTTGTTCCGATATATGCCCCTCTTGCCTCTTTCGCCACTCTTGAAAGTCATTTTAATTCTACAAATATAAACTATTTTTCAAAAATGGAAATAAATTGGGCGGAATTGCCAGTGGTTAAAAGGTTTTAAATAAGCGGTCGTCCGCTCACCGTTTTCCAGTGCTTTTTGATGTGGTCTCGTAAATATGTAATCTCGTTAGCTCACCTGGTGAGAGCACTTCAAAAACATTATTATCAAAATCGCATGATATCGAGCGTAGTGCACGCAAATCGTATTTTTACCTTAAATAAAAACAATAATCTTCATAAAACCAGCTTTAAACTGTTACATTTACAGCTTTTAAACTGTTCCCTTTTTTAAGCTCGGGCGTCTAGCTCATTATTTGAATGACCCGAACTTGAGGTTTGTCCAGGATTACCTTATCACAGGCTTGATTTCATTTACTTTTGTTGGCGTTACATACATCCTGTTTCATAAGTTTGTATTGCCTTTGAACATGTGAGTACATGTGAGTACTCTAAGACCTGTTCTAGAATAAAACTTAGCCATAACAGTGGTTAATTGATTTGGTGTACTAAAAGGTCTCTTTCAGAAGCAATAAACACTTACTTGAGTTTTGTTTTATATTTTTTATGTTGTCAATCATAGATTTTTGTTGTTTAATCGTTTAAAAGAGGGACGAAAGATACTAGAGGGATTGTCAAACTCATAAATCGAAAACAAACTGACAATGCCAAGGCTAAAAATGAAAAAGACAAACAGACAAACAATAGTACACATAACACATCATAGAAAACTAAAGAATAAGCAACACGACCCCAATCAAAAACTAGGGGTGATCTCAGGTGCTCCGGAAGGTTAAACAGATCCTGCTCCACATGTGACACCCATCGTGGTGCTTTTGTGAAAACAAATCCAGTAAATAGTCTAATTCGGGAGGTCACATTCATGAAAGGGAAGGGGATTGTAGTTACGACGTAAGGAACATATCCGATATCATTTGTGAAACGGTTATTCCATAACGGTCAACCAACTCGTGATGACGTCCGTAAATCTTACGAAGGGGTGATTTCAACTTCGCCATTTGGAAATCTTGGTTTAATAGCTTCCTTTTGAGCAGCAACCTTCTAGTCACGATAGGAAATGCAAGCATGGGAATATCGAATAGATGTAAGTCAAGATATGAGACCGACTTAACTGTATCTGTAGTATCATTTATCTCTAGTTCGATGGGATTGATGCATTTAACAAAGTCACCAAATTTTGAATTATTTAGTGAAAGAACATCATCTATATAGCGGAACGTAGAGCTAAAGGATATTGCTAACTTCTTATATTTCTTCCTAAGAAGTTCCTGTATGAAGTCAGTCTCATGATAATAAAGAAACATGTCGACAAGAAGAGGGGCACAATTTGTTCCCATTGGAATGCCGATAAAATAGACTTTAGTTCTAGTTTATACGTTGAAGAGATTTGAGGACCTACTTTTCGAACGGTTTTGTCAAATACAGCTAAGTCAATATATTCCTAGGTAATTGAAGAGATTTGAGGACCTACGTTTCGAACGGTTTTGTCAAATACAGCTAAGTAAATCTATTCCTAGGTAAAAAATTAAATAAAAGTATAATAGTTGAAAAAAAAACTCTTTAAAAGCGTAATATTTTAAGAAAAAGAAGGAGAACGTGCAGGTTTCATGTCTAGAATATACTAATCTTTCTAAAGTTTTATACAATAATGTCCAATTCTAATTTGTTACAAGATTGGATCATGAATAATAGAATAGTTAGGGTATGTATACTTACTTAAAACATTGTTCATGGTTTCATATAAGCAACAAGTGTGCGTGCAAGTGTTGGGCGTAAGAGAATGTTCAGAAAGTTTTCAGGCTTTATTGAATTGAATTGTAGAATTCAATATTACATTCCCATATTTTAATTTCATTCAAACGAATTTGTTTTTCCAGCAATAAAAAATTAATTTAAAAAAGCACTTAAACGGCCTAGTGAAAGTAAATTCTATGCTACATGGTATATGAATTGTCAAATTCATTATTCTTTTAATTTAATTTTTTTTTCTAAATTCCTGCAAGAGTCTTATCTGATATATCATATAAAGATGACATGTTATACTGCACATGCAGAAATTTGTTTTCCTATATACCTTAATATAACACAAGGTATTTCATTCTCATTTTTGAAAAATTTGACCCAGTTGCGAAATTCTCCACGACGAAATAATTACGGTTGATATACATGGGAAGGCCTGCTATGAATGATTCCGACAACAAAGGTATGTGTGTTATACACCATTGTGTAGATAAATCAATTGAAATATTTCGGCATGAGGAGATTTAGTGGGGTTGACAACAGAGAAATTGAAATATAACGGAATTTCGCGATCGTGAGACATTTTTTTTCTTCAAAAATGCGAGTTAAGTACCTTGTGTTATATTAAGGCATATAGGGGGAAGCATTTCTGAGACAGGTGACTGTGTTATACTAGTAAAATGATAGATCTCCATGTAACGTTGTAGAAATATCCTTATATTCTATTTTTAGGAGTACAGCAACCGAATTAGATCGACAAATAAAGATCACCATATATATTTAGGACTTTATACGAAAGATATGCTATAGAAAATAGATAAAGGAACATACTATTGTTTATGCTGACGAAACGCGCGTCTGGCGTACTAAATTATAATCCTGGTACCTTTGATGACTATTTAAAGCTCTGTGTCGATGCCACTGCTGGTGGACTTTTCGTCCCCGAGGGTATCACCAGCCCAGTAGCCAGTACTTCGATGTGGACATGAATATCAATTATATGGTCATTTTTATGAATTTCCTGTTTACAAAACTATGAGTTTTTCGTAAAACTAAGGATTTTCTTATCCCAGGCATTGTTTACCTTAGCTATATTTTGCACAACATTTTTCGGAATTTTGAGTCCTCAATGCTCTTCAACTTTGTACTTGTTTGGCTTTATAACTATTTTGATCTGAGCGTCACTGATGAGTCTTATGCAGACAGAACGCTGGTCTGGTGTATTAAATTATAATCCTGGTACCTTTGGTAACTATAATGTAATTAATGTATTTCAATGTTATTTTCATCACAGTTCATGTAGACCCAACATGTTTCAATGTCCAACGTATGTTGACGTGTAATGTTCCAAATGGACCAACGTATAAATAATACGTTTCACATAAACAAATGAAAATATACAGAGAGATGCTTACATGGATATATGAACTTTATTTGATGCATATTGGTCTGCATGGGGCTCTTCATTTATGTGTTCTTAAATTTTCTTTGACATTTTCTGTTTACAAAACTTTGAATATTTCGAAAAACTAAGGATTTTCTTATCCCAGGAATAGATTACCGTAGCCGTATTTCGCACAACTTTTTGGAATTTTGGATCCTCAATGCTATTCAACTTTGTACTTTTTCGGCTTTATAAATATTTTGATATGAGTGTCACTGATGAGTCTTATGTAGACGTAACGCGCATCTGGCGTACTAAATTATAATCCTGGTACCTTTGATAGCTATTTCTAGGCTTTTTTCTCTACTGTTTATATTGTGCTTTTAATTTAATTTTCTTTCTTTATATTTAAGCATTCTATTATTTATGTTGTGCCATTCATTCTGTATTTTTACAATTAATGTCTATTCTGTTATTCCAAAATCGACATTCAGACACTAATGTTTTCTGTCATGATACCCCGGTCAATTATGCTCCTACCATAAGTGATACGACTTCATAGATTATCATTGACCACCACCTCACATTCACCATAATTATAAAAGATGAACAGCAAAGATATAGTGTCTACACGTCTGTCTAACTTCCTACATGTCATCAGCGTTATTCATGCTTGATATAATCCAATGTAAATGTTGAAAGTTTAAGTATGATTAGCACTGTTATGTATGTCAAAGGCCTTATGTGTTCGATTTTATTTGTTTTACCTTAAAGGTAATTGAGTTCGTTTGAGTATATTTTATTTGAAAGTTTAACGTACTTGGCAACTAATAAAACAAAAAGAGTTTTCCAATTTTTCGGTTCATATTTTATATGCACTTTTAAAAGTATTCCTTTCACTTCAAAATAATCATTTATTTGAAGCATGATCTTCAGGTCATGTCTTTTTATAACTTGTGCTAACACAGTCCTTAAAAGGTATTATTTTGATATCACATAAATATAAAGCTCACATGAGTTCAATTATAGTCGATTTTTTTGGGGTTTGAAAAATGTGAGAAAGAGGAGATCAAAATGACACGATTTGAAGAATGTATCGAGTAAAAGTGTAATTGAATTTAACAGTTTGGTAAAAAGTAAAAATCTCACAAATATTGAACTCCGAGGAAAATTCAAAACAAAAAGTCAAAAGCAAAATCAAAAGCTCAAACACATCAAACAAATAGATAACAACCTAAAAAGGAATTCTTTTTCAGTCTACGTTAATGGTTTATGCATATAGGTCTTAAAAGCAGGGAACACAAATGAAAATTTTTACAAGAATTGATCACGAAATCAAAAAAATTGCATTCAAGTGTAAAATATAAAACAAGATTAATATACATAATCATTAAAGCATGTCACTCTGTCTTAAGTTTTTTTTTCAATAATCAGTACATGTAGATGTTAGATTTATTTGATGTTTTTCATGTTTAAGTTTGTAAAATTGATATATAGTTATTGGTGAATTGTTTCTCCCCGAGGGTATCATCAGTCCAGTAATCAGCACTTTTGTGTTGACATACATTACCATTATAACCATAATCATGAAATAAGTGTTTACAAATCTTTGATTTGTTTTAAAAACCAAAGATTTTCAGCCACAAGAATATAAATCACTAGCTGTATTTTAGAACTTTTTGGGTCTTAAACGCTCCTCCACTTTTTTTTTAATTTTCTTTGACCTTTTTATTCGTTTCGATTCGTGCGTCACTGATGACTCTTTGGCAGACCAAATACTGGAATTAATGAAAACAAAATTGCTAGTGCAACTTACATTTGTTTTATTTGAACTGAAATTATACATAAGTACAAAGTAAACATAATCTGGATACCAACTTAAATCATATATTGATGGCGAAAGATAAAGATAAAAAAAAATGTGGATTGCATTAAGTGATGAGCTAATAGCAGAATCGCTACTCGTGGTGTCTTTAAAAATTATTTCAGACGCGATCATTCAAATAGGATTCAAGTATAACAAATTACCTGTTCCTAAAATTATCAGTCCATACGTAGAGAACCCTATTTAAAAGCTACTTCCAAAAGATAATCCACCTCTTTTTGGTTCTCACACATTGAGAAAAAGCTACTGAAAAATGTTTTTAGAAGTCTTTGAAGGAGCGGTTTTCAATGCTCTTGTCATTTTTTTCTTATTATGTAACAAATCTATGTTTGTTTTCATTCTGTATTTCACTGAAACGGCAATGAGTAATATGCTTTTGTAGTGTTGTAAGAAAAAATGATGAATGTGTCAATGATCTTTGACTGTGTGATATTTAACTAACCTACGCTCCTTTTCTATAGAATTATGTTTTGAAATATGCTGAATATTCTTTTTTTCTGAAACGAATAATTGAAATGGTATTTTTTTGGATACAGTGTATTATATAAATTGCCATTAACTAGTAATAACTCAGACATATACACGACAAACATCAAAACAAGCTCCTTAAGCGTAAATGAATACTTTGTACACTAAAGGCGTAGCAAAGTACATATAATCGGGCAATATTTCAGATATGTCTGCTTGCATTTATATCAAGTTAAACTGCACACGAATATAAAAAAAAATATATTGTAATAGTACCTTCAAATATATCATAAATTAAACCTTTGTTAAATTGAGCTTTAAATATATAGAACAAGAATGTGTCCATAGTACACGGATGCCCCACTCGCATTATCAATTTCTATGTTCAGTGGACCGTGAAATTGGGGTTAAAACTTTAATTTGGAATTAAAATTAGAAAGATCATATCATAGGGAACATGTGTACTAAGTGTCAATTAAGTTGATGTAACTTTAACTTCATCAAAAACTACCTTGACCAAAAACTTTAACCTGAACTTCGCACTATCATTTTCTATGTACAGTGGACCATGAAGTTTGGGTCAACACTATAATTTGGCATTTAAATTAGAAAGATCATATCATGGGGAACATGTGTACTAAGTTTCATCAAAAACTACCTTGACCAAAAACTTTAACCAGAAGCGAACGGACAGACGGACGGACGGACGAACGAACGAACGAACGGAGTCATAGACTAGAAAACATAATGCCCCTCTTCTATCGTAGGTGGGGCATAATTAAAGTAAATGCGACGAAATTTTTTTATTTTGTTTACATTTTAAATTGAGTATGATTGCCAATGAGAACACAATTCAAAGACCAAAATGATATAGTGATATAGTTGTTAATAACGTTCGGTCATTGTACGGCTTTCAACAATGACCAAAACCCATACAAAATAAAAAGCTATAAAAGTCCCTAAACTAACAAATGTAAAACTATTTAAACAAGAAAACTAACGGCCTGAATTAACATACATAACATTGAATGAAAAATAAATATGATATACAACAACAAACGACAACTACAGTACCGAATCTAAAATCTAGATTTATCTTCATTGGGAAAACTCAATGCGAAATCCTAGGACATACGATAGAAGACAAGCTGAAGAGTTAAAATACAAAAAAAGAACCTAAAATAGCGATTTCTATCGAACTTTGTCTGAATGTGTTGTAACCTTAATTCTTTGTGATTTTTAAAGTGATAAAAGGACTATTTAAGTAAATAGTTATCAAAAGTACCAGGATTATAATTTAGTACGCCAGACGCGCGTTTCGTCTACATAAAGTAAAGTTTGTATTGACTACTGAGCCGATAATACACTTTGTGGCTGATAGATCACCAGTATCAGTGAAAAAATAATGAAAACAACTCTTTTTTAAATTTCATGCGTCGAAACGCTTATCTTGAATTATCCTCACCAGGGCCGCTCAAAGCCAAATATTCAAACGATAAGAATGCATTAGAATCGGGAAAAAAATAATAATTGCAATGCCTTACATTAATCCTGTTGCTTGAGCTCAACGACAAGAACACTTTACTGAGGTCGACAATTTCTGTATGGTGCAATACATGAATTTGACAAAGCCGGAAAAGAGTTAATTGTTATCAAAGGTACCTGGATTATAATTTAGTACGCCAGACGCGCGTTTCGTCTACATCAGTGACGCTCATTTCAAAATATTTATAAAGCCAAACAAATACAAAGTTAAAGAGCATTGAGGTTCAAAATATCAAAAAGTTTTGTCCAAATACGGCTAAGGTAATCTATGCCTGAGATAAGAACATTCTAAGTTTTTCGAAAAATTAAAAGTTTTGAAAGCAGGGAATTTATAAAAAAATGATAACATTATTGATATTCACCGAAGTGTTAACTACTAGTCTGGTGATACACTTCCGCTTATTACACTTATACTATATTTAAGCAATATAATGCACTGTGGCATTGTCATGGTAAAGAATTTCCTTCTTTATATTTTGCTTGCGTGCATTTGTTAATTTCGTGTTATTTGATATAAGTAACAATACCTTGAATTAAAATTAAAAGGTTAAAATACCAGAATACATTAAATAACAGACCAAAACATTTTCCCCTGAAAGTTATCGATACATCAAAATAATCCAAGAATAAATCCTTAAACATGTTTACAGTTTTATAAGTAGACATGTTTCACAAGGACTTTATAGTATATATCAATATACGTCTTACTTATATACTGTTTAATTGTTTGCTTAGCTCTTTATTTTGATAGATATAATAGGTCATGTATGTTCACACTTCAAAGTTATATGTTAGTCCTGGTTTGATCAATGACATCCATTAAGCTACAAGATACGTTACACGGCACCCATCCAAGGAAGGAGTATAATAATTCTCTACCTTTTTGCGATGGTCTATTATACTTTAGTTAAGTAAACCGTTACAATTGCTGATACTACCTTAACATTTGCATTCAGTAATAATTGTCATTTGGTTTTTAGTCTAGATTGAATGCATGACTTTTTTCAATATTTTTACCACTCTTCTGTCCCCCTTTGCTTATTGTTTAATTACTGTTACTAGTAATTGCCACTTAAAAACTATTGTTAAGACTGTTTTGAAGTTTAGATACATATTCATATCGTCTGCGAGTCATAATCTTTGATTTTTTATGATTTCCTTCATAGAAGAATTCTGTCAACAAAGTGGTTAAGATGAAATCATCCTTTAAAATTTACGGATGCCATCACTAGTTGGTTAACAGTTATGGAATATCTGTTTCACAAATGAAGACACATTGTGCTATATTAGTGTATTTTAATGACAATAGATAGATATCGATTTGGGTTTCATTTGGCAAAAACTGTTTGTAAGTAGGTTCTTTGGGAAAAAATAGACAGTAAGTTGTATTTGTCCTGATATGTTTGTTAATGCCTGCAGATTTAGAATGATATTTTGTGCATTAGGGAATGAATACAGTTATAATGACCAACACCAAACAGATCACCGTAACTTCTGGTAAAATATGACTTCTTGGTCAAATTGCTAGTGAATTCAGCATCTGTAATTAAAAGTTTTGCAGCCTTTGGTCTCACATTTCGAAATGCGACAGTGTTGTACTGTGTCATCAAAAACAAAATGTTTTTAAGGAGAACTGAACATGGCTGTATATGTGTTATATTGCTATTGTCACTATGACGATGATCTGAATGAGTCATGTTTGAGATATTTGTCATGTCTGGTGATGAGGGGACACCTGCCGTATCAGACGACACCGTGTCCATGGTGACGTCTGTTTTGGACCTATTTATACTGGGCGACGTCCGAGCCAGTTTCCTGTTTGATCTTCGTAAATTCATGCAATTATAGTTTTGCTACTGGGCGGATGATGTCCTCGGGGACAAAATGTCCACCAGCAGAGACATCGACCCAGTGGTTATAAAAGAGGGACGAAAGATACAAAAGGGACAGTCAAACTCATAAATCTAAAATAAACTGACAACGCCATGGCTAAAAATGAAAAAGACAAACAGAAAAACAATAGTACACATGACACAACATAGAAAACTAAAGAATAACTGTTCAAGTATATATGTTGAGAAAAACAAATATTTGCTGCAAAAGAAAAAAGGATAATATAAGTTGCATGTTCAGAATATATACTGTGCAATTAAAACATTTATGCAATAATGTTCAATTGTATTTTTTTTATAAGATTGAATTATAAATAAAAGAATAGTTGGAATAAGTACGACGATTAAAAGAATTGTTCAGTGTTTCTAACGCAACACGTAATATGTGTGCGTGTGTTGGGCGTAAGAGATTGTTCAGAAGTCAATCAGGCTATATATTATTGTAGGTTTATAACATGTTATATGCTATGTGAAATTTCAAAGGTGATCATTTTAAGAAATACAGCAACTGAAATACACACCCTGAAGGTCATCATCTATATCTAGGTTGTTCTTTTAATTTACTATACATACACAAGGAATGAAATAAATAAATTATCAGGGAAATGCAGGGTTTATTTTTATATCCCAATGTTATATTCTTAAAACAGTTATTTTTATAAACAGTCAACCTATTTCAATGTCCAACGTATATATCATTAGAATAATTGCGTCTGTATATAAATAAACGACCACTAAAAAGGACCAACTCCTACACAATAAGACCAGCTTTATATATTGTCCGAAGTCTAAAAGGTGTCTGAGCCTTGGGGAAAATCATGTATATATAGGAAGAAACTGACTTGCATGTGCATATGACAAATAAATCCGGGTTAATGCATGAACGTCTGGAAGGTGTCCCCAATCTTTTTATTGCAATCTATGATGAGAGTATTTATTCTTTAGTCTTTATTTTTGTCGTTTATTTTGTACTTTTAACCTTAAATCTATGCATTCCATCTTTCTGTCATGATTTCTCGGTTTATTCTTCTCCATACATAAAGGATACAACTTTGCAGCTTATTCTTGACCATCTCAAAAGTAATATAATCATGAAAGATATACATCGTATATATACAGTGACCACGCGACCCACTTCATACATGACCATACATTTATCAGTGTTACAAACTCGACAGAATCCATTGTAAATTTTGACAGTTTTATTATGAATTATACTGTTATTTATGACAACGAACTTTAATATGTATTAAATCATATTTGTTTTTACTTCTTACAGGTAATTGAGTACGTCTACCATTATTCACTTAAGTATATCTTATTTCAATGTCAACTGATAGTGTATGCCACTCCTTTAATCCATATTTTGATAATCATTTATTTTAAGTATCATCTACAGGAAGTTTCCTGTGCGGAAAAAAAACCAGTTATAAACAAAAAATTCTAAATATATAAACAGCTTCAAACATAAATTTATACCTAATACAATCATTAAAAACAATTAAAAGTCTGAAATGATCAAATGTACTTACTTTTACTTGACCAGTCTGAACAAGTCTGAAATTTACTTGATATTACTTGTCCCAAGCATAACCATACTCGACTGTACTGATTTGTCCTTGACCCTTATCTGTGCCACTGAAATAGTCTAAACTATAACTCGACTAGTCTCAAACAGTCTTTACCCATTCGCGACCTGAACTCAACCTATTTTTCTGTCTTAAACATACTCGATCAATGGTCTGAACAATACTTTTTAAATCTTTTAACTGTTAAATACATTTCTTTTTAACTGACATGACAACAACAACAATAAAGTAAAACTGTAGTCTGAACCATACCAGTCTGATATTGCACTTGGCAATTTTACAAGTGTCTGAATCATACTTGACCAAGTCCAACACCATAGTAAATATGTAATATGTCTCAAATATAGCCCAACAATGTTTTATTGCTCTGAATATGATTTTATAACCCTCAGTACAAGTGTGTTTTTCGAGTAAAGAACCTCTGTATGTAACAAGATTTAGACGTTAGCTTCCTATCCATTTTTTAGATGGTGACATTGCATTGGCACCATCCAATGGTGTTTATTTATCATAACTTGTACGATTCGCTTGTGTATGTAACTATGTATTTAATTTTAACGAAAGAAATCTTTGTATTACTTAAATTATAACATCAGGGTTTTCAATATCACAAAATTGTCAACAAAATTACTAAATTTATCATCGATACAAGGAGATTATTCATATATATAGATCAACTTTCAGACATCTTATGTGTCAAGGTATTTCACATCCCATCTATAATGGTAATATTCTTAACAAAGCCCAAAATTGTCGTCATCCATCTTATAAGCAGACTTATTCAGAGGGGATATAGTTACCATACTGTTGTTAAATCAATAAATATTAAATTTCTTTAATTGATATTGATTAACTCATCGCTTGCGTTGGAAATACACACATTTATTCTAAAACCAGTTATTGACATGCTGCGGATGATATTTTGCTAGTATATCTTGTGATTGTATCATGCTAAACACCTTACGGAAGGGATTGTGCTTGATTTTCATATGATGAAGACATAATGTTTCAATCAGTTTGAATGAGGTTTGGGGTTCGCATGTCAGAAACTGCTAGTTGTCCTTTGTTAATTTATATTTATCATCGGTCAATTTGCTTCTTTGACCTTATCTTACGTTAGACTCGAACATCTTTTAAACTGAGTTTTACACTGTGTGTTTTGTTAAATTTTTATACCATATAAACTTATATAAGGTAAGGACAAGATTGAGATATCATTAGACGCCGCATTTTTGCGTTTGTTCCAAGTCAGGAACCTCTTGCCTTTGCAAGTCTTGTATGTTTTTTTTAAATTTTGGTTCATTTATGTTTCGGAGTTCATTTTGACGTCTATTTTTGCTAAACTAGTCATATTCAAGGGGATAGCTAAAGCTCGCCACCTGGTGCGGGATTTTCTCGCTAGCTTGAAGACCCATTGGTAGGCTTCGGTTGGTTTCTGCTCTTTGGTCGGGTTGTTGTCTCTTTGACCTGTTCCCATTTTAAATCTTTAATTTTATTCAAAATTACTAGTAGATAATTTTACTATTTTGATTTGATTATTTTTATTTAAATTCATATCAGTTAAAACAATTATCATCTTTTTAAGTTAAATCAATAAAGGAGAGGTTGTTTTTTTCAAGTTTGATTCAGACTGGTCAAGCTTTGTTTCATTTTTCAGACTTAAGTCAAGTTTAATTCAGATCAATCCAGTTTTGTTCACTGTTCAGACTTTAGTCAAGTTTAATTTAGAATAGTCCAGCTTTGTTCATTGTTCAGTCTTTAGTCAAGTTTAATTTAGAATAGTCCAGCTTTGTTCATTGTTCAGACTTTTGTCAAGTTTAAGTTAGACTGGTCCAGTATTGATCAGACTTTAGTAAATAAAAATTGAGAATGGAAATGGGGAATATGTCCAAAGAGCGACAACTCGACCAAAGAGCAGGTAACATCCGAAGGACCTGAATAGGTCTTCAACGCAGCGAGAAAATCCTGCACTGGGAGTAAGGCCTCGGCTGACCCCTAAATAAAAATGTGTACTACAAGTTCAGTAAAAATGGACGTCATACTAAACTTAAAACATAAATGAACTAAAATTACAATAAATAGGGAATGGACACAGATGATGCACCCGGTAGCATATAACATTGTAAAGGGACATAACTCAAGAACTGTAAAAGGGACACTACAAACATTTGAATTTAAACTAACCTTTGTTGTAATAAGCATTATATATACCTTTCATTACATGTAAATGAGACCAACTAAAGTAAGAGAACAAAAACGAATTAATCAGTAATTTTTCCGTTTGTAAGGGGCACAACCCTAGAAAGGTAATCAAAGTGTTTGTAAGCACTGATGTGTAAAGATTGCTATAATTTATCAGTGGGAAGTAAATATTGTAATGTAAAAAGCATTTTTTTGTAGTTAATGCAACTATAATTCTGGACAAAGGAAGAGAACTCCATTTTTTAAAGATGACTTTAACAATGACATCATTTATATTTTCAGAAAAGATTTCAAAAGGTATGTAATTTTCTTGACAATTGTAACCTTATTTTGAGTCTAGAACATCTGAGAGCATTTATTAATTTGAAAAATATCTTGAAATCTTCATGGATAGGATTTATAGAATGTTATTATCAATGCCTTATATTTTGTAAATCAAAATGGTAGTGATAAGCCTTGGAAGATTTAGATACCAAGTCAATACCATAGGGCTTTGATTGCATAAATTTCATGCAGTCTTTATCCAAAATTGATGCTACGAAAATGCATACATGATCATAACTCTAGAATAGTAAATGTGATGCCCACAAATTCAAAGTATATTGTATAAATATTGTAAAATATATAATTTCTACATGCGATAAATCTTAATTTCATGTGCCCATATTTTGTATTTTGGCAATTTGTTTTAATGATTTAACAAAAAAATTAGAAACTCCCCATTTTTGCCTTAAATGTCCTGTACCAAGTCAGGAAAATTGTATTTGTTATCAAACAGTCGTTTCTGTGTGTGTGTTGCATTGTCGTTTTTTTTTTCTTCACTTCAGTGTTTTTGTTGTTTCTTTGTTTTCCTTTTAAAGTTGATATGTTTTTTTCGGTTTTATGTTTTAACCCGGACTTGTTTTCTCTCAATCAATTTATGACTTTTGAACAGTGCTATACTACTGTTGCCTTTATTTATAAAAAAAGTAGTCTGTCGCAATCGTCTAAATGCATGTAAGAAGATTTTACATGCGGATAAAATGCATGTCTTTTTCATGCTCCATTAATAGAGTGTGTATATTTTTTTAAACATGAGATACAATTGTCTTGTGTTAAACATGAAATGAATGCTAAATCAAAGGAATTGCATGAACTGTTAAACATAAAACAAGATAAATTTACATTATATTACAGACATGTCGCACTGTTTTTCGTTTTCTCAATAAAAAGTACATGTATATGATCTATGTTATTTGGCGTTTTTTATAATAAACTATGTAAAGTTAAAATTGTTAGGAAATACCAGCTAGATGTATATAGCTATATTCTGAATGCAACTTGTTTTATTGAAATGCTTGTTAACTATGCAATTTTATTTTTTGCGCATCTGGTGCAGGAAAATTGGTACCGTTAATGTTATTATAAACCAGAACAAAGTAACTACAATCTGAAAAACAATTAAAATCATATAATGATTGCGATAAAATAAGCACAAAATAGAGTATTAAACTTTCTGATGAGTTCATGACACAATGGAGACTTATGCTGCCTGTTGTAAATATTTTGATGATGGCTGCATACAGTATTATTCATAAGAGCGATTTAGACAGAGAAGCCAAACACATTGTGTAAAAACAACTAAAATATGATGTTGAGTGGCTATATTATATAGACACATTAAAAAGAAAATATTTACTTATAATTCAACGAAATTGAATAAACGTTGACATTATATGTTTCTTATCGATTAGCTTTCTTTCATGATACGATATCTGATCCAACCGATATGATCTTGACCGCAAGTTTCTTTCAAGGCCAATTGAAACTTTCAAGATATCCCAAACGATGGTCGTATGGTCACGAGGTGTTAAAGATTATAAAACAAATCTAAACTCTTTTTCTTTCAAATTGCTTTTGAAGCATATCCTTTTCCGAATCTTATCATTCAAACGGTATGCATGTGAGATTTTTTTCTCTATTACGATACGGTATATTACATAACTTGTCATTAATAATAAGATTACACAAGACAACTATCAAGACATGCTTCATAATCGTGATGGAAAGTTTTTACACACTTTAATGCGTATGCTATACTAGGTCATGCATGTAAGTGGGTAGTATTTTAGATGTGTCAGCTTGCAATGAGTACACGTTGAAATGCATATAGATATCGAAAAAAAAGATAAATATTGCAATAATTCTTCTCAATTGGATAGTGAAGACGCGAAAAATGTCTTTCCCCTCTCTAAATTGTACTTCCTTTAAATTTTGTCCACATACATTTACCACTGGTGCTTGGGGAATGGATCGTATTTTTAAAATCGTTAAAAGTAATATCTATCAATTGCAGGTGTATTTCAACTTATTTAGTCCGTTTTCACGTATTTTTGCTATAATGTTTACAATTTTAACCATAACAGTCCGTTTTATATAACGGATTATTGTGTAGATAATTGTATAAAGTTCGAGATTGCATTTAGTTACATAAGCGCGTCTCTGTTTCCGATATCCTGTAAAATCTATCGTGAAAGGAATATGTTCGTTGCTCTGCAGTTTGCATGATGTGTCGACTATAATATTATTTGTCTGTGCGTTTCTCTTTCATGAATCTTCTTGCGTGTGTCTGTGTTGTATTTCTATTACGTTGTGTTGTCATTTATGCGATATAATTTTTTTAAAATATTTTCATAAAGCAAGTTTGGCCAGCCATTAAATAATATTCAACCCACCATTTGTCAATGTCCTGTTCCAAGTCAGGAATATGGTAGTTGTAAAATAATTCGTTTCTATGTATTTTGGCGTTTGATTTTGTTGCACTTCAGTATATAATTTTTATATAATTTTCAAAATGGTTTTAGAGATTTTATAGCTACATGGATAAGGATTCTTATGAGCTTAAAACTTGAACTAGATCAAAACATTGATTGAATGTCCCTTTGGTGCCTTCTTTAATGTTTAAAATATTGACAGAATAGTCCGTTTATCAGAATTGCTGTAAATGTTCTTCGAGATTTATTACAAATGTGGATTTACAGAATTTGATGGCATGATTCTTGATAGACGTCGATGAAATGAAGTTGACCTTTGGGTTAACAAACATTGATAGAATGATATTTTGGTATCATACTTTCATGTCTACGATAATTAATAAAGATTAGATCCATGCGTCATCTTTTGAGATTGATAGCGATATACACTATTTTAATGGCAATATTGTGCCGAAGTTCTCGTTTGAATCAGTATTTATGGTATGCTAGTTTGGTGTTCCCACACGTATTTAAGGGCAATATGACATCTACAAAAATTGATAAACTGGTCTTTAGGTGATCTTCTTTAATGTATAAACACAGTGATGTATATGTGTCTGGTTTTTTTTTTTTTTTTATCTTTTGAGGTTAATAAAAATTGTTGGATAGTTCGTTAGTGCCAACATTTTTAAAAGTATTCTAAACACTTTTGGAATTATCCTTTTGTACACTCCTTTGAGGTTTTTGATAATTGATGTAATGGTGCTTCGGTGTAATAAACTTGAACAGAGTGGTTCACAATGATCCTTTCAGTATCATCCTTTAAGAATATAAACATTGATGAAACATTGATCTTTTGGTGACTTGTTTTAGATTTATTACAATTGGCGTAATAGTTAATTTACTTTGAATCACGTTTGTGCAAAAGATATTTAAATGAAATATTAAGGTGTTTGTGTTTTGTTTTGTAGAACATTACTTCTTTTGTGAACATTATTTAGATTTGGTTATTTTATTTTCAAGATATGCAAATATTAATTGTATTCTCGACATCAAAGACACGTTTTTAAGTGTCGGAATTAACAGCAAAGACATATCTCTCCTTTTAACAATGCACCACACAACAGAAACTGTTATGGTTGTTTATAAGTTTAAGGATTGAAGTCAGAAGAGCTTACGTTAAGGAACAAATAAGATTATATATTGATAGGTTAGAAAACTTCTTTTTGAGATATTTTGATATTTTCCAAAAATACTTTATATTTAGCATTGGCATCTTTTCACTGTATCTTAGAAAAAAACATAAAAATCTGAAAAGCTAATTAATGGTCGTGTTTTGAAGCGGATGTTTAACGATTGTCGCCCGTTTGTAAACAATTAACAAAGAAGCATGGGTATTCAGGTAAACACGTGCACGTGTATAATAAACAGATATATCACGTTAAAAAAAGGGGTATTTGGGGAAAATACCAGTCGAGAGAATATTAAATTTCACGAGCCGTAAGCATTCTCAGGAACATGCTATATCTGTTTAATTTCATCGAATGTTAACTTTCAAAAACGCATTGATGACCGTGACGTTACAAGCGTCAGGTCGGATAGAGTATTTTTTGGCCAATGCGACAGCAGAGAGGGTAAAAAAAGGCATATCCTTTTTGCAAACACCCCGGTGGTGTTTTAAAAATGAACGATATTCATTTGATAACAGTAAATTGGTGAAAAGTACACTGGCTATCAACCAAACAATTTTGGTTCAACCAAAAACCAGGATTTTTACATAAGGTGTTATTACAGGTACAATAAGATATAGTATATCTTGATGACGGAGCGATGTTTACGTTTGGTTTTCCATTCGCTCTTTAATAGTTATCCCACGATGACGCGGTGTGTCAGTGTAAGATCACCCCGATGGCCGGAGGCCAGAGGGTGATCTTACACTGACACACCAAGTCCGAGTGGGATAACTATTTTACATCCCAGCTGTTTAAGATTAGACCAAAAACCATTTACAATTTATAAAATCTAGTTTAGAACGCCACACAACCATTATAATATACTTTATATATTACTATATGATGTATACCCTTTGTTACCCCCGAACACGATGAGTAGTTATCAAACAATGTCAACTCGCCCCACTTGCCAATCGGCCCACACTATATCGCCACTATATAAAAAAAATCGTCACACTCTTATTTACCGACTCTCCCTACTTTAAAAAAAGTGTAAAATCAAATTGAACAATCAGTCTGATTTCTCACTTATTAACGAAAAAGGATTAAACCCCACTGAATAAAGGTTTGCCAACTCGACCCATTGATCAAAAGATCTTGCTTCCGTTAAGTATGTTAAATTACTATTCGTTGATATCCAGTCGTCCTGGTGTAGTGGTATGTGTTGTGGCTTGATATGCTAAAGGTCTTGAGTTCGAATCCCAGCATAGACACTGGATTTTTTCTACGTGAATTTTGATACATAGTCTTTTTCGTATAATTAATTATAAGTTTTACAGTGGATGTGTCCTTCCCGCCAAAATGTTTCAGAAAAAAGGAAAGTATGCATAACAAAGACACTCAAACTGGGGTGATCTGATAGGGGTGATCCGGCTCAGATCACCCCTGTTAGAACAAAGGAGCTGGGATGTAATGCGTATTGCGATCACCGTATTTTTACGAGAAAGGTCATGCTGCATACGGAAAACATGTCGGCGAATTGTTTGCTGCAAGCATGCAATTAAAAAAAATAAATTTCTTCTAAATTGGACAAACTTTAGAATTTTGTTCAGAAAAAGTATATGTACATAAGTTTTATAATAAAAACTAGCCATTTAGTTATAAAAAAAACATATGCATTTTTTTTATTTGAAGTTTCATATAACTTTAAATGTATGTTACTCAATGGCAGCAATGAGTTGATGATCCCTGAATATGTTTCGAGTCATCAATATTGTTATCCCTACCGAGTATGTTTCTCAAAGGCATCAATAAGCTCAAAATCCCTGAATATGTTCAATATTTTTAGTTATTTTACTTTTCGCTATTTAAACAAGAATGCCACGCCCTCTGAATGTATTTTATGCGGTTTTTTTTGTTTTTTTTGTTATTTTTAAACTGGTATGATTTATTGTTCATATGAAAGTAGCTGCTAAC
Source organism: Mytilus galloprovincialis (assembly GCF_965363235.1). Taxonomy (NCBI): domain Eukaryota; kingdom Metazoa; phylum Mollusca; class Bivalvia; order Mytilida; family Mytilidae; genus Mytilus; species Mytilus galloprovincialis. Next base: position 28,514,002 of record NC_134839.1, on the reverse strand, counting down.
AATAAAGGAGGGAGAAATTGATTCACATTCATCCTTGTTACAATTACATTAAATATGGTATGTTAAAATGTGATCTATATCAATATTGATGAAAAATATGCCTCAGAGGAAAATTAAAATTCAATTTAATTGAGAGTCATTATATATAAGCCTAGACAAGCAGAAAAGTGGTTTTTAAATGGTGATTCCATTGATATTTGTAATGAGTTTATGTATTTAGGCTTACTTTTTTATTACACTGGTAATTTTGTTAAAATACAAAACGGATTGTCAAATAAGGGAAAAAAGCAGTATATAGTATGTTTAATAAAATACAGGATTACTATTATAACCATGAAACATTATTGACTTTATTTGAAACTTATGTTGCAAGTATTTTGAACTATGGCTGTGAAAAATAGGGGTTTCATAAGGCACCAGATATTGAAAGGGTTCATCTGTATTTATTGAAACGTATACTGAAAGTAAAAAAAAGATTACTGTTAATAACATGTTTTATTGTGAACTGGGTAGAATACCTATTTGTATAGAGAGAGAATACAGAATAGTAAAATATTGGATAAAATTAATATGTACTGATAATTGCATATTGAAAAAACTGTTAAGATGAAATGTTTAGTAGCTGTAATACAAAACCAAATGATAAACATAACTGGTGATGTATAATTAGAGACATTTTAGGTAAATATGGCTTTAAATCAAAAGGTAGATAATGTAGATTTTTTTTCTGATACAATTAAAAGAGAGAATGGTTGATACATTTATATGCGAAGCAAATGCTTTCGTTGAAGTCTCAAACAAATGTCAATTATATAAATATATTTTTTGTACACATAATTTACAATTTTACTTAGACAAACAAGTGAATTACATATATAAACCTTATATTTGTAAATACCGTATTTGTGCACATAATTTGAATATAGAGACAGGAAGATATTATAATATTGACAGGAAAGATAGATTATGTATTTATTGTAATACAAGTTCCATTGAAGACGAATTTGATTTTTTATTGGAATGTAATAAATATGCTGACATTAGAGAAAAATATATCAAACAATATTATTGGAGACACCCCTCTACTTATAATTTGATACGATTGTTATCTGTACAAAATATTAAAGAACTGAACAATCTTGGTAAATACTTAAAATTAGCGGAGAAACTACCTGCTAACTTTTATTAATTTTTTAAATTTCATACTCTGCGTTATACTTGAAATTGTATTGTATACAAGGAATTTAATGTATTTTAATGTAGTTTACATTTTATAATTATATGTTTTAAATATTTAATATGGTGCATGTATAATTAATTTGTCAAAAAATGAATCTATATCCTATCAGCTGTACTTGCTTTTGGAATAAAGTATTATTATATATAAATATGATATATGTTATATTTATAAAAGTTAATAACATAGGGTGATGTCACTTATATATTATTGTATACCTTGGTTTCATGGGGAAATTAGACTCGTATATCCGTCTGAAAAGAGAAATTTTGGTGCGTATATATTTTCTGTGTAACATTTCTGTTGTTTCTAGTTTAGCGAGATAGATATGATACGGTTAACACTCATTGACAGTCATATAGAGACAAACGTAAATGTATCATGTCTTAGGCTTCAACAAAGAAAAGGAAAAATCCTCTAGCAAATTTTATTCCTTTGCTGTTAAACAATTTAACATTTCTCAACTGGTGTGGAAATGTCTGGAAAGAAAGGTAAAACGTATACCAAAGGTTAGATTATAAACTCATAAATCCGAGGTGAAATAAACAAAAATACCAAACCTCTAATGAAAATTCGAAATCAAAAATCATTTATCAAATAGCAAAATCAAAAGCTCACACACAACAAACGGATGGAAAACAACTGTCTTATCCAAGACTGCATTTTTTTTTGTAGATAATTGTGGATTAAACCTGGCTTAAGGATGTGCTCAGTTGAGGTAAGGTGAAAATTAAGAAATCAAGAAATTAAAATTGATATTTAAGCTGGTAGAGCATCAATTAAGGATAAAGATAAGCTTAAAATATTGATAGGGCATGGACCTCCTTTTCGAGATATTTGAGATTTGAAATATGGCGGGGAAAAGCTGATTCGGACTTTTACCTTATATTTACATTGGTATCATTTGGGTCTCAAAACAAAGAAAGAAAATCAAGACTCTTCTTAAATTTTGGCTAATGACCTTTCATGAGCTATTAATTCTTATATGAAAAAATAAATGGGTGTTATGGGGCAAAATATTTTACATCGTATTGTATGGAAAAACACCAAGAAGTCCGAACATTTGATACAAATTCCAAAACTTCACCTAAGTACATACTTAATAGATAGCTAGTTTAAAACCTCTCTTCCAAGAGAGACGGACAAAATCAAGGAAAAACAACTTTTTCACTGAAAAACCCACATATATATTTTTTAAATCCTGTAGCACTCAAATAAACATTAAAACATACAAATACATAAGATATAAAAGTAATATAGAAATAAAAGCATATATGAAATGAGTATTTCAAGACGTCATGCAATGACAAAAAAAAATGTGTATGAAAAGACTAGTACACAGTTCATAAAATATATTTTTACAAATTGCCTTTTCTTAACACATTGCTCTGTTGTACAAATGATGCCCTGTTAATCACATAATACAGCAATGCAAAGTGGTATATGTAAGCCTTTATAAAGCAGATGAAAATATGAATTTTTGAAAAAAAAAATGGAAGAGGTCAAATATTAGATATTTTTAAAGAAATATATCAGCATCATTTCAATGGGAGACAGTTTCTTAAAATGCTAACTGTTTTTTCTTCTTTATAAGAAAGCCCCAAACACCGGAATGAAATTTGAAATATAAAATTTATGTAATCCCAAGTTCTCGCTTAACATTTAATGCTCTTTCTTCCATCACTTTTCTTATTTTTAACATTTTTTTATCCTCGTATCTGGTAAAGTTCATACAGTTCTTCCAATATGCAACCGGTGGGCATGTTCTATAGTGGTGTACTACTATATGATGTTTTTTTAAATATATTCTGAAATAGAAAAACAATTTTACTCATCAATAGGAAGTATCTCATTACTTGCCATTTGCAATTTATAATTTCAATATGATATGAATAACTTAACATTTCTTAAAAGGCTCCCATCTGTTAATGGATGGTAATAATTTCCTTATAAAAATACTATAAAAACAGTCTCTTTTATAATAATATATAAATTTTAACACATATATGCAATGTACAGTTATATTCTAATAATGTCAATGCAGTTTATTAAGATGCTTAAGACGATAAGTTTCTACATAACAAGTTGTTCTGAGCATTAACAATAAAACGAAACATGCATTGAAAGAAGAAGAATCGACTTCTATTTGAACTCAAACACAAAGCAGAGCTTGACCTTGATCTATACAAAAAAAAGTAAAATCACAAAAATACTGAACTCCGAGGAAAATTCAAAAAGAAAAGTCCCTAATCAAATGGCAAAATCAAAAGCTCAACCACATCAAACTAAAGGATTTCAACAGTCATATTTCTGACTTGGTACAGGCATTTTCTTGTGTAGACCTCGTTTTAAAGCTAGCTAATTTTCTCACTTGTATGACAGACGCATCAAATTACATTGTATTGATAACGTTGTGTGAATAAAACAAACAGACATGAAAATACAAAAAATGCCAAAAAAGAGGTACAGCAGTTAACATTGTGTTATATTCTTAATCAATATAAAAAAAAATATGTAACAAAGAAGCACAAAAAGGCATATAGACAAACTTTAACTACGAACCTCAACTTGATGGTTAGCCGTATGTATTCTACAGAGACAAATACGAGAATATAATTTCGTTCGAAACACAAATTAAGCATACAACAAAACAAATGTACTCAAAGAATTTTAATATAAGAATGGCGGATTTCTGGATGAACTACTAAAAAAATGTAATTTTTGACCATTCTTATTATTTTTCAAATTCCTTTACCTTCTAAATCCAGATTTTGGAGTAAGTTCGTGCGTGGTTGTACTTGCGGTCCTACTAGGAATGTAAACATTTTTATAATTTACATAACGAGGATCAACTCTCTGTGTATATTGAGTCATTTGTAGAAATCCATCCCCAGAAATTCCCCAGTTAGCCAAAAAGTATGAATGATTCAATGTAAATCCGGCAGCATTTTGATACTTTGGCAGTATTGTATCCTGAAATAAGTTAAAATGTTATTAACTAACATGAAATATACACATGTTACACATGCATGAGTTTGAGACTATGGAATATAACATTCAGTGACAATACTGATTAAAAACGTGTAAATCACTAATGAATATACAAATGCCGGACTGAATTAAGACTGCATGAAATTTCATTGGCTAATGTGACAATTACAGATTGTAAAACGAAGTGTTATCAGATGAGATCATAAACCGTATATTTGAATTGGAGTAAGCTCTGACCTTGCACCTTATAGACTGTATCTTAATATAAACAAAACTAAATCCATAAATCAGCAATTAGAATATAGAAAAGTTAAGACAATACGTTTTCTTAATTTTCCCCTCAATACTTTTAATTATAAATAAACGTCGGTCAAAGTTTCATAAAATTTCATGAAGGTTTGGCAACATTGTTGTTTTGGTAAACAACTTTAAACACTACGCTGACGACGATGGGTTGACGGATTGCAATGCCTCATTTCCGAGACAAAGTAGTTCAGGCTCGAAAAAAACAAGGATAATGATAACAGAAAACATACATTGAAATATTCCTTTATATTTCGTAAGTTGGACTGCACTATGAATTCGTCAAAATCTACATTCGCAACAAAGGCATAACCTTGTAATTTTTCCTGGCAATGATCCAAGGCTACCATTTGGTCATGTTCACCTTGGGGCGAAGATCGGCGAAAATGTCTCCATGGTAAATCTAATCAAAATAGTAATAAATATTGCATTATAATCAAACAGCAGAAGAAGGGTGTATAGAAATAATATTTTAACTACAGAAATGTAATACATGTTTTATAACTCTTATCATTTGATCGTAACAATTTTATTAAAAACAATATAACCATGTTAAATAAGCATGAACAGTAAAACAATTAGTATGACGTGGCGTAGGTTATTGGTACATTATTCATTACATTACAAACAATACTTTCAAATGTCAGATGAATATAGGGCATTTTGTGTTGATCTAATTGGTGAGTGCTGGTGTTATACACAACTTTTATTTATCTCATTATTGATTCTCTGTGACAGTTTAAACTATAATTCGCAAATACGTGTCGGACACTAATTACTCTTTTAAACTATTGTTATTTTTAATTTGTCATCTATTAATCTGCTTAATCCTTTAATTAAATTGCTTGTGTTTATATATATTGTTATTGTTTGTATTTTACATTACATTTAGTTTGGAGTTTGGAGTTTGTTGTTCGGCTTGCCGGACTGCTAAAATAAAAAGTTTAAGGAGCGAATTATTCCTTCTTGTTTTCCATTTAGCCGAAACGCTATTTCACCCGGCTATATCAGATTGAAGAATCAAATTACAACCTCAGTATAGTTGATGATCAGCTTAAAGCAATGATTTTACGATCACATTAAAAAGTAAAGGTTGCACTTTGTAAATACAGCTGTTTCACAAGCCAAGCTTCTTTTGGGGATATATATACTATTCATAGATATGCTAATGTGTTAGCGTACTGGTTCCCAGATATGATCTCTGTGTTTCGTCTGATAGAGACATAACTTGTTATCAGTATAGAAAAACCTGGTTGTGCATAAAACTTAATTCTTGGGAGGTCCAAAAGGGGTATAAAATTTTAGTATATATATAACCGGGCGTTTTCCGTGTTATAGTGATGCAAAGATGGAATTCCAATACTTTAAACTTTATAAGCAACGTCCGGATAGTACCAGACCTAAGACCTAAACTGACTACCAAATAACATATAAAAGCCTATATAGAAAACAGTTTCTATGGCAAAGGATTAGTGTCCAACGGATTAACTTGTCATGGTCAGAGTACTTTCCATCACGACAAACATATATTTAACAATAGAATTAATTAAACAAAAAGAAATATAAAAGGTTAGATAGACAGATTAACAAATTGTCACTTTAGCACTTAAAATATATTGTCTGAACTTGATTTATTTCTAAGTCCCAATTGTCCAAATCTTCCTGGTTATATAAGTTTAAACTCTTAAAAGTTTACGTCATATTTATATAAATGTTGAAATATCCTGCATATCAACTTCCCGTTCTGGGATATAATTTATCCCGAAACTTCATAGTAAAAGTGATAGAGATTTAGACACAAAGGGAGTTCCTATGGACATTGCCTTGTCTATATTTACAAAATCGCAAACATTAACCACTTTTTCACAACGTCTGCATTATCATTACCGGAACCATTCAATTAGGCAATCAATCGTTTTGAGTACATTTTGTTTGCTTTATCTAGTTTAGGGACGTCGTCTGTTCACGGGGCTGAACAAGAATACAACTCTTATCTTAGGTAGCAATACACAGTTAGAAGTTTAGTTTCGCATTATGGCCATGGTGAATTTTTTAAATATGAAAGTTTTTTTACAATAAAATTGATTTTAATATAGCCTTCTTAGTGGATTTATATGAACATTTAGATTGTTTTTAGCATGTTTTATAGGTCATTTATCTGTTTTACAGTCCGTATTTTCCTATACGTACCGCCCATAGGTCCAATTATTGTAGTGTTTATCAACAAAGATTTTGCCCTGGATTTTTTCAATTCAATTTCAAAGTCGAGCAGAAATGCATATGATTTTTTTCGGACCACTTGAAAGATATAAACCTATGGTTTCAGGAAAAAGTATCACTGTAATTGATTGAAATTTTCCTTTGGACTAAATTAAGGAGACTTTTGTGACATGTTCACTCCCCTTTTTTGCTATATTTTGTATCAAAGAAATGCAGATTGTTGCTATGGTTACACCCAAAAGGGATTATATTTCACCATTATGACCATTAAAATTAGCCAAAAATGTGCAAATACTAGCCAGCTAGGTGTTTTGCAGCAAATAATTTAGATATAAATTGCGAGAGAAAAGGCATATATACGATAAAGGCAGATAGACTACTGAGACACTACCAGTATTCATACTATAGGGACCCTTTTACTTTTCAATTTGTAGTTCTGTATCAATACGAAATTTCTATTTTCCTCAACAATATTCAATGTGGAAAATCTGCAATCAAAAATCTCTTGTACTTATATATGCTACTAAACACAGGTCGCTTCTTAAAACAGACCGTGTCAACAAAACATTTGAGCTTGTTTCCTAAGCTTCACAGAGACAACAAGAAAGTCTACCATACAATGCAAAAATAATAGTTATCGAGCTTCATTTACACAACCAAAACTTTCAACTGATTAACTTTGACATTTTACCTTTTCACTCTAATCTAATAAAAGTAACATATTATAAATTTTGATTTACAAAAAAATTAAATGCAAGTGTAAAAACTATACTAGTATCTAAATTATAGAAGCTGTTATAAGCTATATAAGCATGCACACAAGCTGTAATAATAAAAACAAATTAATGTGTTACAAATTTATGACTATTTTGAACTTTTCTTATATGTTTGTTATGTTATATATTTATGTTAAAAAACAATTGCATTAAGAATGTTGTACTTCTACTTTAAAATTTGCAAAAGTATCATCTCCTATAAAATATCTAAATATATACTATACTTATATAATATAAATGTTGCTTGAATTTAAATATTGTTTGTTAGAAAATATTGTCATGTTTGTCTTGGTAACAATCAAATATTCGGATATATAAGGTGTAGTCTGAAGAGGATAACTTTCAAGATATATGATTGCACATCTCTGAAAAAAGAGGCTTAATTTAAATATAATAAAGTTTGCAATAAAATCATTTAAGCACTAATTTTGTAAAAAAAACAAATTTTATCAAAATATTTTAATAATACCTTTTAGCTCCTCTTTGCTGAAGTCTTTAAAACAAGAAGTTCTATCTTTTATCTTGCAGTTGGCATTTTTTTCTGCAAAAATACATTTTAAAAAATTGAAAATATGGTCTAATACATTTGAAAGCTAGACATATAGTTTAAAACAGTTGTTTTAGTATTTCTATCTATATAAATTCAATAACTCACTGTATTTCATTAAAATGCTGGTTATTCCATATATAGGAATTAAAAAGATAACAATTTAACAGCTTATTTGAATGCAGACAAGGGGATGCATTTCGATGTTATTATAAATAAATTATCTTTTAGCTGTCATTTTAAACAATATTTACTTCAGTCTTATCAGCTACACAAACACTATTCCCACAGGCACTTGTCTCAGAATTTGCCCTATATACCTTAACATAGCACAAGTGTATAGGGAAAGAAAATCTGAGACAAGTTCCTGTGACGATTCCCTATAATATTCAACATATACTACATAAAATGGAGTTCATGTTGACAATCCCGAAGAGAAAATAAAATGAAATAATATTAAACAACGTTTTACGATGATTCTTGTTTGAAGTTCGAATTGGTTGAGTGGTTTTATCGAAAAACATTTGAATGCAAATTTTAAAATATGCTATAGACATGCAACCAATCGTATATCGGTCGCGTAGTCTTTGAAATCAGTGAAGATCATGCAGTTGATGTTTACTTATATACCATATCTGGATAACTTACTCTTCCATACTGCATTTATCTAATAATATTTTTGTTCCTTGTTTTTTTCTGATGATTTCTACCTTTAGTAACATCGGCCATCTTTGAATGCGCTGCATTTGCAGCGGCTTTCCTTAATAGGGAAAAATTGTGTGGAACAATGAAAATATGCCTTATTTAGTTTTAATTGTAATGCTTTGTTTTTGTGAGTGTAATAAGCAAACAGTCTACAAGAATAAAGGCACATTTGTGAAATACTTAATGAATGCATACTTATGTCTATTCCTGGCAGTGGAGAAGGAAAAATGTCCATGTCTAACAATCCTGTTTTGTTGTAGTATTTAAGCACTTTATAAGCGTCTCTATTTATCAGCTGAACCATGGTAATGATGCGATCAACGCCCATTAAACGATTGTACTCAAACCATTCAATCAGTTTGATTGGTTCCTGAGAACCATACGCCATTTTAGAACAAATAGCCATTTTACCAGATTGTCTCGTTGGATATATTACTTTGTTCATTTGAGGACAAGAGTCTTCTTTGATATCCTTTAGCGGACTAAGACCAACTTGAGTCAGGTAGCCTTTAATTTGGTGGTATTCATTATCCAAATTGCATGTATATTGACAAGCACAATGTTTTGGTCGTCCATGATTTGAACGTTTCCTGCTTAAAGTAGCTTTAACCATTTCAATATTTTTATTTGTAGAATATAAGAAGCAGTTGAACTGTGTGCTTCCTGTACACCATGACGTTATGACGATCGAGGTGTATTTTGTCCAATCAGCACTGGGCTTGGCTACTGCTGAAAATGTATAGAGGTCATCTCGACGACAAATCTTCACACCAGGCGTCACCTATCAAATATATATTGTAAAGACATGCATAAAGCAAAAATTATACTTAATAAAAAAGAAAGAAAGACAGGATATGGAGTATGCATGATACAAAATCAGCCTATGCACAGCCAAAAATACAAAAGATCGAGGAATTTATTGCCGTTCTCCATCTCAAACTCACAGTGAGGGCTTTAACACGGAGCAAACAAACATTCTTCTCACTGCAAGTTTTAGACGACCCATAACACCGATTTGAACGGAATCTCTTTCACACTGACGACCACAAGTAATGAAGTATAAATATCAATATAATGAATCTGACAAAGATATCAAACATGTCCAGCCATACTGGCAGTCTGTCATTAGTTCAGTTTTTTTTTTTATCTTATTTGTAGACTCGTCCTGAATAGGCATGAAATATTTGCTATACTTAACACTGAGCAAGTAACAGTTAATCTATCAATAGTATTTGCTGAAATCAACAAAATTTGGGCAGATATAAGTTAATCGTACTTCATGTTCTAATTATACTGTTTTAATTCATATTTTTGTAGCATTTGTATACCATATATAGATACAAATGTATAAGAAGATGTGCTATAAATGCATTTGAGGCAACTTGTGTGGAATATGTGAAAGTATTCATATAGTATCATACTACACATATGTATATAAATTGATGGATAGTTGGAGACATATTTAACGTCTACCGTCAAATTAAATGCATATCCAGATTATGACATTGCGAGACAAATGCAAATATATATATATATAGGAAGATGTGGTGTGATTGCGAATGAGACTACGAGTACTATCCACCAGAGATCGAATGACGTAGATACTATGTGAATCCTGCTTTGTACTAGACCTACAAAGAGAACCGGACTTTACTGTTTCACAATGTAATTAAGTCCACAAGAAGACATACTATTTTGACTACGCCCAGACCAGTCTTTGATCTTACTCTTCATTACCACGTGCTAGGGTCTATTCTTCATTGCCACGTGCTAGGGTCTACTCTTCATTGCCACGTGCTAGGGTCTACTCTTCATTGCCACGTGCTAGGGTCTATTCTTCATTGCCACGTGCTAGGGTCTATTCTTCATTGCCACGTGCTAGGGTCTACTCTTCATTGCCACGTGATAGGGTCTAGCGGAAAGGCAGAAAATACCAAGTCTTTTGTTTAACATAGCTTGATATTTTAGATATACAATGTCAATTAATAAATCCTGTAGTTATTTTATAAAAAACATATATACGCTTACTTATGAAAGTTGCATTTCTGTAAATATTGACAATGAATTTTCCCATAGGAACACCCTTACGGCTAAAACTCTACTACTTTGACTATGATGTTTTGAAAATAATTATATCCTAGAATGGAAAGTTCATATGCACTACTATTTTTTTTTAAAGGTCAAACTATAGAGCTGTGCGGCATATTTTCAACATTTATATGCCCCGATTTTCTAACAGTTTAAACTAAAAATAAATTTCTTAACTATCCCTACCTCGACTGTAGGGTTACCATAGATTTCAATAAAAACAATATTCACGTGTATATTTTTTGGTAACTTTTCCAAAAGAGGGACGAAAGATACCAAAGGGACAGTCAAACTCATAAATCTAAAACAAACTGACAACGCCATGGCTAAAAATGAAAAAAAGACAAACAAACAACAGCATACATGACACAACATAGAAAACTAAAGAATAAACAACACGAACCCCACCAAAAAAACTAGAGGGTAATCTCAGGTGCTCCGGAAGGGTAAGCAGATCCTGCTCCACATGTGGCACCCGTCGTGTTGCTTATGTGATAACAAATCCGGTAAATAGTCAAATTCGGTAGGTCACATTCATGAAAGGGAAGGGGATTGTAGTCACGACGTAAGGAACATATCCGATATCATTTGTGAAACGGTTATTCCGTAACGGTCATCCAACTCGTGATGGCGTCCGTAAAATTTACGAAGGGATGATTTCAACTTCACCATCTGGAACTCTTGGTTTAATAGCTTCCTTGTGAGCAGCAACCCTCTATCAAGAAAATCATGATAGGAAATGCAAGCACAGGAATATCGTATCAATTGGGAGATATATACCCCATATGCAGGTGCTGCTGGAATGTTGCTACTTAGAAATGGAAAGTTCACAATTGGAAAGCTGAAATCATCTCTTTTGTCGTAAAGTTTTGTTTTCAATCGACCCTCATGTCAATTACTAGATGTAAGTCAAGATATGAGGCCGACTAAACTGTATCTGTAGTATCCTTTATTTCTAGCTCGATGGGATAGATGCGTTCCACATAGTCACCAAATTTTGAATTATTTAGTGAAATAACATCATCTATATAGCGGAAAGTAGAGTTAAAGGATATTGCTAACTTCTTATCTTTCTTCCTAAAAAGTTCCTGCATGAAGTCAGCCTCATAATAATAAAGAAACAAGTCGGCAAGTAGAGGAGCACAGTTTGTTCCCATTGGAATTCCAGTTATGTCTCTATGAGATGCAACCTAAAGATCAGAACTGGGAACCAGTATGTAAACAAAATCAATTTTCTATGAATATTCTAAAACTCCACAAAAGAGGCGTGGTTTGAGAAACAGCTGTATTTACAAAGTGCAACCTGAAATGTTACTCACGTGTCCAGTAAAATTAATGCTTTCCATCTCATCTCTGCTGAACACACTCTGTACATGATGCTGCTAAAACGAGGAAATAACTATCGCATTATAAATACACAGCTAAAAACGTATGTTTTAGAATATATACATATATGTGACAAGTACGAAGAGTATTTAAACCTGTATGTTCGAAATACCAGAAATTCGGGATCGGAAAATAGAGCATTAATTGCTCTTGGAGCTAACAGTTAATGAAATACTGAATACTGACTATGTGTTTGAGTGTCGCTCATGAAGTGATCTATTTGGGAAAACTAACTAATAGTTCTTGGAGTAAATTGCTTTATAAAATTGAGTTTTTAGCGTCGCTCAAGATCATGGAACAAACTGTTAGGAAAAATGGACTATTGAGCATCTATCATTGAGGAAACTGTTTCAGAAAATTATAAATTGAGTTTCGATCATTAACCTAATTAGACTAAAGTATGACTCATGAAACCAATTACTATAGAAAATGACGGTTTTGTCTGCGTTGCTCCTGTAGCCAACTGTGAAGATAAGTGATAGTTTTGTCTGCTTGGCTCATGGAGCTAACTGTTCAGATAAATGGTGGTTTTGTCGTTTCTACACTGATCTTTTTCAATTTTTTAAAAATATTTTATGTTGTTATTTTTTGTTTTTGGTAGCAATCCGAATGTTTGAATTATTAACCAATAAGATTCGTGTCACCATGGTAAAGTTACTGCTTTGCATATATAAATAGTAAAGCTAGGCTTGAAATAAAATATATATACGTACATTTAATGAAATATCCTCCACAGAAGTGAAAATAAATACAAATGCAGACAGCACACCTAGTGTTAAGCATATTTTCCAGATGTGTCTCATAGTTCACCTATTGTAAAATAAGATAGTTAAATGTGCATAGTTATATCATTACAAAACTTTTGTTTTTCATTGTCATTTCGGGGTCTTTTATAGCTGACTATGCGGTATGGACTTTGCTCATTGTTGATGGGAGTACGGTGACCTATAGTTGTTAATGTCTGTGTCATTTTGGTCTCTTTTAGAGAGTTGACTCATTGGCAATCAAACCACATCTTCTTTTTATATATATATAATACATTTGTGATCCTAATAACATTACGTTATAGTTATTGACAAAAAAGTCGGCATAATATGTCATTTAATGTGCACGGCTAGGGGACCCCTAATTGACCCAAACGTCATAGAGGTCAGGTTTACGATACGATTTTCCATTCGATTTTCATTCGATTTTTACTTGTGCACCTGCTTTCGACTAAAATCGTATCGTGTGAACACTAAAATCTGAAGTCGAATGTCAAGTCGAAACGTCGTTTTGAAATCGAAACGTACGCTATTTCCATTCGACGTTTTGACTGGAATCGGACCGTGTGAACGCCAAATCGACTAAATTTATCAGTCGATTGAAAAAATCAAGCTTATAAATTTAAACGACAATATTCCGTTTCGCATCATTCTAAACGTTTTTAATTCGTATAAAAGGAAACATAGTCATCTTTTGTTCATAAACCTGGCCACCGTTTTACAAAGCCTTCGGAAGTCTACGTGTCATTAGATCCATAGTGACAACTATCGTTAACAAATCTTAGGTTAACTTTTACAGCCGTTTCACAAAGCCGTCGTAATTAATGATCGTGAATAATAAGTAAATCCTGGTATAACTTACCACTGCTATAGTATCATGTACTTGGCTAGGGCGACAAGTGCTAGTAAATGCAATACATCCCTTAGCACTTCCAAAGTCAGGAGAAGGGACATTGGATGAATTTGCCTGTTCAAGAATTACAAAAAAATAAGGAAGATTAAGGAAGTGTTTCATACACAGGCGCTTGCATACATGTTTCTATCCATGGGAAGACCCACTATCAAAATATCTCCAAAGGATTACGAGGGGCCACCATTTGTTTGTCGTGAGCAGTTCCGTGCATTGAATGTGCAAGCCGTATATGATGCAAATCTTAAGTATTAATTAACTTTTAACTCAACCTATTTCCTTCCCGGCTTTCTTCTAGACTAGACAATGTTCTAAATTAGGCTTCCTATCACTTCCGCGTTCTGATATCTATTTATAAATATTTCACTTTGAAAGGCACAGCTAATGATAATCGACAAAGCGTTTAAAAGAGGATGTTTTATTCCCAAATAAAAGAGCTCATAATGAATTGATTAATACAATGTATTATATCATTACTTTTATTTACAAATAATTCACCAAAATAATACATAGTTAAAATAGTATAAATTGCACCTATTTTGAAATTTTTTTCACCTACGTTTTTTTTCATTATTTAGACAAAAGTTTCCTTTCTGTGTTTATTTTGTAGAGGTATCATTGTTTACACCAATTTAATTTTGAATTTTGAAAGGGAGATAATTTGAATAATATATTTTATAGTTTCTATGGAAACAATGACAAAGTAAGTTTATCTCATTTAAACCTGCTTCTGAATAAACAATTAATGTACTTCTTACTAAACTATTATACTAAACATTTAATCAAAAGCTATGTACAATGTGACAGATAAATGTAACTGACATACACAAATAAAACATGAATGCAAGGGCACCCCCTTTTCTATGCACTGGTCGTTTGAATGAATAATTGCCATTAGAAAATGTTTTATAACCTATGTGCATGAAGAATTAAACATTACGCATAATAATATGAATAATTGAATATTATAAAACACCTTGAATAGTCGAATGAATGAAGAACACATCTTTTTCTGTTTTGTAAAAATACTAACTTGTCAGTTGCTTAAACTTCTCTTAGCAAAAGGAAAGTGAAATGAAATGAACTACTAATCCGTATTAGTAATGGGTAATTTTATGCACTAGTGTGGTTTTCTATTTAGTTGTATGTACTTAAAATCTTAAATGGTAAAAGATAAAAGTAAACTATAAAAATTAGTTTTAAATAAAACAGTAGAGTTTGTCAACACAATTTTGGGTCTACAAGATTATTTAGGGGTAATTAATATTCATATGCACTAATTATGATTTTTGCTACCAAGTACTTAGTTATATCACTTAGTATTTAATTAAGAATATACACATATATAGTATAATACTTGTTACATTCCCACGACTAACAGCCACTTGCAAGTTAAGCACCGAACTCTAACTGATTGTTCATTTGTTTTCCAAAAGTTGGGCTCTTTTAGCATGCAGTGCATATATCCAGTCTTTGCAGATTCGTTCTAAGTCTCTCTGCTGAGATAAAGTTATAAGGTTGTTTCTAGAACAGTCAACCAAGAATTCGAAGAAAAGTATCTATACTAATAAACGAGAAGACCTCATTTTGTGTGTCGCTTCTCTTCCTTCTACAATAAATAAATCATCATGCCTCTGTGTTCTATATAGGTTTAGTCGCATTTGTCATCTTTTCCTATGATTATTCAATTTGGGTTATTTTGGGAGGAAAACGAAAATAAAGGTGTCAGACCACCAAATAAAAATCCCTATCTCAGTATCTGTTTACCAAATCTTTCAATTTTCACAGCTATCTAAATATTTTACCTTAAGTTTAACTTCAAGGAAAGGAGGTATATCCTGAATTGTACATGTATCACCTTTCTACATGCCAATTTTCAACCGATGTTTAAAGTCTTATATGAAATTTCTGATTTTGAAAACACAGGTACTACCAAACTACCGGTTTTCTGGAAATCTTAAATTAGTGTACTATGTAACGCATTAATCCTGAATTTTTAACGCAAACTCATAGCTAAGTGAATTTTGACTCAAAATGGTCTAAATATATTTCCTTTTACCAAAAAATTTCATTTCTGCATATTTGTTGGTTAGTTTAAGTAAACAATGACATCAAAAGCACTATTTTGTGTCAGAGTATAGGGGCGAATCCAGGATTTTGGAAAGAGTTGGCGAAGTAAATTGAATTTCGCAAAGCGGAGCGAGGCGAAATATTTTTGGACCTTTTTAGGCTAAAAAACATAAAATAAGTGTACAATGAACTTTTTACACGGTTCCTAAAGTTGGGCATGCATCTTTTATAGTTGCTGTAAAGTGTAAGGGTCGGACATTTTTGATGCCGTATTCTCCCATTATAAAACGATTGGATAGATCGAAAGCTATATATGTACTAATATAATTGATGTGGGAGTTAGCAGTAAAAAATGGACATGGAAATTTCTCGTTTGTTTTATTTAGTAAAACCTCACAATTATATGTTGTAAACAAGATAGACGCCGGGCTATCGATGAAATTTACAATAAACCGACACGAGATAAGAAACAAACAAACATTTTTTGTCCAAATGTTTAGTTGAAATGTTTCAGCAAAAAAGGGAAGTGAGGGTTCCAAATTAACTAAAGTCTACGAATGAGTCTGAAAAGAAAACAAATTTATGAATGACGGTCGACAAATGGAGACATAATGGCCACACCAAGCAGGCAGGTTGCAATCGGGCCTTGAAAAAAGTATTCTATATATAAGTTAGGCGAAACAAATATTCCGGTCAGATATGGGATTTACATTCAAACCCCGGCAACAAAAAATAACACCCGTTTATTATTCATCATGTTCATTTTATGCTAAATAATTATATTTGAAAAATTTGTTTCTAATAGAAAATAAGTGGACAAAATTAATGTTTTCAATCCAGATATATACGACCAGAATTTTTGATTAAGACAGAAATCAGGGTAAGATTTTTTCTCTGAAACCTCTCAGATAATTACCCCCTCAAATCAAATAGTCCATACATTTATAAGACATAAAATACATATCTAGAACTTACTGACTGGGGATCATTATTCAGCTATGTTATCTATAGGCTGGGGCCTTTGGGATCAAAAAACATGTTTTCGTAGATACATAATATTGCTATGAAACTTTCATGAGAGTGTAATAGAGTCATTACTTTCTGTTTGGTGGAATTATGAAATAGAAGTCAGTACGTTCTTACTCAATCCTTTGTTGCTTTGAAGGTGTCATGCTTGTCACCTTCATCATAAGCAAGTGTTAATGCCGCTACAAGGCAGCACTCGCACCCGCAAAGTGGAAAGG
Source organism: Mytilus galloprovincialis (assembly GCF_965363235.1). Lineage (NCBI taxonomy): Eukaryota > Metazoa > Mollusca > Bivalvia > Mytilida > Mytilidae > Mytilus > Mytilus galloprovincialis. Next base: position 28,496,761 of record NC_134839.1, on the reverse strand, counting down.
GATTAATATAAGTTGCAAAACTTGTTTCCCAATCCACTATAAATAAATATGTTTAAATTTAAATTAAGTGTTACTGTAATCTGAATTTCAAAATGAGAATGACGGTTTTTTTTTTTCGACGCACTGGTTAACACCGCCGTAGGAATCACATGACATTGACATAACCAATGATATATTACAGTAAATACGAGCAATAATTATCGTTATAAGTTAAGAAATGTCCATAAAAACAAAATACACGGGAAATGGCAAATTTCACGAAGTCTAAGTCTGATTAATAATTTTTACAAAAAAAAAGTCCAAGCAAAAGGGGGGAGGGTACGCCCTCTACGCCCCCCTCTGGATCCGCCACTGAATAGTCCTCGGAAATTCATTATCAAATCACCCTTCAATAAATATTTGTTTAAACTTTAATAATACTTGCGTATAAAGATAATCTCGGAAGTTGCTGCGTTTAGAAATATAAAAAAAAGCACTTGTTCAAATCTGATGAAAATCGAATGGAAAATCGTATCGTGTGAACAGAACGCTGTACGATTTACCTGTGCGACGGTGTCAAGTCGAATGGAAAATCGAACGGAAAATCGTATCATGTGAATGCACCTTAAGTGATATATACCGATTTCATCAATACCTGTCTTAACACATGACGGTATCAATTTATATGAAATTGAATATTTTGGTAATATTCGGACGAAATTCAACGGCTCATTAGAAAATTTCTTGTTGGGTAAATAAAGGTAAATATGCATTTGAAAAGTAAAAGATTGATTACTTTTGAATTATAATCAGGCTTCCTCCTAAATTGTTACAGTATTTTGAGAATTTTCTATGAATAGAAATTCTTGGTTTCATTCTTATTTTGTATATAAATTTGTGACAATCAAAGCAGATCGAATAAGTTTTCTTTCAAGTCGGCACGATGAATAACAATGCACCATAACTACGAACAAGGATTTGTATAGTAAGACTTATTATACAAATCCTTGCTACGAAATTTTCAAATTGCGATAGTATCAAAACAGTAAAAATAACTTTTTTAAAAAGAATTGACTCTGATATTTGCATTTAACAAAAATTCTGGCCGTATCTAGATTTAAAACAATAATCTTGTCCACTTTTTTGCTATTAGAAACGAAAATCCAAAAGAATGACTGAACATGATGTATAAAAACGGGCGTATTTTTTTGTGGCCGGGGTTTGCATGTCTGACCGGAATGTCTGTTTCGCCTTACTGCTATATTGAATACTTTTTTTAAGACCAGACTGCAACCTGCCTGCTGGGTGTGGCCTTTATGTCGACATATTCGATCGTCATTCATAAATTCGTTGTAATTTCAGACCCATTGGTACCCTTTGGTTGATTTAGAACCCCTCACTTCCCTTAATTTTGTTGGGTGAAAAATATCAACCAAACATTTGGATAAACATTTCTTGTTTTGTCTTTTTTAACTCGTGTCCGTCGTATTGAAATATTCATCGAATAGACCGGCGTATATCTGGTTTACAACAAGAAGTCCGCCAGAATTGCACATGTCTATTTTTTACTGAAAAGTCCCACATTAAATTTATTAGCACATAGCTTTAAATCCGTACTATCATTTTATGATAGACAATTGATAGGAACTTCGAATCGCAAAAGTCCAACCCTTACACTTTACAGCAACTACAAAATATACATGCCCACGACTAGAATCGTTTAAAAAGTGTATATATATACACTTATTTTATGTTTTTAGGCCCTGAAAAGGTCTCCAAATGTGTTTTTAAATTTTAGCCCCCCCCTCCTTTCCAAAATCCTGGATCCGCCCCTGATACAGTAAACGAATATGGCGGACGCCATGATACAGACTCGTGACAAAAAGTCAGAGAAAATGCCTGATAAGAAGGCGGAGAGTATAGACGATGACTATTTAAGATTAGAGGATGAAGATGCTTTACTTTTTGATAAACCCAAGGAGTCTAAAACAAGGTCGAAAACTTCCAATGCTTCGTCCAAGTCTGCTGTTCAGGGTAAGCCCCCTTCCTCGAGTACGCCGTCCACTTCTAAAGCAACGTCTAGTAGTGTCAGGTAGTGTCAGTGGTGACGCTAATAAAAACAATGAAATGCTTGATATTCTTAAGCAGATAAGATCTGAACAAGTAAAAACCAACTGTAGGGTTGATAACATGAACAAGATAATAGACGCTCTATATGATGAGGAATATCAGTATGATGATGAAAATCAAAATGAGTCTGACTGTTATGATGACGCTTGTGACGAGGTCCAAGCAGATAATGAAAAAAGGGATGAACCCCCTAGTAAGAAACAAAAATCTGACTCTTGCGAAGAGACAAGATTTGCTAGCATGAGCAAAATAATAAGGTCTAGTGAAAAGTATGCACCATCTATTAATGAACAGTTGGCTAATAATATAACTGATATTTTTAGAAATGGAATTTCTTCTGAGAGTTTTTCAGATCTCATGAAAGATGAGAAACTTCAGAGACCACAAAATTGTGACGGTCTCGTTACTGTTCAAACTGACCAGGTTATTTGGGATATTTTAAGTCCCGAGACTAAAAAGTGGATAACAAAATGAAACCTATTCAGTCTGTAGTTGTGAAGACAGGTACTGTCATGGCTAAAGTTATTAATAAACTAGATTTAATGTTAGAGAAAGAGGAGTGTACTGAGCAAATCAATATGTTAGACGATTGTATGGATTCACTCGCTCTGATGGGGCATGCTAACAGATTGGTATGCTAAATGAGAAGAACTCTCATGAAGTATGATATCTTTGGTGAATATGGACATTTGATGAATGCTACAGTCCCTTATGATAAAAACCTATTTGGTGGTGATGTGGTCAAAACTATTGATGATATTGGCAAGTGTAGTAGAATATCAAATAAAATCCGAGGAAGGGGAGGTTTTACAGTGGATTTAGAGGCGGTCGTAGACCTTGGTATTTTAGGATCTCTGGTAGAGGCACTGTCCGTGGTAGAGGTATAGGCCGTGGTAGAGCATCTTGTGCAGGCTCAGATAAGACTGGAGAATAAAAAATCTCCAGGTGGACTCACAACAAATACAGATATTAAAATCTGATGTTACGAATATAGATATTGGCAAGTGTAGTAGAATATCAAATAAAATCCGAGGAAGGGGTAGTTTTTACAGTGGATTTAGAGGCGGTCGTAGACCTGGTATTTTAGGATCTCTGGTAGATGCACTGGTAGAGCATCTCGTGCAGGCTCAGATAAAACTGGAGAATCAAAAATCTCCAGGTGGACTCATAACAAATACAGATATTAAAATCTGATGTTGTGAGTATAAATTTTGTAGCAGGTAGATTGAAAAATTTTATAAATAAATGAGAAGAAATAACTTGAGATAGTAATATTTTAGATATTGCTCAAAAATGTCCCATTAAATTTATTGATGGTATACATCCTATTCAAAATCAAGCAACTATTAGAAATACAGTAGCAAATAATAATGATACTAGAATAATAGATGCAGAAATTCAAAATTTACTGAATATTAAAGTAATTGAAAAGGTGAAATCTATTGAAGGAGAATATATTTCACCAATATTTGTGACACCAAAAAAGAATGGTGAATATCGGATGATACTAAATTTTTAAAAGTTAAATGAACATGTAGAGTATCACCATTTTAAAATGGACACTTTTGAAATGGCATTGCATTTGATAAAACAAAAGTGTTACATGGCTAGTGTCGATCTGCGCCATGCTTATTATATTCAATGCCCATTGATGAGCAATATCACAAATATTTGAGATTTATTTGGAAAGGTTCTATTTATCAATATACTTGCTTACCAAATGGGTTGGCAAGTGCACCACGTTTATTCACAAAACTTATGAAAGTGGTATATGCTACACTCCGCAGATCAGGTCATATCAATATAGGTTATATTGATGATTGATAGGCTGATATGTAGAGTGTAGTCTAAATATCCAAGATACTGTAAAATTAGTATCTGATTTGGGATTCATAGTACATAAGAAAAAATCTGTTCTTATACCTACAAAGAAAATTCAATTTTCGGGGTTTTTGAAAGACTCTGAAAAAATTATTGTCACTTTAACACAAGACAAAAAAAAGAACTGATACATGAAAAAAGTCCTAAATTACTTCAAGACAAAACTCAAAAACAAGAGAAGTTGCTAGTTATATAGGTTTGATATTCTCAAGTTTTTCTGCTGTTGATTATGGTCAACTGTATTATAGAGATATTGAAATAGAAAAAAATACATGCCTTAAAGATGGCAAAGGGCAATTTTGATGTCAATATGGAAATAACTGATAAAATAAAAAAAAAGAAATTCTTTGGTGGTCATGTAGTACTTATATACAGTCCAGAGTTAATCCACAAATTATTTTACAAACTGATGCTTCACTCTCTGACTGGGGAGCAGTACTTAATGACAACAAAACAGGAAGTAGATGGACCCCTGATGAACAAAAATATCATATAAATTATTTAGAATTACTTGCAATTTTGTATGGTTTGAAATCATTTGAATCTCAATTAAAATGTTTTACACATATGAACATATTAAATGACAATACTACAGCTGTAAGCTATGTCAATAAAATGGGTGGAATCAAGTCAATATGTTGTAACACTATTGCAAAATCTATTTGGTTTTGGGAAAAGAAACAAAATGTGTGACTCACTGCTAGCCACGTTGCTGGAACTGAAAATAATATTGCAGATGCCGAATCTAGAAAGTTCAATGATCAAGTTGAATGGCATCTAAACAAAGACATCTTTTGTGATATATGTGAACTTGGGGTGAACCCCAAATTGATTTATTTGCATCTCGCCTCAACTCACAATTGAAAAGGTTATGTTCATGGAAACCTGACCCCGATGCTAGTTTTATAGATGCTTTTTCTATAGACTGGAGTGATTTTAAATGCTATTTATTTCCCCCTTTCTGTTTACTAGGCAGATATGTTCAGAAGATCTTGAAAGACAAGACAACAGTTATTTTAGTAGCACCGTTATGGCCGACTCAAGCATGGTTTACTCTGGTGATGCAGATGTTAATCGATACACCCATACTGTTTGTGGCAAGGACAGAACTACTGACTCTTCCTTACAAAGACACTGTCCATCCATTGAACAAAACATTGAATCTAATAATATGGTCATGTATCAGGAAACAGTTTATTGACAGAGGAATTTCGACAAAAACTGCCAGCATCATGTTATGCTCTTGGAGGAAAAGCACTAAAAAACAGTACAAAGTATTTGTCAAAAAGTGGTTTTCTTACTGTCGTGAAAGGAAAATTAGTGAAGTTCAAATTTCTATAAATATAGTGCTAGATTATTTGACTATTTTATTTGAAAATGGTCTTGGCTACAGTTCCATAAATGAAGCCAGATCTGCTCTTTCTGTACTAGGTTTAGTGATAGACAATGTCCTTGTAGGAGCACATCCTTTAGTAGTCAGATTTATGAAAGGAGTTTATAATCTTAGACCAATAAAATCTAAGAACATTTGTTTATGGGATGTATCATTAGTTTTGAACTACTTGAGAAAGCTTTCACCTGTATATATGTTAACTTTACAAGAAGTAACTTTGAAGAACGTTATGTTGATAGCATTAACAAATGCTACTCGTGTACAAACACTGAAGTTTTTAAGTGTTGACTGTATGGAAAAATTGAGGGATGAATTTGTTTTTCATTTAGATGTTTTATTAAAACAGTCTAGACCAGGATATAAGAATCCAGATGTCAAACTGAGAGCTTTTCCTCCAGATAAGAGGTTGTGTGTATATACTGTTTTGAAAGAATATATTATACGTACTGAACTTATGTGTGTTCACACTAATCAGTTGCTTATCAGTTACATTAAGCCGCACAAAACAGTGACTTGAAGCACTATTTCCCGTTGAATTAAAGTAGTTTTGCAAAAATCGGGTATAGACGCTCGACAATTTAGTGCTCATTCAGTGAGATTTGCAGCTACGTCTAAAGCTAAACTGTACAATGTTTCTTTAGCTGATTTTATGAGTAAAGCGGGTTGGACAAATGTGAATACTTTTGCAACTTTCTATAACAAGAGAATTATAAATTCTAATAGTTTTGATGTAAATGTGTTGAATAACTGCCACCACCCTCCCCATGGCCAACTATTTTCCTCATGGTAAGCCAGTACGAGTTATCGCGCATGATTTTGATTTCTTATCCGTCTGATCAGTCTTTTCTGTGTGTGATATCTTATCAAGACAACATGCTGAGTTTGTAAAGACAATGTTGTCACTCGTAAATAATTTGACAACCCTAAGTAAACAATATTATAAGTATATGACATTGTAGCATGCTAGGTTCCGCATGAGTACGATTTGTATAAACTGACTTTATTTCCGAAAGATAAAATTCGATTTTACCGAATATCAAACCATACAAACAAAATAAAAAGTCGAAAAGGGACAAAAATGAGATCATGATTACCAAACATATCTATATATATAAATAGAGAATAATACATGGCAAAATCCGTATCGTATGTCGTATCATCCCGAGCCACCAATATCAGGGCCCGAGGGATCATATTGGTCGAGGGTGATACGGCATGTGATACGGATTTTGCCATGTTTTATACACTTTAACATATATTTCAACAGGAGAGTATTATATTATATGAACTGTTTTCTAATCCATAGCACTGGGTTACCTTCAGTTCTACTTTTGTCTTGTTTCAAAGGCCTTAATAGAACTGCTCAATTACCAGTGGCGGATCCGCCAATGATTACTTATCCGAAGCACTTGGGTTACCTTACAATTTTGTGCTGTTGTTTTAAAAATATTTTGTTTATTATTGTATTTTTTGTGTGTTTTGTATTTTTTATAGTTCCATTTAGTGTGCCAAAAAATATGAAAACTTGACGTTCGTGACGTCACATAACAAACAATGACGTCACTCAATAAATTGGGTCATGCCCGAATGACCATTCTCTTGGACCTATTTTGAGGAAATTTTTTCTTAAGAAAAAACTAGAGGCTCTAAAGAGCCTGTGTCGCTCACCTTGGTCTATGTGAATATTAAAGGAAGCAGATGGATTCATGACAAAATTGTGTTTTGGTGATGGTGATGTGTTTGTACATCTTACTTTACTGAACATTCTTGCTGCTTAAAATTATCTCTATCTATAATGAACTTGGCCCATTAGTTTCAGTGGAAAATGTTAGTAAAAATTTACAAATTTTATGAAAATTGTTAAAAAATTGACTATAAAGAACAATAACTCCTAAGGGGGTCAATTGACCATTTCGGTCATGTTGACTTATTTGTAAATCTTACTTTTACTGAACATTATTGTTGTTTACAGTTTATCTCTATCAATAATAATATTCAAGATAATGACCAAAAACAGCAAAATTTCCTTAAACCTAACAATTCAGGGTCAGCAACCCAACAACGGGTTGTCCGATTCATCTAAAAATTTCAGAGCAGATAAATGTTGACCTGAAAAACAATTTTACCCCATGTCAGATTTGCTCTAAATGCTTTGGGTTTTGAGTTATAAGCTAAAAACTGCATTTTACCCCATGTTCTATTTTTAGCCATGGCGGCCATCTTGGTTGGATGGCCGGGTCACTGGACACATTTTTCAAACTACTAACCCAAAAGATGATTGTGGCCAAGTTTGGATTAATTTGGCCAAGTAGTTTCAGAGGAGAAGATTTTTGTAAAAGATTACTAAGATTTATGAAAAATGGTTAAAAATTGACTATAAAGGGCAATAACTCCTAAAGGGGTCAACTGACCATTTCAGTCATGTTGACTTATTTGTAAATCTTACTTTGCTGAACATTATTGCTGTTTACTGTTTATCTCTATCTATAATAATATTCAAGATAATAACCAAAAACAGCAAAATTTCCTTAAAATTACTAATTCAGGGGCAGCAACCCAACAACGGGTTATCCGATTCATCTGAAAATTTCAGGGCAGATAGATCTTCACCTGTTCAACAATTCTACCCCATGTCAGATTTGCTCTAAATGCTTTGGTTTTTGAGTTATAAGCCAAAAACTGCATTTTACCCCTATGTTCTATTTTTAGCCATGGCGGCCATCTTGGATGGTTGGCCAGGTCACCGGACACATTTTTTAAACTAGATACCCCAATGATGATTGTGGCCAAATTTGGTTTAATTTGGCCCCGTAGTTTCAGAGGAGAAGATTTTTGTAAAAGTTAACGACGACGACGGACGACGGACGACGGACGACGACGGACGACGACGGACGCCGGACGCCAAGTGATGAGAAAAGCTCACTTGGCCTTTTAGGCCAGTTGAGCTAAAAAACTGACTATTTAAAAAAAAAAAAAAAAAAAAAAAGTAGGGGTATGCGATAAAGGGTGCACATCAAAGTTGCGCGATATGGATTAAACAGCAGGCTATTTATCAAATATGCAAAAATACTGTATTTACTATTAATCATGTGATAATATATTTATCCCCGGCTTAGTATATATCTAGGATTTTGATTGGTTAACACGCGTCGTTACAAAACCCATAGCCCTGGGTGTTGCTAACCCATATCCCCGGACGTTGCTAACCATTATCCCGGGGAACTTCACGCAAGCTTTCCTTAGTTCCATGATTGCTCCTTGTGAAATATTGAATTCTGAAGATTATCTATGATATTTGTAATTAAATATTTGATTCATTAACGATTTTGTCCTATCATGCCGATCATTTACACTCATTTCATTAAATGCATCGCTTAACTGCCACATTTTCAAGGAAAGGGACTATGCAAATGACCCACGTTGACATCACAGCATCTATGACGTAACTCTCACAACATTGAGCGCCAAATTTGACTCAATCCAGTTTCTCTGTCTCCGTATTAAAAACGTCTTATATTTGACTACATGTAGGGTTCTACCCTGCATACCCGTAAAAATATGTATAATTTCCAAATTTCAACAAAACTTTTTTAGATAATGAAAAAAAACCGTTGTTTTCACGTACCACTTTGTACCCGAATTTCCATAAAACTTACCCGATTCGGACTAAGACCGGGGATAAATTCGTTATCTACGTTCATATCCGTAGATATGAACGTAGATAACTTATAATATCTTTCGACGTAAACCCGAATATGAGACAACGTAGATTTGAATACACATGCACAAACACAAACTCATTGCAATATTTTGATTTTTTATTAAAAGAATAAATTCAGTCTCTGCTTTTACTCTTGTTAATTTTATATCCCAGAATTGTATATTTATTAATATTTTCACTAACTTTTCAGCCATGATTTCTGAGACATTTCAAAATTGGCCTTCAACACTAAATGCTTCTGTAGTACTTTTCCCGCGACGATGCAGTTTGCTTATAAATCACAATGAATGTAAAACACACTACAGTACATAGACGTATTGTCCTTACATAGCTTTAATTTTGCTATGTGTAAAAAAGAGAAATGTCATATTAATAATGAATAAGTATAAATGTACAGACGTCGCGTACGGTGTTGGTGATAATACGGGTTTTGCTTTCCAGTTCGCCTTTATTGCATTTGTTAGAAGTTTCGGAATTGATAACTATATAAATGTATATATCAAAATGTGCGTAATTAAAAGTAGAAATGGAATATGCCTTAAAATCAATACTTTTATTCATTTTGTTACTCGAATGATCCCTCATAATACTGATTTTGAGCGTGTAGACACGTAACACCGCGACATACGATCAGCGTTGCTTTGAAGTTATTCTTGTCACTTTTTAAACTTATTAAAAAAAAGTTGTACTCATAGCAAGAGTAGTCTTTGGTGTTAATGGTGTATGTTTTAATTATGACGTCATCGTTAACTGGACGCGTCTGACCAGGACGAAAAGTTCACTTTGTTTTGTGGTCAAGCCGAAAATAGAAAAAAAATATGGATAGGGGTGAAGTTAAGAGTGATTTTAAAAGGTAATTCAAATAGATTATTCCGAAAATGATATATCTTTTTATTCCGTATATAATAAGGAAAAAAATAATAAGTTTTGTTACAACATTTTAAAAGATCGTGCCAGAATTCATGATTTTTTGAAATTTGTATTTCTGTCACAAAACCCAAATCTCGCATATTTTTTGGAGCTCTTCAAAATTCGAACGAATGCTGCAGATTCAAACCACAATTTACATATCCAACCTTCTTGTGTCAAAATTATACAATAAATATACAACTTTCTATGTCTTCAATTATTAAGTATTGTTTAAATTATGTCCTAAATTGTTCATTTTATTAAATCCGTTGAAATGTCACACTCGCCGTTTTCTGACGTTTTGGCGTATTTGTTAAGTGTCTTATGAAAAGTAATAGGCAGTTGCAGTCTTTTCTACGATATGAAATTTTATTCAAACGTGAAAACTATTTTTTTAAGTGTATGAACAAATATTGTGTCGAAGTTTTAAGAGAAAATATTGAAAAAAAAATAAAAGCGATCTTTTTGTTTTTGTCTAGTCAAAATGTCACAAAACGCCGTTTTCTACATTTTTGTTACAAGTATGATAAGTCATATTATACAGTTTTGGAGGGGAGAAAATTTGAAATTATAATAGCACAAAAATACTATATAACATTAAAATCTCAGTGACTGTTCATGGATTTTTTTGAACCCATTTTCGATCACATGTCGGAAGAATTAACGACACAGTCAGCGACTACTTTTGTCTAGTCTTAATGTTACTTGTTTTGACGTTACGTTCTGTAAAACTTGACATGTAGTGCCTAACGTCGCAAATTACGGAAGCCTTTACGTACCATGCTAATTAACAGTACTGTAACTTTTTCCAATTTGATATAACAGATTATGAATTTGATATAACAAATTATGAATTTGATATAACAAAATATGAATTTAATATAACAAATTATCAATTTGATATAACAGATTATCAATTTGGTACAACAAATTATCAATTTGATATATCAGATTATCAATAAATATATAACAAATTATCAATTAGAAATAACAAATTGTGAATTTCTCTACCAATAGTATGATTTAATTACATGTATAATAATGAGATTGATTGAAACATTGCGTAACCCAAATTGGCGCATTTTTTTGTGTATTGATTCATTGTTTATCTGACGTCCAGCGACAAATATGTCATTGAATGCTTATACAAAACTTTCTTAACAGGTTTAATGTTTCTGAAACCCTCTCCCTCCCCTTTTATCTATTATTGAGGCAGTTTGGGGGCCTAGTTTGAACGTTCTCTATTTAGTACATGGGACCTGGTGTCTTAGAACGAACGATTATAATAGAAAAAGGATCAATTTATATTGCACATTTTCAAATCAGAAAGAATGGATAGTGTGTTTCTAGGGACATGGGAACATGCAAGGATAAAAAATGCTTTCCCTTCCTCAAAATCCTGGCATGCTTCTTTATCAATTTCGATGGGCACATACAAGGATTAATGAAACATCCTTAAGTTCATCCTTGCATTTTTCTTTATATTTTATATGTTTGTTTCAATATTTATTTTGTTTGCACACTTTTTTATTAAAAACAAAGACCCATGCGCGAGATCTAGAAGAGAAAACATATGCGCATGCACAATCAGTGCAAAAGGGATCTGATATATCAAATTTATAAATTTTTATTTCAAATTATCATAATTTTGATACAATATCTTAACAGATTTTTTTTCGAATCTAGTTAAAATTAATATCTGTATCTGTTTCGGCGGAGGACATTTTAGCGCATTGGTAGGACATTTTAGAGAAAAAAATCTAACGTTTTAGCGCCAAAGTAAAGCCAATTTTAGCCCAAAACTTTAAACCCATTCGAGCGAAAATGGAAATTATCAATGCCCATTTTAGAGCAATGCTTTAATCCATTTTATGATTAATGATTAATGATCAATATTTTTTTTAAATAGAAGCAAGACAGCACAATTTAAAAAATATCATGTCCATTAAAATATAGTTCACTAAAATTTTAAAATCAAATTTTAAAAGACCGTTCTAGCCTGGAATTTATATTCAAGAGAACGTAAGTAATGGGCTCTGGGTATACCCCCTGTACAATACTGTTCATAAAGTTGCAGTAGGAACTGATATTTCTCTTTACCTTGTCTAGATTGTGGTGCACATTCGTCTATACATTGTATTTTTATATATGTTGTTGTTTGCAATTTGATGATAGTATAAAAAAAAAAAAAACGTAAATAGCTGAGTGACAACTATAGAATTACTTTTATTTCCATGATGAACCGAAGTGAACATTATATATATATATATATATATATATATATATATATATATACATACAACTTTAATATTAAGCCAGCATAAATTAATGCTCGTGGTCTTAGTATTATTCAACTAGGAAAGTTTTCGCTAAAATGGGCTATCGAAAATACAGCCGAACGGATTAATCCTGCGCTAAAATGGGCTCTAATGTCTGCGCTAAAATGTCCCCTAGTAGTTTTTCGCTAAAATTATCTGCGCCCATCTGTTTTCTTGTTCATAGGTGAGATTAAATTTCCTTTTGTTTATGAATTATGAAATTGGCAAATTTGATTAAATAAACTTTATTGTGGTTAATTTTGAATTTGCTTTCAACTGTTGATTCTTTTAACATTTAATACAGGCGATGAAACAAACTATTAAACTAATAAAATTTTTATTCGGAAATTATCAAAAGTGGATAAAAGAATAAGCCCTTGACACCATTTGCGAGTATGATGGTCTTGTAAAACAATGATAGTCCGTCGGAAGGGGGCGATAAATGACTGACCCGTGTTAAGAGAGAGCAGTATCTCTTGCACGTAAAAGTCACCCTTTTAGATTTCGAAAAGAGCAGGCTAAGGCTACAAGGAAGCACTCGCACCCTCAAAGTGGAAACGGATTAATATAAGTTGTATTAACTTGTTTCACAATCCACTATAAATAAATATGTTTAAACTAAAAGAAAAAGCAGCAGAAAAGACAGGGGTTTAAACTTTTTTAAAAAATATCCTGTTTCAATCAAAAAAAGAGAAAATATCTTTGCTCCAAGGGGATACTAATTTAAATGAATATTATTTTTCTGTTTTAATTTAACTGTACTTAAAAACAATATGTGCCGCTTTTGCATTTCGGTTCTATACGTAGCAAGTCAAGCAAAGCGCTCATATAAATTATGCTGTATGATTGAGCTGCACGAAATGAAAAAAAGTACGACGTTATTTATACAATGCATGAAAAATAACGTCAAACTAACGTTACCAAAACTAACACTAACACCGTACGCGACGTCACAGCTAAATTTTCAAATTTCTTTAAAAATGTCTTCAGTTAAGACAAAAAGTTTAACGATGTGAAAAGCAGCGTCTTCTATGTAAAATAAATTTGCAGATTTTGGCACTTCTATCACATTCATTGGCAACCTACTGTATAGAACAATAGATATTTTCCCAAATTAGATTTTTTTTTAAAAGTTTGGATGTTCCGAAGTGACAAAGTTTTTCTAAAAAAGATCAGTTTGCAGGTCATCTTATAATGGACACTCTATCAATACATGTTTATCAGTTTCAACAATATTTATACACGCTTCACATGTTCGTTGATAGAAGGATAGGTCTCTCACTATAACAATAATCATATAGTCTTAGATTACTTGTTTTTTTTTTTATAGATATAAGCCAATCGAAGCTCATACTAATGGATTTATGTACTAATATTCTCAAACTAATCAGCAAATTTTCCCAAAATGCATGACGCCTAAAACCGTAAAGAAAGTCCCACAAAAAAGTGTTTACAATAATATTCCGAGTATTATATAAAAAAGGGGGTACCCTGCACGGAAAACAATATTACTTATATCAAGGAGGTTATATTCCTTGCTTATATCATGGAAGCATGCTTATATGTAAAGGAAAGTTTTAACCACGGATTTGACTGAACTTGACAGTGTTATCTTAAATTCACAACAGGTGATCAAATACATGATGAAATTTGTGAACTTCACGCGGATATCTTTAGAAAACATTCTTATCGAAACAACAGGGGTCGCAGGCATCTGTTTTCATGTATTATTCTCAATTCTAACGATTCCAATTGTCTAATTCATTCTGATAAATAAAAAAATTAAAAAATTCTGCAAAGACATGTACAATATAAATGCAAGAAGATTTGGTATGAGTGCCAATGAGACAGCTCTCCGTAAACTTTACCGTACAGAACAATAATTAAAAGAAGTTTACTTTTTATTACATGTATGTTCAAGTATTAAAATTAAATATATTTCACGATAGAAACTTCTGAAAGGACGGAGACAAATTAAAAATAATATTTATTTTGTTCTATGCGATTTATTTTTCTAAAAGTTTAGTGGATAAAATAGTTTGATAACTTGACCATAAACCCACTTATTCATGGTATGGTATCAATATTTCTGAACTGACACTACGTACTTTTTATTGCTTAATTCTTAAGAATTTAATATGCAATGTTTCGGGTTCTTTCGGGAGTATTCACAGGTAAACCCTCATCAGAGGCCGACCTTTGGTATTTATTTCGTATCTCGTATCATAGATAGATGTGCGTCTGTTTCATAACAGTTTTTTTAATATATTAACTACACGTGCATATAAATCCACGTTGTAGCTAGTCTTTTTACAGACTGAAAAAGCTGACCAAGTTGATTTTTAAGCTCTTTTGTTTAATTAATGAAGAGACTTATTGTCTTTATTTTTATCACTAATTACTTCAACATAAGTCTACACGGGATATTGAAGAGATAGTATTTATCAATATCAAATTGTTAAATTCAGGGTATACTGGCGTGTTTGTTTTATCATGGAAATATAATTTTTCCATGGTTTTATAATTTATTAGAACACACCCGTGATATCACGGGTCCGTGACTGAATTAAAGTATATAACTATGCGCAAGCCTTATTTTAGTATTAGTATTGTCATCTGATAAAGTCATGCCGATTATAAGATACACAGTTTTTCTCTGCTTTCAAGTCTTTCTGTTTGAACCCGTCGAACTGAAACAATAATATTAATTATTTGGAAAACAAAAGGTCCTGGAATGGAGTATTTTTTAATCAACAGCATTGTCCTATATAAGTTATAAATAAAGTTGAATTCTTTGCTTCGCTGTTTTACGTCATGCCCACTAACAAATTGAAAACTGTACATATACGCCTTATTTTTAGTCCAGATTTTTAGTATTCGTATTGTTATCTTAGAAAGTCTTATTGATTAAAATACTACAATAGGTAACAATTTGACAATTTAGTAGTGTCAACCCTGTGGTTATGACCCGTGTATATAGCATATTAATCCTGAATACAACGTTTGGTGGTGCGCCTGTCAGATGCGGAACGTACAGATAAGGTAATAGGTAACAGGTGAATATACTATTGGTATCGGTAGCGGACTCGACCCGGAACTTCTGAATTATTGGCAATATTAATTACGTGGAAAACAAAAGGGCCTGGAGTGGTGTAATTTTTAATCTACACCTTTGTACTATATTAGTTATATATAAAGTTGAATACTGTGATTCGTCGTTTTTACGTGATGACGGCTGACAAATTGGACCTCGTAATTTTAGTATTATAAATGATATTATACAAAAGCATTCATGTTTTGCATTTGAAGAAACATGTGTAGGTACCCTGCCGGGAAGAAACATGGACATATAAGAAACCGTAACCCGAATAATCCAGTCGTTATATTACGATCACTTCGATCACTCCATTAAGAAAAGTAGTGGATAGAGGGCGCTGAATTATTCGAGTTATAGAAACCGTCGGTTATCTCAGATACGTGATCTATTGAAATAAATCGGTTTCATGTCTTTATTAAATCTGTTTCACGGTATACACTATATTATAAAGCTTCCTGTGGAGGGGTTCTTCGACTTAAGGATTAATTATCATGTCGCTAATATTCTTATTGTTTTAAAACCCATATCTGGTTTAGGTTTAAATATTTGTTTGGCAATCGAATCTTTCCGAATTATATACCAGAATTTTGTTATAATCTTTTTAAGATATTCAGCATTATAATGATACGTTGTAATGAACATATTTCTGCCTGTTATTTTGTTCTTATTTTTTCTTCCGAAGTTTTAACTGTCTGTCTTCGTGACGAATTTTGTGCAATATTTGACTGACGATTTCTTTCGTGTATCCCTGTCTAGATAATTTATCTATAAACAGTTTAATACTTTTATTATATTCGTTCTTATTGCTGCTTTTTCTTAAAACTCTAAACCCTTCTCCATAGAGAAACAGGTAGACGCATGACTTATATATCTTGTATTCCAGATGCACTAAATCGTTTACTTTTATATTATACCACATATAATATATATATTTCAGCCAAAATTAAACGGATCTTTATATATATATATATATATATATATATATATATATATATATGTCTAAAAATAGCAACAATCAACATTCAATCTATTTAAGCGTGGATCAGTTTGTGAAAATAAACTGATACAGTTACTGAATTAAAATTATATAAATGTCTAAGAATATAACTTAAACACACTAATTAATACATTAAAAAGTTCTATTAGATGTTAAATAGAAATACGCAATATTTCGCTAAACAAATTAGCTTCATCAGGCGTGTGCATCTCTCAAGGTGAAATCGGATGCATGACAAAAAAATATTTTTGTAGCTTAATCTATACAAGAGTTGAGGAAAAGTGTAACATATTGATTGATGTTGCATAAAATATGTTTGTAGCTACAACTACATGAAGTTGGAAATTATTCCATATATATATATAAAAGTCTATAAAAACGACCAACCAGCAAATTTACTATGTACCGGATCGTCTAGAATAGGCGATACTATGCAGATAAGGAAAAAATTATATCAGTCTAAAGATTTGCACAACGGTAATATATATATATATATATATGGTGTTTAATGACCTTAACTGGCTTTTAAGCCCTCTCACGGTCGGCTCGGTGCCGGAAGGCGTTTGGTGAGCTTTATATTTTGATGCCGTGGGTCAGGAACAGGTAGTGGAGGACGCCATATGTAGGCCGCCATCTTGGTGAGTTGTTTTTCTTTTTTTGACTATTATGATGTTTCGTTTACTTCACAACGGCTGCTTTCGGGGCCAGTTTGGTCAGCTTAGCAGCCTGCTAACCTGGATGATGGAATAGTGGTAGATGAGTTTGAGACAGGAAGCGTTATATATACCACATTTAAGAATTTCATAGTATGAGTATTTATTTCAAAAGTAAATTTCAGCAGGTTATGTTTCTTATTTGCTATTTCAAATAGTTGTTTAATTTGCTCACTGCTTCCATTAAATATAATAAAGCCATCATCTCTCATTCGTTTATGAAATTTGATATTATCTTTGTATGGATATTGTTCTATAATATTATTTATATGGTCAAATATAGCAATATCAGATATTTCCGAGGAAGCAACTCCGCCCATTGAAACGCCAACGATTTGTTTATATGCGTTTTCATTAAACGTAAATTCATTTTTTGTCAGAAAAATACTAAGAATATCAAGAAGACTTCTGTAGATGGTCTTTTAATTTCATATTCTTGTTTGACATGGTCTTTCAGCGTATTTTCTATAGTCGTATTAATTTCATTGAAATTAAGATAAGTATATATATTTATATATAAACGAGTCTGAATTGAAAACTACGTTCAAGCCTATGATTGCGTTGGATAAAAACCGCAATTTTTATACGTGTGCATGTAAAACAAATTTCGTTGTAGAAGGGTCTAAAAACAGCACAAACAACATTTTTCAAAAGACCAAAAAAGTGAAAAAGTATATTTAAACAAAACGCATTTGACAAACAGGTCGAACAACTGGTGTTCTTTAACACTGCTGACTGCCATTGGCGATTGCCAAATAAAGTTGATCACAAGATGTAACAAAATGGATCTTAATATAAATTTAATACTAAACAGAAAAAAATTAACTTGTGGGGCACGATGTTATGCCACAAACATACGGTGTCAATATTTTTTTAGTACACCAGATCCGGATTTCGACAATAAATGTCTCTTCAGTGATGTTAGGGATCGAAACGGTATTTGGAAGGCCATATAAAAAGTACCCTCATTTTTAGATAGACTCTTGAATTTTAAGAGTCAATATAGGATGAACGGATCATATAAACTGGAGGGAATATATAGCGATGTTATATCATAGGAAACAAGTAAATCACTCTGTTTCGTGTGAGTATTTGCTATATATCTGATAAAATCGTTAGCATCTGATAGATATGTATCTTGTGTCTTCACCAGTGGAAGAAGAAAATAATCTAGGTATTTTCCAATATTTAGTTATGGTCCCGAGCATTGGCTAATAATAGGTCGACCTGGTACATGTACTTTTTCTTTATTCATACATTTATTTTGGTACATTTCTAATGTTTCCCTTGTGAATCTTAGGAAGGATATAGGCTTTTGGAGTTTTAAATGTTGTACATTCTTCTCGTAGGGATTTGAAAGACATTTCGTCTATTTCATCATTTTCTTTCATACGGTATACCAATTTATCGACAATTTTTTATGGTGTTTTCTATGTCATTTAAATGGGATTCGCCTTCAGTAAGATAGTCACGTTTATTATGTATTACATGTAGTCGTGTTATTTTTATCGGCTTTATGAATACATATAGTATTGTCGATTTTTAATTTCTTTATGCATTCACGTTCCGATTTAGACATATTGTATTATTTTAATCGTTGGCATATAATTTGATAATACGTGTTTTGTGTAGAAAATGTATTTTTCTATTGAATTATCGCCATTGATTGGAACTTGAAAATTAGACTTAATTTTGAAAGGGTGGTTTTTAGTTGCTATGCGTATATTAGTACCGAAATAATATTTCAGTCGCAACGACCTCTCAAATGATTGAAAATCTTTTATCAATTGTCTGTGTTTACATTTGTTTGTAGGAATAAATTTTAAACCTTTTGCTATAACTTTAAATCCAGTTTCAGCTATATCTCTTTTTGATAGGTTTAGGACGAACTCTTTATGAAAGTTTAGGTTCTGTTTTTATTTTCAATAGCAATATTGTGTTTAAATCTTATATGCTTATTCTTTGTTTTATTTCTTTTCTTGTTTTTTTTATAATATCTTCTAGTATGACCCATGCTTATCGATGGTGTCAGTGATCAATGGCAAAATTGCGCTTAGTTGAAGTAAAGGTCATTATTAGAGCCTTATGTAAATTGAATGATACATGATAATTATTACGGCAACCAATCGGATTCTTCGATTTAGGAATAAAAGCTTAACCAGTGGTAGATAGGCATCCGATTTTTATTTCTGTATTGGTGTTACTATTTATATTTCCTTAGGAATATTAGCTAGTGAATTCTGTAAAATGTTCACTGCCATGCATTTATTTATTAAAACACTATTTGTAGGCTTTCTCAATGAGATACACTGATGAATGATTTATTGTTTGTTTGTTATGTCCAGTGGCACATATGCATCTTTCGGACAGTGTTACTATGATGGGGTGAAATAATTTCGTCTGCTAGTATAATAGCATAACTACCTTTGATATCATGATGTATGATTGATTTTTGTTTGTTTTACGTCCAGTGGTACATATTTCATGTATGTTTATGACGATATAGTGTGATAATACAGGCACTTGTCTCAGAAAAAAAATTCCCATATATACCTTAATATAAGGCCTATAGGAAAAAAATTCTGAGACAAGTGCCTGTATGTGATAACCTAGGTTTGCTACTAGTATAATAGCATAACATCCGTTGATATAACGACGTATGCTTAATTGTTGTTAGTTTAATGTCCAGTGGCACATATTACATGTTTGTTTTGGACACTGATATTGTGATTACTGGAGGGTGTTTACTAGTATAATAGTACAAACTTTCCGTGCTTTTTTTCTGTCGGTGATGTTAATCTGTTATCAATTTCGATGTTACCTTCTAAGGTTTTAAATGACAAATCGATGAAGAATGGTTGTTTGCTAATATTATATAATAGTATAACTTCCATATCTCATTGACAATCATATACAGCTGTGTAGTTTACAAGGCTTATATATATATATATATATGCTATTGGTAGAGTACCACTTGGCTTTTATCATAAAAAATTGGTATCTTTAAAGACTGAGGTTGCGGTTGCGCAGTGCTTCTCATCTGATCACTTTGAACAGTGATTCTATGACGACATAGAATTCAAATCAAACTTCAACTTTAATCAAGGTAAGTATCGTTTAATTTAGTAATTTTCCTTCACGCCTGAACACATTGAATAGGGTTGATGACCATATCTCCGGGCAATGATGAACTGTCATCATATTGTTAATGAAATTTCATTTAACATAAAAGAAAACGTATTAAGGCCAATTGTCTATTTATTGTTAAGCATAAAATAATTGTCAGAAATCAACTGTGTTGAAAAACGGGTCTCGAATCATCAAAATTTTCAACTGGTTATCTTTCTTTGTGGTTAATTCTTTGGAATGTAAGCAATTTTAGCCACATACTTCTGGTTATATCGATATTCCGGCATGTCATATGGGATCATATGGTGTTTGAAATATAAGCATATGAAACTACTATACAAGTCAGTATTACATTCTTGAATGCTATATAAAATTAGTATGGCGAACGGATTCCAAATCACACACTATTGCAGCGACATGTGAGAGCTTGCTGACCCTACCTTAGTATGGCCAGAGTTTCTATACATTTTCGGTTAAGCTGGGAATAGGCCGTCGGTCCGGTAATGTTGTTAAGAAAAGGTTTTCATACATGTTTAATAGTTCTGATTTAAAACAGGTTAAAAGGAAAATGCAATATCCAGACAACATTAAAATAAAACTACATGATAGTATATTCTTCTCTAGTACGAGAAAGACTACGGTGTCGGAGTGTGGAATACCCCGGAAATGTGGCGCTATGAACATGTTCATGGAGGTCGAAAATTGTGATATAAATAAAATAAAATATTTGCCACAGTTCAATTGCAATTAAAATAACAATAGGTGAAACTTATAATGTTAAACAGATATATGTAATATTGATATAATTATTATATGTAATACACACAAATTACCTGAGGTTTTAGTTTCCTTCTCCAACACAAATACCAATATAATGCTACGAAAAAATTGTATCCAAGGTAATCTATATCATGTTCTGGTCTTAATTTTCTTCCATAATTAAATGTCAAAAAAATAATACGTTTTTTGGTATTTGATGGGCGCCGCCATGTTTACCTGAACGCTTCGGATATAAATAGAGATAATTAGCCATAGGTAGAGTTACTGATCCGTGACCACTCGGGTGGATCGATATTTATAAACGCTACTGTTGGCAAATGAGACAGCTTTGTATTTATTATAATCCTTAAAGCGGATCTAAAAATAACGACAGATTTTTTTTTAATTTTCCATCAAAATGTCATGTCATAAAATGTATCCACGGTACCTAATCTGGAATCTGGACTACATTTGTAACAATCCCAGTCAATGATCTAGGTCCAATTCTAGGAACACCCCTTGATTGCTTAGCATCACGGTGCTTATCTTTTAGTTTCACTCCAGTGGCGGATCCAGGGGGGGGGGGGGGGGTTCCGGGGGTGCGCACCCCCCTTTATTTTTGCCGATCAATGCATTTGTATCGGGACATATGTTTTGCACCCCCTCTCTTTGCTCTGGGTGCCCTGGGTTAGCACCCCCCTTTCGAAAATTTCTGCATCCGCCCCTGCACTCGATTGTGAAGTCATTTTGAATCGATTACTTAACAAATATTATTTTTTACCTAAGGTTCATCATAACAAATGGACAAATATGGCTGTATTTTCACCTCAAAAACAACTCTGTGTACAGACTGACCTGTGATGTTTGGAAAGTTTTAATGCCTAGCATCCACTAGATATATAAAAGTTAAATGCATTTTGTGTTAAAGAAAGATAAAATCTTTTATTTTTTTTTTCCTTTCTGCAGAATGTGTAAAAATAAACAAACACCTAAATTACTTTGATACTGTCCACTCACTGACTCAGATGAACTCTTTAACTCGCCTGTAGTTGTGAAGATACCTCTTGTCCGTGTCAATTAAGGACAATCAAAACAATACAAACTGTTTTTTTTTACCAGAGGGAGCATCTCATAGTTGTACCACAACTTAGTTAATTTTCAGACCTTTTGCATGAAGGAAAAAAAATGCCCATCAAAATCCAAAAGAGATTTTATCTTTCTGAAACACAAAATGCAATTAACTTTATTATATCTAGTGGATGCCAGGCATTAAAACTTTTCCAACTTCACATGTAAGTCTGTACTCAGAGTAATTTTTGGCATGTAAATACAGCCATATTTGTCCGTTTGTTATGATGAACCTTAATGATATTAGGAAACGACCATTTAACTTGGAAAAGGGAGAGGGGGGATTATGTTTATTCAAAATAAATTATTCTGATTCAAATTTGATGAAAAAATATTGTGGTCGAGCAGATACACCTAGCCTTTTATTGCTAGATATAACTTGATTGATGGCGTCCAAAAACCTCAAAAAATGGTTCGCGTAAAAATAATTCTGACTCAAACAGAACTTTATTACCCCCCTCCCTTTTGAAAAAAAAGAAAAAAAGTAAAATGGGTGCTCCCTTATTATGGGTATATTGGCTGAATTCAGGCAGTCAGGATTCTACTTCGTCAAAATTATCTCCCCATTATGCCAGTTTATTTTCACAATCGTAGAAATGGAAGCCATTGTAGGGATGACACGCTACCAATTTTTCTCTTGGAAACCGATAAATTTATCCACATTCCACCATTACGATCCTTATATGTCAGTTGTATTTTAAAAGATAAATGTATCAACTAGCTAATGAGCATCAGTTAATGATCTTGTCTGCATTGATTCAACTTAAAACTATTGTCTGATCGGTTATCAGGTGGAATTTTCGAAAATTCACAAACATTTAAAAAAAATTCTAATTAAATACTTCGTGGAAGGGCAGACTAGATTTTTTTAGTGATTGAAGACTATAAACCCTAGCTATCACAGACAAAAAAATATAATTTTTCGAAGATATGCATTTTCATCATCCAACTTGAAAGACTGTCGTCAAGTACTTTTAGTAAAAAATAGTTATTCGAACACACCAACTCTATTTTTGTGATTCATTAGATAGGTATTACACTTGACCCATATATTTCATCTTTTAGTACTGTGATTTTTATGCCCCACCTACGATAGTAGAGGGGCATTATGTTTTCTGGTCTTTGCCTCCGTTCGTCCGTTCGTCCGTCCGTCTGTGCGTCCGTTCGCTTCAGGTTAAAGTTTTTGGTCGAGGTAGTTTTTGATGAAGCTGAAGTCCAATCAACTTGAAACTTGATACACATGTTCCCCATGATATGATCTTTCTAATTTTAATGCCAAATTATAGTTTTGACCCCAATTTCATGGTTCACTGAACATAGAAAATGATAGTGCAAAGTTCAGGTTAAAGTTTTTGGTCAAGGTAGTTTGTGATGAAGTTAAAGTTACATCAACTTGAAACTTAGTACACATGTTCCCTATGATATGATCTTTCTAATTTTAATTCCAAATTAAAGTTTTGACCCCAATTTCATGGTCCACTGAACATAGAAAATGATAGTGCGAGTGGGGCATCCGTATACTATGGACACATTCTTGTTTTTTATGTTATAAAATCAACCTGTAGGTTTTATATATAAAAGTGATAGAATCTGAAGCGACACGATGTATGAAAATTCTTGCTTTGTACGATATCAAGACAAAATATTCAACTCAAACACGCCCTAACATAAAAAGGTGCACTCGATTGTCTCTTTTTGATACTATTGTAACCTATTTTTTGGAATATTTTCTTGAGTCACATTATAGAAGGACAGACACGAAAATTATTGAACTAATAGATTGATATGTTTTCCGTGCGTGGTAAATGTTTTTTTTTAAACATGTCGTCGACTTGATATCTATTTGTTCTGCTTAACTATGTACTAGATAAATTGAAAACTTATGCAAATGCTGTTTTCAAAATAAAACACATCGTAGTTGAGAAGAAAATTGTAATTTTGTTTGTTTCTATAAACTTTTTAAATGTTTGTCACTATAGTAAACATTACAGTACACATTTATCGCCTTCTCTAACAAAGAGCTTCGATTCTTTTGTTCTATTTCAACCAGGTTTCCGACTGCATGTATCAGTCAGGAATTTACTTTGTCAAAATTATCTCCCCATTACGCCAGTTGATTTTCACAATCGTAAAAATGGAAGCTATTGTAGGGATTAAGCGCTTCCAATTTTACTAATGAAAACCGATAAATTTATCCGCATAGCCCTGTTACGATCCTTATATGTCAGTTGTATTTTAAAAGACAAATGTATCTACTAGCTAATGAGCATCAGTTAATAATCTTTTCTGCATTGATTCAACTTAAAACTATTGTCTAATTGATTGTCAGGTGGAATTTTGAAAATTCATAAACATTTAAAAAATTGTAATTAAATATTTCATAGAAGGGCAGACTAGATTTTTTTTAGTGGTTGAAGACTATAAACCTTTAGTTATCACACACAATTTTTTTTTTTTCGAAGATATGCATTTTCATCATCCAAATTGAAAGACTGTCGTCAAGCACTTTTAGTTAAAAAAAAATAGCTATTGGAACACACCTTCTCTGTTTTCATGATTCATTAGATAGGTTTTTATTACATTAAATACCTCACCTTCATAAATTTAGATATCAGTCCACTCGCTGCATTATTCAACCGGAAACCAGCCAGAAAAAGAAACCATGACCCCGTGACAACCTCTCCCACCTGACACCTGTGTGTCCTAAACCTTCATCATTTTTTCCGGTTCTACAACGCATGCTGCACGTTTTTTTTGTGGAGGAGGAAAAAGTTTATTTTTTCACAAACAGTTTAACAAGTTGATAATTTATATATTTAGTAATTTATATTGATATTTTTGTTTATAATTATAGTATATTTGGATAATTTTATATTAATTTTATCTGAATATTATGGATAAAATTCCAGCTTCAGGTACCCAAGAGGTAAGTGACAGTCAAATTCACACATCCAATGGTAATTTGTTGTCCCCTTGGCGTTCGGCCACCCATTCAGATGAATTTTGGGATAGAAGTTTGGAGTTTATTCCAGGTGTTTCTGGTGTCGGTCTGGAACAGGACTCGGAACCTGTTCCTGTCAGGACTTTGCCTTTCACTCCTGGTGCTAGTCAGTTGAGGTTATCTAGGCCTAGCAGGGTATCACATACCGTAACTAGGCCTGCAGAGATACCAACGTCTCCTGTGGCTTGCACGACAAGCAGGCAGGAGACACTACCAGCTGGCATCAGGAGTGACCCCTTTTCTCGGACTAGGTGGCCCATGAATTTTGCATACCCTCCCATGCCTATGGGAATGCCCAACTTGCCGCCTTATCCCCAGCCTTTTGATCCTTATTCGGCTCAATCAGTTTGGTCTGGTCAGGGGTTTGGTGGTAGATCCTCTTCAGAGTCATCCTCGTTTAAGGATGAGATGAGGAGTCTTACCACCTCCATTCACAAGATACAAGCTACTGTTAATGCTAAGTTTTTGGAATTTGGTAACAGGCTTGATCTTATGGAGTCTAGGGGTCTGTCTCAGGATCCTGCACAGGATCCTCCCAGACCTCCTAGACAGTTGTTGGAAGACGACTCAGTTTCTTTGGCCCCTAGAAGTCAGGAAGGTAACTTTTTGGAGGACCAAGATGGTATTTCTGATGCTGATAGTGTAGTAAGCACAGATGGTGATGCTTTCGCTCCTAAGGATCCTGCTTCAGGCAATCCAGATTGCCTTAGGAGTCTGGTCTATTCTATTCGTAGGAATATGTCGGATATGCCCATGTCGTCTCCACCTAGGGTTTCTTCTACTCCTTCAGATTTCATGGCTTGCTCAGGTATAGTCAAGCCAGAGTCTAAGGGGTATTATTCTTTTCCAGAGTCTGGGCACTTTACAACTGCTTTGTCTTTTGTAAACTCTTCTCTGGCTGAGAATCTTGCTAACACTAGCAAAACTGGTGGTAGTAAGTTCTCTGGTTTCGGACCTGTCTCTTACCCAGGGAGATGTAGATCTAAGGACTTTGAGATCCATGGATCTTCCGTGGGTATGTCGGCTCCTGCTTGTGACCGGGCTTTTTCTAGTTTGCTTGGTTCGAAACCTTTGGATGGCCTCAGACTTTCTCAAGCTTCTTATGTCAAGTCAGAGAATAATCTGAGGTGTTTGACTTTTGTTCTTGAGACAGCTGAGCACTTTTTGTCAGCAGCTGGGTCTCTGTTAAAGGACAAAGGGGAGGAATTTTCAGATTTGAGGTCTATGCTGCTTCAGGTAGACAAGAGTCTTGGAATGTCTCAATTCCTTCTTCTTGGTACTGTGGCCAACTTTACTCTTGCTAAGAGACGGGAGATTCTTGAAAAATCAACTGTCTCTGAAGCTCTTCAGCAGAGACTTGTCAGTTCTCCTTTGTCTAAGGACAAGTTGTTCTCTGTTTCCTTAGAGCAGTTACAGGAGGAGGTGAATAAGGCCCCTCCTGTAGTCAAGGTGGATGTGAAGGTCACTGATGGGAAAAGATTTGTCAAAACTACTCAGATGAATAATCCTTCTTCTTCTTCGTCTTCTCATCAACCCAAGGCTTCTACCTCTTCTTCTTCTTCACAGTCTACGAAGAGGCCAGCTTTTTCTCGTCCCAACTATTCAAGTGGGAAGAAAGCTAAAGTGGTTAAGGGAAAGAAGCAGGGTAAGTGATGTGTTGTCCCCTCCGTTGAATCGTTCCCCACTGGAAGAGGAAAATTATACTTCTCCTCTTCCTCATCTTCCAGTGGGGGGCAGGCTGTCCCACTTTCTAGATCAATGGGCTCTGATAACTTCAGACAAGTGGGTACTTTCGATTTTACGGAGGGGATTGGAAATTCAGTTTCTGGAACAGCCTCCTCTTTCTCCTGTTCCAATCAATCTGTCAGTGACAAAGGATTCTCAAAAGAATCAGTTGTTACAAAACGAAGTGAACATTCTGATTCAGAAGGGTGTATTGGAGGAGGTAAATCCTCCTTTTCATCTAGGGTTTTATTCCCGGCTGTTCTTGGTACCCAAGAAGAACGGGAAAATGAGACCGGTTCTAGATCTTTCTGTTCTCAATCAGTATCTGGTGGTCCCACATTTCAAAATGGAGACCAACAGGTCTATCAGGTCGACAATTCATTTAGGAACTTGGACAACCTCTCTAGATTTGATGGACGCCTATTTTCACATCCCTATTTCTCACAAGTTTCGTCATTTCCTGAGACTGGTGTGGGCAGACAAGGTTTACAGTTTCAAGGCTATGCCTTTTGGCCTGGCTATTGCACCCCTAGTTTTTACCAGGATTTTTCAGACGGTGGTGTCGTATCTTCATACTCGGGCAGTTCTCATTCATTCCTACCTAGACGATTCTCTCATCAAGAATCATTGCCGTTCTCTTTTGGAGGAACACACCAATTTGTCTATCCTTTTACTCCTGAGACTGGGTTTTTTGATTTCATGGGAAAAATCAGAGATAATTCCCAGTCAGAGTTTCAATTTCCTGGGAGAACATTTTCGGACAGATCTGGGTCTAGTGCTTCCTCCAGAAGAGAAGGTAGTCAAGGTATGTCAGTTAGTCAATGCTCTGACTCAGTTTTCATCTGTCCCAGCTCGTCAATTGCTTCAGCTGGTGGGTTTCTTGATTTCGATCATGGACGTCATTCCACTAGGACGTCTACACATTCGTCCAATCCAGTGGTATCTGATGGAGTTTTGGCATCCAATTTCTCAGTTGTGGGAGGCACCTGTTCCCATCCTTCCTCGGTTGTTACCTCATCTTCAATGGTGGCTTCAGGAAAAACATCTTCGGAAGGGAGTTTTGTTGGATCCTCCAGACCCCAGCCTAACTTTGTTCACAGATGCGAGTCTGATGGGTTGGGGAGCTTATCTGGAGGGCAGGACAGCATCAGGCCTTTGGTCAGGTGCTCAGTTGGAGGAACACATCAATCTTCTAGAGATGAGAGCTGTGTTTCTTTCTCTCCGTCAGTTTCAGGCTGTGATTCAGGGTCAGTCACTACTGGTTGCCACGGACAACTCCACAGTAGTGGCTTATCTTCAGAATCAAGGAGGGACCCATTCCTTTTCTCTGTATCATCTGAGCAAGGAAATTCTTCTTCTGTGTCACAGTCTCAATATTTTTCTGTCAGTGAGACATGTTCCAGGCAGTCAAAATCTTCTGGCGGATGCTCTCTCCCGTTCCCGTGTTCCAGTGAACACAGAATGGGAAATTCATCCATCAGTGTTCCAGGAGATCATTCTTCGTTGGGATCGTCCTCATATAGATCTTTTTGCCACCAGTCTGAATCACAAATTGGAGACTTACGTTTCTCCCATTCCAGACGAGAAAGCTTGGGCAGTAGATGCTATGACCCTATCTTGGAAGGGAATGTTCAGTTACATGTTCCCTCCTTTTCGTCTTCTTCCAAAGATCTTGCACAAGATTCAGAGGGATCTTTGCAAGACCATTCTTATTGCTCCGGCTTGGTCAAGACAGTCTTGGTTCCCAGAACTACTACTTCTGTGTTGTGCGAAGCCCCTTTGTTTGCCTCTAAGAGAGGATCTACTGTCTCAATTCAAAGGAAGAAAACTGCATCATGGTCTGGAGAATCTCCATCTGCACGCTTGGTTGTTGTCAGGGATTCCCTCAGAAAGGGAGGCTTTTCTGAGGGAGCAACCAAGCGTATCTCAGGATCAGTCAGACAATCTACAGGAGCAGTTTATGACTCCAAATGGTCTATCTTCTGTACTTGGTGTCTGTCGAAGCAGATTAATCCACTCTCTGTCACTGTACAACAGTTAGCGGATTTCTTCCTTTACCTTTTTGAGGAGAAAGGTTATTCTCCTTCTACTATAAAGGGATATAGATCTGCCATAGCCAGAACAATATCACTTTCAGGAGGCTCTGATTTTGGGGATAATGAGTTTTTGTCATTATTGATAAAAAACTTTTGCCTTAATAGACCTCGTCAAAGGCGTTTGGTTCCTTCTTGGGACTTAGGTTTAGTTTTGAAGGTTCTTCAGTTTTCACCTTTTGAACCTTTACATTCAGCCTCCTTCAAATTTTTATCTTATAAATGTTGTTTTCTGATAGCTTTGGCTACTGGTCGCAGAAGGAGTGAGATTCATGCTCTGTCAATTTCTGAGTCTTGTCTCCGCTTTGCATCTGATAAGTCTTCAGTTACTCTTCTCACTGATCCATCTTTTTTAGCAAAGAACCAGTTACCTGATAAAGGTTCTGGTATTATTACTATTCCTGCTTTACCTCCCACATCGGATAATCAGGTTTTGTGTCCAGTGAGAGCCTTGCTTGTTTACCTAGCTTCTTCAGCGAAATTAAGATCTGCTGGTTCTTCTAGGTTGTTTATTCCTATTAAAAAAGGAATTTCTGACATTTCTGCCAAAACCATTTCTACTTGGATTTGCAATACTGTCATTTTGGCCTATAAATCTGCTTCTTCTGAAGTTTTAGTTAAACATCAAGTTAAAGCACATGAAGTAAGAGCCTTAGCCTCTTCTTGGAACATTTTTAATTCCTCCTCTATGTCGGAAATCATGTCAGCTGGTTTTTGGAGGTCTGATAGTGCCTTTTATAACCATTATTTACGGTCCATGCCTCTTCATTGTGACAACCTCTATTCTTTAGGGCCTTTGGTTGCTGCTCAACAGGTTGTTTTTCCTCCTCCTAGTGATGGGGATTCAGCCCTTCGTTAAATTCTGTTATCTAAATTTATGAAGGTGAGGTATTTAATGTAATAAAAATTAAATTTTTAGAATTAAAATTTAGTTTTGTAAATTAAATACTCACCTTCATAAATCAGAGGTCCCTCCCTCCTCCCCTTCATCCCCCTTTTAGTGCCTAGCATTTTAAGGAATAAATGATGAAGGTTTAGGACACACAGGTGTCAGGTGGGAGAGGTTGTCACGGGGTCATGGTTTCTTTTTCTGGCTGGTTTCCGGTTGAATAATGCAGCGAGTGGACTGATATCTAAATTTATGAAGGTGAGTATTTAATTTACAAAACTAAATTTTAATTCTAAAAATTTAATATTTCACTTGACCCATATATTTCATCTTTTAGTACTGTGATTTTTTATGTTATAAAGTCAACCTGTAGGTTTGATATATAAAAATGATAGATTCTGAAGCGAGATGAATGATGTATCAAATATTCTTGCTTTGTACCTTTTCAAGACAAAATATTCCACTCAAACACGCACCAACAGAAAAAGGTGCACTCGATTTTCTCTTATCGATACAATTGTTACCCATTTTTTATAATTTTTTCTTGAGTCACATAATGGAAGGACAGACACGAAAATTACTGAACTAATAGATTGATATGTTATCCGATCGTGGTATTTAAAAAAAAAATAAAATCGGAGGTTAACTATCAAATAGATAAATTGAAACCTTATGCAAATGGTACACTTCGTAATTGAGAAGAAAATTGTCATTTTATTTGTTTCTAATAACTTTTAAATTTTTTGTTACTACAGTAAACATTACAGTAAACAGTTATCGCCTTCTCTAACAAAGAGCTTCCGCCTGGGTATATAGTTGGTATAACATGACAGGAATAAATATTAAACACAGATGATATGGAATACATAACAATGTGTTTTTTTTTCTCTTTATACGTATTTTCTAAAATTGAATGTATCTATATTTTTTTTTTTTTTTTTTACTAGTTTCAAGAGACCCGAAGCCTTGATTACATTCAATGCCGTCAGGTTGGAGGAAGGGGATGTCTTCTGTTTCACCAATTTCAGAAATCAATTACATGTAAATTTCATTTCAATTCAATTCAAAGTTTTATTGCCATATAAACTTTATAGTTTGTGACATATAACAACAACAAAAACAAATAAAGACAATAACTAAGTAACTCAATATATATATATAAATTCAGGTAAATATTAAAGGGTCCCCTGTCCTCAGTTCCATTGACTTTTTTTTATAAAGGATCCTAGTTTATTCACTTGTGTTGTTGTTGGTGGGTTAAGTATATATATATATAACTTTGTCATTGTTAGTGAGATTAGCAAATGAATTACTTTCTCTGTTAATGCAATTAAAATATGTTAACCTAATATTTGAATTACGGGAACAATTTATTAAGAAATGTTTCTCATCATCTAGTACTTTTCATTTTTTGCAAAGTCTCTCTTCGCGAGGAAGTTTAAAATGCCTTCCTTTTTCAATTAATAATGAATGGTCACTGATTCTAAGTTTTGTTATTAATTTTCTAAATTTAAAGTTTGAGTTAGAGAGGTTATGTTTAATCAATAGATTTGGCTCAGGTCCTTTATAAAAAATAAATTTACGTTTATCATCAATAGATCTCAATTTACCCACCAACAGGTTGTTGTAGTATGAGTTTATTTGGAGTTTAATATAGCTTTTAATATTTTTAAATTGTTTTAAATTATCACAGGTTTTTAGTCTATCTATATCAATGTTAGATTCAGAAAGAATATCTTTTGCAAAAGTGAACCATGAATAGGAGTCACTAGAATCCAAAGTTTTAGTTAATTGAAAAGATTCATGTAATAAGGGATTCAAATTTGAGGTGAAAAGCCTTGCTAAATACATACTAGTTTGCGTTTTTATATGACATTCAATGGGCAGTCTTCCCAATTCGTTCCTTGTACCAAAATTTGAGGCACTCTTGTTAGTGCCAAGGGTGAACTTGCAATAACCAAGATGCAAGTTTTCTATTGGAGTCTTGTCAATAAAATTAAATGGGTCCATAATTTTTTCCAGAAACCAAAGCTCTTTTTTAGCTTTGAAATATGTTATATATGAATCCAAATATGTTATTTCAGAATTATAAGATCAATGACAGGGTATAGAAACTGCTCATTAGTACATGGGGAAAGAGTAATGAAAATACAAAAAGACGAAGAAACAGATAAGGGGATGGCAATATAGTGAAGCATTTCTAAAGTGACGGTAAACTAATCTGTATATTTTTACTTATAACGCATTATAGAACAAATTTACAATCTATAAGACATATATAAGGTTTTTTGTTTGTTTGTTATATATAGATTAATTATATATTCTATTTCAATATCATTCAAAAACGTAGATGTTATTATCAATGAGACAGAAATCCACCATATTCCAAATGACTTGACTTAAACGATTATAGAATACTGTACAGGCTTCAACAATGAGACAAACCCATACCAGATAGTAAGCCATAAAAGCTAGTCCTAGTATAATATAAGACTTCGTAGGTTCATATTGTTTGCATTCGACTTTTTTATCGGTTTGTTACCCCTATCAAAGCATTTACATTAATAGTAAAAAAAAATATCCTATATTAAAAAACATAGTATACAACCGATATAAACTTACTAAGTCTGATAGTATAGGACTACTATGAAAGGCTGCGACTATCACTGAATTACAGGCTTCTTTTTTTTGTTTTCTTCTCTTTGGTCGGGCTGTTGTCTCTTTGATACATTCCTCATTTCAATAACCTACGACTATCACTGAATTACAGGCTTCTTTTTTGTTCTCTTTGGTCGGGCTGTTGTCTCTTTGATACATTCCTCATTTCAATAACCTACGACTATCACTGAATTACAGGCTTCTTTTTTGTTTTCTTCTCTTTGGTCGGGCTGTTGTCTCTTTGATACATTCCTCATTTCAATAACCTACGACTATCACTGAAGTACAGGCTTCTTTTTTGTTTTCTTCTCTTTGGTCGGGCTGTTGTCTCTTTGATACATTCCTCATTTCAATAACCTACGACTATCACTGAATTACAGGCTTCTTTTTTGTTTTCTTCTCTTTGGTCGGGCTGTTGTCTCTTTGATACATTCCTCATTTCAATAACCTACGACTATCACTGAATTACAGGCTTCTTTTTTTGTTTTCTTCTCTTTGGTCGGGCTGTTGTCCTTTGATACATTCCTCATTTCCATTCTCAATTGTATTCTTCCTGTTTTGGGACAGCCACATAATGAATGTGGAGGACTTTAATATGTCTGTGAATGCTTAATCCTCTTAAGAAAAAATATCAAACAAATCAATATTCAAAGATCTTCTACAATTCTAAATTAATAACTTTTCAGAATAAGTCTTTCCTAGAAATCAATAATATACAAAGAAGTGCTCTCAATTTGATTTGGCGATCGATTGCTGTTTTGTTCATATTTTTAAAATCATTCGAATCATTGCAGTCAAGTGCGCTGGAGGGATTTTTTTTTTAAATAATTTAATAAAAATACGTACTAACAACTTCATTAATCAAGACGAGTCGCAATTATTAGAGTGGTATTCTGATATAAACAATATTTATTCAGATAAAAAGAAATACACGAATCAATTATTAGAATAAACACTGAACTTGACTTTTGCAAGTTGCTACTCGAAATTGCACTTGACTGTTACAAGGAACTTCTCCAATGTGAGAGTTTTGTATATTGATAAATGTTTTATGTTCGGTTCCTTAATTATTCATCAAATCCTAGTAAACAGTAGTCCAATCTAGACAGAATGAAATTGATTGAAAAGATCTTTTATTTATAAAACAAGAAGATGTGTTAGCCAAATGACGTCTATTTTCTGATATTAATATTTTGCTTTATTTAGAAATAATAATAAAAAAAAAAAGATACGACTTTCATCCTGTTTACTTGTAGTCATAATTTGTAATTTGTTGATTCAATTTATAATAAAATTGAGAATGGAAATGGGGAATGTGTCAAAGAGACAACAACCCGACCAAATAAAAAACAACAGCAGAGGGTCACCAACAGGTCTTCAATGTAGTGAGAAATTCCCGCACCCGGAGGCGTCCTTCAGCTGGCCCCTAAACAAATATATACTAGTCCAGTGATAATGAACGCCATACTAATTTCCAAATTGTACACAAGAAACTAAAATTAAAATAATACAAGACTAACAGAGGCCAGAGGCTCCTGACTTGGGACAGGCGCAAAAATGCGGCGGGTTAAACATGTTTGTGAGATCTCAACCCTAATCGGTACCATCAGTGGCAAATCCAGAAGTTTTCAAAAGTGGGGGCCCACAAGTGGCGGATCCAGCCATTTTAAAAAAGGGGGGGGGGGGGTTCTCAACACAGATTAAAGGGGGGTTCCAACTATATGCTCCCATTCAAATGCATTGATCGGCTAAAAAAAGGGGGTTTATTTGTAACTATTATTTAATGTTTAATTATTCAGGGTTATATCTCGTCTCTCTATTTTGAATATATACCAGCTTTGATAAGTGTTTATTATGACAATAAGTTTTTATTTCTGTTCTGAACTTCTCGTATTATGAACAACAAAATTATTTATTTTGTAAAAAATGATTTCCGTTCTCCATTTAAACTATATACCTTACAACATTTTTATTTATTTACCTGCATGTGTTCGTCATTCTATGTGGCGGTATTTTTGTACAAGGTTGTGGTTGTTTTTTCTGATTTTGTTTTTAACATCTGACCGCTTATTTTATTGATTTTGTATTTACATTGTGTCATAGATCACATTTATTCGTCCAGTGTAAGTTCACAGCGTTAATATGTCTTTTGATTGAGTTAAGTCATTTCAATTGATATTTTATAGTGTGTCTTCCTTTGTTGAGGTGTTCGGTATAGTTTCATATAAGGGTGAAGGATGGTCAGAGGCGGATATAGGGGGGCCCGGGCCCACCCTTTTTGGAGAAAAAAAATTGGTTGCTTAATATATAGGGAATCACTGAAGCGTGACTAGAGCGGGCCTCTCTTAAGCAGTCAGTGGGCAGTGGAGGATCCGGGGGGGGGGGGGGGTCCGGGGGTTGGGAACCCCCTTTTTTTTAGCCGATCAATGCATTTGAATGGGAGCATATAGTTGGAACCCTCCTTTAATCTGTGTTGAGAACCCCCCCCCCCCCCCCCTTTTTTTAAAATGGCTGAATCCGCCACTTGTGGGCCCCCACTTTTGAAAACTTCTGGATTTGCCACTGATGGTACCGATTAAAACGTTTAATTTCGCTGCATTTGTTTGCACCTGTCCTAAGTCAGGAATCTGATGTTACATATTTGTCGTTTGTTGATGTGGTTCATACGCGTTTCTCGTTTCTCGTTTTTTATATAGATTAGACCGTTGGTTTTCCCGTTACAATGGTTTAACACTAGTCATCCATGGGACCCTTTATAGCTTGCTGTTCGGTGTGAGCCAAGGCTTCATGTTGAAGACCGTACTTGTTTACTTTTACAAGTTGTGAATTTGACGAAGAGTTGTCTCATTGGCACTCATACCAAATCTTCTTAGTATATCTATATAAGACTGAGAAAAGTTTATTAAAAGAAAATGTTAAAATACAAAGTTCAGGGCAAGACAAATATATAGGCCCGAAATATTGATAAAGTAGCATTGCAGCAATCGCTGAACCCGCTTTACATCTACTGGAAGTGGGGGGGGGGGGGGGGGGGGTATTGGTGTCCCGCATTTATAAAACTGCTGCCTAGACATTCAGAACAAAATGTGATCAATCATATGACATGTGAATATTAAAACAAATAAAGCACTAAAGAACTTAACCAGATTCGGTGAGCATAGTATTTGTTCTAACTTTTAAGTTGATTGATTGGTGTTTGCTTAACGCCGCATCAGCGCAAAAAGACTTCAAATAAATATTTACAATTGTAAATTAAGATCGATACAAACATAGTCATAATTTTTTTTTAAATGAATACTGGTAATCATATTTCATTGATAAATTTCTTAAATCAATTTTCCTTACAGAGATTTGTATACGATCACCTTTCAATTTAATGTTTTATTTTTTATTTTAACACTTGTTTAACTAGAACGCGTTGTTTCAATGTAAATCCTAGATCTAGACATGACATTACACGAAGGTGGTTACGTTAGCATACAATGACAAAGCTTGGCAACTTGGAACGGTTCATTACGTTTGCCCGCATTACCATTACATTTGCGCGCAAAAATCATTACGTTTGCGCGCAGCTTTTGATTACAATTGCGCGCATTCTTTTGACAGGTAAACTCAAGTAAACAGGTACAGGTATTAATACTTATTTATTTATATCTTGTTCAATTATTTACAAATATAAGTACTCATTCCGTTAGTCTTAGTCCCCAGCTCACCAACGATGAGGTGGAAGTGGAATTTCGAGCAAGATAAGTACGCTTTATTATGCACAAGCACTAAATTCTAGAAATATTATATATACAGATGAAAATGTTAAAATGTTAAAACATAGTTAATCTTTAATAAAGGTACACGTATTGATAAATTCATTACTTTACATGTCGGTACGTGCCGAAACAATATGTTTGTACCTTGGTGTAACTTCCCAAACTAATTTAAATTATTTACTAATTTTAAAAACAAACACTATAATTTGAAACACTTTTCATCCTAAAATATTCACAATGAAGTTACATGTATGCCTTAAGCTATACTACGGACTTTATAAGGATCACTTTATAATTGGTTTTAGAATTCAATATGAACAATATATAATTTGAATTTAGAAATTTTCAAAAATAATAATTGATAGTCATATTTATTATGAAAATAAAAATAATATATAGTCAATTACAATTTGATTAAATCTTTATTTATATTTTTACCTGAGTTTATCTGTAAAACGAATGCGCACAAATGTAATCGAAATGCGCCCACTTGGAATTGTACTCCTTCAAGTGTCTTTGTTGTTTACTTGTATTTTTTGTGTGGTAGTTGTAGAAAAAAATGCTATGTTGATTTATTTTCTTCATGAATGACTGTTATATCTTTTCTATTTATGAAGAAATAGCATAAAAAATGTGATGCACACTGTATTACCCTAGGGTTATTTAAAAGCTTGAAGTAATTTCGAATACATAGAAACAATACTACGGTCATTTCCTATTATTTAGTTTTAAATCTTAAGGAATTTTAAATCATGAAAAAATGTTGATTACGTCAAGGTCACATGACAAAATCATGTCTATGAGCTGATAGAATAAAATCTTTCAGCCTATCAGAAGACGTGTTACATCCAAATTAAATATATTTATCAATAAAGGGAAAACTTCATCTACAACATAGTCAACATTGTCCCCCTTAACATAAAAGTCAAATATCTATTATAAGTATCCCAACCAAGGTCACACAGGGGAACATTGACAAGCAACTACAAGTACAATATAAGCAAAAGATGTGGTGTAAGTGCTAATGAGACAACTCTCAATCCAAATAACAATTTATAAAAGTAAACCAATATAGTGAATGTACGGCCTTCAACACGGAGCCTTGGTTCTCAAACCGAACAGCAAGCTACAAAGGGCCCCAACATTACTAGTGTAAAACCATTCAAACGGGAAAACCAACTGTCTAATGGTTCTTGATACAGTATACTATAATTTGACAGATATTACAATAGATATGAATAAAAAAAGACAATAAGTACATTTGGATTGTTATGCCCAGCGATGCTACTCGGGATCACGTCATCAGCGATAAAGATTGATGTCTAAGATCCGTCCATAAGCCGGATAACATATAGCGATATTTAGACATACCAAATTCCTATATAATGCAGAGTACTAGCGTGCCAAAATAAAAAGAGCTCAAGTAGTATTCGTGTGTTCTTGTCGTCATTAAAATGAACCAATTCATCATCTATTTTGATTTTGATTTGTATGGACAGAGTCTATTTTGGTAAGTTCGGGACTATTATAGTATAAATGTATGGAAATACTGACAAGGACAGACTATTCATGTAAAATCCATCAAGCAAAATCAGTACACCAACACAAAAAAAAAATCTTTTCTGATTTTTTGTCGGTCGGAAAGGTGAATTTGAAGATTTACAATTGTTGTCTTATTGTCAATAAGTCAACTAACAAACAGGGATTTAAGTTCTTATAAATAACTTTACAACCTTAACAATGAGCAAAATCCACAGTGTAGTCAGATATAATTGGTCCCGACATGACGAAATGTAGAATAATTCATACTTTTAAACGTCAAATAAATTATTCCTACATGTACTTCGACCATTCTGTATCGCATGCATATGTATGCATCAATTTGCTTATTTCTGTAATAATTTGGTCATGCGGAAAGATCATGATGTCCTTGAACTTTGACCCCAAGGTCAGAATACCAAATATCCCATCACGTTTGCTATAGTCTTAATATAATTATATCGTACAAGTAGGTTTGTCTTTATAAACATAAAACTTGTCAGACAGACAGCAATTGAGACAATGCCAAATATATTTACGACAACGTAGTATCAAGGGTAAAATGCCAAGAGTATTACACATTGTAGTAAAACATAAGGTTATATTTTTTAATGTTGTTATCATTGATAAATATATCTTGTTTTAGTAATGGAAAGAGAACAGAACTCGTGCCTTATATGCGGAGCGGTCATTATTTATTCTTTATAAGAATTAGAACATAAACAAATTTGGTCTATAAGATAGACAAAAGATACCAGAGGGACAGTCAAACTCATAGATTGAAAATAAACTGACAACGTCATGGCTAAAAAATAAAAAGATAAACAGACAAATGATAGTACAAAAGACACAACATAGAAAACTAAAGACTAATCAACACTAACCCCACCAAAAACGCGGGTGATCTCAGGTGCTCCGGAAGGGTTAACCGATCTTGCTCCACATGTGTCACCCGTCGTATTGACAGAATCGTTCAAGATAGTCACCAACTTTTTTATTATTTAGTGAGAGAACATCATCTATATAGCGGAACGTAAAGTTATAGGATATTGCTAGCTTCTTACCTTTCTTCCTAAAAGTTTCTGTATGAAGACAGCCTCATAATAATAAAGAAACAAGTCGGCAAGAAAAGGGGCACAATGGGTTCAAATCGGAATTCCGACAGTCTGTTGAAAAATACGTACTCCAAACATAACAAATATTTTCAAGAAATCAAGAATCTTGATTATGGCAGTTTCCGAGAATTTTTTGTTTGAATCAGAGTGATTCTTTACAAAGTAGGATTTATCGTCAAATGTTAATTGTCAATTAGTCAACTAACCAACAGCATTATTGAATTCAATTTCTTATATATAACCTATCTTCAGTCTTATTTTTTTAATTCTCAAATGCCCGCAAACGTACAATGCGCACTAACAATAAGCGAAACCCATACAGTGTAAATAGTTATAATTTGTTCCGACTTTTAGTTATAAATTAACGTGAAATTAATAATTCCTATTATCGTATGCATATATGCATCAATTTGCTTATTTCTGTAATAATTTGGTCATGCGGAAATATCATGACGTCCTTCAACTTTGACCCCAAGGTCAGAATATTAAATATACAATCACGTCTTGTTTCGTTACTTGCTATAGTGTGAATATAATTATATCGTACAAGTATGCCTTTATAAAATTTAAAAAAACTTGTCAGACAGACAGCATATTGAGACCATGCCAAATATATTTACGACAACGTAGTATCAAGGGTAGAATACATAAGAGTTGTACACTTTGTAGGGAAACATAAGGTTTCATTTGCAATGTTGTAATCATTTATGAATAATATGGTATTTTGCTTTATCAAGTACCCCCCCCCCCCAAAAAAAAACAACAAAATAAACAAAAAAGAAACAAACCAACCAAACATTGAGTAAGCTCAAATTAATTAAACCAAAATCGTTTCCAACCTTTGCGAAAGATATCGGTCACTCGTAACATACTTATATACTTGGTGAAGCTAGTTTTTGATACTCTTATATTTGTAATAGGAAGCAAAGTTGCTTCTGTTTGCAAAGAACTATTTTGTGCATTTCGCCACAAAAAGAAAACCTGGTGCCAAGAAGAAGTAATAGTTAGAAGCAGTATTTTTTTTTAGTGTTGTACAATTTTATTATCAATATATTATTTGTGCCCTTTATGTATCTAAATACCAATACTATTTGTTTATACTATTCTATAAAATTCTCTTTCTTTTAATTACTTTCTTTTAATTACCTTATGTAAATCATGGATATCTTTGTTTTGGAAATAAAGGAAAAATTACAAAAAATTAATGTCAAAGTATAGATAGTGTTGTTTGTCCATTGTTTATCCCAGGCATAGATTACCTTAGCCGTATTTGGCACAAATTTTTGAAATTTTGGATCCTCAATGCTCTTCAACTTTGTACTTGTTTGGCTTTATAACTTTTTTGACATGAGCGTCACTGATGAGTTTTATGTAGATGAAACGCGCGTCTGACGTACTAAATTAAAGTCTTGGTATCTTTGATAAATATTTACACCACTTGGTCGATGCCACTGCTGGTGGACGTTATGTCCCCTAGGGTATCATTAGCCCAGTAGTCAGAACTTCGATGTTGATATGAATATCAGTTTTGTGGTCATTTATATAAATTTTCTGTTTACAAAACTTTGAATTTTTTGAAAAAAAACTAAGGATTTTATTATCTCCGGCATATATTACCTTAGCCGTATTTGGCACAACATTTTGAAATTTTGGATCCTCAATGCTTTTCAACTTTCTACTTGTTTGGCTTTATAACTTTTTTGATATGAGCGTCACTGATGAGTCTTATGTAGACGCATCGGGCGTACTAAATTATAATCTGAATATATAAATATAATTATACTTCTGATGTTAGATTACTTTCTCAATGACATATAATCTTTTGACTTTTTAAGTCATTGTGGCCATTATAGAAGCCAATGCAATCTTTACCCTGAATATCAAAGTAAGAGCACATTGAAATTCTTAAGATAATTTATAAAGACTTTGCCAACTGATAATAATTACCATTACCAGTGTTGTTATCTTTCCAACAGGAACACCCCTCCTTCCCCATTTAAAAGCTCCAACCCTTTCATTTCACAAATAAATATTGTTCACATTGTATTATAACGGAGATTAAAACCATCTAATCGAAACTGAAGAAAAAAATAATAATAATGTCGTAAAGAGCTGTATATCTCTACAACGGTTTAAAGTACAAAAAAAACCCCGGATCATATGAAACATTAAAGACGTGTTCATGCATACATCATTACATGCATCCATGGATATAAGGGTGTTAATGGAGTACGGATAATAAAACTATTTTTTATCAAGGGGTTTTAAAGTAAGAAGGTTCACTTAATGTGTAATAATAACATTGAACAATCATGTGATGGAAACAAATTATAAAACTGTTTACTCAAGTATGACAGAAAATTAAATCCACATTAATACGTTCTTACATAGTTAAAACATATTTTATTTGCATAAATACAAATTGGATGAGACACAAGTCAAACAGACTTATGAAGTCTTTTCCATTTTACATAAGCATGCATACATTTCATTTTTTTCAACATTTGTATAAATTGGACAGAAAAAAAGAAGTGATCAAAAGAAGTAGAGAAAAAGAAGGTGAAAGAATTGGAAAAAAAAACTTAATTGTAATTTGTCAAGGTAAGCACCTCCGTCGATGTTTTGTAGAAGTAATCGCTGACTGCATGGATGTATGCTCGTCTTCAATTTCATAATTTCGGATCATTTGTATGTTTCTTAGTTTATGGTAGCGTTTGGGATTAGGAAGGTTGACAATCTTCATATCCATGCATGCACAAGAAAAATTGTCTGAAAATCTACAAAACGTATAAAAGTTTCTGGGCAAAGGGAGATAATGCAACCTTTTTCGTTTTACTAATGACCACATGATTATTTTTACTTCTTCATGTTTATATTTCTGGTTACATATTGCATCAACAAAAAAAGAAAAAAAAGAATATAAATGAATAGCTATGTATTTATTTTGCCTTTTGCTATTTTCTTTTATTATTTATTCCATTTCAATTTATATTATCCTGAATATACACATAATAACAAGGTAAAACGGATTAAGTGGACTAAAACAATAATGTTGCCACTTTACATCTAGCTGTCATTACAGTAAAGAAGAGGACCAAGAAACATATTTGTTTACCAAAACGGCATTGTCATGGCAAAGCAAGTAAGAATATACATATTTGGTGTGTTGAAATGTTAACATTTTTCAATAAACTTATTATTTTTTATACGAGTTGGTGAGGAAACAGGAGTTTATGTCTGCTCTATACAACCAGGGACGAAGGATAACAAATTTAGCATTGAAAAATGTCTTCCAACTGCAAGTAGGAATATAATTAGTATTCGGGTGAATAAACAAACTTCTTTTTTTACCTACAGTAAGTTTGTATTCCATGGCACACTACAGATCGTTCCGAGGTACTGCATAGATATATCCAAATAAATCAAGCCTATGTCAAACATCCCAAAAAATGTTTCGGAAACGATAATTTCTAAAACAAAAATCAAGCATTTTCCCTTGATGTCAAGGGTCAAGTTTACACAGAGGTCATTATGATATGCGATCCGTCTTATTGTTATACACCATACAATAAGCTAGTGTCAAGAGATAGAAAAAAAGTAACAGCCTACACAAGATGACATGAGAAGCTGAACCACAACCAGAAGATGTAACACTTATAACACACAATGAACCCGTTCGACCTGTCACGTATCCTTCATAACATACGTTCCAAATCGAAAATATATTCTGGAATAATATTTCCACAGGAGTGAATATTATAGCATATGTTCCTATCGGAAAAATTAATATAGAATATTTGTCCCAACAGGAACAGATAGTATGACATTGTTTATAACAAAGTTTACAGTGGAACTTCTGTTTGGCGGAATGAATGGTAGACAGAGTTCCACTCACTGGGCCACATGGTGTTATGAGAGTAACACGCAATCAATATATCAATTTCTCTACTACATCATTTTATTTTGTCAAGTCTGTTTAGTTTTCTTCGAATACAGATTTATCTAATAAAGTTTTTAAGTCTTATCGCGACAGTCAGTAAATTCGTACTGCAAATTATCGTAAAAACCAACGTCTTGGAGCAAAATAATAATCAGTATATTGGTGATAAGAGAATCGAATAACTCATTAAAAGATCCTATTGTATCTGCTGCATAGATGTCTGGATGGAAGTAGGGTGTGCGAAGCATACTAAATATTATATCAGGCGGAGTGTTTGCGAAAAAAATCAACTTCAGAAAAGGTTAATTTGCCTGAGCCTCTATTTCTAACATCTATCTAAAGAAGGTTTCATATCATGATCTGCCAAATAGAATGCATGCAAAACCTCCAACATCTCGACTCCTAAATGCAATCCGAATTCTAAATTGGTTCTTAAATGGAACATTTTTACCCAGCTAAATTTCATATACACATGCATCAATGTCAATGTCAATGTTAATGTTACAAAACTGGTTTTCGTTCAATTAAAAGTGTGGTTTTTTTTTCAGGACGATGTAAGTTAACATTTTTATATTTTAACTGTAATATATAGATTAAAAGACATGTTTGTTTATTTGAATAGACTATGCTAACTATACAAAAATGAAAAAGTGGTATTATTGTTAATGAGCCAACTAGACACCGAATG
The DNA here is from genome assembly GCF_965363235.1 of Mytilus galloprovincialis. Classification (NCBI taxonomy): domain Eukaryota; kingdom Metazoa; phylum Mollusca; class Bivalvia; order Mytilida; family Mytilidae; genus Mytilus; species Mytilus galloprovincialis. The sequence goes on along the minus strand of NC_134839.1, from coordinate 28,453,195 downwards.
ACTTTATGTTAAACAACTTAAGACCCCCGTATGAGCTTTAACAATGATGAAACACGATATCGCTTAACAAACTTTAAAAGGCCCGACATAACAAAACGTAAAACAAATTAAATGAGAAAGACAACGACCAAGCCTTCTACACATGATTTTTGAACCCACCAATCTTTTGAATAATTTCCTTACATCACAATTTAAAGTAGCAGGTTACCAAACGTATGGCTTTCGGTTTCATATTATTGATCCTAAATTTAGAAATTTTGTATTCAATTTTTATTTTTGAAATATTTGTTTTTTGTTTTTTTTTAAACCTTATTTTTACGTCCTACTCTGATGAAAAACAATTAAAAAAAACCATCAGCAAAAATAATTGATACATTTTTCTTCCGCATTCACATTTTGGGTTCAACAATACATAACATTTTGATACCTCAACATGCTCAATGACCCGATCAAAAGGTATATCTACTCACAAAGGTGTTAAGTTAAATTCAGTCTCACAATATTTTACGTCTAATCTGAGGAATATATACGAGCTAACATAAAAAGGAAAACATACTATATTATAAACCAAAAACAAAATAATAATTATAATAAAAATAATAATAATGATTTATTTTATTATATAGTGTCACATATTCGATCAGACATATATATATATTTTATTTAATTTTTTGGATCCTTTACTATATATAATTTAGCTGATCTGTAAGAATAACATCTTCATGCCTTATATATCATGTACTGTAGTACGACGCTAGATTAAAACTAACGAGGAAAGGTAACACCCGCCCACCGAAAGCTTCATTTTAATGAAGCCCAGGTGATCGTATGGTCTAGCGGGACGGCTACAGTGCAGGCGATTTGGTGTCACGATATCTAAGTAGCATGGGTTAGAATCCCGGCGAGGGAAGAACAAAACAATTGCGAAAGCAAATTTATAGATCTAACATTGTTGGGTTGATGTTTAGACGAGTTGTATATTACATAAACAACACAAAATGAAATGACTAAACATCCAGCCTCATGTAGACTTTTGAGACACTCGTGTACAAACATTTATTTCTAATATCTAAAAGTTAAAAGAATACACTAAACAAGTCATTTTAGTCTATATATGTAAACTTCAAATCTTTAAATCTAATAATATATATAGACATAAAGAACAAGGAAACGACAAACATTTAAATGGGGAAAAGGTCATTTACAGAGATTCCTGGTCATCTTGTCACTGTCTGTATTGTGTTTTGTGATAGTTGTCACTGGTAGTTTTGTGTTTTGTGATATTTGTTAATGGTTGTGTTGTGTTTTGTGAAAGTTGTCAATGTATGTGTTATGTTTTGTACTAGTTGTCAATGTATGTTTTGTGTTTGTGATAGTTGTCAATGTATGTGTTGTGTTTTGTGATAGTTGTCAAGGGTTGTGTTGTTTTTTGTGATAGTTGTCAATGGTTGTGTTGTTTTCTGTGATAGTTGTCAATGGTTATGTTGTCTTTTGTGATAGTTTTCAATGGTTGTGTTGTGTTTTGTGAAAGTTAGCAATGGTTGTGTTGTGTTTTGTGAAAGTTGTCAATGTATGTGTTATGTTTTGTGATAGTTGTCAACGTCTGTGTTAAGGTTTGTATTAGTTGTCAATGGTTGTGTTGTGTTTTCTGAAAGTATTTAATGTATGTGTTGTGTTTTGTGATAGTTGTCAATGTATCTGTTATGTTTTGTACTAGTTGTTAATGGTTGTGTTGTGTTTTGTAAAAGTTGTCATTTGTGTTATTTTTGTTCTAGATGTCAATGGCTGTGTTGTGTTTTGTGATAGTTGTCACTGGTTGGTTTGTGCTTTGTGATATTTGTCAATAGTTGTGTTGTATTTTGTGATAGTTGTCAATGAAAGTGTTATGTTTTGTACTAGTTGTCAATGGCTGTTTTGTGTTTTGTGATAGTTGTCAATGTATGTGTTATGTTTTGTACTAGTTGTCAACTGTTGTGTTATGTTTTGTACAAGTTGTCAATGGCTGTGTTGTGTTTTGTGAAAGTTGTCAATGTATGTGTTGTGTTTTGTGATAGTTTTCAATGGTTGTGTTATGTTTTGTGAAAGTTGTCAATGTTTGCGTGGTGTTTTGTGATAGATGTCAATGTATGTGTTGTGTTTTGTACTAGTTGTCAATGTATGTGTTGTGTTTTGTGATAGTTGTCAAGGGTTGTGTTGTTTTTTGTGATAGTTGTCAATGGTTGTGTTGTTTTTGTGATAGTTGTCAATGGTTTTGTTGTCTTTTGTGATAGTTTTCAATGTCTGTGTCGTGTTCTGTGATAGTTGTCAATGTTTGCATGGTGTTTTGTGATATCTGTCAATGTATGTGTTGTGTTCAGTGATAGTTGTCAATGGCTGTGTTGTGTTTTTTTGTTTGTTATTGCGTTTTTGTTGAGAATCTTTATATTTGCATTGAAATCTTTCACAACCTTTAATGATGTTCAGGGATAAAAGAATGTGCTGTTTCTTTATGAATCAGAGAATGTCTTAAGGTATGAAAATAGACATTTATAAACGTATCTGCAATTCCCGTTCACCTTCATTGTTAGTACCAAATATTTACATAAAGACTGTCACAGAATCAACTAGCTCAGCACAATTTCTAGCCTTGATTGGTCGGCATTTCTCAATCTTTGGTATTTTTTGTGCTGTTGTTACTTTCTTTGATCTTGACCATACTTTTTTCCAAGTTGATTTTATTGTTCTTTTGATATCTTCTTATTATTTTTATATCAAGAGAATCAAGTATTAAAATGATTTTTCTTTAAAAATGGTAATGTTTCGTGAATGTAAGAACATGCAAAATAGTTATTTTCACATTTGTATTTACAGATGGAAACGACTACCAGTGATTATAATGATTGGAGAGATGACAAATCTGTTCTTCAATGTTTGTCATACATGTTGAAGCATGAAATAATGTGTGACGTCATATTTCTTGTTGGAAGTGAGAAGAAAGCCATACCAACCCATAAAACCATTTTAGCTAGCAGAAGTCCTGTTTTCAATACTATGTTTGAGGGTTCACTACCAGAGAAAGGAGAAATTGCTGTACCTGATATTGAGGAAAATACTTTTCGAGTTCTTCTTCAGTTAGTAATCTGATATGTGTTACAATATTCACTACGCTAATGAAAAATATTGTTTTTTTATTGTTTTTGCAATTTAACAGCCAATATCGTCTACTGATCTACTATTATATCAAACTTGTATGTTGAAGTTCATACATCTGTAAACTAACACAATGACTCACGGACAATATTTTCATTTAAATCAAGCTTTTTCCTTCAGTAACTGAAAGTAAGAAGTACAGATAACAGCTACTGATATTTACAATATGAATGAAAATATAGAATACATTTTGAGGGTTTGTAATTTGGGCTGTTTTATTATAAAGTCATTTTATAAAATTCACTGTTTGCAAAGGTATGAATTATTCTAAAAAAAAATAAGGATTTTCTTCACCCATGCAGAAAACCATAGCCGTATTGGTTGCAACGTTTTGCAACTTTTGGTCCTCTGTGCTTATCAACTTTGAACTTTTTCGACCTTTTTTCATCTGAGCGTCACTGGTTAGTCTTGTGTGGACAAAACGCACGTCTGGCGTATTAAAATTTAAATATGGTACCTTTAGTAAGCTAATATTCGTGTGTTTCTCTGTCCTATATGTTCTCCCATTTATTTGTATTGTAGTCCTGTCATGTAATGTTGTCATTTTAATGTTATATTTAACAATGCAATAAAAGCGAGAGGTTTGGCATGCCACAAAACCAGGTTCAAACCACCATGTTTTTCGTAAAATGTCCTGTACCAAGTCAGGAAAATGGCCATTGTTATATTATAGTTCGTTTCTGTGTGAGTAACATTTTAATGCTGTGTTTCTGTTGTGTCGTAGTTCTCTTCTTATGTTTGATGCGTTTCCCTCAGTTTTAGTTTGTCACCCGGTTTTGTTTTTTCTCTCAATCGTTTTATGAATTTCGAACAGCGGTATACTACTGTTGCCTTTATTTAACTTATATGGTGTGTCCCTTTTGAACAATTTTTCCAACATGATTGTCTAAATCTGAAGCAGTCTTCTTGCATCCAAATCTTAACATTGATATAAGAAAATGTGGTAAGAGTGCCAATGAGACAACTCTCCATTCAAGTCACAAAAGTAAAAGTAAACTATTATAGGTCAAGGTACGGTCTTCAACATTTAGCCTTCAGACCTGTCGGGTCACCCCGAACAGCAAACTATAAAGGACCCAAAAAATGACTAGTGTAAAACCACTGAAACGGGAAAAACCAACGGTCTTATCTTTATAAAAAAAAACACATTTCTGAACCACCTCAACAATATAAGATACATATATATATATATATATATATATATGCAGACAAATGTTAGCTATATCAACTGACTTTATTTCAGGTATATATAATGTGATGAAGTTAACGTTACATCTGAAAATATGCAAAATTTGTTGTATGCTTCTGATAAATATATGTTGTTCAAAGTCAAATCAGAATGCGAACAACGATTGAAAGAAACAGTCACAACATCTGATCCTTTGAAGACCCTTCAAACTGCTATGGAATTCAACATGGAAGAACTAAAATTGGAAAGCATAAGCTACATCGAAAAAAATGCTGGGAAATGTTTATTTTCGGAGCTAGCCTTGAAACTATCCAAAGAATGCGTAGAAGATATTTTAAAATCAGATTATCTCAGCTGCATTGAAACGGATGTTTCCAGTTTATTCTTGAATGGTCATCGTACCAATGCACCAGATGAGAAAGAAGTAATCGGAAAAAACATACGATCAGCTCTGAAAGATCTATTGTTTTTGGTTAGGTTTCCGCTGATTGAAATGGAATACTTTGTGAAGAACTAAATGCCACTGAAAATATTAAAAGAAAAAGAAATTATTTGTATGTTTACAACACCCTTTACGGATGAAAGGTCATTGTTTAATACGATCCCCCGAACGCCAGTTTCTGAAAGGACATTATATCGTCTTGAACGCCACCATGCTATTGACAGTTTAAGGCGAAACACAAATAAAATTGATGCACTAGGAATTCGAGTAGACAAGCCTATCTGGTTAAGAGGGGTTATAATTTATGGTGGATATGGAACTCGACCTGATTCAGATCCTCCTTGGTACATTTTTAATAGTACTAGTACCATATCATTACTAAATAGTACAGGCGAAATATGTTATGAGAAGAATGCTCAAATACTTGAAAGGGAATCCTGTCAAACATGCGATGTTAAAATTACTAATCCAATTCAATTAAAAGCAAATACACCATACACATTATTGGTTAAAAATATAAACTTTATTTCTTATTTTGAGAAGGATTGTAAAACAACAAGCACCAGTAATGGTGTAACAGTCCCGTTTAGAGACTCTCCTATGTGTATGCTGGACTCGTATTCAGCATATAGCTACATAATACTTATTGTAACAAAGATATACGCTTTCAGAGTTCCCCAAGAAGGTAAATCACGAAAAGCTCATCGGAATCATGCAATTTATAGCTTGTTGGTTTTTGTTTTATTTGTTATTTGCAAATTTAAGAAATATATTCTAAATATTTTGAATTTCAACAAAAATAAATGTTATTGTACCGATAATTTTTAATGATAATTAAATAGATGAATAAATTTCAACGAACTTCATTTTAAGGTGTTGGTGAAATAATCAGTGAAAAACAGATGTTCCATTTGTTAAAGTGTTGTGGTATCTTTGCGTTGCTAATTCCAAGTGAAGTAGTTGAAATCATGCCTTCGAAAGTTATACTGACGTCATTCCCATTATGGAATAGTAGTTTCACCGATAACGCCGGACATGACGCAACAGTTGTAAGAAAAAATATAAATTAAAGAACTGAAAAAAGGAAAGCCCACAAATGGTGACAAAATCAAACACTATAAATCACAGGAACAAGTAACAAACAACTGACATTTTCCTAACTTGGTACAAACATTTTCGAAGAGAATGACGATTTGGATCTGATTTTATAGCCACCAAAAATTCCCACTTCTTGTTTGAACGTTGTTCATAGATCCTTTATATTGACCACATTAGGTAAGCGACCGAAACAGATATAATAATTTAATGTGACAATAATTGGAATCAACCTTTTCATACATACATAACAGACATACATCATTGACTAAAAAGTTCAACAAACATTAAAACGCGCTGCATTTTTATGTTCCTGTCCTAAGTCAACAGCCTCTTGTTCAGTGGTTGTCGTTTGTTGGTGTGGTTCATAGGTGTTCTTCATATAGATTTGACCGTTGGGTTTCCTGTTTGAACTATTTTACACTTGTCATTATGAGTTCCTTTATGGCTTGCTGCTCGGTATGACATACCTCATTTTCTTATATATATGTAAACGCCATGGCTAAAAAGATAAATATTACTTTTTTGTCAGTCCTAGAACATATTGCAAATGTATAAATTATTCTAAATACTAAGGATTTTCTTATCCCAGACATAAATAACCTTAGCCGTATTTGGCACCACTTTTGAAAATTAGGGTCATCAATGCTCTTTAACTTTAAACTGACTATTTTGATCTGAGCGTCACTGATGAGACTTATGTAGATTAAATGCGCGCCTTAAATTCTTAGCCTGGTACCTTTGATAACTATACGGATGTCAATATGTATTATTGCATTGTTTACTTGTGTGCCTCTCTGTTGTGGTGTTCTTGAATTTATTTGTACTGTGGTCCTGTCATGTAATGTCATTTTAATGTTTTATTTAGCATTGCTATAAAAGTTCAAAGATGGACTAGCCACAAAACAAAGTTCAATGTGGCAGTTGTAATCTTATAGATCGTTTCTGTGTGTGTTTCATTGCCGTTTGGTTTTTTGTTGCACTTAAGTGTTACTGTTGTTTAGTTGTTTTCCTCTTATAAGTGATGTGTTTCCCTCGGGTTTAGTTTGTAATCTGGATTATTTTTTTCTCAATCGATTTTTTACTTTCGAACAGCGGTATACTACTGTTGCCTTTATTTACAGTATTTATTATGAATCACTTCAAAGTGTTCTAAAGACAGAGTATCATAAACAGAGTCAGTTTGTTCTAAAGGTTTGAAAGATTTAAAAAAATAAGATAGAAACTCTAATTTCAATGTTACTGAGACATGGTATTTCAAAAGCTTTAAACTTATTTTCATATTACGGTAAATTTGTATTCAAGTTAATTAATTGATAATTCAGATAAGCAAACTTACTGATAAATAAGTCATAATTACCGTTACTGAGTATCGTACATTTATGATTGGGAGAAAACAGTTTTAAGCTTGGGTTATCTCCCGTCTGATGGGCATCATAAAAAGCCTTGTATCTTTGATGCGGGTTTTTTTTTTACAACAAGTGTAAAACATTGAAATTAAATCAAAACCTTAAATATGAAATATATGTATGTACGATAGGATAGGTTAAGTACAAGTTATTTATCTTTTCCGGTCGTCTCTAGAATGCATACGTTTCTTTGTTTGATAAATGACTTATGGTTTGCAGTGGTAAATATTGATTATTTTTTTTCTCTTCTTTTACGAGAAAAGGGATTCTTAAAAACGACTGAACATAACTTTATATAGGTATTAGACAATCTTTTATTGTTAATGAAAATCAGAACTAGACATTTTAGAGAGAGATCTTCGTTTTTCATGGTTTCCTTTACTTTCACCTCAAAATGTCTTTCCTTGCTTTAGTTTTTTGTTTGTCACAGCCTCGTCATCATTGAATATGAACAAAAATATATCCTCGTAATGCAACTAATTTCGATCTTTTTGCAATCGATCACTGCCTATCGCAAGAGTTATGTAAACATATCAGAGTAGGGGAGTATTACTTAATTTAGTACTTGAATTTTTTTGGCTTTTTTTCATTTTTTCGAAGTATATGTCAATGTCTCCTTTTACCACATTCCTTCCGGTGCGTTTCGGATTTTACTCAAAAATATCTTAATGTTGTACGTTAAACGATTAAGTAAGCTGATATCTTGTCAGATCGTGGATGTTTAACTTTTGGTCATGATTAAAAGGATATTAATCAATCTACCAGTTACGCACTGTATCACTATAATACACATTTACAGATAGCATTGAACTATCGCCGTCTGACACAATTTGTGTCGTTAACATACATGAAAACTTGGTGTTTGACACAGTCAAACTCAAATATAAAAGTACAAATTCATTGTCACAAACGAGATAACTCAATGAAAATATTTTCTTGTTGTTTGTTTTTAGTTTGTGTAATTTATACTTGGCGCGTTACTAAAGATGTTTAAGAAAGTCTATGACTAGAAAACAGCGTAACGCGTTATGTGGATTTTACAAAAATCTTTGTAACACGTGAAAACCATGTGATTCATAAATTAGGTTACTGGTACTGCTGCATGGTATCTTAACCAATTGCTATTTCAAACTATGTATTTTTTAAAAGAACACATTATTAAAAAAACACATAAACGAATTTTTATTGTAAGCTGTTTACTCTGAATTGAAGTACTTACTTGTATCCATCCAATCATTCAAACGATATTTGAGAATTTGCAGTATTTTATATCAATCAAAAGCAAAACTTCACATTTTCAAACAATTTTGAATCTTCTTAGACCAATATATGTATTTATAATTAAACACTAGCTTCAATCAAATAAAATACAAAAAATGTATTAAATAAACACCAATACTAGAAAATTAAAGATTAAAATGCTTCTGTCACAGTGATAGCCGGTAAAATGGTATGCGAATGAACACTGAATATTTTGAATAGATATCATTTCAAGAAGAGTACTTGCTAAAACAATTATCACTCGAGGTCAGGTAATATTTCCAAGCCACTATTGACAACGTGTAATAAAAAGGGAACCTATCTAAATCACTCCATTAGAACGTAAAAAAAATATTTCTATTAATATTATGCAATCACATTTCTTAATTTGTCCATAATGAAACATGTTTACCCATCAAATTTCCATGTTTACATGCATCATTATAAATGTTAATGTTAAGTAACTGTTTTTCGAAAAACAAGAGGCGTCAATATAAAAATTTTATCTTTTAGAACATCTGATGTAAGTAAGACATTTTTATTTTTTAAACTATAAATAGATAATAGACTAGTTGATTAAAGTTGCAGATATCTTTTTTTATGCAATCTTATTACACTTAAATTTAAGACCAACTTATCTTTCAATTAATTTCCCTATACACACATAGATGTACACATCTTTGTTTATATACAAATGAGTAGAATATTCCCATACAAATCTAAACAGTACATGTATTTTGACTATCGACTTCATATAAGTGGTTATTTTACAATAGTTTGAATTATCGGTCGCTTGAGGTTGTTGGGAATATTTGCATTTGAAATCTTTGAATGATCTCATTTTCTTTTTCTTTTTGAAATATTTTATTGTTTTTAAACCTGGTTATTCCGTCCTACTTTGATAAGTACGTCTGAGTCAGTGACAACTCTACAACAGATGTATCCATCAGATCGCCATCAATGATGGTGATACATGGCTGTGTACATAATGTATATACAACTCGTCTAAACATCAACCCAACAATGTTAGATTTGTAAATTTGCTTTCGCAAATTTTTGGTTCTTCCCTCGCCGGGATTCGAACCCATGCTACTGTGATATCGTGACACCAAATCGCCTGCACTGCAGCCGTCCCGCTAGACCACACGACCACCTGGGCTCTCAAAAAAAGAGCTTTCGCTGGCCGTGTGCTACCTTTCCTTGTCAGTTTTAATCTAGCGGCGTACTACAGTACATGATATATAAGGCATGAAGATGTTATTGTTACAGATCAGCTAAATTATCTATAGTAAAGGATCCCACAAATTAATGTAACATACAGTCACAGAAAATAATTATATTTATAAGTACGTCTGAGTCAGTGACAACTCTACAACAGATGTATCCATCGGATCGCCATCAATGATGGTGATACATGGCTGTGTACATAATGTATATACAACTCGTCTAAACATGAACCCAACAATGTTAGATCTGTAAATTTGCTTTATATATATAGAAGGACTTAGGCTTAAGTACTGTAATTACCTATTACTCGGGCGTTGTAAGCTGTGTCTTCGTGGTAAGCGTCTAACCTCGTTGACCATTAGATTGAAGAGGGCGCTGCAGGCGTGCGCAGGCTCCGACATCCGCTGTATCCATCCAGAGGCCCATTGGTGTCAGTTGTCTATTCCTAACAGGGAGCACCCGGGCTTAGGGTAAAGATACAACACCCCCCTCCTTCCTAAAAAGGAGGAACTATAAGTTCCGACAAAGGCATGACAACTGAAGACGCCTCTTTCTATTAAATTCAAACTCCTAAGTTAATTGACCTAACCAACGAATGGGTTATATACTTAAAATCCACCCCCTGTTCCCTGGCCGTGGGGTCTCTAATTAAATTTAATCCTTTCCCTAAAAACATGGCATATAAAAAATAAATCACTTAACTAATTGCCTTGGACAACTAAAAAAAATAAATTTTCTCAATTTCCTGTACTAGGATCTCCAACTCAGAATTGTCCTAATTCTTGATTGCATATATCTTAAAAACACAAAAAAACTAAATCTACTTCAAATAATCAAAATTTACAAAGATCTCTATTTCTGCCAGTTCATTAATCTCCCCTCGAATTTCCAATTAATCTAAACTACAATCTATTCTACTAAATTCCCCTAATATTGAAGCACCCGTTCCAGCATGGAACAAAAAGTGAAAACCATGACCATAAAAACAAAGTATACACCAATACCGTTCTTCAATATGGCGATATGTAAAAATGTCCAACACTAATCTACTATTTTACAATTTATACACTGGCCTGGTTTTCAAGTCCTGGGGAGTACAGCTTCCAGACAGGAAGCGGAGGCTAATGCCAAAAACCAAAATCTGTTGTTGTCACTTCCGGGTGGCACATTTGAATGTGACCATGAGTTCTGCCATGGCTGGCAGCAACTCCATCCTGACGGATCTGGTTAACTCAGCTACCTGGTAGGTCAGCACGACCTCCTGGTCTTACAGGTCGAACAGTTCCCTGGCCTGAGCCACAGCGCTGGCAACAGATGTCACTGCCACTAACTTTCTAGTGTTGTGGAACACTAGAACCACCAAGGATTCATTTGGGTTGGTTGCCACTTCCACTGGCTCCTCCACTGGTGGAGTGACCCTCTTTTCCTCCTCCTTCTGGGGTACCGACTGCACTGTCTGTGTCACTGGTGGGACATCCACAGAGCTAGAGCTTACCTGAACAGTAGTCTCCGGCACTGGCACACTGGTTGTGGACTGAGCAACGTCGGGCTCTGCCACCTGGCAGAATCTGGAGTTTGCCTGACATAGGATGTCATATGCCGGACCGTTAACTCCCTGGTACTCATCTAGAGCGACGCAGGCTCAGTGTGCTGGGCTTAGGTACCGAAGCACACCTAGTATCAACCTCCAATATAAGGTTACTACCATGCTGGTGATGGGATGCAGGGAATAAACACTGCACTTCTGCCAATTCATCTCCAGACAAACGGCTCTCAGTGGTGGCATGTCCACACCTTGGATTTTGCAACCACTTGGGATGGCTGCTCTCTCCTGCAGCCAGGAGACAAACTCTGAAGATGTTGTGTCTTCTCGGCCAGTGAGCCACCTGGCCAACAGGATCACCATATGGCCCCTGAACTGGTGGAAGCCTTGATTTGACATCACCTCCCTGTTAAAATTAGACTCAAACATTGGGGACACATGATCCCCCAATGCGTGCTCCCGCAAGTGCCTTGTCATCACTGGACATCCAGGAACTGGACAAGCGACGTCCCGGACACTCACCCTCCAGGTCCTCTCCTTATACCCACTTATGGGGCCTGCCCAAACCTGAGACTCCCTGCCACTCCATGCGTCGGATATCTCCCTCTTGAAACCCATGGGGTCTGTGCTGGCAGGCACTGAAGTGGACTGCTCCTCACTGTGTGCTGTAGGCACTTCCCCTTGCACCTCTGGCTCTTCTGTCTCCTCTGGAGTATTAAGAGTCTCTTCTGAGATGGCAAGTGTCTGCAGGCCATCAACCAGAACAGGTACCTCCTGTTCTCCTGAGACACTTACCTTGGCTGCTACTGGAGCTGACTGCTCCACAGCCTCGACCACCAGTTCCCGTGGCACCTCATCCTGTGTCTCCCCTGGAGTACCCTGTACTCGAACAGGTACCTCCTGTCCCCCTGATACACTTACTTCTAGTATTGCTGGTACCTCCAGCAATACTGTAGAATCCACCACAGGTCCTTCCTGGCCAGGTTCTCCCATCCTGACCCTTCTCCTATGGGTGGCTTTATCCAATAAGGACAAATCAAAGGGCTGAATGCCCATTCCCGGCTGGGAGTCACCATCATCTCTACTCTCCTCCTCCCGGCCCTCGCTGGAGCACGACCTGAAGGACTCAGAATCAGACTTTCTGAAAAATATGAAAAAATAAACAAACATTAGTTAAACTGACAATTTACGTATTTAATACACACTAATTAAACTGACTATTTACACAATGTGGTAACCTACTCGCTTTGTAAGACCCTTTACTATAGATAATTAAGCTGATCTGTAACAATAACATCTTCATGCCTTATATATCATGTACTGTAGTACGCCGCTAGATTAAAACTGACGAGGAAAGGTAACACACGGCCAGCGAAAGCTCTTTTTTTGAGAGCCCAGGTGGTTGTGTGGTCTAGCGGGACGGCTGCAGTGCAGGCGATTTGGTGTCACGATATCACAGTAGCATGGGTTCGAATCCCGGCGAGGGAAGAACCAAAAATTTGCGAAAGCAAATTTACAGATCTAACATTGTTGGGTTGATGTTTAGACGAGTTATATATATATATATATATAAAACCTCCAAGCAAAATTGATTGTTATCTTTTGGTTCCCAATTCTTATAGTTTGTTTTTTTTAAATGTCATGTACCAAGTCAGGAATATGACAGTTGTTATCAAGTTGTTCGTTTCTATGTGTGCTACATTTATTTTGTTTGTTTCTGTTCAACTTCAGTGTTTCTGTGGGTCCGTTGATGTCCTCTTATAGTTCGTTTGTTTCCCTCAGTTTTGCTTTGTAACCCGGATTTGTTTTCTCTCAATCGATTAATTATTTTTGAACAACAATATACTACTGTTTCCTTCATTGTATCACCCCTACATTACATTTGATGACTGCATAATTCAATCAAACGATATCTATGAAATAGAACCGGTGTTCAATTAGATCCAGTCTCTTAATAATTAAACTTAAAATCTGAAATGTATATAAAAAAGTTAACATAAACCCAAAAATACACCGAATCTGAACTTTAAAAAAATATAAACTTAAAAAACTAAATAGAACTATAGATCAAACAAAAATAAATACATTAAGATAGATTTCTTTTCCTCTTGTTTGTTTTAAGATTAGTATGCTATGCCTTGTGATATCCCCAATGTTTTTGTTGTTTCTGGTGGTACTTTGCAGTGTCTTGATTGTGTTGAAATCATTTTTGTCAATGTCTAAGTTCAATATTTTTTCTGATTATTTTTTCAATGTGTGTGGTGTGCTGTGTTCTGTGGTATTTGTCAATGAGACTGGGTTTTGTTTTATAATATATGTTAATATATGTGTTGTGTTTTATAATACTTGTAAATGTCTGTGTTGTGTTTTATAATATATGTAAATGTCTGTGTTGTGTTTTATAATACTTGTAAATGTCTGTGTTGTGTTTTATAATACTTGTAAATGTCTGTGTTGTGTTTTATAATACTTGTGAATGTCTGTGTTGTGTTTTATAATACTTGTAAATGTCTGTGTTTGTGTTTTATCATACTTGTAAATGTCTGTGTTGTGTTTTATAATACTTGTAAATGTCTGTGTTGTGTTTTATAATACTTGTGAATGTCTGTGATATTTGTCAATGTTTGTCTATTTCTATGTAAACTTGAACATTTTTGTAAACGGCAGCGACATAAAAACTTAGAAATCCCTGGATTACCCAACAACTTTATTTTTTTTTCACGGAAATAAAGAAATTAATAAGTATTTGATTCCCAAGGCCGTTATACAACAAATTTCAAATTTACATACACCATTTTGGAAGCAAATTTTACAAACAGCTGAGATTGGCAATTTTGTAACATGTCTTATTTCAACTGTTTTGATTGGTCTATTTGTGTCAAAAAGTAGTTTAGCAAAAAAAATCATAAACAACATTTTGGAAGCCCAACGACGATATGTGTTAATGGCTATGCTGTGTTATGTGATGTGTGCTTATGTCTGTTTTGTGATATTTGTAAATGTATGTCTTGTGCTTATTTACAGATTGAAACAGTTATCAGTACAGTAGTAACTGGGGAGACGAAAAATCTGCTCGTCAATGTTTGTCATATATGTTAAAATATGTTTCTGTGTTGTGTCATGTGTACTGTTGTTTGTCTGTTCGTCTTTTTCATTTTTAGCCATGGCGTTGTCAGTTTATTTTCGATTTATGAGTTTGACTGTCCCTCTGGTATCTTTCGTACCTCTTTTAAAGCATAAAATTATGGATGATGTCATATTTCTTGTTGGAAGTGGTAAAAAGCCATTCCAGTTCGTAAAGTAATTTTAGCCAGTATAAGTTCTATTTTCTATACTCTGTTTGAAGGTTCTCTACCAAAGAAGGAGAAATTACTGTACCTGATATTTAGGAAAACACGTTTCGAGTACTACAGCAGTGAGAAATCATAAACGTGTAACAACATTCATTTCTAATACGGGATTTTCTCTGCTTTAATATTGCAATTGTTTTTGTTTGTAACCCGGATTTGTTTTTGTTTCAATCGATTCATGACATTTTGAACAGCGGTTTACTACTGTTGCCTTTATTTACGGTATATAATTAATTTATTTAAGATGTTGAAATATGACATACAGACGTTTGATAAAAAAGAACCAATCAATTTAGACCAAAAAAATAACAGCCAAACAAGCTATGTCAACTTTGAATGTTGCAGATCCAACATCAATTTGAGTACATAATGATTCACAGAAAATGTTTGATTTCAATCACGCCAGAACCCTCAGTGACTGTAAGTTTGAAGTTGTGATAACAAATAATTTACAAGATGAACGCAAATATTGGTATGATTGGCAGTGTTTTTGGTTTAAATCTACTTTAACAGGTAATTAAAGGGGATATCTCTTTTAAACAAACTCTTGCACTAGAAATGTCTTAATAATAAGTTGATTTAGTGTCTCTTATCATCATATATTGATAAGAATATCACATATATATGTTCACAAATGTTGACAAAGGTTTGCTGGATTTGTTTTCTCTCAATCTATTACTGTTACTATCAACTACTGTTGCCTTTATTTTGATATGTCGATAGACTTTATTTTATGTATATCTACTTTGACCAAATAAACATAACATCTGAAAATATGCGAGAGTTATTGTATGCTTCTGACAAATACATTTTGTTCAAAGTCAGAACGGAATGCGAACAACGATTGAAAGAAACCCTTAAAACAAGTCTGATCTTTTGCAAACCCTTCAAACTGCAATTGAATTCAATATGGGAGAGATAAAATTGGAAAGCATAGGCTATATAAAAAAAAATGCTCAAGTTTTTTTAATTTTCGGAGCTAGCCTTGACATTATCCAAAAGAATGCATAAACAAAATCTTAAAATCAAAATATCTCAGCTGCACTGAAACAGATATTGATTCTAGAATGGGCAACCAGTGCACCACCTTATAGAAGCTATCCAAGAAAACTCACATTCTTTCCTAAAAGACCTTTCATTTTTGGTTAGGTGTCCCATGGTTGAAAATGAAGACTTTGTGAATAACTTTATGCCGTTGAACATTTTAAAAGATAAAGCAATTATAAGTATATTTACAGCGCCTTTTACGGATGAAAGGCCATTGTTCAAATTCCAGTTTTTGATAGGACATCATATCATCTAGTGAGGCATCGTTCAGTTAGCAAATCCTTGCAAAATCCAGGTAATCAATTATGCACTCGGAATTCGAGTAGACAAACCTATCTGGATAAAATGGATCATACGTTATGGTAGGTATGGAAATCAGAAGGGTGGATATTATTCGTTTTACAATGGTACTATAGATTTCAATTCTGTTAATATAGACAATGCAATTTCCCATAGGAACTCCCTTTGCGGCTAAAACTCTGACACTTTTACTATTAAGTTTCGTGAAAAATAATATTCCAGAACGGAAAGTTTATATGCAAAATATATATAGGTCAAAATATAGTGCTGTTCGGCATATTTTCAACACGTATATGCCCTGAACGTCTAAGAGTTTAAACTCACCTCCATTTTAGGAAATTCTTAGTATTAAATTTAGGCGCTACAATGTTTTTCTATACTGGTTACATTCCTAAGTGATGTCTCTATGAGATGAAACACAGAGATCATATATGGGAACCAGTACGTTAACAATTAACATTAATATATAAATTTCCCCAAAAGAGGCGTGGTTTGAGAAACAACTGTATTTACAAAGTGCAACCTATAGCAGTTACTTTGCTAAATAAAGCAGGCGAAAAACCATTTGAAACAGAAACTTGTATATCATCAGACGTCTCCTCGAGAAACACACGATGCTCAAATCACCATACCATTTTAATTAAAAGCAAACACATCATCTCATTATTGGTTAAAAAAAAAATATACCTCTTATTTTGGTACGGATTGTTAAACAAGATGCACCAGTAATGATATAACAGTCACGTTTAGAAACATTCCTATTTGGACAACAGGCACTTACACTAATAAAAGGCAAATTGCTTATTTAGCATGTTGCTACACAACACTTATTGTACCAAGTATACAAATAAAAAAAAAAGAGAAATTTTAATTTTCTTCATTCTACGATTTATTCAAGTCCTCGCTAGAGTTAGAATAAACATCAAGCAGTAGTATTATATACGGACTTACATGTTTGATTATATCTTTTTTATGTAACTGTCAAGGGAATAACCTATCAACACATTCCTTTCGTTGCTTATTGAATTTTTATTCACAAAGATCTAAATATTTCACATTTTAAAATTTATGTCAGCAATTATTTCTCAGATCCCGGATGTTTGGGAAAGCTGAGATGTCTAATCATATTTAAAAGAATATTTTCATTTGAGCATTTAAAATCTGTCTCGATGTGATATACATTTACAGAAAGAATTTGACCTATCGCCGTGTTGACCCAATTTGTAATGTCAACATACATGTAATCTTTACTAAAATTACAGTGCAGGTACACTAAAACAAACTAGTGACCTCAATAAAAATAGTTATCGTAGTTCGATTTTAAATTAGTATAATTTTATACCGGGCCCGGTAGCATACACTTTGAAGAGTGTTTATACTTAGAAAAAGAGCAGGTTAAAACCTTTAAGGATGTACTTAGGTGAGGTTGGGTGAAATTAAAGTTGATAATGTAAGCTTGTACAGAATTCTTTCAGGATAAGAATAAGCTAAAAATATTGATAGGTCATGGACCTCCTGTTCGAGATGTTTGAGATTTAAAATATGGCGGGAAAAGGCTGACTCAGACTTTTTCCTTACAATTGCATTGGTATAATTTGGGTTTCAAAACAAAAGAAAGAATATCAAGAATCTTCTAAAACTTTGGTAAATGACCTTTCATTAGCTATTAAGTCTTATATGAAAAAGTAAATTAGTGTTATGGGGCAAAATATTTTACAATTCCTTGTATTGTATGGAAAAACACCAACAGGAATCCGAACATTTGACACGAACTCCAAAACCTCACCTAAGTACATCCTTAATACGTGATTAACCCAAACATCAAGTGTAACACGAGATAACAAGGTAATTGTTATATTTTTTAAAGTCATAAGAAACGAGTGACTGGTGAAAAATAATGTTCATCCAATTCTTGAACCAATGCATGTATATATCATAAACTTAGTCCTCTGTGCACGATTTTACCATTTTTTACGCAAATATATCGTATAATCCTCAATTTTTTTTCTATCTGTCTGTCATGATTTAACAAATATGGCTACTCATTAAATGCCGTGTTTTGAAGCCGAAGTTTACCGATTGTCACCTTATAGTAAATAATCAACAAAAAGCATGGGCATTAAGCACGTGTTTAACATATACAATCAGGTAATTGTTTATTTTTATGACAGATTCATGCGTATTGCTATCACCGGATTTTTACGAGGAGGGTCACGCTTAGGTCACTATGCATACGGAAAATATGTCGGCGAATTGCTTCCTGGCAGCAAGCAATTAAAAATAAGTAAACTTCTTCTAAATGTGGACAAATTAAAGAATTTTCCTCAGAAAAAAGTATATGTACATAAGTTGTATAATGAAAACCATCCATTTAGTTTTAAAAAACATATGCATACTTTTTTTTATTTTGAGGTTTCATACGACTTTAACTTGTATTTGTCAATGAAATAACCACCAAACCAAAATTAAAAGAATGAGGCGTATTGTTGACAGTGAGATCCAAATGTATCAATTGCCAATGGATGGAGGTGTATATTTACCAATTAGATAACAATCCTCCAATACCTAAGGGAGACAGTGAAATAACAACAAAAAAGAGTCCAAGTGAGATATCTATACATCAATGACAAAAGGAAGTGATATAACCATCAACTGAAAACTAAATAGAAGCGGTATTTATTCGTGGTTAGAACTCAATTCAATACACCAAAGGATGGAGGTGATTATTTGACAAATTAATAACTATCCACAAACTAATAATTGGAGGTGGAAAACATTTTACCATTGAGATGACTATCCATCAAAGACTTAAAGTAATTGGTAAAAGTTTTGCAAGTGCAATGCTCATCAACCAAATACTAAAGGAAGTGTTAAAAGTTTGACCACTTAGATGGCAATTCCATTAACGACTAAAAGGAGGTTGGAAAAGTTTTGCCGTTGATCGATGAACATATCCACCAAAGACTAAAAGGAGGCGGGGAAAAATTTTGCCACTGAGATTGCCGTTCACGAAAGAATAAAAGGAGGTGGGGAAAGTTTTGCCACTGATGTGGCCATTCAACAAAGTCTTAAAGGTGGTAAAAGTATTGCCAATGAAATTACTATCCATCCAAATTTAGAAGAAGATGGAAAAAGTTTGCCAGTAAGATGACTATACGTTTTAATGAACTAAACTAAAGACTAAAGGGAAGTGGAAAAAGTATTCCAGTGAGAGGACTATCCACCGAAGACTAAAGGGTTTGGATTGTTGTCAATGAGATAAACATCAAGCAATGTCTAAAGGGAGGTTGCCATAATTTTGCCGATGAGATGACTATCTTCTGAACGAACAAATGAGGTCAAGATATGTTTGCCAGGGATTTTCATTAATGACGAAACGATATCAACATATTTACCCTTATATGTCATGATCTAATTATATACTAGTAAAACTACTCGTGCATTGTTATTTTGCTTAGTTTTGCGCTTAAGGATGTACATCTTTGAGGAGCAAAAAAATTCTAGAATTAATCTTTTTTTCTAAACCTGATTTTTGGTTTATATGACTGTAAAACAAATAATTGTTGAAGAAAAAATCATATGGTATTGCGCTTCTTTTTTTGCTATGCCCTCTGAAACAACCCAATTTTGATGATTTTTCCATTTTTCATCAATTTTTACCCATTTTTGGCTATTATCGTGAACAAATCAAAGTTCCATAATTAATTAAACTTTTTTTTCATACTCTCAATAACGATGAAGGGGACCAATCTGAATAAATTCAACGAAAACAACTATAGGTAGGTGTTAATATAAGAAAGTTTGATCATATGTTGATACTTTTTCGTGTCAATTACCATGTTGTCAATTTTGGAAATTTGTGATTTTTCTCTGTTTATAGAACAAAATGCATATTTTCTAAACTTCCTTGTTATAATTGATTGAAAAAAATACACATCTATGAAATTTGAAAAGATAAAGTTATATAGGATGTTTATGTTTCGGGTAAAATAATTTTTTGTACCCCTGCCCCATTTTTCTCAAAATTTCACTCAAAAAAACTGACTCGATTAGTAATTAAATTTGAAAATTTCATTCCTTAAAAACTACTTATTGGAGATACACAATGCTTTCACAGAGTCAAATTTGAATATGATTATTATCAAATTAATTGCTATTTTCCACTTATATCACATGTTTTGGAAATATTTCTGGAACGAGATTTCAATGAGACTGAACGAGACTGAAATGTCAGAAGAAATCATCCTTAAGACACGTAAATCAACCATGGAATATGTGCATTTTTCTTTCCTGAAAAAACGCTGCAAACGTAGATTCATATATCTTATTTGTATAACAGACACACTCATTAAAAAAATATATAAATCTGACATTATCAAAAGGCTTAATGTATTAATTGACAACATATTTGTTACGATTGCAGAGTATATTTTCAAAAAAAAAAACAATCGGCATTCCAAGGATAAATTATGGTGTTCTTCTTCTTGTCTAATTTAATTGTGTAATATGTATTCTACAAGGCATAACTATAAGTTCCAACATATGCCTCTCATTATATAATACAAAGTCAGGTGATATCGTTGAGATGTCGCGTACTGTGTTGGTGATAATACGACGTTGTGCTTTCCAGTTCGCTTTTATTGCATTTGTTCGAAGTTTCGGAATTGATAACTATATACATGTATATCCAGGTGTAATGATAAGTCGTTATCCTAAGGCTATTTTTTTCTTATTTTTTCTGTACACTTAGCTTTCATTTTTTATTACCATGCATTGTCAAGCTTGGTAACTCATAATTATTTGTCAGTAACTAAATGGACGATGCTGTCCCATACTGAGCCTTCTGACCTTGTTTGTTTACATTTAAATTTCAATGGCGTCAAAATCACGTGATGTCGATTGGTTCTACCCAATCAAATAGTTCTACTGTCAATTAGGGGATTTTCCAGTCTACGGCAATTACGTTATTTCTTTGTGGGAGATTGCTTCAAAATAGTTTGCAATAATTTTGGGTTTTATTCAACAGGAAAACTCTTTTTTTGCCATCCCTTTTGACATCAATGGAATTATGTATGAATATTTATCTACAGTCATGATGGTCAGAATATCGAACTTTTTATAATGAATAAAAAGAAAATTCTATGAAAAATAAATGTAAATTATTTTTCATTAACCTACTCTATATTCCTGTACAAAATTATGTCATGGGCATCGTTTTTTCAATTAGTTTTTCTTTCATTTTGGTTGGGTTTTTTTCGCGGGAAAATCGCGAAAGACGTAAGGAGCATGTCATTTTAAAATTCCTAAAAATACGATTCGCTTGACCTGTATTGCCTGCCACAAGATTGATGACGCTGAATGGAATGTACACAAAGCAATGGAGGCCGGAAGTGGGATTTTGTGAAGTTCTAGAATGTTTTTAGACATTCGGAAGTCGGGATTGAAACGGGCATTAGAAATTTGGCATTTTTTAGCAATAATTGAGAACAATGAAAACTTACCTTCAGAAATATTTTTTTTATTCAAAAGTGCAGAAAAAACGTATTCTACATTGTTTTTCTACGCCGGAAGTAGCGTAGTGACGTCAATGCGGAGTTTCCCCGTGTGTTAAGTTCAAACACAAATACCTAACGAACTGACAAGATGACGATTTTAGACTACGGTAGGATATATCTATGCAACCGCCCGAAATGTATGAAATATATAAATAGATTTAAAAGTACATGTACATGCAACTTTGTATTCTCGGGGAATCAGAGCATAATAGACAAATGTGACCAGTATAGTTGCACAAGATTGTATCTTAAACACTTCTTATTCAATCGCTTTATACAGGCTATTTTAGGTATAATGGATGATATCCTAGTTTTAAAGGAAAAGGGATAAACAAGCTAGTTTTCAATAACCCTTGCATTCTTTAAGAAAAGTCATTTCATATAGGTCTCTTGTATTTGTATACTGTATTAACTGCATTGCTGAAAGTGTTGTTTATTATTTGTTATTTAAGATATGTTTTACTGGTATTTTTCAATTCTTCAATTTAGGTGGATTCATGGTTCATCGCCATCTTGGGTTAAATTATCGCAGTACACAGTCTAGTTATTTACCCAAAATATGCAAATTTGTAGACAGTTGTATAAAATTGTATTGGTTATACTGTTTATGTATATGAAAAAAACTTGCTGATTATTGCATTATCAAAAATATTTAAACAAATACCAAACATTTGTGCTTTAGCATCATTTTTTTCAACTAAACAATTTAAGAGGAGAGAACTCTTTTGATACAAAATCTATACAGGACTGATAGAGATTTTTTTAATTTTACTTGTAGCAAGAAAACAAGTTCGGTGACACCATTTTTTCTTATCATTTTCTTAAAACATATTTTAAAAACAATCTTGTCACAATTTATTTAAAAATTCTTTCTTATAGCTTTCTTTTTATGCACATAAATGTGTTTTTCATGACCAATCTGAACAAATTTAGGTTTACAACGCCTCATAGCTTAAAAATAGAACGGTGATCCATCCTTTTTATCATATTTTTGAAAAGAGCATACTAAAAATCTTGATTTTGATAAAGTATAAGAAAATTCTATCTCGAGAATCATACACCTATGATCTACCTTAAGCAAAAAGCAAAATCCCTAAAAACTCCAAGAAAATTCAAAACTGAAAGACCCAAACCTAATGGCAAAACCAGAACCTCAAACACATTAAACTCATCAACTCATAGACAACAACCGTCACATTCCTTACTTGGTATAGGCATTTTCTTATGTAGAATTTTTAAATGTTTCAAAAATAAATGTACAGAAAATCAAAAACAAGAGTTCATTTGAAGTCAACTGATCTTTTGTCTATCTAATGCCAATTGATTCATTTATGTTTAGGGTAAGATTCAATGCAAAATTAACAAAAGATTGAGATATCAAATCTGTATTATTCGCACAATTTTTTAGTGTTGAATGATGTTCTACTTATGGGTATGTGAAAAATAGAAATGTAAAATCTTCAATTTGTGCTGTTAAATTTCTCCCAATTTCCGAAATCTCATGACCTTATGAATGAAATAAAATCAGGAAAATTTGGCCTTATTTTTTTCTTTTTATTGCAAGATTAAATCGTCTCATTTGACTATACTAAACCAAGTAAAACGAAAAAAAAAAAACTTACCAAGCACATAAATATATAACCCAGGCGTGACTGAATATCTTCTGTTGTAAAGTTTTAAGAGCTGTGTCATATCAAGGTAAATATGACTATTGTTTCACTTGTTTATTCATTCCTTTTAAGTAGGACTAAATGTGAAAATGTTGGCCCATAAAATATTATGACATACAGTACTGTATATTCAAATGGATCATAATTTCATTTCATGATAATGTAAAAAATAGGTCCTGTATAATGCGTTGGCCATATATGTCGGATACAATACTGCTGAGTCATGGGTGTCATGGGAAGAAAAAATCTCAAGTTACATTAAAAAAGTCATTTAATCGGAGAAAAAACCAGATGTTTTACGTTAAGCCTTACAAACTCAATATTGTCTCCCGCGCAACTACTGTTTTGCAAACAGTTGAAAATGCGTATCAGATACTTTTAGATAGAATAATAAAAGCTGGGTTGATTTTAAATACATGTGTGGTATAAAATGTGAAACATATCAAATCACGTGACTATATTTTTTTGGATTGATTCACGAACCTGTCCGCGATATAGATGCTGTTCCCTCACTACATAATTCCAAATATTGTGAACTATACCATCGAGCTAGAGATAAAGAATGCAACAGATATAGTTAATTTTTCCTCATAACAGTTATCAAAGGTGCCAGGATTATAATTTAGTACGCCAGACGCGCGTTTCGTCTACATTAGACTCATCAGTGACGCTCATATCAAAATATTTATAAAGCAAAACAAGTACAAAGTTGAAGAGCATTGAGGGTGCAAAATTCCAAAAAGTTGTGCCAAATACGGCTAAGGTAATCTATGCCTGGGTTACTTGACTTACATCTATAAATTGACTATGAGGGTCGTTTAAAATATTTTACGGACGCCATCACGAGTTGGTTGACCGTTATGGAATATCCGTTTTACATATGATATAGAATATGTTCTTTAAGTTGTACAAACAATCCTGTTCCCTTTCCATGTATGTGACATAACGAATTATACCATTTACCTGGTTTGTAATTGCATGAACAACACGACGGGTGCCTGACCTTCCAGAGCACCTGAGATCAAACCAAGTTTTGGTAGGATTTGTGTAGCTTAGTCCTTAGTTTTCTCTGCTATGTCTTGTGTACTATTATTTGTCTGTTTGTCTTTATTTATTTAGCCATGACATTGTCAGTTTATTTTTGATCTGTGAGTTGAAACTTGAATGTCACTCTGGTATATTTCGCTCCCCTTTAGAAGTATATTAACGTATAATTGAGGATCTACTTACGTCCAAACTATGAATTTGTTACGAAATTTTATGTGTGCATCTTTTTTTTAAGTTGGACTAGTGATAGTTGATAAAATACTGCATTATATAATTTGATGAACAGACGGTTAGATTGCGATTTTTGAAAATACTATTTTTATTTATCGGGCCGGTTTAAGACTTATTGTAGATACTTGAACTAGACATCTATGTGTCTTTGGATAATTAATTTCGTCGGGTTGCTGTCTCAATGTCTCTTGAATAGGAACTCAGAACACCAAGCTTTTTTACCAGTCAACAATAACACTGAGATCATCCTCAGTTCTTATGTTAAAATTTATGTTGCTCAGTATCCATTTTTATGTGGTGTTAATCTATTCGTCGTCCAACGTTTTATTCCTAAATATTCAGACCCATTTTTTTGTTTATTTTGTTGGCGCCATAGGTCTCTTTGTGCGATTTTCACTGCGCTTTCTCATAACTGCTTGTTCAAAATATATTTATGTTTAACGAACATTGTAACATTAATTTCTTCTCCTTTTCATGATTCAAGATACCAATCAATGTAAAACATGTGTTATCTGTGAAGAGGACGATTGAAATATATAGAATCAGTGTGGGCTCAAGTAAAAAATGCAGGAGAGGATGAAAATATGATTAAATATGCGATGAATAATGAACCCTTCCTACATGTATGAGATATAATAATAGATTTAAAAGTACATGTATATGTAACATTGTATTATCAGGGAATCAGAGAATAGTAAATAAATCTCACCAGTGCAGTTGCACCAGATTGTATCTTTAAATTACTTCGTATGCAATTGCTATATGAAGTCTATTTTAGGTACCATGGATGATGTCCTAGTTTAAAAGAAAAATGGAAAAACGAGCTGCTTTTCAATTAACACTGCATTCTTTAATGTAGTATTAAAGAAGTGGCATTTTAAATACATCTCTTTTGATTTGTATACTGTAACAACTGCATTATTGTCGTCTTTTATTTGTATTTTACGATATAGTTTATTGTTGTTCTATTATTTCCTAATAAAGTAATTTTGAAATGTTTCAGTAATTATCTCAAAAGTGAATTAAGGTTTATTTCCCCTTTCTGTAGCCATCTTTGTACGAATTTTCAAACTTCAATTGTATCAAAACTACAGATATAATAAATAATAGCGATAGGCCATTTTGTACATATTCTAAGGGGAAACTTGATGCAGAGCATTATTTTTTACTGTTTCATTGCATTCAATAGAAAAAGAGTACTTTGAGGCAAATAAACCAAGATTTTTATAGAAAATCCACAGCCTTTAATACAGATATTTATGTTATAAAATTTGAAACATAGATTACTCACTTGCTTTTCTATGTTGTGCTAGTGTTTATTTTTTACAAAAAGTCCTAACCAACCTGGAAACTCCAAAATGTGTCGTGCTGAGTCACTAAAATCGAGCGCACCCTAAAAGGTGTACTTGATTTGGTCCATATTTTTATTTGTTGTAACCAATAACTACATTAACTAACTTGTTTAAAGGAAATCAATGCTAGCACTGCATGCAATAATCATATATCTATCAGTCATCAAATTGTCAAATATGAGAGTTCAAGGATAAAGGCTGTGGGTTTTCTATAAAATTTCCTTATGTTTAGCATTGAATCAACACAAGGGTACATAATCCTTAACAGCACATCCAAAACCAGAGTTTCATTGAAGCTAAATGATCTTTAATACCAATTGGTTCATGTATGTGTAGAATGCGATTCGATGCAAGATTAAAAAAAAGTTGAAATATCAAAACTGTAATCACAAATATTTGTAGTGTTGAATAACGTTCTACTTTCATGATATGTGAAAGATAAAAATGTAAAATGTAAACTGTACTATTAAATTTCTTTCCGATTTCAGAAATTGGATGACCTTGTGAATGAAAAAACATCAGGAAAAAGTGGTCTTATTTTTTCTTTTTATTGCAAGATTAAATCTTTTCATTTGAATACACTAAACCAGAGTTATACAAAAAAAAGATGTGACCAAGCACATAAATAAATTACCCAGGCGAAACTATCGAATCTCTTCTTTGTTCAAGTTTTAAGAGTTGTGTCATGTCTAGGTAAATAAAACTATTGTTCAATTTGAACATTTGTTTGTTTAATACTTGTAAGTAGTACTAAATGTAAAAATGGTGGTTCATTGTAATATATATATGACATACCTTTAAATTGATCATGAAATATTTCATGATGATCTTTAATATACGTCAAATATAATGCGCTAGTCATACATATCGGAAAACAATACTGATAAATCATTGGTATCATGGAAAAAAACAATCTCACCTTACATAAAAAATAATAATCATTTAAACAGGGCAGCTGGATCATTATTTGAACACTAACAAACTCATTATTGTCCTCCGCGCATGGCGTTAAGAAAGGGGGGATTTAAATACAAGGCTTCCGTCTGGTCTTGTTTAGCGCACAATTCTTGCAAGATTTTTTTATGAAACTTATATCAAAGGTTTATATCAGCAATTGTTCAACAATTACTGTTCATCAATGCTTTTATTTAAAGAGAAATGCCACTTGGAAATATAAATTATATGAGAAATTGCATTGTTATTGTTATCATATGTACAATTCTTGCCAGAATTTAATGAAACTAATATCATAGGTTTATATAAGCAATGTCTTTGAAAGTTTTGAAAATCAGTGCTGATCACATTTTTTTTTTAGTTAGTGCCCTTGTACCTTTCACGATTTTCACTGAATAAGGTATACAAACAATTTTGGGGGGTTATTATTTTAGCGTATTCAACATTCTTATCAATACCTTTGCATGTGTACTTTTAAAATTGCGGATAGTGTTTTGGCGATTTTGTTGTTTCCGCGAAAATCAGCAAGAAATCTACGACCCCCGAAAAAATCCGCTATACAGTATGTGCAACGCTGAGGACATTGATACTTTTCTTTTTGTTAATATGGTCTTAAATGCAGTGAAACTGCTTTTAACATCGAAGAGGGGGGGCAAGGGGTTTAACTGTTATGCTGTTATGGGGCAATTTAATTCTTTGTTATCTGTTATTTTGAAAATATATTTGCTGTTAGCTGTTATTGTCTTATTCTTTGTTAGCTGTTATTGGGCTATTAGTTTTTTTTGTTATCTGTTATTGTGATAATGTATTTCCTGTTAACTGTTATTGAAAATTGGAATGTTAGCATTTTTTTGACAGTCAATATTCGGTATAAATAGAAGATCATTGGACATTGGGGTCTACCACTACTGTTATGTTTGTCCCGTATTCAGAGAAGGATTCCATAAACATTTACCCATCACAGAAGTGAGGTCCAGGACAATTCAAGTATATCTTATGATTATCCTTTGTAATAAATTCCATTTTTTAATGAATGTGTATTTAGAATTATCTTAATTTTTTGTATGAGAATAATGTTCCTTGTTTCCCGTACGAACATTTAAATTAAAACAATTCTTAATATGACAAAAAGGAAAACATATGGACAGGAATATCTGACAAGGATCTCAATTAAGGACTAGGTCTTAACAACCAGTTAACCTTTTATATAATATGGTACTTAGACTCAGCTCTGTGATTCTTTTCAAAGCAGAACCAAATGCATTGTACAATGAAAGTTCCAACCATGTACTTGGGTCCGAAGCTGCACATAACTCATTACAAAAGATTTCTTTCGTTTCAAGCCATTGTTTCCCTACTAAACTATGTATTCTACTTACTAGTACACTTGGTACAATCAAAAACCTCAGCTGATAAAAAATTGTTCAAATAAGGCCTTTGAAAATAGTGGAATAAATTGGTTTTGTAGTGTCAAAATTCGTTCGAAGTACTTGATAAATTGCAAGCTTATAATTGGTGCTTTTGATTTTGCTACCCTATATACCCATTTGCCTCATAGTCTTATTAAGAAAAATTCACACACCTCATTAAATGGTCATTTAAAAAAAGTCAGAATATTCAAACTATTTTATGTCATTTTTTTTAATTAGCAACAAAGGGAGCTTCAGTCAATATATATAAACAATACACCAACGTTTCATGAGAACTGCTGAAAGCATTTTTGAGTTATTTTTGAAAACTAGAAAATACCACCTTTTTGTAATGAATAAAATCCCTTAACTCAATAACATAAAATCTAAAATCAATAAAAATCGAAAGGGAGTTTACAACAATAGATATAAACATTTCAGCAAAGTTTCATGAGAACTGCTGAAAACATTTTTGTGTTAATGTCTGAAAACTGGAAAATCCCCCCTTTTTATTTAATAAAACCCGTTAACTCGGAAACGTAAAATCTAAAATTTATAAAAATTGAAAGTGACCTAGCTCATGTTAATAGATATAAACAATTCACCAAAATTCCTTGCTTTGTGAAAGCATTTTTGAGATATTATCAGAAAACTGAAAAAAAACAACAATTTTATTGAATAAAAACTCATTACCCAGAAACTTAAAATCTAAAATTTATAAAAAAAAAATAAAACAAAAAGGGAGCTCACGTCAATAGATATAAACAATTTCCCAAAGTTTAATGCAAATTGGTTAAAGAGTTTTTGAGTTAATGTCCGACATGTTGACAACAGACGGACAACAGTATACCATAATACGTTCCGTAAACGAGCGTATAAAAAAATATTATAATATATTGAGTAGTAATTTAAACACATTCTAGATACATAAATTAATACTAAAAACATAGTCATAGAAAAGGGAATGCATTACAAAGGATTATATCCGTAATAAGAAATACTGATTTGTCAAAGACCGAATTATTTTAATATTTCGTTTACTGTTATCTGTTTTTGTCCATTTTAATTCCTTGTTATCTGTTATGAGCCAAATCAATTTGCTGTTTTGCTGTTATTGGGACCCCCTTGTCCCCCTCATCGAAACGTGTTATATGGGGGCAAAGAAACTATTGTTTGGCAGAGACTGAAAAAATGTGTTGAAAAAAGCTGGGTAAAGGTTAACTACAGGTGTGTTATTATAGTTGATTCAAATACGTATAAATATGAAACATATTAAATCATGTGACTATATTTGAAATGATTCACATACCGTAACAGAATACTTACGTATAGTTTAGGACTTATTAAGATTAACGTTAAAACTATGGATTCATTTCGAATTTGATTTTCAGATCTTTTTAAATTATATTGATAAATGTATAACGGTTATATTGCAGAATTTGGAAAATTTTATTTTTATTCATGGAATTTTTTGGGTCGATTTTGAGCTTTGGTATAGTGTATATAGTTTAAGTATAACTCTGTGTGTCTTTATATAGTTTTTGTCATCTGGTGGCTGTTACAATCTGTCTTGTATAAGATTTCAGGACACCGACCTCATTTCCCATGCAACAATAACTCTGAATGAACACACTACATGCATTTAAGTTACAACAAAAAACGAACTGATTCATGTTCTATTAATTTTGCACTTAGAATATTTTAATGTAAAAACAAAATCGAAAGTTAGTTGGGATAGGTCGTACTAATTTGTTTGTTGGTTTTGAGTTTTATTCATGTGTTATGATTTGTATGTGGTTTCTTAAAATCAAGCAGAATTCCGTTACAATTAGAATGAAATTCAAACTGTGTGGCTGTGGCCATTGATTGACATATTAAATTCATCCATTGACTGGGACAATTTACGTGAACGGGTGTCTGTAACGACCACTGTTCACGATGTACCTACGATAGACATTCAAACTGTGGGGTCACCAAAGGTTTCTTACCGCCTTTAACTATAAAATAATTCGACAAATTAATCAGGAATAACCTTTATGTTTTGATTTATATAATTGATATAAATCAAAACATCGTGTTATTTCTGAATATTTTTCGAATTACTTTATTAAGGTGTTGAGAACCTTTGGTGACCCCATAGTTTATGTGTCTTTAAAAAGTACATAGTTAGCAGTGGTCGTTACATACAAACGTTCACCTAAATTGTCCCAGTCAATGGATGAATTTAATGTGTCAATCAATGGCCACAGCCACACTGTTTTGAATTTCATTCTATATAATATATAATATGTTATACCAACTGAACTCCCTTATAACACGTCACGGAAGGGATGATTATTATTAATTTCTCCGTGCGACAAAAGAGATGATTTCAGCCTCCCAATTGTGAACTTTCCATTTCTATGTAGCAACATTCCAGCAGCGCCTGCATACGGAGTATATATCTCCAAATTGAAACGATATTCCCGGGCTTGTATTTCCTATCATGCTTTCCTTGATAAAGGGTTGCTACTCACAAGGAAGATATCAAACCAAGAGTTCCAAATGGTGAAGTTGAAATTATCCATTTTTTTAATTTTACGGACGCCATCACGAGTTGGTTGACCGTTATGGAATAACCGTTTCACAGATGACATCGGATATGTTCCTTATGTCCCTTCCCTTTTCACGAATGTGAACTACCGAATTAGACTATTTACTGGATTTGTTATCACATAAGCAACACGACGGGTGCCACATGTGGAGCAGGATCTGCTTACCCTTCTGGAGCACCTGATATCATCCCCATTTTTTGTTTGGGATCGTTTAGTTTTCTATGTTTTGTCATCTGTACTATTATTTGTCTTTTTGCCTTTTTAATTTTAACCATGAATGCAAAAGCGCAAGAAAACAAAAAAGGCACTTCGAAGAGCTAGGCAGCAGGAGATTGCCAAACAAAGAGATGAATCTATGCAAGCCATTATGACGGCACAACGTAGTGACAGTAAAATGTTCCATAAATTGGTAAATGCGCAAAGAAAATCAGGAAAAATCATATTATCAGAGCTTAAAGTACAAGGAGAAATTCACTCGTCAAAGGACGACATTCTTCAAGGGTGGAACAAACACTTTAAACAACTTGCAACACCATAAACGTCAAACGAAAATGTGGAATATACAGATAGAGAATTTGATATTGACGTTATCGAAGAAATCTGCAAAAACAACGCCTCACCTATAATTTTTACAGAAGAGGAAATTTTTCAAGCAATCGGCAAACTTAATACCAAAAAAGCTCCAGATATTTACGGCATCACGGTAGAGCATATAAAATTTGGAGGAGATACATTAATTAAGGCAGTTACAGCAATAATCAATCATATATGTTCAACAGCATCAGTACCTGATTCCCTGAAATTAGGACTACTTACTCCAATCTTCAAAAACAAAGGCATACTATCTGAAGCAAAAAATTACCGTGGAATTACGGTTCTACCAGTTATAGGGAAAATTTTAGAATGTCTACTCCGTGATCTTATCAGGGACTTCATCAAAATTCTACAAAACAGGCTTCAAAGGGGATTTACTCCTACAGTCTCCCCGCTCTACAGTGCTCTTATTCTTCTAGAATCTATTTTGGAATCTCTCGATCAAAAAACATCAATCTTTATAGCTCTTTTGGACGCAAAGTCTGCTTTTGATGTTGTGAACCATAACAGCTTGTACCGAAAACTATTCCTGTCAGGAGTAGGACGGCTACTAATACGACAGCTAAGTACTAATGCACTCACTTCTATCAAATGGGACGGTCTTACCTCTGAACCATTCCTTATACAACAAGGAGTTAGACAGGATGGAATTTTAAGTACTGAACTGTACAAACTTTATGTGAATGATGTACTTGACCAACTAGATGACAACGGGTTAGGAAAATATATTGGAGACATCTACTGTGGAGCGGCAACATGTGCCGATGATATTGCCTTGGTAGCAAACTCGCCAACAGAACTCCAAGTAATGATCTCAACGGTGGAAAATTACAGCAAACACGAAAAATATGTTCTTCAACCTACTAAGAGCGTTGTCTTAAAAAACAAAGGCAGTAACAGTAGCGCCAGTTCTCTCCAAGACTTCGCAATTAATGAGCAGGCAATTATTCAACCAGATTCAGCAGTACACCTGGGTATTAAACATAATGCTAACTTTAAAAAGACCATCACCTCTCACATAAATGAAAACATATCGAAAGCAAGAAGTATGTATAGCCTAATAGGCGCAGGACTCCATGGCAAAAATGGACTTAACCCTACAACAAGTCTTCATATATTTCATACATACGTTCTAACGGTGTTAACATACGGCTTAGAAATTCTCCTCCCAGATAAGACACAACTAGATAATATAGAAGTATTTTATCGAAAATCATTAAAGCAAATTCTATCCATGCCAACAAATACAGCAGACGTTGCAATATATACACTTGCGGGAGTTATTCCTATTATTGGGAAAATTCATAAATCAGCCCTTAACACCTTCAATAAAATTTGCGACATGGATTCATCTGTGGAAAAAGACCTTGCTGTAAGACAACTTGCATTAGTTGGATTTTCCTCTTCTAGCTGGTTTGGAAAGCTTCGAAATCTCCTTGCCATTTATGAACTCCCATCAGCACAGGATATTCTTGATAACCCATACAGAAAGGAGCGCTGGAAATCAATAGTAAAAAAGGCTGTAGACAATTCTTACAAAGCTCAAACCACATCTTCTGCTCGTCTATACTCATCGCTTCGCTTCTTATCCACCAATAATCTGCTATGGAATAGACCACATCCAAGCTTAGCCAGCGTAAATACCTCTTCTCAAGATATTAGTAGATTACCGACGAAGTTGAAACTGTTGACAGGTACTTACTATTTACAAAGCAACCAAGCTGCCTTCGACCAAAACACAGTTGACCCAACATGCCTATTATGCAAGGGTATTAAAGCCAGAAACAATCGATCATTTCCTTATGGAATGTCCAGCTCTTCATGAAATCCGTTCAACTTATCTACAAGAATTATATAATTTTATTTGTAGTATTGATGTGTGCATGAAATGTAGTATCCATAGTAACATCACACTAGACATTAACTTTATATTGGACCCTAGTAGCTTTATTTGTGCTTGTGGTTGTAAATGTAAATGCATGGATGTTTGCTACACTGTAGAATACATCACAAGGAAGCTTTGCTTTGCTCTACATGGACTACTTACTCGTATTATTAAAAACCTTCCGCCAAGCAAGCGTAAGGGTCTTTGTCAGTAACCAACACTCATCTCACGAGGCGTACGTAGTATGTCTTTGTAGGTATATATATATATATATAAACATTATTCGTCATTGTGCGAAGTGCTCCTTTGAAGGAGGGATTTTCTCAAACAGAACAGAACAGAACATGGCGTTATTAGGTTATGTTCTATTTATGAGTTTGAATCTCCCTGTGATATCTTTCGTCCCTCTTTTCAATTTCCTATTCTTTTTTTCTGCATCATTTTTTTGTTTCGACTAATGCAATTTCCTCGGCGCTTTCTCTAGACTGCTTGTTTCAAATATATCTATGTTTAATGAACATTGTTACATTAATTTCATCTCTACTTTATGATTCACCATACCAATCTGTGAAGAGGACGAGTGGGGTATAAGATTCAGCCGGAGATCAATTAAAAAGGATAGGTTTCTCGCAAAGGTGAGAAGATTCCTAAAAGGTATTATCAATTATGTGATGAATAATGTATCCTTCATGCATGTATGACATATAATAATAGATTTAAAGTACATGTAACCTTGTATAACTGGTGTTGTTGCACTAGATTGTATCTTACTGCTGTGTTATAAATATTTGTTTTCGGTGATTATTTTGTGCATACAACGTAAACTAAGCCGTTCGTTTTCTCGTTTGAATCGTTTTACATTTGTCTCTTGGGGCCTTTTGATAGCTGACTGCTCATTGTTGAGGGTCTTATGGTGACTTATAGTTGTTAATCTCTGTGTCATTTGGTCTCTTGTGGAGATTTGTCTCATTAGCATCAAAGTCGCATCTTCTTTTTCATATTCTTACGCAATCACTATAAAAAGTCTATTAAGTTACACTTTTTTGTTTTCAGAAAATGTCTAATTTTCGTTTATTTGCAAAATATCAAATTGAGAAAGGAAATGGTGAATGTGTCAAAGCGACAACAACCCGACCATAGAGCAGAAAACAGCCGAAAGCCACCAATATTACATGCAAACTAGCTTAAGGAATCTGATGTACAGTATTTGTCGTTTGTTTATGTAATTTATACGTATTTCTCGTTTCTCGTTTTTTGTAAGTTGGTCATCAGGTGCAAAAAGCGTCAATTTGTTTTACCCCGAAAACTCAGGGATGCTAGTATATGATTCCAGCTTCATTTTGTATGTAGATTGGACCCAAGTTATCAAATTGACCCCAACAGTTATTAGGTGGGAGTGAATCTGAACTTGGTTCAGCAGTCTAAAGAAGGTCATTTAGGTCCAAAATACGGAATTTTCACGATTTTTTTCAGATGTAGGACTTCAACTGGACCTGAAACCAGAAGTAGTCGTTTCCTATACGCATTTCAATAATAATTGTGATCATATTTCTGCGGGTTTGCAAGTTATTTCTGCAAGTTTAAGGCCTCTGATCTTCCTGTGAAAGGTACTGAAGGGAAGCCTATTCCTCCAGAAAACTCAGTTTTATCCGATTTCAATTTTTCCAATTCGTAATTAAGCTCAAAATGCAACTAATACACGAGAAACGTGACAATAGATAGCCTCATGGTGAGGGAACATGCATAAATTTCGAAATAAGTATCAAACAGTTGACTTCTAAAAGTGTTAATTTATATATACATCTCTTTAAATTTGTATACTGTATTAACTGCATTATTGAAAGTGTAGTATTTCATATTGCATTTTACGATATATGTTTTTGTTATTCTTTTATTTCTTAATTAAGCACTTTTGAAAATGTTTCAGTAATTATCTCAAAAGTAAATGAACAGCACATCCAAAAACAAGAGTTCCATTAAAACTAAAAGCTGAGGAGGCGATTCGATGCAAGATTTAAATAAAAAAAGAGTTATCAAAACTGTATTCACAGAAATTTGTAGTGTTGAATAACGTTATACTTTACGATATATGAACAATTAAAATATAAAATCTTTAATCTGTACTGTTAAATCTCATTCCAATTTCAGAAATCGGATGATCGATGTTGACCTTGGAATGAAATATCATTTTGGGGACTTAGTCTTATTTTTTCTTTTTATTGAAAGATTAAATCGTCTCATTTGACTACACTAAACCAGAGTTATACAAAACAGGACCTGAGCATTCACATAAAGATATTACCTAGGCTGAATATCTGTTCTATGTTCAAGTTTTAAGAGTTATGTCATGTCTAGGTAAATAAAACTATTGATTAACTTGTTTATTTATAAATTTTAAGTAGGAATAAAAATGAACATTTTGGCCCTTTAAAACATATTTATGACATATATTTAAATTTATCATGAATTCATTTCGTGATAATTTTTAATATATGTCATACTGGTATATATAATGCGTTGGCCATACATGTCGGAAACAATACTGACGAATCATTGGTTCCATTGCAAGAACCAATCTCATATTACATAAAAAAAAATCATTTGAACGGGGGAAGCGAGATCATTTTTATATAAACCCTAACAAACTCATTATTGTCCTCCGCACATGGCGTTAATGGGGACATAGAAATAACAGGCGTTCGTCTGGTTTTGTTAGCGTTCTCACGTGTACAATTCTTGCCAGATTTGTTATGAAACCTTTATCCTCGGTTTAAATCAGCAATGTCTTGGTCGAGTAAAGGGGATTACTGTCCATCAAACTTTTATCCTAGGTTTAAATCAC
The DNA here is from genome assembly GCF_965363235.1 of Mytilus galloprovincialis. Taxonomy (NCBI): domain Eukaryota; kingdom Metazoa; phylum Mollusca; class Bivalvia; order Mytilida; family Mytilidae; genus Mytilus; species Mytilus galloprovincialis. The sequence goes on along the minus strand of NC_134839.1, from coordinate 28,417,011 downwards.
CAATGTCTTGGTCGAGTTAGGCGATTACTGTCCATCAAACTTATATCATAGGTTTAAATCAGCAATGTCTTGGTCAAGTTAGGCGATTACTTTCCATCAAACTTTTATCCTAGGTTTAAATCAGCAATGCCTTGGTCGAGTTAGGCGATTACTGTCCATCAAACTTTTATCATAGGTTTAAATCAGCAATGTCTTGGTCAAGTTAGGCGATTACTGTCCATCAAAATTTTATCCTAGGTTTAAATCAGGAATGTCTTGGTCGAGTTAGGCGATTACTGTCCATCAAACTTTTATCATAGGTTTAATTCAGCAATGTCTTGGTCGAGTTAGGCGATTACTGTCCATCAAACTTTTATCATAGGTTTAATTTAGCAATGTCTTGGTCGAGTTAGGCGATTACTGTCCATCAAACTTTTATTCTAAGTTTAAATCAGCAATGTCTTGATCAAGTTAGGCGATTACTGTCCATCAAACTTTTATTCTAGGTTTAAATTAGCAATGCCTTGGTCAAGTTAGGCGATTACTGTCCATCAAACTTTTATTCTAGGTTTAAATCAGCAATGTCTTGGTCGAGTTAGGCGATTACTGTCCATAAATCTTTTATCCTAGGTTTAAATCAGCAATATCTTGGTCGAGTTAGGCGATTACTGTCCATCAATTTTTTATCATAGGTTTAAATCAGCAATGTCTTGGTCAAGTTAGGCGATTACTGTTCATCAAACTTTTATCCTAAGTTTAAATCAGCAATGTCTTGGTTGAGTTAGGCGATTACTGTCCATCAAACTTATATCATAGGTTTAAATCAGCAATGTCTTGGTCAAGTTAGGCGATTACTATCCATCAAACTTTTATTCTAGGTTTAAATCAGCAATGTCTTGTACTGTTTATCAAACTTTTATCCTAGGTTTAAATCAGCAATGTCTTGGTCGAGTTAGGCGATTACTGTCCATCAATGCTATTATTTAAAGAGAAATGCAACTTGGAAATATATTTATTATATATTGGAAATTGCAGTAATTGTTCTCGTGTGTAAAATTCTTGCCAGAATTTAATGAAACTAATATCATAAGTTGATATAAACAATGTCTTTGAAAGTTTTGAATATCAGTGCTGATCACATGTTTTTAGTCATTGCAGAGGCGGATTTAGGGGGCCAGGGGGGGCCGGATCCTTATTTTTCAGAAAAATTTTGGTTGGTTATATAGGGGATCACTGAAGCGTGACGGAATCCCCCCCCCCTTTTTTAGGCAGTCAGTGGGCCCCCTCTTATGAAAATTTCCAGATCCGCAACTGTATTGTACTGCACTGGGTAGGGGGGGGGGGGTAAAAATTATTTGTTTTTTTTTTTGTTTTTTTTTGGGGGGGGGGGGGTATATTTGAACATGAATACAAATCAAATAAACAATTCTAAGTTCTTTGACTACAGGTATTCTATGTCAGAAACCTATTATGTGTCAAATATTTAATAACAATCCAAATTCAGACTTGTATAAAGCGCGAATATTGTGTTCATTTATGCCCAACTACATGTATTAATTTTTTTTTTCGTTATTGTCCTTGTACATTTCATAGATGACATATATGCAACGTCAGGGACATTGACAATCTGTTCGTTTATTAAAATAAGTTTTAAATGCAGCGAAATTGCTATTTAACATCGGAACGTTTTATATGGAGGTTTAAAGTTGGCAGAGAGTTGAAAAATGTTTTTAAAATGCTTATAAATAGAATGATAAAAGCTGGGTTATGGTTAAATACAGGTGTGGTATTATAGTTGGTTTAAATACGTATAAAATGTGAAACGTATTAAATCACGTGACTATATTTGGATTGATTCACGTACCTTAGGAGAATATTCACTAGTAGAATATTCACGTATAGTTTAGGACCTAATGAGATTAACGCTAAAACTATGAATATGATTCGACATTTGATTTTCGCATCATTTTTATTTGGACTAGTAAAATGTGAAAAAGAATTTATTTACACGGATCCTTTTCATGGTGTTATCAACATGCTTCATGTGAATGGTACCGGATTAAATGAAAGTTATGTTGGTCTTTTAATTGATAGATTAGTCGGAAAGTTCACCTGTACCAGTTCAAATAGTACAATCCTTTGTTCGGAACCATTGGTAAGTTAGTAGTGTTAGTACATATCATTAAGCTTGAATAACCGTATGCATTCACAGTTTACTTAACACACCATAAGAAAGCTTAAGACTGGGCAAAACGAACATCACCAAACCTGGAAAAAAGGGGGGTGATCTCATGTGATCCGGATGAGTATCTTTCTCAAAGGGATTAAGACTGAATGTATGACACAAATTAACTACGAGATCCAAACACTATACAAACGACCAGGGGATTCAGTACATGCAAATCAAGTCGTCTTCTCTTCACCTTTACTCATTTTTCTGTCTGGGTCTGGTATTTAAAAGTAGAAATCCACTCGTTATGTAAGCTTCTAGTACTAAAGATCCGGGATGTTTGAGTATGAATCAATTTTCGAATTTTAAGGTTATAATGTTATTCATAGGATGTAATTTAAATTAACATTTTAAAATATTTTCCGATTGCGTCCTTTCGCAAAAGCGTTTAACCTATCGACGTCTGATACATTAATGTTTTATATACATGGTAAATGGATATTTAATGACTTTTACTTCAAATCATGATTTTAGTTACATATTAAAATGAGATAACCTATAAAAAGGTCCATCGAACTTCCTTTCAGTTACATACTTTCCATAGCAGGCACGGAACCAGAAATGAAAAAAAATTGGGATTGACTTTTTAACCAATTTTTTCGCTATTTGAAGAAAAATACATTAAATGAAACGAACCATCAATAAATAATCTTTCTATAACAATTGTAATGATAATTTATAAGAAGATTAATATTATCACTTCTGATTGTATGCACAAAATGTTTATAGTACAAGTGTTTTGTGTGTGAAACGGAAAAAAAACAACCGCATGATTTCGGGGTCTGAATATTAAGATTAACAGAGAATTAAGGACCACAAAAATTAACCATAGATTAAAACAGTAAATTCTCTCAATCTAAACCACAAACATGGATCAAAATTGTCATTCATTTTTTTCGTTTTTACCCATGTAATACGTCATTGCCGAGAACAGACGCATTATGTATCCGCTGATACACTAGCAGACGAAATTGTGGATAATCCAGTCGTTATAGTATTAAGAATTGAACGATGGACAGTCAGTGCGTGAATTTTTCTTGCTACCTGATTGGAAGATATTACGAGACGTGAATAATCAAAGTTTATTGATTGGTTAGGACAATCCAAACCTAGTAAATGTCCTTCAATCCCGTAGAGTATCGGATTTGTCCTCTCTATTTTAGCAATAAGATTTTACCTGGTCATTAATCATGTATATTCATGATATTGGTACACAGGTAACTTTTATCTATAAATAGTCGAATCTTCTGGAGTTTCGTAAACAACAACGATACTTCATAACGTGTGACCTCACGTGTGTGGTAAAATTTGTTGATTGATGCACGTGGCTATTCTAGTAAATGAATAAATCTACAAAGACAGAGCACTTTCCATTTTCATCAGCTAAGAGTCGACTTAGCCCTTTTTGAAAGGCTAATGCTTGTATTATTGCACTTACTACTATAACTCCATTATGGAGGACACTGCTCGTAAAAGGGCGCTCAATTATTTGAATCAGTATATTATATACTAAATACACTATAATCAGTATATTTGCAGATTTATATTTACAAAATCTTGTTTCTTACGCATCTGTGTTGCACCTAATACAATTTATTTCATATCAGTTGAGAATAAGCTTCTCGTATTGGATAAAAAGGGGTCACATGACATTCATTATTCCTCAGTAATAAATTCCAGCGGTCATTAACAGAACAAAACGGACCAGAAAACCGGTCATTAACGAATTTTTACATGATAGTGACCGGTGGGCGTGGCTTCCGTCTATTAATGACCGTTGGGGCGTGGTTTCTCTGTTAATGACCGGTGGGGCGTGGTTTCTCTGTTTGAAGAGATGTTCCTTTAATAAAACATTTTCCTGTTTTCAATATAATAATTATATTTAAGTTGATGAATTGTTTACCATATGTTTTGGTAAGTTCTAAAATTATAGAGAACTTGATTTAGTATTCATATACTGAAAAATTGCACTAAAATGAATGGCATTATTTCTACGACTGGTTTTCCCTCTTTGTCATAGAAATCGTACAACAACTCAAGTTTGCTTTGGACATTTTGAATTAATGAAAATTTTCAAAAACATGGTTTCTCAATGAAATAAACATAATAGTTCTTGAATAACTGGTCATTATCGTGATATATGGACTGCCCGTAGGACAGTGGTATTGACTGTGACAGCGATAATGACCTCGCCTTCGGCTCAGTCATTATCACTATCTTTGTCAATACCACTGTCCTGTGGGCATTCCATATATCACGATAATGACCAGTTATTCAAAGACTATTATATAAATGTTGCACCTAAAATTAGATATAATATTGAGATACAGCTATTGATGCATATACAATTATTATTATTATTGCATAGCAATATTATTTTTCCCACAGAAAGTAACCAAAAGTAGTGCAATAAATCTTCAAAATTCATGACGTCATCAACAACAAAATCTATAAGAAACGAGTGACCGGTGAAAAATAATGTTCTTACAATTCTTGAACAAATGCATACACAAAATCATAAACTTAGTCTTCTGTGCACGAATTTTTCATTTTTTTCGTGTAAATTTCGTATAATCGTCAATTTTTTTTTAATCGCTCAGTGTTGTTGTGAAAATATGGCAGGTAATTAAAGTTCGTGTTTTGAAGCCGAAGTTTAACAATTGTCAACTGTTTGTCAACAATCGACAAAAAATCAACAAAAAGCATGGAAATTGAGCACGTGTTTAACATGTAAATTCAGATAATAGTTTATTTTAAGGACATCCATGCGTATTGCGATCACCGGATTTTAACGAGCTGGGTCACACTGAGGTCTCTCTGCATACGGAAAATATGTCGGGGGAATTGCTTCCTGGAAGGCAGCAATTAAAATAAAGTAAACTTCTTCTAAATATGAATGAATTTAAGAATTTTCTTTAAAAAAAAGTACATGTACAAAAATTTTATAATGAAAACTATTCATTGAGTTATAAAAAAACATATGCATTATTTTTTTTAATTTGAAGTTTCTTATAGTCCGGCCGATTGGTGCAGATATAGAGCAGAATTGCTCACTTGATGAGGAAAGCATGAAACTTTGCATAGCAGTTCTTGGTTATATACCCTTTGATTTCAGCTATGGACCCACTCTGAAAAATCCAATATGGCTGCCATTTTCAAGATGGCGGGAAAACGATATAAAATTCAAGATTGTCCTAAAGGTATTCTATATAATTTCGGAAATTAAAGTAATGATTCTTTAAAAATGGACTTCATGTTCTTGAATTTGTTATCAATTAATTCTAAAGTATAAAACAAATAATGTGGGTATTTCTATAACACATAAGTTTCAAATATGGCTGCATATACAAAAACAAATAGTGAAATTCAAAATGTTAATCAATATGTTACATGTTATTGTAATTGTTCTTTAAACGCTTTCAGTTTTAATGGTTGGAATAGGTTGACACGAGTCGATTGACGTTAATATAGGTCGGTTAAATGTGGTGGAATAGTAGGTTTTCATCTGCCGTACCCACTACATCGTCAAATTATTCTATTTAATCAATAGGTGTACCTTTCTTCAGGCGGATTAAATGATTGCAATCATTTAAAATGGTTAAGGGTTAGGGTTATTTCCTTTTCCAACTACGCGCGTAACCAATTTGGAACATTTCAGCGAGCATGGTCCTAAAATTCACTCCTGGTCAGCACTTTTATTAGTTTCAATGGTAACAGTCATGTTTAAATTTAGCGGAACTGTGATGGTTCGTTTTATGCAAACTAGCTGAGTTAAAATCTCGTTTCCACTATTAACAAATGGCGCATTTATCACTTTATTGTTGATGGTAATTGTGGGAGTACTCAGGTTTATCACTGCGATCAGTGTGTCCAATATAACTAGCCTAAGTATAACATCGTCTGTTAATGGCTCTTTGCACACATCCAATTGTATGTTTACTCTATTAATGTCGAGAGTCGTTCCTTATAATCTTTCCAATAACAAGCTGTTAACCCAAACCACGTAGCGTTACGTTCTCTAAATCTCCATTTTCTGCCGGAATTAATTTCTCATTTACTAATGTTATCATTGCAGCAGTGTCCACAATCATGCTCACATTCTGGTCATGTATAGTACCTCGTACTACTAAGCTCTTTCTAATAGTTCGTCTGATGACAATATTGGACGAGGCAATGGGCCTCTGTTCGATTTTTTGATAAGGTGATGTTTCATGGCCAATAGACTTTGGAATCTGAGTTGTCCTACTGGCCCGACCCTTTGCTCCATTGTTGGGGTTACACTTTGATTTGCTCTGTATCCTGGTGAAGGTGACCGTTGTCTGAAATATTCGGGATTTCTGTAATTTGTCCGTGGAGATGCTAACTGTTGTCTTTAGGGACTATATGATCTCTACCTTAGTGGGGTGTTGCTGATCGATAGGCATTAAGCTTGGGTGTACTTCTATCTGCCGATTTACCACGATTGTATTGCTCAACAGATCTTCCACGTTTATATTGATCAGGTGATTTTCCATTGAACTGGTGATCTTCCATGATTTTTTTATCAGAAGAACCGAGATTATATTGATCGACCAATCCAAAGTTATGCTGATTAGTTGAAAACATAACATCAGCTAGTTTTGTGACAATTAATGTGAGGTTATGCAACTCATAATCCAAAAGGACTGCTCATATTTTCTTTATCGATCGGTGATACTACGCCATCAGCAAAGTAGACTTTTCGATGGTCATAATTGGCACTTTTTTATCCATATATTGCCATCTGGTTTGCTTTTGAGGTTTTCAATTGTTTTAACGCCTTGTTGATTGTTTTGGGTTCCTCTCTATTATATGACTTGAATAATCTTTGTCTTTACATCCTCGACGGAATGTTTTGGTTTCAATCTGGTTTGATCGTCTTTCTTGCTGAACCGCTGCTCCAAATGCTTTTTTAGGCCTTGGAAGCATCATCTATGTTTACCATGCAAGCGTACTCAAAACCAACATCGGCCTGGCAATCTGGGGCCTACACACATTTATCCTATTTTCCCATTGTCATCTACCGGCAGTTCGTTCAATTTGGTAAATGAACGCCTCCCAAATGGTGGATCCTCTTCAATTGCGTTTTTGCATTTTTGGCAGCTGTTGGTTTAGGCTCCGGTCCCTTGCATAAAGATTTTCTTGCCATCGGGTATATTCTCTCTCCAGTTAGGAGTCTGAAGAAGAGGTGTTGCCACACTCTTTTTGATTCCTCTGCCCTTTCCTGGTCAATGGAGTCAACTTGCTGTTATGGGAAGAATATTAGAGCTCCAGAAGTGGACGAGGTCGTCATAATTGGAGTGATAAATGTGGGATTTTCCATTGAGTCGACGGGGATAATACCGTAAGTAGTCGCTGTATTCAGCATTGGAGAAACTTAATAGAATCCACTTGCAGCCAATTATTTCTGTAATGGTGTGCTGATCTGAACTAAATATTATTGACTCATAGTAGATGGTTAGTGTGCGTAAGAAGACACATAAGCCTTTTGCTGGTATCCTTGATTAGTACTAGAGGTTTATAGTATGTTCTTAAATGGAGATTGTTGTTGAATAATTTGAACTGTCTCATGCAGGGCTAAGGCCCTGACATAGGACTTTTGACTTAAGGTGAAGACACCTTCAACAGAGTTGGCCTGGTTTATGTTTCATGCAAACTACAATTGGAGAAAGACCCACGGCATGGATTTTGTTTTTTACTTTTGGTAAACTTGCGTTGTACTCGCTAAGGTCAAATTTTGGCTTAGATGATGTGTCCATTGCATTAACTTCTTTATTTCGATTGTCCACTGATTCATTTACAACAGATGCCAGTTGTTGGAAGGTACCCTGCTGTTCAAATGCACTTTTAAATATAACTGTGTCTCCTTCCTCAGTTGTTGTCAGCTTGTCCATTCGTCTCACCATAACATTGAATATCTTATTGGTCTAGCCATCAATTCCGCCAAGCAATTATTACTAGCCTTGTGGTCTATCCTGTCTTCAGACTACTGAAGTTGCTGAGATATTGCTTTCATCTGTTTGTTATTGATATTCATTGCCTCTTTCTGTTCAGATTGAAACGTAATGAGACCAACACATATTTTATATATTTGCACTTCGCTCTGTTTTATATTGCGGTAAATCTCAGTTGTTCTTTGAGCATTTTATTTTCTATCTGCTAAATATTCTTGGTACAATTGTTTGATAGTCATTTCTGAGCTGTCCTCTGTTAAAGGGTCTTCAGTTGTGGATTTCTCCATATCCCCATGTGATTCAGTTGCTGCCATTTCCATGTTCTTGTCCTTGTTGTCCTCAATTCCTGCCATTTCAATGTTCTTGTCCTTGTTGTCCTCAATTCCTGTCATTTTACTGATATGTGTTTAACTGATTCTCAATTTACAGTTTAATGTCTCAAATTGCAAAATATTGCGACCCAAGAGATAAGAAAGGCACTGAATAATATCTTAAGACAGATAAATCCCAAATCACAGCTTTTATGTGTGACCCAAGACAACAAATAGTGCAGCTTTTAATGAAAGCTACTACTGAAGCTTTTTATGAAAGCTACTACTTTGTGAATGAAATGACAAGCAAGGCAAAATCAGAAAGGACAGAACTGGGACAGATACAAAATGACACTATACATCAATAAAATGCTTATATTCAGGTCAATTCTCAATAATGAATATTTGCTTATTTTTCAAGGCGGCCATTTTGAAAATAGCCGCCATTTGTATTTCAAAAATAGATCAAAACAAAATCTTGCTAAGTACTCTAAGTCATTCAAATATGTTGATTTTTTTGTGCACCCAGCATCATATCTACTGTGGTTTGTGCAATACTGGAAAATATTTAAGAACGTACGGCAGCCATCTTGAAATAAGCCGCCATATTGAATTTTGAGGGTGGGTCCATAGCTAATATTGCTCAGTACACAAAAATGTACCATCATGCAAAAATTAGTGCTTTCCTCATTAATTGAGCAATTTTTTCACCGAACGGCCGGACTATTATGACTTTAAACCAATTTTTACTTTCAAATATTATATTTCTATACACTAAATGGGTTATTGCATGAATATTGGGGAAGATTGGACATCTTGCACAACAAATGTATAGAATGTTTGCCAAATTGAATATCGTCAAGCTAATCCATTCTCAAGTTTAGAATAACAAAAACGCCCGGTATGTTTCTTTCACCAGATTAAAGATTTGTTTCACGTTTAGATACATAAAACTATTTTTGTATTTGTTTATACTCTATTTGAATAGAACTTTGTGTATTGTTGTATTGAAATAAATATTTAAATTGATAATGGAATGACTTAGTAAGTTCTATAACATGTGACCTCAGGACATTCTTTACTACTTCTGGCTATTTCTGATATTTTCGTTTTCGTCTATTTTGCTATTTGTTATTGTCTAGTTATTTATTTTTACTATCACTACATTCGCAATGAAAAAAGCGAAAATGGAAATATCAGTATAAACACGTTAATTAATGAAAAGACAAAGTGAAGGCATATATTAGAAGATTAGACTTTGTCATACATGGCGGAGAGAATAGTTTTGAATACTTGTATTTCCGTCAATTCAGCCAAGTTCAATCTTAAATTCTAAAATGTTCAATATAAAAATCACTAAAATAAAAACATCACTCGTTATCCTCTACTGTTAATTACAGAACAGTTGTTGATATGTTAAAGTTTATGTAAAGATAAAGCGGTTTACCAGAAAGTTGAAAAAAGGCTTTTAAGTACATTCCTATTGAAAAAAGCTTTAAAATCTGGGTTAAATACAATGCGTGTGTTCATGTGTATCTAACAAATCTCTCTCATAAATACAGTTTTGGTTTCCCATTCTGTCGAGTCACCAAAAAATGTGAAAAAAAAAATCATCACGTGACTAGATTTGGCTGGATTCACATACCTAGCATGATATTCACGTATTCACGGTAGTATACTCAGTGTGGGATTTGTGGAGATAGACCTTAACACTATGAATTCGATTCGATATTTGATTTTTACATCTTTTTTATTTGGACTAGTAATATGTGAAAAAGAATTTATCTACACGGATCCTTTTCATGGTGTTATCAACATGCTTCATGTGAATGGTACCGGATTAAATGAAAGTTATGTTAGTCTTTTAATTGATAGATTAGTCGGAAAGTTCACCTGCACCAGTTCAAATAGTACAATCCTTTGTTCGGAACCATTGGTAAGTTGATATTGTGTTTAAATATTGGGTCTGACAACGAATTTAACCTGTTTAAAAATTTGTCAAAATTTTCAAATTTTGATAACTTATTTAATCTGTGATCAGAAAGTACAAAAATCTCTTGGATTCTTTAACACAAATTAAATCCTGGATAATTTTTTATGAACATATTTGCAATTATTGTAAACCCAATCCCTCAAATGTGACCTTTCAAATCAGACTTATCATTGGATTTGTTCTAAAATTATCAACACGACGGGTGCCACATATGGATCAAGATCTACTTACCTTTTCGGTGAGTCTCCATGAGATTATTTTCTATTTTTCACGGGGGTCGTAATGATCACTGTAGCTTTCTATATCGTGTTTGCATACTGTTGTTTGTCACTTGTTCGGGTTTGGTTTTTTTTTTACTGATGAGTTTGAAAGTCCCCTTGTTATCTTTGGCTTCTTTTATTAGAAGACTCACCTTTCATGGGTTCTGTACAGTAAATATTGAATTATTTTAGATTAATTTTAGATTATAATTGTACACAGTGGTGTATTTTGGAAGTTTCAGCCATTAAATACTTTTACAATTGTTTTCTCAACAAGTAATCTCAAATAAAAAAAGACAGTTTATTTTTTTCGAAATTTGACTTTTTGTAACTGTTACTACGGTTCTTAAACTCGCATGGCTTCCAACATATGCTTCGTTGAGCGTTCATGATGTAGTAAATCCAGAAAAGTGATTCTGACGCTGGATATTTATAAAATGTTGTTTGTATATTTTACGGCACTGAATCTATACCGCTGCTGGTGGACTATCAGTTTCCGAGGATATCTTCTTCAGATCCGTCAGTAGTTACTCCTTTGGTACTCACATGGTTTATAACATACCTTTCTTTTCTAAATTTATAAATTATTGATAAACTGATGTTTTTACTCCCTCAGGCAAAGTTCACCATAGTTCGATTTGGCTATTAAATTTATGTCGCATTTAGTCCTATAACTTTTTAAATATTTTGATGATATCTATCATTGGCTTTCAAATATTGTCTTAACCGCTTACCCTTTCCTACGTTTACTAGTAGTTAGCTATGTGTATATCTCAATTGTTTTCCCTGTTTCTCCCATATTATCAGTTCGTATTGTAGGATTGATAGACCTTAGTACTTTTATTGTGTCAATTGGTAAATAATCCCAATATTCTTCATTTATATAAAATGCAAGTTCTAATGATTTGTTCGACTGGAATAAAGTCTGGGATATTTTGGGTTGCAACAGGACAATCAGAGAGCCGTGGTGTAGTGGTTAGTGCATCTTACTACTAATACAAAGGTTCCTGGTTCGATTTCCGTTTGGGATGAAAATTTCAGGGACTGAATTTTCGGCTCTCCCTTAACACCATATGCGCGAGTATGGTCTTCAGGAATCGATGACAGTCCGTTTGAAGAGGACGATAAATGACTGACCTGTGTTAAGAGAGAGCCATATCTCTTGCACGTTAAAGACACTCTCGTACAGATTTAGAAAAGGAGCAGGCTAATGCCGTTACAAGGCAGCACTCGCACCCGCAAAGTGGAAAGGGATTAATATAAGTTCAATTTTGAAAAACTTGTTTCCCAATCAACTATAAATAAATATGTTTAAACTAAAAAGGACAATCAGGGTATGTGAGATAGGGGAACATTTCGTCTTATAGTTTGCCATGCATAAACCCCTCGAAGAGTTCCAAAGGTGCCGAGAGCGTGACATAATGTTTGGACATTGAATTTAAATTACTCGTTTCTATACTCGACGTATACATCCTGTGCATGCGCACAAGGTCTGTCTGTATCATCAATTTACAAACAGATAAGAGAGTGTTACAGGAATTTCTCCTTATACCAATGCAGCAAGTCTTGGACTAATAACTAAGCCACTAAAATTGCCAAATAAATATAATATTTCGGTTGAATGGATGACACATACAATTCTTTATGTAAAAATCAAATTTCCTTTTTGTCACTCCTTAAAGTTTTATTTTAGCAGTCCGGCAAGACCAAATAACTCCCAAACTAAATGTAAGTAACATACAAACAATAAAAATATATATAAGCACAAGCAATTAAAGGATTAAGAAGATTAGCAGATGCCAAATAGAAATAACAGTTATAGATTAAAAGAGTAATAAGTGTCCGACACGTATTTGTAAATTATAGTCAAAACTGTCACAGAGAATAAATAGAGTAAATGTAACGGTTTATTTCTTCCTCTGTGATATTTTATCCTGAGGATGATCTGTCCCGGTAATTTTTTTCCAGGCATGGTATTTCACAGGTTGATTTTTTCCAGAGGAGTGAAAATCTATCTGTGTTATGCGGATAGTATGTACCGGTATATATTTGCCGTACTGTATTTCACAGAACCGTGTCCCATTAACTACTATATAAGTTACTCACAATCAATATATACCTGACTATAATTATAAAATGTTTCACAAAGGTAGACCAAATTTGCATAATTTATCAAAGGGAGGTAATTATGAGCAATTTATATTTTAAAGATATTAATATAATATATTTCTGAATCTATTTTATAGTGAAATTTTTCCTTGAATCTTATTTTTTATATATTCATTTATATAAAAGGATGACTTACAACTTGATTTAATAAGACAGATAACATTTCACAGGTAAAAACTATCCAGCTGTTAAACATGCTTTTGTTCCAATATATTGTTATGCTATGGTTTATTTGATTTCCATATAACCAACAGCTACATCTCTGTCCCCAGATTATTTATATAGTTAAAAATATCATCATAATCAAATTCTTTTATTACTGTTAACAGTAGTAATGCAACTATATTTCTACCTTACTTTTAAATTTATATTTGTACTGAGATCTGAAAACAACTCACTTTTACATGTGTTACACTAACCTTATTTAATCATGATATTATTTTCACAATTACGATCTTTGAAATTACTTCTGTTTTTCTTCCCTATGTTTCATGATCATTTTCTTTTTAAAAGGATGATATTGACTTGAATATTTCAGGAAATTTTTTCAAGGATAATTTGTGAAATTATTTACCATTATAATACATTTTTTTTTTAATAATTTCGCTTTATTTCAAATACACTATTGTTATTTCATAGTATTTTAAAGGATAAGTTTTTTCTAATAACTATAATAAGTTAACTACCCAGATAGAATTTAACGGCAAAGGAAAAAATATCCCAGGGAAATATTTTCCTCCGGATAAAAAAACAACAACAACTACTGTGACATTTTTTCCTCCGGATCAAATTTCACCCGGATATAATTTTGCTTTACATAAATGCATTGAATACCTTTGTCCAAGATTATGACACATAATCCGTATAAAACACTTATGCCTAAATTTACGACAAAGTCTAGAATTATAAAATCAATGCAAAACCTAAATAACATTCAAACATTTGAAATACTAAAATGTTGTTTAAAAACTATTTTCACATTGCACAGTCCAAATAATCCGGTCATAGCATTGTCATCATACGATATATTATATATGGGATAAAAATTTACTTCGCTAACACCCAATATAGAATTTCCTGACTCCATATATATATCGTATCAGGTCAGTAGCACACTATGTAACTTATAATATTTAACAAAAACAATTACTGACCCTGCTTTTCTTGTATGTGTGTCACGCCTGAGAAAAGCTAGAACATAATGACGTAACGTATATTCTAAACCTTTTGTTGATATTCCATTTTGACATTTTACATGTTTAGAATAAATAAATGATTTATACATAATATAACAAACCTGAGCATAACAACTTGCTAATCAGGGAAATTAACTAGAAAATTTTTGTAATGATATGAAATCATCAGAAATGACCTCATTACTGACATTTAGAAATTTTACATTGTCACGATTGTCCAAGTTAATTTTTAGAAGAAAAAAATTAAAAATATATTTTAAGTAGTTAACTAGAACTTATATATATATATATATCTTTAATTCTGAACAAACCAAATTACAATGGTATAGAGATACATACAATAATTACATAGTGTATATGTACAGTCATACAAAAATTATACGAAAGCAAGAGGGAGGTACAAAATGTACATATCATATATTACGGTATACATATTAAACTAAATGATATCAAGTACATGAATTACCCAGGAGAGCCTAAATGAATATTTACAAGTCTTATAAATTTGTACAAGTTATTAAGATCAGAAATATTTTAACTAATCACCAACCAGTTCATTAAATTTCAATGCATTTGGTTGATTTCTATTTTTTCTTCTTCTCAAAAACTGTTTACGATCATCATTGAATACAGTACACATAAAAATATAATGAAATTCATCTCCCGATGTCGCCAGAATTACAAAGTAAGCATTTTCTATTTTCTCTTGTTACATTTTGCCATCTACCAGTCCCAATAGGAAATCTATGATTTCATGTTCTCAATCTACATCATGTAATAATATTTCTATCATCTAAATTTTTAAAATAATATTCAAATTCACAATTTTCTTTATACATACGGTAGTTTATAGCTTTTGGCGATTCTTGCCGTTAGTGTGCCATTTCTGTTTAAATTGAACAACAAGATTTTGTTAAACAATAGTATATAGCCATGTATCGTTTACAAAATATTGGGTATCCCACACAAATAATAAACCAGATTCATCAAGAATGGATTTAACATGTTTCAACCAAGTAATATCATTTTTATTTTTATACAATGAGTACTTCTATAGTATTGCAGCCAGGAAGTTTTTCTTGTTTTGCAGACAATAATTTAGTCCATTAGTTAATTATACGGAGTTTTATATCAATTTTCAAAGGATATCTGTCCAATTCTCTGTATATCATGAAATTAGGTGTAGAATTTTTAACCTTAAGCAAAAGTTTGCAGAATTTCATATGAACCAATTCTATAACCGAATTATTACCAAAACCCCAGACTTCACTCCCATAAATTAAAATAGGTTTAACAATCTTATCAAATAATTCAATTTGACATTCAATAGAAAGATTGTTCAATCTTTTTTTTTTATAACGTCGTACTTAGCACACATTGCTTTATTTGCTTGGGCTTTTTTAGCCTTTAAAAACTTCCTGTTCTACTGAATAAGACACCTAGATAAGTAAACTCATTAACAATTTCTAGTACAATATCTTTATAATTAAGCTTAATATTATTAGGTAGTCTACCTTTTAGAAAATTACAATTTTACTTTTTTGTACATTCACTTTCAGTTTCCACAATTCACAGTATTCAGATAAAGTATCCAGTTGCTTTTGTAAGTCAACTTGCGACTCTGATAACAAAACTGTATCGTCTGCATATAATATAATAAAAAGTTCAGATAACAATTTAGTTTAGTTTTTAATTCATCTGATAGAGTTTTCAAACCATCTATGTTCTTTTCTATTAGAAAATCTTCTAAATCACTTACATATAAAGAAAAAAGTACAGGAGATAAACTTTCCCCTTGTCTAACACCAACATTACATGGGGAAAATTCGGAAAATTCATTACTATAACAAATTCTAGATTTTATGTTACTGTACATATTTGTAATAATATTAAACATTTTACCATTCACAGAGTATTTAAGTAATTTTTACCAAAGTCCTGCATGCCAAACAGTATCAAAGGCCTTTGCAAAATCAAAAAAGGCACAATAAAGATTTTTCTTTTTCTGTTTTAACAGTTCAAATAATAGATGAGGTACAAAAATGCTATCCATAGTAGAATATTTTTTCCTAAATCCAAACTGGTTTTCTTTAAGCAATAATGAATTCTCTAAAAATGAGCTTACTCTAAGATTGAGTACTGAAGTAAAAAGTTTACCAAAGCAGCTTAAAATAGTGATGGGTCTATAATTTTAAGGAACAACAATTGAACAAGGGGGGGGGGGTTCTTATCTTATCCTGTAAAGTTACAGAGACGGTTTTTCTAAGATTGTTATTCTGCAGCATTGTATGGTTTTGTTAAATATTATAAGTTACATAGTGTGCTAATGACCTGATACGATATATATATGGAGTCAGTAAATTCTATATTGCGGGTGATAGCGAAGTAAATTTTGATCCCATATATATCGTATTGGGCCACTAGCACACTGTGGAATCAAATCTTAACGACTATCAGGAACATGTGTATTTTAAACTAGTGTCCTGTCTTCTATATTAAGAACCTACTTCCTTTGGTCTGTACGACAAAAATGTCAAAAAAATAACCATTTGTGTGGTCACTTGTACAACTTGTCACCATCATAAACGAGGCTTCGTCAATGACCTGTCAAGCGACTTAACAGTGGAAAAACCGATGACGCGAGAACAGTAACTCTTCGTGTGACAAAGTCAAATACAGTCAAACAATGACGATTATATATATTACGATACTGATTAAATTTTTTTTTATACAAAAATCATACATTTTATAGAAATCAATTGTTCAAATTGTGTTATTAGATATATAAATGCAAATACGTGATGATTTACTATTCTTATGTCGAAGATCGAATTAATTGCATTAGAAAAAAATGATTTGAAAACAACGTTATGAATTGCCTGCGTCCGAAGCGCTTTTTAGGATTTACCTTCATCAGAAACGTTCAAGGCCGAATATTTGAAAGACAAGATGTATATTGATTGAAACAGTAATATTTAGTTAAACTGGAATTATAAGAATAATGCTGCATAATGATATTATACAAAAAATTGGGGGGAAAACTAAAATAAACATGCAAAATCAATTGCTCTTTCAAACCAACAACCTTTGTATACGAAATATGTTGAAACCCATATTTATCAATCAATATACACAAATATACTTCAAAATGCTTATTTTATCTGGTCTAGAGTAAAAAAATATTTAATAATATTGATGTGTTAAATCATCTTGACCATTTACAGTCTTACTTAAACAATGTAAAGAATTCTTATTAAAAACTGTATACCGACTTAGTGCTGCCTTTTTGAAATCCTTAATTGATTTTTCGGCACATCTGTAAAAACCGGAATCCAATGAAAACGAATAAATTTCGCCAAACATTTGGTTACGATGACTAATAACAACAAATTACATCGTTGCATTAGTTTGCTATGGTATGTTTTTGAATGGTTGATGTAGTCGGTATTTAACATAAAATATAGAGTGTTAACATGTGCCTATGGCTACAAGGACGGTTAAGCTCACACATAGATATCGGAAGATGTGGTGTGAGTGCCAATGAGACAACTCTCAATCCAAATAACATTTAAAAAAAAGTTAACTATTATAGGTCAATGTACGGCCTTCAACACGGAGCCTTGGCTCACACCGAACAACAAGCTATAAAGGGCCCCAAAATTACTAGTGTAAAACCATTCAAACGGGAATGCGTGTTTTCTATATTTGCCTGTTAGAAGTCCGATGCTGTAATTCAGCAGCTGTCGTTTGCCATAATTGTTTTTCGTTAATTGCTTGAACAGTTACTGTATGGAAAGTTGTCTCATTCGCACTCACACCACATCTTCCTAGATCTATATACTCAGAGCATCAAAGGATGACAGACAGTGACGTAAAGACTTAAACTCCTGAGATGCTAAACTTCTAGTGGTTGTACATTAAATGAAAAATACAAAGGTTGAGACAAACGTACAAAAACCAAACAGGCTTGTTTAATAATTGTTTTTGAAAAATTGCGTATAATACCTGTTTTAATATGTATAGAGATATTAAGATAAATGCTTCTTTCCAAAATATGTCACATTGAACAGAAATCATGAACTAGTTTAATTTCTTTCAAAGGATGTGGTTCTGTCAAACTCTTATGTTCATCACTAGATGTAATAAATGTAATCGACTGATACAACTGTTGTTTAATTATAAAAACGTGTTTTATATTACCTTTGACCAGTATTTTTGTCCAGATGAAATATATCGTTCCAACAAGACAAACAATCTGGTCAACACGATTGTCTTCTGAATGACATAAAACACGTTTATCAACAAAATTGTTTTGCAACGACATTTATCGTTACCTAAAATTTGTCATAGTAAATTAGTGACGTTTTTTCTTGGACATGACATTCCTTTTGCATTGTCGTCCATTGATGGAGACTAAATTTTGAATCACCGCCGGTTTCGTCACGTATGACATGTAAATTCCATCCATCATTGTCAAAATATTATGTTATTATATATCAAGTCTGCTTCATAACAACAAAAAGATCAGTAACAATATGGTTGTGCTAAAAGTCCTCTGGATTTCTCTTTTTCTAAATTATTATGGAACATATGGAATAGTGGATGATATTGGTGATATGCTTATAGACCCATATCATGAAGTTTTGGACGAATTAAAAATCCCAACGAAAAGTGTGTCTATGTTTCAATTAGATGACATATTAGAAACATTTTTTGGAAAACTTAAGTGTTTACCCAAAGGATCTCATCACTTACGTATGTGCCGAACTGCAGTGGTAAGTTTTATATTGAAATAGGAATTACTTAAAATTCCTTCAGAATTCAGTAGGATTACTAATAAAGCAGTTTACATGAAAATTCTTCTTCATTTTCGAAAGCAATTGTCAGAACGACAATATTTTTTTTCAGAATTTTGTTTGTATAGACATTAATGGTATTTTGTATTTTATATATATTAAATTTGATATATATCTTAGTGAACCAACTAATTGTTTTATTCATGTCTATGGCAAGGCTCAAGCGGCAATCCTGACACGAACGGTGTCCTCTTTATTTTCATCCAGGTCTATGTCAAGACAAAACGGTAGCCATTTTTATTTCCACACAAGTAAATGTTAAGACACAGTCGTTAGTCTTTTTTTTTAATTTAATTCATGTCTATGTATAGACACATAAAGCAGCCATATTTTCATTTCATACATGTCTATGAGAAGACAAGAACGGTTGCCGTCTTATTGTTTCATACATGTCTATGAGAAGACACTAAGTATAAACGGTAGCCGTCTTCATTTTACATAAATTTCTATTTGAAGATACTAATGGTAGCCGTGTGTTTTTGAAAACGTAAAAGGAAAAAGTTCTGTACAGTTGTTCGGTAGAAGATATGAAAAAACGGGAGAAAGTCATTTGCATAAATTTTTAGAGTGTTTTTTGAGAAAAAAATATTATCATTTATTTCCCCAATCGCTTGCAAATACAAATGTAGCATAGTGGGTAGTCGACAAAATGGTTGACAAATGATGCTTTATTTCCTGATATCTATCTCTTGGAAAATCGTTTTCTAGACCTACACTTTCCAAACAGTGAGCTATCCCTGATGGTATAATTTTTACATAACATACCTAATAATGACATATACATGTATCGATATGAGATAAAGATGGATCATATAATGTCATATTAAGTTGTAACTGTTCAATATTAGACATAAACCAGAGTCCTCCGGGCTAAATTATAATCATTAACTACAATAAATCAGTTTGTCCAATAAATTGATTTATTTCAGATGCTCTTTAAAATTATAGATAAAATGAGACAGGAACAAAACGATACAAAATAAGACATCACAAGGCCAACAGGTTGTTTTAATATCAGTTTGTGAAAAATAAAAAATAAAACAATAAATACCGTATCAGAGAATGCTCGTAGTTCCTCTGAGCATGGTAAACGTACTTCAGCTGATAATTTATAAAGTATGCCGCAATTGTCGGACGGCTGTACTTCGCAGTAGGTTTTATAACAGTATTAACATAAAAGATACAAGTTGACGAGTTCGTGTGCGATGTCTATCTGGATATCATTCTGTCTAGTTATAATATTAGTAAAGTATTTTATTGAATGGTTCTAGCAAAAGAATGTTTTCCGTTCTTTGGTCGGGTTGTTGTCTCTTTGGCACATTCCCCATTTCCATTCCATTTTTCACAACAAAATTGGAAAATTGACTATTTTTATACGTTCTCCGCCGTTTATGCAACAAAATATAGTTGTCAGAAATATCTCGTCTGTAGTATGATTATCATTTTATTCCCAACATATTTCTGACAAAATTTACGGTAAAACATGCAAAAGCAAACATATACAATGCTGAAATATTGTTTTAGTTTTATAAATGAAAAAAGGGAAAATTGTTGATTATTTTAGAGAGAATATTATACAGTTTAAACTTTCGAGTAAAAGTATGTTTGAACAACTTCCAAGTACAACAAAGGACATTGACCCTTCCTTCTTTATATTATTTAGTGACATGCCATTTCCGTTGCAAACGACTGAACTATGATACTTGTAATAGTACAAAGGGAAATATAGAGCTTGTAACACTATGACATGACTCCTGAAAAATATACAGGTCATTAAGTTGATGTTCCTGGCGTATGCAATATCTCTATGATGTTAATCATATTTTTAAAATAAGCAGAAAACAGTATATTAAATGTTCCAAAAAAAATTTCTTAGATAATATATATAAAAGTGAAAAAGTAATTTACAAGCTTAAAAAGTAATAAAAACGTTCTTGGTCCGAATTTATTCACAATAAGGATAATAGCTCAAATCTATTTTTACTGCTAGTAAAATGGAGCAAACGAAACCCACCATGCTCGCGTTGCTTTCGGTCACTGATTATATTAATTTATACAATGCTTGTTTATAGTCGGCCTAATAAGTCATTGGACCAAATGTTGTAAGCATTTCCATAAATTACAAGTCATTTAAAGTTTAAAAAAAATGTAAAACCCTTCTATCACCCTGTTTCATTGTGGTGGGAAGCACAAATAAATGAAACCGTAGCGCTTTGGATGAAACAGCGACCGCTGTAAAGTAATTAACTAGTTTTATAGAGATATTCATATTATGCTGTATTTCTGCTGTTGATACTGACTTGATTTTATTACCTCTGTCTAAAGCGGCAAAGTAGCAATATTGTGGCAAAGAAACAAAAACCTATGATATAAAAATTTATTCGATTGAAATTTCATTTTTAAATTATTTTTTTTGGCCTGAAAAGCTTGAACACAGGTCTTTTATATTTGAAAGTCAAGTATTTTTTACCACACACAAAATTAATCATTTTGACTAGTTATTAAATACATTTTAGCTAGACGATATGTTTTGTAAGTACAACATAATATCAAATTGGTTGTCAAAAAGATCATAAACTGCCAAATATAGTTGTTCAATTGACGAACATACACGAATCAACTTCCTAAGGCTATGCTATAAAATATTCATATTATTATTTCTCCCAATAGGGTTTTATTAATTATGAAGTATTGGAAAATTGCGATACAACATGTCTTTATATTAACTTTGAGTGTATTCAAAAAATTGTCCTCTTAATGCAATTAATATAGAAAAAAACAATAAACTGTTACGAAAAATATAAATTGATCAACTTTTTAAAGGTGTTTATTTTTCTTTCAAGCAGATATTCTTAAAACACACACAGGAACAAGAATTTAGCATACAAACCAATGTTTCTATTTCGTTTCCCCACTCACGAAACTAAATTGTGTCATTCCCTTCTGAAACAAATCATTGTTTTGTCTCAGTTAGAAATTTGATTTTAAATAATTACATTTAACCCCACCCCCCCCCCCCAACCCCCCCCCCCCCCTCGTCTAACAAAAAAAAAATATGAAAATACTGTATTTACATTTTATAGACTAGGAAAAGCTTTCAAACAAAACTAAATCTTTAACATTAAACGTAATGAAGCCAAGGAAAGCGGACGACAAATACGTTTCGATGACCAGTAGGTTATTCAACTGAAATCTTGATGTGTTCTGTGCATGAAGATCAGTGACCAAATTAAGAAAAAAATAACCCATAATTTAATGAAAAATAAGCTATGTATGGACTATTAACAAGCAATTATTGTGGATTTACCGTCACGTTGACGTTTAACCCCACATCTACTTTTTTCATATCTGAAGGATTTATGTTTTCTTGTTACTTGTCCTATACAATGTTCAGTAATGCATAGACCATTAATATTGTGTTGGTAGAGGGGTCGGGCACTTTTTTTAATTTGTTTGATTCTTAATTTCTTGGGGGTATTTTTTTTTTCTGGAAGGGAAGTGATGAAATATCTTGTTGCCATGGAAAATAAGGTAATAATATAAACACAACATCGGATGTACAAACATTTGTCATTGAAAACAAATGTTTTTATTTTGGTTAAACTCGAATAAAAATTTTGTTACGAGAGAAAGAAAAAATATGCCAGACAATTTGACTCTCCGCAATAAGAACTTTTGTGAAAAGATCTAGGAAGATGTGGTGAGAGTGCTAATTTTGTGAAAGCACGTTCTGGTGCTTTATAGATAAAAATGTATATATTAACTATGAACAAACATAACAATTCTTAATTTGTTTATTTTAACATTTTGTTTTGCTTAGAAATAAGGTGCATCAATATAATTGATTCACAATAACTTATGGGTACTGAATGTCAACGATGTAAACCTTCCTAAACCTACATTACTTCTCTGTGGTGTGGCTAATAAACAAGTTTTTAATCATAAGTAAACGGAAGATCCGTGATTTTTTTAAGATAAAATATTCAATCAGATCAAAACAAAAATATTTTGTTTTCCCCATTTGAATAATGTACTTTCTTAGCCTGCATATAGGCGTTACTTCACAAATAATATAAAATGCATATAAATATATATACTTAATACATATAGTGACATGCGTCTGTCTGAAACATGAACTTTGTAAAAAAAATCGTTTGCTATTTAGGAAAGAGGTAGGACCGATTACTCTTATATGTGTTTCACCAACAGGAACCAAAACTAAAAGTTGTCAAAACTTGTTAATGTCACTATATCCTTAACTTAGAATGTTTATGCACATTTCATATATCTTCATAAATCTACGTATTGCTTTTACTAGTTTCTCGGGGGTTTTATTGATGTGAACAGAGACTATCAAAGAAGTGTATTCAGCTCAAAAGAGTAGACAACAATTTCCAATGAATTTATTACACACTAGGACCAGTTTGTCTAGAAATATTTTTTGATGCCAAATGAAGATAGAAGAAACGAGCAACAGCAACACAAGTGCGTTCAAGTTCAGTTAAAATGAACGTCACACTTAACTCCGTAACATTCAAATGAACTTTATCTCGCTGTATTGAAGACCCATTGGTGGCTTTGTGCTGTTTTCTGCTCTTTGAACATATTGTTGTCTCTTTGACACATTCCCCATTTCTATTCGCAATTAAATCTGAAATTTATTCAAATCTTTTTTTTTTTCTAATTGGGATGATTAAAAGGAGCTTGTCAAACATTGAATCAACACTAGTAAGAATAATGACTATATGGTTCATAAATTATTTATTTATTCAATGTAAATAGTTATAATAAACTCTTGAAAATTGATATCAGATGATATCCAATTCACACTCGTTATGAAAATTATAATTATCGCATTGAACATTAACAAAAATAATGAATATAAAAAAATCTGCCATCTTTACCGACATTTATAAATGACAACACTTTTATTTAGAAATGACAACAACAACAACTGAAGATGTTTCTAATAAATGACAACCTGTTTAATTTGAGGATTTCAATTGTCAAGTCCCCTTTAAAATCGACCAATATACCAGAGACGTATTATTTGTCTTTGAGTGTACTTACAAACGGTTCATGCAAGAACATGAAATAAAAATCAGTACTGGAAAGTCACCTAAATTTATAATAAGAATATAGAACGCTAGTCAATTCGTAACATGGAAATTTTGCCATGTTTTGGTAAATACAAAACTCCTTAACATAATGTTTAGATATGTTCACTGTTGTTTCTAGTATGTTTTTGAAAAATCAAGATTTTTTGCTGAAAACGTTTTCTTTTTATTTACAGTGCCTTCAAAGTAAGGATATTTTCAAAGCTTTGGCAATAAACGAGGGAGAAGATCTACTAGAAGGAAATTTTGGCAAACTATCAATAATCTTAACCTATCATTTATTGAATATAAACCATTTCTGCCACCAAAATGCAAGTGTAAATCCAGACATAGACTATTACAAAAGACAATTATTCAATACACTCGGCCAAACTCAGCAGAATATCAGAGCAAATGCCTTACAAAAAGCTCTAGAGGACATCGACGATCAGTACGAATCTGACGAGGAAAAACATGACGATGACAGCCACGGGAGCGAAGAGCATGTCACAGATGATCATGGTCATGGTGGCGATAGTCATGGTCATATCGATGATCATGATGACGATCACACCGATAGTGAAGAATCGTCAACGATGAAGACCAACGTTCATGATAACGATTCTGATCCTAATGAATCACATGAAAGCGATGAGAGTGACCACCATGACGACCACGATGATAGTCATGAAGATGACGATGATGAAGTCAAGGTTATCAAGACTAAGGTAAGTTCATGATGAATAAAGACCATGAAGATTGTCATAACATGACGGCGATGGAGTAACGGTTAAACATTTAACGTATAAGAGTTTTAAAAACAATATTATCCTGTTTTAAATATATCTTTATGTGTAATTATAGATTTTCGTTGTTTTTTTTCAATTTTTCTTGCTTGAGCCTAATCGTCGAAAGAGAGAAAAGCAATAGAATTGAGAAGACCAATGATAATCTGTTTATTGCTATTTTACATAAATTGTTCTATATATTAAGAATGTTCTTATCACAAGCAGAAAACCCAAGCCGTTTGTGGCACAACTTTTTTCAACTATTGATCCTCAAAGCTGTACAACTTTGTACACCCTCCCCCCCCCGTTTTTTTGACTTTCGAACTTTTATATCTGGGCGTCACTGGTAATACTTGTTTGGACGAGGCGCGTTTTTGACGTAATGTATTTTAAACCTGATGCCTTTTGTTATCTATTATTCATGTGTTTCTTTGCCTAATACGTTCTCCTATTTATTTGTATTATAGTTCTGTATTATTATGTTGTCATTTTAATGTTATATTTAACAATGCCATCACAGTGCGAGGTTTGGCATGCCACAAAACCAGGTTCAACCACCATTTTTTTCTTTAAAAATGTCCTGTACCAAGTCAGAAAAATGGCCATTGTTATATCATAGTTCGTTTCTGTGTGTGTAACATTTTTACGTTGTGTTTCCGTTATGTCGTTTGTTTTCTCCTATATATGAGTGTGAATTCACATTACTATAAGACGTGTCACGGAACTTTTCTATCCCAAATTCATGTATTTGGTTTTGATGTTATATTGGTTATTCTCATCGGATTTTGTCTAATGCTTAGTCCGTTGCTGTGTGTGTTACATTTTAATGTTGTGTCGTTGTTCTCCTCTAATATTTAATGCCTCAGTTTTAGCATGTTACTCCGATTTTGTTTTTTGTCCATATGAGTTTTGAACAGCGGTATACTACTGTTGCCTTTATTTACTTATCTCTTGTGAAAAATCTGTTCTCGGCAAGTGATTGGTCAAAATTAAATTATGACGTCAGACTTTCTTGTTTTCTTCTGAATTTTCCTATTGTGATGTAATGAAAAAAGGCGACACTGCCTGATGACGTCACATATAAAGAATACAACTTTACTTTGAAAAGGAATGCTAAAAATCATTTGAGAAACAGATTCCAATGCTTATAACTGGCGTATTACGATATTTATCAGCTGTTCGATATTTGTATTGGGTTTTGAATATTCTTAAAATTTGGGCATTAAATTTCATTTCATTCATTTGTGATGCACTAAATGAATCATATTACATAATTGAAACAGACATAAAATGAACAGAACTATCAAACAACTATCTAATAGCAAATAGTGTGTATGAGACATTTTCTGTATTCTTGTAATTATTTCCTCTTATTATTGTATTTATAGTGTGTGAGTGCCGGTACAATATTTGATGAATTGGATTTGGATCCAGAAGAAGATGTCCTTGATATCGACACTGTGGATAAAATATCACAGTTATTGGTCTATCATTTCATGACAGGTATTGGCTTTATCCTTATGTTTAAGGTAGCACAATACAAAGATTTTTTTACTTCCAATCACTAACCTTTGAAGTGCTGTAACTTTCTTATGAATGCATAGAAAATAATAAAAGAGGTATACATAGATAGATAAAAGATTAATCTATTAAATGAATGCAATATTTTTATTATGCAATCATTATGTAATCAATTCTTATGTAATAAGTGGCAAAATCTTGGTAAGTTCACTTGAATGAATTTAGCTCTATCATCTCTTTAACTATACAGAAAAATTTAACGAAATCTTAATCAACACATCATGGGCTTCAAAAGGGTGTCTCAGATTGTCTCTATGGTATTCCATTCTCTCATAAACCTCTATTAGTGTAAACATCCTAACCACATAAAAGATGATAATGTTTAATTAGGTGTAAACTTTGTTCTATACATTCTATCTGAAATCTGAGACACCCTTTTGTAGATAATGGCCATAGGAACAACATATAATAAAATCAACCCTCTAGGGATACCTATGCAGAAGCTAATTTCATTTGAAGGTGGAAATTTAGTGAAAAATATTTTAGATACAGTTAACATTATAATTGGTTACATAATTGTTGCATAATACTAATATTGCATTAATTTGAAAGAGTAATCTGTTAGCTATCCAAAACTACCACTTTTATAAATTTTCAAGCATTATTAAGAAAGTTAAAGCATTTTAAACTTGGGAGTTGGAGTTATAAAATCTTTGTATTGTGCTACTTTAAATCAAAATTTGAAAGAATTGCAAATATTTCATAGGAATGTTAGAAATTCACACAATTATATATTGATATATCCATATGTATCCGTGCTATACTGGGCTATGATTTCGTACTCCTTTCTATTTTGAATAAGTTTTTTTGTGATTACATTAAGATGCTCCATAAAGAAAAGCCGACAACATGTGGTTAATTTTGTGTGTGTTTTTTAACGAAATTCTTCTGTATTTGTATCATTCGAATGAAATTTACAGTGGAGATATTTTTTTTTTTATTTATCGATTTCATGTTTTGGTTGTAAATTTCCTTTTCTTTCTACTACAGGTGCCCGAATTCAGAAGGACTGTCGAATTTTCCCGAGAAAATCCTATTTTAGGAATAATTTACTCACGTATATGGATGCCGTCAATGATAGCATTCCCAAAGAGGAATTCGTAAAATTGATGGTCACCCTCAAAATTGCTTCTGGAATGGAAGAATCACATGACGATCACTTGCACAGCAGAAGAAAACGAGACTTGACAAACGTGATTGATCAGTCAATAATACATAGAAGGTCAAAGAGAGCCACAACAAGCGCCCAGGTATACACACTTTAATTCTTGCACTGGCAGAGCTTAAAATTAGTACATTTCACGACTGTATATCTTTTTCATATATTTTTATTTAGAAATACACAATTTTGATACGTGAATTGAGTTTAATTCATTAAAACGTTTTAAAATTTAAAAAAATACAAAAAAGTTTAGATTGAATTATTATGCTTATTGTCAGAATACTATCTTACAATGGCCAAAGAGCATTAAATAATGATGTGGTTTTATTTCAGAAAACCTGCTATTCTCCAAACCAGCTTCTTGCTATTTACAACTCGCAAACTGGAAATACAGTTTCTAAACAAAAGTTCATGGAATTATGCCCGTCTCTACTTTATCAACAAGTATCTGGTTCCTGTTCTGGTTTGTCAAGTACTCCAGTAACAAAAGCAATTGGTGATGCAGAAAGTAAGTTCTTATCACGTGATATTGGATTTAGGGTTCTTTTTAATTTATGTTGTAATTTGATAAGAAATGCTGATATATGACCTTTTCCAGTCTTGACAAACCGAAGCACTATGTTGAATAAATACACTTCTTTTCTAGACCTGTATAATACTTGGAAATGTTATATTGATAAGTCGAAGCTTACAGAGATCTACCCAAAAGTTTAAAGATTTAGAACCGTAAATGAAATATTGAGATAAACATGGTCAATTTAGAAAACTATAAACACAGGAAACATTTATTTTATCATATAAGTCAATATTATTAATTCGTATATTTTAACAAATTTGATTCGTTTAGGGATAGTCACATGTTAAACTATATTTTCGAAGGTAGAGAGAAAACGGCGGATAGCAAAAAGCATATTGACCGGCAAAAAGCATATCGCACGGTTATTTTTAGAATATCTAAAAACCGATATACTTTGTGACGTCATGTAATGAATTTCAGGATATTGTTAAACGTTTTGAAACACATGATATCTGTGATCGATTATTTGACGAAAAAAATCTTCAAATACATAAGATGTCTAAAAAAAAATTAAATGAAATAACAACTAATATGTTGTTATTGTCAAGGAAACAATGTAATATCTATAAAATCCCAACAAACCTAGAAATGACGATTTTGATACAAATATGGTCGAAAATTAATAATATAACAAATATAGCCTTTGTATGAGGTCAATACAGGATATATCGACCCAAAGAAGTATATCGACCTCGGACTTCGTCCTCAGTCAATATACTTCTTTCAGGTCAATATATTCTTGTATCGACCTCATACAAAGGCTATATTTGTATACTAGCATTTGTCTCTGTAAAATTATAACTTTTATATATGCATTAAAAATAAAGGTTAAACAAAAATTCAATAACAAGTGCCTGTGATACAAGTTAATGGTGAAATTAAAACATCAATGTAAATACTAAGGTAAAAAAGGTTTTTAAATGAACAAATATGTAAACATTATTTTGAAACATTATAAAAGAAAAAGAATATACAAATTGAATACTAATAGTTTACCTTATGTTTCATTCTGCTTCCAGGATATGGATATGGCTCGTTTGCTGTATTTCTGGTTTGTCTTTGTTCTGTGCTCGCCGTCCTGGTTATACCATTAGCCAAAAGTTCAAAGACCTGTTTCCGTGCTGTAATGAACCTGTTCTTAGGATTGGCTGTCGGAACATTGACCACCGATGCTTTGCTCCATCTTTTACCAACGGTATGCAGTGTTCAGTTTTATTTACACTTGTTTGTTTGATTGTGTAATTATATACATTTGTTAGATTATATGCAGTTAGATATTTATATTGTTCTTATAGATGGGTATATACTGTTACAAGTTATATATGATCACTTTCTTTAAATGTTTCTCTGTTACATACAGAAAAAACACAGACACACAATGGATTAAAAAAAGTCATGCCTCGCAAAAACATCCATCTGGTTATTATCAAGATCTGAAAAAGTATAAAACTTCTACATTTAGTTTCCTTTTTAATGCCCGTTTTCATTTTTGAAGTTTTCTTAATTAACGAAATTTGATCCCCAATTTATGTATATTTCATGTTCGCAAAGCATTTGAAATTTCGTATTTTTTCAGGCATTTGGACTCCATGGTCATAATGAAGAAGAGCATGCACATGGAGAGGATTTCATGGAAAAATATATAGGATTTGGATTAGCAGCCTTAGCAGGTAAATATGAATATGTTTTTGTTTTGTTAAACGGATATCAATTACTTGATTTCGTTCATTTTAAATGTTGTTACACTCTCTCATTCCAATGAAGTCGCAATGTCTTTATAACTGTGTAATAATTTACATATTTTATATTAAAAAGAACTTTCACTTTATGCAAAGTCCTAATCAACATATTATGTCCAGAAATTTGGTTGTGCCCATTTTGATTGATAACTGATTTACTAGAAGTGATTCTGAAAGAGTCATTTAGGATCATATACTTTTTCTAGTTCTTATTATAAAGTCAATTATAAACATGATTTTGTCAGATATGCCTTACCCAACACTTTATTTGATATCTGATG
Source organism: Mytilus galloprovincialis (assembly GCF_965363235.1). Lineage (NCBI taxonomy): Eukaryota > Metazoa > Mollusca > Bivalvia > Mytilida > Mytilidae > Mytilus > Mytilus galloprovincialis. Next base: position 28,386,821 of record NC_134839.1, on the reverse strand, counting down.
GTAGAACGTTGACCTGTTTTTCAATCGACAATTCAAAGTTTTATAATATCCTCTGAAAAATATAACACATTGCTAAGTAGTGCATTGAAGGTTGTTTCTACTAATTATATTCATTCAGTTAAACTTGGCCATTAGAATTGTGTTGGATTTTAATTTGCCAATCTTTTTGAATCTGCTCCCCTGAAATTACAAAGTTAAATGTTTTGAATATAAAATTTACATATAGAATTTATACTGACAAAACTGTCTTCAAACAAACCTCGTAGTTTATTATGTGTGACAATCTTTGGAAGAAACTATACAGCAAATCATACGACATAGTTTCGTTTTCTTGTCAAAAGTAAATTACTGACGATTAAATCTCGATTGAATATGCATTCAAGAGTAAAAAAACACCCAAACAGAGTTTTTCAACCGAATAAGATTTTACTTGTATGATATGCATGTATTAACTGACATTAAAATCAGACTCTATTAAAATATAAATGCAGGATATCAGACAAATTCGGTTAATTTACAGATCAGGCGTTTTTTTTTTTTTTGACATGAGACCGCGAAAACATTTGTGAATTATAATTTAAAGGAAACTGAAATCGTCTTTTATTATGAATTCTAATTTGTAGTCGTCCATTTGTGTCGAATGCAAGAAAAATATCTAGCTTTGAAGTAGACCTCGTGTTGTAGTAGTATCACTGCAGTTTCGACTATTTGATTGTATGGTCAGTCCAATTTTACTTTATGGGTCGGAAATCTGGGGTCATGAAAATGTTGACATGATTGAAATTTCAAAGTGCACTTGAGTTTCCTAAAAAGAGTCTTGAATGTTAGATCAACAACACCAAACTATATGGTCTATGGGGAAACTGGCAGATTTCCATTAAAAATTAATATCAAAACTAAATTACTATGCTTTTGGTCAAAGCTAGTGCAAAGTGGTAGTAACAAATTATCTTGGATCTTGTATCAGTTAATGTATAACTTACATAACTCAGGCCAATACTCATTTAAATGGTTATCTTCCCTGAAACAAATTTTAGATGATACAGGATTTTATTTTGTCTGGAATGCGCAGGGTGATATCAAAAGGTCGGATATTAAAAAAGAAATAAAACAGAGATTGGTTGGTCAATTCGGACAGAGTCTATCTGCTGATATGACAAACTCATCTAGAGGTGTGTTTTATGCTTCATACAAAACAATATTTATTTAGAGCCATATTTACTCAATCTTAAAGTGTCAGATCGATACATCGACAGTAAATTTATATGTTCAAATATCAAAATCCCTATCGAAGTTGGTCGGTGGAAAAATACACCAAGAGAAAATTGTTATTCTCTTGTAGCCTCATACGTGTGCCTAAGTTGTAATAAATTATCTTGTCTTGTCTATGAAATTACTGAAATGTTGGCTGTTTATCACTACATATCACTTAAAATTAAAGACCTTGTTAGGACATTTTCAATTTAATCCCGTGAGAAGGTCTATGAATTCTGCTTCATATGACACCAAACAAAGTGTACAGACTGGGTTTAGTGTCAGTTTAAAATTACAAAGTAAGATATTTCATTATCTTAGACAAAATAGGCGAATCAACTAGGTTTTTGGGGGGATTAAAAGGCAATGTTAAATGTCATATGGTGGATCATTCAATGGAACATGAATTATAGAAGGGTGAAGTGTATACTCTAAAGTTATGATATTTTTTTACGTTTGCTTTTCTTTCTAAAAGATCATGACAAAATAGAGCATAGGTTATATAAATTTTCTTAAAGGCAACAGTAGTAAACCGCTATTCAAAAGTATTAAAACCGATTTTGATAAATTATGAAATGTCGACAGATAATTCGCAATTCATGTATTGCATTTAAGCACTTGTGTTAATTCAATTTATCCATTCATCATTTACCATTTGATGACTTTTAAAACTCCAATCAGAGCAACGCAAAAGTACAAATATACCTTTTACATACTGAAAAGCATGACCATTTACCTTTTCAAATGTTAAATATTTTTTGCACTTTGATGATAAGTGATTAAATCTTATTCATAAGAGGAAAACATCATGTGTTACTTAATCAAGTTAATGTATTACCTACAAATATATTTTTAACATATGCAACGCTAATCAACAGAAAGGTACACACATGAACAATTTGTGTTCAGCAAAAACGTGATATTTTTATTATTTGTGGTGACTTATTGTTCATTGGGTTATGTATTTTTATAGATATCGTTTATTTTATCTTTATCGTGTACACATTTACACATGTTTTACACATGTCACTATAATGAATATTTTACTTACTCACTACTTGCATGCCGTTTGTCTTTAAGCTGTTTTCTATGGAAATGTCGCTTTGTATTCGACTTATGAGATTGATTACCCCTATGGTATTTTTCGCCTCTCTATTTTGAAATCAAATCTCAATAATACTAGTAATATGCAAACTTTTTCTAAAAACATATTTCGCCTGTGTATCAGGACGTCACAAAACGGATGTATATATGTGTATTCACGTTTTTCTTTGTCATACATCTAACAAATGAAATAAGAAAATTCACAAATGCTTTGATATCTTTTAATTTTTGAGAACCTTGTGCCAAACCATTTAAATAAGCTTCACTTTCAAATTGCAATTGAGATATGGTTGACAATAGAAAAACTTTCCATCCAGGACCACAATTTGCGAGCGGATATCTTCAGTTATAAGGTGTTGCTCTTTAACAAATAACAACATATACTTTGAATAAACTCATAAAGTAAGAAACAACGTTAAAATGTAAGAAAATCAACCAACTGCTTTATTCAAGAATAATACTTAGAAACTGTAAGTAATATTAAAGGGTCGCTAGCGGCATGTTATCACGGAGTAAGAGTTATAAAATTACATTAGTCCGATGAGGCTATCAAATTAAATAAAATGGGATGTGGTAGGATGACAATGAGAAAACTATCTACCGGAGCTAAAATGACTTGGATGTTCACAATTATAGGTCATCGTCTTTTTGTCAGCTGTCATATAAAACATTTTGTTCTAGTCAGAATTATATTTTATTAAACATGTTATTAACGAAAACGTATGCGATATTGCCACCTCACGTTTAGCGGCCAAAGATCAATCAGGTAATAAAATTCACGATCATAGCTGGTCCAATGCACCTGTTCTCATCCCCAATGTTATCTACCCTACGGACAAGTTGTTTCGTGTTTATATGTAATGACTTTGACTTGTTATGGTATTTACCTAATTTACTTGCACAATAGACATCCTGAAAGTGACATATTTTGTCAGCTATTCAAAATTACTTTACATGAACAGATTGCCGTCAAAGGACAAGCTATTTTTGATATACAATTTATGTTTATATTATATTTTGTCATGATTTAACCGGATACTTTTTATGTGTATGTCGGTTATGATAGCACTTTGAGATTGATGAAATATTTGGAGTAATTATATTTTTGGTAATACCAAAATTTGTTTTTGTACATCATATGTTTTTTTTTAAATACATTTCCAATCAGTCGTGCTTAAAAAAAATATTGATGATTCATAGGGGACTCAGACGTCAAAACCTGAAAAGGCGCCAAAGGACGTCGATACGAAACATATAATAATACTAAAATGGTGGATTAAAAATAATAAAAAAAAACAATAAAGAAAGAAAGTCAAAACTTTAACAAACCCTAAACACGGGTTTTTACTAACAAAAAAATTTAGTAATTTTTTTTAAGTAGGTTTCAATATTAAAGTAATATCACTTATAAAGTATAAAACAATAGTGCCACAATGATTGCAATATCCATATAATATCAATATTGTCATCAAACTAGTAGATGTAATATCCTGTTGGATTTGCAGTCCTTCAGCACAGCACTGATGTCAACCTAATAGTAGTAATATCCATAAAAGGGAATTCGTTTTTTCTGACCACTGAATATGGAAATGTCAGAGTAAAATCGGACGATGTTGGCCTATTGGCAGTTATTCTTCAGATTATACTGATGTTATGATTATTTAGCTTCACAAATAAAAACATTAGAAGTTTTTCAATGTTTTTTTTTTTTTTTTTTTTTTTTTATTATTATTTTTTTTAATCTAAATGTTAACGCGCGTCTGGCGTACTAGATTATAAGCCTGGTACCTTTGATAACTATTTACGCATTCAAGTATATGACATTCTTCTCTCTATTTATTACAGGTATATATGGATTTTACTTGCTGGAGTTAGTGATGTCGTTCTACAGAAAAAATCCAAACTCCGCACATGGACATTCACATCTACAATATGAATTAGATATTAATGTAAGATACTACAACAATTTGAGTCCTTGTCTTTTTTCACATAATTATATCTATATCTAACAATATTTTCAAAGACAAAACGCCTAAAATGAAGCGTAACAATATAGGATTTTGTGACAATTTTCTTTTGTATTGCTGTTAACGTTTTCAACGCCCTTTGTTAAAAAGGAAAGAATGTAACGCATTAATAAAATTCTTTCAGATGCCAAATGGTAATGTGACGGAATCAAAAAAAGATTTGTATAACAGTCAGAATGATATGAATAATTCTATACAGTTTGAAACAGGTAACAAAGGTAAATATTACTATTGTTAGAATGTTAAAAATGTTATATATACAAATTGTTCAATTTAGTGTACAAAGAAACTAACAAACATTAACAAAAACAAACCAAAACAGTTATACAACCTATAATGTGGGGGGGGGGTCTATTTGTTAAAAAAAATCTAAATTTGACTTTAGTAGCTAATCAAGGATATTTCTCATATAGTGGAATCGACTAAAATGTAAAGTGAACAACCAAATTTTTAAGACAAACTTGCCTTTGTGAAAGGAAAATCATTGCAAAGTCATCACATTATATAAAACATGGGCATAATTCATGCTAGAGCTCTGTCTATTTTGAGAATGATATCCTCCTGGCGGATCAGCCTTATAATCTGATTTTAGATACTGGTAACAAAGTGGCGAAAACACGTATAAAAATTTGGAAAACTGTAGACAATTCACTTCGTTATTGATAGACATGCATGTACTGTTTGAAATATCAAAAAAGGAAATAAACAGCATCCATAGTTTGTTCACTTTTATATTTTCAGGTCTATCATCATTATCTTTGATGGTGTTAATTGGCGATGGTATTCATAATTTTGCTGATGGTCTTGCCATAGGAGCTGCATTCACTCAAGGCAATGCAGTCGGAATTGCTACCAGCATAACTGTGTTTTGCCATGAATTGCCACATGAACTAGGTATTGATTGTTAGATGTTGGTGCTAATTTAATATTTGTAAAAATCATGAACACATTACTGTGGATTCATTTATTTTCGTGGGTACCAATTTTCGTGGATTAATAAAACTAAAATGTTGGTGGATATTTAATTTCGTGGTTCTGATGAAATCTTCATAAAAGCCTAAGAAAAATTGGTATTCGTTGAACATTTAATTTCGTGGTTAACCGGTTCCCACGAAATCAACAAATATTGGTATCCAACGAAAAATAATGAATCCACAGTATATATATTTATTGCAGGAGTAAAAAATTCTGTGTGTATTTTTTTGTTCACACAAAAATGATAAAATAATAAAATTTGATCCGGCTATAATACTAGTGAGAGGTTTAGCTAGCTATAAAACCAGGTTAGATACAACACTTTCTACCTAAGTGGGTACATAGTTAGGAATGTGACAGATGTTATCCACATTTCGTTTGATGTATTGGAGCTTTAGATTTTGTAATTTGATGAGGGACTTTCCGTTTTTAGCTCACCTGGACCGAAGGGCCAAGTGAGCTTTTCCCATCACTTGGTGTCCGTCGTCGTCCGTCGTCCGTCGTCGTTAACTTTTACAAAAATCTTCTCCTCTGAAACTACTGGGCCAAATTAAACCAAACTTGGCCACAATCATCATTGGGGTATCTAGTTTAAAAAGGTGTGGCGTGACCCGGTCAACCAACCAAGATGGCCGCCATGGCTAAAAATAGAACATAGGGGTAAATTGCAGTTTATGGCTTATAACTCAAAAACCAAAGCATTTAGAGGAAATCTGACATGGTGTAAAATTGTTTATCAGGTCAAGATCTATCTGCCCTCAAATTTCAGATAAATCCGACAACCTGTTATTGGGTTGCTGCCCCTGAACTCGTAATTTTAGGTAATTTTTGCTGTTTTTGGCTATTATCTTGAATATTATTATAGATAGAGATACACTGTAAACAGCAATAATGTTCAGCAAAGTAAGATTTACAAATAAGTCAACATGATTAAAATGGTCAGTTGACACCTTTAGGAGTTATTGACCTTTATAGTCAATTTTTAACCATTTTTCCTAAATCTTAGTTATCTTTTACAAAAATCTTCTCCTCTGAAAATACTGGGCCAAATTAATCCAAACTTGGCCACAATCATATTTGGAATATCTAGTTTAAAAAATGTGTGGCGTGACCCGGTCAACCAACCAAGATGGTCGCCATGGCTAAAAATAGAACATAGGGGTAAAATGCAGTTTTTGGCTTATAACTCAAAAACCAAAGCATTTAGAGCAAATCTGACAAGCGGTAAAAGTGTTTATCAGGTCAAGATCTATCTGTCCTGAAATTTTCAGATGAATCAACAACCTGTTGTTGGTTGTTGCCCCTGAATTGGTAATTTTATGGAAATTTTACTGTTTTGGGTTATTATCTTGAATATTATTATAGATAGAGATAAACTGTAAACAGCAATAATGTTCAGCAAAGTAAGATTTACAAATAAGTCAACATGACCGAAATGGTCAGTTGACCCTTTAGGAGTTATTGCCCTTTATAGTCAATTTTTAACCATTTTTTCGTAAATCTTAGTAATCTTTTACAAAAAATCTTCTCCTTTGAAACTACTGGGTTAAATAATCCAAACTTGGCCACAATTATTTTTGGGGTATTTAGTTTAAAAAATGTGTCCGGTGACCCGGCCATCCAACCAAGATGGCCGCCACGGCTAAAAATAGAACATAGGGGTAAAATGCAGTTTTTGGCTTATAACTCAAAAACCAAAGCATTTAGAGCATTATCTGACTGAGGGTAAAATTGTTTATCAGGTCAAGATCTATCTGCCCTGAAATTTTCAGATGAATCGGACAACCCGTTGTTTAGTTGCTGCCCCTAAATTGGTAAGTTTAAGGAAATTTTGCTGTTTTTGGTTATTATCTTGAATACTATTATAAATAGAGATAACCTGTAAACAGCAATAATGTTCAGAAAAGTTAGATTTACAAATAAGTCAACATGACTGAAATGGTCAATTGACCCCTAAGGAGTTATTGTCCTTTATAGTCAATTTTTAACAATTTTCATAAAATTTGTAAATTTTTACTAACATTTTCCACTGAAACTACTGGGCCAAGTTCATTATAGATAGAGATAATTGTAAGCAGCAAGAATGTTCAGTAAAGTAAGATATACAAACACATCACCATCACCAAAACACAATTTTGTCATGAATCTATCTGCTTCTTTTGTTTAATATTCATATATACCAAGGTGAGCGACACAGGCTCTTTAGAGCCTCTAGATAATTTTTTTTGTGTGTTCAGCTTTTTATTGAAAAAGGGGGGGGGGGTATTTTACTTTTAACTGAAACTAAAAATTTGTAATAGGATTATCAAAGTGTATATTATCATTGAAAATACTTTCACATTGGTTACATTCCTGCATTCCAGAAAGACCCAAGAAAAGATCCCACTGAAAATGATGAAAAACAAAATAACCAATTTCTTTTTTTTAATAAATGAAAAACATGGTCATATTTTTGTGTAAATTGTAAACACTCACTTAATATTAGCATTATACCACCTTTTATTGTTATAATTAAAATCTGTTTCAGGTGACTTTGCTATTTTGTTAAAAAGCGGATTGAGTATAAAGAAGGCAATGTTATTGAACTTTTTATCAGCATTAACTGCATTCATTGGATTGTATGTTGGACTGGCAGTTTCAACTGACGAATCTATACGGCAATGGATATTTGCTATAACTGGAGGACTTTTCTTGTACATATCTTTAGTTGATATGGTATGTATCTTTAAACTTTTTAAAACAAAGTATCTGCAGTGATAAAAAAAATATATACTGGAGTTAAACATCTTAGAGCAGGTAACCAACGATGGAGTCTTATAAAAGTATACATTACGAATTGTTTGTATGGAGCGTAACAATATATAAGTGGCTTTACAGCATGATAAACCTCATGATATAAACATGTGAACAACATCTGAATTTCTGTAGCAAAGCCCATATATTTGACATACATTAAGTGTGTTTTATCTATTTCTTAAGGCCAACTTTGATATATATTCAGTTGAATAAGGGCACTGGGTATTATCTTTGTCTAATGCTGTTAATATTCATTATTGCTGAAGGCATGACAGATAACTTGTTTATTGCCTTTGTATTAAATATATTTTTGTTTTCTTTAAATTCTAAGAGTCTATATATTATATGTATTCCTTTTCTGTCATGTTTAATATGTTTTACGTGCTTTTTTCGCAGCTCCCCGAGTTGATAAATGGTCATATTGGAAGTAATTCAACCAAAATTGTTGGTATGATCTACAACAACATAGGAATACTTATTGGAGCATTGATATTATTTCTCTTGTCTGTGTATGAAGAGCAGATTAAGATTTGATTAAAGAGGTTAGTATGATTTATTTTACTAGTTCAATACTTATGTTGTGCACACATTTAAAAATCTATAAAAAAAAAATTTACAAAGATGCCAAACTTCGTGCTTATAATTTTATGAGCCAAACGTGCGTTTCGTCTACATAAAACTCATTAGTCTAAGGCAAAATCAAATACAATACAACCTAAATCTTAAAAAAAATGTAACAAAAAGTGCTTTGGCAATCTATCCATCTGAGTAAAAAAACATAAGTGTTTCCAATACTCCAATATTTAATAAAACCGTTATTTACAATAAATAGCATATCAATGATATTTAATGTCAACTGAAAAGTGGTGACTATGAAGCTGGCTAAAATTGAAATCAAATAAGAGGACATGCAATCGGGTACACATATTCATATATAAAAGTAGGACATACCACATGATGAAAAACACAAGACGTAAGGACAATAAAGTTCGCCAAAATCAAAAACTTGTACTGTGAAGTTGAGGATTATAGCAATGTGGACCCTATCAAACATTGTAGTGGTTAACATCGTTGATTCAAAAGGAAAATCTGTTTCTGCTTAAATTGATCCAAAAGCATCACAAAACTTTTCGAATTAGATATGTTTTGATTTTATTGTATATTAAAGGTGTTTATTTATTTATTTTAGTTTGTTAACCAGAACATATTAAGCGCACTTCAACATATACCAAAGATAAGCAACATATTGTCAAAAACTTTCCAGTGGAGTCTTCTCTAAACCTGAAGACAGAGAAGAAATATATGGGTGCTTACTTGTTTTCAAATGTATTCTTCATTAAACATTGAATGATTTCTATATTTTGATGTACTCTTAGAGCATATTTTGTTTCACATATTATCACTAAAATGTTTCTATAAATGATAATGTATTTGGAAAATTATAATAGTTGAATTACCGCTGGAAACCTTTATGTTTTAATGTCGTATATACATTGTTTGTCAAAACATCCGAAAATAAACGTACTATAAGTATCCAATACACTGCATAATAACAAAATAATCGGTCATTTCGTGAACTGTCAGCATGTTCAGTATTGCATGCATTGCGTTGTGAGTTTTCAATAAGAATTCGTCTTATTGAACATTAAAATTGACACTGCTTGAAAATTTGTCCATCCAAAAACATTCTCATTATTCTAATTACGTGTATCAGGCATTTGGACTGACATGGTAACGACGTATGTCAAACATTTTAATATTGGTAAAATGTTTCGGACTAGAACTTTTCCTAAGAATTTTCAATCATTAGAGTAATAAATTTAGGGCAAAAGGATACGACACACATTATCAAAATTCCTCTTATTGTTCAATTGGAAAAGGTTGAAATGTTATTGGTTCATTCTATTTAAAATCTTAAAAGTTAATAAGTGCATATTGTCTTTGGACATCTATAAAACAGCATTTAATCAGTCATAAGTACATGTAAGATTGATTTCTTGTACATTGACAAATGAAAAACAAACTTCAATGCAGTTTTACGTGTATCTATGTTAAATAGACTGTATTTTCATCACTAGTTGTTTTTGCAAAAAGAAAATTATGATTAAATAGTAATATTTATCAAAATCGAAAGTTAATCTCATGTTACGTAATTTAAAATAAATAAATAAATAAATAAATAATCTTTATTTCAAGAGGATGATCCCATTAGTTAAAACTAATCTTCCTGAGAGTCCTCAAAATAATAATAACATATTTATAAGTACATAGAGTATTATAAAGTTATATTATACACAATATACAATTAATATTTAAATAATAATGAAAAAGCATATCAATTTGCACAATTGATGAAAAATTTGTAACATTTTGTTTTAAAAGATACAAGTGTATTACTCATTTTTATTTCATTTTTATTTACTGTTGTAAACTTTTAATGTATATTTATGATATGGATTTTATATACTTTACCAAATAGTTTCATATGATTTTGTGACAATATTAATGATATACAAATACATGTGAGCTTTTAGTAGCTTCTTGCTCTGAAAAAGTGTGTACCTAGTTGGAGTTCAAAAATTGTGTTGAAAAAAAAGCTCATAAAGATGTATTTTTAAAATGACACAGATGTAAAATATGAGAAGTTATTCTTTAATAAAACTAAGACAGCAGAAAAAAAATAATTGGATCACTGAGGTCGTTTGAATCTCGGATTCAATATGGTAATACTTTCATAAAAGTAAATTTTTCGTATGAATATCTTTCAGTTTTAGAGAACCTGTATTTTAAAGGTACAGAAAGATTATCAATATCCGATATCAACTTTTCAAATAAGAATAATCTAACTGTATGATGAATAGATTTATTTAAATGTAAAAGTGTTGCGTAATATTATACTTCATATATAAAAAGTTCAGTGTTTGTTCAGCAGACCTGTAGCCCTTTTCACAAAAAAAATCTTAAGTGTAAAATTAATCTAACGATAAAAATATTTGGTTGAATTGTTAAGGAATATTTTAGACTTACGATAAATTTTACACTGAAAAAGGGCTACTGGTTTTTTGTACTTGAACGAATTAACTTAGTAATTGAAGCGTTAAGGCATAATACCTCCAAAGTTAGACCGTTAAGTAAATAATTAATTTTGACTGTTAATGAGACGAAAGAACTTCATATCGTATGATATAAAATGCAGTCTCTTTAATAATCGAACTTTGAAAAGGGTGAAGGTTGAAAATATTGACTTAGTTAGTATAAACAAGACATAAAACCGTCATTCTTTAATAAGAAATCGTCTCTTAATTATAAATAAAAATCTAGCAAAGTTTATGGGTGGCCATCAGTTATTAAATTGCCTCGGTTTGAAGATTTTTACGATACAGTTGTTATTACAGTAAATGCATCTTCAATGCATTTAAAACAATAATACATTCCCATACTATTTGTTTTAGTAAAGTGACTATAATATTTATTTCACCAGCCAACTAGTTGTTATTCATTTATTCAGATTAAAAAAGGCTTATGTTTCCACAATTATTGTTAAAACTAAATATATATATATATGGATTATATTTTCATCTGCATAGCTATCATTATATCTTGATATGATTATTGTGTGTATATATAACACAAGCAGGTCTTGTGTTTTTTATTGTAAAAACATGATTGTAATTTTATTTTAAATCTTCCATTTCATTGCAAAAGTTAATTTGTATTGATAAATTTTGCCATCTTCATTGTTATCATTTAGCTTCAATTGTTATATTTAATTACAAATAAAGAATTCATTTTATTTTTTATTAAATCAAGCTTTGTTCCGTTGTTTTCTTCTTATAGTTGATGTGTTTTCCTCGGTTTTAGTTTGTTACCAGGAATTGTTTATGCTCAATCAAATTATGACTATTGAACAGCGTTATACTACTGTTGCACTTATTTGGGAAAATGTTTGAAATAAAATGGAAATTAAAAAAAAAAATAATGAAAGAAGGTCAACCGATGAGCGAAGAATCATATCAAGTATATACTAATGTTATGACGTATTAGAATTATGAACCGTCATTAATAATTTTCAGAATCAAATGTTTGGAATATAAAATAACATATTTACTTCTATTATGGAACTTCATAATCAACAGATATTAAAATTGATCATAGATACTAGGACTAAATTTTGTATAAACGCCAGACGCGCGATCGAAGACACAACAAATGGAGGTTATCTTTCCTTTCATGGGTATGGCAAGCCGTTCTCGTCAAAACTATGTTTAAACCCTTTTTTCGAAAAAAATACACATTGAGAATTAAAAACCTAAAATAACACACTGAGAAATCGAAATTACACACTGAGATTTAAAAAAATAAAAAACACACACTGAGAATTCAAAATTACACACTGAGATTTTAAAAAGACACACTGAGATGAAATAAATTGAAAAACACACACTGAGAATTGTTAATTACACACTGAGATTTCAAAAATACGCAATGAGATTAATATGCAAATTACTAATGAATATTCATGAGATGAATAATTCAACAGATTTATATCTTGATCTCAAGAACTCTTGTCATTATAATGAAATGCGATTCCTTCAACCAACATTCGTAATAAATTTCAAGACTTAACATCGCTCATATTCATAAGTTTGTTGCCTATAATTCAGATCATTACTACCAGTAATTAAACATGTGTCCCTTTTCAAAGTCTTCCAACTGTTTCCCTGATTTCGCTAGTTAATCTTTTATATTTTTGTTACGTTTATATGCTATAATAGACACTTGAGTAAAAATTTCACTGCATTCCTTTGCAGATTGTTCCAATGTTTTCTTATAATTTTAATAAAGTTTTTCACCATTTGGTTATATTTTGTAATAAGAGTAAGTGGGTATTTTTCTTGTTCTTGTATTTCTAAAGGTTTTTTTATTAATAATTTGGAACCAAATCGAAGGACTAACGAGTTTTGTCCCCTTGTTGTTTTAAGCTTGTAATAGATTCAGATTAAGTATGCTAATTAGATATGTGCGCATAAAAAGTGCGCACAAATCTCAGTGTGTAATTTTAAATTCTCAGTGTGTAATTTTAAATTCTCAGTGTGTAATTTCAAATTCTCAGTGTGTGTTTTCAGTTTATTTATTCTCAGTGTGTCTTTTTGAAATCTCAGTGTGTAATTTTCAATTCTCAGTGTGTAATTTTCAATTCTCAGTGTGCGTTTTTCATTTTTTGTTATCTCAGTGCGTCTTTATGAAATCTCAGTGTGTAATTTTCAATTCTCAGTGTGTAATTTTCAATTCTCAGTGTGTAATTTTCAATTCTCAGTGTGTAATTCTCAATTCTCAGTGTGCGTTTTGAAGTTTTTTAATCTCAGTGTGCTTTGTTGTAATTCTCAGTGTGTAAATTTTTCGAAAAATGGTTTAAACATAGTTTTGACGAGAACGGCTTGCCATACATGGGGCTTAAATATTGCGACGGCATTATGACAAAAAACACCTTCTTCGATGTCAAGTTTCTTTCAAGAAGAAACTTTACTACTCTTAGATTATTCCCTGCGGTCAGGCTGCTGTTGGATTATTCCACGAAGGCATCATTAACTTGGTAACTTTATACATGATGAATACATGAATACAAAGAACAACCCAGTAACGTCGCCCGGGTTACCAAGGTCCTCTTCTGCTACACGAAACACTCTACTAGCATTTAATTTGTGTGTTCCATGGAATATCCTTCGGTTTGATTTATGTTCAGCCAGAACATTACTAATTCAGATATTTATAAAACTGAGTTATAATCATGTACCGTGACTGTTGAAAGGCTCTGGCTACAAGTGATTCAACTCCTTTCAATTCTTCTTTTCAACATACAAAACAAAAAAAAGGAGCACGTGCAAAACATTGGTAAACTGAACAAGAATAAGTTTCCTCATTACCTCATGTAAAGTTTCTGAACATAATTGTTTATAAAGACGGAAAAGAGCTTCATTACAAAAATACTGACCTGTCTGTATTTTGGAGAAAAATGTATTTATGCATCCTTTGTCAAGTGTATAATCTCTCAAATGTTTTAGAGAATTAACAGGCAGTTAAAAAATAATACTTCTAATGTAATGTAACCCTAGAGGATGATGAATATGTGAAGAAGAAAAAAAATCATTTCTGGCATTTGCTGAAATACTTTTTAAGTTTTAATGACATTTTTGACATTGAATTAATTTTCATGTCTTTACTTGAATAAAAAAGTAAATAATTAGATAAAGTCAGTGTCACGTGAATGTGTTTGACTCACATTTTTGGTAATGGAAGATTAATGGGACCGACAGATGAATAAAAAATAAAAAGAACCTAAAATATACACTTACCACTATTTTAACACATATATCCATGACATCAAAAAGTTCATTGGTCTTAATCATTTTTCTTGTAGGTATTTAAAATTGATTTTCTTTTTTATTTGTACAATAACGCAAATTAAAGCTCGTCTGTTCACAATTTTTCAGTCTTTATGAAGCAGAACTCCTACAAAACCTTCTAAAAGACAAAAATATGATTTTGCTAAATTCTTTTACTTCACTTTTAAATATATTGGTTATGTCCTGTTTCTTAATAACCCACATATTTGTGAGTTCTTTCAACTACCTACGAAAGTAAGTCTGCCTTATAACTTGACTTCTCCTCATTGTTGATTCTAATCAGTGGGACGACTTCAAACTAACACTTATGACAAATGTGATGATTTCAACATTTCAAATGTCAGTGTCCTATTTTTCAGCAATAACATACCCTTTGTGTTTTCGTATGGCGTTTACATCTCAATTAATACATTACGCTAGTGCATGTTCACAATATATGGACTTCATTATCAGGGATTTGATCCTTATACAAGTTTTACAGTCACCATCACGAATGGGTTGACCTATACGCTATATCTGTGTCTCAAATCCAACACAAGTTTTACAGTCACCATCACAAATGGGTTGACCTATACGATATATCTGTGTCTCAACTCCTACACAAGTTTTACAGTCACCATCACAAATGGGTTGACCTGTACGATATATCTGTGTCTCAACTCATTGGCGCAGTCTAAGATCTTAAGAGACCAGAAAAGTCGTATACTCTGTAATTTTCCTGACTGTTTTCTATTCTCGATTATAAAATTTCAAATGGGTGTGAATTCACATAAGGGGCCGGGATACGTAGTAGGAGAAGCTTACCCTGTCGACTCATCAGGTTTAGCTCCTTTAAATTTTATTCCGTCCTTCATCTTTGATTTAGGGATACATCTTGAATTTGATGTAGAACTACAAAACTGGCCTTTAGATCTTGTCATTGATATATAGATATCAGCAACACTTTTTCAAGCAAAAACTGAAACTCGTAAATATGAGTAAATAGCTGACAGTTATGGAGTGTTTTAAGCAAAATTTGGATAGCCGATGATCTTGCTCCGGAACCCAATAGACATCAACCTGTCGTGGAGTGGCATTTTTTTCAAATTGTCTGATTTTATTTTATTTTATTTCTTTATAGGAGAGCTGAAAAAAAATGTTACTCGTCAGTTTTTCTTCCCTCCCTGGTTTTCTGGTTGAACATTTTGTATTTGTAGACCTCCTATTCTATTCGTAGCATTGGAGACCATGTTTGTGGATTTTTAATAATTTGTTACAAAACATATCAGTGCGACTACTCATCCCAGGTTACATTTTTGTTTTATATACGCATTTTAATAAGACAATCTCCGTTCGTATTAGAACAGCAAAGTAGAACATAACAACACTCCTCTGTTAAGTACTTGTCACATGCGGGCTGACACATGTAGACTAGTCTATAGGTCAGGGTGTTAGATAGTAAAATGAGGGATCACGTTTTTAGAAATGCTAATACAATAACGGGCTATTTGTCTTACCTGCAGATAAGTCCTTGTTGACCAAAATATTTAACTTTAGCCCTATATTGCAAGGCTAACATTTCTGGAACCTATTGCCATAAAAAGTGAAAACGAGTTAGTTGGTCCCCTCCGTAAACTATCCAGTAGGCTTTCGGAATATACAAATATTAACGTTGTAAAGAATTTCAATAACGGCCGGGAAACAGACTAAAAATGGGTATACTAATTCGCCTTTTCAGAACCAAGAGGACAATGGGTAATCTCATTGTTCGTACCCAATCGCAACGTTTTGGTGTACGCTTTTGGAAATATTACCCGGAATGCATTTGATTCTGAAACGGCGATTTGAACTTTATTTTTCTACAATCTTTCGGAACTCATCAATTTAGATGAAATTGTAGGTTCCAAGTTTTGAAAAATGTTTTTTTTTTTCTTTTGGAAAGTGCATTATTAGCCAATAGTTTTACACTTTGCCAAATATATACACATTAAAATTGATACACACTAAAATTGATATATTTTTGTTGCGATTTGTTTTCATGCCTCGTTCACACGTACATATAATTCGAATGGAATTCGAATCGAATGCGAATCGAATTCGCTTATCGCATTCACACACACTCTTCTTCTGTAAGCGAAGTAAGATTTTATGTCGATAAAGTTGAATTATGAGAGATAATTACTTTATTTTTGATATTACATTAAAACAAAATTACTTCGTCCTGAAATGGGTTTTTAGAATTTAGAATTTGGTTAACCGACATTGTGTTCTTTAATATGTAAACAAATGATGCAGATTTTATCTAGAAATACTTTGGAGTGACTCTACCATTTAGAGAGAGATCTTGGCCACTTGCAGTGCATCAATGATATTCGTCGAGTTTGCCAACGGTTGTCTTATATTTCAACAAACAGTTGGCTCCACCAATTGTATCATCCCCTCCAAGACACATAATATAACAATATCAATAGTCAACATATCAGCCAGTCCTTGTTGCTCATATAGAAAGTCCTGCTCACTGGACACAAAGCAAATGACCGAAAAACAAGATTGTCTGCTTTTCAAATTTCTTGAATTTGACACAGATTTTAAACTTTAAAATTGGATATATGACAAACGAATTTCAAGCTTCCCAGTGTCTACTTTACATTTCTCAGTAGTAACATACCTTTTTCTCAATAGTATACATACTTTTCGTAGAGTCATATAAACCCGACATGACAAAATGTGAAAGAAATTCAAACGAAATTTCGGCTAAATTTCAAAACCAAAAACAAAGGCAAGCAACCAACGACAATCACTGAATTATTGGCTCTAGAATCCAGAAAGGAACAAATTACATGTTCACATAAATTATACGGGCTTATAACCTTAATTGTTTGCAATGCAATACCGTGATTAACCAGTCAAATTAGAAACCGATACATCTCAGTTGTTCCACTACTTAAAAGTCTTTTGGCGTTATGAAACAAGGTGTGCTTTCAAGACGATTCGGCGATATTGCATTAACGAGGAACACAAACATATTTTAAATTAAAAATCAATATAAATAGAATTCAGCTAATGAAAAACAAAACAAAACAGGCAATTTGTCTGTTGTACTCGTTGAATATTAAAAAAAAATGGATCATGTATTCAAACAAAGTTTTACGATGAGCAACTTAAATTTCGGGATCATATATCTTTTAAAGACCAAAGAATGGTAGTCCGTTCTTGTATTATCGATATAACATCTTAGTAACAAATTTTCAGTTTTCTAAATCAAAATATTGATACATCAAATCGGCAAGCTTATGTCCGCCTAGAGATTACTCTAGTTTAATCGGGAATCACATTTAGCTATATATATATATATGTATATTAAACAACGAATAACTACACAATATGTCTGGTACAAGTATCACAAAGTAGTGCATCGGCTATTTTACTTATCGTGTTGTATCTAAAGGCGTCTTTCTATGTTGTGATGTTACACTATTTTTTCGGATAAGGGAGAAGGTTTGGTACCATTAAAACGTTTAATCCCGCTGCAATTGTGTGCACCTGTTATAAGTCAGGAATCTGATGTTCAGTAGTTGTCGTTTGTTGATGTGGTTCATAAGTGTTTCTCGTTTCTCGTTTTTTATATAAATTAGACCGTTGGTTTTCCCGTTTAAATGGTTGATACAATAATAATTTGTTAGGGTCCTTTATAGCTTGCTGATTGATGCGAGCAAACGCTCTGTGTTGAAGACCGTACCTTGACCTATAATGGTTTACTTTTATAAATTGTTACTTGGATGGAGAGTTGTCTCATTGGTATTCATACCACATCTTCCTATATCTATCAACAAACATCAATAAAATAAACATCAGCCTGCTTGATGACTGGTTTCTAGAATTGGTTATTCTCATCAGAAGCTTTCTGTGTTATTTTTCGAAACCGTGACCAAAACCCCTTAATTCTCGGTCACACTTTGCCGGATAGCACGAACAGACGCCTTACGGATGAAAATAAAAGTTGTCCGTTGACAAAATTGTTATCCGTTGGGAGTCCGTTGATGTACTGACCGAATAAAACGGACGTGTAACGGATGCATAACGGACACACACCGGATATGCAACGAACGAGAAACGGACACGTACCGGACAGAACGGATTTCGAACGTACATCCAACGGACGAGTACCGCATAAAACGGACACCTAACGGAAGCGTACCGGATAAAACGGATGAACAAGATATACGGGAAAATCAAGGGCGACAATAATAAAACATGTAAATCGCATAAATATTCAAAATGTGTCTGTGTTACTGGTTTTGGTTTGTTCTTCAAAATTCCGCCAAAGGGCAGTGTCTGCCCTGAATATGAACTGCTTAATTGTGAAGACGTGCCTATACTCTAAGATTGATTATGAATAATAAGAATTCATGAACCTTAAGAAATCTGACATACCAATAATTGGCATTTCTGACGCAAAATTTTCAATTGGCATTTATCCGTTTCAGATCCGTTCATCAACCGTTTTATCCCTTACACGTCCGATAGAAGTCCGTTTCTTATCCGTTCAACATCCGTTTTATCCGTTAAACGTCCGGTAGAAGTCCGTTGGTGAATTTATCTTTCAGACCTCCAACGAATGTATAACGGACACGTACCGGATAAAAAACGGAAACGAAACGGACGAGTAACGTACAAAACGGACGCCTAACGGACGTTCAACGGACATTTTATCCGTTGGACGTCCGTTCAAAGTTTTGAACATGCTCAAAATTTTCCACCGGACAGAACGGACGTCGACGGATAAAACGTACGCTTAAGGTAACACGATACCGAATGGCATATCTCCTGATTTCTAAAATTTTTGGCATACGTGTACTTTGAATCGAGTTACATCGGAATATGTAATAAAAAATGGGGGTCACCATTTTTGTTTTTTTGTAATTTTCATAGGAAAACGTCAATTTTGGCGACAAATTTACTTAGGTATATAGGGGAAATGCCTTTTTTCGGCTTACTTTTTTAAATTTTCGAATGGATGGCTATTTTCTTATATACGGAGAAAAACAAAAAACTAACATTATATCCAGGATTGCATAGTGAATCCATACACGTATAGAAACTCATATGTCACCATCCTTGTTTTTGAAATAAATGGCTTCAAAGTTGATCGATAGGCCTAGAATTTGACCAAAAACGTGTGAAGTTATGGTGTACGGAATATAACGTTATTCCTTCTCAGAGAAATGGAGAAAAAAAATATGTGTCGGGATCTGAATGAGTATATTTTATTTTCATTTCCCCTGTCGACGGTCGTAAAGTTCCTAGTAATGCAATATAAAATTCTACTGAATAAGATATAATTTTATTTCGTCCTGCACATGGAATTTCACTAAAATGAATTAATATTAATATCGTCCAATTTTCACATCAAACGAGCATATCATGACTTGAAACTTGCGTGAACAGGTTCCGTGTGAATCTTATGATAATAGTTCATGCATAAATCACCGGAATTTTGTACACGTTAAATTCACGTAAATATTTGAAATAATATTATTTAAATAATATCTTTGTTCTAAAATTTGATTAAAACCATTAAATGAAACATTTCACGTGAGATTCATCCGAATTACTGATTTTTAACTCCGTCATATTAGACAATGGTGGAATCATCACTGCATTCCGTGATGCAGAAATATAGTATTTTAAAAATTTTGATTCATTTAACAGTTTTTAAATTGCTCGGTTTGATGGTTGTTTAACGTTCAGTGGCAAATAGTTCATGCATGTTCGGGACGATACAATACAATTTTGAAAGCAGTTGTTTATAAAAGACACATTTGATGCATCAGTCAAAAAAGATTAAACATTCTGTTATTTGTGAAAATTATGCGGAAAAATAATGATCCTGATAAAATACACATTCCAAAAAAATAAAATAACAAAACTCCAAGAAAAATTCAAAACGAAAAAATCCCTTATCAAATGACGAAATCAAAAGCTGAAAAACATCAAAAGAATGATAAACAGCTGCCATATTATTGACTTGGTACATACAATACATGTAGTATAGTGTACTCTGCGTGGTGTATTAAATGTGTTACTTGTTTGCTCTGGAAGTCGGACAAACCTTACAAACTGTTAACCCGAATATTTCAGTCGTTATATTCCGCTTACTACTAAGTAAGTAGAAGAGATCGATTACGGGGAGGGACTGAATTATTCGGGTTAGCAAACTGTATGCAAAATTTCACAAATTTCAACATTCTGTCATTTGTGAAAAAATATTTACATAACAATTCTTGAGATCATATATGCATTCTATATAAGTAAAACAATTGCGAAATTTAAAAGTTCCAGCTTGAAATTCAACCTGTATTAGATGTAAGCCGGAGTCTGTACTCTGTGTGCCTTTGTATTTTATCAAAATGCCTAATCCAGCAACCTGTCATGAAACAAAAAAGAAAATCCAGACGATATGCGCACCATAATATGAGTAGTAACACCAGGTACATAGTTTTAAAGCTGAAGCAAAACATTAACCCTATATATAAGAAGTGCGGATTAACGGTCGAACGGACAAATGTTAAACAATATGATGATACGTGCTCTATAAGTAATTTGGTGACAATGCATATTTTTGAATATGCAGTTCATATAATGGAATGGTAATTTGGAGATCTGAAATGTAGTAGCAATGTAAGGAGGCTAGCATTTCCCTCATTTCGTCTTTGGTGGAAAGTTGATTAATTGGAAATTTTACCGCATCTCCTTATATTTCATTATAGTTTGAATTTTCTAGAGAAGAGCAAAAGTTTTAAGACTTAAACTAATATTTACCAAGAGACTGAAATGTTACTGTGACAATTATACTACACATACTAAAAAATTTTTAACGTTTACTAAAACTACAAATAAGAAGTGTAAAGATACTATTCCAATTAGCGTTATAGTCACGATTTTCTTGATGTCTTCAAGGTGTTGATGTCGTTTGATTAATGCCCAGCTATCTTATAAATTGCATATCATATATCTCCATTTATCATTCTATCAGCCAACTTTTGTACAAATAACATGTACATGTACACAATTGTTTTTCATTTGTACTTGTACTTTTACAAATAAAGTCTCATGTTACCCCACTTCCATAATGAGCAAGCGGTAACGGAGATATTAAGTTTTGCGTAACTGTTCAATTTTGGTCTTCCTCGCGGTCTGCGTTTAAACTTTGTTGAATTTTTTGAAAAAATTAGAGGCAATGATTTAAATTTTAACAACTAAAGTTACAAGTGACGGGTGTAAATTTTAGGATTAATTGCTGTGATTATTGGTTGGTTAACGTCCAGTGGGAAATATTTCATGCATGTTCAGAACGAGAACAAGTTAACAATAAATACAATAGGTAGGTTTTGCAATAGAGGCAGGGCATCCGCGATGATGGTCGGGAAAATTTTAACTGACGCTATTTATGTATATATATACTTGTTCTAAACACTAATTTTAAGAAAGAAATTTTCCGGGCCTTTTCCGACACCTAGTATGCCTGCAATATGGCGCTCAGAGCCCTAAAAGGTAACTTTGTTAATTTTCTTTCAGTCGTTTTGTCTCCCAGCTTATACATGTACATTATCACGGCCGACACTCGACTAACCGAGAGATTGGTCGGTTAATCTATATTGAGTATGCGGCTATATGGGCGATTGGTCTGTTAATCGGGTTGGTTATACGTCTGTTAAGAGTAAAACGCTTAATTTAATGTAAAACTCTATTAAGTATACAGATTTTTGGCATGTTATAAGAACCAAATCAAAAAAAGAAAAGTGTCTGACAAAATGATATCTATCATAGAACATTTTGCATTTGTAAAAACATTTCTTAGTCTGCGCAGTTTTCAGTAAAACTAAAAGGCGTCGCGCAAGTATGTAGTATTTATGCTTATACGCATAGCAATTTTTTAAATAAAAGGCGAAACAAACAAATTTAGATATCATTTAAAGGACAAAAAATAGTACTGTGGTTCTAAAAAATAAATTGACATTAGTAAATATTTCATAATTGTAAAATAACGTGAATAATACCACGTTTTAGTGAAAATTATGGGAATAAAGTCTGTTAATGGGTTGGACAATTTAAATTGTGTCAGTTAAGAGTTTTTTAGCCACGACAAATTTAAGAATGAGATGTTCCTGAGTAAACACAAATGACAATACGGTGCCACAGTATCCTAGAAAGAGCATTTTTATTTTGACTTTCTTTGCATTTTATTGAAGGGTGTGTCACTTCAATATAGCGTGATGTGTATTGGCCTCTGGAATATGCATGAATTTTTTATTGACGTTTTCAATCAGCCTTAATTTTTGTGTCTGTTTGAAGTAGCACGTTCTCAATTCCGACTGAAAGTGTCTTTCTAATACAACACAGGGTACATATAACGTGTTCTCGTTCACATATGAACATGATATTTGTCATTGGACGTTAAACCCTAATTCGTCAGCATCATCCAATTGGTTCTTTTCTTCTATTACTTAATCATATGTTGTTTACAAATCACTCTAAAGAAGTAAACGGAAAGGAGCGAATGCAGCTACATTTGGTTATTTTAAGTTTCAATTAATTTTATTCCGTTTAGTTCCTTTCTACATATAGTGGAGCGGCGAATGTTGAAAAAGTCGCTTAGTTAACGATTTTAAATTACCTAAATACCTCATGGAATTTTAAGGTCTTAAATTGTTTATCGATTATTCAGCTTTAGAAAAATATTTGTCGTCAATATCAAATGTGGTACAAATGACGTTAAAAATAGCCTTAACTGAAATAAATACCCCACTGCTGATTCGGTAGTCAAATTTCACAACAAACCCGTTCTAAAAAAAAATATGTGAATGAAATTGGTAAATACAGTTATTCGTGAACTTCATACAATGTAAGGGCATTTCCAAATAGTCCTAAATTTAATGCTTAATGCATCTGAAAATGGTTGAAAATAACACTGTAAAAATCATCGTTTTTTATCTAGCATTAGTTGCACGTGCAGTATAGGTGTATTTTAAAGGCACAACAGTGAAGCCGCCGTATATTACTTCAATCGACCCGATTTACTTTTTGAAGTTAATTCCAAATAATATAAATATTTGGCTAAATATCTGCTTTTTATCCAGATTTCAAGTCCGAATATTTGTCACAGATTTACCGATATTGTTGTGGTTTCTAGTTATAGTCCAACATTCAGCGATTTAGCGAAGGTCATTTGTAGTCATTTTCAAGCATATTTCTTGTTCATTTTATAATTTTATAATAATGATTAATTTATGTTGTTTGGTATTGTTGTATACTCGTTTTTGTTGAATTGAACTGGGAAAGTGAATTTCATTTTAGGGTTTGTTTGGTTTTCAGGTGTGTTTGATTTGTTTTTTTTTTATTCAATCAAATGGACATTTTAAGATCATTTAACAATCTCGTTAAAACTGGTCCCTCTAGATGCCAAAAAAAAAGGAAAGTGGAAGTTTGTGTTGACAAATGCATTATCTGCGATTATGTTGTTTATGAAATATTAATAACATCAACAGAATCTGGAAGAAAAAGTCTGATTACTGCTGCAGCAAAGAGACGTGATAATTTGTTCAGTTATTTGAACGAATTCTGCAATGAAACAGCAATTGAAATACCCGTATTTAGGTATCATATGTTATAAAAGCTACACAAGTAAGCAGAATTTAAAATCAGTATCAGCTGAAAAGGAATCACCAGATATAGATTCCGATTTATCTAACTGTTTAGTGCCTGAAAAAAATTATCACAATACATAAAAGTGTATTATTTGCCAAAAAAATTTCATAAAAGGGTGAAAACATTACATACAATTTCATCTGCTGAAAGGTTAGTCAATCTTATAGATGCTGCTTTTAGAGCATGCGACGGTGAAATGATTAATTGAAAAGGGCAAGATAATCTCAATAGTGCAGGGTATCACGCAGCATGTCTGACCACAAACTTGGCATATAGACCAAAATCCACTGATCAATCTGCGTATGATTAGGCATTTAGCAGTAGTTTAAATTATAGACAGAGACCTTATTCTTGACAAAAAGTCTCTTGTTTTATCATCACTTTTGACAAAGTATCAGTCTTTTTTACCTGATAAAATAAGTAAGACATACTGTAATTCCTCTTAACATAAGGCTAAACTTGAGAGGTACTACAGGGATGTCATTGCCTTTTTTGCTCAACAAGGACAATATAAATCTAGAATTGTATTTGCTAGCAATATTTCCATTGGAAACGCTGTTAAAACAGCGAATAACATCTAAGCAGAATTAGAAATGCTTGCGATAAAAGCCGACTTCATTACATGTAGCTCCACCAAAACCAACGAAGAAATCGGTATGCATGTACTTTATGAAGCAGCCTCAATATTATGACAAAAAATGGAAAATATTTATATATCTAGGCATTATTATCCTGCAAATAACTAAGTTCACATGCATATCGTTGGAAATATCAGAAGCATTGTTGTCAACCTGTTTGATAAGTTTTGTTACTTGTCTCTTGACAAAGTCTTTTGAAACATTTTCTTCAGTATCAATGAATATTTCGCATGACATTCGGAGAAACTGTGCTACTCTCGCAGAGTGTCTGGCGTCAAATTGTAATAACATATAATTACTCCAATTGAAGTCTTCTTATGCCGGTCGTTCATGCTCTGGGTGGGTATGACTCCACTTCAAGTTTATTTTGGAATCGATTAAAAGTCGGTATTCAACCTCTTTAGGACAAAACCAAGCCGTTTCAGTAATCTTGTAGCATTAATGCATGATGATGTTGATAGTGCTGTAGTTACCGCTAGAGTGCTTGAAGCTTCTTTATATGACTCGAAACACAAATTTAAGAATTATCACAACGATTTAAATTTGCGGAGATATCACTTTGCTATAAATAAAGATAAAAGTCTTATAATATCAAAAAAAAGAAGATGTAGTATGATTGCAAATGAGACAACTGTCCACAAAAGACCAAAATGACACAGACATTCACAACTATGGGTCACCGTACGCCCTTCAACAATGAGCAAAGCCCAAATGGCCATACCGCAGTCAGCTATAAAAGGCCCTGATAAGACAATGTTAAACAATTCAAAAGAAAAGCTTTCGGCATGTGAACTCGTATTTAGGCAACACGTACTACTTACAATGTGGCAAAGCAAAGTTTGGTTGTCGGCAAATTTAGCCAACCGAAATAATGGCTCCCCATGTGCCTTTGTTGGAAAACTGCGCAAAATGACAAGTTAGAGCCAGTTTTCTTTGAGGGACAAATGGCATCGGACTTTCTACAAGATCTAATTTGTTCATGTAAGGGGGGAAACATGCCAGGCAGCACGTGTTTGCAAGGAGCAGGGTCTTCCTTTCACTGATTTATGTTTTTGTCAAAATGTAGGTAATTGTAATGAAATATCATTAAAATAGTTCTTGTAATATTTGGTAGTATAAAAAAGAAGATGTGGTATGATTGCCAATAAGACAACTATCCACAAAAGACCAAAATGACACAAACATTAACAATTACAGGTCACCGTACGGCCTTCAACAATGAGCAAAGCCCATACCGCATAGTCAGCTATAAAAGGCCCCGATAGGACAAATTGAATGTAAAACAATTCAAACGAGAAACCTAACGGCCTTATTTATGTAAAAAAATGAACGAAAAACAAATATGCAGCACATAAACAAACGACAACCACTGAATTACAGGCTCCTGACTTGGGACAGGCACATACATAAAAATGTGGCGGGGTTAAACATGTTAGCGGGATCCCAACCCTCCCCCTAACCTGGGACAGTGGTATAACAGTACAACATAATAACGAACTATAAAAATCAGTTGAAAAAGCTTTACTCATCAGATGGACAAAAAATACAAGTGGACGTGACCAGGTACTTATACATCCCGACACAAAAAGACACAATGAACAGATCTGAGAGTACTTGCAGTTATCTGATAGCTAGTTCAAAGCCACTAACAACTAATAACAAAAAATCAGGCATCTAAGACTAAACTATACTTTATTTTAATTTGCTATAATGTTTTTGACGTTTCATTTGGTAAGAAAATAAACTCATCATAGATACAATCACGGGCATGTCTCAATTTTAGGAATTTGTTCTACAACACGCTTGCACTAATTGAGTAATATATCAAACTCCAATAACTATATTATATAAAAAGGTATCTTGTATTGAGATAGTTTGAATTTATTTTAAGAAAACTCAGTGACACGTCGAATTCTTGAAAACTGAAATGAATTTTTTCATGGCTGCATATTTGGTTTGATTTATTAACTATGCATTTCAGATACTCTTTGAAAAACTTTTTAACTATTAAAGTATTCAAGAAATGCTATTTGTCGATGTCAATTATCAATGTAAATATGTTCCTGTTTTCCATTAGGCATTAAAATTTGTATACCATGGACTACCTTCAAAAAAGTTAAATAAAACGTTGTTCTGACCTCATGTGCAAATATGAAAAAGATTTTGTATGATCTAACGTTTTTCTACATAATACTACTCATATAATTTTTTGAATAGATTATTAATTTTGAAAAATATCAATGGTATTGTTTCTCTAGATGAAAGTAGGATTTTTTTAAGTGATGACCTTTGACCTTGATTTTCGATATTATTGTACCAGATTTGATATTGACGACACATATTTTCAAAAAGTACAGGATTTCAGCTTTCCAATGAGCTATTAAAATCCCATGAGGTATTTAGGTAATTTAAATTTCTAAAATTGTCCTCTCCGCCGCTCCACTAATAAGTGCAGAGGAGAACTACATTTGTCTATGGTGGCCGGTGAATCCATTTCGCGTTTTCGCGATTTCGCATTTCATATTCTATAGGGCGAAGACGCGAAATAGCGAAAAGGCGAATTCTCAAAGTCGAAAACGCGAAGTCGAAAACGAGAAATCGGTTTCGCATTTTCGCGTTTTCGACTTCGCAATTTCGCGTTTCCGCCATGTAGAATATGTTAGGCGAAAACGCTAAAGCCCTAAAACGCAAAATGGCATTAACCTGCCACCATAGTTGTCCGCATGTAAACTTCTAGAATTTATCACCAATATAAGTACATCGCAATCCGTTACTGTTTCAACAGCCATCGGTGTTTCATGTGTGTATTCTTAAACAAGTATTATTTTTCTCTCGTTTTTAGCAATGTATCACTCTCTACTGTCCTTATATATTATTCTATATTCTGCGTTTCCATCCAGATTCTCGTGTATACCATGAGGGTCCGGATTGGGGGTTTTGATGATTTCTGTACTCTTTAAATTGTTATGTCATTTTTTTCTACATTTTGTTTATCTTACTCATTATTCTTTCTTTCTTTTCATATTTTGTCATCCCAATATATTTTACTTACTGATGTTTAGTTACATTACGACGTTTATCTCTGATTTATATATATTGGTTACCAATGTAGATGACAAATTTGTGTCATGCATGACAATTAAGCAGAATCAACGTGATATATGCGATCATTCTTGGATGAAATTAATATTACTTTAATATTACACTTTTTGAAACCATTTTTATCAATTTTCAATTTCATGTGTTGTTTCCGTATATGCTATGTTTCATTGCTCATGTGGTGTTTTCGTATATTTTAACCGCTCGTCTTGAGCCTACTCATTTGATCCGATAACACCCAAAATAGCAATAAAATTATACTTTTATTGCCATTCATAACTCTTAACAGACCAATTAACAGACCGAGTTTTATACATCCGACTCATTAACAGACCAGGTTTTAAATAAAGATTGATTTATGTCACCAAAATACAGATTTTCGTGTAGATTTTTCACACAATGATATCAATATGGTTAACAAACATAATACCTTTCTTTTTTCGATGTTCAAAATATTGAATGCAAGTAAATTTATCCAATGTGTCATTTTGTGTACATTTTATGTGTGTAAAATGTGTATAAATTTATTGAGTAACCCGCCTTTTCATTTTATAGATCGTACATCGAAGCTAGAAAAATAATAATTACACCACTGAATTCAGTACATTAAATTGTTTTGTTAGACATGAATACTTTTTATGATGAAAATATATTTAGAAAGTAATACTATGAAACATGCTGAACTTTCAATGATTTTCTCGATAACACCTGATTAACAGACTTTAGCCCACCCGATTAACAGACCAACCGCCGATATAGCCGTATACTCAATATAGATTAACCGACCAATCTCTCGGTTAGCCGAGTGTCGGCCGTGATTATTTCCAACTCAAAACTAAAAAAACACCCCGAATACCCATGCAACGGTAAATTAACCCGAATATAAAATCTAAATGATTTCAACGGAGATAGCTTTTTTACAGTCTCTTGCCGTTTGAATAATAAAAAGTCATTCGTTTGCATGTAAATTTCGAGAAAAAAATTACAACGGAATCAGGGAACACGGAACCGGTTTGACTACAGCCAGTCCTAACTATCAACTTGCGTTTGTAGACGCAAGTGGATACTTGGGGCTGGCTTTATTCAGACTGTAACGGAACCTGAATTTTGTTATTTTATTTCTGCCGAATCAAGTGCCCATGTATTTCTCAGCCTTCGTTAACTTTCTAATGCTTCATTCCGATGTTGCTGTCCGTCCTGAGTAGACCTGGTTTATACGATTACAAAGCTGGCACTGTATAGTAAAATATTTCCAAAACTATATGGAATTTACTCTGTACAGACCAATGAATTTCAGAGACTATTTACACATGGAACACAGGAAAAGTTATTCGGCTAAATAACCACTTTTTTACATTCCATACAAACAAACTATTTTCAGTATGATTTTCAACGTCTGCTTGTATTGTGCTCTTCCCCCTAATTATATCCGTATTCTCATCCAAATAAATTTCCATTTTGTCCGAGCGGTATTTTTGATGACCATTTTAAAACGTATTAATAGTTGTAGAATTCCCCGTTTTTTTCACACATAATCCTAAGTTTCTATAAATTAGATTTCTACTTTCAAAACAAAATTTCATGGGGATACGGCGTGAATCATGAATAAGTGCTTATTGCAAAAATAAACCAAGGTTTACTTTTATAAATTGTTATTTGGATGGAGAGTTGTCTCATTGGCACTCACACAACATCTTCATATATCTATACCAAGAATAAAAATAAAGTGATAAAACTGTGTCCGTTATGCATAAGAAAATATCTATAATACTAAAATTACGAGGTCCAATTTGTCAGACGTCATCACGTAAAAACGACGAATCAAAGAATTCAACTTTATATACAACTAATATAGTTCAAAGGTGTAGATTAAAAATTACACCACTCCAGGCCCTTTTGTTTTCCACGTAATTAATATCGCCAATTATTAGGAAGTTCCGGGTCGAGTCCGATACCGATACCAATAGTATAGTCACCTGTTACCTATTATCTTATCTGTACGTTCCGCATCTGACAGGCGCACCACCAAACGGTGTATTCAGGATTAATATGCTATATAAACGGGTCATAATCACAGGGTTGACACTACTAAATTGTCAAATTGTTACCTTTTGTAGTATTTTAATCCGTAATCTAAGATAACAATACGAATACTAAAAATCTGGACTAAAAATAAGTTTCAATTTGTTAGCGGGCATGACGTAAAACAGCAAATCAAAGAATTCAACTTTATTTATAACTAATATAGGACAATGCTGTTGATTAAAAAATACTCCATTCCAGGACCTTTTGTTTTCCAAATATTTAATATTACCAATAATTGATAAGTTCCAGTTCGACGGGTTCAAACAGAAAGATTTAAAGGCAGAGAAAATTGTGCATCTTATAATCGGCATGACTTTATCAGATGACAGTACTAATACTAAGATAAGGCTTGCGCATAGTTATATACTTTATTTCAGTCACGGACCCGCGATATCACGGGTGTGTTCTAGTATAGATAAAGCGTGCAGATGCTTAAATATCAAAGAAACAGAATATTTAAAAAGTAAAGTAATACTTTTTAAAGATTAACAATGAGCAGAATGATTGCCGGAAAACGATAAAACAATCTATGTCAAATAACCGTATTGCATCAAAACTCTCGGCACTCTGCATCTAGGGAAAGTTACCGTTAAAAATGTCACACAAAACCCGCTGCATTGGCTTATATGTGTGAACGTTATTCGATAACGTCAGGAACGATAACTCGTGTTGTAACGTCATTCGGTATCGTGTTACCTTAACGGACATGCAACGGATATGGACGGACATCTAACGGATAAGAACGGACGTCTAACGGACATGAACGGATTGAAAAAAAGTTATCTGTTAGGCGTCCGTTCGAGTTATCCGGTAAGGTGTGACCGAGGCTTTTCACATAGATGATATTGGAAATCCAACAAATGACGTTACGTTATTTTCCTGTTGTCATTTTTTTTATGTAATTCTTAAAAGGTAAATTATTGAAAGTCAGATATTTCGATTATTAGAAAATATCATGAACACTTGAAACGAAATTTACATTTGGAAGTACTAAGGTATTTCGCAAGAATATCAAAGTCGCATGATTATTGCGCGAGAAGCGCTTTTCTGGATTGATTGTCACCATGAACGCTACCCCCCCCCCCCCCCCTCCCTCTTTTGTAATTGTTTAAATACAATATAAAATGACTGAATGGTCTTTGGACATTTATAAAACTTTAAAATGAAAGGCTGAAAGCGAATTAAAACTTAACAAATACAACGGTTTATTTATAAGTATTAACATAATAAAAGACGGATTTCTATTCTGTCACTTCAAAATCAAGTATAAAGGGGATGTGTATTCCTAATTTCCTTAAGAAGTAGCGCCATGTAAACCAGTTGCTCTCAATGATTAACGAACAAAGTTCAACCGGTTTTTGTTCTAATATTGATAAAGCTTCTCTGATAGAATCATCTGGAAACTGGATCTGGTATGGACTCAAATTTAGTCCTTCTCTACAATTTATCAGAGCTCTTAAATAATCACTTCTTGTGGTTGGGGAGACGTTGTTGTAAACAGCCGTTGGGAATGGACAGAATGTTTTCAAGCAATGGTTACAAAGCAGACGAGCTAGTCGGCCATTTCCATCCGAAAACGGATGTAATGTCAGGAAACTGAAAAGTAAAACTGAAGCACATTTGAAAGAATTTTTAAGCTTTTCTTTCTCGTCGTCTATTTTTGATACTTCTGAAATCATGGTGTTATACTGGTCAACTACTGCCTGCAAAGCTTCGAAAGCTACATCCTCTGTTTTATAAGAGGGATAAAAGTATTGCTTCCCTTCAAATTCAGCTGTTCTTGGTAAAACGCTAAATTTTCCAGCAGGTGTCTTCATTTTGTCGATTAAATTGCACATCAGAATCTCATGGCAGCTTTTGATACAGGTTTCAACATCAATTAATCCTACGTAACCGGGTCGTTCTTCTTTTGGTATCTTCTGCAATTCGTTTTTCAAATGATGGTATCCTCTCAGTAAGTTGATTGTTTCTGTTGCCTTAGTCTGGTCATTGTGAGAATTCATTATGAAAATCTGGGCATCTTGAGAACTCGGCAAGCTATTTTCATTACTACTCAAACTCCCGCCATTCATCGTATCGTCGTAAGTAGAGTTGTTACTCGTCTGTGAACTCGACAATGCGTATTTTTCCATTCTATCTTCCAAAGAATTAATTGAATCAGATTTTTTACATTTATATCTAGATAGATTATCTTTTCCAGAGTTTGAATGTTGTCGTTTGAGTCCTCGTTTTGGGGTCATTTTGGCACTCTCATCGTTAACGATCTCATCAAACGTTCTCCTATGAAGAATTCCAATGTCTTCTCCAACTTGTATTTGATACAAGAATTCTAAATACATCTCTTGTTGAACTGTCTCGTACCTTTCCTTCTTTCTCTTTCTTAGCTTCAACCATGCCCTTTTATATGCCAGAATCTGTGCGATCATTGTGGAAACGTTTGGTATCGAATCGTTGTTCGGTTGTGTATTTCGCCATTGGGGACGCTCAACTGGATCAAATCCCAAGTAACGTGAACATGCCATGTCTGTAAAACTACATTTACATAAAAAGAAAAATCTCTCTTGATCGCAAAAAGTTCAGTTTGTCAACGTTTACACTCGTAGAGGTTATATCAATTGTGGTGACGTCTGTGGTGCTTTTACTATTCATACTGTTTCCCGCCGTTGCCAGAAAGTATTATATTTTTAAACAGTTACACTACGAGGGTGGTGGTATTTTAACGACCTTGACTACCCATACTATCCATGAAGGTCTTGCATGGCTGGTCAGTCACTCCGTCCGTATCTATTTTTAACAATGCTTTGATATTTATGAAGAATAATAAGCCCCCCCCCCCTCTAAAAAAAATAATCTAACTCTTTTTTTTTCTTTCAAAAAATGATGTCTTTATATTCATCAAACCTCACATTAGATAGTTCCTGACTTCAGACCTTGACTACCCATACTATCCATTATTATGATATTTTCTTAAAATCAAAGTAAGATTTTATGTATACTTGGAAATTGAAAATGGATGAATGGGTGACTAGAAATACATTGTTAGGTATACTGTATACTGAAATGCAGTCGACTTTAGCGTTTGATAGTTCATTGATAACATTCTGGCGTATCACAAACAAACAACTTGTTACGTCTCATTTCATATAAATATATATTACGGATTACAAATGTGTCGAGGTTTGTGATTGGATAACAACATAGAGATGTCAGTATATATTCAGGAAACTGCCGGGGTATATACGACGTTTTTATCCCCAATTGGAACCTCAAAAACGTCATCATAACACCGGTTACTATGTGACGTGGTCAAGAGCTATCAGACTGCCAGAGGCTCACAGAGGGAAAATAATGACGTGCTTCAGTCAATAATCGATCAGGTTTCACATGATGTTTAACAAAACAATGTAGTCAAATGTAGGCATAAATTTTTTACTGTTGAAATGTGCAAAGTTAATCGAGATTGAATAAAAGAATATTTACTTTCAAGTATTTTAAATTTATGTATATTTCATAAATGTTATTGATTGCATTATTGAAACTGGACAACTAAAATGGGGATAATATTTTCGTAAATATATATTATTGTGGAATGCTTGTATTAATATAATAAGCTATACAGCAAAAATTATAACAAACCGACGAAATGGGCTTGAATCTATCTGTCTTACGGTAATGATAACCTGTGTGATATCCAGTAATGGCGGACAAATCGCGATAAGGTGTATGTGGTTATGACAAGCTTTGTCCAAAAATTTCCAGAGATAAGTTTTTATGCTCTTTAAATCAATGGTGAAATCTTAATATTATTCAATTATGGAGATCTCGTTCTCGTTAATGGTGTAAACTAAATTCGTTGCAGTGCGTCGTCGTTTAACAATTTATATAATTAGGATAGCTGTTTCTGAAATGATACTGTCCAGCACTAATCTTGCTATACCTTTATCTTTTTAGAGTTTTATGACCAAGATTTAAGCGTTGTCTCGACAGTGATTAACAGACGCCAGGGCAGAGAACAACACGATGACTTCGCTTGGAAAATTGACTCAAAACTTGACCCATGTCTTGAAAAACTTAAATACGACTTCATGTATTTCTGCTACAGGTTTATCAAACCAACAGAAAAGGTCAATTATATAGCTAATATCACTTACGCGTATTTCCCCCCAAAACACACACACTGTGGAACAGGTCAAAGTCCAAAACTGTCAAACACGTATATATTTTACATAAAAAAATCTTAAAAAACTAACATAATTTGATCGAGCACAATTTTTTAAAAAGACATAATGCAGTAATTCTGCATTAACATGGTATTTAAATATTCTTTTAAGAAGTTAAATAACAATTATATAAATATGATGTATATAAAACTTTTCACTGTGGCCACCAAATATTTTATTTACATAACTTGTCAAAAGGCATAACTAAAATAGTAAGATAATTTTTCACAGAGTCAGGGGTGTCATTCGTAGCTGTTACCTGTTCTTTTCCTTTTGGGTTTTCAGTAGTCCTTCCTCTAGCTGAAGTTATTTACTGTTTTTGGCAGTGTGGCGTATAGGGAGGGGCAATAGGGTGTCCATTAACTTGTTAACAACACATGATTTTGGCAAAAACAGTTAACAAAAAATAAAAATAAAATTAAATAATTCTTGCCAGCATTTTTTTTTTTAAAGAATTTACTTTTTTTAATCATGTTAATATTGAATTTAAATTTGCATGATGAAAAATTATATATGTTTTCAGATGGACTGGAAATTTATCTCGTCCAGAAATTGCCCAAGCTGATAACATGATGGCCATTGGGAACAGAAGAATATTTTCTGAAGAACATGACATGTTCAGAGAGAATGTCCGAAGATTTTTCCAGGAAGAAGTGCTTCCTCATCACTCAAAGTAAGATTTTATGTATACTTGGAAATTGAAAATGGATGAATGGGTGACTAGAGATACATTGTTAGGTATACTGTATACTGAAATGCAGTCGACTTTAGCGTTTGATAGTTCATTGATAACATTCTGGCGTATCACAAACAAACAACTTGTTACGTCTCATTTCATTGGCCGAAAGATTTAAATACAACAGCAATGTAATAAGTGTGCACATGAATTGACACAGGTGACCGACAATGGAATTTACTATGTTACTACGAACGTAAAAACAATGATTTGTATAGTTTACAAACCTTTGGTCAAAAGAAATAAATAAATGTTTTATTAACTTCAAAAAGTGGGGTCGAAATATTATACTGATAGTTTATTAACTTAAATAGTGGGGTCGAAATATTATACTGATAGTTTGTTTTAAGTAATATTCTAAGTTCTTTGCATGCAGCAACTCAATTATCTTGTACCCGGCATGATGAGAAATATAAGGATAAAATAAAATACATGTGCCGCTTTTATACGGATGAATATATGAACCACTTTTAATTTCTTTCATACTGACGATAGTTATAATCCTAACAACGCGTAATCACTTATAATAAGTATCTCATAATACTGATCCATTACAATCATTAATCAGTGGTTGCACTGACATTCCTCTTTTATTATTTTCATGCTATAAAACATACACACAGTACAAAAATGTAGCTATAAGCGTACCATAAACGGAGGAAATTGTCCCCCAAAGATAGAAAAAAAATAACTTTAATCGTATCATTGGTGCACCTGAATGAATTCAGTGAAGGCATGTTGTTGTAATAAATTGAAATGTTACATCGGCGAAGATTATTTCTTATGCATGTGTGGAACTAAATAATAAATTAATACTTGTGAGAAATCGTAGTTTATACGGAACAATTCTCTTGTTTGAATTCGGGGCCTTTTATAGCTCACTATGCGGTATGGGCTTTGCTCATTATTGAAAGCCGTAAGGTGACCTATAGTTGTTAATTTCTGTGTCATTTTGGTCTCATGTGGATAGTTGTCTCATTGGCAATCATACCACATCTTCTTTTTTTTAAATATAAATGTACTGTTTTCGATTTTAAATGGATGAACATTTATCTTTCAATTTTATACTGTAAGAATAGAGCTGCATAACTTGTTGAACTTTCCGCTAAAGTATATGTAGTATGTATTCGTATTTAAAATGAAATACAAAACGAAACGTATGATAAACTGATAAACAAAATATCAAGAAATTAAGGATGACTAAATGCATGCACAAGAAGAAACTCACCTTTCTATTGATACATTTGCATGATTTAATGAATAAACACTTTTTTTAAAACTGTTTGTGTCTATTTACATAGATATAGGAGGATGTGGTGTGAATGCCAATGAGACAACTCCCCATCCAAATAACAATTTATAAAAGTAAACCATGATAGGTCAATGTACGGCCTTCAACACAGAGCCACTGAACAACAAGCTATAAAGGTCCCCAAAATTACTAGTGTAAAACCATCTAAACAGGAAAACCAACGGTCTATAAATATTTACAATATATAATTTACGTTCGTTTTTCAACCAAGAATAGCAAAACCTAATGAAGTACATCGTTGGAGTTTATAAACTACATTTAATAATCCCCTGTGCCATGATTGGCCATCTCCGTTTTTTCTTAACAAAGCATGGTTGGTTACATGTTATGAATTTACTTACAATTTCGGGATTTTTTTTTCTTCATGTAAACGGAATCAGAAAAAATCGCTATCCTATGTCGAATACACAAAACTTGGAAAAGAATATGATGTGTTTGTAGAAAAGTACGGTTTCATTTTTCAAGTACAACGTTAATTTATCGAGTCCATTGAGTAAAAGAAAATGCAGGATAAGCAAGGGGGGGGGGGGGTGGAATAAATGAAAAAATATGAATTGAGTGTTTTTTTTCCTACATTGAACTTTTGATGTTGTCCCTTGAGCTAGAGGAGACATTTAAATTGAATATTTAGATGTGAAAACTGTTAAGATTTTTAAGTTTAAACTTTACTACCAATTGCAGAAAACTATAAAACCAATGAATTTCACATGCACATTTATAAAAGCTAGAATTGTAATTGGAATCATGTATGAGAATATGTCGATGGAAGCTTTAAACGACCTTGACCAGATATGTGAATATTAATCAGTCCATTCAACGTTATAGTATGTGTGTTTTATTTTCGAAGGTGTGAGGTCGAAAGTTTGAATTGACCAATGGAAACGATCGTTCCTTAGAGAGTTAATCTAATAAAGTTTGTTTGACTGATTACGTCGCACTACCTTTCGCTAAGCTAAGCCGCATATGAGTGTAAAAACTTTGATTTCTGTAAAGTTAAAAATTATACTTTATTCCATCATAACTCAAGGACAGCATAATAGTAATAGTAAGCTACTGTAGACATATTTTAATATTTCAGAAAACCTAAAAACATATTTCTATTTTAATTGCTTCCGTTCAATCTATGTTATAATTGTCTCAAATCTTTTTGAAGAAACTTTAAGTATAAAATATGTTAATGATTGAATGGAATAATAACAATAAATGTACAAGTTGAGTTACAGTACCTAAAACCACTGACAGGGTTTTAAACTGCCTCATTTATGTGTTTTTTACTTAGCCTTCTATTATTACATTGATCAATGGAAAAACAAAATTTGTATAGAATTAAAAAAAGTAAAACTCAAAACACTTTAATATTTGGATAACAGATAAACAATAAAATATACTTAAATGCATCATACCAATGAATGTCTAGGGTTAATGAGGTCAAATTCGTTATATCTAATTTGTTGATTTAGAAACAAGTTAATATCTTCCATGGTTCTTCTGAATAGATGTCATACAATCAGACATACCCATCTAATTTATTTGGAGTTCCCTTCAGTGGTGTTATCCGTTACTAAGGAAATTACAGATTTTTAAGATAACTCCCATTTGTCATGCTCAGTGCTGTAATTTGTAGGACTATTAATATAAACCTGATCTTTTTATTCAGATGGGAAAAAGAAGGACAACTCAGCAGAGAGGTTAGTTTTGGAATATAAAGTTGTTAAAAACAAACACATTTACAGGCTTGGCAAAGTTTTGTCCTGTAAATATAAATACAAATGTTTATAACACATTTTACCCTTCCACTCATAATTTTATCTTCTTATGTAAGAGAATTGTACTAACTTCCTGTCCACTTCTATAACCCAATGGAAAAAATCATGTGGTGTCTAAATCTCCCATAGATTGCTTCCCAAAATAGACTTAAGTTGTAAATTACATGTAGTTAGGCGTAAGAAAGAATGAAAAATATTGATGAATTGTTCTTAATATTGACACATATACCAATTAGATAAACAAAACCTAAATTGTTAACCTCCCAGCTATAACATTTTGGCTGTTGTTTAGGTTTGGGAGAAAGCTGGAGCCAATGGATTACTAGGAGTGAACACACCTGAGAAGTTTGGTGGTGTTGGCGGAGATGTTCTGTCAACTGCTATCACATGGGAGGAACAGTAAGTCATCAATCATACAACATGGAGAAGGCTACACATGACAAAACAAAACTTAAGTTGCTGCAGACTTTTCTATCAAATACAGCATGTTCGTTTATTTAAAAGGGTACTGATTTAGATGGATGGTAAAAAGTTGTATGTTGGTCAATATTTGATTTTGTACCAAAGTTATATATATATTGGCCTCTTAGAAAACTTGTACTTCATTGACCAGTTCAGTTTGTGGTTTAATTTCTACCTACAAAATCCATGAATAATAATGAATTCACAGTACATCTTTTTCACGATACTTAAGAAAAAGATGTAGGGTATATTATCATCAAAATACAGGGCTCACGCTACGAGGCAACTAGGGCGAAGAATTCGCTTTCCCGTCCGTCACTTCGCTTTTCCCGACCCCCAAAAGCGAAAAGAAGTAGCCCTGTTGTTTACAATACTCGCTTTCAGTCGCTTTCGTCATCATGGTCATTGGCAAATTCAATTTTTACCAAGTTGACGAAACAGCAATTTTTCATTTAAAAGTAGAGAAATTCAAGGCATAAACGATTTACTTTCTTCAGAAAAGAGGTTTAAGCATTGATTTAAAAGTTGGTAACATGTTATTTCATAAGAAAAATTTTGTATTACTTCCAGTACTTGTTTCTCAAATCGTATTCAAATCATTCTACCTTTCAGCAAGATAAGTTATTACATCATTGGAACTTGATGAAATTTGCATGAAGTTAATTTGTTATCCATGTATTGCATTAAAAACGTCAAATTCCTTTCTGTGTCAAGCCTTGTCTATTTAGGCCATGTGAGCTTTTCTCATCACTTGGCGTCAGTCGTCGTTAACAATTTTTCAAACATCTTCTCCTCTGAAACTACTGAATGGATTTGAATGAAACTTAAAATGATTGTTCCTTAGATTATCCTGCACAAAGTGTGTGCTTCGATTTTTGATCCGTCAAAAAACATGGCCGCTGTTACTTAAAATAGAACATAGGGGTCAAATGCAGTTTTTGGCTTATATCTCAAACACGGAAGCATTTAGAGCAAATCTGACATGGGGTAAAAATGTTCATTAGGTCAAGATCTATCAGCCCAGAAATTTTCAGATGAATCAAACAAAACCATTGTTGGGTTGCTGCCACTTATTTGGTAATTTTAAGGAAATTTTGCAGTTTTTGGTCATTATCTTGAATATTATTATAGATGAAGATAAACTGTAAACAGCAAAAATGATCAGCAAAGTAAGATCTACAAAAAGGTTAATATGACCAAAATTGTCAATTGACCCCTTAAGGGGTAAATGTCCTTTAATGACATTTTTCACAATTTGTTCATCATATTTGCTAACATTAAAAAATCTTCTCCTCTGAAATTACTGAATGGATTTGGATGAAACTTAGCATGATAGTTCCTTAGATTATCCTGCACAAAGTGTGTGCTTCGATTTTTGATCCGTCAAAAAACATGGCCGCCCTTACTTTAAATAGAACATAGGGGTCAAATGCAGTTTTTGGCTTATATCTCAAAAACGAAAGCATTTAGAGCAAATCTGACATGGGGTAAAAATGTTCATTAGGTCAAGATCTATCAGCCCTGAAATTTTCAGACGAATCAAACAAACCATTGTTGGGTTGCTGCCACTTAATTGGTAATTTTAAGGAAATTTTGCAGTTTTTGGTCATTATCTTGAATATCATTATAGATAAAGATAAACTGTAAACAGCAAAAATGATCAGCAACTTAAGATCTACAAATAAGTTAAATATGACCAAAATTGTCAATTGACCCCTTAAGGGGTTATTGTCCTTTAATGACAATTTTTTCACTATTTGTTCATCATATTTGCTAACTTTAAAAAATCTTCTCCTCTAAAACTACTCAACCAAATTCAACCAAAC
This sequence comes from Mytilus galloprovincialis, assembly GCF_965363235.1. NCBI lineage: Eukaryota > Metazoa > Mollusca > Bivalvia > Mytilida > Mytilidae > Mytilus > Mytilus galloprovincialis. The sequence goes on along the minus strand of NC_134839.1, from coordinate 28,346,430 downwards.
TTCAACTGAATGATCAGTAGGGTGTATAAAATAAAGTTTGTGTTTTATTTTCTATTTTGTCTAAAAACATGGCCGTCATGGCTAAAAATAGAACACAGGGTAAAATGCAGTTTTTGGCTTATATCTAAAAAACTCCAGCATTTAGAGCAAATAAGACTAGAAGTTAAAATATTTATTAGGTCAAGGTCTAACTGTCCTAAAATTTTCAATATGCAATTTGCAAAAAAAATAATTTGTTGTGCTACTTCCAAAAAATAGAAAATATTCTGACCAGGAAAAAAACCATGTCCCCCTACAAGTTAAATGGTCCATGCCTAACTGTTATTAATGAAATCATTTAACTGTTTTGCTGTTATTGGAGCCCCTTGCCCCTTCTCAGCAGTGGAATAAATCCAAATTATGAATGAAGAAATTCGAAAGAATATCAATTTAATAATGTAACAATAACAATTTTATTGTTAAAATTCTTTTATTGTAACTATAATGTAATAAAAATAAACTCATTTTCTTTATTTATAAACAGTAAGTCATATTTATTTGTAATATTGAAGAATTGTTAGCTGTACATGTTTGCCTGGCATGGTTCAATATGTTCAATAAGGCATTGCTTACCAGGTGAGCGATTCAGGCTCTTGAGAGCCTCTTGTTGTAAATTTTTCTTTGTCCGCGGCCACCATTTTTATTATTGGACATATTATTGTACAACTACGGATCAGAGTGGGGATTTTATTGGAAACTATGACTGAAATCAGGATTCTTACAATAATGACTACGGACACATGAATTGCACTGCTAACACAAAAATTGATCCCAAGAGGCCAAATTACGCATTCTACACACATTAACATACTTTTGGTTAGATCTTCTTGATTTATGTATATATTTCCATGTATATGCATTGTTTCAATTTATAAGTTAAAGTTGCTCAACTCTGGGACTATATGATACACTAATATAATTATATTAAATGTCCAAGCTTAACTGTTAAATTTATATATCTTTTTAATGAGAAACACTTAATTTCATGAACATGATAACAGAGTAGTTTTTTTTATTGAATTTTAATTGATATAACAACTTTCTTTTCCTTTTGATATAAAATTTTTTTTTTTATTATTGTCATTTATTTAATTGTTTTTTTCTAACAAGAGGACTCATATGATTGTGCAACTAGATATGATATAATTAAACAACAGTTGTTTTTATTGTATACCCAGGTACAAATTGAACAATAAAATAAAAAAAATAAGATACATATGGCCCTTAATGTATTAAAGTAAAAACTAAACATTGTAGCGCTGGGAGCAAATAAGCACTTCTCTTTCAAATCTCATCACTTCTCCCTCTCAATTTCTAAAAGAGAAGTCACTTCTCCCTATGATTCTGAAGTAGTGTGAGCCCTGAGATATATAAGCTACCCTGTGATCTTGTCCAATAGACAAAAGAGATTTCACACAATAAAAATAGCTTTAAAACACCTTTTAGAATGAAACTTAATAGATTGTGTAACCATGGCAGATGTCAATTATCATTAAACCAATAAGAGTTATTCCATTAAAGTAAAATAGAAGAGACAACCAACATGTTTTCCCTGAATAACTTTCCATTGATCTACATCATATCTATTTTTTTAATTTTCTTTATTAAAATTAAATATTTTATCAGACTGACACAAGTAAATGATTGAATGAAGCCAAGATCCTCAAATAACTTACAGAATACAAATGATAGAACCAAATAAAGAAAAGTTTCTTATTCAAGAAAGGGTCAATTATTTCATCACAATCGAAAATTAGGAGATGAGTATACTGAGAGTTCATGAACTCATTCTCCTGTCAAAGATAATGACTTAAATCTTGTTGTAATATATGTTTATCTGTTTACAGGATGTATGTAAATTGTTCAGGTCCTGGTTTTACTCTACATTCTGATATTGTGATGCCCTATATAACACATTACGGTACACAAGAACAAGTAGAGAAGTTTATACCAAGAATGGTAGCAGGAACATGTATTGGTGCCATAGCTATGTCAGAACCAGGGGCAGGAAGGTAAGCAGAAAAAAAATAAAGTTATTCAAATATCTTACAGCAAAATAAAGTTGATAATATTACATGTACATTTTTGCAATTTTAAGAAGAGCTGCACTACATTGTGCATCCAGCTGTCAACGTATATTTGTTCCCCCTAACAGAAGTTCCAATGGAAACTTTGTTATAAACATTGTCATAATATCTATTCCTGTTGGAACGAATATTCTATACCATTTATTCCGTTAGGAACATATACTGTAATATTTATTCCTGTGGAAAAAATATTCCAGAATATATTTTCCTTTTGGAACTTATATTATGAAGGAACTTATATTCCGTGACACTGAACTATACCATATTTTGAAAATGTTGCAGGATTAGACATTTACAATTTTTGTTATTATAAAGGAACCTGCTTAGTGTCAAAACTACTAAAATTAACACTTGTTTGGCCCATAAAATTAAAATTTGACTGGATAGAATGTTGGCTATTATAATTTTTAATGTTCCAGAGAAATTATGTTCCATCCAGTTATATAAACAAGTGTACACTAAGTACTGATCTAAGCATAAAAAACACCAAGAGCACTTAAAATTGGAATTATATTTTTTTTCAGTGATCTTCAAGGTATCAGGACCAATGCCAAGCAGGATGGTGATGACTGGATATTAAATGGCAGTAAAGTCTTTATAACCAATGGTTGGATGGCAGATGTGGTTATAGTCGTAGCTATCACAAATCCTACCGCCAAATCTGCTGCACATGGAATTAGTCTGTTTCTGGTGGAGGAAGGCATGAAAGGATTTGTTAAAGGAAGGAAACTGGAGAAGATTGGTTTTAAAGCTCAGGTATGAAGATAAGGAGATGTAGTATGTTTGATAATGGGACAACTATCCACCTGACATGGATGTTAGTAGCTTTAGGTCACCAAACAACCTTCAACGATTAGCAAAACCCATACTGCATAGTCAGCTATGAAAGGCCCTGAATGACATATTTTGAACAGTTAAAACAAGAAAAACCAATGACAGCAATGCAAAACAATCACCTAATTACATGCTCCTGACTTGGGCATGCAAATAAAGAATGTGGTGGGGTTAAACATGTTTGTGAAACCTCAATACCTCCCCCTTACCTGTGTTAAAACATAAGAACATATGGAATTGATTGAATTATTGATGCATATGATGAAAAACTGAATTAGTCTTTGCTACAAGAACATGAATAATGGGATAGCTTAGCTATATTGAAGATAAAAAAAATGTTGATGTAATTAAAAACTTACAGATATTTATTTTATTAGGGAAAAGAGTACAGAAGAAAATTAATGAAATAAAAATTCTTGATTTCTTCTAGGACACTGCTGAGTTATTTTTTGAAGATATTCGATTACCAAAATCAGCCTTACTAGGAGAGGCAAACAAAGGTTTCTACTACCTCATGCAAGAATTACCTCAGGAAAGACTTCTTATCGGTGCTATGGGACTTGCTTCATGTGAATTTATGTTTGAAGAAACAAGAAATTATGTTAAAACAAGGAAGGCTTTTGGGAAAACATTGAGTCACTTACAGGTAAGAAAGTTCAAGGGAGATAATACATAATTAAAACTTATTATCTCCCATTGATGCCAAATGGACATTGAAAAACTTTTCTTAAACTCTTTTTTTTTTGCAATATTTTGATATACGGGAAAAGATTTTGAAGTGAAAAAATATGTTAACCTTTATTGTAAATTGTTGAAGTATTTTTTTTAATTTGGTAATTCTATATTCATATTTTCATAGTTAACAATTTTTATAAGAAAGTGATTTACACCAATTCTTTCTGTAATATAATTTGAATGGAAAGTTAGAACAGTTTAAGTAAATTGTTAAAATTTTCAGGAACTAAGAAATAATATACAACGAAGATTTCAATAATTGTACAAGTTATTATGCAATTTTGTTAGAAGTCCGTTGAATTATGATTTCTTATAATATCAGCTTCTTTATCGCAGAATAAGGTTTAGTTTAAAAAAATATCTGCCTCAAATGGCACAGAAAATAGGAAAAGCATAAAATCATTTTGTTGTGACCTGATGATTTTGTTTATTTAACATGCTTGATAAATTAGGCATTTAGCAGAGAATGCTGTATATATAATATATTTGATCAGGCCAGTTTTGTTAATAGCCAAAAAAATACTTTTGACTAACTTTTAAAAAAGATAGTACAGATATGTTTCCTTTTGTCTAATCAGTTTGAATAACAGTAAATAAATTTATGTTTAATTTCAGACAATGCAACATAAACTAGCAGAGTTGAAGACCGAGATAAGTGTAGGAAGAGCTTTTATGGACAATTGTTTAGAGATACATAATGAAAAGGGACTGGATAATGTCATGGCTTCAATGGCTAAATATTGGTAAGACACCAAATGAAACTGATGATGATGAAATTTCTACTTGACCCTAGGTCCATTTAAGATCATTTAAATCACAGCTTACCACTAAAACATTTAAATCACAGCTTACCACTAAAACTGGTGCTGAAAAGTTTCTAGTAGAGACAGTATATTATTGGTCTGATTGATTCAGTTGATACTATATTTCTTTACTTCCTATTGAAATTACAAGGAGTTTTTATTGGTCACCAAATTTATTTTCAAGATAAAAGAAGTTAACAGGAAAAAAATAATAATTGCAAATAAACTATATGGAGGTGAAATGTATTGGTGGATATGAAATAAAATATGATCATATGGTTTCCCAGAGGTAAACATGGTTTTTAGAATCTTTTTTCTAAATTTGGTATATCATGCACCAAACAATAGAAAAACCATAAAACCTTGTGTAAGTTATCATGACCCAGTTTGGTTACTATAGGGAAAAAACATCATCAAAATAAACAGTTCTGCTGTCTACAATCCTAAAAAGAACAATAAAATGGGTTATTGCAATGAAGTAGGAAATGGTTCACATGAAAATAATTTTTGAACTTATTGCCACAATTATTTTTTTTAAATCAATACAGAAAATTATCTACCTTAATTCTACATGGTATTTTAAAAATGCATGTATGGTTTCCTTTTGTTTACTTAGGTTTATAGTAAGCATCTTATCAAGTGAACAGCAAATTATCTCCCTTGAAAGTTGTATTCTATCAAGTGAATAGCAAATTATCTCCCTTGAAAGTTGTATTCTGTCAAGTGAATAGCAAATTATCTCCCTTGAAAGTTGTATTCTATCAAGTGAATAGCAAATTATCTCCCTTGAAAGTTGTATTCTATCATTTAGAATACAAAGTACTAAATAGTTTTCCATTGCCGACAATGTTAGCCTTTTGTTTAATTACTTCTAAATAAAAGACATTTTGTGGTTGAAAGTGGTATCAAAAGAAAGAACAATTTATTGTCATCAAAATACAACACAAAAAAATATATGGTCCCATGGCTTTTACGGGTGAATTTTGGGGTTGTCAAGAATGCATGACAATCCCGCAGAAAAATGTCACTGATTTTTAGCACTTCACCTCAACTAGTAAAAAAATTCTAATAATTCCTATGTAAATTATTTTACAAGAAAACTATGCTCAACTGTAGTCATACTAAAGAGGCTTTCCAGAAAAAAAAAATATCCATTTAATATAACAACTAATCACAAAGACTTACCATTTTTCTTCTCTATGTCATGTTCCCTTCACCAAGATGGCTGTGCCCATGGATTTTCATTTGGTACATTGATACCATCAAGTGAACAGCAAATTATCTCCCTTGAATTGTATTCTATCAAGTGAATAGCAAATTATCTCCCTTGAAAGTTGTATTCTATCAAGTGAACAGCAAATTATCTCCCTTGAAAGTTGTATTCTATCAGATTAAAATAAACAATAAATTTCCCCATAAGCGACAATGATAGCCTTTTTTGAGATACAGACTTTAAAAAGTTGATTTTTTTAACGAAACCTAGCTAGAATTACAGAAAAGTTATTCGGACAGTATATTTTGGTCAAAAAAATATAGGTTCGCGTTGCTTTTCTTTACATATTTTGTACTTAATTATTTCCCATGCCTATCAACTTTGCATTTAAAAAAACGTGTCCTGTCCTAGCTTTGAAAAGACATCTCATTTCCGTTAGGGCTAAGGAAAAAAAATTTTTTGGCCTATGATATAATGCAGAATGCACAAAGTCTCTGATAATAAAAAAATATGGGTGCACATATCAACTAATCAGAACTACCCATACTCTTAATTCTGAATACCATGTTGTGCTCATAAAATGGATGCGCCCACCCATACAATCTAATGGTGTATTGTAACCTATACAGTATTCAATACTTCCTAGAATCATGCAATTCATAGTGCGTTAGATGCACAAATATATATGCAACAAATAAATCAGCTTCAAAACGTTGTGGCATAACTCTCTGAATTTTCACAATTTTTTTAGAGGTGACCCCAGTCGAAAAATGTAAGAAAGAAAATTCTGATTTTTGAAGTAAATGCGGTACTGCTAAAAAGGGCCTGGCGATAAGGTCCACTTTCTCCAATGATTCTTTATATGTCATCAAGTACTGATTGTATTGATACCAAAACTGATAAAATATGTAACTTATGGTGAATTTTAAATAACAGTTTTAAATGAAACCATTTTCGTATAAAAGTACATTTTTGAAACAGGCTATAGCTATTCAAAATATGTAAACATTGAAAACTATTCATTAACTACAGAATGTCATGTCTATTTTAATTTTCATAGTTTGCCATTCGAGTGATCATTTCAGTGTTCGGAGGGGACCATTTCTGTACCTTTTCACTAAATTTCGTTATTTCAATAACAGCACTTGTGTCGAGATTGTCATGTTTAAAAATCGATGTTTGTGTCCAAACTCTAGACGTATACTTGCTTTCGTCAAACAAATCAGCAGAAGTTCGGAAAATAACATATTCTCTGCACTGCAAGTCAAAAGTCTAGCCCACCCTTGTTTCCAAGGTAAAACGCACTACAAATATGAAACAGACTATAGCTTAAATAATAGTTAATCAATTATTCATTTATCACCAAAAAATAAGGTTTCACATCAAATTTCAAGTAAAACTACTGTTTTTGACACTTTTTGAGCACTCTGATAAAGCAATGTCGACTCTGTATAGATTGAAATAAACAATTAATTTCCCCATAGGCGACAATGAAACCCTTTTTTGAGATACAGACTTTAGAAAGTCGATTTTTTTAACGAAACCTTGCTAGAATTACAGAAAAGTTTTTAGGACAGTATTTTTTGGTCCAAAAAATATAGGTTCGCATTGCTTTTCTTTACACATTTTGTACTTAACTCCCATGCCTATCAATTTTGCACTTAAAAAAACGTGTCCTGTCCGTGTGTTGAAAAGACATCTCATTTCCATTAGGGCTAAGGAAAATATTTTGTTTGGCCTATGATATAATGCAGAATGCACGAAGTCTCTAATAATAAAAAAATACGGGTGCACATATCAACCAATCAGAACTAGCCATACTCTTAATTCTGAATACCATGTTATGCTCATAAAATGGCTGTGCCCGTACAATGTAATGGTGTATTGTTACCATCAAGTGAACAGCAAATTACAGGGATCTCCATGGCCTGTTTAACGATGGCGCCCCACCATCGTTCAAATGTCTTGCGCCAATGTCAAATGACTTGCGCCATCGTTAAATTGTCTTGCGCCATCGTTAAATTGTCTTGCGCCATCGTTCAAAACTTCATCGTTTTTTGCAGCCCGACGCCATTTTTTTATCAATTATAATCAAATGCATGTAATTGCATAACCCTTAGGCTTTTTATGTTATATCCAATACAGTTCTAACGCCTGAAGGATATCCGGATTAAGATCGCTAATCAATTGTACCTGTACAGGTAGATCAACAAACCACACAGGAGAATATTATCTCAGGATAGACGATCCATTTGTCGAATTAATCAACTAAGTTTTAGCAAATGATTATGATAATTTAGATTAAATAAAAAAAAATTAATAATCCAGTTACAAAGAAAACAGTTTAACAAGTCGAGCACGTGCTTTATTTTGTCTTATGCAATCAGCAGCCCCTTTTTTAAGAAGTACAAAATAAGACGCAAAACAGTAAATATTATTTCATTGCAAATAACTTGAATACTGCTGTAACGATAATTTAGAATTACTTTAAAAGTTTAAAAGTAAAAACTTAAATATTTCCTGTAAAGAAATATCGTATCGTAATTCCGAATTATTTTCGTATATTACAATCAAATTGATACATCCGTGTTTCCGGTTTCTATTCAGACTCGAAAGATGCATGTTGCACAGCATCAATTTGACAGATAAAGTCATTAAAAACGTTTTCATTTGTCAATGTTTGCTTTACAAATCTCTTTAACCTTTTACATAACCCGTACGAATCGTTTTGTTGTTGCTGCAAATCAGCCATACCGGTAATGGGTTCTGAAGTTGACAACTGTCCATGAAAAATAAGCTCCACATCATTTGATTTTTAACCCCCATAACAATTCCCAAAAATACAAGAAATCTACATGGGGACCTTCATGACAGCTTTTGGTCATTCTCGACTAAAGGGGGACCATGAAGACTTGGCATTTGAATGGTTAAAAATGGCAACAAATGAAAATATTGATACTTCTAATTCTATAATGAAAATTCAAATAAATATAATTTAAATAAGCAATGATTTAGCATGTTCACCATTCCTAGTATAGAGGGATAAAATACTTCTGATCGCGCTACACTGTACAGCGTAGACACGGTTTGTAATGTGAAAGTTCCTCCATTGTTCAATTTTCATCCATGGAGATCCCTGAATTATCTCCCTTGAAAGTTGTATTCTATCAAATGAATAGCAAATTATCTCCCATGGGTTAAAAAACAATAGCTCGACACTTTATTAAAGTTTGCATCCTTTATCTGGATACTACTTCAAATAAACTTGTAAAATTTTTATAAATACCAGGAAGAAAATATTGTGAATATTAATTGTACAAAAGATTTAGTTTATTCTGAAACTACAAAAATATAGATTTTTAAATTTTGAAGGCTTTATTTGTATGTAATTTATCCTGAATTTTTGTAATTTTTCAAATTCTCATTTATATTAACACAGAAATTTCTGAATTTACATAATATGATCTCTTTTATAAGGTTATATCAACAAAGACGCATCAAATAAAAAAGGTGTCTTAGCCATGAACGACATAAATTAGTTATTACTCAGTATGTTGTTCTGTTTCAATTTCATGGCTCTTAAGGGAATTATGAATATTAACTCTCTAATAATATTTTATTTTACTATTTTAATAGGGCATCAGATTTACAAAACAGTGTGGCAACAAGATGTCTGCAGATGCATGGAGGCTGGGGTTACATGTGGGAGTATCCTATTGCACGAGCCTTTGTTGATGCCAGAGTTCAACCTATCTATGGTGGAAGTAATGAAATAATGAAAGAACTTATAGCCAGAAGTATTGTTAGTAACTGAGACAGAGAATTTGAAGTGTTGTGACAATCTTGTGTTAACATTTGAATCAATCACTTGCCAGGGTTAATTCATTAGATGGTCTGCTACATATACTATTTATAAACTTTGATAGGAGTTGGGGGCTTGTATTAAATAAACAAATATATCCTTCATATCAATAAATTTAAAGAAGACTTTGGGCATGTTAGCTATTAATATCTAGTATATTACACTTATGATTGATTGTATACATTGATAAATATTTTATGGTCAAAATATGAGTATATATAAATCAGAAAAACAGAGATATTTAACTTTAGAATGACTAAACTTTTTATGGAACAAGTTTATAAAATATTGGTTAAACCTAAAAGATATGCATAAACACCTGTAAATTTTAATAAGTGAAGGCACTTTGAGAAACTTTTATGTTGAAATTGCAGGTTAAATATTACAATTTCCTCTTAAGATAAGTACCATATTTTTTGTCGTCAACATATTGTGTAATTTAAATGAATTACCCATAGATTCTCTGTGTTCTGAGCAGTTATAAACGATGGGAACAGTGTTATTAATTTCTGATACTTATAATCAGAGTTATTAGTTTATATATCCTAGAAAATTGTTACAAACTAATGTTACTTTATCTGTGATAGTCATCCTCTATTTTCTACATGCATTTTATTCACTTCATAATATTTATATAGTGGTACAAAGCCAGACTCTTAATACTACAGTGTTTGTTAAATAATTGTATTTTGAGAAGAAGAATATAATTTATGTTACCTGTAATTATTCTTTAAAAGAAAATACAGAAAATTATGAATTGATTCTTGTGTTTTTGTTTTTGAACCAGGGCATATATATTAGTACAATGTATATGGGTATTAATGAATGTGTAAGTAACTGATGCATATCTAGAATTTGATATTTAATATATGGCATTATCATCATCAATCTTAATACATGTATCAGTCATCTTAAGAAACAATATTTTAAGTTATTGTATAGCAATATAATATTTCCCACAGAACGTAACCAAAAGTTAGCGTGCAATAAATTCTAATATTGCACTAGTGCAATAAATTTTCAAAATTCATGACGTCATCAACGTTTAAATCTTAGTTTAAACCAATTTTTACTGTCAAATATTATATTGCTATACAATAAAAGGGTTATTGCATGAATATTGGGGAATATTGTCCCTCGTAGAACATATATTGCACTCGCAAGCTCGTGCAATATAGAATTCTACTCGGGACAATATTCCCCAATATTCATGCAATAACCCTATATTATTGTATAGCAATATAATATTTCCCACAGAAAGTAACCAAAAGATAGCGTGCAATAAATTCTAATATTGCACTAGTGCAATAAATCTTCAAAATTCATGACGTCATCAACGACAAATTCTTAGTTTAAACCAATTTTTACTTTTAAATATTATATTGCTATACAATAAAAGGGTTATTGCATGAATATTGGGGAATATTGTCCCTCGTAAGCTCATGCAATATAAAATTCTACTCGGGACAATATTCCCCAATATTCATGCAATAACCCTATATTATTTCATGAATGTGCTTTATAGTGTACCATTGATAGTGTGTAAGTTATTGCATATGGTTCCATGCTTTATAGTGTACCATTGATAGTTTGTAAGTTATTGCATATGGTTCCACTTATTTTAAGTTAGAAATGATAAAGCTGATGATAGACCAATTCCATCCAAGTTTCAGATCCATTTACATTGCTCATCTTGCATATTTTAAGGTGGTACCCAACACTTTCACTAAAATTAATTTGGCTCGTTTAATTTTCATAAAATTTTGTCAAAGTATTTCCTTTGACCCTTTAACAAAAATATAAAAATTTCTAAAATTTTGAACCAACCGTTTTGTCAGTAAAATTACACTGGTTATATAGCGATTTGACAAACACCAATTTTGATCATTGTGATGCTTAATATTCCTTTTACAACACAGTGTAATTAAAACGTTTAGCTGACTTTACAGAGTTATCTCCCTGTAGTGTTAGGTACTACCTAAAGGTTGGACCCTCTATGTCATAATTTTTTTCATTTGACTAAATATCTTGGACAAAATGACTGGTTTTATTATTTCCCATAAATTCATACAATTACATACTTATAAAAAAGAAGATGTGGTATGATTGCCAATGAGACAACTCTCCAGTCCATCTAAAGGTTCTTTATTATGCTCCTAAGAAAGATTTGAGTGGAGCATATAGACAATACAGTAATTTTCTGTTTGTGTCTGTCTGAAACAATATCCAGATAAAAAGATGATGGTTTATATGGAAAAGAGGGACGGAAGATACCAAAGGGACAGTCAAACTCATAAATCTAAAACAAACCGACAACGCCATGGCTAAAAATGAAAAGGACAAACAATCAACAGCACACACAACACAACATAGAAAACTAGAGAATAAACAACACAAACCCCATCAAAGAACATGGGGTGATCTCAGGTGCTCTGGAAGGGTAAGCAGATCCTGCTCCACATGTGGCACCCGTCGTGTTGCTTATGTGATAACAAATCCGGTAAATAGTCTAATTCGGTAGGTCACATTCATGAAAGGGAAGGGGATTGTAGTTACGACGTAAGGAACATATCCGATATCATTTGTGAAATGGTTATTCCATAACGGTCAACCAACTCATGATGGCGTCCGTAAAATTTACAAACGGATGATTTCAACTTCACCATTTGGAACTCTTGGTTTAATAGCTTCCTTGTGAGCAGCAACCCTCTATCAAGAAAATCATGATAGGAAATGCAAGCATGGGAATATCGTATCAATTGGGAGATATATACCCTGTATGCAGGTGCTGCTGAAATGTAGCTACTTAGAAATGGAAAGTTCACAATTGGAAAGATGAAATCATCTCTTTTTGTCGTAAAGTTTTGTTTTCAACCGACCCTCATTGTCAATTTCTAGATGTAAGTCAAGATATGAGGCTGACTTAACTGTATCTGTAGTATCCTTTATCTCTAGCTCGATTGGATAGATGCGTTCCACATAGTCACCAAATTTTGAATTATTTAGTGAAAGAACATCATCTATGTAGCGAAAAGTAGAGTTAAAGGACATTGCTTACTTCTTATCTTTCTTCTTAAGAAGTTCCTGCATGAAGTCAGCCTCATAATAATAAAGAAACAAGTCGGCAAGTAGAGGGGCACAGTTTGTTCCCATTGGAAGGCCAACAGTATGTTGAAAAACACGTCCTCCGAATGTAACAAATATGTTGTCAATCAAGAAATTAAGCATCTTGATAATATCAGTTTCAGAGAATTTTTTGTTCGAATCAGAGTGATCTTTTACAAAGTAGGATTTATCCCTCCCTAAGACAAGATACTTGTATCTACGTTGGCCATTCTTTTTTACGAAGCAAAGCAATACCAACTCTTTCAATTTGTATTTTAGTTTGGAATGTGGAATACTAGTGTAAAGAGTAGAAAAGTCAAATGTTTTAATACTGTTACAAGATGAAAGAGAGTTAGATTGTATGTACTCTAAAAGATCTTTGGAATTTTTTAGTATCCACATCTGATTCACGCCCCCTCTAGAATAGGCAGTTTCACAATAACTTTGAAGCCGGTCTTTGATTGCTGATAAAATAGATGTTAATAATTTCGTAAAGGGGTTTCGTGGAGCACTTGGAAGACCCAGCAATATACCGTTGTTTGTAAGGACACTTATGTAGTTTAGGTATCCAATATAGTGATGGCAGATCCAGTTCTTCATCTTTGGTTGAAATTCAAAAGGAACACAGAACAGACCTATGATTATCCAGGATTTCCTCTTTGGTAAGTGTCGTTAGGGTATATGTTGAGTTTCCAAGTGAATTGTCAATACCTAATTCGTTTATCAAGCAGTTACTGTAATGAGTTTTATACACAAAAACGATGTTGTTTGAAGCTTATTCTGCGGGTACAACAACATATTTGTCATTGAGGTAGGAAAGGTGTTTTGCAACATTTGGATCTTTAAAGATTGACGTAGCATGGGCATTGATAGACCCATTCAGTTTCATAATTCTGAACTTGAAATGCATGGTCAATTTTGATTTCCACTGTTGCTGCTAAAACTATTCAGAGATACTTCCCTTGCATTGTCTTCAAGACTGCTTGAGTAATCAAGTGGATAAACCTCGTGTATAGTATAAATAAAGTTCATATAGCTGGCAAAACCCCTTAATGTAGAGCGATAGAAAACATAACTAATCTTACATTTTGATATCACCGAAATTTGTAGAAAAATCATGATTCCATCATTCAATTTTTTGTTATGACCAGGGCCTGTTTTAATCCAAGTACTGCAAATTTAATTTTAACCACAACATCTACATTCAAATGTGTAAATCGATATCATTAACATTACACAAATCTTGAATTCTTTATAGATTTAGCCGAAATGTGTTTAAATGTCTGAAGTCCTTTTTGTCAATATAAATTATTTAATACGACATCAAAACTACAATCTTGCATCATGATATATACAATAATTCAAATTGATGTATAAGGTATTTTGATCGGAGTCACCTAGAATTGTTTCGCCCAGTAGCAAAAAGCATGGCAGGGTTGGGCTTTTGCTAAGGCAAGCCGGTAAATTACATGCCTTATGTAAAGTGAATTGCACACTTTTATGCACCTTAAAGAAACACATCAACATATTTGCAGTGGACCATGAAAATGGGGTAAAATCTCTAATTTGGTATTAAAATTAGAAAGATCATATAAGGAATATGTGTACTAAGTTTCAAGTTGATTGAACTTCAACTTAATCAAAAACTACCTCGACCAAAAACTTTAACCTGAAGCGGGACAGACGAACGGACGGACGGACAAACGCCCACACAGACCAGAAAACATAATTCCAATTAATAGGACATAAAAATACAAGACTGAAAAGGTCAGGTGCCCAGTTAAACATGTGTTGTGATACCTCAACCCTCTCATTGTACCTCTACAGGAAATATAGAATCAACAAACACAGCAATACGCGTGTAGTAAAAGTCTGATGTTAGAATAGTTGACAGAGGAAACTAACGATAATAAATAATAAACAAAGGACCACAAACAGTTACTGACATGCCAGCTCAAAACCTCAATTAAACCAACGATTTTGTATATACTAGTAGTAAGTATTAGGCCTTTTTCATGGTTTATTTAAAGTAAGTTCAGCAGGATAAATCTCGTTAGTGTACATACTTAAGTCGTCAATATATCACCCAAATATCCGGCATTACAGTGTTATTAAATTTTTGTATCAGATGTTGTTTCAATGGGTCTTTGCTGATTTGGGTCATTGTGTTTTAGTAGTGGCAGTACAAAGTTTTCCTGTAATATTTATTACCACTATTTTCCAGTCTATCCATTTTAAAGAAGCTAATTACTGGAGTTTTTGTTGATTTTTGTTGTTGTTATGATTAAACCCTTTAAGATTTACTTAGACATAGAAATAGAAGCAATTCCTGGACGACTCCTAGCCTGCGTGCAGTAAAACCTTAAATGTTGTCGTATTGCCAGCGCGGGGGGTTATAAATATACTTAGACTAAAGTGAAGATCGACAGACATGCTTTCTGCACGTTAGTGTACCCTTTTCAAAAACTTCGAAGGTGGTCTATTGCAAAACTCAACTTCTGTCCCTGCCTAACTTGTCCTCCTACCCAAGCTGTAGTAGAATTTTCTGCCATATATATTGCTCGACCCACTCGGCAGAATATGTTCCAATTGTTATCAGTGTCGTCCTGGATACCCATAACATATTTGTCGCTTGAATTAAGCAAACAGATCCACCGGTTTTTCTTCAATTAATGCATGGCACTAATGTCTTAATTTTTTTTTTTCTTTAATTATGTCCAGTGTCAAGCATTTCATTAATATAATCCAAGACACTTCAAAAAGCAATCCAACAGGTAGGTTCTGTAAGGAATGTCGATACAGTCGAATGGCGGGAACTTAAACTGCCACAAAGTGAAGGATATATTGTGAAGACGTAAACTTTTACTTGCATAAGGCCATCAACGGACGCTGTTAGGGTTATTTTACATGCAGAGAGTTTGGCACTCGACCTTTATAAGATATCGGATTGATTCGGATCGACAAAGCCACGCCTGACACGGGATTACAAAGGATTAAGTCAGACTATAGGACAAACCCTTGAGGCTTATCCATCTAGAAGTCTAGTGCGTACGGCAACATTTTTTTCCGAATTTTGAAACTCCCCTCTATTTTTTCATAGAGTATCATTTTCGATTTTTTAAGGAGAGGGGAGTTGCAAAATTTAGAGACATTTCGAAAAAACTTGCCATATTTACTGCTTCTGGGTCGACTTCTTCTTCCTGAGTAAGAACTTTGCCAAGCCGGGATAATTGGTGTCGTTTTCAGCTGTGTTGACTGACTAAATACGATATTGTACCGGGTGTACAATATTGCGGTTTTTGGATTTTTTATACGAGTGCATGTAAAACAAATTTCGTTGTAGAAGGGTCTAAAAACAGAACAAACAACATTTTCCAAAAGACCAAAAAAGTGAAAAAGTATATTTAAACAAAACGCATTTGACTAACCGAGGTCGAACAACTGATGCTGACTGCCATTGGCGATTGCCAAATAAAATTGATCACAAGATGTAACAAAATGGATCTTAATGTAAATTTAATACTAAACAGAAAATATTTTTTTTAACTTGTGGCCACGATGTTATGCCACAAACATACGGTGTCAATATTTTTTAGTACACCAGATCCGGATTTCGACAATAAATGTCTCTTCAGTGAGGTTAGGGATCGAAACGGTATTTGGAAGGCCATATAAAATGTACCCTCATTTTTAGATAAACTTTTGAATTTTAAGAGTCAATATAGGATGAACGGATCATATAAACCGGAGGGAAAATATGATACAAGCCCAAACGAAAAAAATATAAACGAGTCTAAATTGAAAACTATGTTCAAATCTATGATTGCGTTGGATAAAAACCGCAACTTTTATACGTGTGCCTGTAAAACAAATTTCGTTGTAGAAGGGTCTAAAAACAGCACAAACATAATTTTCCAAAAGACCAAAAAAATGTAAAAGTATATTTAAACAAAACGCATTTGACTAACAGGTCGAAATATATGTATATGAAAACAGTTTTCCACAGGCCGTCTATGGAACCCTTTATGAAGAGTTTGTTGACTGACGTATTTAGAGATTAGTACTCTCACTTCACGTTTCTATACTTTCTAAAATGATCACATGGGTCCTAAAATCATCAGTTCAAACAATTTGTTTCTTATTATATAAAGGCAATATAAAGGCAATATAATTTACTTGGTGTAAAAAATGACGGAAAATGTAGTTTCAACTTTGCACATGAACATAACTGACTACATGCGCACAAAATGACAAAGTAAATAGATAAAGGGGAACACGTGCAAATAATCGACATAATGCAGTCATAATTGTGAAAGAAACATGTATTTTATTGACATTTATATATCGACGCAAGTTTTGCAGCGTGGGTCGACGATATGATATATTGCATAAATTTCGGCAATTCCTTTATTTATCAGTGCACAATTTCATGCTCGTATTCTTTTTCTTTGCTTTACTATGCGACTGTGTTTTAGAGATACAGGTATAGCGCAAAATAACATATTATATAGAGATTTATCAGAGGCGCCGTTTTACTATTTATTCACTATTTTCTGATATCAAAAATTAGAATTTTTGATATAAAAAAATCGAATTCCTGATATCAAATATTCTATTTTTTTTTTTGTATATATAAAAAAAATGAAGACTATTTTCTGATATAAAAAAAAAGGATTTTCTGATAAAAAACAATTTTTGATATCAGAAAATAGTGAATAAATAGTAAAACGGCGCCTCGTAGAGATTATACATAAAGACAAGAGAATAGTCATGTCAACAGAATTTCAAAATAAAATAAGAAAAAAATTAGGCCCTTTGAAATACTTACAGAAAAGCAAAAGAAAAATATGAGGTTTTTGAAGTTATCTATATTTTTTTAACAAAATAAATCAATGTTCTACACTAGTAATCGAGGGAAAGTGGGTACATCAATTAAATATGATTATATTCAATATATTTGTTTTGAGAATATCGGCAATGTGAACCCCCCCCCCCCCCCCCCCCCCGGAAAAAAAACCCAAAAAGACAATTAACAATCCTTAACTACACCATAATTATATATGATCTTCATTACATATAGGTTCGTGGACTTTTCAATGTTTTATTCCTTTCATAAGTTTAATTAGAGTTATGTCCCCTTATACAAGAATTTACTAAAGATATCGATGACTCACGATCACCTTTCGTTAGCTCCACGTGTCAAGCGGAACATGTATTTCGAAAGACCATCTTTATTATGTGAAGCGAACGACGCTGTCGCCACCTTATGCATATATTTCCAAATGTATAGTGTTTCAACATTTTTACAAAAATCTATATCCAGATTAATATTACTTAACAGTATATTTATGTGAAGTATAGCTTTCAGACTGTTACATTTTGAATTTAGTTACTTTATTTTCAGCGAGATTTTCAGCAGTTTTCGGAGTGTTATGTCAATTTGAATTTTTGCTAATAAAGTTTGACATAAGATGTATACTGTCATAGCTAGAGAACAAATATAAAATTTAAAAAGCTCCTAATTTTAATATAACTGTATGTGTACCTTGTTTCCCTTCCTAGTCTCCAACTTCGTAACTGGGAGTCCCGGACTATTCTCAGGGACTATTATATATCTAGTTTGAATAAAGTCCAAGTTTTTAGCAATTGGATTTTTTTTTTAATGGAATTAACATGTCTTGGTGTAAACGATGTTTTATTATGAATTATATACATTTTTAGAATTATGATTCAGAAACAATATATAAGCCTAAATTGAAAACAACGTTCAAACCTAGTGCGTTGGATGAAAACAGCAATTTTTATACGTTTGCATGCAACCACATTCATTTAGGTTATAAAGGGGTATAAAAACAGCACAAAAAACATAATAAATAGTCATTTTCCAAAAAGACCAAAATAGTGAAAAAGTATACAATGAAACAAGACGTCATGCAAGTCATTGTGATTTCCCGTAGGTACTTGAACAAGACTTTTTTTGCCCTCCTTTTTTTTATCCGTTATAATTGTTTTCTTATCTTTAATTTTCAATTATTATCACGGTGTTTCTGCGTCTATATCTTACATGAAAATACTGAAAACCAGAGACGGATCCAGAAATTTTCAGAAAGGGGAGGGGTTCATAAAGGGGAGCATTGACTGCTTAATTAAGAGGGGACCCGCTCCAATCATGCTTTAGTGATTTCATAAAGTTCATAACTGGGGTACCGGGCCTCTCTGGAAACACTGCCGGTTACGGCATACTATCAATTGCTATTCAACTATCCACAGTAGCCTATATAGTCACTGATAATATAAATTTCTATAAGAAAAAAAAACAAGAAAATAATTTAGTGAAATACAAAATGAAAATTACGGATTTTGAAAAATGGGAATGGCCGACGCTTGTCCTGCCCCAAGTTCCTATGTTATTTGGCAATTGCATAAAGAATGGACTATATATGGTTGATATATACTGAACGGATGCCTTGCAGGCGTAGTCTTGTCGTGAAATATAAGTTCCAAATGGAAAAATTGTTCTTTAATGTCATTTCCATTGGGACACATTTTACAGTATTTAATTGTTCCTAACTGAATAAGGGTTATAGAATTCCCTCAAGAACAGATCTTATGGCATTGGTTATACCCAACTGAGTTTTCAGTGGAAAGTCTTATTGTATGTCTCAACAAAAATACGGTCAGGGTCAAATTGATGGTTTATTTGCTTCTAAGGAACATTGAAACATATGCTTTTTATGTGTTTTTTTTAGGATAGAAATTAACGGCCAGAAGTCAAGCCCATATTATTACATATTTGTGTATATATACTTATATATATACATTTATTCATCTTTGTATTCGTTTTTTTTTTTGCTGTTGTTATTTGTATTTGTTATGTTTTGTTTGGTTGTTGTTGATGTTGGGTTGGTCTTTTTTTAGGGTTTGGGGGTGGGGGGGGGTGGGGGAGGGGGAGGGGGGAGTCTATACTGATCTATATTTGGTATCCGCCTAGTTCATTGAAGTTGATTTAGGATTAGCGAGTAACTTGTCAGGGTTTTTTTTATTGATTAAAATCTTTTTTCGATCATTGTTCCGTTGTTTTTACATTTTCAACATTTTTTTTCTTCGGATCTTGAAAGTCTTTTTCTGACCAGTCTGCATAGATTTGCATAGTTGGGATAACTATAATTGGTAAATTTTGATGTATTTTTTAACAGCTGAAAGCTGACTTTAAAATGCATAATTTCTTTCCATGTTTAATATTTAATACTAATCAGTTTTCTCAAATATTTTTTATAATTAAGTTATAATTTCATGGGTTCTGTCGTGCAATATCATTGGCATAATACACAAAACACGGAAGGTTGTATTGACGTAAAATTCGATAGCTGTTCCAAGAAGTTAACCGACAGATTGTTCTCACGTCCTACAAAACTAATTCCATTAGCATTATTCAAATCAAGCAAAGTAAAATTAATTTCAACTTATGAAAATATACATTTAACACATTTAATTCTAAATAAAAAACATTTCAATGCTTAAGTTGTTAAAATATAGTGTCAAGAACAGGCATATTGTAAGGAGTGCGTAAACTGAATTCACTCATCACCCGACAGAGTTTCGACCAATCACAAAATAGAGCTGAGAGGGGGATATGCGTAATTGTAAATAGAATCGAGGCTAGTTAGCCCGCATTTTTGTTGTGTGATGGCCCTTGTGTAAAGTGTACGCCATTACTGTGGTTTAAAACAATCAATGGGCGGACTATAAAACCTCATATTTCTCAGGAATGGTAACGTGATCTTTTAGGTGCTTTATATCAAATTGTTCCTTAATTTATTATCTACCAATTGCTCATAACTATTGGAAAAAATGAGCTCGAAAAAGGTACGATTTTGCAACGGAAAAATGGTCGGACATTAAAATTCATGCATGTGTGCATAAAGGACGTGGAGGAATCACGTGGTTTGTGTGTTACGATTTATGTTGATAATATTGAAGAAATATTAGACATTTATTCATCGTTTAGATTTGTCTTATGTGACAGTTCCTAGATAAATGTCATTGCATAGCCATTCGATACAGGTGACCTATTGACATTGCTTTGTTTTAACATTGTTTTGATTTTCACAGAGAAGTACTTGGGGTTGAAAATAGTCACGTGCTTCGAACCAAGTTTAAGGACAAACGGGCGCGTCGGGCTTGCGTCTGAGGTGTCACTCGATCGTACTTTCTGTACACTAAAGTTGACAACACTATAATTACATGCTTACAGGTGAGATTCTGCAATATCTATGATGTTACGTCAGCCAAACCATCGTGCATGTCTGTGCCTCTCTCTTTGAGAGTATGTTGCATGGCCGTTATGGCACCTGCGCTAACTGAGGCAGCCACTCAGTCCTGTATCAAAATATCTCCATCTTCCCCACCAGTGAATCCAGAGTTACATGTGCCATCCATTGGTGGTATTCCAAACGGAAAGAATAATCAGCCACATAGAGCAAAGCCCATCAGTGGGCTGACGTCCCATGTTACCATTGGAGAGCTTAAAAAGTTGCAACAGCAAGGGTTATTCCAAAGCATTGGTTGTCAAGAAATCAAATTCAAGTTTGAAGAATCAGACAACACAATTACAACAAAAGAAAATCTACCTAAACCGTTTCTCAACGGCAAACATTCATTGATTGCTTGTGAAAACATGAACCAAACAAATCATGTTTTAAATGGCAATGAAGATATTGAAACAAAATTAAAGAGTGATAACGGACTAAAACTTGATTCTACAATTAAAGTTGTCGACAGTAAGATACCATTGGGTGAAGAAAATAATTTTGCTGATTCTGAACATAAATTTAAAACATTAGACAAAATGGTAGCTTCCAGTTCTGAAGTGGATGCTGTTAGCACTACAGAAGTGCCTAACATGGACACTGACATTCAAAGTCCTATTGATTCAAATTTGAAAGAGGAGGTTAAAAAGAAGCAACATACTTTAGAACGCAGAACCGAACATTTATTAAGACGCTTACGACGACTACAAAGTAAAGGGGTTGAATCGCACTTGCATTCACAACTCCGAAATTTCGTTGGATATCAGCATAAAAACCTACAGACAGTTGCAAAATCAATAAAGAGTTCAACATCAAATAATTTAAATGAAATTAAGACTGAATTGTTCAACAGTGATGATGTAAAAAGTTTATCAACAGCAGCTCTTGTGAATTTAGTAAGAAGACTACAGTCCAGTCAGTCGTCTTTATCGCTGAGTCAGCGTTACCTCAACTCTAAGTCAGACAGTGGACCAACTGGTGTTTTGACGATTGATAAGCTTACAGCAGAAGAATCTATCAGAGTATCTGGACTGTTGTCAAACAGTATTCATCATGCACAGAGTTGTTGTGATTCTGATGTAACAGAGAGTAGCTCTGGTGGAGAAAGTTGTGATGAAGATGACCCAACTTGCAAGAAATCCAAATCAACACTGTTGTAAGTATCATTTATTAGATTGGTTTGCAGTTCTATTTTACCGTTGTTTTTTATTGACACAATTTGAGCTAGAGTTACTTCCCTTTTGTTGCTGATGATTTTGTTCATAGACAAATTCCTTCAAAATTCAGCCAAATCGATTCCATAAACTGACCGCTAGGGGAAATAAAAGGTGTTTTCTGATCAATTTTAATTTCTTGTGTTTATTATCAGACTTGTTTGAACATAAGTACCTCATCATCTTTCGGTTAATCATACATGTAGATATGAAAATCAACCGTTTACCCCTCCAAAGTGGCCAAGGGGAATATCTTCACTCAAAACAGTCATATTGAAATCATAACTTCCGAAAGGTTTTATTTGTGGTTGTCATACATTTGTGTATCATTGATTTTCAACTCTATTACCAAATGATAGAAACCAATCAAGAAGTGCACTTTTTAAAGACAGGATATTGTTCTTTCATCTTGAGACACCAGAGATCACTCACAAAATATATTAACTTGTGTGTCATTGTTGTTTGTCTTTGAATCTGCAACTGGTCCACACCATAAAAGTAAGTACTGATTCCATGAATAATCCCAAGTAGTGAATGAAAGGCAGACAACAAATATGATCAAACACTTGACACAGAAAATTAGAGATTGAGCAACATAAAATGTATGTTACATAATGTAAGGAGGCTACCTGTCAAAAGGGGAATAGTTCCTTAACGAGTAACTACATGTGTATCTCTCTTTTGATGATTCAAGTGATTTTTCCATTGATTTTGAATAGAATATCATCATTGGGAAAAACAGCTCACAAATTTTGGATGCATTGTTTTCTGCTCATGTTTCTGTAATGTTTGCCCTAGCCCTTAATATACTTCAATTGTGAACAGCAATGTTCCAACAATCTTTGTTTTATGTGTTTATTTATGTTCCCCATATTGGAAACTTTCAATTACAAAATGTATACAGTTGTACATGTAATATGTAGGTCACCTTGTGCTTGATGACATCAGTTTTCTAAAAATAGAATCTGGAATTCCCCAAAACATTTAATACTAATGGAAGCTGATTATCTGATTAACAGATTGTGCATATATACATGTATGTTTAATCCATTCTTTTCGTTTTCTGCAAGGGATTGACAGTTACATGTATGCTATTCATGAGCCAACTCTCTTGAAACCCATAACAAAATATAAATCAATAATTGTCAATAGTATCTTGTTCAGTCTTAATTCCAAGACAAACACATTCTCTGTAATAACAGCATTCTGTTTTATTACTCAGCAACAGCATGATACAGGTCCTTACTTAATCTTGGTTATTCTGGAAAATTGATAACAATTGCATGTATAAAATGAAAACTAAGAAATTAAAATGGGTTATATATATAATTAGACATGCATGCATGACTACGGGGGTTTAGTCAGTTCATGCTATGTCAGTGAAAAAAATTAACTTAAGGCATGTGTGCATGGCTAACCCTCTTATTTGGGTTAGTTTTAATTATAATTTCCTATCAATTTTCCAGAATTCAAAATCATTTCATATTCAAATAATTCCTTGTGAAAAGTGTAATTACAAATTATCACATTTTATTCCTAAACGCAAAAAAAACCCCAAACAATGAAGAATGATTTAATAGTGCTGATTGTTAGTGTACAGTCTTACATGTGGGTCTTTGTAAACAAAAGATGATTTATTTGCTTAAAACCTGGTAGTATTCAATATATATGTAACATGTACATGTTATACATGTAGTATAAACAGATGAGTATGCTACAGTGTTTTACATGAAGTATTTGTCACCCTTTAATTTTTTGCGTGTATGTAATTCATATGAAACTATATTAATTTGGATTTTTGGCTATACAGTGTTGTAGCAGTTGTTGATTTCATCTGTTTTCTACTTTTTGGTCGGGTTGTTGTCTCTTTGACACATTCCTTATTTCCATTATACTCAACATTTTTTTCTCAATGTTATGAACAAAAAAATGTGTTTTGAATTTGAATAATAAAAAAAAGATTTATATTGATCAGCTATTTTGTATGCTATGCAGGATGTATATGAAATCAATGTTATAAATTCAATTACTTTTTCAGACACCGTAGAGCAGAATGGAAATGGGCCTCGGAGAGAGCTAATGTGGCTTCGCGGTGGACCTGGTTACAAGCTCAAGTTTCTGATCTAGAATATCGAATAAGACAACAAAGTGAAATTTATAAGCAAATTCGACATACAAAAGGACCAGTTCTTCTTGGTGAGCAGCCTTCTCCTGAAGATTTGTTATGGCGAATCCGTCAGAACAGAGCAGGACAAAAGTTGTCACCTCTAGAACAAAAAATAGCAAATCTAGAACGCAAAAATGAAGCTTTGGCATCACCGTGTAATATATCTAATTTAATGATGAATGTAAATCGACAAGCTACAAAGTTGACTCAGTCTCTGGGAACAGTATCGCCTGCTCAGAGTACGTCTGTGATGGCAGGAGATACAAAATCAACACCAACTTCACAGGCTAAACATTTAAATGGTGTGATTGGTTCTAGTCACAGAGATGGTCAGAACGTTACAATTGGACCTGGTGGTGACGGGGATGTTACGCCACATTCATCTCCCATCAATCATGACATTACATGTCAGGCATCGCGTTGCCGTCCTGTGCGTAGTTATAGAAAACGTAAACTGTTACGGACAGCTGGACTACACAATGTTAGTAGGAAAGCTGCACGTCTATCAACTGTGAAATGTCAGTGTTATCCTCCAATCTCATCGTGTCCCATGTGTGGAGGACGTTACAATAATGTACAAAGGATTGATGTAGATAGTTTCCCACTGCAGGATAGAGTTGCCATTCTTGATCCAGCCTTTCATCCTGTGTTGTCTTTCAATCAAGGTGAGCTATGTTCACTTTTTAAAGTATAAAAGATCTTTCTTCCTTACACGTTTTGTACATGTAGGTTGATTGATTCACTGAAATAAAAAGTAAAATCACAAAAATACTGCACTCTGAGTAAAATTTGAAACGTCCCTTATCAAATGGCAAAATCAATAGCTCAAATGAATGGATACTGACCGTCATATTTTGGTACAGCCTAACAAGTATTTATTTAGAGTGAAACCACCCTGTCATGTATTTTAAATGAGATATGTTAGGGTGAGTCTTCCACATTTATTCCACGAGCATTAAGTGTTAAATTTTGCAGACAGGTTTTAACTGAATCATGTACCCTCCTGATAATACATGTGGTGTCCATAAATACAATGTCTACCATAATAGCCCTTTGTCCATCATTAAACCACCTACTGCTTGATTAATATACAAGGTATTAGTCCAACACTAGTCAAGAGCAAGAGGGTGTTGATTGCAATTTAGCGATAAAATTAAATATCTTCCAGGTGAGGTTTAGGTACATTGTAAATATACATGTGTATATGATGAGTCTCAGGTAAATTACATGTGTTTGACAAATAGTGGTTGAAATAAAAAGAAGAAATATAATGAAATACAACTTATAATATATATACAACTCTGTCATTTGATCTTTTGAGGAGAGTTGTTTCATTGGAAATTATAAATGTTCCTCATCTTATTTTTACGTTGTTATACGACCGCAAAATTTGAAAAATTTTTCGTCGTATATTGCTATCACGTTGGCGTCGGCGTCGTTGTCGTCGTCCGAATACTTTTAGTTTTCGCACTCTAACTTTAGTAAAAGTGAATGGAAATCTATGAAATTTTAACACAAGGTTTATGACCACAAAAGTAAGGTTGGTATTGATTTTGGGAGTTTTGGTCCCAACATTTTTGGAATAAGGGGCAAAAAAGGGCCCAAATAAGCATTTTCTTGGTTTTCGCACTATAACTTTAGTTTAAGTTAATAGAAATCTATGAAATTTTGACACAAGGTTTATGACCACAAAAGAACGGTTGGGATTGATTTTGGGAGTTTTGGTTTCAACAGTTTAGGAATTAGGGGCCAAAAAAGGGCCCAAATAAGCATTATTCTTGGTTTTCGCACAATAACTTTAGTTTAAGTAAATAGAAATCAATGAAATTTAAACACAATGTTAATGACTACAAAAGGAAGGTTGGTATTGATTTTGGGAGTTTAGGTTCCAACAGTTTAGGAATTAGGGGCCAAAAAGGGACCCAAATAAGCATTTTTCTTGGTTTTCGCACCATAATGTTAGTATAAGTAAATAGAAATCTATGAAATTTAAACACAAGGTTTATGACCATATAAGGAAGGTTGGTATTGATTTTGGGAGTTTTGGTCCCAACAGAATAAGGGGCCCCAAAGGGTCCAAAATTGAACTTTGTGTGATTTCATCAAAAATTGAATAATTGGGGTTCTTTGATATGCCAAATCTAACTGTGTATGTAGATTCTTAATTTTTGGTCCAGTTTTCAAATTGGTCTACATTAAGGTCCAAAGGGTCCAAAATTAAACTAAGTTTGATTTTAACAAAAATTAAATTCTTGGGCTTATTTGATATGCTTTATCTAAATATGTACTTTGATTTTTGATTATGGGCCCAGTTTTCAAGTTGGTCCAAATCAGGATTCCATATCAAGTATTGTGCAATAGCAAGAAATTTTCAATTGCACAGTATTGCACAATAGCAAGAAATATCTAATTGCACAATATTGTGCAATAGCAATTAATTTTCAATTGGAGTTATCTTTCTTTGTATAGAATAGTAGTTGATAATATATGTTGGAAATTTGCCAGACATGACTATGATGTCATTTTCTATTTTTATTTGCCAATAACTTTATGTAATTAACTTCATTGGAAATTTGCCAATATAAAATGTTGCTGATGAAGCTTTTTTTCCTTATCTTATCTAAAATGTTTTTAGATAATGTATGTTGGACATTTGCCAGACATGACTATGATGTCATTTTCTATTTTTATTTGCCAATAACTTTATGTAAATAACTTCATTGGAAATTTGCCAATATAAAATGTTGCTGATGAAGTTTTTTTTATTGTTTTATACAATAAACAATGTATATTCACTTTTACTACCAACCAATCTTTACCATTCAGTGATAACAAACACTTTATTTTACATTTTAATATTTTTTGATGTATTTAAAAGAGTAGTTATTGTTGCAAACTCCATTAGAAATTTGAATTAATATCAGTTTTGGAAAAAGGGAAGCAGGGATGTGAAAAAAAGGGGGGGGGGTAAATTTTTCTCATTTCAGATTTCATAAATAAAAAGAAAATTTCTTCAAACATTTTTTTGAGAGGATTAATATTCAACAGCATAGTGAATTGCTCAAAGGCAAAAAAACTATTTTAAGTTCATTAGACCACATTCATTCTGTGTTAGAAACCTATGCTGTGTCAACTATTTAATTTTAGATTTAAAAAGTTTGAAGAAGAAATCTTTAATTGATTTGTAAAATCTTGACATTTGTTTTGTGTAAAAAAAAACCATGTAATTTCAAAAATTTGATCACAATCCAAATTCAGAGCTGTATCACGCTTGAATGTTTTGTCCATACTTGCCCCAACTGTTCAGGGTTCGACCTCTGAGGTCGTATAAAGCTGCGCCCTGCGGAGCACCTGGTTTACATTACATATATATATATTCAGTAATTTATATAGGAATTGATGAACTTTTATGCAGAAATTGACAAAATCATGAAATTTAATTTCCAGCGCCAATCCACCAAAAATTGGTATTCTGCCATCAGGTTTAACCAAAGTCCTACAACCGAAGCTTTTTAAATTGTCTTCATGGCTTGTAAAATTTTCTTCCGCAAACTACTCTTAAACTTTCATTCATGATTTAATAGTGTTTTTTGATAGTAAAATGTATATCGAGATTATTATGTTTTTCATTTATTGTTTTGATAATGAATTGTGAATTTTGATAAGTTTATTCAATATTGACAGTATACATGTATGTACTGGCTATTTAAAGTCATAAATTTTTTTTAAAACCTTTCAATTTCAATTTAGGCCAAAATAAATAAATAGTGTGTTTCCGGTTTCCCGACCATACCTCCGTTTCTGAAGCCGACCCTAAACATTTTATTGACAAAAATTTAAAAAATTTAAAAATCCGGATTTTTTGGTCTGTCCGGATCCGACTTCGTTTAGAAACCACAGATCTTCAAAACGTTTGATAGCAATGACCAATATTGATAAGTCAAGCGTTTCAAAAACCAAGATTTTAAATAAACAAGCATGGCTTTTCGACAACCGTGCAGCGTATTAGCTGTCAAATATGCAAAATGTGATCACACGGTTGCAAAATATAATGACATTAATTCTGGATAATTATGATATGATGAATCTTTTTAAAGAACACCATGATGGACCTATAGACGGAAAAAAAATACGAAGTTATGCATTTTGCTCAACTTCTTTGCACAGGTACAAGACGAGATATTTTTTTAAATATTTGTATATATAGTGAATAGTGTATTCAGTATACATGTATATATATACATATATTAACAAAATCTCGTTTTGTACCTGTGCTTCTTTGGACCAAAAGTCAGAATCATTTCAGATTGGACAGACTATCTTATTCGGTCGGTAATAATTGACGGCAAATAATTTAAGAGTTAAAAATGAGATCAATATACTGCTAAAATCAATCCAGCTTTTGTTGTAAAAAATGCTCTACGAATGTTGTAAAAAAATGTTCTCAGGACTCAACATAAACGGCTGTTTATGCTTTTGAGGATTTGACAGTTTGAGTTAATGACCACAAGGGGACAGGCAATGTGTAACAAGAAATAGAAAGCTTTCCCTAGTAGGCAGACATGGTGTATGATTCATGTTCATTTACAAATGAATCTGTCCCAGCACCATGTCTTCTTTTATTCCTTTAAATTTTCTCTTAGTCCCACCACAGTTTATACTAGAGAAGGAAAAAAATTCATGTAATATTAATATCTACAATTGTTTTCCATATATTTAATAAGACAAGATTCTCACTCCTCAAAACCTGAAATTTTAATATCAATTGTCAGAACCCCACTCTTCAAGATTAAATTCTGTCAAACATCAAAACACATCTATATATTTTACAACTAAAAAAAAGGGGGTAGGAATCTGTTCCCACATGTAAACCCTGTGTGTCATTTACATTGTTAGGTTCAACTAGGCCAAACAATAATACCATCATGACCATGCCAGATTTTTCACTGCAATTTTTGCTTTAAGAATATTAATCGGCAAGAACATATTCCTATTACAACCCATGAAATTCATAATTTGCATAAAAGTTTATTTTCATATTTCTTTAATACAGAGAACTAAAACAGAAAATTAAAA
The DNA here is from genome assembly GCF_965363235.1 of Mytilus galloprovincialis. Taxonomy (NCBI): domain Eukaryota; kingdom Metazoa; phylum Mollusca; class Bivalvia; order Mytilida; family Mytilidae; genus Mytilus; species Mytilus galloprovincialis. The sequence goes on along the minus strand of NC_134839.1, from coordinate 28,316,986 downwards.
AACCTGTAGATTTAATTAAGTACTATTATAACTACATTGTATCAAAGAAGCATGCTGGCACATCAAATGATTTCATTTGGAATCTTTTTGCTGCTGTCATCGATAGAAAAAAATAAAAAGTTTTCATAAAATAAAATGTTTTACCTACATGTACCTACCCTACCTATTTTTTTGGGGGGTGAAATAGGAAACACACTATTTATTTATTTTGGCCCTATGTAATACGGTTCTCTAGCTTCATATCAGCATCTACATGTATCATTCATATTTACAGGTAAAAAAAAATGTTGTTGTCTACTCTTTGGTCGGATTGTTGTCGCTTTGACACATTCCCCATTTCCTTTCTCAATTTTATTTGTAAAACAGATTCCCACCTTTATTTTGCAGAGGAGGAACCCCTAAAATAAATATTATGTTTTCTGCAATACACTTTTTGCTGCTTTTTGTGAACAGAAGAAAAGATTTTTTGAAGTTGTTTATTGGTTTAAAAAATCCATTGATGATTCAGATAGCTAGCTACCTGTATTTATCTTGAATACACTATGTACATGATGTAATAAAAGTGATACTACATAACATGTGTGTAACCTTGACAGGATCATTGGTGGGTCACACACATGTACTCTGTGAAGACAGCTGGAGGCTTTGCTACAATCACCCTATTTTAGTGCAGTGAAAACCTATAACTTTTATCTGCTAATGTACATTTATAATAATGTAAAACATTTATAACTAAAGATCTCTTAAAATTGTAAATTATAGTACCTATAAATATAAGCAAATCTGAATCACCAATGAAGTATAAATTATTATACAAACAAAGACATTGGCCTTAACCATGTTAACATGATTGTAACCAAAATAAAGATCTAATTGAGGTTACTGTGTTATAAGGTAATTCTGATACTTTCCTTATATGTCAATTTTGAATTTGTTATTGTGGTTTGATATTTTAATTTATAAGGAAATAGTGATATTAGAATTTCCCTTGTCACATTATGCTATATTCTACTAGGAAACTTCCGTTTTGTTCTCTAGCTATCACAGTTGTTAGAATAGCATGATGTAATGTCTTTTTTACTCCTGATGTTTCTTCCTAAGAAATATAAGTGTGAAATTATAACATCATAATTCAGCAGACCACAAGACTTGATTTTATTGATAAGTTTCTGATTCTTCAATTTGCAATGTCTACCAAGTAAAAAAAACCTTCACGAAAAGCTTACGGTCATGAAAAGAATAATGCTGATCTTTTATTTCAAATCATGGTGAAACATAACACTTATGGTGTTCTTATTTGTGGGTTTCAGATATTGAAATAGTATTCTGTTTGGAAAAAGATTTGATATCTAATATTATATTTACATGTATGGCAACTTAAAAATTTATTTGTTTACAGCAAATTAAATCAGCTTTTAAAATAATTAGCAATTGAAAAGAATTTAGTTTTGAATGTCAACACATTAAAAAATTCTGAAGGATCCAGTAAATTTTAATTAGATTGGGTCCCTAAATTTTAGGTATTATACAGGGTTCATTTTTATGTTGTCACACTATGGCAGGTTGCATCGAGCCCCTGGATGGAAGATGTTTTTTTTTTTCCAGGACTTTGTTCTACCTTTCGTGTTTATTAGCTTTGACCAAAAATGTGTGTTTCCTGTTTAATTAGGTTGAAATTTAGATTCATGCTAAAAGTCACTTTGGCAAATTTCTTTTCAGAAATTTATATAAAGCTCTGTTAAAATTTATAAGTATAAGAAGATGATTTTGTCATGAAAGAGAAACCCAACCCGCTGTCTGACCGATATATTCAGAAATAACTGCAGCGTGTTATTATAAACTTATGTAATCTTTTTAAACAATAAGTAAAATTTATGCTACATGTAGGTGTTGTTGTATTCATATACATGATCATTTAATATATAGAGCTGCAAGAATAATTAGTAGACTAATGGAAATATTCATAAATTCATCAGTGGTAAACAGTCTGATAGACATGATAGATGCTTGCTTGCTTTTACATTGTATTGGTACTATCTTGATTGAAACCACATATTAATACACACAAATCAAATCGGCAGATAGATTTAGTGTATTTTATATAAAAATTAATTTCTACCAGCTGGTTATACAAAAACCATTAACCTGAATTGTGTTTATGAATTGATTTGCGAAGTCAATATCACATCTCAAGGTCACCATTGTATTATTTCACCTGTTATTATAACTGGGGCATAGATACAGGTAAAGGTAAACTTTAAACATTGTTCTATTTATAGACCAAATTCAATGCAGTCATGTCAACTCTATCAATATTGAGAAATAAGGAAGTTTCTCTTGTTTCAAGCATGATAGAGAAATGTTCCCATCAAATAAAAGGCAACTCATCAGGAAATCCTTTATAAATATCAGTACAGGATATCTTACTGCAGTAAAATATGTGAAGCAGAAAGTAGAAAAGGCCATAATTACTGTAGGTGTTGAATGTCAAAGATAATTCTGTTTTTGAATGCAACTCAATAGTTAAAAAGTGTAAAATAAGGGGTGGAACCATGCAAATATTCCTATTTCTTAATACAAAAATATAATGTTAATAATTCTGAATTAACCAGCCCTAAGAAAGGTCAATGTGTGCAATTATTTTAGGTAGCTAGTCTAGACACCAATTCCTTTTTACATATCCTAACTTTCAATATATTTTGTACAGAGACAATTTCAAGTATTTGGGTGAATTTGTGGGTTATCATGAGTATAAATTTTTTTGCACTTTGTTGCAGAAACCAATTAATTTGTGATTGCCTTCTGGGAATGATAATTAATTTCTCCAGAAATTCAATTCTTTGCAAGCATTTGAGAACTCCATAGTTTTTGCAGCAATATCCTTCGTTTGCTCTTCTTAAACATCACAAATAATTAAACTCAGTCACTCAGCAACATGTCAAATATCAATGCACAGAAATTTCTTGATATGTTTATACATATTATTCACTTTAAGATGCATTATGGGTCCAGGTGTTATTTTAAACATAAGCTGTAACTTATTGTACAATGCTCAATTAGCAGAGGAATATATATATAATCTTAGTATACACTTTGAAATTTTAATATTATAACATATTTTTACAGAAATTCCATTAACAATCCGGTTTGAGTCACATTTAAAGAAAGGAGACTGGCAGAATGCTTCCTCTAGTAAAAGTGCTAAAATGTTGTCATCAGAAAAAAGGTAACAAACAAAAATACATTTAAAAAAAAGTAAAGAGAAATAGTTTAAATGAATGAAAAAAGCTACCTATGAAACTTTCAATTTAAAAAATCAACTAAAGCTGGACCTATATATCAGAAGTTCTTGACAATTGCTTGACAAGGTACAACCAAACTTAGGTTCTAATACAGGAAATGAAATTGTGCACCTGCTATTTTACTTTTTTGATATGACGATGAGTGATTTTTGAGGTTTAAATAACTGGTTTTGGTTTAATTGTAGACTCTTAGGGACCAGGGGAAGATAAGTTTGTGGAAACTACCTCTATGATTAAAAAAATTATTATTAATGTATTTTAGAACAAGGTCATTTCTGCTATTAATATCATTCTTTTTATCTGCAACTTTTTCAAATGACAGAATTTAAGCTTTTGCTGAACATTTATGCCATTTGATGAAGAATTTTGAATCAAATCTGTGAGCCTTTCTATGAAAACCAAAATATTGTCATTTCTCATCGCAGCAAATATAATGTCACACACTAATTATAATGTCACGAGGCAATTATATAAAACACTGTCATATGCTGCACCTATAACAACCATCAAACAAAAAGGGTTGTATAAACTTGTCAAGTCATATGAAGTTCGAGCATTACATAACAATAATCATGATACAAACAGCAGAGAAATATATAAAAAAAATGATTTTGAAATTTATAGCATTTCTTAGATAATGAGGTAAAGTCCTAAAAGTAGTCCAACATTTAATTGACTTGCCTGTTTTTCAGGCATCAAAGATATCTTGCAGCAAAAGATAAAGCCAGAAAAACAGGAACAAAATATGCTAAAGGTGCGGCAGCAGCTCTTTTATCATCTGCAAGTAAGTATCTATATAGTTACATATGGGGGAAATACACCAGTAGTTATTCTTCAAAGTCTAAAGAATTTTTATACGACCACAAAAATTTTAATTTTTCGTCGTATATTGCTATCACGTTGGCGTCGTCGTCGTCCGAATACTTTTAGTTTTCGCACTCTAACTTTAGTAAAAGTGAATAGAAATCTATGAAATTTTAACACAAGGTTAATGACCACAAAAGGAAGGTTGGGATTGATTTTGGGAGTTTTGATCCCAACATTTTAGGAATTAGGGGCCAAAAAGGGCCCAAATAAGCATTTTCTTGGTTTTCGCACAATATCTTAAGTTTAAGTAAATAGAAATCTATGAAATTTTGACACAAGATTTATGACCACAAAAGGAAGGTTGGGATTGATTTTGGGAGTTTTGGTTCTAACAGTTTAGGAATTAGGGGCCAAAAAAGGGCCCAAATAAGCATTATTCTTGGTTTTCGCACAATAACTTTAGTTTAAGTAAATAGAAATCAATGCAATTTAAACACAAGGTTTATGACCTCAAAAGGAAGGTTGGTATTGATTTTGGGAGTTGAGGTCTGAACAGTTTAGGAATTAGGGGCCAAAAAGGGGCCCAAGTAAGCATTATTCTTGGTTTTCACACCATAACTTTAGTTTAAGTAAATAGAAATCTATGAAATTTAAACACAAGGTTTATGACCACTAAAGGAAGGTTGGGTTTGAATTTCGGAGTTTTGGTCCCAACAGTTTAGGAATAAGGGGCCCAAAGGGTCCATAATTGAACTTAGTTTGATTTCATCAAAAATTGAATAATTGGGGTTCTTAGATATGCCGAATCCTAACTGTGTATGTAGATTCTTAATTTTTGGTCCTGTTTTCAAATTGGTCTACATTAAGGTCCAAAGGGTCCAAATTAAACTTAGTTTGATTTTGACAAAAATTGAATCCTTGGAGTTCTTTGATATGCTGAATCTAAAAATGTACTTAGATTTTTGATTATTGGCCCAGTTTTCAAGTTGGTCCAAATCGGGTCCAAATTAAACTTTGTTTGATTTCATCAAAAATTGAATAATTGGGGTTCTTTGATATGCCAAATCTTACTGTGTATGTAGATTCTTAAATTTTAGTCCCGTTTTCAAATTGGTCTACATTAAAGTCCAAAGGGTCCAAAATTAAACTAAGTTTGATTTTAACAAAAATTGAATTCTTGAGTTTTTTATATGACCGCAAAATTTGAAAAATTTTTCGTCGTATATTGCTATCACGTCGTCGTCGTCGTCGTCGCCCGAATACTTTTAGCTTTCGCACTCTAACTTTAGTAAAAGTGAATAGAAATCTATGAAATTTTAAGACAAGGTTTATGACCACAAAAGGAAGGTTGGGATTGATTTTGGGAGTTTTGATCCCAACATTTTAGGAATTAGGGGCCAAAAAGGGCCCAAATAAGCATTTTCTTGGTTTTCGCACTATAACTTTAGTTTAGGTGAATAGAAATCAATGAAATTTAAACACAAGGTTTATGACCACAAAAGGAAGGTTGGGATTGATTTTGGGGGTTTTGGTTCCAACAGTTTAGGAATTAGGGGCCAAAAAAGGGTCCAAATAAGCATTATTCTTGGTTTTCGCACAATAACTTTAGTATAAGTAAATAGAAATCAATGAAATTTAAACACAAGGTTTATGACCACAAAAGGAAGGTTGGGATTGATTTTTGGAGTTGAGGTCACAACAGTTTATGAATTAGGGGCCAAAAAGGGGCCCAAATAAGCATTATTTTTGGTTTTTGCACCATAACTTTAGTATAAGTAAATAGAAATCTATGAAATTTAAACACAAGGTTTATGACCATAAAAGGAAGGTTGGGTCTGATTTTGGGAGTTTTGGTCCTAACAGTTTAGGAATAAGGGGCCCAAAGGGTCCAAAATTGAACTTTGTGTGATTTCATCAAAAATTGAATAATTGGGGTTCTTTGATATGCCGAATCTAACTATGTATGTAGATTCTTAATTTTTGGTCCCGTTTTCAAATTGGTCTACATTAAGGTCCAAAGGGTCCAAAATTAAACTTAGTTTGATTTTAACAAAAATTGAATCCTTGGGGTTCTTTGATATGCTGAATTTAAAAATGTACTTAGATTTTTAATTATTGGCCTAGTTTTCAAGTTGGTCCAAATGGGGGTCCAAAATTAAACTTTGTTTGATTTCATCAAAAATTGAATAAATGGGTTCTTTGATATGCCAAATCTAACTGTGTATGTAGATTCTTAATTTTTGGTCCAGTTTTCAAATTGGTCTACATTAAGGTCCAAAGGGTCCAAAATTAAACTAAGTTTGATTTTAACAAAAATTAAATTCTTGGGCTTATTTGATATGCTTTATCTAAATATGTACTTTGATTTTTGATTATGGGCCCAGTTTTCAAGTTGGTCCAAATCAGGATTCCATATCAAGTATTGTGCAATAGCAAGAAATTTTCAATTGCACAGTATTGCACAATAGCAAGAAATATCTAATTGCACAATATTGTGCAATAGCAATTAATTTTCAATTGGAGTTATCTTTCTTTGTATAGAATAGTAGTTGATAATATATGTTGGAAATTTGCAAGACATGACTATGATGTCATTTTCTATTTTTATTTGCCAATAACTTTATGTAAATAACTTCATTGGAAATTTGCCAATATAAAATGTTGCTGATGAAGCTTTTTTTCCTTATCTTATCTAAAATGTTTTTAGATAATGTATGTTGGAAATTTGCCAGACATGACTATGATGTCATTTTCTATTTTTATTTGCCAATAACTTTATGTAAATAACTTCATTGGAAATTTGCCAATATCAAATGTTGCTGATGAAGTTTTTTTTATTGTTTTATACAATAAACGATGTATATTCACTTTTACTACCAACCAATCTTTACCATTCAGTGATAACAAGCACTTTATTTTACATTTTAATATTTTATGATGTATTTAAAAGAGTAGTTATTGTTGCAAACTCCATTAGAAATTTGAATTGATATCAGTTTTGGAAAAAGGGAAACAGGGATGTGAAAAAAGGGGGGGGGGGGGGGTTTAAATTTTTCTCATTTCAGATTTCATAAATAAAAAGAAAATTTCTTCAAACATTTTTTTTGAGAGGATTAATATTCAACAGCATAGTGAATTGCTCAAAGGCAAAAAAAAACTTTTAAGTTCATTAGACCACATTCATTCTGTGTCAGAAACCTATGCTGTGTCAACTATTTAATTTTAGATTTAAATAAGTTTGAAGAAGAAATCTTTAATTGATTTGTAAAATCTTGACATTTGTTTTGTGTAAAAAAAACCATGTAATGTCAAAAATTTGATCACAATCAAATTCAGAGCTGTATCACGCTTGAATGTTTTGTCCATACTTGCCCCAACTGTTCAGGGTTCGACCTCTGCGGTCGTATAAAGCTGCGCCCTGCAGAGCACCTGGTTTGATATGCTGAATCTAAACATGTACTTAGATTTTTGATTATGGGCCCAGTTTTCAAGTTGGTTCAAATCAGGATCCAAAATAATTATATTAAGTATTGTGCAATAGCAAGAAATTTTCAATTGCACAGTACTCAGCAATAGCAAGAAATCTTCAATTGCACAGTATTGTGCAATAGCAAGAAATTTTCATTTGCACAGTATTGCGCAATAGCAAGAAATCTTCAATTGCACAGTATTGTGCAATAGCAAAAAATTTCAATTGCACAGTATTGCACAATAGCAAGAAATATCTAATTGCACAATATTGTGCAATAGCAAGAAATTTTCAATTGATTGGAGTTATCTTTCTTTGTCCAGAATAGAAGTTGAATCAACTTAAATCATTGTTTATACAATATACTATGTATATTCACTTTTACTACCAACTGATAAATCTTTACCATTCAGTGATAACAAGCACCTTTTGTTACATTTTAATATTTTATGATGTATTTAAATGAGTAGTTATTGTTGCAAACTCCATTAGAAATTTGAATTGAGATCAGTTTTGGAAAAAGGGAAAGGGGGATGTGAAAAAAAAATGGGGGGGGGTTAAATTTTTCTCATTTCAGATTTCATAAATAAAAATAAAATTTCTTCAAACATTTTTTTGAGAGGATTAATATTCAACAGCATAGTGAATTGCTCAAAGGAAAAAAAAGTATTTTAAGTTCTTTAGACCACATTCATTCTGTGTCAGAGACCTATGCTGTGTCAACTATTTAATCACAATCCAAATTTAGAGCTGAATCCAGCTTGAATGTTGTGTCGATACTTGCCTCAACCGTTCAGGGTTCAACCTCTGCGGTGGTATAAAGCTGCGCCCTGCGGAGCACTGGTTTTAGATATCAAATCCAAAATCTGGATCTTAATCAACACTCATACAGAACACACATTACAATCAATTGTATATACATACAATACTTCATACAGAACAAACATTACAATCAATTGTATATACATACAATACTTTATACAGAACAAATATTACAATCAATTGTATATACATACAATACTTTATACAGAACAAACAGACCACAAAAGGAAGGTTTGGATTGATTTTGAGAGTTTGGTCACAACAAATTTGGGGCCAAAAGGGTCCAAAATTAAACTTTGTTTGATTTCATAAAAAAAAATGAATTATTGCGGTTCTTTGATATATGCCAAATCTAACCGTGTATTCAGATTCTTAATTTTTGATGATGGGCCCAGTTTTCAAGTTGGTCCAAATCGGGGTCCAAAATTATTATACTAAGTATTGTGCAATAGCAAGAAATTTTCAATTGCACAGTATTCCGCAATAGCAAGAAATGTTTAATTACACAGTATTGCGCAATAGCAAGAAATCTTCAATTGCACAGTATTGTGCAATAGCAAGAAATATCTAATTGCACAATATTCAGGGGTAGAAATAAGAAAAGACCATTGACTTGCCCAAAGGGCAAGTCAATATCTAGATTAACTTGCCCTTGTATCTGTTAACTTGCCCGACTAATGCGGACGGCAAAGCCGTCCGCGATGACGAGCATAGCTCGTTGCACTTACGGCGAGGGGTCTGGGGCCGCTTAAGGCCCCCAGAAGCTCTGGGGTAAATGGTGCCAAATCCTGCATTCTAGACCTCTCCTGGCAGATGATTTCAAGTTTCTATACACCCTTTTTTAAACAAAAACTTTTACTTTTACAAAAAAAAGTGACAAAAAAATTTCAGATGTACATGTAGAAACTGACCCAATTGTCAAATTTCCTGTAAAAAATATGCTTCATTCTAAACAATGCAATTATAATTTATTTTACATTTTACAGCAATACTATAAGAGCTTGTTCCTACATTGAATGAATTTGAAACCTTCTGATTGGATCATTGTATCGACTTCCTTTCACGATTAGTAGCGGAAATCCCCGAGCAGGTGCGACTGAACATTCTAAAACGACGGCGCTCATTGGCTTACGCATAGGAATTGACCAATAGAATTATTCGGGACAAACTACGATGTTTACGATTTTCCTGGCATGCGCATATGAAATAAATAAAGACGGCGAAAATAGTAATACAATAATACACAGTTGTACATCGTACAAAATTACGTCTGACATAGTTATACAAATATTTTATTGGCACAAATTCATTAACAATAAATGGTTAAGACCTATTGCATATATTATTATATTAATTGACATGATAGAATGAAACACAAACACAAAATTTCAACTTGCCCGGCGGACAACTATGTGATGAGATTCACTTGCCCGCTGCAGATTTTACTTGCCTCGGGCAAGCGGGATAGCGCTTATTTCGAACCCTGAATATTGCGCAATAGCAAGAAATTTTCAATTGCACACTTTTGGGCAATAGCAAGAAATATTCAATTGCACAGTATTGTCCAGATTTCAAATTGGTCTACAGTAAGGTCCAAAGGGTCAAAAATTAAACTTTGTTTGATTTCAACAAAAATTGAATAGAATAGAATAGAATAGAAAAGAATATTTTATTTCCCAAATTACAGGGCCATTAAAGGGCATAAAATCAGATACAATTGATTTACATAATATATGGGGTTCTTCAATATGCTGAATCTAACCATGTGTTTAGATTTTTAATATTTGGGCTCGGTTATCAATTTGGTCCACATTAAGGTCTAAAGGGTCTAAAATTGAACATTATTTGACTTCATCAAAAATTGAATTCTTTGGGTTCTATGATATGCTGAATCTAACCATGTATTTAGATTTTTGATATTGGACCATAATAGGTAAATGTCCAATTTAATATTTTTAAGTTTAAGTTCTTGGACCACATTCATTCTGTGTCAGAAACCTATGTGCTGTCAACTATTTAATCACAATCCAAATTCAAAGCTGTATCAAGCTTAAATGTTGTGTCCATACTTGTTAGGGTCCCGCCAAAGGCGGTCCCCTATAGTGATCAGTCTGTCCGTCCGTCCATCCGTCCGTCCGTCCGTAACACTTTGTGTCCGCTCCATATCTAGAGAACCATTATGATTTCATACTTTATACTTTACATGTTTATTAACCACCACCAGAGGGGGTGTCATGATGTATGTACAACTTCCTAGATCAAAGGTCAAGGTCAAAAAACTTTGGTTTCAGTTGACAACCCTGTGTCCTGTGGTGAAGATCGTGTCCGCTCTATATCTTGAGAACCGTTATGATTTCAAAGTTTATACTTGACATGTATATGAACCAACACCAGAGGGTGTGTCATAATTTATGAACGACTGCCTAGGGCATAGTTCAAGGTCAAAAACTTGGGTTTCAGTTGACAACCCCATGTCCTATGGTAAAGATTGTGTCCGCTCTATATCTTGAGAACCGTTATCATTTCAAAGTTTATACTTGACATGTATATAAACCAACACCAAAGGGTGTGTCATAATTTATGTGCAACTTCCTAGGTCAAAGGTCAAGGTCAAAAACTTTGGTTTCAGTTGACAACCCCATGTCCTATGGTAAAGATCGTGTCCGCTCTATATCTTGAGAACCTTTATCATTTCAAAGTTTATACTTGACATGTTTATAAACCAACACCAAAGGGTGTGTCATAATTTATTTACAACTTCATAGGTCAAAGGTCAAGGTCAAAAACTTTGATTTCAGTTGACAAACCCATGTCCTATGGTAAAGATACAATTTTTTAATGCACATTATTCACAGCGGGGCCCACAGAGATGGCTCCCATCTCAATGATATCTAGTTACAACTGTTCAGGGTTCGACCTCTGTGGTCGTATAAAGCTGTGCCCTGCAGAGCATCTGGTTAATGAAGTTGAAGTCACATCAACTTGAAACGTAGTACATATGTTCCCTGTTATATGATCTTTCTAATTTTAATTCCAAATTAAATTTTTGACCCCAATTTCACGTCCACTGAACATGGAAAATAATAGTGTGAGTGGGCATCTGTGTACTATGGACGCATTCTTGTTATTCAATAAAACCTGTTCTATTAATGTAGAATTGTAGTTGCTTAAAAAAATGTCTGCATACTTACATAGGGCTATTAATTAATATTATGATATTAAACTTCTTTGTTTTATTTAGAATTACGGAACAAATATGATAAGAGAACTCCAACTAAGCCAAGGTCAACACCAACAAAGAAATCTGATAGAAGATTGTATCGTAGTGAATTGAAAAAACGAAGAGCAGCACAGCTTGGTATTTATTTTATTGTTGAGCATTCACATACATACATTTGTACTTGCTTAAAGGAAATGATATTTTATTCACACACAAGTACAGTGTGTCCAAAATAACCAATTGGTCAGACATTATAAAAAAAAAGAAGGATTTGTTAGTCTGCTTGATAAGTTTGTTAGTTTTACCTGTACACAGACAGAAAAATCTGCAAAATATATATAATTAATTTGAAAAATTGTTCTTGGATTGTGTCCCTTTGTAAATTGAGACATTGGCAGTATTTGCCACATATTTGCATTTCTATAAATGTCAAAATGACAACTACTTCCAGGAATAAAAGAATATTATGAGTTGAGAAACATTTAACCAAAATGAAAACACTTAAAAATTATTGGACTTGAGCAGAGAACAATGTCTTTAGTTCACAGCTGCTCTTGATGAAAAGACCTAGTGAAATTACATAGTTATATTTCATCTTCGGTAAAGGATAAAAGAGATCAAAATATGTGTGAATAAAAATGAAATGTTGTAAAGATTTTGACTTTAATGATCCGAGACATGTAAATTTATTTCATAATATTATATGTCTTAGGTCAATTTAATTTTCACTGAGGATCATATCTGAAACCATATAGATAATGCATGTTACCTTCAAAATTGATGTGTACAAATCTAATGTATCAATTATCTACAGGTTTATGATTATTGATTTATATTTATATATATTATGTATTTATATAATTTCTTGTATGCTTATGTCTTATAGCAGCAAAGAAGAATCGATCAGCTTCAATACATGGAGATGAGTACCGAGCAATGACTCCATCACCAATGTCCACAGATAGTGACTTTGGACTCCTATCATCAAGTTATCCATCTTGTTCTAAAGATTCAGCGCTGCGGAAGAAGAAATTAGAAAATGCCTATGACATCAACAACATTGTCATCCCTTATAGTATGGCTGCATCTACAAGAGTGGAGAAACTTCAGTATAAGGAAATAGTAACACCCAAGTATGTCTTATAGTTCTATTGAATCAAAGTGCAAGTTTAACTGCTTTCATTTATTGAGTGTTTCCAAAATTTGTTGGAGCTAGAAATTACATTACATAATTCCTTTTATACTCATTTCAACCAATGCTTAGGGATTCGTCATGAAAATTTATCACTTTTTTACATTATAATCTAATATTGAAACATGTTCAGTGTTAGCTTTTACTTTTGAGTTAATTATGCCTTCAAAATTGTCAATTTTGACCAGTTGATTCTCTGATGCTTAATATTTAGAAAATTATTATGTGCTCATCTACTCTCTTGACAAGTTCTTGTGGGTTAATGTGTTTGTTTGATATATATGTAAATTTGGCCTTAAAAAAATTCTTTAAGTTTTGTTCAGATCTAAAAATTCTTAAATCATAACTTCACTTTAATTATATTATTACGTCAAAATCAAACTGATATTTATCTTTTTGCAAAGTACTCTTTAAGCCAGTAACAAATTTGATAGGTGTTGTATCTATAATACTAAAATAACGAGGTCTAACTTGTCAGCTGTCATGGTGTAAAAACGACAAATAAAAAAATTCAACTTTATATACAGCTAATATAGGACAATGGTGTTGATTAAAAATTACACCACTCCAGACCCTTTTGTTTTCCCAATTATTAATATTGCCAATAATTAACAAGTTTTGGATGGAATCTGATTCTGATACCAAATGTAAATTCACATGTTACCTATACCTTATCTGTAGGTTCCGCATGTGACAAGCGCACCACCAAACAGTGTATTTAGGATTTTGCTATATACACAGCTCATAATCACAGGGATGACATTTCTAAATTCTATCATTGTCACATTGTTTCCTATTGTAGTATTTTAATCAGTATGGCTTTAAAAGATGACAATACGAATACTAAAAATCTTGACTTAAAATAAGGCGTAAAGGTACAGTTTCCAATTTGTTAGCTGGCACGACGCAAAACAGAGAAACAAAGAATTCAACTTTATTTATAACTAGTATTTGACAATGCTGTTAAAAAATTACTCCATTCCAGGCCCTATTGTTTTTCAAATATTTAATATTACCAATAATCGATAAGTTCCAGGTCGACAGTTTCAAACAGAAAGATTTTGAAAGTAGAGAAAACTGTGCATCTTATAATCAGCATGACTTTATCAGATGAATATTTCGATACTAAATATCCAGGCTGCAATAAGGTTTACACATGGTTATATACTTTAATTCAGACCAGCGATTTTATTGAAAATATGGAATTTCCACGAAAATAATTACTCATTCAAATGGATAAAAGCTTCATCTAAAAACCTATTTGGAGGAGAAGGAATTCATTGTTGAGACAAATTTAACAAGTTTAGCAAGCATACAAATGACATATTTTATAAAAATTAATATTATTGTTGATCACCATGATTTTATACCTACTTTATACTATAAACATTCTGGACAACATGTGATTGAGGGATCTCCATTGCAAAAAGATGAACACAATTTCATGGCAAACATAGTATAACAATTATTGAATATTGAATCATTTTTAAAAGTTTAAAAGTTAGCTTTAACTTTATTATCTTTTTATTCGTCCATGGAGAAACCTGATGATTGTTGTTATGTTACAAATTATATACAATGTATGTGAAGGAAATTTTTGATTATGAACATTTACTAAGAAAAATAAATTGTTTGTTTTAGATGGAGAAAGCTTGAGCCTGAAGAAATCTGTGATAGAGTTCCTAATTGTGATTACCAGGTAACTCATCATTTATACTGAACAATAAAAAAAAAAAAAAAACAAGACTTACCCTTAAGTTGTGAATTAAAGATTGACAAAAAAAAATGTTTTTCAACACTTGATGCAAGTGCTTTTTAAGAAACTTGAGATAAGTTCAAAGTAAAAACTTCATGAAATGAAAAATAAAGTATTTTATATTAATTTTATACTGAACCATGGGATTAACCTTTCTTAAAACAATGAAGAAGTGAGAACAAAACATTAAAAATATGTTTTATGAAAAGAATTTATGAAAAATCTTATTACAAATGTTTATCAAAAAACTTCTTCTATAAACACATTTTATGTTTGTCTAAACTGTTAAAGTTTTTGAATAGCATACTGAGGCAACACAAGAAGTAACTATAAAAATCAGTTGGATACAAATACAAATCTTTGTGTTATAATTTTTGTTATACTTGACAATGGGTTAGGCCAGTATTTTTTAATTTGTTGGTTTACGGATCCGCCGACCCGATTTTGCCGATTTCCAGAATAAAAATAAAATTGACTTTTCATGCTTTTTTTTATTCCCGCCGACCCTAACAAATGCATTATCCCTGAAAAATAATTAAAATGTTATTTTTTTTATGAAATGAAATGCATTAATCACTAACAAAATTGATAACACTTTCTGTTGTGAAGAAATAAAACTTCCAGTTTACGTTTCTAAAAATAGACAAATCAATTATAACTGACCTTGAAATGTCGTTTGCACAAATAATTTTGCCGAACGAAACTTGTGTTTAAAACCCATTACACAATAAGTTCGTTTCCCTTATTTGTCATCAGTCCGTAAGATGCATCATCTCATAGAAGTAGACTTGTCCAAATGTGGTGTTTAAGGCATCAAGTTAAAGTACTAAAAATTAACAAATCATTTGGAATTTTCTTGTTTCATAGATAACAAAAATATTATCGTCCATTTGGATAAAAGAAAACGGGAATGAGAGACAACAGCTTTACCCGATAATCTCGTTTTTCCAGTGGACGAGTCTATTAGGTTTTTGACACGTGTGTTGAAACTTATTTTCGTACGACATTTTTACATTTTTTTCTTTATCAGTTTTCGTGCTTGAAGATCACTAATCACCAAGTTTTCTGGAATTGATTAAGAGCTATGCGAATCTATTTTTCTTATTTCTGAAATGACGATTTAATTTCGTCTTTGTCCGTGCACCCCTTTTTTTTTTATTTTACTGTAAATTATTAGACAATTTCATGCGATGTTTATAACAAATGAGCAATAATATTTCATCGAACTAAAATTTAAGAAATGATGATAAAATAGCATAACAAACATATTGTAAGAAAGGTGAAATATATATTGATTTTGCATATTTTTCTGTCTTTAAAGATGATTTTTTTTTCTTTTTTTTTCCCGACCGACCGACCCGACTTTTTCATCGGGAAAATCCGTAAACCAACAAATTAAAAAACAGTGGCCTTACATTTATTTTTTGAGATTCCTGTATACAAGTTAATACAACACAATTTTAATAGGAAATTTAGATATGATATTGGTGTTGAATTTGTGGAATGTATATCATATGAAGGGTTATACATATCATAAGTCTGGTTCAAGTGTTGAATATTTCCCCAAATTGCATTTTATATTCTGGCCATGATTTTCACATTGTCCTTTTAGTCTTGAACTTGTTACTGTCACATAAAGAGAGACAACTCTGATACATTACAATAGAAAATTTAGGAATGTAAAGTATACGTGTTGAAAAAAATAGTTTGTTGATATTATGTTGACTTGTAAGTAAAGTTTTGAAATAATAAAATAAATCTTTAAATGTTAGCACCACAAGATGTGTTTTTACCAGCTTGAAAAAGTGTCTTGTTTTTTTTTTTTGTGAATGTCTGAGATTGAAACCAAGGATTTTCTGTCTAAATAGATGGAAAAAATCCAAGTCTAACAACTTTCATTAAAGCATCAATTTGTAGTTATGTGTAAAATAAGAATGTTATTTGATGTGATTGACAATATAGTTTCTTTGGCTGATCAAAAAATTATTTAAATGTAAACTACCATGTAATGTCAAAGGTGACATTGAATTGATTTGATTTTTTGACAGTTTGAAAAATATATTAAAATCATAAACATGATAAACAAATAATTTGTTTGTTACAAAGGGTCTCCAAGCAATGTTACAAATATAATTTTCTGTTTATCAATGAATTTTGTATTTTTAGAGTGAAGATACATCAGATGAATCTTTTCTTTCCCGACATCATACCTGTGAAGTTTCTGAGAGAAAAAGATTATCATCTTTTGTTCAATATCCCAGTAGAAGAAGTAGAAGTTCTAGAACAGACAGTGGAACTACAGAAGTGTCACAAGATGGTTCTGATATATATGGGAAAGATGAGACATTCCGCAGACGAAGTGGTTCTAATACTATTCGTCGTTTAAGTAGTAGTGTGTCATTTGATGATGGAGAATTTCTTATTCCAATGGACATATGTTTTGTAGAACCTTGGATTGAAAGAACGTTTCCATTATCTGAAGAAGAATATACCAAAATGTTAACAGACCAACCACCTGTTGTAGAGCCTCGGAAGCGTAGAAGTTCTACACGGGTTTCTCTCTCTGAATCATTTGGAGGTAAACCTGAAGAAGAGGCGGCGGCTGAAGGAGAAGCTATCACTTGCTCTCCTTTACCAAGCTCAAGTTCAGGATCTACTGCTAGTGATGAACTCAATGATCTTAATGATCCTGAGTGGTCGGCTGCAGACACAAATGGGACAAAAGTAACTAAGAGGTGAATTTGTGCAAAGTAATAGTAGCTTGAGGAGAGTAGTGTTGTCAGGACTATGTTCTGTAAGAATAAAAGTGCTCATGTTATAGTGCTGTGATGAAGAGAACTGAACAAATCGGCAGTCTTCACTCACAACTTTATATTCCATATAAACAATGTTACCGACCAGTTACCTTTTACAGGTTATAAAACATTAGGGAATTTTTGTTTGTGAATTCTGCCAGTTTCAGTAGTGAGATTTTTAAGGTTGGAGAAAGAATGTGACAAGTTATATGTAATGTAAAGAATTGTAGAACCATTTTACTTCTGTACAAAGAAAACAGATATATTTCTATAAAATGTATTACATCTTTGTAAGATCTTTGCACTTGGATTCCAAATTACATTGGCATTGGGACATATGAATTGTGATTTGGATTAGAAATTGTTTCATAACGACTTTTGTATGTGTGATACTCTAGTACTGTATTTTTGAGCTACTGAAAATAGACCTGCATAATTTAGTACTGCATTAGTAAATTATTTTACTATTAGGACCAACATTTTACAGGACCTAAATTAGCATTTGAGTTGTAATTTATAGGTACAATGATATAGTACTTGTACATGTAAAAACTTACTACACTAAAATTAAATTGCAGAACAAAATTTGTACTAAAAAATCAAGAAATTTGAAGATATTAAACAGAACTAAGGGGTTTAGACAGATTTCAGTATCTCACATTTATATGTACAAAATGTAAATGTACGCTGGCAAAAGATGTGTACCTGATGAATAATAAAGATTTTGTTTCAAAGATCAAAGATGCAAATATTTCCATAGTCAGGTTGATGGTAATTAGGATGCAATGTTTTTGAATGCTTATGTTACACTACATTTTCAATTTTCTGAATTGATATTTCAATCATGCTTATAATTATAACATTTCATTATTTCAATGTCATTTATGAAAAAGAAAAAAAAGAAGAGGAGGTAATTTGTTAATTTTTTATGGAAGCTGGTGTAACATTTAACTAGATGTGTAATAATACAACGGGGATATTTTTCCAATTTATATACATACAAAGGCACATGTACTTTTTGGGGTTGTGTTTTTGTAACAAAATAGTTGTCTGACTGCATTGATTTAGCTGTTAGATTATTGTAATGAAATGTACAAAAATACATCTGTATAAAGGACTGGATTTGTTGCTTTTTTGTAAGTTTCATTGTTAAATTTTGTATCTGTTATTTCACATAAGTGGACTACTATTTTTTTTTCCTTTTGCTTTATCAACATGATTAGAAAAAAAACTATGAACATGTCAAAATGGGCAGTCCGGTTATGGCAAACAGATATTTGTAATTCTGAAATTCTACGCATAATAGAAATGCAATAGAATGGTGTTGACAAGATGGAAAAATGTACTTCTTTAGATTCAGAAGTTTAGTATAGTAGGATACAGGAATAGGTAAAATTGTTATATTTATCATGTTTATTCATGAAGATAAAATAAAGGAAAGTGTTTTTTTTCAAAAAAAAAAAATCTTTCCCTAAAACATTAATATTATCAAGATACATGAAAATTATCATGACATGGAGAGTTTTTTTCCTGGTAATATTTTTTGAAAGAGTGTCTCGAAAGTCAGAAAAATAAGAAAGATTATCATATGAACTTGTACTTATAAAAAAGGTCAGATCACTGTTAACATACTTGCATATTTTTCATGACCTTGTATAGTATAATATTGGATTTGACAGTAAAAATTTGCACTAGTAGTATCTTTAGGGGAAAAACAATGTTGAGAGCATTTTTTCTCACTAAATACATTTGTCACAATACATTAACATGTAGTTATAATTGTAATTGGGCCATATCACAAATTTTTATGAAATGTGCAATGTTGGGAAAATGTATGTAGCTTTTATATTTCTTACCAGCTATAGAGAATTAAAAATCTTTCAAATAGTAAAAATTGTTTTATATCACAACCCAACTTAAAGAGTTCCTGAAAAATGATATTTTATAAAGCCTGGTGAATTCAATTTCTAGTTGCCTGCATATTTCCTTATATCTGGAGTCAGTCATTTATATACCTGTTACGTATATACTTTGTAACAACCGGTGTTAGATATTACTAATTTGGCCTGTTTATCATGTTTATAGGTATACATGTAGCAAGGCTTTTAATACAAGGACAAATTTGGCCATAATACATTAACATAAGTGCTATTATATTATATTTCCATTCAACTTGTATCCATTTTATTTAAGTTCTGGATAATTTTGCTCTTCTTTTTTATGGAATTTAGCTTTGTCGATCAATAATATGTGATCAGTTGGTTATTAGTTGTAACCTGTTCAGGACTGACCCTTTCAAACATTCATGGAAGGCATTTTTAAAAACAGAATAACCACCTTGGAGGCAAATTAAGAATTATACATACATCTTGACTGTTCTTTACATTTACACTCATAGTGGAGATTTGGATGTGCCTTCCCTGGGTTCCAAGTATCTTTATAGAAAAATCTCGAGTCATTTTTCAACATATAAATAATCTTGGTTGGTAACTGTCGAACTATTAATAATGTCGTTTAAGATGTAGATCAACAAAAATAATGTTGTCTTTTTTTCTTTGCAACAGTTTTTTGTATTATACTTTAAATAGTGCTTGCACTTGTATTATTACAAGGATTGGATTCATTGAACATGTTAAAAATTTTAACTGATTTAAGTTTAAAAAAAAAAAAAAACTTGAAGGAGTTTTTTCTTGGGTTTATATGTTCCTATACAACTCAACTGTAATAAAATACATTTTGGAAGTTTTTGTTGCCTTGTTAAACTTTAAATAGATGTAGTGTATTTGTTTATTGATGAACAACTATGATAAAAACAATAGCAAGATGTAAGTTTTGAAATAGTTTTATGATGAAATTTGAAAGTTTTGTTTGCGATTTATTTTGGATCATTGAATTTATTTTTATGGCTTTACAGTTGAGATTTTGATTAAATAAAGGAGTAGGGGCATTAAGGCCTGGTTTTGGCCCAAGAAAATAAAATGCTTGATAACTTTTTCAAATTGGCACATAATGTTTAGAAATGCATAGGGTCAAGAAATATAAATGAAAAACATTAACATTGTTATTTGATGACGTCACATTTACGTCATAATATGTACTGCTTTCACAAAAACGATGGAAAATACAGAATTTCTGCAGTTTTCTATCTTTATTTCTGTTGTGGAAACATCGTGCGCAGCCAAGAAACAACAAAATAATTTAACAGAAGCTTTATTATAACTATTGACAAAATCTCACCAAATATAAAGTTGTTTCTTGTGTGCGCACATACTTTTTCAATCTAAAATATACTTAAAAATTTGATGAAAAACAAGGAAAATCACGAAATTTTACAAAATATGCAAATTAAGTCATGATTTTTTGCCATGGTAACTTGTTCAATGTCCAAAATTGTTTGGTTTTTCTGAATACTTTTTACCTTAGATACTTTTCAGTAATTTGAAAATATGTATGAAAACTTGTAAATTTGCAGTTATTTTTGGGCCAAATAAGGGCCTTATCGCCCCTACTCCTTTATTATGACCATTGAAGCCAACAAAAATGGCTATCCTCACAAAACTATATTTATTGTAATAAGAACAATATAGGATGGTTAATAAACAAACACCAAGACCAATTCATAGATGTGATTTTCTGGCTGAGATTATGTTCAAACTGAGATAACTTGTTGACTGTTCCAAAGGTTTCTGTTATTACTAAGTGTAGAAAACTGTTCTTATTCCACCAAAGTGACTTAACTTTTCTGAAAAGGGGTAAATTCTGATTTTTATGTCACAAAGCTCCACATGCACATCAAATTTAAAATCAACTTACATTTAATGTTAATAAATAGTCCTGCAATCATTGATCATGTTTATCGCACTGAGGAGTTTATCTCTCTCTCATCATGTTTATGTAAAATCTTTGTTAATTGTTTTTTTGTTTATGCTGTATATTACTTGTACATTTACTGTATAGTTGTACAAATGTATATATTGTTTCTCAGAAATTTGTAAAATAAAGCCCTACTGAAATTAGTTACAAGATTTTTTTATTCACTCAGATATCCCTGCTTTTGTCCAATTGTCATGTTGCAAGAAGTAGACACTAGCAATCAAAAGTAGTTTGAGTTTTATAGCCAAAAAATGTAGTGAATATTAAAATCCCACTAATTCATACACAATTATCAATAAATAGTAATATTTTGGAACATATGAAATATGAGTTTCACAGAGACGAACAGTCTGCATGTTGTTTTTTTTTGTACAAAACTTCTGTTTTTGACTTGGCTTGTCATTTCCTGGCAAAAAAAAAAAAGGCGTCATTGGTTGAGTTCTCTGTTCAAGTCAGTTAAATAATGAACTTATTTTATTACATCAATTTTTTCTATAAAAAGGCATACTATCAGAACATAAACTTTGGCAACTATGTGAGACCTTGTCACCATGGTCATGCATGGTCTAGAAATGGAATTGATTAGCAATGGTGCTGTTAGTCAAATTGTCTTTTATTCTGTGCAGACGTGTT
The DNA here is from genome assembly GCF_965363235.1 of Mytilus galloprovincialis. NCBI lineage: Eukaryota > Metazoa > Mollusca > Bivalvia > Mytilida > Mytilidae > Mytilus > Mytilus galloprovincialis. The sequence goes on along the minus strand of NC_134839.1, from coordinate 28,295,117 downwards.
GAGCATAAGTCGACAGTTTATAGTATGGAAATGCTGAAAGTTTTTCTTAGCGAGTTGCTCTTCATCAAAGTTCTCATCACTTAAACCCGTATTTTCCTATTACTTTTCTAAAAAAATCTTTTGAAACTGACAACACTTATTATAGAAGAAGTTTATCTGGTTCATCTATAGAATGTCTACTATGAAGTTTGTGAATTTTATCAACCAACAAGACCTTTGTGGCTAAATATTGAACCTCATTTCATGGATCAGTGAACTAGGTAAAGTTTTGGTGTCAAGTCCATATCTCAGATACTATAAGCAACCGGTCTAGTATATTTGGTGTATGGAAGGACTGTAAGGTGTACATGTCCAACTGGCAATTTTTTTTTTTTTTTTTTTTATCTTATAATGGTATAATGTTGTCTGCATCGTCGTCTAAAGACCCATTTGGTTTATGAACAATAACTTCAGTTAAGAGTTCATGGATCTCTATGAATTTTTTTTAAAAAGGTTCAATACCACAGAAGGAAGGTTGGGATTGATGGTCCCAACGGTTTAGGAATTAGGGGCCCTAACAAGTGTTTTCTAGTTTCAGGATAACTTGTAAGTATGCTTTGAATTTGTTTCACAAGTTTAATACCACAAGTAGAAGGTTGGGATTCATTTTTAGCTCACCTGGCCTGAAAGGCCAAGTGAGCTTTTCTCATCACTTGGCGTCCGGCGTCGTCGTTAACTTTTACAAATATCTTCTCTGAAATCTAGTTTAAAAATGTGTCCGGTGACCCAGCCAACCATCCAAGATGGCCACCAATAGAACAGGGGTAAAATGCAGTTTTTGGCTTATAACTCAAAAACAAAAGCATTTAGAGCAAATCTGACATGGGGTAGAATTGTTAAACAGGTGGAGATCTATCTGCCCTGAAATTTTCAGATGAATCGGATAACCCATTGTTAGGTTGCTGCCCCTGAATTAGTAATTTTAAGGAAATTTTGCTGTTTTTGGTTATTATCTTGAATATTATTATAGATAGAGATAAACAGTAAACAGCAATAATGTTCAGCAAAGTAAGATTTACAAATAAGTCCACATGACTGAAATGGTCAGTTGACCCCTTTTGGAGTTATTGCCCTTTATAGTCAACTTTTAACCATTTTTCGTAAATCTTAGTAATATTTTACAAAAATCTTCTCCTCTGAAACTACTTGGCCACAATCATCTTTTGGGTTATAAGTTTGAAAAATGTGTCCGATGACCCGGCCATCCAACCAAGATGGCCACCATGGCTAAAAATAGAACATGGGGTAAAATGCAGTTTTTGGCTTATAACTCAAAACCCAAAGCATTTAGAGCAAATCTGACATGGGGTAAAATTGTTTATCAGGTCAACATTTATCTGCTCTGAAATTTTTAGATGAATCGGACAACCCGTTGTTGGGTTGCTGACCCTGAATTGTTAGTTTTAAGGAAATTTTGCTGTTTTTGGTCATTATCTTGAATATTATTATTGATAGAGATAAACTGTAAACAACAATAATGTTCAGCAAAGTAAGATTTACAAATAAGTCAACTTGACCGAAATGGTCAATTGACCCCCTTAGGAGTTATTGTTCTTTATAGTCAATTTTTAACAATTTTCATAAAATTTGTAAATTTTTACTAACATTTTCCACTGAAACTAATGGGCCAAGTTCATTATAGATAGAGATAATTTTAAGCAGCAAGAATGTTCAGTAAAGTAAGATGTACAAACACATCACCATCACCAAAACACATGAATCCATCTGCTTCCTTTAATATTCACATAGACCAAGGTGAGCGACACAGGCTCTTTAGGGCCTCTAGTTTGGGTTATGTTGCCAACAGTATAGGAATGAAGGGGCCAAAAAGAAGCATTTTAATAAGACCGCAAAATGTTTTTTTGGGATCGTATAATGGTATTATGGCATCTTCTTCTGTGTCATTGTCCGACGACACATTTGGTTTCTGGATAACATCTTTAGTGAAATTGAATGGATCTCTATGAAATTTTTTAAGAAGGTTCAATACCACAAAAGGAAGGTTGGGATTGATTTTGAGGATGATGGTCCAAACTGTTTAAGAATTGGCGGCCCAAAACGAGCATTTTTCTAGTTTCAGGATAATGACTTTGTGTATAAGTATTTCGATTTATTCTGAAATTGTACCACACTGTTAAATACCACAAGTAGAAGGTTGGGCTTCATTTAAGGGGCCAATAGTTTAGTAATTAAGGGCCAAAAAAAGCACTTTTGTAGTCTGCAGACAATTACTGGTGTTTAATTGAATGGATCTCTCCGACATTGTACCAAAGGGTTCCATATCACAAAAGGAAGGCTGGGACTGAGTTAGTTGGTAATTGCCCAAACATGAAGGAATACGGGGCCCAAAAACAAGCATTTTTCTAGTTTCCAGACAATAACTTGCGTTTTAGTGTGTAGTGTAGATCTCTCTGAAATTATACTACAAGGTTCCATACTACAAAGGAAAGGCTGGGATTGAGTCTTGTGGCAAGGAAATCTTCATTTGCACAGTATTGCTCAATAGATTTGTAAGATCTTTGACATTTTATTTTTTCAGAAACCTATATTATGTCAAAAATTTGATCCCAATCCAAATTCAGACAGTATCAAGCTTGAATATTGTGTCCAAATTTGCCCCTTTATTGTGTGTCAGAAACCTTTATTATGTCAAAAATTTGATCAGACAGTATCAAGCTTGAATTTTGTGTCCAAATTTGCCCCAACTGTTCAGGGTTTGAACTATGGTTGTATTAGACTGTGCTTAACAAAGCATTTTATTGTAGTTTCTAGACAATATCTTGTGTGTGAGTGTATGGATCTCTCAGACATTGTACCACAAGGTTCCTTATCACAAAGTAAGTCTGGGATTCAGTTTGGCGGTAATTTCTAAAACATTCAGGAATAAGAGGCCAATATATTTAATTTATGGAAGGTTTGCTGTACATGTGTCTGGTATGATACATCTGACCTTGACTTAATTTTCATAGTTCATTGGTCAATATTTAGTTTTTGTTGAGCCTGCAATGGCTCGACATAGGTATAGTAACCGGCGGCGGCGCTAGCTTACTCCTTAAAAGCTTTATATTTTATAAGGTGGAAGACCTAGATGCTTCATACTTAGTATATGGATGCCTCGTGTTATGAAGTTTCCGTCTGTCACATGTCCAATGTCCTTGACCTCACTTTAATGGTTCAGTGACTACTTGAAAAAGATTCTTTATTATGTTAAATTATCTCTTTTATAAGTTATAGGATAACCATATTTGGTTTGTGCGTACCTTGCAAGGTCCTCATGCCCGTCCGACAGTTTTCACTTGACCTCAACCTCATTTCATGGATCAGTGAACAAGGGTTAGTTTTGGTGGTCAAGTCCAAGACATACTATAAGCAATAGGTCTAGTATATTTGGTGTACAAAACTAGCAGGTGTCATCTGACCTTGACCTCATTTTCATGGTTCAGTGGTTAGTTAAGTTTTTGTGTTTTGGTCTGTTTTTCTTATACTGTATGCAATAGGTCTACTATATTTGGTGTATGGAATGATTGAAAGGTGTACATGTATAGCTTGCAAGTATCATCTGACCTTGACCTCATTTTGATGATTCAGTGGTCAAAGTTAAGTTTTTGAGTTTAAGTGTTTTTCTAATACTTTATGCAATAGGTCAACTAAATTTGTTGTATGGAAGAATTGTTAGCTGTACATGCCTGTCTAGCATGGTTCATCTGACCTTGGCCTCATTTTCATGGTTCATTGGTCAATGATTAGTTTTTTTAGTTAATGTTTAGTTTATGTGACAGTTGTAATAAAGCTTAATATTTAGATCAACATAATATCAATAATTAGTAAAGAAGGCGAGACATTTCAGTGTGTGCACTCTTGTTCTTGGTTAAATCTGTGTCTTGGAAACTATAAGCAATAGGTCAACTATATTTAGTGTATTGAATGATTGTAAGGTGTACATGTATTTCCTTTCGGTTCATATATCCTTGACTTCATTTTTTTGGATCATGTTAAGGTTGTAAAGCTTTATATTATCAACATAATATCAATGGTTTGTAAAGAAGGTGAAAAATTTCAGTCTGGTTGGTTTCTGTTGGATAGTTGTCTCACTGCCAATCAACAACATCTCATTATTTTCTATGGAGTTAGACACAACAATTAAATAAGAAAGACAATTTTTAAACTATATTTCAAAGCGTCAAACAACATTTGTTTGTTTCTGGATTGTGACACAGTGATGACTGCTGTACCCATATTTTGACTATTTTACCTATTATGTATGTTTTGTCCATATATCGTTGTAAAAATAATGGAATTTGATGCGACTGTCATACGAGTGAGAGGTTTAGCGCTATAAAACCAGGTTCAATCCACCATTTTCTACATTTGAAAGTGCCTATACTAAGTCAGGAATATGACAGTTGTTGTCCATTGGTTTGATGTGTTATATCCTTTGATTTTGACATTTGATTGGGGACTTCATGTTTTGAATTTTCCTCGGAGTTCAGTATTTTTGTGATTTTACTTTTTTTTAAGATATCAATACTTACCTCAAAAAACAGCTATATCTATGCCAATACATGGGAATTTGGCCAGATGAGAATATATATCAAACATGTGTATATTTATTTATTAACATATTTAATATAAAAAATATTTGATTGTAAACAACTTAAATTCAACTAGTAAAAGTATATGAACACATCAGGAAAACATTCCAAAAACTGTAAACATAGAACTCCAAATAAATATATAAATATTCCATTAATACTAGTAACTATTTGGCAATTTTGGAAACATATTCAATAAATAATGAGAAAATTAAATATAACAAATAATAAATGCTGTTGAATAGCACCATTTTATATGGTTAAGAGCACCATTTGCATGTCAAGCAGTAAAAAAAAATATATTGCATGCATGTGCAAACAAAGCAAAATTAAATTTTTTCCACTAAAATGATCCTAAAATTGACTATATAGAGTAGTAGTTTAACTCTAGTCAAGTGCTCAACATTCTGTCAACATTTGTATTTTTTTACCAAGTGTTTAAACTTGAAGTAACAGAGCTACTCCTCCTAATGTCCATTTACTTGCTTTCTCCTTTGATTTGAGGTTGAATGTCCAAACGTAAGTTGGTCCTCGGCTTTTTGTCTTGTATACTGGACACTCATATACATTTCTGGCATCCATACGATCTACTGGAATAGCTTTTATAAATATGACTGGCATTGGTGATGCCAATTCCTTCAAACGAGCCTCGGCTATCAATCCTGTCTGTAGATCCCATCTTGCTCCCTCCATAAACAATCCATGTACGTAAGCTCCTTCACGAGGAGGACCAGCCATATCTTCACGATTCTTCTTAGTAACATCACACTGCAAAGCCATACGATCTAGTGGCCATTCATTCTTTCTTGCCATTTGCTGCATAATAGCTGTCAGGAATGATTGTGGGTTAAAGAATCCACCAAGCCACACAGCAGCAGGTAATTGGAAGTCGGAAACCCAATTCTCCAATTCTTTAATTCTCAGCAACAGATCAACATACCAGGCGGACAGACCAAACAGTGATGGGTAGGCTCTCTTGGCCCAACTGGCTGGGATAGAATCCAAAAACAACGCATTACCAATATCTTCCATGGCAGCAGTTATTGTCAATTCTCCCTAAATAAAACAAAAACAAAAATAGGACAACAATTTAATCAAGAGACTCTGTTTTTAAACTAAAAAATATAAAATTTGATGGTAACACAAATCATTTAGTACATGAAAACCGAAATAAAATAAACTATAAATAGAACTGTTGCAAAACATCCTGTCTGATGAGGTCAAACTGCCTATGTAAAGAATTGCAACTATCCACGGCCGACACTCGGCTAACCGAGAGATTGGTCGGTTAATCTATATTGAGTATGTGGCTATATGGGCGATTGGTCTGTTAATCGGGTTGGTTATACGTCTGTTAAGAGCAAAACGCACAATTTAATGTTAAACTCGATTTAATATACAGATTTTTGGCATATTATAAGAACCGAATCAAAAAAAGAAAAGTGTCTGACAAAATGATATCTATCATAGTACATTTTCCACCTGTAAAAACATTTCATTGTTTTCAGTAAAACTAAAAGGCGTCGCGCAAGTATGTTTTATTTATGCTTATATGCATAGCAACTTTTTAAATAAAAGGCGAAACAAACAATTTTAGATATCATTTAAAGGACACAAAATAGTACTTTGGTTCTAAAAAATAAATTGACATAAGTAAATATTTCATAATTGTAATATAACGTGAATAATACCTCGTTTAAGTGAAAATTATGGGAATAAAGTCTGTTAATGGGTTGGACAATAGAAATTGTGTCAGTTAAGAGTTATTTACCCACGATAATAGTTTTGCTACATTTATATTTTCCAATTGAAAAAGTTAAGAATGAGATGTTCTTGAGTAAAACAAAAAATTGACACTGAATACGGTGCAACAGTATCCTTCTAGTAAGAGCATTTTTATTTTGACTTTCTTTGCATTTTATGGAAGGATGTGTCTATGGATTGGCCGCTGGAATATGCATGCATTTATTATTAACGTTTTCAATCAGCCTTTTTTGTGTGTGTTCAGAGTAGCACGTTCTCAAATCCGACTAATAGTACAGTACAGGGTACATATAACATGTTGTCGTTCTCATATGCACATAATGCTTGTCACTGGACGTTAATCCTAATTCGTCAGAATCATCCAATTGATTCTTTTCTTCTATTACTTCTATCATTCTAAAGAAGTAAATGGAAAGGAGCGAATGCAGCTACATAATGTTATCTTAAGTTTTAACTCATTTCATTCCATTTCTAGTTCCTTTCTACATAAGTGCAGAGGAGAACTACACATGTAAACTTCTAGCATTTGTCACCAATATGAGTACATCGCAATCCGTTAACACTCAGGGGTCTCATGTCTGTATTCTTAAAAACATATTATTTGTTCTCTCTTTTTTTAGCAATGCATCAGTCTCTACTGTTCTTATCTATTATTCTATATTCTGCGTCTCCATCCAGATTCTCGTGTATACCACGAGGGTCCGGATCGGGGCGTTGTTTATTTCTGTGCTATTAAAATTGTTATGTCACTTTTTTCAATTTTATTTATCTTACTCATTATTCTTTCTCTATTCTTTATATTTTAGCATCCCAATATATTTTACGTACTGATGTTGAGTTACATTACGACGTTTATCTCTGATTTATATACTGGTTACCAATGTAGATGACAAATTGGGGGCATTCATGACAATTAAAGAGAATCCACATGATATATGCGACCATTCTTGGATGAAATTAATATTACTACAATATTACACTTTTTGAAACCATTTTTATCAATTTTCATTTTCCATTGTCTAAATTGTTCATTGTTCATGTGTTGGTTCCGTATATTTTATGTTTCACTGCCCATGTGCTGTTTCCGTTTATTTTAGCCGCTCGTTTTGAGCCTACCCATTTGATTCGATCACACCCAATATAGCAATAAAATTATACTTTATTGCCATTCCTTACGCTTAACAGACCAATTAACAGACCGGGTTTTATACATCCGACCCATTAACAGACCAGGTTTTAAATAAAGATTGATTTATGTTACGAAAACACAGATTTTTGTGTAGATTTTTCACACAATGATATCAATATGGTTAACAAACATAATGCCTGTCTTTTTTCGATTTTCAAATTATTGCATGCAAGTCAATTCAACCAACATGTCATTTTGTGTACTTTATGTGTGTGTAAAATGTGTATAAATATATTGATGAGTAACCCGCCTTTTCATTTTATAGATCGTACATTGAAGCTAAAAAAATAATAATTACACCACTGCATTCAGTACATTGATTAACAGACTTTAGCAAACCCGTTTAACAGACCAACCGCCGATATAGCCGCATACTCAATATGGATTAACCGACCAATCTCTCAGTTAGCCGAGTGTCGGCCGTGCTATCCAGCCTCTTTTTTATCTGTAATCTTGCTTTTAATTTGTTTTTCCTCCAATATAAAGTTAAGGTGGTACCTAACACTACAGGGAGATAACTCTGTAAAATCAGCTAAACGTTTTAATTACGTTGTGTTGTAAAGGGAATATTAAGCTTCTCAATGATCAAAATTGGTGTGTGTCAAGCTGCTATATAACCAGTGTAATTTTTCTGACAAAACGGTTGGTTCAAAAATTTTGAATTTTTTATATTTTTGTTAAAGGGTTAAAGTAAATACTTTGACAAAATTTTATGAAAATTAAACGAGCCAAATTAATTTTAGTGAAAGTGTTGGGTACCATCTTAACATGGATTGCCATATTTTGTGTAAAGAGATTAAAATGGGCTGCTGCTTAATTGATATCTATTTCACATAACATAAGTGAAAATAAGTTAATTCTATTGATGCCTAATGATTACCTTCAAACCAAGATTCAGTTCCTTTAATGATCTTCTAAGTTCACTACTGAGTACATTCATCCTTTCACATTCTTGGAAAGCAACAACAATGTATGGAGTTCTTTCTTCAACAGGAACTTTAGCCATTAATTCCAAAAGATTAAACTCTTCTGGTAACTTATCTAATATTTCATCCAGAATTCCTTTAATCTGTAAGTACACAATAAGAGATATAGCAATATGAAACTATTCCTTGACTAGTATCATGGTGTACAAAAGACCAGGATATAAAAAACGCAATTCGTTAAACTGCTTCAGTAAACTTTTGAGATCAATCATGTTTTGAAACACAAGATGATTTTTATATTTAGAATTAGATGATTGATTGAATGTTGGTTGCTTATTGTCAAGTGTCAAATATTTCATGTATGTTCAGGACGATTGAATTAGATGGAATGACTATATATTATAATGGTTGTAATTGGATACTGTTTTGGAGGATGCAGTAAATAAAGCACTGATTTGTAAGTGGAACTTCCAGTTATTCATTCAACATTCTGCCAAATAAATTTCCTCAGACATTAGAATTTATAAACAAGTTTCAGAAAATATGTAGTAGAGTGAATTTATACAAGAAGTCTTGAGTGATAAAAGTAAATATTTTGTCATCAAGCCAATAACTGAAAACATTTGTTTGACAAATAGCCTATCCACCACTGTCCCAGGTTAGGGGTAGGGTTGGGATCCTGCTAACATGTTTAACCCCGTCACATTATTTATGTATGTGCCTGTCCCAAGTCAGGAGCCTGTAATTCAGTGGTGGTCGTTTGTTAATGTGTTTCATATTTGTTTTTCGTTCATTTTTTATATAAATAAGGCCGTTAGTTTTCTCGTTTGAATTGATTTACATTGTCATATCAGGGCCTTTTATAGCTGACTATGCAGTATGGGCTTTGCTCATTGTTGAAGGCCGTACAGTGACCTATAGTTGTTAATGTCTGTGTCATTTTGGTCTCTTGTGGACAGTTGTCTCATTGGCAATCATTATAGCAATACAGCCATACCTCCTTAATTGGGGGTATACAATGTACAATGCCAAAAGTTATTCAGAATTTGTTGAAAACTTCTACGAAATCCTATATCTGATTTAGGAGGAGTGCATATGGTTAAACAAAAGAGAGAATGAATACAACATTTTCTTTCTTTATTGACACTTGTTCCCCATTAGATCATATTTCTTACCTTCTCTTCTCTACTGACACCTGCTTCCCTACAGATCCCCTTGTGTATTCCTTATTTACTTTCTTTATTGACACTTGTTCCCCTTTAGATCCTATTTCTTACCTTCTCTTCTCTACTGACACCTGCTTCCCTAGGCCACCCTTAAAAAATTGTTTGTTTGGTATTGCCGACCCACACTATCAGCAGGTGGTTAGGTAGGTAGGTAAATTTCCTTTTTTTTACATTTAAAAGCTTTATATACATGTAAATCATGAAGTCTCTAGATCAATGTTGTCTAAAGCATTGCAGCATTGTTGTGTGTACATGCTGGTGGTTTCTTTGAAAGGGGTCAACCATCAATGTCACATTCTACATCATATGGATAATTTCATGTAAAACAGTCAGTTTTATTGGCAGAGTTAACCAAAGTACCCAGAAAAAAAACACAGAACTGGGCAGGAAACTGACAAAATAAAATGTATTACGTGAAAATTGAACTTTTTTTGTGGGACTGCCCATTGAACAGAGGCCTGATGTCACATCTTGAAGTTGTGGTCACAGTTTGGTAAAATTACCATAAGTTAAATGGCTCAACCACTCCGGCTTCTTGTACAAATGGACAAAGATTTAAAACTTTGATTGTTTGCTTTGGTTTTATAAATATCACTTTCTACACCATATGGGTAATTTCATGGCAGTCAGTTTCAGTGGGGTACTAAACCGTAGTACTTGAAGGAAAACGCCAACCTGCGGGAGGAAACTAACTAACCTTATCACATATGACATGAAAATCAAACCTTAATTTTGCAACTGCCCAACTAGGTCTCAAACCAATACCTAGATGCTAGTAATCATACATGTAAGGTGTGACGAACTACCATACAAACACACCTACTGCCCCTGATAAGTTTTGAGGATAAAGGATCTGTACCAAATTAGGATAGCAAAATATTAAAAAATCTGGAAGGTTGGCACAGACATGGTGTTTATACTAATATTATCCAAGTGCAAGGTTTTTCAGGGCTAGGTTTAAAATGTATGATAAATTCAAAATGGAAATATGCAGCAGGACAAACAATTTTTGCAGATAAATAAATTATGGGTTGTAATGCTTGTTTGATTAACAGAAATCTGGACATGCATTACATGAATACAGATAAATTAATGAGCCCTTGGAATTGTGGAAATGGAGGGGGAATTTATTCATTACCAGTACACTAGATACATTTATAAATATGTTTCTGTCAGTGTCTTTTATGTTTTAAGAATTATCTTATTCATGTTAAGAAGAAAGGCAAGAAAAGCGGGAAGTACTTCAATTGACACAAGATGCTAGTCTTTAAAATATGTATGTTTTGTACCAGGCTAGCATCTACAGGTACAAAACTACTATAAACCTGTAAATCTGGGACCATTTTGGTCTTTAAGCTTTGGTGCTTACAGCCATAATTATCTTGAATGCATCATTGTGGTTCGGACTATAGTAGATACTTTTTTCTCTGGTTCAAGGGAAAATTTGTCAATGATAAATTTCAAATATTTAATAAGTTCAACAAATGTAAGAGCCACGCATATTTGTTCTGTGATGTCCCGGTGAAACACTTCTATCTCATGAAGCGACAAAGTCAAGCAGAAATCATCTGTTTCTGCTTTACAAAAGATAAAATTTGAGTCCTCTACAAGGTCTCTCAGAACGTTTCTTTCAAAGAATAGCTGAAAATTTGATTTTTGATTAAATCCATCTACCTTAACCAATGCATTGAAGCATAGGGAGATGCTTTCCCCTGCCGGCCTCTTTGACATTACTTTTGGCAGACTTTTTCTATTCCATGTCATTTAAATGTTTGATCCCAATATAGTGTAAGGTAAGCGCTTTTAAGATCGCGATTTGAAATAAGTAAAGCCAGGAACAAACTCGGAGGATACAATCAAATTCCGGCAAAATTTCGATTTTTTAAAATAAACAAGAATGTGTCAATAGTACACGGATGCCCCACTCCCACTATCATGTTCTATGTTCAGTGGACCGTGAAATTGGGGTCAAAACTTTAATTTGGAATTAAAATTAGAAAGATCATATCATCGGGAACATGTATACTAAGTTTCAAGTTGATGTAACTTTAACTTCATCAAAAACTACCTTGACCAAAAACTTTAACCTGAACTTTGCACTATCATTTTCTATGTTCAGTGGACCATGAAATTGGGGTCAAAACTATAATTTGGCATTAAAATTAGAACATGTGTATTAAGTTTCAAGTTGATTGGACGTCAGCTTCATCAAAAACTACCTCGACCAAAAACTTTAACCGGACGGACGAACAGAGGCACAGACCAGAAAACATAATGCCCCTCTACTATCGTAGGTGGGGCATAAAAAAATAATTTTCTGAAACGCAAATAAAATCATTTGGGCGGCAAGTTTTTCAGTGGGTCGGGCGGCAATGCCAAACAAATGAAATTTTATTTTAGGCCCTACAGATCCCCTTGTGTATTCCTTATTTACTTTCTTTATTGACACTTGTTCCCCTTTAGATCCCATTTCTTACCTTCTCTTCTCTACTGACACCTGCTCCTGCTCCCGCTCCAGCATCTCTGGGTTGCATCTCAAACACAGTCCTAAACATGTTCTCAGATAAAGTTGTGAGAAACTCTATTTCTGCATTAGGATGAAGGCCATATAAGTATGGGCTCTCTGGTGGTAAACATTCATCTATGTAAGCATGGTAACCTTTATAATCAGTATTTGGTGGTGATGGAAATCCAGGAGCTAAAAATAACTCACCATCAAGCTAAAATAAAAAAGGACAATGATAAGAATACAAATATAACTAGAGGCTCTAAAGAGCCTGTGTCGCTCACCTTGGTCTATGTGCATGTGCATATTAAACAAAGGACACAAATGGATTCATGACAAAATTGTATTTTGGTGATGGTGATGTGTTTGAAGTTCTTACTTTACTGAACGATTTTGCTTCTTACAATTATATCTATCATGAACTTTGCCCATTAGTAACAGAGAACTATATTTGGTAAAAATTTACATAAATTTACCAAATTAATGAAAATTGTTAAAAATTGACTATAAAGGGCAATAACTCCTTAAGGGGTCAATTGACCATTTAGGTCATGTTGACTTATTTGTAGATCTTACTTTGCTGAACATTATTGCTGTTTACAGTTTATCTCTAACTATAATAATATTCAAGATAATAACCAAAAACAGCAAAATTTCTTCAAAATTACCAATTCAGGGGCAGCAACCCAACAACCGATTGACCGATTCATCTGAAAATTTCAGGGCAGATAGTTCTTGACCTGATAAACATTTTTATCCCCTGTCAGATTTCCTCAAAATGCTTTGGTTTTTGAGTTATAAGCCAAAAACTGCATTTTACCCCTATGTTCTATTTTTAGCGGTGGCGGCCATCTTGGTTGGTTGACCAGGTCACGCCACACATTTTTTAAACTAGATACCCCAAAGATGATTGTGGCCAAGTTTGGATTAATTTGGCCAAGTAGTTTCAGAGGAGAAGATTTTTGTAAAAGATTACTTTAATTTACGAAAAATGGTTAAAAATTGACTATAAAGGGCAATAACTCCTAAACGGGTCAACTGACCATTTTGGTCATGTTGACTTATTTGTAGATCTTACTTTGCTGAACATTATTGCTGTTTACAGTTTATCTCTATCTATAATAATATTCAAGATAATAACCAAAAACAGCAAAATTTCCTCAAAATTACCAATTCAGGGGCAGCAACCCAACAACCGATTGACCGATTCATCTGAAAATTTCAGGGCAGATAGATCTTGACCTGATAAACATTTTTATCCCTGTCAGATTTCCTCAAAATGCTTTGGTTTTTGAGTTATAAGCCAAAAACTGCATTTTACCCCTTTGTTCTATTTTTAGCCGTGGCGGCCATCTTGGTTGGTTGACCAGGTCACGCCACACATTTTTTAAACTAGATACCCCAAAGATGATTGTGGCCAAGTTTGGATTAATTTGGCCAAGTAGTTTCAGAGGAGAAGATTTTTGTAAAAGATTACTTTAAAAAAAAATTTCAATGAGTGAAAGGGATAACAAGGTTAACTGAACATAGAAATGTTTGTGGGAAATAGGTATATTCACAGGTTCTATTTAGATCTAGGATCAGGTAGTTAACCATGATGTTTTTTTCATATCAAATTGAAATGTACTACACACTTGTTTGTTTTGAGATGAATTTTTAAAATTGCTAACTTTTTAGCTCACCTGATAAACATTTTTACCCCATGTCAGATTTGCTCTAAATGCTTTGGTTTTTGAGTTATAAGCCAAAAACTGCATTTTACCCCTATGTTCTATTTTTAGCCGTGGCGGCCATCTTGGTTGGTTGACCGGGTCACGCCACACATTTTTTAAACTAGATACCCCAATGATGATTGTGGCCAAGTTTGGTTTGATTTGGCCCAGTAGTTTCAGAGGAGAAGATTTTTGTAAAAGTTAACGACGACGGACGACGGACGACGACGGACGCCAAGTGATGAGAAAAGCTCACTTGGCCCTTCGGGCCAGGTGAGCTAAAAAGTTAGCAATTTTAAAAATTCATCTCAAAACAAACAAGTGTGTAGTACATTTCAATTTGATATGAAAAAAACATCATGGTTAACTACCTGATCCTAGATCTAAATAGAACCTGTGAATATACCTATTTCCCACAAACATTTCTATGTTCAGTTAACCTTGTTATCCCTTTCACTCATTGAAATTTTTTTTTTTGCATACTTGATTCACATAGGATTTTTCAATAAAATGCTGAAAATATGCATTAAAGTATTAATGCATTTCAAAAAACAAATATTTCATCAAATAAATTAAAGTTGGATATTCCTATGATATTCCTTTTCATATTGGATACAAATTGTATTAAGTCTACTGCAGACACTTTGTAGTCAAAGCATTTCAACTGCGGTACTACACAGGCGTCAAAAGGCGTCATTATGGAGTAAAGGGGTGGCGCCTAAAAGCGTCATTATGGAGGAAAGGGTTAAGAAGGCGAAACTGTAATTTGGCATTAAAAACATTCAGACATATATTCACATAATAATGAACATGTATGTGTACAAATTAACGTTTCAAGATGATGAACCTGGACCTTAATGGTGAATCCCTGTACCTGATATGGGATGCTTAGAAAGAAAACAAGAATATGTCCATAGTACACAAATGCCCTCATCACACTATCATTTGCTCAGTTAGTGGACCGTGAAACTGGTGTCAAAACTATAATTTGGCATTAAAATGAGAAAGATCATATCATAGGGAACATGTGTACTAAGTTTCAAGTTGATTGGACTTAACTTCATTATAAACTACCTTGACCAAAAACTTTAACCTGAAGCAGGATGGACGAATGGATGCACAGACCAGAAAACATAATGCCCATAAATGGGGAATAAAAACAATCCATTCATCAAAGTTATCTGTTATCTATAAAAGTACTAATGATAAAAAACATTTTACAGAATATTGGTTATAAGCATGATAATGACCTGCAGTTCTTTTCACAGAATATATTACTATAAGAAGTCAAATACATTCTTGTAAAACTTAAATACAGTCGAACCTCGTTGTGTCGAACTCGGTTGTGTCGAAAACTCAGCTGAGTCGAAGTAATTTCGCGGTCCCGGTAAAATTCCTGTTTGATCAATGCATAATAACCTCTGATGAGTTGAACTCGGTTGATTCGAGTAAATTTTATAGTCCCGTCGAAGTAAACTTAATGTAAATTGACCCCGATGTCTCGAACTTCGAAAGTAAGAATTTTCGAAAAAAGGCAGACCTAATGATCATGATGATAAAAATTTAAGTCGGATGTATGTCTTTTGTCAACTAATCATTTTCAAAAGAGATTAAAGCTGAGTAAACATACTAGTTTGTATAACAGTTAAAATGACATGTTTATGGTGGACACTAATTAACACCTTTGTTGATCGTTCAAGCGGAATGTTAGTGTGTTGAACATTTTTCACCTGAGATAAAAAGGAAACGAATTTAAATGACCCAGATTAATTGAATCGTTAGATTTAAAACTCATTAATTACAATAGATAAAAGGATTAGGACAATTATAATAAAGTCATGATAATCTAATGTAAACCAGACGACCTCATCACTGACCGTTCAGAACTTATTTCGTGCCGTGCGTGATTTCATAATTTATAGCGACTGACCTTTGTAAATATTTGTGTAGACTATTGATTTTATTTGCGCATGATTTGTATCTGTACTTGTGTTTTTAATTATTACTAAGGACCAAAAATGAATGGAAAAGGCACACTTTTCATTGTATCTAGTTAACATAAATCTCATACCATATTTCATGCATTCAAAATTTATGACGACACACTCAACCTCGGATGAGTCGAACCTCGGATGAGTCGAATACTTTGGTCCGGTCCCTTCGACTTCGACACAACGAGGTTCGACTGTACAATCAAATTTATTGTAAATATTGTTTTTGTGAAATGAATAGCTAGCTAGCTGATATTTTTCTATAAACTTATTTAAAGCTATTATACATACAATAAAAAATATCCAACATATTATGATGAAAAATTGATGTTGTGTGTAAAATTCTTCTATGTCTCAGGCATTACTATTGTACTTACCATGATGGGATGCATATAGACCTCTAGATATGTCTTATCAAGTCGTCGATCCCAGTCATCTGTGATGTGACCACCATACATAATCTCACCAAACAAATACCTCAAATCTTCCCATGGCACTTTAGAATTGGCTTCTAAATAATTATACAGGACCATAGCACTAATGGTTAGATCTCCATTATTGAATGGGTATGACCTGTTCCAGCCTTGCGGTCCAAACTTTCTCCTTTCACAGACAACAGCATGGAAATAACATAGGGAGAATAAAATAACCTTGAATTCTGTCTCTTTTGAACACATTTCCAAGCTTTCCTGTAAATAATTTTTAAAATCACTAAATTTAAACAAAATCAAAACTGATGTTAAAAATTCAAACATTCAGGTCATTACCTAGATTGTTGAATTCCCTGCATGTTGTAAAATGTCAGCAAAATTGTGCGTTTAAAAGTAAGATTGTGATTTTCAACACAAAACTGATCTAGATTTTAGAGAACAAAATGAAAATAAAATTTCTCCTTATATACTTTTCTTTTTCAACAGTAAGAGTCTGAAAAACTAGAAATTAATGTGGTGAAGCCTAAATTTTGTTATGTTTGATGTTCCTTTCATGTTTACTACCATATTGTACTTATATGACACTTATGAAATCTTTTACATTGTGTTAACATTACATGGACTGATACAAATACATGTACAACCAGAAAATTTTTTAAGGCATTAAGAAGGAGCTTTATCAATTCTGACATAATTACTTTTACCTTAATTTCAGTTTGCAACTTCATATATAGAAACATCTTTTTTGCATTCAATACAATATACAGGAAATTTCAACACACAATAATATAGGGTTATTGCATGAATATTTGGGAATATTGTCACGAGTAGAATTTTATATTGCACGAGCTTGTGAGTGCAATATATGTTCCAAGAGGGACAATATTTCCAAATATTCATGCAATAACCCTTTTATTGTATAGCAATATAATATTTGAGAGTAAAAATTGGTTTAAACTAAGATTTTGTCGTTGATGACGTCATGAATTTTGAAGATTTATTGCACTAGTGCAATATTAGATTGCACTAGTGCAATATTAGAATTTATTGCACGCTAACTTTTGGTTACTTTCTGTGGGGAATATTATATTGCTATACAATAAATTATGATATTAATCTTCCTAAAAAATCATATAAAATGCTGATGAAACTTTATACCTGATTAAAGTTATCTAAAGCTTTGTGAAGATTAGCAAACATTCCTGTTGGAGGTTCATTGGTGATTTTGATAGCACTCTCCAGTATTCCTTGTGGCATAATGTGAGATTCTGGTGTGCCCGCAGGTTCTGCACTAATAAACACACGATAATCAGGATGACTATTCTCACTATACTTCTCTATTTTCTTTTCTAAAGTAGGCAGCCACTTGGCAACTAAATGTACATTCTGAAAAGTAGTTTTTCAAAATATAAATGTCACAAAAAAATGGAAACAACATGTTTAACAATTTATTGCGTACAAAGCGAATAATTGACAAATTGTTTTCAAGCGTGTGTGACCAAGGATATATTTTACAGTTTTAATCATTTTGAAATTACCTGAAAGGTAGGCTCCTTTTTTTTAAACTGTAGAATTCATACTAGATTCAAGTTATTAACAAAGATATAAATATTGACATGCTTGTCAATTTTCTCTATTTTCTTTTCTAAAGTAGGCAGCCACTTGGCAACTAAATGTACATTCTGAAAAGAAGTTTTTCAAAATATAAATGTCACAAAAAAATGGAAACAACATGTTTAACAATTTATTGCGTACAAAGCGAATAATTGACAAATTGTTTTCAAGCGTGTGTGACCAAGGATATTTTTTACAGTTTTAATCATTTTGAAATTACCTGAAAGGTAGGCTCCTTTTTTTTAAAACTGTAGAATTCATACTAGATTCAAGTTATTAACAAAGATATAAATATTGACATGCTTGTAAATATGCACAAGTCAACTTCCACATACAGATGCAGGATTCATGTAGTTAGACTGTTTTCAGATGACATTCATTGTGTGTAACACTGTAAGTTTCATAACATTTGGTTGAGGCAAACTTAAGTTACAGAACAGATATAACAGATTTAGCAATTTTTCAATTAATAAAGTGGCATAACTCATTAAAGGTAAAAGTGACACCACACAATTTCAAACTTGATCTTAAAGTAAGCATTGTGTATAAGTTTCATAACATTTGGTTGAGGCTTACTAAAGTTAGAGAAAGGAAAGAAAAATTCAGCAATATTTATACTTATAAAGAATAACTCATGAAATTTATAGATGTGTCTTGTGGCACATGTAAGAAGCATTGTGTATAAGTTTTAAAATTCAGTGAAATCCATCCAGTTTATTTCAAACACTACAACTCACCTCTAAGACAACCCAATGCCCCTTTTCTGCGGAAAGATCCATAAATTTCTCTGCAACAACCTCTTGACCTTGTCCAAGGGAGATAATATGAAAGTTTTCATTATCTTCCATCCATCCAATCTTTTTCCCATGCATTTCTACATCTTTCAGTGGATTTACACCAGCAGATAAGATGAAGAACATTGGTGTAGCTGGACCTGATTCTTCAAATGACTTGGCAAACTCCACTCCAGCACCACTGGTGTATTTTCCTCCAAGTTTTTCTTCAACAAATGTTCTGTAAATACCAGTTTTATTAAATATATATTTTATGTAATAATGTTCTTAATTTTGATAATTTTGATATGAGCGTCACTGATGAGTCTTATGTAGACGAACGTGCGTCTGGCGTACTAAATTATAATCCTGGTACCTTTGATAACTACTTAATTGGCAAACATCAAATTTAGGAACGACTTGCAACAGCAATGTGGTCCATGCGGGATTGTCAAATATTACAAAATTAATCAGTATGGATACAAATATTTCAGATCTGAGCAATATGGATAATGTTTCACAGGGACATTTTACAGAATTGTGCATATTGGTTTGTGCATGGAAGCCTTAAGATCATTTTGCCAAATGGTATATAGTACAATTACTTGTTCTTCAGTATATATATATATTTCAATAAACCTGTATATGCAAGTTCCCATACCTAACACTAATGAAAAGTATTCAATTTCCATTATCACATTTTTCAATAAAATTGAACTTGTGCAAGCTTTTGATAAGGCTAATCCTGGGAAAAAACATAATTTGATAATATTTGTACAAGTCCCCTTTCCCTCAAATGCATCAACTCGTGTCCAGTTATACTAATATTTGATCTCATCTGAATTTGCCAAGATTTCAATGTTTAAGTATAATTGAGTAGTATTATTAAACATGGATGAAGGCTCTTATATTATATTCAGATCCATGCATATTTTTCGTTTAGTGTAATCCTTTTAAATAACTTGTCACTGAATTCTATCTAAACAGTTTAGAACCTTGCAATATTCATTTACTTTGACAAGGAGATTTTTTATTTAGTTCCCACTGTTTCACTGAATTTTCATTTGCAGAGAATATAGTTCATACATACGTAACCGCATAAGTCATTCTGTCAGGTCGTAAAGCCCTCATCATACATAGTTTCTGTAGAGATGTTTTATTTTTCCATTCCTGGGGGAACTTCTCTTTCTCTGGAGCTTCACTCTCTACAAACTTCTTCCATCTTTTAGCAGATCCTTCGATATCACGGTCTAAGTTGCGGAAATCATCCATTCCAGACATAGCCTTTACAAATATAAATAATAATCATTTCAGCACAACATGTCAATAGTGAGAACCCCTGTTCAATGCTGCATGTGGTTTCCAACACACCTTCACATTTTTTCCTGGAATAGTCTTTACCTAATCCAATGAATACAAAAAAAATTATAAGAAATTCTTTTGACATCAATGTGCATATTGGATATAATATTTAGTTTTAAAGTTCATGTTGAAGTGACAATTGTTCATTGACATGGAAGTTGTAAAACTTCAGAATTAATTTTTATGTCAAGAACAGTTAATGTGTGTATCAAGTATAAAGAAAAAATCTTGAACATAGTGATCAGTGAGTATTTTGGATTTAAACATATTTATGCAACCAGTGCCAACAAAGTTTATATTTACTTATATTCTAATAATGAAAGATGACTTTGTCTTTTAGTAATTTGTAGTTGTAGAAATAACTCACCTTAATTCCTCCCCAACTGTTGTTACTCATGAAATCAACTGGTGATGTCACATTAGGAACAGCTGGAAATCTAAGAAGAAAGTCCAGCTCTGAAGTGCTTATTTCATTACTGGCCAATAAAATCTATCAATAAATACATAAAATTCTCGTTATCAATACCGGTAATATTTAAAATATAAAGATAAACCGAACAATTAGTTTTGAAATAAAAATAAAATATTTAAACTGGTTTCTGCTTGTAAAAAACATACAGAAGCGCAAGACCAAACATACTGACTGGATTTAAAAATGCAACACTCATTTTGTAGAATTTTTTACCAAATCATCTTTGATCCTTATACAACTACTATTCATGATTATCATACTTCTTTCTCTTTCGAAAATATCAAAATCTGACTTACCTATGGTTATCAAACCTACCAAATTATTGAGATCGCACGAATTTCTGAAAGCGAAATTTCGAACCAATAAAAGATTTTTTCATTATTTTTTCTATGTGAAACAGTTCTTTCAATCCTTGGCCACACTTAAATCAGTTAAAAAATGTTGCATCTCCATATTGCCAAGACTGACGAATGAAAAACTGAATTAACTCATTAGAATACTGAAAACAGGAAAACGTGAACATGTTTTTTTTTGTTGTTTTTTTTTGTTTGTTTTATTTTTTGTTTGTTTTTTTTTGTTTCTGTTTTTTTTTTTTTTTTTTTTTTTATCTTTTTCAGCTATGTTTATGTCAGTTTATTTTCAACTTATGAGTTTGGATGTCCCTCTGGTATCATTCACCTCTCTTTGAAATAACTTTTTAAAAAGAAAGTTGTTTTTATCCAAATTTGCGTGGTTGTTTGGTCTCAAAAGCATTGGCCTGTAAATCCCTGAAAAATTTTCTATTTTTGTTGCAGAAAATCAAAGTCCATATAGGTCATATGTATTTGAAACTTAATTTTGGTAAACATGGATCAATTAATTACCTGGAAATTCATCTGAGCTGTAAAAATAATTTTATCTTTTTCAAATAATCCTCTTGCTGTATACAAGAAGACACAATGTGTAATACAATCTATCAAGTTGTCAACCCTGCCTTTAACCTCCTCATGTGGTTCTGCCTTATCTATGGCCTTCTCAAACACCACACTGAATGCCTGTTAAAATATAATATTATGATTTATTAAATGATATGAGCAAATAAGCCCAAATACATATAAATCAGCATTTCCATACTGTCGTATTGGCCAATGGGCTAATACAGGACATTCACTTCCGGTTTTTAATTTTCTTATAATCATTTAATAAAAGTGTTATCAACTGGCTGTTCCTGTTTTGGCCCTGTTACAGATTCTCAATCAGCTGCATTGGCCAACAATACAGCTAACCTCGAATCTATAACAGGACCAATACAGAAACAGCCACTCAATAACACTATATTATTAATTAACTACACTGTTATTGGACTTAATATGATGAAAACTGCCTATGCAATATAATGTGTAAACTCGGCCAATATAGATTTTTTTTCTGTATTGGCCGAGTTGACACAAGTGCAGGATTTCAGAACGTCTCTAGACTTTACATCGAAAGTCACAATAAACACAAACTGAAAGTAAACAGTTGTTTTGAAGACGCAGTTGTCATTTAGTTATAAATCTAAACATGCTGAAAATGTCAGGTTTGGGGAATGAGTAAATTATCACAAAGTTCATTTCTTGACGACCAAATAATTTCATGATTGATACACATCAATTTTAAATTAGTTTCTGCATAACACATGCAATGGCAGTACCTTTCCAATTACTATTTATGTGTTGCGTCTAAATTTAAGTTGTAACACTTTATAGTGACTGAAAAGGGTAGAAAAAATCATCAGATGAGAAAATGCTGAAGACACCTAGAAACAGCACCAGATCATTATGTATTGCATCTAATAAAAAGAAACAAACTGAGATTTGGATAGTTCCACTTCAAGGTAAAAATATTTATCTCTTTTGAAATGAAATTAAAAAAATATTGTAACACTGTAGTTAATTAATAAAGATACTATTACATGTATTTCTGTATTGGCCTTGTTATTGGTCCTCGTCCAGCTGTATTGGCCTTCGGCTTCGCCTCAGGCCAATACAGAAATACTTACGTTATAATATCATAGTCCTATAGCAAAAAAGTCAATTGAAACTCTGTGTTCCACAGAAACAAGGGGTATTTATAAAGTCTCCTAGTTGTAGTTAAATAGCTTCGAATATTATCTAATGTTTTGTCAGTCTGATAGATTAAATTTATTCAATCAGTGTATGTTTACTTGTTTTTGTAAAAATGTCTTTTTGATTTAGTTCAGCAATTTCAATTGATATTTGATAGTGTGTCTTTATATGTTGTAAAATTGCTCTACTATTTCAGGAAAGGGTGAAGGTTGGCATCTGTTTAATTGAAAACGTTTAAACTTGCTGCATTTGTTTTGCACCTGTCCTAAGTCAGGAACCTGTTGTTCAGTGGTTCATAAGTGTTTTCTAGTTTTTTATATAGACTAGATGGTTGGTTTTCCTGTTTGAATTATTTTGCACTAGTTATTTTGGGACCCTTTATTATTTGCTGTTTGGTGTAAGCCAATGATTCATGTTGAAGGTAGTACTTTGGTATATAGTTGTTATCTTTTTACACATTGAAATTTGGATTGAGAGCTGTCTTATTAGCTCACACCACATTTTCTTATTTCTATTTGCATTTATAAATTAGTTCAGTGGAGATTCTTACATCTTTATATTTTGATAAATGGGAATTAGGTTATAGATAAGTAGCTAAGGGTATAGTTCTCTTTTAAAATAAACCTACACACTAATATGTTTTATAATGATAACTAGTGCATTGGTGTGGATTCAGAAAGCACTGGTTTATGGGATAGATTTTAGAGTACCTTCAGCTGGAACTAGTACATGGA
Organism: Mytilus galloprovincialis; assembly: GCF_965363235.1. Taxonomy (NCBI): domain Eukaryota; kingdom Metazoa; phylum Mollusca; class Bivalvia; order Mytilida; family Mytilidae; genus Mytilus; species Mytilus galloprovincialis. Next base: position 28,271,699 of record NC_134839.1, on the reverse strand, counting down.
ATGGATTTAAGATTACCTTCAGTGAGAACTGGTACATAGGGTGTATTTTGTTGAGATCATTAAGTATGAAGTAGAGAAGAGATGCTCTAGCAGCAGCTGGCCTGTAATGTTCTCTAGCTGTGTTGATTTCTACTTCAGTCTTTTTAGCCTGAGCTGCCTTTATTTCAATCTCTGCTGCAGTTCTCTTAGTTGTTTCTAAATTCTCCACTAAAGCATAATCTCCAAGAAAGTTGCCTTCAGCTGCTGACAAACGAGCCAGTAACGAATCTTCTAATTCTTTGATGGTAATCTTAAACTGGTTCTGTTGTCTGGTAAGCTCTGCTTTCAGCTTCTCTAAATCAGGTCTCTCCTTTCCAACAACAACAGCCAACAGCTGATCTTCTAATCCATCTTTTGTCACAGTAAAATTAATAAGTGTTGTCTGAGCTTGCATTTCTGGCTGATAATGTGGGTTAGCAAGTTTAGTCTGGATGACAAGTTTAAAGTCGGGATGATATTCAACCTCTTTGTCACCCATTTTAATAGCCCGTCCTTTTTTAATGGTGTTCCTACCAATGAGAGGATCCAAAACAGGATCAACAGTTTCTCCAATATTTTCTAGAAAAACAACATCTCCTGATGAAACAGCTCTTTCTAAGGCATCCAAATAACCTTTCTGACCAAGACGTATGATTTTCAAGTTTGCTCCATACTTTGTTTTGATCCAGTTTGCTCCTTGAAGCTGAGGATCAATCATCAGAGGCCAACGTTCACAGTTGGATAGAATTGTGGCATTTTCCGATGACATTCTGTCACTGGGTAGACCTTCATTATTCCATGTAGCTATCTGTGCATCATCAGTCAGAAGACTTAGTGGGTCCAACCCTTCTGAGATAGGTATAGGGATTTCTAAGCTGTTTAAGAATGGGATCCAATGACCATCCATTAAATCTAATCTGTACTGTTTAGTAAAACATCCAAAGTAGGATACAAAAGCTGTGGTCAACAAAACATCTCCAGGCAATGTTTTCTCCTGTTCTCTATATTCACTTATAGATTCAGCCCATCTTACATTTTCAGATGCTAGACCTCCAACTAATCTGTTAGCTAAATCAATAGTCTTGCCTGTCAATTCAGCCTCTTGCTGACATCTTAGTTTCTCATTTGTTGCTTTCTCAAACTCGTCAGTCAACTTTTTAAGATCAGCCTCCAATTGATTGATTTTAGCTGTAATATGTTTAAGTTTTTCCTTTGCAGCATTTAATTCGGCATTGGCTTGAGCAAGGGCCATACGCTTAGGCTCTACAGTGCAATATACATTGTAATAAGTTACAATGTTGATGACCCAGGAGCAAAGACCAGCAGCAGCACCAGACTTAGATCTTATAAAATCAGGATTAAACTCAGGATCTTTCAGGTAAGGATCAACTGCTTTTAGACAATTCTCGTGAATGTTATCTTTGTCATAATTAATCAGGTTATCCAGGAAAGCATCAATCTGTAATATTAAAAAAAAGAATAACAAGAATGAGTCCCAAGTCCAAGGATGCCCCATCAGCACTATCATTTTCTATGTTCAGTGGACCATGAAAATAGGATAAAATCTCTAATTTGGAATTAAAATTAGAAAGATCATATCATAGGGAACATGTTTTATAAGTTTCAACTTGATCAGACTTCAACTTCATCAAAAACTACCTTGCCCAACCAAAAACTTTAACCTGAAATGGGACAAACAGACAGATGGATGAACAGACGAACGAACGGACGCACGCACAGACCAGAAAACATAATGCCCATAAATGGGGCATAAAAATGATTTAAACAGTCATGCTTCATATAAGTTAACATAAAACAAAAGCTAACAATAAAGAAAACTTAGATGAAATCAATAAAAAAAATCAGTGATTTTTTCACATTTCTAAAGAAACAATTGATGTCAAGTTTAGGTTGTTTTCTATTGTTTTATTGTATGAAATGGTGAGGATCTATGGACAACAATTTACCTTACATATCAGATCATGTACAGATGTGCACATCTTTTAACAAAGTTCTTAAAATTTGTCACACTAAGAGCAAAATCTCAAAATCAAAGGGAATTCCTGTCATCAATCCAAAAACTGTATAGAACATACTATTTTAATACTATTTTAGACTGAGTTAAAATAAAAACTTATCCTGTTTATTCATTTATTTTCATGGATGAGGGAACTAGCATTTTCTTGGATCTTTTGATTTGCAGTTTTGTCAAAGTCTGCATACAAACCTATAGAAAATTCTAATTTATTGAACATTTGAATTTGTTGTCCACCTGTACCCAAGAAATCAACAAAATTGGTGTCCAAAAAATAATGATGAATCAACAATATATCAAAATTAAAGAACCTTAGTGAGCACGCTCACATACCCCACGTCCCCACATTGTCATTGGAGAAATTAAATAAGTATAAGAAAAAAAAATTGTACAAGAAAAAATACTGAATAATAATTTCCTGTCAATATACACATCTACATAGTATGTCCTTATTATCTACAAAATTTCATGAAATTCTGTTGTGTGTTTTCAGAGGAGTTGAGATGACAAACTGTTGGCTGTTGCAGAAGTACATTGAAGCAAATAAGTTCAAAGGGGCATAACTCCTAGAAAAAAAATTGAATCGTAATTTCCTGTTGATATGCACATCTACGTAGTATGTCCTTATTATCTGAAAAGGTTTCGTGAAATTCTGTTGTGTGGTTTGAGAGGAGTTGCAATGACAAACTGTTGCAGCAGTACATTAAAGTAAATAAGTTCAAAGGGGCGTAACTCCTAGAAAAAAAATTGAATCACAATTTCCCATCGATATGCACAACTACATAGTATGTCCTTATCATCTGAAAAGGTTTCGTGAAATTCTGTAGTGTGGTTTGAGAGGAGTTGCGATGACAAACTGTTGCAGTAGTACATTAAAGTAAATAAGTTCAAAGGGGGGTAACTCCTAGAAAAAAATTGAATCGCAATTTCCCGTCGATATGCACAACTACATAGTATGTCCTTATTATCTGAAAAGGTTTCGTGAAATTCTGTTGTGTGGTTTGAGAGGAGTTGCGATGACAAGAAACAGGACTGACGGACGGGTCAAAAACATTATACCCTGCGCAACTTCGTTGCGTGGGGTATAATCAAATTAAAGAACCTTAGTGAGCATGCTCACATACCCCACGTCCCCACAATGTCATTGGAGAAATTAAATAAGTATAAGAAAAAATATTGAATAATAATTTCCTGTCAATAAACATAGTATGTCCTTATTATCTACAAAATTTCATGAAATTCTGTTGTGTGTTTTCAGAGGAGTTGAGATGACAAACTGTTGCAGAGGTACATTGAAGCAAATAATTTCAAAGGGGCATAACTCCTAGAAAAAAAATTGAACCGTAATTTCCTGTTGATATGCACATCTACATAGTATGTCCTTATTATCTACAAAGTTTCATGATATTCTGTTGTGTGGTTTGAGAGGAGTTGCGATGACAAACTGTTGCAGTAGTACATTAAAGAAAATAAGTTCAAAGGGGCGTAACTCCTAGAAAAAAATTGAATCGCAATTTCCCGTCGATATGCACAACTACATAGTATGTCCTTATTATCTGAAAAGGTTTCGTGAAATTCTGTTGTGTGGTTTGAGAGGAGTTGCGATGACAAGAAACAGGACTGACGGACGGACTGACAGACGGACGGACGGGTCAAAAACATTATACTATGGCAGGGGCTTAACCCTTTCCTTTATAATGACGCCTTTTGACGCCACCCCCTTTACTCCATAATTACGCCTTTTGACGCCTGTGTAGTACCTCAGTTGAAATGCTTTGACTACAAAATGTCTGCATCAGACTTAAAAAAAATTGTATCCAATCATACATGTCAAGTGACATGATATTCGCGTGTAATACACGCTTTTTCAACGGTTTACACGCGAGGATTTTGTCACATGGCGTGTACACGCTTTTCAACACTTTACACGCAATTACACGCATTTTCGTTCTTTTCACTTTGTGGTCGTTAGTGATATCGCTATTCTCGGGTTTTTTTCGTTATTCGGCGATAAATACCGAAAATTTCGAAGTTTGTCTGCCATATTGTTTATTTTTCTATGTGTAGACATAACAGTAAAAGGTAAGTAGTTTGTGATTAGTTTTAACGATTTTGTTACTTTCTTTCAAATTCACTTTATAGGGGAAATGTGCACAGAAAGAGGTCGCTTCCAGGCCTGTACCGTCGTCTAAAGCGCCGATTGATGTGTACGTACCAAGATTCAATGTTTATAAATTATATTTTGGAGTTCGAGTTTTATTGATCGAGTGACAAGTAACGTATTGTGCATTCTTTATTGCAATGATCAAAAACAATACATGTGAGGGGAGAAATACAATGTAGCTAGTTGAATAACCATTTAACATGTTTATTTAATGGAAATCAAATTTATAAAACATTTTTCTCTTTTAATTTCAGTTTCAAATATAGCCAACAGATTCTACACTCACTACAGGCCATGGGGATGAAAATATCACAGAACTGTTGGATCAGCTCTCATAGTACCAGCTATCTTCTGATGAACTACCCAGTTTTGACCAGGCAGTGGGAGCAATGGCAGAGATAATAGATGACATTTTACATTGCCAAAAAAACAACATAATGACATTCTTTCAAATATCAATTCCTACTGTGGGAGAGCTTTTTCAATTATAAAGAAATATTGACACTGAATTCTGATCAGAACTTGACTATGTTAAATTTATATTGTACATTGTTGTATGCTGTTATCGAATAAATGTAACTAAACTTGAAACTGGCAGTTGTTTTGAATATGTGCCTAGTGGTGGAGCCTTAAAAACAACATAACAGACCACTGTTTAATACAATGAAAGTTCACAGTAGAATATATATTGTTTTTTTGTATATAAACAAATTTTTATGTAAAATTATGAACATTACCACATTCATATTAAAAAGTCCACATCTACGTCACGCGTTTTTACACGCTTTTTGACATGTCATGTCATGTCATGACATGATTTCCCATTGTCAGAGGTTGACATGTATGTATCCAATATGAAAAGGAGATTCATGAGAATTATCGGACTTGAATTTCATTGATGAAATATTGGTTTTCACAATGCATTAACACTCTAAAACTGATGATTTTTTTTAACTGAAAAAAATCCTATGCGAATCAAGTATATTAAAAAAAAAAAATCCATGGAGGAAAGGGTTAAAAAATGACTGAGCATGCCATCAAGAACAAAGCTATGCATATGTGCTACCATTTACTTTTGCAAATTATTCTTTAACCCAACATTTACCTTTACTACAGCTTTATAGCCAAATGAAACAAAAATCTTCAAACTGACAGACTAATAATTACTTACTTTGTTCATAATAGAGCTTTTAGCTGCTTTCCAACTCTTGTCTTTTGGAATTTTCCCACTGGTACTTAACAAACACATGCAAGCTGAGGCTACATTAATTACAGCACCAGGTGGAGATCCAAAAGACTTCAATTCTGTCAAATTGGCCTGTCAAAAAAAAAAAATGATATGTTAAATCATTCTATCATTACTACCAAAGTTAGCTGTAAATAATGATGTAGTTCATTGTACCTTCTTTCACAATGAAAACAACTGTGACATAAAATCTGGATCACAATTTCAATTTTGTAATACTTTAAATTGTGCACATTGTAATGCACATGTGTACCAAGTTTCAAGTTAATGTGATCTGAACTTCATGTTAAACTACCTTTCACCAAATTTTACATCTGACCATGAACTGTGAAAATCTGGGTAAAAACTCCCATATGGCATAAATTTTTAAAGTTATCATTGTAAACTAACATGCCCCATTTGATGATGCCATAACAAGTGAAACTGATGATACCCCCACCAAAATACTTTACTGTAAACAGGAATTTGTTTAGCATCACACTGACTGAAGCCAAATTTCAGAAATCCTTGTAATGTTGTTCCTGAAAAAAAATGTGATGAAAATTTTCCACTTGGATGTCATGAGTAAAATAATGTAAGTGTTCAGTTAACAGGAAGTTGCTGAGAGATGAATCTGAAAATATGTCACACGGTTTAGCTGACTTATATAAACTTAGATACCAAATTTCAGAAATCCTTGTAAGGTAGTTTCTGAGAAAGATGAGAAAAAATATTCATGGCACAGATAGAGAGACTGATGGACAGATAAGACAAAAGTAAAACAGTCACGGGGGGGTCTCAACATGGGATTTTGGGTACAGGTGTGCAGCTGGGATTTTAAAAACACCCCCCATTCATATATTGAATAATTGTGAAATCCCTACCTATACATATATTTCACAGCGAAATCATAACCCATTCATATATTTATGACCCATTGATATATATCACAATCGGTCAATTACTACCTATTGATATATTTCCTCGGTAAAATTGCACCCCATTGATATATTTGACGGATCAAAAAAGGGACCCATTCCAGCGGCACATATGTATATACCTTTATATAGGAAGAGACCCCCCCGTGAAAACAGTATACCCCCACTTTTTTAAAGCGGGGGTATAATAAATATCTGTTGAAACTGTTATGATAGAAATGTCATACCACATTTTCTGTTCCTACAAAAGTAATTTTAAAAACAGATTTTGTGAAACATTATACAAACAATTCATTAATTTTACCTTGTTCAAAGTATTTAGAGCTTCTACGGCAGCAGCTAGAGCAGGTTCAGCTTTGGACAGGTCAGCCAAACAATCAGTTTGTTTTTTGGACACTTCTTCATTGATTTTTGAAACCTTCTTTTCTTCACCATCAGCAATGGCCTTTTCTGCAGACACCTTTTCTGTTTCTGCTCCAACCACAGCAATTAGTTTGTTGGCATCTTCATTTTTCTGGGCAAGCTCTACTTCTTGTGAAGCCAATTTAGATTTTAAATCATCTACCTAAAGAGACATGAATATAAAATACTGTTAAAACAAATGTTATCCAAAGATATAGTTAAGATACTTAGTAAAAGATCTACAAAATTGTTTAACTAATAGAACAGTTCTTAAATGGAGGATTTTTTTTTCTTCAAAAGGACCCCTTCAAAGAGTATATTTCTTGTAGGATGACCATGGTGAACTTTTAAATGAATGAATTCATAACCAAGTTAAAGACATCCCTAATCAGCAACTACAGGTTGTATCTAAAATACAATATAGTTTGGGAAAGTTTTATGACAATGTTAACATTAAAGTATGCAGTAATTTAATTGAGAGGAAAATGGTACATTGAAGATAGTCAATTTCTCTGGATCCTTTTTCATTTTGGGCTTTTCAGTCACATATTATGTTAGGAAGTTAGGCATGGTTTAGATCAGCAATGTGTCATCTGCACAAAATATGAACATAGTACCCTGACCATACATTTCTAGCAAATTGAACAAGTAAAAAATATATGTGGTCTAATTTCATTTACTAAATTCTCACATAAGAAAGACTAAGCATATGCCTGGGAATACTTTTCAACCTTCAGTTTAAAACAACCCCATCTCAGAAATCCTGTATCAACTTACTTGTTGGGCAGTACTCCTCAATTTTTCTAAACCATTTTCAAGCCTGACAATCTTGGCTTGTAGTTCAAGATTTTTCTTCTTCAGTAAATTTTGGTAGAGTTTAATCTGTTCCAGGAAACTTTTTGGTGTGGTATAATTATATCTTCTTTCATTCTGTAGGTAAGTCTGACTCATTGCATTCACAGAATTATGTACAAAACCCATGAACTTAGATATTGAAGTTCTCATATCAGGCTGAAATAATAAAATAAAATATAATGCAAAGAGCATTCAATGGAGAAACAGACTTATTACAATGTTTTCAATTTATTAAATAACCTTAAGGAATGAAACCATAATTAAGGCTTTTGCATAAATTAAACAAACATGGTACCTAAGGAAGAAACTCTGGAAAAATGTTTAATAACTACTCATAGAAGTAATTTAAGAGACCTATATACTCTTCTAAAGTGTTGTCATTACCAAGTTTCCTTCCCTTGGTCTGATGTAAAATAAAATCATGGAACAGCACTTACATAAAATTGAAAGTTTGATCTTTTATTAAATGCTTGAGTAATCAGTGTAAGAATCTTTTATTAAATGCTTTGAGTAATCAGAGTAAGAATCTTTTATTAAATGCTTGAGTATTCAGTGTAAGAATCTTTTATTAAATGCTTGAGTAATCAGAGTAAGAATCTTTTATTAAATGCTTGGAAGATGGAAGAAGAGAGTAGGAATGTTAAGGCAGTAGGAATGAAACAGCAGGGTAGTTGGTTGAATTGGCAAGGAGCTAGAAGCAGGGATTTGACCTGTAGCGAGATTTGGAGTATGGAGGGATACAGATTGAGTTTTCTCCTAAGATCAGTGTACAATGTTTTACCAAGCCCATCAAACCTCTATACCTGGGGGTTGATAGAAGACCCAACATGCACCTTATGTAAAGACAAACCAGCATCTCTACAGCATGTGTTGTCAGCATGTCTAGTCACACTGAAAGATGGAAGATATACATGGAGGCATGACAGTGTATTAAAAACAATAGCAGCAAAGTTGGATACCACCAGGAGAAAGAAGAGAAAAATGCAGAAGAACATCACATTTGTAAATTTTGTGAGGGCTGGAGAAAAGAAAGACAACCAGGCAGAAGGTTTAGGGATACTTGAAACAGCATCAGACTGGCAGATGACAGCAGACATACATCAACGCATGAGTTTTCCAGCAGAAATAGCAGCAACATCGCTAAGACCAGATATAGTCATTTGGTCACAGGGAACTAGGCAGGCGGTCTTGCTGGAACTAACAGTCCCATGGGAAGACAGAATAGAGGAAGCTTATGAAAGAAAGATGGCAAAATACCAGCAGCTAGTAGAGGATTGCAAACAGCGGGGATGGAGGACGTGGTGTATGGCAATAGAAGTTGGATGCAGGGGCTTTGCAGGACAGTCAATGTGGCGGGCACTTAGGACCTTGGGAGTGGTAGGAGCAGAGAGGAAGAAACTGATTACAGAAGTGTGTAGAGAAGCAGAAGTGGCATCACAGTGGATTTGGAGGAAAAGAGACGAAGTGTGGAAAAATGCAAAGTGATAGAACAATGAACAGTTATTGTGTAGATAATGGACAGATATAGATATACAGAACAGCATTCAGTTACAGAAGAACAGCAATGACATCAGCTGAGACATCGGAGCCGTGTAGGCCATCAAGTTCCAGGTTCAGATTGATCACCCGAGTCGGCACACCTCTGGAGGTTGTTGTGGAATAGCGACGAAACAGCCAAGGAAGGAGGACTCCACCTGATGATGGAATTGGATCAGCATTCCTTTGATGTTTACAAGGTAATAATCAGTGTAAGAATCTTTTATTAAATGCTTGAGTAATCAGTGTAAGAATCTTTTATTAAATACTTGAGTAATCAGTGTAAGAATCTTTTATTAAATGTTTGAGTAATCAGTGTAATCTTTTATTAAATGCTTGAGTAATCAGTGTAAGAATCTTTTATTAAATGCTTGAGTAATCAGTGTAAGAATCTTTTATTACATGCTTGAGTAATCAGTGTAAGAATCTTTTATTACATGCTTGAGTAATCAGTGTAAGAATATTTTATTAAATGCTTGAGTAATCAGTGTAAGAATGAAATTTACTGGCAGCATATTTGATCATAAGACATTTTGTGGTTGTTGCTATTTTGTTTAGTAACAACAAGTTTTAAGGATATTAGAGATTTTCAAGATAGGCTGAGGTGGGAATGATCTTGAGAATGTATTTCTTTGGCTACATAGTTTTTTTGTGGCTATCTAGTGCAAACTGTGATTTTTTTTTGCTTTGCAAACATGATTTGTATTGGCTTTCTTGTTTTTACAGTAATATTTTTATCTTTGTTAAAAAATATTGAGCAATTTTTATAATGTTTGATGTAATAATATAATTTTTGTTTAAATAAATGAGTTTTTTAAGCACTATATTATCTCTAAAACCTTTACCATTTTCCATGCATTTATTACTGTAGCTGTAAATTGAGGAGGAAAAGAATTTGTAATTCTATTTGAGGAAAAACTGCATTAATATACTGTAATCAAAAATTTTAAATTTTTACTACTACCTTTCTATTGATCTCAATAATAAAACACCATCTTCTGAGTATTCTTTTTTGACACATTAAAATCTATCATAAATTTGAACCTTTAATTTTGTTTCTTTTTTATGAAAACAAATTTACCAATCAATGACAAATGGGATGCAATTTTGTTTTTGTACCAAAGTCACATGTACAATTCATTTGTATATTTGGAACCTATCAATTTACATTAAAAATAAAATGCTTTGCTGAGCACAGCCAGATAGGACCGCAGAGATCTAACCCTGAACAGTTGGTGTAAATTTGGAACCAATATTCAAGCTTGATACTGACTGAAATTGGATTGTGATAAAATTTTTGAATTAATATAGGTTTATGACAACAACAAAAATGTGGTCAAAGATTTTACAAATGTATTGCACATTACTGTTCAATCGAAGATTTCATCTTGAAAAATTTTGAAAAAAAAATATGACCCCTCTCTCCCCTTTCCCCCCCCCCCCCAAGTTATTGTCTGGAAACTAGAAAAATGCTTGTTTTTGGTCCTTAATTCCTAAACTGTTCATAGCCCCATAACCCTTAAAATGAATCCAAACCTTCTACTTGTACTTGTAGTATTAAACATTGTGGTACAATTTTAGAGCAATAGAAGTACTTATACACAAGTTCTTATCCTGAAACTAGAAAAATGTTTGTTTTGGGCCCTTAATTCCTAAACTGTTGGGACCATCATCCCCAAAATCAATCCCAACCTTCCTTTTGTGGTATTGAACTTTCTTAAAAAATTTCATAGAGATCCATTCACTTAAACTAAAGTTCTTATCCGGAAACCAATGTGTCTTCGGACAACAACGCAGACGACATCATACCATTATACGATCCAAAAAAAATGTTTTACGGTCGTATAAAAATATACAAATGAAAATCATATTTGTAATGAGAAAAACAGCAAAAAGACTTATCTATGAATACATATATACATACTGAAAGCAGTTCTACTTCCTGTAAGAATCTTTGAGATACAGAATTCAGGGCTTCTACTGGCCATTCGTGGAACCAATCTATACATGTACAATTTGTTACAGCTGGAAACTTACGACTTCTCACCCTCAATGTTGACCCAACAGGGGAGAAACATAAAACCACCTAAAATAGACAGAAAAATTACCTGTAAAGTAAAATTATATATAAACAATAAAAGAAGTTCAAAATTAATTTAAACTTTTTGGATTCATGCAAGATTTATGAATCTTTTGTAGACAAAAACTATTCAAAATACCCAGCCCATCGATATATTCATAAATATTAGTTCAATGTTTTTATTTATTTAGGTCTCATTTTTGTTTAATAATTTCCTAGTAATTAAATTGAATAATACCTTGAGAGTTTTTCTGACTTTATCAATGAAGAATTTCCAGCAGTTTTCCTTTGAATCTTCCATTCCAGTAGCTCGTACTTCATTCCTCATCCCATTGATAATATTCTCAATCTCATCATCTGGGAGAAGATCTGGAATCTCACCAGAAGCCAGCAAGTCGTTTATTAATACTAAAAACTTCTCATCAGCAACTTGAGCATCAGTCATTAAGAACATCATACCAACGTTTTTCAGGCCTGTTTTAATATATAACTGAGCTATATCCACTTTAAGATCAGCAATACTATAACCCTTCCTCAGTGTAATCTGGAACACATCCAGACTACTTATAAAAGCTGCGAGTCTGGATAAACTTTGCTTTCCACTGCCACCAACACCTATCAACAAAGCATTACCTCGAGGAGATTCTAAGATTCTGTTGATCTTACATACATGGGACATTGCATCTTCAAACATAACCAGATTCATGATTGCATTCAGTTCATTATAATTATCTAAAGCTTCTGTTAATAACTTATTTAACTCTGGCCATCCTTCTACGGGCATGTACTTTGGATCTCCAATTCCTGTGGCAAAATGACAGAAAATATTGGGTTTCCTAAATAAGATCTCTTCATTCGTATCCTAAAAATATATGAATCATAATTTCATTGAACTCAGAATCATTATTTTTACAAATACAACATTTGTCTTCCAATGCAATTTAACACACAAGAAAGACTTAAGATAATTTTAAGTACATGTTTTTCTTTAAATATTTAAGGTTATTCTATAAAAGAAAGATTTATATAATCAACAGTAGAAAAAATAATAGGAAACTTGGTAATAAACATTTTGTACTTCAGATTTGTATTTTAGTTATCTGTGGATTGGATCGCAATCTCATGGATATTTACCACAGATTTCTTTTGATTCATTTACGCTATCTATTCACAATTTGTGCATGAATACCAGAGCAAGGCTTCCAAAACGGTCATATATTCCAGACAATTGTATTATGTCCGGTAAAAGTCTGGCTGGGCAAAGCATGAAACGGTCATGTACTTTTTAGTTTTCAAGGCTTTCTTAAGAGACCAACAAATTAACATAATTCACGATCTTTTGCTTTTAACAGCCACACATTTCCGGTCATAAAAGTGACATGATTAGTTACTATCAAAACAACCCCTACTTCAATACTTTCTAATTTTAATCAAGGCTAATTAGTTGTTGGACAGCTGAAATCTACTTGTTCAGGTGACAGGTAAACTATTTTCATTACCGGACATCGTATAAATTAATTGGTCTATTCAAAGTTATTTTCTTACAATTCAGCAGTTTTTATATAAATTGATTTAGTCCAAAAGATTAAAATTATAAGAAATGCGTTTATAAACATGATTTGATAAAAAAAAAAACAAAAAGATTTTAACTGAAAAATCGTCAGAACTACGTTAGATGAACTAGAACACATGTGTGCATGTGCACAGGTGGGACATTTAATTATTCATCCTACAATTCTTCAAAAATGCTAAAATTATCATTGATACCTGCATATAACATTCATTTGAAGTATTTTGTTGAAGAAATAACGTAAGCATACTCAGATTTTACGTATCCGTTTCTGGTCCATGTTTTACCATTGTCAAGTCAACATTTGGTATTAGTAAAATGTAATTTTAAAAACGAAAGTTAAGCTTTTGACAATGTCATTTTGCACAAATAAAGAGTATAAGGCAGGTATCAGCACGCTGATGTGCACACTTGCAAATGATGCACTGTCAATTTAACAGTTTACATCAATTTATATCAAAGTAAAGTTTAATATATTAATATAGTTTTTATTTAATCTAATGCCATGCAATCACTGGGATGGCCATCTGATTACCATACTTGCCTTTTGTGACTAAGTCTTAAGAGATTAAAATCGGGATTAGATATACAATGTCCAGCTGGCTCAAATTTTTTTGTAAGCCCTGTACCAGAGTGAAATTATATAAATTGTATTTCTATAATTCCTATGAAAATTGAATAATATTATTGGTTAATTTTCACTGTGTCAGAGGATACCCTGCTTGATTAGTATCTATATGCCTCCCATTCCTTGCACTTAAGAAAATATTAACTTTTGCTGCATCAATAAATTGCCTACTTAAAACATAACATTTGAACAGTTAAAAAATCCAGTCAATGAAATGTAAGTGAAGCAAAGGAAATGAAATGAAAGTCAATTATGATATTTTGATACAATTGAAAGAGATTGACAAAAAGGAAGTGGTTTTTGATACACTGATAGAATAAGTTAAATTTATGCACTTGTTGTTCAATGTTGATACTGTCAATAGAAAAGGAATACCTAACTAATTTTACATTTTAGCAACAATGCTATACTATACCTCAAAAGATCTTTTACAGATGTCTTTAATGAGTTTGTCAAATATTTCAATATCATTTTCATCTGCAAGCTTATCACCGTAGACACGTCCTGCTTCATGCATCCACAGACGAATCAGATCAATGTTTGTCTTTGCACAATCTGGCATAGCAAACAACAGACCCTGAAAAATAATAGAAGTTAAAAGTTATTATAAAATTTTATTTCACTTTTTTTCATATGGAAATTAAATATGATGAATATAAAAGAAAATAGTAGGTATAATTCATTACTTCATCTACCATCTTTATAAGAACACTAAGGACAAGTAGATTACACCTACATATGCAGGTGGTTCTTTTTCAAAAAATCCTATCACTTTAAAGAAATAAAATTAATATGCAGTTTTTTATTTGTATTTCCAATTAGGCATATTTGTTCCTTCAGTCATTCAATTCCAGAGAAAACCAACTTGAATAGTTTAACTAAAGACGTATATGCTGTGACAAAAGAGGAATTAAAACCCTTTTGAAACTATTTAATAGAGAAGAAAGCCAAATTCTGAAAACTATACACAAGCAGTCACAATAGAAAGTTTATATTGCTTGTGCAAAAGAGTGCAATTTTCATTTGAAAAAGACAAAATTCTGGTATTAACCTGCATACATTATGCCTGTCTTAAGGATGAACTTAGGTGATCTAAGGTAAAATTAAATAAATCAAGAATTCAAAATTGATACTTAAAGCTGCAAGAGTGTTAGTTAAGGATTAAAGTAAGCTAAAAATATTGATAGGTCATGGAGCTCCTTTTCAAGATTTTCTTTTGAATTGTTTCACATTTTTAATATTAGGACCATTTGCAGGAGAGGGCTATTCCAGAAAAAAATGTATGGGGGGGTTGGAAGGCAGTTTTTGTCAGCACCCGCCACCCAGACAATTGTAATTGAGAATTATAGTGCATTATAGTGTGAAAAGTTGCTCTCATACCCATCACCCATGTATTATTAATATAATTTGCCTTCCAACCCCCCCATACATTTTTTCTGGAATAGCCCAGACTATACAGCTATTGATTCATCTCTATGTTGAAGGCCAGAAATTGACTAATATTGCTAAAATCTACGGCATTTAAACTCTGTTGGAGGGTTGACTCATTTGCAATCATACAACATCTCCTTATTTTCTACTTAAAACATTGATCTATGAACTAATTTCATTTTTTGGATACTCACTTGAAATATATTAGAAAGGTCTCTAAGATTGAAGACATAGTGAAATTTGATGGCTGTTGGTAAGAAAGTTGATGAAACTTTTGCATGAAGTGCCAATGCTCCATTAACCAACACAGTTGAGTATTTCTGAACAGCTGCTGGGAATCCACTGATATTCAGATGTTGAGACAGAATACTGGTGTAGATGGTTTGTAAAGCTTCAACATTCGGAAAGTTGACGGAAAATACACAAAAATGTCTCTGCAATAAAAAAGAAATTTTCTAGTTTTCTTTAAGATTATAATGATCTTAAATGTAATACACATGTAAATAAAATATTTCTGTAAATAATATGCTATTTTGAAAGGTCATTACAAGAGAAAAATAAAAATCATTATAAAATAATGTGAAGCATACTGAATAATACGCTACAAAGGTTATTTTAAAGAGTGCACCACATTTTTTATGTTATTTCGAATAGACAGAAAACATATTACAGTAATTCCTGATAATTTAATTTAAAAAACATTGATGACGTCACGGTCACAGGACAAAATAATGTCTATGAGCTGATCGACAAAACACAGTCAGCCAATCAGAATACATGTTACATCCAAAATTAAATTATTGGTAATCAACTATAGGTGCCATATTTTTATATTTTGTTTAGTTAATTTATCAGTATATGTTTCCAACTTTTTAAAACATATGAAACAATCCAGTGAACAATAAACATACAATTTATTAAAACATCTTATCATATCTTAAAGATACATATCAACTACATATGCTATACCTGTAGCCTTGAATCTATTGTAAAGCTACCAGCTGTAGGATTCATACAAGCAACATACTGTGTGTTATGAATTTCCTTCAAAGTAAGCTTGGCTCTGTCATACCAATGACCATGGTCAATGTGTTGTCTTATCAAAGTGTGAGGCTGAACAGTAAAATAAACATCAACCTGAAAACAACCAAATATTATACAGTCAATGATAAATCTCAAATCTTACAGGAACTTTTTATTAAAATCTCAAATATAGGTGAGTGTAAAGTACAACTGGAAAAGTAAATGAAATTCAAAACTTGTCTTTATTGTTGGCTACTCTATTTTAAATATTATTGTTTTCATTCTCAATTCTTATATAATGTTAACATTCTTCTAAAAAGTTAATCAAATATCTTCATGGAAATGATATGTGTCAATATTTATATAACTACATATCATTTAACATTAATTAACGGTGCATAAGTGGTTCACCTGAAACTGACCGAAATACAAACTATTAACAATTTGGGGTTGGTGCTTTTAAGACCAACTTTTTTGAGCCAGGCAAGACAATATATCTTTTTTTTTTTTAAATATCTTATGAAACTTTACCTCAGGCATATTCATATCATCTACAAAGTAGATCAACCTCCTTGTTCCAGGTGGACCATAGTTCCTACCAGCTTTCTTCTCTAATGGCTTTTCTAATATTCCCTGCAACATAGCTGAGGTTGTGTAGAAATTGAAAGGGACATTAGCCACCATAAATTCATCTGGTAAGCTTGATAGTTTAGCCTGCATCAATACTGTCTTGCCTGTACCAGCTGTTCCAACAAGCATGACTGGCCTCTTTTTCTCAATCAACATATCTAAGAAATACTTGACTCTGGTAGTTTCTGCTGTGTGGACTAAGGCAGCCTGGTCAAAGTAAAATATTGCATATTAGTTCAATATTTTTTCATAGATCTTGAAAAAGCACTTGTTTCAAAATTAGGATAATTTAAAAGATGTTTAAAGTGTGTTTTCAGGAAAAAAATTACTTCCCAGAAAAAGTAGTTGTTTTCGTCATTTTCTCTCTTTTGTGTTAACAAAATGAAAAAAAGTTGTAAGAATTACCTTTGTGAATGACTTATCTTATTTCACTACACAAAGAGTAAACAAGTCTCTTGTAACTTTTTTTATAAACAGTAATCATATATTACCTGTAAGGGCAAATCTGGATCCAATTCAAACTTCACGACCTTTTTGGTCCATGGTTCAAATTTGTGTGTTTCTGCATCTATATAATAATCAAACACAGTTCCATGGCCAGGAAACTTAATGTGTTTGAACTCAGTCAACCACCATTTAGTGAATTCAACTCTATAGTCAACAAGCTGTGAAAAAAAGTTGATAGCTATTATCATAACATAAGTACCGATCCAGTTGTAGATATTGAAAATTTATGGAAGGAATGAAAGAAAATGCATTGGTGGTTTTGACAATGCTCATTTTTGTTTTAACAACCCTTAGACTGCTATGCGCAACTATTGTCGTTTCCCTAACTCAATTGTTTACACAGTTACCATGTATTGGGCGTAGTCAATATTCATGATATTGCGACAATTTAGACTTCTATGGATTCTGATTGGTTAAAATTCTGCGTTCTTTTGAGTGTCTCTAGAATTTAAATCAAGTACAAGCAATGAAACTGAAAGTGAAAAATTATGATGAAAAAAGTGACAAAATGGGAGATATTGTTTGGAGTGTTGGCCAACACGTTTAGAAGTATTTCAATGATAACGATGTAACAGCAGCGGTTGATTTAAAGGATTTGGATGAGAACAAAAGATATAATAGATGGAAATAGAAACATTGTAGCAAAATTCCAAACAGAAGACTTTTAAAGAGAGAACTACGGGGATTCCCCAGACCATGTACGAAATGGATGACATGAAACTGGATTTGCAATGTCTATCATTTCGCCTTTCTACTGACATCAACAGATCTGAACTTTAACTTTGTCAAGATTATTTATTTATGAAAGCTATACCAATGAACTTGTAGAAATATATTTGTACATGGAAGTAAATGTCGGGGTAGTGAAAGTCAGAAGGAAAATACCGGAAAATTGTTGCATAAAAAAAGGCTGTTGGTCCAAGAAGAAACTTTTTTCCAATGATAATCACGGTAGAACTAGTTCATAAAAGATATTTTTAACTACAATTGTTCAATTCTGAAGTCATGGATACTTTTGTAAAGTTTTTACATTAATGGATTCATTAATAAAACATGAAAAAAATCAAGTTTACCTTTGTTTACCTCTATTTGCACTTGCACAGGTAATAAATGACCAGAGACTCACACAAAAATAAAATAAATAAAAAATTCAGAATTTAACAAAACTTGTTTATATAACTTTTATTGATGAATATTCAATATTTACATAGATATAGCAAATGTTAGTAAACATGTTTATTTCATCAGTGATTAAAATTTTATTCAGCAATACACAAAAGTACAAAAGAAATGAATGCAGTAGTCTAAGGGTTATATTTTCTATGAAAGCAAGGTACACATTTTCCTGGTAAACCAACAGATTTTTTTTTGTACTTTGATTAGGCCATTAGTTTTCTCTTTTGAATTGTTTTTACATTTTTTATTTCAGGGCCTTTTATAGCTGACTATGCTGTATGTTCTTTGCTCATTGTTGAAGGTGGTGTGGTGACCTGTTGTTGTTAATTTCTGTGTCATTTGGTCTCTTATGAAGAGTTGTCTTATTGGCACATCATCTTTTTATACTTACCATTGATATCGATGATTCATATTACTTTCATAAATAAATATGGAAATCTATTCCTATCAAGATACAATATCCCTTCCTCAGGCACAAATAAAAAGATTGTATGTTTGCCCAAACGCAACCGACCCAAAATAAACCCGCCTACTCAAATTCTTTTTTTGAAGAAATTTTTTTTTCCAGATTTTTTTTGGGTCCGCTCCGTCATCGTACAAAACTTAATGTTTGAAAGTAACTGTGAATAAGATTAAAAGAAAGCGTATAAGAGACGCAGTTAATCGATATTCGATGTTCTCCGTTTTTATCTTCTGATTTAACGAACGTAAAGAAGTTAAACATGTGAAGTGGCACAGTTTTTTTACGCTGTAGTTGTCTGTACTACCAAACCCTTACCTATATGATCAATGTTAATTTCATCGTGTTATCGAATATCTGATAAGAATATTCAGGTAGATTTGTTCAAAACCATGTGCAATTGAATATTTTCAATGTTATTCTGACAGGAAATGGATCCTGAAGTTGCGAATTTACAATCTTGCAAGAAGATTTTGTTTTTACTGAATAAAAAGGAATTATTTCTTGATAAATTGTTGGCTTTAATTATAATCTTCCTTTATCGTGTAAATTAGATGCCCTTTTATTCAAATAGTTCAAATTTACTAGTCTCATTAGACAAGATCAGTACGTTGCTGTTTGGGAGAATTTGATAAAACTATAATTGCTCACAGAATCAGAAATATAATCTTAACTGAATGTAACTCCTTCTGAATAATTTATTGCAATATAAATCCCTTTTGACAAGAGAAATCTGACTTTTGTCAGAACTATTTTTTTCACATGTGCAAAAGTTAAAACATGTTATGGACGCCAGATTGGATTTTTATACAAATTTGTGAGGAAGCCTCTAGAACCATGACCTAATCAAAGAGCTGAATAGCTCTGAGGGGAAAGACGGCCCTTGTTTCTATTTAATTATTTTTTTGGAAAGGGGGGGGTATCTTTTGATAATCTGCATATAAAGAATGATAAAAAGAACAGCTAGAACATGTAGAAAGGTTGACGATATTGAAATCAATTGTTGTTTAATGTAATTTCGTTTCCTTAGTTTAGATTCAATTTCGACCAATGGAAGAGATCTGCATCTTCTAAATCTAAACATATGATTAAAGTTGATAGTTAATTATCTAAATTTCAACGGAATTCTGTCATTTCACAACAACTACAATATTTTTTGAAATCTTAATTGTGTACCACTGAACTGCAGGCTAGGGCCATTTCCCATTTTTTGTGACAGTACTCTTTGATTTTTAAGTTTTTTCTTAAGAAAGTTTGGACTGAAAAATCTATTCAGTTTTAACTTTCCATTGATAAAGTTCCCAGTTACAACTCATCACAGGGAAACAGGTACTAATAAAAAAACAATATGATTGATGTAAACTGTGTGAAGCTTGTTTCCAAATCCTAAATTTGAAATTTTTGTAAATTTCATGAATAAATAGGTTTAAACTACAAAATGCAACAATTTTTTTTTTACCATTACAATGATTATGTTGGTACACAAAAATTTAGTTTAAATGGAAGACTACTAATCCAATGAAATGTCACATTTTAAGTGTTTAGGTACATTAACTTTTATTTTAGTGGATAATTACTCAACAATTGAGGTGCTCCTGAATTGGAGGAAGATTCTCAAAACAGCATTTTTACAAAAAAGTGAAGCTTGTTTCCAAATCCTAAATTTGAAATATTTGTAAATTTCATGAATAAATAGGTTTAAACTACAAAATGCAACATTTTTTTTTTTTACCATTACAATGATTATGTTGGTACACAAAAATTTAGTTTAAATGGAAGACTACTAATCCAATGAAATGTCACATTTTAAGTGTTTAGGTACATTAACTTTTATTTTAGTGGATAATTACTCAACAATTGAGGTGCTCCTGAATTGGAGGAAGATTCTCAAAACAGCATTTTTACAAAAAAAAAATTAATGAAATTGTTTCTCTCCCCTATCTCATGTATCCCCACGATCTTTGTTTACTTTGAAAGTTGTTTATCTACAATTTAAAGTATTGCATGTTGATGTTTGAATCATCTACAGCAAACATTTTTATGTTTAAATTTAACAAATACCAATGTGTAATTAGTGCACGATCTCTGAGAATGATTTAAATAACCATTGAAGGATATCCCTGCTTCTGCGTAGTGTGGCATTCCAAGAATGACGTCACTATAAAATACAATGTAGGTTGGATATATTTAGAATATCTCCTCATACTGATTTTTTCCGGATTGTAAAAAGAAACATAAACAGTGTAAAGAAGAGCTCAAGATACGATAAGTTCGTGAGAAACAGAAGGGAAATGTGTAAAAAAGTGTTTAAATCAAACTATTCATTTCTGGGTCTCCTTCTCTTCAATCTTAGTAAGATTTGTTGGGGGGTTTTCCACACTATAAAAACAAAATGAATGATGTGAGGGAATGTCACTATGGTCAACCCCATAGGGGATTGACGGCTTGAAGCCGTCTTCCCCAAAAATAAATAGTCTTCAGAAAACGTTAACTTCATGCAATTATATTTTATCAATAATGATTATTTTCAAAAATTTAAACTTGATTATTTAAAGAAATAAAATTATAACAAATACGTTTTTAGTTTGGAGATTCTACAGAACATGCTTTGATCTATTTATAGCCAAATTAGTTTACCTGTGTGATAATGTAAACTATAAATTTGTTTTCAAAACATAAAAAAGACACAAACTAAGGATGGTAGATAATAATTCATATAAATATTTTAGGACATTTAATCCATTTTAATAGAAATAGGATTTAAAAACTGCAAACAAATTTAATCATTACATAATCAGCTGATATTTTTTTTACACAAACATCGTGTTGATGGAACTGTTGAAAATCACTTCATAAATCCACCAGCCCTTTCACACAGCTAGCAATTGTCAGGGTTAATAACATCTCAGGATACAAATCATATAGTAGATTAATTTATTTATAGAGGTTTTAAATTCATGGCTTTTGGTTGTCTCTACAAAGGTTTGACGGGAAAAAAAGATATACTGTTTTAAGATCTTTTAATATTTTCATGCAAATTCTGATAAAAAAAAAAGAATTTGCCTACCTACCTACCCACACCCAGTCATCATGGGTCGGGTTTGGGCAAACTGAAATATTTTTAATTGTGGCCTCATTAGGTCTTTCGACTTTTCTGTGGTAAGGCCTATTGTAGTTCTTCTTCTGATTATTTTTTTTTTTTGTTTCTTCTGCCTATTTTTGTTACGCAATAAATATTTGTTTCGCAATATGTCGCTTAGATATTTGGTATATGATATTGAACAGTTTATGCGCCTTTGAAATTTACCCTGCATAACCAAATAATTTTCTTTGTAGGAGTTATCTCCCCGAACACTGCTTTTATTGTGCCCGAATCTCCTCCGCAACCGTAAAAGAAAGCGACAATTATTATTTTATACATTATATCCTTTGCATGATTTGTTCTATTTTGACTGAGGCGATATGAGCACTCCATATGAGAGTTATTTCCCCTTATGCTTTTGATATAAGTGATATGAATTTCTATCTTGTAAACCATCAGTGATAGAGACCTAGGATCTTTTGATTTGAGATCCTTGGCCCAACAAAAGAAAATTAGGTCAAGGTCAAAGGTGAAGGTCATATTCTAAATTTTGGCTTATTTTCACTTATTTCCAAAAACAATATAAGATATCAACAAATTATTTTTACTAAATTGATAGTTACGACATGTCCTAACACATAAATTTTGATTGCAAGGGTATGTTGAACATAAAAGGGAGTTTTCTCCCCTCTTGTATTTAAAAATACACGTATGGTGATATAACTCATTAATTCAGACCTATGGTCTTTTTACTTGAGGTCCTTGATTGATGACCTTGAAATTGATCTCAAGGTCATAGCTTAATTTGACTTTCTAGATTTTGACCTTTGCTTTTACCTCATATGTATACATGATAAAGCCATGAGACGTTTTGCAATAGGTTTCAAACCATTAACTTTGAAAAAAGTGACCTTGTGTAAACAAGAATTAGCTATTTTTTGTACTTTATTAATATAAAAGTATATAGAACCAGATATTTTTGGAATAGGTGTTAAGTAAATATTCAAATAGTATTGGAAGTAACATTTTTCAAACCGGAAGTAACAAATCATCTCCCTTATTTAAAAAATACTGTATAGAAACCATATATTTTTGGAATCAATGTACAATAAGCTACCATTTGACGATTAAAATGACATTTTAAACCTAATCTTACTACTTTCATATTAAAATACAGGGGTTTTGGTGGAAAGACTAATTATCTAATTAGTACTGTCTTAATGTTACCTGATCCTGGAACATGACACTTCCAAATGCCCATACACAAGCAAACACGAAATACAGCTCATACAATTCTTTATGGCAGTCTGGTGGAGTGTTTTCGGGTGTCAGTAGACATTCCAACAGATAACAAAGCATCTGAACCTGACTGATCTCTGGGACTGGCGTCACCTTCTTAAACCTTACACGAAGGGTATCCAGGCAAACTGGTACATACTTGTCAAACAAGATAGTCAGGTTAGCTCTCTCTGACTGGACCTCTCTTGTATCAATCCAGCTTTGAACATATCTAATTTTTGTTTATAAACATGAAAATTGATTAAATAAATAATATATTTAATATTGTACTATTTTGTACTAAAAATAACAATTAATACTAGAGGCTCTAAAGAGCCTGTGTCGCTCACCTTGGTCTAGGTGAATATTAAAGGAAGCAGATGGATTCATGACAAAATTGTGTTTTGGTGATGGTGATGTGTTTGTACATCTTACTTTACTGAACATTCTTGCTGCTTAAAATTATCTCTATCTATAATGAACTTGGCCCATTAGTTTCAGTGGAAAATGTTAGTAAAAATTTACAAATTTTATGAAAATTGTTAAAAATTGACTATAAAGAACAATAACTCCTAAGGGGGTCAATTGACCATTTCGGTCATGTTGACTTATTTGTAAATCTTACTTTGCTGAACATTATTGTTGTTTACAGTTTATCTCTATCAATAATAATATTCAAGATAATGACCAAAAACAGCAAAATTTCCTTAAAACTAACAATTCAGGGTCAGCAACCCAACAACGGGTTGTCCGATTCATCTAAAAATTTCAGAGCAGATAAATGTTGACCTGATAAACAATTTTACCCCTGTCAGATTTGCTCTAAATGCTTTGGGTTTTGAGTTATAAGCCAAAAACTGCATTTTACCCCATGTTCTATTTTTAGCCATGGCGGCCATTTTGTTTGGATGGCCGGGTCACCGGACACATTTTTCAAACTACTAACCCAAAAGATGATTGTGGCCAAGTTTGGATTAATTTGGCCAAGTAGTTTCAGAGGAGAAGATTTTTGTAAAAGATTAGTAAGATTTACGAAAAATGGTTAAAAATTGACTATAAAGGGCAATAACTCCTAAAGGGGTCAACTGACCATTTTGCTCATGTTGACTTATTTGTAAATCTTACTTTGCTGAACATTATTGGTGTTTATAGTTTATCTCTATCTATAATAATATTCAAGATAATAACCAAAAACATCAAAATTTCCTTAAAATTACTAATTCAGGGCCAGCAACCCCACAACGGGTTGTCCAATTCATCTGAAAATTTCAGGGCAGATAGATCTTGAACTGATAAACAATTTTACCCCTGTCAGATTTGCTCTAAATGCTTTGGGTTTTGAGTTATAAGCCAAAAACTGCATTTTACCCCATGTTCTATTTTTAGCCATGGCGGCCATCTTGTTTGGATGGCCGGGTCACCGGACACATTTTTCAAACTACTAACCCTAAAGATGATTGTGGCCAAGTTTGGATTAATTTGGCCCCGTTGTTTCAGAGGAGAAGATTTTTGTAAAATATTACTAAGATTTACGAAAAATGGTTAAAAATTGACTATAAAGGGCAATAACTCCTAAAGGGGTCAACTGACCATTTCAGTCATGTTGACTTATTTGTAAATCTTACTTTGCTGAACATTATTGCTGTTTACTGTTTATCTCTATCTATAATAATATTCAAGATAATAACCAAAAACAGCAAAATTTCCTTAAAATTACTAATTCAGGGGCAGTTACCCAACAACGGGTTATCCGATTCATCTGAAAATTTCAGGGCAGATAGATCTTCACCTGTTTAACAATTCTACCCCATGTCAGATTTGCTCTAAATGCTTTGGTTTTTGAGTTATGAGCCAAAAACTGCATTTTACCCCTATGTTCTATTTTTAGCCATGGCGGCCATATTGGATTGTTGGCCGGGTCACCGGACACATTTTTAAAACTAGATACCCCAATGATGATTGTGGCCAAGTTTGGTTTAATTTGGCCCAGTAGTTTCAGAGAAGAAGATTTTTGTAAAAGTTAACGACGACGACGGACGACGGACGACGACGGACGCCGGACGCCAAGTGATGAGAAAAGCTCACTTGGCCTTTTAGGCCAGGTGAGCTAAAAATGAGAAGTTGATGATTACCCAGACATGCACCTTTACTGTGAAAATTACCTCATGATCATTTTAATTGTTGACACTTAATGCTATTTTCAATACATTCTTATAATATAATGTTGGTTTATTATTAGCAGAAATCCATGAAAACATATCTCGGTCTGATTAAAATGACAACAAAGGAATGTAGTTGATTGTTAAGATACTACATTTTTGTCAAAAATATTTGACTCATGTCAATATCTCTTGTAACCAGTATTATTTTTCAGATATTTTTTCAGAGCAACACTTTTCAATTGATTGAAAAAAACTTCGAAGGCAGAAAATTTGTAGTCAAAATTCAAACAAATTATTTCAAATTCCTATTACTGAACCAGGGTCAGGATGTTGTGTTAGCATCTTACGGATGATATTTGATAGACTTGATGAATGTTGATTTCAAATTCAAGGGACAAAATAGTTGACCTTATATCCTGTTCTTTTTTTTTTTTTTGAGTTCTGAGATTTTGCAACCAAAACAAATACAGCAATGTTATAACGCGTAAGTTTAATGGTAGTATTTCTAACTACACTACTTACGGATTCCAACCAACATCAGCTGCATTGATAAACAAGATTCCTGCCCTTGACACAGTGGCTGGTGTTGCAGTCTTTAAGTGACTTATCTCAAACAGAAGTCTCATGCTTGGAGTCAATGTAATTCTTTCATTACTGGCTAACGTCAATATTTTGTTGTCATCCATTACAGTATTGAGTGATTCAATCCACATTGGATCAATGTCTCCATCAAGTACAATCCACTTAGGATTGTCTGAAGGCATGTTAGCAAGATCTCTCATAAGCACAGAAAATAAACCTATAAATAAAGGATACAGGTGAGGTCTCCACAAAACTTTCATTTTTATACAAATTTAAAAATCAAATGTTAGAACTAGGTCTGATCATGTTCTCATATACATTGCCAAAATACTTGAATACATTTAAATCTTTTTTTGACTGATTAGGATCTGGGACATCCAAAAATTCTTTAATGCACCATAAAAAAATGAAACCACTGCATTTCTCTGAAAAACTAGTGTTCTTATCTTAATGTAGATTTTAAATTTTGACTTCTTTTTAACTCTTACAACATTTTTATTTAGGGGCTAACTTAAGTCTGCAGAAATTGAACGAACAGACAGATAAACGGATGCACAGACCAGAAAACATTAAGCCCCTAAATGGGGCATAAAAAATGAATGAAACAAACTTAAACAAAGAACTTACCATCTTTCCATTCCCTAGTAGCTGGGTTGATAATACCAAACAGTTCATCATTTGTCACAGACTTTGGGTCCAGATCTAAAGCTGTTGGTTTCTTCCCCTGATTTCTGTAGGTTTTAAACAATGATCCCCAAACTTTACTTTTTCCAACACCTGCTGCTCCTAAGTCAAACACAGAATGACGGACCTCAAATAACTCCTGCAGTTGTACCACCTTATCAAAATAAAACATTTTCAATTATAATAATATCAGGTCAAATGAAAGT
Source organism: Mytilus galloprovincialis (assembly GCF_965363235.1). NCBI lineage: Eukaryota > Metazoa > Mollusca > Bivalvia > Mytilida > Mytilidae > Mytilus > Mytilus galloprovincialis. The sequence continues at coordinate 28,245,027 of NC_134839.1, read as the reverse complement.
AGTTATGTTACATATTGTGAATGTTTGATTAAGTTCATTTAATAACACAAAATTTGAACTCAAATTTCGATAAGGAGTTACTTTTTTCTTTTTGCTTGTTAAGTTTTATTTGATTTTCACATTTTATTACATTAAATACCTCACCTTCATAAATTTAGATATCAGTCCACTCCCTGCATTATTCAACCGGAAACCAGCCAGAAAAAGAACCATGACCCCGTGACAACCTCTCCCACCTGACACCTGTGCTTCCTAAACCTTCATCATTTTTTCCGGTTCAACAACGAATGCTGCACGCTTTTGTGGAGGAGGAAAAAGTTTTTTTTAGCAAACAAGTTGTTCATTATATATATAGAAATTTAAATTGATATTTTTGTTTATTATAAGTATATTTAGATAAATTTATCATCATTTTATCTGAATATTATGGATAAAATTCCAGCTTCGGCTACCCAAGATGTAAGTGACAGTCAAATACACACTTCCAACAGTAATTTGTTGTCCCCTTGGCGTTCGGGCACCCATTCTGATGACTTTTGGGATAGAAGTTTGGAATTTCCAGGTGTTTCAGGTGTTGGTATGGAACAGGACTCAGAACCTGTTCCTGTCAGGACTTTGCCGTTCACCCCTGGTGCCAGTCAGTTGAGGCTATCTAGGCCTAGCAGGGTATCACATACCGTTACTAGGCCTGCACAGATACCAACATCTCCTGTGTCTTGCACGACAAGCAGGCAGGAGACTCTACCAGCTGGCATCAGGAGTGACCCCTTTTCCAGGACTAGGTGGCCCTTGAATTTTGCCTACCCTCCCATGCCTATGGGTATGCCCAACATGCCGCCTTATCCCCAGCCCTTTGACCCGTTTTCGGCTCAATCAGTTTGGTCTGGTCAGGGGTTTGGTGGTAGACCATCTTCAGAGCCATCCTCTTTTAAGGATGAGATGAGGAGTCTTACCACGTCCATACACAAGATTCAAGCTACTGTGAATGCTAAGTTCTTGGAGTTTGGTAACAGGCTTGATCTGATGGAGTCTAGGGGTCTGTCTCAGGATCCTGCACAGGACCCTCCCAGACCTCCTTGACAGTTGTTGGAAGACGACTCGGTGTCTTTGGCTCCTAGAAGTCAGGAGGGTAACTTTTTGGATGACCAAGGTGGTATTTCAGATGTTGACAGTGTAGTAAGCACAGAGGGAGATGCTTTCATTCCTAAGGAGCCTTCTTCAGGCAATTCTGATTGCCTTAGGAGTCTGGTCTACTCGATTCGCAGGGATATGTCAGATATGACCATGTCGTCTCCACCTAGGGTTTCTTCTACTCCTTCGGATTTCATGGCTTGCTCAGGTATAGTCAAGCCAGAGTCTAAGGGGTATTATTCTTTTCCAGAGTCGGGGCACTTTACAACTGCTTTGTCTTTTGTAAACTCTTCTCTGGCTGAGAATCTTGCTAACACTAGCAAAACTGGTGGTTGTAAGTTCTCTGGTTTCGGACCTGCCTCTTACCCAGGGAGATGTAGATCTAAGGACTTTGAGATCCATGGATCTTCCTTGGGTATGTCGGCTCCGATTGTGACAGGGCTTTTTCTAGTTTACTTGGTTCAAAACCTTTGGATGGCCCCAGACTTTCTCAAGCTTCTTATGTCAAGTCAGAGAATAATCTGAGGTGTGTGACTTTTGTTCTTGAGACAGCTGAGCACTTTTTGTCAGCAGCTGTATCTCTTTTAAAGGACAAAGGGGAGGAATTTTCAGACTTGAGGTCTATGCTGCTTCAGGTAGACAAGAGTCTTGGAATGTCTCAAATCCTTCTTCTTGGTACTATGGCCAACTTTACTCTTGCTAAGAGACAGGAGATTCTTGATAAATCAACTGTCTCTGAAGCACTTCAGCAGAGACTTGTCAGTTCTCCTTTGTCTAAGGACAAGTTGTTCTCTGTTTCCTTAGAGCAGTTACAGGACGAGTTGAATAAGGCCCCTCCTGTGGTCAAGGTGGATGTGAAGGTCACTGATGGGAAAAGATTTGTCAAGACCACTCAGGTTAACAATCCTTCTTCTTCTCATCAACCCAAGGCTTCTACCTCTTCTTCTTCGAATTTACAGCCTACGAAGAGACCAGCTTTTTCTCGTCCCAACTATTCTAGTGGGAAGAAAGCTAAAGTTGTTAAGGGAAAGAAGCAGGGTAAGTGATGTGTTGTCCCCTCTGTTGAATCGTTCCTCACTGGAAGAGGAAAATTATACTTCTCCTCTTCCTCATCTTTCAGTGGGGGGCAGGCTGTCCCACTTTCTAGATCAATGGGCTCTGATAACTTCAGACAAGTGGGTACTTTCAATTTTACGGAGGGGATTGGAACTTCAGTTTCTGGAACAGCCTCCTCTTTCTCCTGTTCCAATCAATCTGTCAGTGACAAAGGATTCTCAAAAGAATCAGTTGTTACAAGACGAAGTGAACATTCTTATACAGAAGCCAGAAGGGTGTGTTGGAGGAGTTCAATCCTCCTTTTCATCTAGGGTTTTATTCCCGGCTGTTCTTGGTTCCCAAGAAGAACGGGAAAATGAGACCAGTTCTAGATCTTTCTGTTCTCAATCAGTATCTAGTGGTCCCACATTTCAAAATGGAGACCAACAGGTCTATCAGGTCGACTATTCATCTAGGAACTTGGACAACCTCTCTAGATTTGATGGATGCCTATTTTCACATCCCAATTTCTCACAAGTTTCGTCATTTCCTGAGACTGGTTTGGGCAGACAAGGTTTACAGTTTCAAGGCTATGCCTTTTGGCCTGGCTATTGCACCCCTAGTTTTTACCAGGTTATTTCAGACGGTGGTGTCTTATCTTCATGCTCAGTTGGAGGAACACATCAATCTGCTAGAGATGAGAGCTGTCTTCCTTTCTCTCCATCAGTTTCAGGCTGTGGTTCAGGGTCAGTCACTACTGGTTGCCACGGCCAACTCCACAGTATTGGCTTATCTGCAGAATCAAGGAGGGACCCATTCCTTTTCTCTGAATCATCTGAGCAAGGAAATTCTTCTTCTGTGTCACAGTCTCGATATAATTCTGTCAGTGAGACATGTTCCGGGCAGTCAAAATCTTCTGGCGAATGCTCTCTCCCGTTCCAGTGAACACAGAATGGGAAATTCATCCATCAGTGTTTCAGGAGATCATTCTTTGTTAGGATCGTCCTCATATAGATCTTTTTGCCACCAGTCTGAATCACAAGTTGGAGACTTATGTTTCTCCCATTCCAGACGAGAAAGCTTGGGCAGTAGATGCTATGACCCTATCTTGGAAGGGAATGTTCAGTTACATGTTCCCTCCTTTTCGTCTTCTTCCAAAGATCTTGCACAAGATTCAGAGGGATCTTTGCAAGACCATTCTTATTGCTCCGGCTTGGCCACGACAGTCTTGGTTCCCAGAACTACTACTTGTGTGTTGTGCGAAGCCTCTTCGTCTTCCTCTAAGAGAGGATCTACTGTCTCAATTCAAAGGAAGAAAACTGCATCAGGGTCTAGAGAATCTCCATCTGCACGCATGGTTACTGTCAGGAATTCCCTCAGAAAGGGAGGCTTTTCTGAGGGAGCAACCAAGCGTATCTCAGGATCAGTCAGACAATCTACAGGAGCAGTGTATGACTCCAAATGGTCAATTTTCTGTACTTGGTGTCTGTCGAAACAGATTGATCCTATCACAGTTATTGCCAACGGTTAGCGGATTTTTTCCTTCATCTTTTTGAAGAAAAGGGTTATTCTCCTTCTACTATAAAGGGATATTCTCCTTCTACTATAAAGGGATATAGATCTGCCATAGCCAGAACAATATCACTTTCAGGAGGCTCTGATTTTGGTGACAATGAGTTTTTGTCTTTGTTGATAAAAAACTTTTGCCTTAATAGACCTTGTCAAAGGCGTTTGGTTCCTTCTTGGGACTTAGGTTTAGTTTTGAAGGTTCTTCAGTTCCCACCTTTTGAACCTTTACATTCAGCCTCCTTGAAATTTTTATCTTATAAATGTTGTTTTCTGATAGCTTTGGCTACGGGTCGCAGAAGGAGTGAGATTCATGCCTTGTCAATTTCTGAGTCTTGTCTCCGCTTTGCGGCTGATAAGTCTTCAGTTACTCTTCTCACTGATCCATCTTTTTTAGCAAAGAACCAGTTACCTGATAAAGGTTCTGGTTTAATTAATATTCCTGCGTTACCTCCCACGGCGGATAATCAGGTTTTGTGTCCAGTGAGAGCCTTGCTTGTTTACCTAGCTTCTTCAGCTAAATTAAGATCTGCTGGTTCTTCTAGGTTGTTCATTCCTATTAAAAAAGGAATTTCTGACATTTCTGCTAAAACCATTTCTACCTGGATTTGCAATACTGTCATTTTGGCTTATAAGTCTGCTTCTTCTGAAGTTTTAGTTAAACATCAAGTTAAAGCACATGAAGTTAGAGCTTTAGCCTCTTCTTGGAACATTTTTAATTCCTCCTCTATGTGGGAAATCATGTCAGCTGGTTTTTGGAGGTCTGATAGTGCCTTTTATAACCATTATTTACATTCCATGCCTCTTCATTGTGACAACCTCTATTCTTTAGGGCCTTTAGTTGCTGCTCAACATGTTGTTTTTCCTCCTCCTAGTGATGGGGATTCAGCGCTTCGTTAAATTCTGTTATCTAAATTTATGAAGGTGAGGTATTTAATGTAATAAAAATCAAATTTTTAGAATTAAAATTTAGTTTTGTAAATTAAATACTCACCTTCATAAATCAGAGGTCCCTCCCCCCTCCCCTTCATCCCCTTAGTAACTAGCATTTTAAGGAATAAATGATGAAGGTTTAGGAAGCACAGGTGTCAGGTGGGAGAGGTTGTCACGGGGTCATGGTTCTTTTTCTGGCTGGTTTCCGGTTGAATAATGCAGCGAGTGGACTGATATCTAAATTTATGAAGGTGAGTATTTAATTTACAAAACTAAATTTTAATTCTAAAAATTTGATTTTTATCTGAAAATTGTAAGGATTGTTTTTCTTAGTGTACATTGAGATTTTTTCTTGCCTTATGGGTGACTGGGTTGGTTGTTAATTTTGATATTCAGTGTGTATGCAATTCTCATTTTTGTTTCTACATACTAGTATATTGTATAATCAGTATAATCCTGATACTTTAGCTAGAATCTCTGCATAAATCTAATATGAACCTTGAGGATGAAGTTCTCTTCAGGCTGTAACTTCTGATCAGTAATAGCTTTACGGATTTCCTTTTCAAATTCTGGATCTCTTTTTCTTGGCACATTGAGAGCTGGAAACAAGTCTCCAATCAGACCCATGAAAATTGGTACATCATCAGTGACAATCTTTGGAATGTTGAAATCTCTTAGTGCTCTCATCAACACCTGTAAAATGGAATTAAAGGTATTGTTGCAAAATGACCAAACTTTCTGTATAAATGCAAATGTTTACTGTTTTGAGACTTTTTTTATTATTTGAACTCCAAGTTTGAATAAACTGATCTTGGAGACTTGTTTTAAGAGTACGTTTAGCCAATCATAATTGTAAAAGTTTTTGATAAGTCCATATAAAAGAAAGACCACATTCATTAAAAATGTTGTAAATATGATTGAGCCATGAAGAACTTTTAAAAGTTGAATCACTTTCTAATTTCAGCAATAGATTAAACAAAATGTAGCATAATTTTTCATGTTTGCCTTTTAATATTCTTATCCAATATGATATCATTTAAATTTTGATATCAATATTGAGAGGATATCGACCGAATTCTTCATATATAATATTGTGAACTCCTTCTCCATTTAAAATCCACTACACCTAACTATGTTATAAATGAACTTTTTCCAGGATGTCAATGCTTATATTTCTCCATATTTCAAAGCCATATAAAAGATTTAGTTTAACGAGTTTGTCAAAAAGTTGACAGCTAATAGAGATGATGTTTTCTTCCTTTTCCTTAGACATTGTACATTTCGTTATAAGCCTACATACCCATAAATAATTAAAGTCTATAACAAAATCAATATTTCAGCTATTGTATTTAAATATCAAATTCTCTTGTACTAAAGTATTGAAGTCTCAAAATGTAATGGATGGACATTTATGATATAGAAATGCTGCAAGGCATGGACAGTTTATTGAATTACAAGTAGATACCTGATCTTCTGGTCTACTAGGATCTCCTCTCTTCAATGAACCAGCGACTACCAAGACAGATTTAATAGCTCTTAATCCCCAATCATAATGGTCTTGTTTAGACAACAGTTCTTTACATAAACTGTACAATGTAATGAACTTTCTGGCTAAAAGTCTAGCTTCCAGAAAACCTTCTGCTACCAACATGATTTCACAGATTAGTTCAAAGTCTGGAACACACATGGCACAAGGTCTGAACAAGGCTTTTAAGTTTTCTGGTAGTTCTGTTCTTCCAGCATAACCTGGGTTCATTGTTATGAACAGCCCAACAGTCCATTTAATACTAATGTTCTCTCCTTGGAAGTTAAACCTAAGTTTCTTTTCTTTGATAGCATCCTGAATGCTCTTCACCTGAACAGCAATGACTGACAGGACTTCTACTGCAATACGGTTAAACTCATCAAAACATCCCCAAGCACCAGACTGGGCCAAACCTTTGTATATGTTACCAACAGACTGAAAATACATATTCAATTTTGAAATGTGAAAATTTCCAGTTAAAAAAAATAAAGTTAAATATTCATTCAAATGATACTCTTTTTCTATACCTCCTAACATGTTTAACCCCGCTACATTATTTATGAATGTGCCTGTCCCAAGTCAGGAGCCTGTATATTCAGTGGTTGTCGTTTGTTTATGTGTTACATATTTGTTTTTAAGTTCATTTTTTACATAAATAAGGCCGTTAGTTTTCTCGTTTGAATTGTTTTACATTGTCTTATCGGGGCCTTTTATAGCTGACTATGTGGTATGGGCTTTGCTCATTGTTGAAGGCCGTACGGTGACCTATAGTTGTTAATGTCTGTGTCATTTTGGTCTTTTGTGGATAGTTGTCTCATTGGCAATCATACCACACCTTCTTTTTTATACTCCCTCCAAGCAAAATACAAAGAGTTTATTTATACAAACAATTTAGATACAAGAAATAATAAAAACAATTTCAAAGTTAGTTGCATTTCCATTAGGTTTAGTGAACATCATTTGTGTGTATAAAGCCATTGTCACTTCCTTCCCATGTTGATTATGATGCTATATTGCACAAATTATTTCTCAACTTAAATGCTTATAATTGATAATCTACAGGACTGTCATTTATAGGGAATTGTAATTAAGTACCTATTTTAAGAAACAGATATTATTTCTAGTACATCCTGCATAATGTTTATCAAAGACTCTTGATGAACTTAAATAGTCAGTGATTTTGCTAGCGCTCGTCACTTTCGTATTTAACGAAAGGGTTTTCTCATTGACGAAAGTATTTCAAATCAATTTCGTCACTTTGATTTTGAAAGTGTAAAAAAAATTTCGCAATAAAAACTATAAATCTACCTGTCTTCATGTTTTTGACAAGTTTATGACCTCCAGGTAATTAACATTTTCAACAGGTGTTACAAGTTGTGATTACAACTAATCCGCTTATGGCCATCGGATGGGTCACCAATCCGTTAATTATCAATAAACCCCAATAATTGAATGACCATCATAATTATTTCCCCAGGAAGATCAGTCAGTCAGCATTTCAACAACCAGGAGTATAGTTTTGTCATTTAATAAAAAATGTAACAACCCGGACAGTTCGCATTGAATTTCAATATTTCTCAAACGATCACAATCTGAAGTTCGTTTGTCGTAGATTCATCATTCGAAGGCATTTTCGTCATATTTAATTTAAATTTTCATCAAAAACTTTCGGCAATTTCCATTTTAAAATAAAGAACTTTAATGTGTTTATTCAAAACTTTCACGAGTTAAACAGGTGCTTCCTATATTGTGTTCTACGCATGCGTGAAAGTATTCCTTTGACTATTTATAGACATTAAAAATGTAAAATACGAAATCATTTAGAATCAATTAACGAGAGAGACGAATATATATTTAAATCGAAAAATGATAATTTTCTGATGAATCCAGACTCGTTTTGAATTTATTATCCACGTGTCACTTCCCGTTTTCGTTTCATTTTAAAACCGAAAGTAGTAAACGTGATCTATTGTTGATTTGTTTACAGCCTCCTTTCAGTCATTATAATAGTTCCAAAAGGATTTTACACATTTCCAACTTGATAGAAATGATTTCCAAATATCAATTTAGACCTTATATAAGGATAATGATTAGGGAGTGAAATAATCATTGCAAGTTAGTTTCTGCTGTGATTCCTTGTTTAAAAAAAAATAGAATCCAACTTTTGTTGATGAGGAATGACCCCTGGAACAAACTGAAGAGAAATTGTGAACTAAATTTCTGGATTCCATGTCAGAATCTTTCATAATAATGGCCAATACAGTCAAATCATACAATAACTGCCAATCATGCTGGTGCCTCAATCCCTTAAAATCTGACAAAGTCAAAATCTGAAGCTAGTAATATACATCATTGGTTCCTTGCTTTTACACAAAATAAGGTTGATTTTAAAAGCGCGCAAAAGTGACTAAAGCCCTCAAAATCCTAGCTTAAACCCTGTAAATAGTGCAGGGATACAGTCAATCCCCACTATCTTTGAATGATGTCACTAAGGCAAACATAATTGACGAATTTTTTTGGTGAAGGTCAATAGTTGAAAGTGGTATATTCTTTTAAATATTCTTTGAACATAAGCAATTTCCAGACGTCAGTGCTAGGGACAAATATTTCAGAGTCGCATTAAAGCCGATCCTAAGGGCTATTCCAGTAAAAATTATCCAGGGGGGTGGAACGCCACTTATTTTTGGACCCCCCACCTATGGAAAAGATTAAAAAAATACACCCCCACCTAGAACACGTATTTTCTTCCAAGACCCCCTACCTAGAGAAAAAAAATAAAAGTTAGCTAGTTTTTTAAAGTATACAAAAATGTTGCATCCTGTCAAATAAATGTAAAATTTGTTGGCTTATCTATTTCAGTGCATCCAAAAAGGGGGGGCCCCCTGGCCCCCCCTAAATCCGCCTCTGGTCTCAATGGCAATCATACCACATCTTCTTTTTTATACTAGCTATGTTGCTATTAAAATATAAAATGAAACATGTAACAATGTTATGGAGCAGCAGACGACAGATGCAACATGACGGCAATAGCTCACAGTGACCGAAAAAGGGGGGTGCGATTTTAATTATGGCCCATTTTATTTTTAAAACTGTCAATAACATTTTCAGGTACGACATATTCTTCAGGTGGGGAAACTGGTTGGCACCAACCATTTGATGTTTCAGAGTTTAGTTTGAGCCATAAAATATTTTTGGTAGGCACAATGTAATTCTTTTTTTATTTTTTGTATTTCTTATATACATTTTTTTTTCAATAGGCAAATGTTGAGGAAGATGATATACTCTCCTGTGTAACAAGGCCATATTTTTCCGCAAAAATTAGGCCATTTTTTTCCTTCAATACCACCCACGCAACATGCGCAATAAAAATCTAATTGTCTGTGCCAAATATAAATATTTTTTTATGAACCGCATAGTTTGGATGTCACCCACACATATTTTTTTGTGGGGAGACGGTATACAAGGGAGAGGGTACTTGAAGTTGTTATAAACTGTATGCAATAAAATATTATTTGGGACAAAAATTGCAAAGAATTGGCCAGTCCGCCTTATTAAGGACATATTCTTTGCAAGGAAAGAGATTTAAGTACAGCAAATTCTGCCATTTCAATTTCAATGAATATACAATAACTTCTTCCAACCGCAACAATATTTAAGTTAACCTTTATTTACAATGTTTAAACTGGTACTGTTGCCTTGTTCATGTTCATGTTAGTTTTTTTTACATAAAAATTTGGGTCTTCATCGATACCATACTTATTCCAGACGTTCCGTATCAGAGGACATTTCAGGCAATTCCTCTGTACTTCTTGTATCATTATATCTTCATCACGGTGACAAGAATAACAGTATAGAGTACCATTAATTCATAGAACAAAACAACAAATCGCTGAAGAAGTCATGTTTACAAAATGTCAAAATGAGCCAAAGACCAAAAAATGACAAGGACAGTTAAGCGTCTTTTATGGAGACAAAAACTATATTCCTAAAAAGTCTTTGGGGTTCTTCAATCGAAATAATAGCGAGCTAAACTAAATGAGATTATTATAAGGGCTAAATCTCGTCTGTACTAGCCAAATTTAACAAATTTAAAGTTGTTTATAAAAAAAATATATATCATGAATGATGGTTAATTACGTTTTTCGGGTTATCAGTTAGACCGCATGGTTTTATTATTACAATAGGAAAACACCCGAGACGTGAAATCGCATGGTTCTATAATGATAGGTAAACATCCGAGACGTCCCAAAAATATATAGGTGCTCCTATTATTGGAGGAACATTACACAGTTGTGTACACACACATGGCGGCATGGAACACGATCGGAAATTCATTTGACGATATCTAAACGTTTCGAAACGAAGTGAAAAGTATCGTGCGTCACGTGGGCGCTTACATTTGTCACTGTATGCGCCATTTCTTGTCAATATGCGCTATAGGCGCAGGGGGCACGTCCTTCCCGATCACTGGTTTGACAAGAACACAAACGGACGCTTAAAATTAGTGGTCTGCCAACTTTATTTGCAGTCGGATGATCTTTTCAGGAGAATCTTCCTTCATAACAGGGGGAACAATATGTTTAACCTATCATTCAGAAACCCCCCACCAACAGAAATGAATTTAAATCGGGACCACCACCCTCCAGAATACAATTATGTTGATAACCCCCCACCTATGGAAAAAAATATCGTCGGCGTTCCGCCCCTCCTAGGTAAATTTTACTGGAATAGCCCTAAATCATTAAGTGTTATCATTGAATATAAATTATTTGATGGCTATCCTACATCTTTCATCAAAGATCTTAAGAATTACAAATGTTATGATAATAGGACAAAACTGCATACATAAATACTGACAGGTTATTGTTATTTACACATTACCTTGTAGTCCATTTGTTCTGAGCAGTTGAAGACATAAACCATTATACCAAGAGCTCTCCCTAAATCTTTTGTGGTTTCAGTTTTACCAGTTCCTGCAGGACCTGCAGGGGCACCACTCATCACCAAATGAAGGGATTGTGTTAATGTTATGTAACATCTACAATTATAAAAAATAACTTTTTGGGCATGCATATAAAAAACAAAAGTGCATAAACTGAGGTTTCTGAGAAATAATATACAGTAAATTCAGAAACTATTGCGATTTTGTCATTTTGGACTAAATTGTGACTTTTTGATATATTGATAACAAGAATGTGTCCTCAGTACACGAATGCCCCCACTCGCACTATCATTTTCTATGTTCAGTGGACCGTGAAATTGGGGTAAAATCTCTAATTTGGCATTAAAATTAGAAAGATCATATCATAGGGAACATGTGTACCAAGTTTGAAGTCGATTGGACTTCAACTTCATCAAAAACTACCTCGACCAAAAACTTTAACCTGAAGCGGGACAGACGGACGAACGAACGAACGAACGAACGAACGGACGAACGAACGAACGGACGCACAGACCAGAAAACATAATGCCCCTCTACTATCGTAGGTGGGGCATAAAAATTCTGTTTAATTCATATAAAAAAGTTCAAAATGAGAAGTTAAATTATTGTGAGTATACTCCTGTCACATTTTTTGCAATAATGAAAACTTTGCAAAAATTTCTGAATTTACAATAGGCTAGATTCAAATTTTAACTTAATATATACTTGTACAAGAATAACATTCATTTGTCATGGGCTATCACACAATATGATGCCCTGAATTTTAGCTACACTTACATGCTGAAAATTAGATCAAATACAAATCATAGTAAAATTGTATCTTACCTATCTGTCAATGGTGTGATGACAAGTCGTGGAGTGTTGCCTAAATATTCATGGGAGTATCTAAACTGAGCATCACAGATGTTAGCAAAGCAATCTTTCTCATTGTCATCCCAACGATGACGTAACTGCGACAGCCAGGCAAATGATTGAGAACTGTCCACCTTGTTGGCTATCATTTTTGTTATAACATCTCGAGCATGTACATCAATAGTACAGATAGTCATAATTTTCTGACGATCACCTTGGGACAGGTTTCCAATCAACATGGTTATGAGATTGTTTAGCTGAGCAATCTGCAATTAAAGTACATACAATTACAGTTTTAAAACTCGATGCTTGTGTGTAATTATTTAAAGTTCATAAATACTGGATACTACATATTGGAAAAACAATGTTTATTACTGTAAATTCAAAAATTATTACATGCTTTTATTATTGCGATTTTGTAATTTTAAACTTAAAGCAATTTTATTTTTGCGACATTGAGAAAAATCATGTTTAATTTATATAAAACAAGAATGTGTCCTAAGTACACAGATGCCCCACTCGCAATATCATTTTCCATGTTCAATGGACCGTGAAATTGGGTAAAAAATCTCTTATTTGGCATAAAAATAAAAAAGATCATATCATAAGGAACATGTGTACTAAGTTTAAAGTTGATTTGACTTCTACTTTATCAAAAACTACCTCGACCAAAAACTGTAAACTGAAGCGGGACGGACGGACGGACAGACGAACAAACAGACGTACGCACAGACCAGAAAACATAATGCCCATAAATGGGGCATAAAAATGGAATGCAACTTAGTTCAAATACTACCCAATTACTTAATATACCAAAGGCAAGAACAAACACATTTAGAAGATCTTTTTCATAATTCTGGCACAACTTTATGGAATAAACTACCAGAAGCACTACAACACATGTCAAACATAAATACTTTCAAAACAAACTGCTTTAAATTTTTACATGAAAATCCAGGAATTATTTAAAAGACTATGTATCAATTTTGATTATGTATTCTTATGTTTATATCTTTTTTTTGTGATATACATTTGACATGACTCTGTATTTATGTATCCCGTCATACTTTGAACCACACTACTATTTTATCTATTATTACTTTATACTGTTTAGTCACCAGCCCAGTAGTCAACACTTCAGTGTTGACATGAATATCAATAATGTGGTCATTTTTATAAATTCCCTGTATACAAAACTTTGAACTTTTTGAAAAACTAAGGATTTTCTTATCCCAGGCATAGATTACCTTAGCCGTATTTGGCACAACTTTTTGGAAATTTGGATCCTCAATGCTCTTCAACTTTGTACTTGTTTGGGTTTATAAATATTTTTGATTTGAGCGTCACTGATGAGTCTTATGTAGACGAAACGCGCGTCTGGCGTACTAAATTATAATCCTGGTACCTTTGATAACTATTTACACCACTGGGTCGATGCCACTGCTGGTGGATGTTTCGTCCCCGAGGGTATCACCAGCCCAGTAGTCAACACTTCGGTGTTGACATGAATATCAATAATGTGGTCATTTTTATAAATTCCCTGTATACAAAACTTTGAACTTTTTGAAAAACTAAGGATTTTCTTATCCCAGGCATAGATTACCTTAGCCGTATTTGGCACAACTTTTTGGAAATTTGGATCCTCAATGCTCTTCAACTTTGTACTTGTTTGGGTTTATAAATATTTTTGATTTGAGCGTCACTGATGAGTCTTATGTAGACGAAACGCGCGTCTGGCGTACTAAATTATAATCCTGGTACCTTTGATAACTATTTACACCACTGGGTCGATGCCACTGCTGGTGGACGTTTCGTCCCCGAGGGTATCACCAGCCCAGTAGTCAACACTTCGGTGTTGACATGAATATCAATAATGTGGTCATTTTTATAAATTCCCTGTATACAAAACTTTGAACTCTGAGTTCAGTATTTTTGTGATTTTACTTTTTGTTTTGAAGAAATTGTGTTAATTGCATTGTGAGTGGAGTGTGAAGGCCTCAAGGGAGAATAATATTTGTACTAATTGAGCATACCCTCTTGAAAGTAAATAATAACTTTATTTAAAGAACCAATAAGTTTACAAGGATCTATATGAATTTACAAGGTCTATGAACAACATCAACTTAGAAACTTTATAAGAATCCATTATCTAATTTAATAATAAGGACTTAGGTATCGTCAGAATCAGACAAACTTCCAAACCATTCATTTAATCTATAAAAGGATTTACAAAAGATTTAAGTTTTATACCTGTTTCTTGCTATAGTCTTTCAAAGCATTTTCATATCCCTCTTCCAACCTGGCAAATGATATGTTAACTTCTGTTGTCCACCAGATTTGAGTGCCACATAATGCCACTTGAGCTGGAAAGTCAAATAACCACTGGTCTCTTGGTTTTTCCTCATATGATGAAACAGATTCACACATTTCATACATAATAGTGCTACACATTGAATTCAACAATCTCATTAACCATGCTTCTACCTGAAAATTTAATTGATCTCAATATAAAAATGTTCTTGCCAAAAATGAAACTGATATGTTGTTCACTATTAAATGGTTAAATATTTTTTTCCACCTTTATTTTCTATGTTTAATTGTAAAAGACCAGACTTTTCAGAAATATCATAGATGCCAGATGGAAGTAAGGTCAAGGCATAGTAAAATTTGCAACAACAATAAAAGTTTAGTCAACTAGAAAACAGGGAGGACATTGCTAGACAATTTTGTGTGCGTCAGCAAAAATATTTACGATAGTACAAATCAAATATAAAACAAAGTAATAAATGTTCATGGGGTACCGATTTTTGTAAATTTTACACCAAGAATTAATTCAGGATAATCATATGTATATATCAAGTGTCATAATCTAAGCAAACCAAATTTTTCTATGTATGGCTGAGAATCAATTTAGAAGAAGCAAATTTTACCCAAGTATTACAGTCAATTCCACTTAATTGCATATTTTTCTCCTGCACAAAACCATTTCCCATTCATCTAATGTTAAATTGTCCGGTTATATGCATAGCCTTACTAGTGGCATTTGGTTAATTGCATAGAAAAAAATCGCCAGCTAGATATGCTTAGTTAAAACTGACGAAATTTTTGACCGGAAACAGCAATTTGGTAAGTATATTTTTCTTAAATGCATTATAATTTTCGTTATTATTTCACATTTACTTCAGTATTATTTAAATAAAGTTTTAAAACAGTTTCTTTCGTGTTTATATGATTATTAAAAAGGCCTCGATGTGTACACAGGTTAAATTTCCCATGTTCTATTTTAAGCCTTGATGTCATAAAAATGTCAATCAGCTAATTGTTGTAAAAACACAACCATTCTATGATCTTCTATCTCAAAAGGTGTTAATTATTAATTGGATTTCAAACATTGTTCATAGATCACATTTTTGGTGAATTTGTAAAACATTAACGCCTGCTAATTATCGATCATTATCCAATGTGTAATCTTGTAATTCGGCTAGGGTGATCTACATTTATGTTAAATATTACAGGGCATTTATATATGGTTGAAGAATTTTATACATCAATCTTTCATTTTCAATATATTTTTAAAAGAACATTAACTTCTAATTATTATATTTTCTCACTTTCAACACTCATGTCCAGCAAATAATCCGTGCAGGGCCCCATTACCTGTTAACTGTTTTGCATATACGAAACTAACAAGGTTAAAGTAACAGTGTTACATCATTGTGCAATCGGAAAATACTGCATATCAAAGGCAGTCCATTACACATTTGTTGTTTTAAATGATTATAAACTGTGTAGTATTGTTAAACAGTTTGTTTAAATCAAAGCGTAACAATGTTATTTATACATCCGGGTCATAGAAACAAATCTATTTTTAGAACAATTTTATTTTTGTATCTCAGGTAAAGGAAAAGTCGGTACATAAATAAACTAAAACAAAATGTGTAAATAAACTTTATTGAAAGAATACACAATGAAACAAGAGCTGTCAAAATGACAGTAAACCGGATTCTTTAACATTTATTTGTGTACTGGCATTTATCAATATTACAAGGACCAAAACTCCTAATAGGTAAAATTTATGATTATCAATATCAAACTTGACTTCCATGTTGTCATTAATAACAACATATAAACTAGATAGAAAATGACCCTCTAGCAGGACAAACTGTGTGCCCTTAATGCATAAAGTAAGAAAAAATTACTAAGTCCACCTACCTAGGATTTTGAAAATATCTAAAAAGGTTTGGTTGAACGGTTCATGAGTAAATGCACAGACACAAGATTTTTTAAACTTTCAAGAACCGTAACTCCTGAACGGTAAAAGTCAAAATCGTCATTATTGAACTTGACCTCCATTTTGTTGTCAGTAACAACATATTAAAATTTTAAAAGGTTTGGTTGACTGGTTCATGAGTAAATGCACGGACATGACATTTTTTAAACTTTCAAGAACCGTAACTCCTGAACAGTAAAAGTAAAAATTGTCATTATTGAACTTGACCTCCGTTATGTTGTCAGTAACAACATATTAAAATTTTAAAAGGTTTGGTTGAACGGTTCATGAGTAAATGCATGGACACAACATTTTTTAAACTTTCAAGAACCGTAACTCCTGAACGGTAATAGTCAAAATCGTCATTATTGAACTTGACCTCCATTTTGTTGTCAGTAACAACATATTAAAATTTTAAAAGGTTTGCTTGAACGCTTCATGAGTAAATGCACGACAACATTTGGTTGCCGCCCGCCCGCAATAACCAACATTTTTGACACAAAAATCCGGTTAATAAAATGTATGACACTAGAAAAATAGCTTTTATTAGAATAAATAAGCATTCAATATGTTGTAAGTGGATTATGGACGTTCATCTTTCTTCAGGGATTTCCTTTACTGATCTTCACTATCGATGTTATTTAACTCTGTAATTTGGCATTTCGGATATAAGCACACTCAACTTTATTGCATAATTTCGTCTGAAAAATAGGCTATGCAAATAACCAGAATGTACTGTACTGTAATAGTTGTTAAAATCCTAGCAAAACAGATGTTTCTTTGAAATGTTTTTTTCAACAAAGATTTTACAGCATTCTGGGAGAATACAAGTTTTTACAGTACCCATTCATAACTGTGAAACAGCACACATTTATATATATTTCAATTGAATAAAATCACATTCAAAGATCTGACAAAAGTGTTACATCAATCAATTTTTAAAGTTTCTTACCTGTCCATTCAAATCACAAGTTTTATCCAGAGTAACATATTCTCCATCTTTACTATACATCCCTACAGCCATCTTCAGAACGTTTCCTTTGTCATCCTTCTCAAATTCTAACTTTGACATGCTATCAAATAATTTAGTTAAATGACGGGAAACCTGCAATAGAAATATCCAAAAATATACATGATTTACCTAATTATTAAAAACTAGCGGTATCCACTCGTTTTTACCCTACCACATAATTACCATTTCAGGTGTTGGTTCACTTGAAAGAATTACAATTAGAGACTATTTTAAAATTAATGTATCTAAAAACACGTTTTAAGTACTGCAAGACATATTAGTCAGTTATAATAAATGAAAAAAGGAGACTGAATAAGAAATGGTAGAACATCATTGCTAAGTTTCTTATCATATTTTCCTTATATTTTGCATTTTCTTGTATTAAAAAATAGAACATATTCTAACAACATGAACAAGTAGCCTATTTTATATCTTGATGTAACAAGTCATTAATAAATAGATATTGAGTGGTAAGAATTTGAAATAATTCTAATTAATGGTGAAAATCTAATATGCAATATACAAACCACTGGTGGATTGTTTCCATTAGAGAGGATATCTAATAGATCAGCTGATGACACAAAGTAGAATCTTGGGAATGCAAGTCTCTTAGTTTCTAAGTACTCAGCCAAAGCTTTCTCACACAGGATCAGATTTTCTTGCAAAGTCTCAAGTTTTTCATATAAATTAGGTTGGTTAGTTGCCTCTACTGTATTCTTAGTTGTTTCCATCTTTTTCACCAGTTCCTAGAAATAAAATCGACATGTCATATAATACAAGCTAGTACTGAATAAATCATGATCAGATATGAATTAAGCATTCTTAATATTTCTTTTTATGTCATAACAGATCAATTGTTGTATAAAGAAAAAGGTGTAAATAATATTGTAAATATACTTTTTGATATTTTCCCTTATCATTTTACTCAGTTCTTAAGAATATGGTCTTAAAAAGTGCCACTCATCCCAACGCATTCAATTCTGGAACATCCCTATCAATGATCCATAAAATTTAGTGAAAATGAGGTCAAGGTCAGATGACCCAGGCAGGTGAAACATATTCATCTTACATTCATCAACCCTAAAAATATAGTTTATAATGTCTGAGAAAAGGATCTTATCATGAAAGCCTTTTTTTTTTTGCATTGAAGAGGGCCAATATTTGTCTGTAAATTGTGGTTAAAATAGCACTGAGGTATATTGATTCACACCAAACTTGACAAATTTCCTGCAGTCATTTCTATTTATATTCAATTTCAATAGGTGATTTTTCCTAGGTTTCCATTTTATTGCTTGTATGATTCTTTCTAAATTACAAGGAATTAGACTTAACTGTATTAGATTATTGAGAGGTCTACCCTAAAGTCAATGCTATTAATCATACATACCTTAAAATCAGTATCTATACCATCAAATCTTGCTGAATCTTCTGGCAGTTGACTTCTTATATCTTCTGAACCAATAAAAATACTTTCTAAATGAGACCATGTTCTTTGTACTTCCATCCAAACAGAAATCACTTGATCAGCTGTTGATAATTTCTTTTGCCATGTTGATACCTCGGTGAGGAAATGGGCAATATACTTTGATGACAACATGTTCTGTAACTGGACCTGTAATAGCAAAAAGGCTGATTGATTGAGTGTTAAAAGATTATAAGTCAATTTCAACAGTAAATTGGACAGGTTATTCTCTATAAACTTAATATTTTGTATGTGTTTCATATTTGCATTTTGAAAATTTTAACTGATAGAACTTGCAAAACTGTCATACTAGTGTGAGGTTTGTTTCATAAAACCTAGTTTGGACTAAAATTAGCCTATAAAAAAGCTTTTGCTGAGTCAAAATGATGGCAATTTCTATTGGCTCCATCAGGTAATATTCCAGTATTTTTAATGCTTTCCAGTTTACACATAAAAATACTACGGCATCAAATTTTATCATTTTCTAACAATTCTACCTTTTTTTTCCTTCTAACTTTTATGTCAGTGGTGTGTAGACATTCATATATTAATATCATAATGAAACTGTATTTTTTGTGTTATTTTATAAAATTCCTTATTAAAATTGTCACAATTTTTCTAATTTATGCAAGAAAATATGATTGTTTTACTTTATTGTACTTTTAAAATATCCCATTTTGATCATTATAAAGTTCAAATTACACTATTTTTACCTGATTATCTTCAAGTGTTTCTATGAGTTCTTCACTTGTCTTAAGCATTGTGATTCCCGTCCTTGGATGAGCATCATGTTCAAATTCCATCGTAGTCCATGTGACATCTAATTCTTTCAATACTTTCTCCATACTCATTTCCTTGACAGCCTTATCTACAATACCTCTTACTTCATCTTCATAATTGTGTAGGTTTAAAGACAGCAGATCTGCTAGAGTAGTTTTCTCATCCATAGAAAATCTCACCTAAAATAGATATTACAATTATATAGGCTGATTTATAGTATCGTAATGTTGAAAAAACTTTCAAAATGTTTATTCTTAATAGATTAGTGCTGGGGGAAAAGTAACCTAAGCAAACTGTAAGAATATTTTGAAAATGTGCGAGTTTTTCGAGGAAGATGTGTGTTTCCTGCCATCCAAAAACTATAAAAGCAGAAATGACTGTCAATGTTTTAGTATGGAATACCTTAAAAATAACTCAGATCTAATCCACTAACTGCAGGTGCAATCTAACACTTCCTGGAGAAAATCTTCAAGTTTGGTGGAACCCTTACTCATAAGCAGCTTATGCTTCTCTTTTTAATCTAATGGTTGTTACTGTCCTTTTAGCACATACCCATCATCTTTCGTCTTAATCAAATGAACTAGAACCATTTAAAGTTACCACCCATTGGGAATGGTATAAAAAGTACATTTCCTGATTTGTTAGTCCTTTCAAAACCTCATACATGAAGCTACAACTATACTTTTTTTTAAAGTTAAGTAATGATACAACATATCAATGAAAATTGAAGAAAGGTATTTTGATTAAAAAAAAGATGCTTAGCAATGAATATGAAAATTTATAGAAGTAACAGAATTTTTTTTATTCTTACATCCAAGTCTAGGCCATCAGTTTACACTGTTACTGGTAACAGTACTATGCAAGAGCAGCCCTTTTGTTGCTTACAAGTCTTTCATTTTCATATTTCAACAATTACTTTGAATTATCATTAGCAATTAAAAATCAAACAAATTGAAATTATGTATGCTTTTTTCATATGCAAAACAGTATATTACAAAATTCAAACCTTAGTAGCAGACATAAGCTGCTGCCAATGGCGTTCTCTGATGGCAGGGTTCTGCAATTCACCAACAGCTCTGAGAGATGTCAACATATTCTTCACATTGTCTTCCACACCTGAGTAAGAGTCCCAGGCTCTCATTTCTTTGTCCAAGGTACGAATGTCTTTAGAAAATTTCTTGCAGTCGATATCCATCTGCTCAACATTGATGTCTTTCCATTGAGTAGTCTTCCAATCATCAAAGCAGCTTTTTACAATAATGATGTAGTCCCACAGAGTTTTTAACATGATCAGTTCTTTTCTACACTGTTTAAGCTGTTTAAAATCAGGTATATGGACTTCAAACAAACCTGCAGAATCTGTCAGTTGAGACATTTCTAATTCCATAGCAGCAAGAATTTCATTGTACTGTAAATATAACCAAGCATATTTAAAGAACTCTTATTGATAAATTCTTCTTAGACCAAAATTAATGAGAGTAATTTTAATTCAAATCAAATATCAATGGTTACTTTATTTCAGAAACAACAGTAGAGGATTTGAAAATATTTTAACATTTATGAAGTGCTTATTATTTTCTTTTCCCTCCACTCTAGTTCCTTTAACATGAAAAGTTGATGCAGCTACAAATATATATCTTTTAACCCTTTCAACCCTACTGCATATTTTGTGTTCATTCATTAGAACAGTATATTCCTTTTCAGACTGTTGTATTTTTTTTATTATTAGAGATACAGACAAAGTAAATGTATGAAAAATAATCATTTATGTGTATTAATTTTAGTGTTTCTATTTTTTTATTATCCGATTCTCTTTGGTTTTTTTTAGCCATATTAACCTCATTTAAGATAATGTACGGCTGTTCACATGCATATCTAAATGGACCTATTCCTCTGAAACTTTCTCTAAACTTGTGTTGGGTGACATCAAATGAGGCAGTATGACGCCTGATATTTGCCACTTCTGTTGCCTGTAGTGGTGCCACTTGTTGCTTGACTGTAATAGAAATTTTCTTTGTGTTGTTCCACTGTTCTGGAAGCTCCTAAAACAGTTAAGATGAATTAATATTATTTTTAAAAAAATGTCATCAAATGCAGTACAAGTAATACAATGAAAAAGAGTGCACAAGCTGACATTTCTTCTCATACACCCAAATTGAAAGACTGTTGAAAAAATACCCCAAAAAACACCAATGACACACAATAATTTAAAAAAAATAAGCTGACCTGTAATTGAAGATGAACCTCCTCTGGTAGTTCTTGCTCAAACGTTTTCAGTAGTTCAATTGTTTGTTTAAGAGGCTCAAACATTTCATCAGTAGCCTGCTGTCTTTCCTTAACAGCATACAAATAACCCATACAATCCACCATTCCATTGTAGTCTCCTTCTTCTATAGGTGTAAGTAAGCCTGAATCAGTGCTCTTTATAAACTTAGATAATTCCTTCAAACTGAAATGTAAACATAACTATTACTTTAAAAAAAAATAAACAAAAGGAGATATGGTATGATTGCCTATGAAACGACTAAAAACCAAGGACAAGGATGTTAACCACCATAGTTCATCAAAAACTCATACCATATAGCAAGCTTTCAAAGGGACAAACATACAAATGTTTATATAGAGAACATAGTGTACAATGTAGAAGTTAAAAATACAAGTATGGTCTTGTATTTTTTCCTTCTCTTTTAGATGTGCATAAGTTTTTAAAACAGGCCATGTGGTAACTTTGGTTGTACTACAAACATTAAAAGATAGGAACAAAATTCAAAAGATGCTTTGAACAAAAACAAGAGATTTATATTTGCAATAGGCATGCAGAGTAATCTATTTTATTTCAAAAAGGTATGCGGTATGGATTTTCCTCATTGTTGAAGGCCATACAGTGACCTATAAATGTTCATTTCTGTGTCATTTTGGTCTCTCTGGGAGAGTTGTCTCATTGTCAATCATACCACATCTTCTTTTTTATATTCCCATTTGACAAGTTTGTTTAACAAAGATAACATATGACATACCTGTTTGTTACATGATCTATCAGGTGCTGTTTAAACATGTAACTCCATCTTTTAATTGTGTTCAGCAAAGCTTGTTTGAATGGTTTGGAGTTAACTCTAAACCAGGAATCAAATAACTCAGTTGATTCAATCTCTTGAGCTTCTTGGTAGATGTTCTCAAAATTGTCAATCTGGAAAATAAAGAGAACCAATACACTAGGACTTAACAAGTTGCACTGAGCTTATAGTTAAATAGCCACTATATGTATCTTTTAAACAGGAAGTGACTTAGAAATGAGTGTCAAAATGCATCATATGGTATAGCATGCTGTCAGCTGATTCAAATAATAGAAAAACAAAGGATATGGGTTGTCCGTCTATGACAAAAAAATCAGTACATGCAAAGCAAAACACACAAAAAGCAAAAGAACAGGGCTTTTATTGATGTTTTTCATTATAAGGTCACAGTGCAAAAAAAAAACACTGTTCAAAGCTAGATAACAAATCTGAGGAAGCACTGATTTGTAGTTAATGAGAAAAATACGACAAAAATTTCAAAAATAGCCCTTGTGTGTATGAATAAACAAGTATTCCTTGAACATAATGTTGACACAGAACGTTGATTTGTTAACAAGAAGGGGGATTAATGTAAAAACATATCATATGGTAGAACTCACATAAATGTAAACTGTGGATTCATTGCTTTCAGTGGATTGAGGAAAAAATGTTTTCTCATCAATTTCTGATTTCTAGGGATATATGGACCAATAATAGATCAACAGAAATGCCCAATTAAAGATTTTGAAGAATATGTATGTAATAGAATGCACTAGATCACAAAAATGTTGTTTTAAACATATTTATTTATAGTGGATTGGGAAACAAGTTTTGCAACTTATATTAATCCCTTTCCACTTTGAGGGTGCAAGTGCTGCCTTGTAGCGGCATTAGCCTACCCTTCAAAATCTACAAGGGTGTCTTTTACGTGCAAGAGATATTGCTCTATCTTAACACGGGTCAGCCATTTATCGTCCCCTGTTGTATAATTGCTCCTTAATCTGTTATAGTGCTGGTATAATTATATGTAAAAAGTCATAAAAATGCAATATCTCTGGTACATTGAGATGATTAAGGAAATACTACTTTACCTGTTCCTTGAACTGTTTTAGAGTAGGTGGTGATTCAGGAATACTTTCTTCCCCAGCTGCTTCTATCTCCTCTGGTGTCAACACATGATTATACAATAAAAACTGCTTCATAAATTCATTCCTATCATCAACCCATAGGTATGCATAAACATCAAATGAGTTTCTGTACTCTATGGCTTTACTCATAACACTATTCATCCTCTCCATCAACTCATTTCTCATGTCTGATAGGTCAACCATTTGTTCAAGATCCATTTGGTAATCTTCTCTGCCAGTATGAACAGCTAAACGGGGAATCAATGCTGCTTGTCTGTAAATATCTGTAACAAGTCCTTCTACAAGCTCATAGAATCCACCCTCTGTATTATAATCTAGTGATGGTTTAAATATCAATTCTGGAACCTGTCAAAACACATATCTAATTGTCAAAGATATTTTGCTACAAACAGATATGTTGAGCACTCACACACATATCTAACCCTGCCACATTCTTTATGTGCCTGTTACAAGTCTGGAGCCTGCTTGGCAGTGGTTCGTTATATCTGTTTTTTGTAAATCATCTTGTTAAAAATTAGTTTTATTTTGGATATTTTAGATTGGCAGAAAGTTGTTCATCTATCAGCATATATACATAATTTTGTCATCTATGATTTACTCCTCAAAATTGGAATTAAGAATCAAATTATAAACAATGAGGGACATTTTATTATCTGTCTATTTGAAACAACTTCAAAAATGTGGTGCATACATTTAAAAACAATTGTTAAATATTTCAGATAAATCATTAGCTTTTAGTCTCATTTTCATACCTCTAGTTCTAGCTGAGCTTGAAATAAAGGACCAATGTTGTTCTTTGGATCAGTATTATCCAGTAGGAAATTCATACTACAATAAATAGTACTGACAAATCCCTCCACTATCATATCATCAACATATTCTACATACAGTTCCCAAACATCAGAGTCAGAATCAACTTTGAAATATTCCTTGTTTTGCTGAAATAAATGGAAAAGAAAACATTGTCATTTTCAAATGTTTACTCAGCATTATATGTATATCAATTTGCTAAGTTCTTCAGAATTTATAGTATAGGCACTTCAGAAATTATAGTATTATAGCTTTTTGGTGCACACAAAACATCTGACTCCTAATATATGAACATTTTATTTGGTAAAAACATGAGATTTTTGGCCAGATAAGCTTCAAATGAATAAATTGTAATTTGTATATGTGATTAACATGCAAATTCAGGATGATAACACGTTAATGAAAAATTGTACATTTTTAAAGTAAAATGAGATTTTATTATTATATACTTAAATACTTACCATCATAAATTAAAGGTCCCTCCCAACCTCCCCTTCATCCCCTGGTTTTTTCCTATGACTTCTTGCTTACGTTAGGAAATTAAATGGATGATATAAAGGCATGGTTATACGGGCACTGCTTGGTCATCCATCTTCTTATTGGATGATATTTTTATTTGGGGTTTTCCGCCTGTCAGACTTGCCCAGATGGATGTACTCAGAATTTATGATGGTAACGTATTTATTGACATAAAATTAATATAACCTGTATTATACTAGACTTAATTATAAAGTGGTATCTGATCAAATGCATCACCTAATCAACATAAGACCAGCAGTATATTACTACTGGCAGGGTTAGTTTTACTTTTATGACAATTTTTGCACTTATCAATTGCTATACCTGCAACAACTGGTGTATTTTGGTTCCAATGTCAGATATATTAGCGTATCTTTTTTCAAGTCTCTCTTTTCTATCATCAAGATTAAGTAGTGTTTCATGCTTGTTTTCATAGCGTGCAAACAAAGGTGTCTTACTCCATGATGACATCAAATTATTAATTTCTTCAATATTATTCTTTGCCTTATGTACAGAAGATTCTAATTCATTGACATGATCTCTGGTCATCTGAATATATTCCCAAACTCCTGCAAGAAAGAGAACTAGAGGCTCTAAAGAGCCTGTGTCGCTCACCTTGGTCTATGTGAATTTTAAGCAATGGACACAGATGGATTCATGACAAAATTGTGTTTTGGTGATGGTGATGTGTTTGTAGATCTTACTTTACTAAACATTCTTGCTGCTTATAATTATCTCTATCTATAACAGTACTTTCTGTGGAAAATGTTATTAAAAATCTTCAAATTTTAAGAAAATTGTTAAAAATTTACTATGAAGGGCAATAACTCCTTAGGGGGTCAATCGACTATTTTGGTCATAGTGACTTATTTTTAGTTCTTACTTTCTTGTACATTATTGCTGTTTACAGTTTATCTCTATCTATAATAATATTCAAGATAACAAAAAAAAAATTACCAATTCAGGGGCAACAACCTAACAACAGATTATCTATTTCATCTGAAAATTTCAGGGCAGATAGATTGTGACCTGATCAACAATTTTACTTCCTGTCAGATTTGCTCTTAATGCTTTGGTTTTTGAGTTATCAGCCAAAAACTGCACTTTACCCCCATGTTCTATTTTTAGCCATGGCCGCCATCTTGGTTTGTTGGCCGAGTTACCTGACACATTTTTTTAACTAGATACCCCAATGATGATTATGGCTAAGTTTGGTTAAATTTGGCCCAGTAGTTTCAGAGAAGAAGATTTTTCTAAAAGATTACTAAGATTTACGAAAAATGGTTAAAAATTGACTATAAAGGACAATAACTCCTAAAGTGGTCACCTGACCATCTTGGTCATGGTCACTTATTTGTAGATCTTACTTTGCTGAACATTATTGCTGTTTACAGTTTATCTCTATCAATAATAATATTCAAGATAATAACCAAAAACAGAAAAATTTCCTTAAAATTACCAATTCAGGGGCAACAACCCAACAACGGGTTGTTCGATTCATCTGAAAATTTCAGGGCAGATAGATCTTGACCTGATGAACAACATTACCCCTGTAAGATTTGCTCTAAATGCTTTGGTTTTTGAGTTATAACATGGATTTTTCTAGCAATCCACAGGGTCCGGTATTCGGACCCATTCCCAACGACAAAAACCCTACATTTTTTCCCAATTTTGGCAGCAAAATTCCCAAATGATCACAAAATTCATTTTAATTTTTATTATTTTAATATGACAGAGATGTTTACTTTATTCAACCGCTAGCTTTATGTAAAAAAATCGCCAACAAGTAATGTGTAAATCCAAGTTGAAACATATTGAATGAAAACAACATTGACAAACAATGGCTGCCATTAATAAATATACAGGAAGTGTGGGAATAAACTAAAACCAGTTCAAATCCGGAAACGGACAAGTATATAATTCCGGGTTTGTCAATCAAATACAGAAAATAAAAAATGAAAAGAACCAAACATGTGACAGCTATCATAGCAACACTAAAATTGAAAACTAAAAGATATATAAAAAAGAAAATAGAAACAGGATATATTTTATACAGAACTTTAAAAATATTTTATTTCACAAATTTTCATCATGTTCATGTCAAAATAAAAAAAATATAACAATCCTTAAAGAAGCTGGAACTCATTATTTTGATACTCAAATAAACTGAAATGCCATGTTTTTATATTTAAAAAACAAAGAAGGTGTAGTCCTTACTTTATTTTCACCAACAAAAAATAATTTTATGAACTAATCCCACTAAAACTAACATCTGGTATATTGGTTGTTTTTCCCAATTTCATTGAAAACCGCGTTAAAAAATTCCCTAAACTGGCCAGGGTCGTTTTTCCCAAAATACCCAGATAAACCCCTGTATAAGCCAAAAACTGCATTTTACCCCTATGTTCTATTTTTAGCCATGGCGGCCATCTTGGTTGGTTGGCCGGGTCACGCCACACATTTTTTAAACTAGATACCCCAATGATGATTGTGGCCAAGTTTGGATTAATTTGTCTCAGTAGTTTCAGAGGAGAAGATTTTTGTAAAAGATAACTAAGATTTACGAAAAATGGTTAAAAATGGACTAAAAAGGGCAATAACTCCTAAAGGGGTCAACTGACCATTTCGGTCATGTTGACTTATTTGTAAATCTTACTTTGCTGAACATCATTGCTGTTTACAGTTTATCTCTATCTATAATAATATTCAAGATAATAACCAAAAACAGCAAAATTTTCTTCAAATTATCAATTTAGGGGCAGCAACCCAACAACGGGTTGTTCGATTCATCTGAAAATGTAAGGGCAGATAGATCTTGACCTGATGAACAACTTTACCCCTGTAAGATTTGCTCTAAATGCTTTGGTTTTTGAGTTATAAGCCAAAAACTGCATTTTACCCCTATGTTCTATTTTTAGCCATGGCAGCCATCTTGGTTGGTTGGCCGGGTCACGCCACACATTTTTTAAACTAGATACCCCAATGATGATTGTGGCCAAGTTTGGATTTATTTGTCCGAGTAGTTTCAGAGGAGAAGATTTTTGTAAAGGATAACTAAGATTTACGAAAAATGGTTAAAAATGGACTAAAAAGGACAATAACTCCTAAAGGGGTAAACTGACCATTTCGGTCACGTTAACTTATTTGTAAATCTTACTTTGCTGAACATTATTGCTGTTTACAGTTTATCTCTATCTATAATAATATTCAAGATAACAACCAAAAACAGCAAAATTTCCTTAAAATTATCAATTCAGGGGCAGCAACCCAACAACGGGTTGTCTGATTCATCTGAAAATTTCAGGGCAGATAGATCTTGACCTGATAAACAATATTACCCCTGTCAGATTTGCTCTAAATGCTTTGGTTTTTGAGTTATAAGCCAAAAACTGCATTTTACCCCTATGTTCTATTTTTAGCCATGGCGGCCATCTTGGTTGATTGGCCGGGTCACGCCACACATTTTTTAAACTAGATACCCCAATGAAATGAATGATGATTGTGGCCAAGTTTGGTTTAATTTGGCCAAGTCGTTTCAGAGGAGAAGATTTTTTAAAAGTTAACGACGACGGACGACGACAACGGACGAGGGACGCCGGACGAGGGACGCCGGACGCAAAGTGATGGGAAAAGCTCACTTGGCCCTTCGGGCCAGGTGAGCTAAAAAATTAAGTGCTTTGTGGCATCGTACAAAGTAAATATTTTAGCCTAATTTAACAACTGTTGATTAATAAATGTGTTTCTTAAGGTATTAAAGAAACATATTAAAAGGTCAGTATATTTGTACCAAGAATTTTCTAATACTAATATATTGCAGTTTGCAGACTTCAAAAGCAAGGCCATATAAAAATGAAATTGTTTCCCAAATATTTTGCAGAAAATCACTTTCAAACTTTTAGAAAAGTTTATTGTAGTCTCCAGTCAAATTTCAATGCAGTACAAAACTTAGCAACAGTTCTAACCACAAAAACAGATCTTTTTTCCATGCAATTTTGAGCATTGTACAATTTCTTATTTACAGTCATGAGATTTGATTCCATTATCATGATTACTAGGACGTCATCATAGACAAAACTAATAACATAGGAACATTTATAGATCATTAACACTCTCATTTTAACATTGATCTCCCCTAAAACTTTATTACTTCCCCTTAAAATTAGTTTTCTCTTGTATAGACTACTTTGTTTATATTATTAACACAAACCTTCACTTTCCCAGGTAAGAGTTGTTTCGGCTTGTTGAAGTATAACATCTAGTTGTTTTAACTGGCCTTCAATCAATGGGTATTCTACTCCCAAGACATTATTACGAACTTTGTTGTAAAGATGAACAATTAAATCTAGATTGGTGACATATTTCCAAAACATATCGTTCTGCTTAAACAGATCTCTTGCTGACTCTGGAATCTCCTCCACATCAGCCACTTTTAAGTACTTCACCTCTCTTAAAATGGCTGTTAGCTTGGCATCAAAGTTCACGGAAATCAGGTCGGTATTTTGATTACGAAGGAGAAGAGGCTGACTCATATTGTGTGAACAGGATGCCCCAACATTCTGTGCCCAGTCTTCATAAATTTCTTGATTCCATCTGAAAAAGAAGAAATATCTTCCATATCTCTTATGATGTGTCATTTTGACTGATTAGTATTTTTTTCCATACTACTAATTTTTGCATTTTTTTTTCTCTCTCATTTCTATTATAATTTTCAATATAGTAGGCCAAAACACATTTGATATTGGAACCAAAATTGTAATTTGACATAAAATTTTAAAATTATCTTCACTTTTAATGTTAAATTACCTTAACAAAATTAAATTACCTTAACAAAACTATAACTCCAGAATTGTCAATGTTCAATGCACTGTGAAATCAGGGTTAAAATCTAAATTTGGCATAAAATTCAAAATGTTGGGACTCACATTGAACAATAAAAAAAAAGAATATACTAAATGTGACCACAACTTCATGATAAAGTACTTTAGTTTACCACTTTAACTTGACACTGGACAGACTGAGTTAACTTAATAAATAAAGCTACATACCCACTTATAAGATTAAGCATTTCTTCAAACTTAGTAAAGACAAGTTTTGCTGCCCCCCCTTGCATGCAGGGATGCTCCAATTTTTTAAACTCGTGCATTGGTGCAGTAATTCTCTTCCTAAGTTCCTTGGCCCATCTTAAGCTTCCAGCAATTTTGGGCATGTTTTTATGTAAAGTGACATGTCCTTGCTCCTTCATCTTTGCTATCTGTTCATCATAGATTCCCTTAGCAACATCTAATTCTTTCATCACGGTTTCAACAATTATAGGATATTTCCCATCAAAATTACATTTGATATCATTTCTCTCCAGAAGACCTCCCATTATTTCTAACAACTGTTAAAAACAAATGCAATAAGAGTATTAACAAATATTTTTTTGTAAATAAAAACAATTGAATTATTTATATTACAGCTTTTCAACATATTAAAATCATGAAAAACAAGTGAAACTGCGAGCTACTGCTCACTGATGATACCCCGCCGCAAGTGGATAATATTAATAGTGTAAAAATATGCAAGTGTTTGATAAACAGGAAGTTGTCGAGTGATGAATCTGAAAACGCATCACACGGTATAGCTGACTTATGTAAATCCTGAAACCAAATTTCAGAAATCCTTGTATTGTAGTTCCTGAGAAAAATGTGACGAAAATTTTCAACTTGGCTATCATGTGTAAAATCATTCAAGTGTTCGGTAAACAGGAAGTTGTCGAGTGATCAATCTGAAAACGCATCACACAGTATAGTTGACTTCGATAAACCCTGAAACCAAATTTCAGAAATCCTTGTATTGTAGTTCCTGAGAAAAATACGACGAAAAATATTCATGGGACGGACGGACTGACGGAAGGACAGACAGAGGTAAAACAGTATACCCCCTTTTTTTAAAGCGGGGGTATAATTATGAAGTGTGTTTGTTTGTTTCTGTGATGCAGTCAAACGGTGAAACCAGTCTTATCAATCATCCTCTACATGTCTTATCTGACTTAAATTATATTTCCCAAGCAATGTCTCTTTTTTTGTTTCTGTATCACAAATTCCAGTCCAACAACTGTTTTCCAAAATACTTTTCCATGCAATTACCTATAACTACTATTTTTTCAAATGTGTTTAATCCATACATTTTGGTAAGTTCTCATGTGAAAAGAAATTTAAAAGCTTAAAAGACTTGCTTCCTATGTTAACTGCAATAAGTTTACATGATTGTCTAAAGAACGGAAGACATTGACATAACAACAAGTAAAAGAAACCCAACTACTTGATTCAAGAAAACCTGTAAGAAACATCACAGAAATTATTTGAAGTTTGAAAAACAGATAGATACCTAGTCTCTAAGAAATGCTTCATGATAAGAAAATTAAAGTTTTGAAAAAAATATAATGAGAATGAATATAACTGGACAAAATAGTTTATATTATCCAAGCAAATTGATAAGTAGATAAATGTGATTAGACAAAAATTGTTATGCACACCAGTACCTTAAACATGGCTTCTGAAGTACAGCAATCATCAAATGCTTGGCACAGTATTGTTCCTAATCTTTTATCAAAATCTGTAATTCGGTTGAGGAAACTTTTGTAATCTTTCATGAATGACTATAAAAGAATAATACAAGGTAAAGTCTATCTATCAGTCACACATAGTGCATTTTATTAAATCAATTCAATTTCATTTTTACATACTTAAATACCTAATTATGCAAACTAAGTGCATTTTATTAAACCAATTCAATTTTATTTTTACATACTTCAATACGTAATTATGCAAACTAAGCTTGCAATGTGGTTCTCATCTTGTCCCACTTGTGTAATACTTGTGAATTGTCGAGGTCAGTTTTCTCTATTCTAAAAGGCGACCATAAAAAATATGGACCATAATTTGGTATTCGGCCTTTGGTTTCTTTTTGTATCATTTTTTATAAGTTCTAAAACTTTAACTTTTATTCTGTGGGTTGTGTTGATGTTAGAATAGTATTAATGGAACAATTGAGTTTTTCGAGAAAAAATTAATACATTTTGATTCACCGTTTACGTGACAGGAAACAAAACAGGAAACCAATCTTTATTTTCTTTATTTTGCACAATATGTTTCAAAAGACATAAATGAACACCATTACTAGTGTTACTTGCTTCATGTTAATATTTAAAATCTATTTTCAATGTTAAATTAAAGTTTTTTTTAAACGCGACAGGAAACCATAAGAAACCGAAAGCATTTTTTTAGTTTTATTTTATTGCAAAATCTGCTTAAAATGATCTGAACAGTATACTTTTTCTTAAAATCCATCTTAAATGTAACAGTATAATAAAACTCCTAAATATGTGCTTGTTTTGAAAACAATTAGTACAATTTATTCAGGAATTTCCGTATTTTCTTCATTGATACAGGATACCATAATCGTTGTATCTTGATGTTTTAGCCAAAAAAATGTATTTATATTTGGTTTTGAAATTCCAGTTATATACAATTTATTCCAAATCATTGTTAATGTAAAATTCTTTAAATCCAGTAAAGAAAACAACTTTTAACTTGGAATTAGCATCTTTAAAATAGGCACCATGTGATATTTGTGACCTGTACACCATCTACATGGTTTCCACATTTTAACCTACTTTAGTGGGCTAAAATCAATAAAGTACTTCCTTTCAAGTCATGCATGGTAAAAGTTTACTTTTCCTTTGACAAGTTTGTACATTCCAAGTGTAACGGTACATTAACATGTATTTTTTATTAAATTATCTTTATTCACTTAAAATATCCAGTAATATTTACTGCTGAAGCTAAATCAATCCAACGAACATCGGCACCATGATAGGAGACGTAATTTCGATTGAATTTTCCAAGGACCCTTTACATCGTTATTGGGAAACGAAGTGTGTTAAAACGTCGGTCAAATCTGAAATCGATTTTGTCAAGTCATTGGGCATTTATTTTCACACAAGATCGTATGTAACATTATGCACATAGGAAAAATAATAGACCCCCGGCGCAATCTCTTTGAAAATTGTATTTTCCTTTTTTAAACAAGACGAAACAAGCCTGCAGATTAAGTTTGCTTACATCCCGTTGGAAACAAATACAATGTTTAGACCTAGTATTTCGTATATCCGGCTGTATGGGCGTGATCACATGTTAGTCACATGTTTCACGTATGACCGGAAATGATTAGAACTTAACGACAAAAACAATTTTAATAAATAAATGGACTTCTGTTTCGTGTGAAATGTAACACATAACGATAACGTCATTTTCTAACTTAATTATTACGAAGAACAAAACAAGAATGTAAATCATCTCTGATTTACCTGTTTGAACATCTCGCGAGAGTTCCTATTTGCATATTGTTGCAAAGAATTTTTTTACAACGAAGCAGATTAAACCATCTAAAATGTGCGTTACGAAATGGGAAACCAAAATAACGACAGTGTTCTTACACCTGCTACAGAAATACTTATAGTTCTCGGCATTTTCTTCTCACTATTCTTATTGGTCGATGTTCTGTGTTATTTTAAAGCAAAAATTACGAATTTGCCGGTGACGATTATCTATAAATTAGTCAGCGTTATGCACTTCGGACGCGAAAAGTAACGCGAGAAACGACACACAAATACGGTCGTATAATCTTTGAAATTTGTTAATTTCAATTTTTTTTCTAGGGAAGAGTAGCACACACTTGTATGTTGATAAAAATAATGGCATCTTTAGATGTAGTTACAACTTTTCTTACAGTAATTCACATTTTATCACTTTTCTATAGTTATAGGAAACGGAGCCCAATAGCAAATTATGGTCCATATCTCTAAATGTTTTTTTGTTAGCTTGATTTCCAGTTAAACATAAAGTAGTAAAGTATTAAAAATAATGCATTACAACTTCCGACAGTTGCTTAAATATCTTACGTATTCTCCATCCCTAAAATGTTGAACATTACCTTGTCATCTTCCTGTAAAAATAAGTAAATATACATGTATACACACATATAGAAGGAATTTAAATTCAATTAAATGGATTACAGAACGTTATAATAAGAAGTGGTGTACATGCAGTTCAACGGAGACATAGACTTCATGTTTGTTTTGATCTGATGATCGATTTGCAAGTCTAAAGATTAATCCTGTGTTTTCTTGGCTTTGAAGTTAATTTTTGAAACTTTGCTACAAGCTTTTCATGTAGCTTGCTTTTAAATTTTGAGCCAAGAAGAAAGTTGTATACTTTTACCATGAAAATTGTAATCAACAACCCTTAGACAAACAAGAATCTTCTATAGAGTTCTTTTATCAAAAGAGATCTTAACATTAATTTGGTTTTGAACTTATGAAAAGGGGGAGGGTTTGGCCCCACCATGCTGATCCCAAATCAAGAGCCTGTATTTCAGTACTTGTCATTTGTTGCTGTACATCATATTTGATGATGGAAGTTTTTAACGACCTTGACTGGCTATACAGCCCTTGCATGGTCGATCATATTTTTTTTTTGTTCAATATTTTATACAAAATTCAGACAATTATTTTTCTTGTTAGAATTGTTTCACATATGTGAATTCTGTTACTTTTCTTAGCTGAATGACCATGTACATGTGGTATAGGTTATGCTCATTGTTGAAGACCACACAGTGACCCATGATTGTAAATTTCTATGTCATTAATTGGTTACTTGTGTGGAGATTATCTCACTGGCAATTATACCACATCTTCTTAAATTTATATCATATTACTGAAATATACAGCAAAATTAGAAATGCAATCTTTAACCTTAAACTAAATTAAGAATTGAAAAGTGCAATAATTGTTACTACAACTCACTGTGTTATTTGGATCCATAGGATCATAACTTCTCTCTGCAAAGACTTTAAAAACATCATTAAATTCTTCATATATAGTAACAACATACTGACTAAGCTGTCTCCCCTTTATGTTACCAATTTCAACCTTTTCAAGCTTCAGGAATTCTACAGCGGTTTCCATTAATTCCTTAAAGAAGATAAACATTATTTTCTCTATGCAGGAGAATTATGATAGTCACAAATCTTTGAACATTCTTTAAAATAGTTTGTAAATGACCTTAAGATGAAGAACAGCATATCTAAAAGAAATCCAATAGTAAACATTACCTCCTATAAACAGGTGTCGCCGCTTTGACATATTCACCATTTCCTTTCTCAATTTTGTCATTGTTATGAAAGCTGATTTTGTAAAAAGCTGACAAGATTTCCTAACACTTTTGATTTAATGTTAAAAGTAAGTTTCAGTTTGTGTAGAAAAAACATATGTAATAAATAATAGATGCTCCTTTACCAGGCAAAGAAACAAATGACATCAATGTCTTTTTTAAACACTTTAATACTATAGACCTTCAAGTTTTAGATTAAAAAAAAAGTGTCTTGGCCTTTTTATTTTTGTCCAGATTAAATTATTACCACTATAGTCACAGCCCTCTCTGTAAACTTGTCATATCTTGCAAAAACCAATTTGGGAGCAAACTCCCATTCTCTGACTTCCATATTTCCACTAAAGTAGGTCTTCATTTTATCTCTGTGATCTTCATAAGCTTCTCTGTATGAGTGGAGTATGTGTACAGTTTTCTTTATTTTTTCAATACTTTCTTCCAGTTCTCCTTTAAATATTTCTGCTGGATCTAAATAATTCCTTGCCTGAAATATGCAAGTACATTGTCTTATAGTTATTGTCTAAAAAAATGTGTCCTTACAAAGCAGATTTTGTCCATTAAAAAAATCTTTCTTGGTTTGTCTACACTGATTAATGGGTGTTTTGTTTTAAATTGAAAACAAGAATGTGTCCATAGTACACGGATGCCCCACTCCCACTATCATTTTCTATGTTCAGTGGACCGTGAAATTGGGGTCAAAACTTTAATTTGGAATTAAAATTATAAAGATCATATCATAGGGAACATGTGTACTAAGTTTCAAGTTGATGAAACTTTAACTTCATCAAAAACTACCTTGACCAAAAACTTTAACCTGAACTTTGCACTATCATTTTCTATGTTCAGTGGACCATGAAATTGGGGTCAAAACTATAATTTGGCATTAAAATTAGAAAGATCATATCATGGGGAACATGTGTATTAAGTTTCAAGTTGATTGGACTTCAGCTTCATGAAAAACTACCTCGACCAAAAACTATAACCGGACGGAGGCACAGACCAGAAAATATAATGCCCCTCTACTATCGTAGGTGGGCATAAAAATATTTGGAAAAGGGTGATGCACAAAATTCAAAATACATGTAAATTATATTATCATCAATGCACATTTGTTTAAGTTAAGATTACATCTCAAATCAAATCTGTGAATAACAGATGCTTCAACAATATGTATTTGACTCAGTAAACAAGCAACACAATCAGTCTGTGCCAAAAACTATTTGAAGCACTAGCCCTATGGGCTAGTTAAAAAAAAATTACTAGCCCGAATTTATATGTACTGGACCGAATAAAATCTGTGTCACTGGTGAGGATCACGAAGTGATCAGAACCAGCTAGGGGGGTTTGGGGGCATGCCCCCCTTGAAAATTTTGGAATATTAGATGTAAAATCCTGCATTCTGAGGTTACATTTTTGTATCTGGAAGTGTATATAACTTTTCAAAAATATAGAGTTTTTTCTCCATGTAATATAAAAAATTCTACTTTCCTTAAAAAAAAACCTTCTCAAAACTGTTGACAAAACTGTTTAAGACTTTTTTCTTTGAATTTAAGACATACATGTAAAATAAATATATACATGTAGATATAAGCCCCTTGCCATCACATTTTGTAGAAATTAATTAAATTTCTCATTCAAATTTGACTTTGGAAGTTAAAGAGATCATCTTTTCTGATGCAGACCAAGAAAAGAAGAAAATCAATAAGTTAAAATTTTATTCTTCATATTTTTTCATATTATTTTTCAATTTGCTGAACAACTCCTGTTCAAATACAAATACAGATACAAATTTGACTCCTTTTCCCTGCTCCTTACAGTAGCTACAAAACATAACTAGATTCTCCTACTTGAGCCAGGGTCAGGTACGACCGTCCGTCCAATGAGTTTTAAATTCCCGGACCCGTTTATCCTCATATTTTTTTTAGCCTCCGTAACTTGGTCGGACTTGCGAGACGGCCTTTTTGGTGCCTTTCATGGTCTCGCACTTTCCGACAGTGAAGCCATGTATATTAAACGATGTTTGTGACCAAAATTATGTGTACTTTCGAAGTGAAAACAAAACTGGTTCCACTTCTTCATAAAATTAACGGTAACCAGTCACTGAAGTCGTCCTAATAACCAATCGTCTAAAATACACACGATGTCAAGCGGGCAGTTACGAATTAATATCTTCCGACGCAAAAATGTTCAATGTTTTTTTATTTTCTGTTATGATTATATTTTATTTAGTCTATTCAGCATAAATCAATCAATAATTAACAAAATTTGACATTTTCAAAACACGTGGTACTGACCGTTTTCGCGATTTTTTTTTATTTTGAACAATCGGTTATTAGGGAGACCGTCAAAACTGGTTTACGGAATTTTCGCAAGGAAGAGAGTATCAGTTTATTAATATCGATGGCGTTGGGTGACATTCTGCGTTAATATAACTTACGGTAACGATTAAAAAAGTGCACACAGATATGCACTAGACCGGTCGAACTATCGGCAGTGTACGTTAACTAGTCCAAGCTTATTTAAACTAGACACGGGCTTCAGGCTACCGCTTAACGTCGCAGACTGCACAATCGAAGCCATGATAGTATGAATACAATCATAACAATACCTGGTTTATGATCATATTACACATTTCTTGTAATAAGACA
Organism: Mytilus galloprovincialis; assembly: GCF_965363235.1. Taxonomy (NCBI): domain Eukaryota; kingdom Metazoa; phylum Mollusca; class Bivalvia; order Mytilida; family Mytilidae; genus Mytilus; species Mytilus galloprovincialis. The sequence continues at coordinate 28,207,130 of NC_134839.1, read as the reverse complement.
ATAATCCTCGCTGGAGTGTTGTAGTATTGTGAATGTGTCCATATGAGACAGACAGTATGCATTAATGGTGCCAAGTAGGGCTCACATTCATCAAATTCTGCCTGTTCAAAATCTTCAAACTGATGTCTTATTGGTCTAAGGTACATGTTGATGTCTCTAGCTTCTTCCAAAGCTGAAAGGAAAAAGAAATCAAAGCATTGTCAGTGTTGTCATCCAGCCATTTTTAAGCTACACTTAGACATTTTTTTTAGTCTCATATCAATATTTGTTACTTAAAACTAGCTTTTGTAAGACATTAAGAGACAACCTACACAACTTCAGTAATTTTAGCCAAAAATTTCTTGTGTTTAAAATATAAAGTCTCAGGTGCATAGCTCCCTGTACAACAACAAGCAGTTGCATGCACATTGGTATGCTGAAAAAAAATGGGCACCAAAAAATTTGAATGAAATGTCTAAAGCAAACACAATATGTCATATATATATATGTCATATATGCGGTCATTTTTTAATTGATGAAATGACATTAAATTATAAAGGCATTTGGATTTAAAAATGAATGTTATATTTACATTGAGCTTGAGAGATCATGGAGATGACAAAGCTATTAAAAGATTTGAAATTATTATGGCTCTTGTAGTTTCAGAGCACATTTTACAGAGCATGGTGTTTCTGTTGTAATACAGTCAAACCTGAGTAAACTGGACCCTGAATAAACCAGTTTCCTGTCCATTCCAAATGAAAATTAAAGTCCCATTTTTTTTCCCTTCAAAGTCTTTGTTAAAATACCCTTTGTAAACCAGCCCTGTGTATTCCGAATTCTGGTCTTATTACGCAGTCCCAATACCTTTAATCAAATCAATTATTACCTGTCACAAGAGTGCACACGCTGAAATGTCTCGCCTTCTTTACTAATCATTGATATTATGTTGATAGCCCTAAGTATAAAGCTTTATTACAACTGTCTCATAAACTTAACATTAACCAAGATAACTAAACAAAGACCAATGAACCATGAAAATGAGGTCAAGGTCAGATGAACCATGCCAGGCAGACATGTACAGCTAACAATGCTTCTATACAATATATATAGTTGACCTATTACTTATAAATAGACCAAAACACAAAAAATTAACACTGTGCAATGAACCGTGAAAATGAGGTCATGGTCAAAAGAAACCTGCTCTACTGACATAAAGATCATAAAATATTTCCATACACCAAATATAGTTGACCTATGGCATATAGTATTAGATAAATAGACCAAAACTCAAAAACTTAACTTTGACCACTGAACCATGAAAATGAGGTCAAGGTCACATGACATCTGCCCGCTAGACATGTACACCTTACAATCATTCCATACAACAAATATAGTAGACCTATTGCATATAGTATGAAAAAAACAGACCAAAACACAAAAATTTAACTAAAACCACTGAACCATGAAAATGAGGTCAAGGTCACATGACATCTGCCCGCTAGACATGTACACCTTACAATCATTCAATACAACAAATACAGTAGACCTATTGCATATAGTATGAAAAAAACAGACCAAAACACAAAAATTTAACTATAACCACTGAACCATGAAAATGAGGTCAAGGTCAGATGACACCTGCCAGTTGGACATGTACACCTTACAGTCCTTCCATACACCGAATATACAAGCCCTATTGCTTATAGTATCTGAGATACGGACTTGACCACCAAAACTTAACCTTGTTCACTGATCCATGAAATGAGGTCGAGGTCAAGTGAAAACTGTCTGACAGACATGAGGACCTTGCAAGGTACGCACATATCAAATATAGTTATCCTATTACTTATCATAAGAGAGAATTCAACATTACAAAAAATCTGAACTTTTTTTTCAAGTGGTCACTGAACCATGAAAATGAGGTCAAGGACATTGGACATGTGACTGACGGAAACTTCGTAACATGAGGCATCTATATACAAAGTATGAAGCATCCAGGTCTTCCACCTTCTAAAATATAAAGCTTTTAAGAAGTTAGCGAACACCGCCGCCGGATCACTATCCCTATGTCGAGCTTTCTGCAACAAAAGTTGCAGGCTCGACAAAAACCGGTTTGTCTAATTAATTTCAAATGATAAATATGCAATCAAAACATATTTGTTAATACAATATGGCTTTTCAGAATTATCAATTAGCCAGGTGTTAAAATGTGAACTTACAATCGTACAGTAGTGATTATTAAAACACTATAAACATGTGAAATAAACTAAAAGACATGCCGAATATATCTCGGATTGAACTTTAATTGTAACTTGAATTATTTTTTTTCAAATCGAGGAGTAAGAAATTTACATCATGTTTGCAAAATCCTGTGTTCCCTGTTGTAAACACCTAAACCAATGAAGAACACCTGGATAACAACAATCAATGGGCATTGTACACTGAATGACAATGTTTCAATGGTGATGAAATTTTGTTTAATAATATTCTGGCTTTTTAATCAGTCGTACCGACGTTGGAAATTAATGATCATGGAAGAAATCAAAGAGCAGATTGCTCTGAGGGATATGATTGCCACTGTTTTCATTGATACATGTATTAGTATTTTCAAAAACAATTCAACTGCATGTGTAAAAAGCTCGTAAAATGTGATTTACGTAATCTGAATAGTTATTCAACTTTAAAAATAGCCAACCCTTGATATAAGTGTATGAACAATGTACTTATTGTGTTTTATTTTTGTACTATCAATTCCAAGTTTACTTTCCACAGCAGTCACTGAGAGTGAGAGAAGGTATTTCACTTTGTACCTTATCAGGTCTATTTTCCTACGTGAATTCTAGGTGGAACCTCATTCCTAACTCTTAAAATATTTAATTTCCTTTGGGTCAGTGGGCATGACTCCTTTCCGTACACATTCCTCTGTTTAAATTGTGATCGGTTTTAATATAATACGATGTCTATCTACAGAACAAGTTAATTTTTCTCGACGTATAGTCTTTTGATGAAAGTTACTTACGGAAGGGAGACAACTCCAAGCAATAACATGAAAGACTCCATTTTGGCTGAAGGGGTGTTCTAGTTACACCTTTACGTTGTGGACTACATTTATTTTAATTTAAATGATGCATATGATTTAAAATTATGCAACAACAATAACCCTCAATAGCAGACAGAAATAGAAAATATCTCGTGAGTTTTAAATTAATCAATGGAGTGGGAAATCCAGAGCAACCATTCAATCTGATACCCCTTCAGGTCAAGAAAACTATAGGCATGCGCATACTTACCTAAACAAACCCTAGACTTGTGATTTGTAGTAAGGACGTATATTAAATGTTAATTAAACAACCTCCATTTCTTCATGGAAGTACAATATCAAATATCAGTTTCATAACGGTAACATATAAGAAAAATCCACTTCAGTTCTTATATATGACAGAAATAGATTTATCGATGGGAATTCAGAGAACTCTCGCATGGTATCAAAACTGGGGAATTCCCTCTGACGTGTTTTTAAATCTATAAAAACACTAAATATAAATCCTGCTTAATTCTGATTTTCAGTGTTGTTAAAAGCACGCATACAAGTCAAGGGAAATATCGAAACATGAAGATTATGAGAAGAACATTAAAGGACAGTTGTTTAAATTCAATTCTTTGGTTTTTATACCATTTAAAGTAAGACAATCTCAAGAATCTGAGATGTTCCTTGATGTTTAGAATAAAATGGTTGACGTGAGGGCATGGCCAGTGAGTCAATGGTATAAGTCTACAGATTGCTTAAAAGCAATCGTATCCCAAAAACAAAACTCTTTTGTCTCAACCCAAACAACGTGAGTATAATAATGCAATTGAAAACAATGAAAAACAAAGTAAACAAGAAATTAATAAGTCGGAGACTGATGCTTTTGAGGTCTCTTTGACATACAAGAATATGTAAAACACAGTTAAAATATGCCGAGGCGATGAAGTCAACAGACCACGAGAGCCAATCTGTAAAACACCCTCCAAACACACCAAAACAGTATTGGAAAGCTTTATTATATTTTGCGTTTATAGACCAGATCATAATGTGATATTATTTCATCTTAAAATTCCAGTTCAAGTTTTAAAAAGCAAAGGACAAGTGAAAGATTTTTTCTTTTAAACAACAACTACTGGTAGATCCTTATACAAGCTTGAGAAATTTTTTATATCCTTACCTGCAATTACATCCCTAAATATATCTTTAAATACTGGATAATAACTGCTTTTTATCTTTTCTAAGAGCTCTGCCATCTTTCTAACTTTTGGTTCTTTCAGCTAAAAATGTAACATCCATAAGAATTTAATGTATGTTTAGTCAGTTTAAATCTTACATGAACATATTTGGATTTTAGAATCTGAATCATGTCTTTATACTGGTATTGGATTGATTTTTTTTAAATACCAACATATCCAATAGATCATCTTTCAAACTCATTATTACAAACGACTATTGTTTTTGACTCAGTAAGGTGCAACAGAATTTCATTTCAAGTTGTGATTTAAAAATATGCATTTTATGTGTACACATCATGACATGTTTTGGGTTTGAATTTGTTTATTTGAAGCTAGAGAGAACAGCTGGTGTTAGCTGATCTCTAAAGTTGTCAACAGTGGTGGTTTCAATTACAGTTTGTGGTAGTAAGTTCAATTGAATAATCGTTGGCAGGAGGTTGCCCATTTGTATGTTTCCTTGGAAGTTTGGATGTGTCTGTATGTCTGAGTATGGTTTTGTCTTGTTCTACTGTCTGTTTTATCAAGAATATGGGATGGAATGGCTACAAGACAGTGTATTACTTTATAAAATAAAAGAAGTCTGGTTTTTAAGAGTCTCACATTTCAAAAATTGAATCCCAGATTGTATCTAAATGTTATCTGCAAAATCAACAAAGTTTCTTATTGATAAAATATGGAAAAATGACAAACAATAGTTTCCAAATTTTGCATCGGACAATATTTCTTAATCACAAAAAGCTTCTGGCATAGTTTTATAAAATTCTAGGTACTTTTGTCAAAGTAATAAATCTCTGAAAGAACAAAAGAAACCCCAGGCAATATCAGAATATTCAAAACAACTAAGTCTAACCTGATCATAAATACATTCTAAGTTTGTTGCCTTAGTTTTCCAGAACTCTATCTCAACAAATGGTGTTGGATTAAGACCTTCCAGGAGAGGTTGAGCTGAATCTCTCTTTAAAACATCTCTTATCTGGTGTGTCCAATCAATGACCATGGATTCAATAGAGTGAATCAGTAATCTATCAGACTCAATTCTGTTTAATAAAACAAAAGGAAATGAAATATTTCATTCATGTTCTGTAAAATTTGGTATTATTAAAGGAAAAATTCGCAAAAAAATAAAAATTTGATATTATGTTCATCCTCAATAAATAAGCATATTCTCAAAACATTAAAGCTTTATTCCTCTAGATAAGTGAGCTATTAGATTTAAAAATTGATTCTAAATTCTGGGCAAGACGCCATCTTGAAAACTAATCACCACGGATATCTATTTACCACAAAGTCCTAGTACAAGGCATGACATGTCCGTTAATCGGTGTTAATATGACTTGTCAAGCTGATGGATTTTCTTCCAGACCAAGTAATGGAAGCCAAAGAAGTCTACATAGTTTCCAAGATCATCAAATCAAGTAATGCTTCACTAAGATTGATCAGAATATTTAAAAAATACTTTACAACACATCATAATTTTTTAAGAGGTTAGGCCAAAAATAAATAATTGTTTGTTTCCCCAAACCCGACCCTATCAAGTCAGGTGTGGGTAGGTAGGTAGGTAAATTATTTTATTTTTTTGGTAAATTTGTTTTTTTTGGTTCTTGTAAATAGGAAATTACAAACCATCATTTTAGGGCAGTACTTTAAATTCTAGGGTATATTAAGCTATCAGTTTCCTCATGTCAGATTTATTAAATAAAACTCTATGTATAATTTGAAATAGTTTATTAAATTCGGTTTCTTTTGGGTGATAATTTTCCAATAATGACACAGTCTCTGTTGCCCCCACAGCTGCACAGAATGCACATATATCGGGCTGTGCCACGGTAGTCATAATACGGAAATTCCACATGTGTATCACAGTCTATCTGAAGGTGCATATTCACCACACCTTCAACAGCATCACCTGAAATAAAGGACAACAGAGATCTTTAATAAATAAAATGTCTAAAATACTGAGCCGTTTGTTTATTATATTAAGCAGTATAATATGTCAGAAATCTGTCCAAGTTCAACGTCAGAGAGTGTACTAGTAGAATGAAGTTATGCCGTTCATTGAAGTATGCAATTTTCCACTGAAAGAAGGATTTGAACATTGAAACCATATCAAACACTGAATTACTTAATGAAACATGCATATAAAATATAATCAACTGAGAGTATGTTAACAGAGGAGAATTTAGGGGTAGGGCCCCCTTCTGGGGAAAGAATTGGGTTGCTTATATAGGGAATCAGGGAAGTGGGCCCCTCTTGGGCAGTCAGTGGGCCCCCACTTACGAAAATTTCTGGATCCGCGACTGGTTAAATGTGGAAATTTCATTCAATGTTGGGTCACAAAATCATGCTATGCAAGACCATGTTATTATACATTAATATTGTTATATATTAAAAATGATAAGAAAATCTTTTCGGGAATACCATAAAAGCAAACCTTCAGGTGTGAGAACAGATCCACAACAGAAGTCATACTTGGTTAGCAGTCTGTCAATACTCTGGATTCTCAAACAGTTACCATTGTGGCAGCCTTCTTCTTAGAGAAGTATGCATGGGCTGTCTGCTTTTACAAGACTAGTGTGGAGTGATCTGCTTTTATTTGGGACCAAATGATTAATTTAAATGAGGTCTCAGGTCAAATTAGTCAGGGCATAAGGAAATCATTAAGAAATTGATAGAGGGTTTGAAAATTTGCATGAAGAAAAAGAATGCAAACAAAGGTGGGTAGACTCTCCTTATCCTAAAAAAGTCTACCTTTGCTTGCAAGAAATAGATGTTGGAACAGTCATTTATAATGCATACCTGTTAACTTGTAAATAGCTTCTTCTTTTTGCTTAGAAAGTTTGTTGACAGCTTGACTGTCTCCCATCATTTTGTCAAAGGTATTGACAACATTTGAGGAGGATCCTTCTTTTTCTGTAGAGGTCCCATCAATATTAATGTCAATGAAAAATTTCAAACACTTAAATAGGTATAGGAAGATGTGGTATGAGTGCCAATGAGACAACTCTCCATCCAAATAAAAATTTATAAAGGTAAACAATTATAGGGTAAGGTACGGCCTTCAACACGGAGACTTGGCTCACACCAAACAAGCTATAAAGGCTCATAGAAAGGGCCCCAAAATTACAAGTGTAAAACCATTCAAAGGGGAAAAACAACGGTCTTATCTATATAAAAACTAGAGGCTCTCAAGAGCCTGTGTCGCTCACCTTGGTCTATGTGCATATTAAACAATGGACACAGATAAATTCATGACATAATTGTGTTTTGGTGATGGTGATGTGTTTATAGAATTTACTTTACTGAACATTCTTGTTAACATTATCTCTATCTATAATGAACTTGGCCCAGTAATTACAGAGGAAAATATTTTCTAAAAATTTATGAAAAATGCTAAAAATTATTTATAAAGGGCAATAACTCCTTAAGGGGTCAATTGACTATTTTGGTTATGAAAAACTTATTTGTAAATCTTGTTTTGCTGAACATTATTGCTGTTTACAGTTTATCACTATCTATAATAATATTCAAGACAATAACAAAAAATGATGATTGTGGCCAAGTTTGTATTAATTTAGCCCAGTAGTTTCAGAGGAGAAGATTTTTGTAAAAGATTACTAAAATTTACGAAAAATGGTTAAAATTTGACTATAAAGGGCAATAACTCCTAAAGGGGTCAACTGACCATTTCGTTCATGTTGACGTATTTGTAAATCTTACTTTGCTGAACATTATTGCTGTTTACAGTTTATCTCTATGTATAATAATATTCAAGATAATAACCAAAAACAGTAAAATTTCCTTAAAAATACCAATTCAGGGGCAGCAACCCAACAACAGGTTGTCCGATTCATCTGAAAATTTCAGGACAGATAGATCTTGACCTGATAAACACTTTTAACCCTGTCACATTTGCTCTAAATGCTTTGGTTTTTGAGTTATAAGCCAAAAACTGCATTTTACCCCCATGTTCTATTTTTAGCCATGGTGGCCATCTTGGTTGGTTGCCGGGTCACGCCACACATTTTTTAAACTAGATACCCCAAAGATGATTGTGGCCAAGTTTGGATTAATTTGGCCCAGTAGTTTCAGAGAAGAAGATTTTTGTAAAAGATTTCTAAGATTTACGAAAAATGGTCAAAAATTGACTATAAAGGTCAATAACTCCTAAAGGGGTCAACTGACCATTTTGGTCATGTTGACTTATTTGTATATCTAACTTTGCTGAACATTATTGCTGTTTACAGTTTATCTCTATCTATAATAATATTCAAGATAATAACCAAAAACAGCAAAAATTCCCTAAAATTCCCAATTCAGGGGCAGCAACCCAACAACGGTTTGTCGGATTCATCTGAAAATTTGAGGGCAGAAAGATCTTGACCTGATAAACAATTTTACCCCATGTCAGATTTGCTCTAAATGCTTTGGTTTTTGAGTTATAAGCCAAAAACTGCATTTTACCCCTATGTTCTATTTTTAGCCATGGCGGCCATCTTGGTTGGTTGGCCGGGTCACGCCACACATTTTTTAAACTAGATACCCCAATGATGATTGTGGTCAAGTTTGGATTAATTTGGCCCAGTAGTTTCAGAGGAGAAGATTTTTGTAAAAGTTAACGACGACGGACGACGACGACGGACGACGGACGACGGACGCCAAGTGATGGGAAAAGCTCACTTGGCCCTTTGGGCCAGGTGAGCTAAAAAACGAGAAACAAGAAACATGTATAAATTACATAAACAACAAGAATGTGTCCACAGTACACGGATGCCCCACTCGCACTATCATTTTCTATGTTTAGTGGACCGTGAAATTGGAATAAATTCTCTAATTTGGCATTAAAATTAGAATGATCTTATCAAAGGGAACATGTATACCAAGTTGCAAGTTGATTGGACTTCAACTTCATCAAAAACTACCTTGACCAAAAACTTTAACCTGAAATTTGCACTATCATTTTCTATGTTCAGTGAACCGTAAAATTGGGGTCAAAACTATAATTTGGCATTTAAATTAGAAAGATCATATCATAGGGCACATGTATACTAAGTTGCAAGTTGATTGGACTTCAACTTCATCAAAAACTACCTTGACCAAAAACTTTAACCTGAAGCGGGACAGACGGACGAACGGACGAACGGACGAACGAACAGACGGACGAACGGACGCACAGACCAGAAAACATAATGCCCCTCTACTATCGTAGGTGGGGCATAAAAAGTCTTTATTAAAGTCTAGTGCCAGTTTTATGTCATCACCGTAGTGTTGACTAAAATATTTCTGTAGAACCACTTTTTTTGGATACACGGATGTGTTTTTTGTCAAGAGCATCCTCCTCCGCCTCAGTCAATTTTAAATCTGCTATCACGTCCACATATGTCTTCAAATATTTCCTTCTTCGAAAATCTGCGCAACACATTTGTTACCAAGACTTTCTTAAAGTTTCCAGTCGAATAAACGGAAACAAAAACTGACAGGACGGTGTCTATGTAAATGTAAGAACAATCTAGAGAATATTGTTCTGAATATCGTAAAGACCCAAGACCACGTGGAAGAAGAAAGTCAAGTCGCGTCATCAAGGCGTTTTCAACAATGGCGATTACAAAGGCGCTTTGAAGAACAGCGTCTCCTTCTTATGTCTAATGTTTTTTACTTTTCCATTTCATAGGAGCACCGCACCACCACATGAATTTCGATAAAAAAAAAAAATTCTACACAAAATCGGCAATAAAATTATTCCAGTCGCGGCGATTTTTCTGGGTCAGTCGGGATTGGGGAAACAAACAATATTTTATTTTAGGCCTTAAATATTCAAAGTACAATTAAGGATTTGTATAGTAAGACAATACAAATCCTTGGTACAATACTGAGGTCAAGTTAAAAAGCTGTAAATGACATAAGATCGTACATAATCATTAATGGTTTTAGCTCGTCATTAAATTTACATTTTTGGCACCGAGATACAGTATCAAGTATTATATAGGAATTAAGCTATAATAATGTTATAGTAATCTCAATAAAGTGAAAAAAGTCCAGAGATACATATTATAAACTGAGATTTATTTCTTATGTAAAAGTTTTTTTAAATGCTTTTTTCTAATGTATATTTTTTGCTTATTTTGGGTTTTTACCTAACTTGACACACGTTCAAAAACTTGTCTTCTGGTAATCAGCCTGGCTTAATACCGGTAATTAATGGGGTATTGTAAATGTGACATATTCGGGTATTCTAACGGTCAACCTCCTGGCAGGCTTGTTTAATTTATTACACAATGAACAAGGTCAATGAATCACATGCGTGATTGGGAGTAAACCAGGTATGACAGGTAAAATTTATAAAATATACCATACCAATATAAACTTGTATGTGATATACAGCCTGTGTACAAAATTTTACAAAATTTAAGAGTGGTTGTAAGAATATGTATAGATTATCCCAATGTTATCTAATTTCAATTTTACTTTTATTTATATTTCAGCACCTATTCTTCCGTTTTTATATATAATTTTTGGTCCCGTTATTTCTTATAAGTAACTCATCCTGTTTATATTCTCACATATGTGACTTCATTTTCACTGTAGAAGGTATGTTTCAAAATGAATGCCATTTTTTTTAATAATTGTTCATTTATTTTACATGTGAAATAAGAATATCAACTAGTAAACTTCCGACTATATACAAATGCAGAATATACTGTGCAAGTTTGCTTTCTTCTAACGAGATAAAAGAACTGTAAACAAGAGGCTGTCACAATGACAGCAAACCGGATTTATTAACATTTATTTGTGTCCTGGCAATATCACAAGAACCATTATTCCTGAACGGTAAAAGTCAAAATCGTCATTATTAAACTTGACCTCTAATTTGTCATCAGTAACAACATATAAAAATTTCAAAAGCTTTGGTTGAATGGTTCATGCATAAATGCACGGACACGACTGGAAACTCCATTTTTCAATCTTTCAAGAACCATGACTCCTGAACGGTAAAAGTCAAAATCGTCATTATTGAACTTGACCTCCATTTTGTCATCCGTAACAACATATTAAAATTTGGGAAGCTTTGGTAGAACAGTTCATGCGTAAATGCACAGACCGACTGGAAACTCCATTTTTCAATCTTTCAAGAACCATAACTCCTGAACGGTAAAAGTTAAAATCACCATTATTGAACTTGACCTTCATTTAGTTGTCAGTAACAACATATTAAAATTTTAAAAGCTTTGGTTGAACGGTTCATGAGTTAATACATGGACAACATTTGATTGCCGCCCGCCTGGCCGACCGCCCGCCGTACATCCCCAAATCAATAACCGACATTTTTGTCACAAAAATCCGGTTAAAAACTGTCATAAAAAAGCAAGCACGTTCACATCAAAATAAAAAAATATGTGAGTAAAAGTTAACTGGAACAGCAAAATGAACAACCTTTGATTGCGAGTGTATTGGTAATAAATCAATGTATTTTCATAATATAGCTCCTTCCATAATCCAAATGATATCAGATAAAAGTAAAAATGTAATAAAGATCTTTCATTTGCTCATGGCTTTCAAATGCCTAAATTTAAGTTTTGCCTATTTAAGACAATTAAATTACTTTTGTAGTTTAGTAACTTCTTTGAATTTGAATAAAATAATAAGACCAAATATAATTAAACAATTCCACGACGATTCAATTGTATTAATTTTGTCAACACCTTGAAAATGTATCTTAAATCTGTGTATTAAACGCGACCTCCTGTCTTATAATCCACTGATCCTAATAGACAGTCACACCTGGCACGGTGTGCCCTAGAGGCAAAGCTAATTACCAATCTGCAAATCACATTTAACCTTCACAAGTATTGTCAAAGAATAATACACACATTGCATAAACCTAGTAATAGCGTAGATAGTAAAAGGTCAATAAGTGTTCACCTATATATTCTCTTACAATATCTTAACAGTTTAAAGTTTAATTCATTGACTTTATCAGTATGATATATTATATTACATATATCAAAGCAAAATAATAATAATAAAAATTTCTTGTACTGTCTACAAAAATAAATCGAAATAGATACAGGAAATATAGAAAAATAATCTCATGAATGTGTACAACTGCACGTCTGTGTGTTTTATTTTTTTATTATCGGATGGTTATTAGATATATAGCATTAGTAATCGGCGCACTTACAACTACATTAAAATATGATTAAAAACCAAGACTTTTAATGATTGTACATTGTATTTTAAATCCCAGCATGCAAAAACCAGGAGAAAACGTCAAGACCTACAGGAAGTTGTTAATATATTTTCATTAATTATTGAATCTATCCTTTATTACTGCACATATAGCGATGAAACTTTGTGAATATATATATTATGTCATAATGAACATATTTAAACCCTTAGTTAAAAATCGCAAATTTTTCCTTTATTATTATCAAAATGGTAAACTGCTTAACCTTTTGAGTTTGAACTATTGGTTAATTCATTGGATCTAGTTTTTTTTTCAATTTTGGTAAAATGCAATTCATTTTTTAATTATACTTATTTGTGTTAGAAATGCAAGCTATATCCGCTGAGACCAATCATTAATGTAAAATTGCAAATTAGTTTGTCTTTGATTATCATTTGGACACCTGAAACTTTTCTAAGCATCAGCGATGAAACCTGTTTTGAGAAGTAGAAAGAATACTAGTATTTTAGATTTTATTTCTCAGAACGGCATAGTAATTGCTCACCAATTTCGTTATTGAATGATTTCGGCTGGAAGGTTTGTTCAAATTGGAAAACCCAAACAAATATGTGATGTCTTGGACATGTTGTTTGCTTTCCTAATACACTGTGAATATTGTCCTTTTAGTTTTACTAATTTATAAGTCAGACAAACAAAAGCCTGAATTTATATGTAGAAACATGACAAATGATCACTTCCAAGACTTGCCTCCATTAACTAGAAATGTTATGCTGATGTGTCTGTGATGTTGAAAACCTAAAAAGAAATGCTTCAAAATAACATACCTTAATAAACATTGCAAACAGATACAAAACACACAAATATGCATCCTTGGCAGGAGACTGTGAAAGTATGTACATGTAAAGCTACAAACTTACTTTTGGTCATCAGCCTCTTCAATCTTTTCAGCACCAACAGGTAAAGGTAACAATGTTTTGCCTTTGGTCTGACCAGTTATAACATACACATCTGTTTTTAAAGTATGAACATGTCGTACAACATCGTCTGATACCACTTTGGGCCATGATTCATGATTCCTTTCATTTGATAACAATGGAAACAACACCTGCAATATTAAACATTTGTTTAAATATTTTCAACAAATTTAGATAACTGAATCCCCAAAAATGTAATCTATTAACTGAATCCCCAAAAATGTAATCTCTTATCAATCAATAACTAATATGGTATTAAACGCATTAGGGCTGTAAACCATTTAGGCTACAATGTATGTCTTCCCCACCCTAAAACATGGTTTTAGTGATTGGTATGCATTTTCTTTTGGTTTATCAATGGAAAAAGCCATTTCACATGTTTAAGTTTTGAACTGTCACATGATGCATATTGTCTTTAAATTATTTTTGTACTTGGGTTGCTGTCTAATTGAACCACAAATTCATGTTTGCATAGTCGCTAGATACCACATAGCAGGTTATTTTCGCTTGTGTAAAATTTTGGGGTTTTCATTGAATAAGGTATACAGGATATTTTGGCAGTACATATATAATGTACCTCTATACCTTTGCATGTGCACTTTTAAGTTGGCAGAATTAATTTGGGCAAATTTGTTACATCCACGAAAACAAGCAAAAATTTACACCACACTAAAATAACCGGCTGTACAGTAGTTCACTGGATATTCAATTTTCTTTTTACAAAATAACTACAGAAGCCCTTAGGAAATGGTATGCTAGCTGAACCTAATATCAATTTAAGTCAATAAACCTTGGATCAGTCATCCTTATTATCTAATAAGCATATAAAATAAATCAATTCATACAATTTCATATCATAAAAAAAATCTATTGGCTAATGATTCATGTGATTAGAATTTAGAAGCATCAAATTATCTTTGATTTGAATTCAAAACAATTATGATTGCATCATATTACATATCAGAGTCATGTTGGTTGAAATATGATTTGCCACTAATCTAACTTGGTTGAGTATGAGTTGGCAAAGTAATAAATTCAAAAACCATGATACTATTATTATATAAAAGTGTTTCTGCTTATAGTGAGTTATACATAAAAAGAAATTGGTTTATAATTACAAAAAAAAAACCTTTTTACATGGCTATGTGTAATCCCAAGATTGCTAGTTTTAGGTCCGTTCACGCCCAATATACTTTCACACCTCAAATGTTTGCCCCCTAGAAAGGTTCACAACCAATTTTTACTCAAATTCCTGTTGAATTATTAGACCTTTTTTTTTTTTAAATGTATTGAATTTTAAAATATAGCAATACACTAATCAAAACGTAGTTTTATGATTTATTCAGTACAATTTTGCCACAAGAAAAACATCAGAATCTCGCTATATTTTGAAATAATAAAAAAGAAAACTATTTACAGTGATACATACATTTCACTAAAATCGATTACAAAACTATTAATTAAACAGGAAACCAATCAGTCAAAAGGTAAACTGGACCCCTGTTGTGTTCACTTATCGCTACACTGACAACAGGTATGGCCTAAATCCCGTGGTCAGAATCCTGACCACGGGATTTGATAATTCGACGAGACTAGTACATCATGTGCTATGTTAATTATGTGTTATACTGATAGGAAATAAAACAAGAAATTAGCACATTTATAACCCTACTGAGTTCTTAAGGGAATAAAAGATACCGGCTCAGTTTGTCAAGAACATGTTAACACGCTCGTTGGTCATTTATCTGCGCTACTACCATGGGGTTAATTAACAGATACTTATTTATTTTGCGGCATCACAGTATTAACATTTGAGGTCAATTTCCTATCACTATAATTGGTCAATTTTATTAGCGAATCGTTGAATTTGTAAAACTCGTCCAATTAATGCCAATGTGACAATGGCACCAACCCGTTCCTTCGGTGCAAAGCTATAGATGGAACGGCGGACCAGTTTAGTCAAAAGGGTGCAAACATGTCTGGAGGGAACAGACTGGGTGCAAACATGTATGATGCAAACATTAGGGCGTGAAAGTGAAAGTGGACAAGAACCGTTAACGCATTTTAGGGCAAAAGGACCCAGATTTGAGATTGCTCTGTCAGGTCAAACTTCCAACGGTTGTTTTGCCAGACACTGAAACAGATTTTGGACGTCAGAGAAATCCGGACTATAGGCCAAGTGGCATAAGATATACATGGAAGAGATACCTCATCTACAAAGGCTGATAACTGTTCTAAAGGAGAATATGATATATCTCCATACAAAAGGTTATTTCTCAGGTTTGCATCTTTTCCAAGGCTTTCCTTGTTTTTCTTCACAAAATAGCAAGCCTTTCCTCTTGGTTTTCCGGGAAATTCAACCAGCGCATTTAGTGCACCAGAAGGCTGGGCAATGACTAATATTCTGTTGTCTGCTTTGTCAAAGAAATCTATGAACAATTGTTTTGTTTCTTCCAAACTGAACAATTTGGAAATTTTGTCAGGCTTGATGTTTAAAGACTTTAAAGCATATTCCGCTTGGAATTCTATGCGAACATCGTTCAGGCCGAGATCTTTAACAGACATGACTATAATTTTTCAGTCACTATCTGTCGCTTTCTAATTTTGACGGGCTTTCCACTTATTCATTTCTTTTCCACATTCGTTTAACCCGCGTTCATTTCTGTCGTCTGCTATTGTAGGTGGCGCTATGGGTGGAACCTAAAGAATGTGCAATGAATCTGGGATCGTGCCAGAGAACGCAGGATAAAAAAAAGAAATATATAAATAATATAGCCGATAAAAAACACTTTTTTTTATTCTAAAAGAAATGAGATTGGAATTGAAATCCTTGAAAAATATCAATATGTGGGGTGTTTTTTTTTTTTTAAATAAATGATGGGAAGGTCTAAAACGCGGAAGTGAAAAATGGGTGTATTATAACTAATATCTCTGGAACCGCTAAAGCTAAATTAATAAATAAAACTGATTTTGAAAGCTAATATCATAGTCTTTAAGATAAAATTTTTAAAAAATGTGTATTTGAATAAGCTTTTTTACCGAAAAGTTGACCGGAAGTCTTTCTTAGTGTGACTCTGGCAACACATTTTTGAACATTAAAACTTAAATTCAAGAAAAAGCATATAACCCGGTCAAAATCTGTAAACTGATTCTGAAAGACAATTTAATGACAAATAATATGATATAAAGAAAAAGAAAATACATTACGTAAAAAGGATAAAAAGATGACCGGAAGTCACCCTTGTATATATATATATATATATATAAATGATGAAGTCAAATTTTCAACTTTGAACTTTAATTCACACAAAAATGAAGACCCCGGTCAACATTAAGAACATGATTTTGAAAGACAATTCAATGACAAATAATATGGTATAAAGAAAAATATGAATACATTACGTAAAAAGGGTAATATGTTGACCGGAAATCACCCTTGTATATAAATGATATAGTAAAATTTTCCACTGTGAACTAAAATTTATAAAAACATAAAAAGCACAGTCAAAATCAAGAACATGATTCTGAAAGTCAATTAAATGGGAAATAATATGATATAAAAAAACAAACATATATATTAAACGAAAATAGCAAAAAACTTGACCTGTAGCCTATCTTTTGTATAAATGATAAGAAGTCAAAATTTCAACTTTTCACCTAAATTCACGAAATTTTAAAAATAGCCCAGTCAAAATCCTAACATAGAAAAATGATTGACATAGTATGGATAAATAAACAAATATATTAGTCTTGTTAAAATGAATTGAATAGAAAATATTAAAATCTTGACCCTCTTCTATGAAAAAAAAATAATGACTAATACTAGATATAAAAAGAATCTTAATCTTCGTGCAAAACAAAGAACTTGCTATTTTTATTTTATCTTATTTTATTAAATTTCAATAGTATCAACATACTTAACATTACCAGAGACATATAATACAATATAATATCATATGTCTCTGACATCACTGATATTTCATGTATTCCATTTAAATATCTGATCTGATAAAGTTTTTGTTTTTTTTAGTTTCCCTTTCATCTTAGTTGATATCATCGATTTTTCTATTATTCACAGGGAGTGATTTATTAATTTCGGTCGATTTTTATCTATAATATATATTCTGCTGATATTTTTTTCTCGTTATAATACGAACTGTGATATAATTTTATGTGATAAATGTGCCTTTCTTGGTTTTCTCGTTATAATACGAACAGTGATATAATTTTATGTGATAAAGGTGCCTTTCTTGGTTCATTAGCCGGTGAAGAATTCTGTTATATTTTACTGTCATGCGAAACCGAATTCGAACTAGACTATGAGCAGAAATTAACGTTTTCTTTTTTATGCGTCACATATGTTTACAAGTTTTGCAAAACAATTTCTCATTCCTAATTGACAATGTGAATTAAGTTAAAAGTGTTTCTCATTTCTAATTAACAATGTGAATTAAGTTTGCAGTACTTTCCTTTCTTTTCTTTTCATTTTTTTTTTTTTTTTTTTTTTTTGTGTTTATGTGTTCAAATTTGTGTATACTGTGTTATGCATTGATAGTGTATTCGCATCACTATCTCTGCTAAGGGAGGCTTATCAAGATATATACTCATGTTTCCTTTTGGGAAAAGAGTAATCAAGTATTTTCCTTTCCTGCCATTTACGATAAACCAAGGCATTGTATATTTCAATATACAATTGCTTGGATAAACGCACCTTGTTGTGGAACCAAAGTAATTTTATTGTTCAACAATAAACGGTGTGTTCTCATTTCGCCTTAGCTGTGAATTCCAGGTAAAAAAGGTAAAAAATATACTAAGGCCAGATGGGAATTAAACTAAGGCGAAATGTGAATTTAGATAAAAATATTAAATAAACAAATTTAACCTCTGTGTTTTTATAGCAATTTTAACAACATTGAATTAGGGAATTTTTTTCTCTTTAATTATTATTTTTAATAAAAGTGACAATTTTGTGACAATTTATATGATTTTAACAGAAAAAAAATCCACAATAAAACATGAGTCAGTAGGCAAGTTGCTTCTTTTATGCTTAATTTAAGTTTCAATTATATAAATTTTATGCAACCAGAAAGTTCTTAATAATCCCACAAACTTGTTTACATATATTACGGAAACTTAAATAAAATAAATAAAATAATATATTTTTTTTAAATTGTGTTATTATAATTATATATATAATAAAGATAATACATGTAAAAATACAAAAAAAAAAAGATGTGGTATAATTGCCAATGAGACAACTCTCCACAAGAGACCAAAATGACACAGATATCAACAACTATAGGTCAACATACAGCCTTCAACAATGAGAAAAGTCCATACTGCATGGTCAGCTACAATAGGCCCCGAAATGTAAAACAATTCAAACAAGAAAACTAACGGCCTTATTTATGTACAAATAATGAACGAAAAAGAAATATGTAACACATAAACAAACGACAACCTCTGAATTACATGGTATACTATGACTTGACTTTTTCAAGCTTGGTCCAAATTATATAAGATTCTTTAATCTCCTGGAAAACATCGCCAATCAACATATTAACCTCAGTATGGTGATGCGGCATCTTACATCCTCAAACATAAAAACTAAACGAACTTTGAACATTCAAATGTGTACATCAGTGCCTTGTTTTTTTTCACAATATGAACTATACGGAAATAATTTTTATGTTCTATGTATTAGACTAAGTGTTTTTTTCTCATGCTATTTTTAAAAATATAACATGTACATTTTCTATATAAGTATGCAAATTTAAAATTGGGTTTCTGAATTCAGTGCTGATTTAGATATGAAATACAAATGTATTTGTTATGATAGTATGATATTTGTCTTTTCTTTATTCATTGAAATATGAAATATCCATATACAATGTGTCATATCTAATAAGACTTTATTTACAAAATATAACACATGAGTAAAAAAAATCAGAAAAAGAAGAGCAGCTATAAAAAAGAATTATTTAAAAAGTGGGACACCAAACATAAATAAAATTTCATGGTAGAATTTGACATCAAAATAACAAATAATAACTAATTGCAATACAAACAAAACATAACATAATTACAATGTTTACAGAAGCTCCCATTTCGCCTTAGTTAATTCTTATGTACCTAAAAATTTGTACTAAGGCAAACTGGGATTAATTTTATATAATTATTTTGACAGCTAAAACTACGGGTGCGTCGACTCCAGTGTTCCTTAGTGTTTTCAACAGAAAGTAAATGTACTACTATATACGACAAAAATTTGTCTGTTCGTAATTCTCCGTGAACACGAAAATGACCGATAAGTGTCAGTGATTTGATCGATCACATGCGTAGAATCATGGAAGTAATATTGAAAGGAATAACATCGTCGTCACTTCAAAGGTTTCACCTGCCTTACCGCCCATCTTTCGATAACTCGTTAATTGGTTCAATATCTGGCATGGAAGTTGATTCTCCGCATGTGATCGATCAGATCACTGACACTTATCGGTCATTTTCGTGTTCACGGAGAATTACGAACAGACAAGTTTTTGTCGTATATACGTGCGAAGTAACCCGAATAGTCCATTCGTTACATTCCGTTGATGTACCCTGCCGAATAGAGTTAATTACGGTTCAATTTTTATTTTAGTCCATTTTTTTCTTATTTTTGGTTAGTTTGATATTAATAGTTTAAACCGACGAAATGGGAGAACAAGGCTGGGTCATTTTCAATTTTAATATTTAAAGAAGTTAAAAAACCGTTTCCGTAAGTTAAGAAGATGATTGTTAAAAAAATACGTTTGGACCCCCTTTATTAAATACGAAAAATCTAAGTCTTTCGCGTATCAGTCAATTAAAATATTCACAATTCTAAACGGTTCTATCCTTCAATTTAAGTTCTTGATACATAAACTAATTTGTGTAAAAGTAAATTTGCCGTAAGACAGAGCCCATTTCGTCGGTTTGTTATAATTTTGCTGTAGCTTGTTATATTGATTAATACAAGCATTCCACAATGAACATTTTAAAAAAAATATATATATATTTACGAAAATATTATCCACATTTTAGTTGTCCAGTTTCAATAATGTAATGACATTTATGACATATATACATAAATTTAATACTTGAAAGTAACTATCCTTTTTTCAATCTCGATAAACTTTGCACATTTCAACAGTAAAAAAAATTATGTCTACATTTGCCTACATTATTTTGTTAAACATCATGTGAAACCTGATCGATTCATCGGTATTTAACTGTTTAACTCGGGATCCGCTTTTAACCGGAAAATACTTTTAAAACAGTTTAAAACAAACGGTAAAGAGCAAAAATATGCTAAATTAAATACAATTTTCCATGCTAAACTGCTGTAGTTTGAACAATTCTCGGCCGTTTTTCAAGTTTTTTTTACATCATACGACTTCTATCTGAAGGTACAGGTTTTATATGATACAGCGCCACCTTCTTATTAATAAACCTTGGATTTCACACAGGTACTTTATAATTACCGGACTCGATAAAATCACGTGACTGGTAAGAAATTCCAGATGCCATTTTACAACCGCGGTATCACAGATAGTAACCAAAGGGGTCTTACCATAATATAGATGAGGGGCAATAGGGGGTTCGTTAACATTCTAACAACAGCTCGATTTTACCAAAACAGTTAACAAAAAATGCATAAATGCTGATAACAGTTGGCAAAGTGGGTTGAAAACAGATAACAGTTTAAATTGATCTCAGATAACAGTAAACAACACCTTGAAAAAGACCAAAACAGGTTAACATAAAAAGGTACCCCCTGGGGGCCTCTATATGCAAAGCGGGATATTTTGAAAGATCAAATATTTATCATTAAGAAGAAGATTGCCGAATTATATGACAATGGCAATATTTTCCAATAAAATTACCACTCGTTATAACATCTATTTCATTCGTTTAACAATAAAATAATATTATTTTGTACATGTTGAATCCATTATAGCTATATTATACTAATTACATGTATATACGTTATGCAATGACTCTAATTGTATGTCCGTCTTTTATTGTTATTCTCTATAGCATGAATCCTTTAGAAGATATATATATTGCCTTTCTGATTGATTTTTAATGATAATTGAAATATTTACTATCAACCATAACTAACGATGAATGAATTCGGAAATGGACATATTGTGGAGATAATGAAACGGCAATATGGTGATAATGTTTATTTTAATTTTAAATTCGTTGTATCAACATTATGGTAAAGTCACGATTTATTCAGATAATAAATTATATGATCAATGTTTCCCAAAGTAACATAATAATTCGAATATGTCATTCTTATCATAGTTAATGTGTAAAATACGATTCATTTGCAAACTGCAAAAACAAAATTTAATTGTATCATAATATCAGTGAAAATTATGTCTTATATAACGACAGCAGCAACTTTTGCACTTTTTATTCATTTTGTGGCAAGCTTTGTATTGAATTCACAAACATTTGACAAAGAAACAGACACACGAATAATTGCAAGTGGCCCATCAATGGTGACAACAAAAGCGAAATCTGGATTCGAATGTGCTATCGTGTGTACAAATGATAGTAACTGCTGTTCCTGTAGCTATAACGAAGACTTAGAACAATGTCAGCTTTCTTGTTCATGCAGTCCTACAATGGAGCTCCATAACGGATCATTTACATTTATAAAGACTCCTCGACCAGTTTTCAGTGTTCCAGTAACGGACTGCAGTGAACTGCCAGCTGGAACAAATAGTGGAGTGTATTGTATTCAACCTGATTTGGGGGGACATGAAATGGCTGTTTACTGTGAAATGGACATTGATGAAGGGGGATGGACTACAATCCAGAGAAGATATGATGGCACTGTAGACTTTGATCGGTTTTGGGAGGATTACAAATCTGGATTCGGGGACATAACTGGTGAACATTGGCTTGGGAATGATAATTTGAATGTCATTCTTCGACAAGGATACTACCAAGTGCGATTTGACCTTGAAGACTTTACAGGGGATACATCGTATGCTGTGTATGATGCAATAGATGTTGGGGATGAGAGTACAAACTACAGCCTCTTTCTGGTAGATTACATTGGGGGAAAAGCAGGTAATGCAATGGCGGATTTGAACCCCAAATGGGATCATATGTTTACAACTCGTGACAGGGACAACGATTTAAGCTCAGAATTTAACTGTGGTATTAAAAAGGAAAGTGGTTGGTGGCATACTGCATGTACCTCTGCCAATATCAATGGTGGATATGGAGAGATGTATAATAATACTTCGAACATGCATTGGAAAACATGGAAAACAAATGCACTTAAAAAAACAAGAATGATGATCAAACCAAGTGAATCATCTACTGGATTAATTGGTCTTGGTTAATAGAAAAACTTACAGAATCAGACTTTTTTATAGGATAATTTGGTTTGCTTTCAATTTGATTGATTAGTATTTGCGTTATTTATGGCAGATGTCCGGTCTAAGGGAGCTACCATTTGATTTTTATGGGGGGCTAGGATGAAATTTGAAAAAAATAGGTAGGACAGGAGTTTTGAGTAAAAAAAAAGGCAGGATGTGACACTTGCAAAAAAAAAAGTCAGGACGACAATTAAGGTAAAAAAAAAGTCAGAATAAACTAAAAAAAAAAGGCAAATGGTAGCTCCCTAAATTGGTAGTGCATTTTCATTTTAATAGACCGATTCAACTTTCCCCTGTGTGATATATCTATAATCAATCAATAAAACTCGTAGCTTTAACTAATATACTGTGATTTTGTTATATATAACTGCTGTAGGTACATTCAAAGATAGCTATAGGAAGATGTGGTATAAGTGACAATGATAAAACTCTCCATCCAAGTAACAAGTTAAAGTAAACCATTATAGCCTGTCAAAGTGCGGTATTTAACACGGAGCCTTGACTGACACAGAACAGCAAGCTATAAAAGGGTCCAAAAATGACTAGTGTAAAACCATTCAAACGGAAAAACCAACGATCTTATTTATATAAAAAAAAATGAGAAACACTTATGAATCACATTAACGAACGACATACTGAACATGTATGGCATCTAAACTTTCGGATGGTGTGATGGATCATACATCACATCATTTCCTATTATCTCAGCAACAGCAGCAAGTATATTAAAGACATCTGATACTTCATTTTATTTTCTCCATATAAAATAGTTTGTTTTCGCCCAGGATTTGCAATGTTGTTTAAAGAAAGGTTTGACAGTATTCCAAATATATACACTTATTGAACCTCAACAGTGTTCTTAATTTTTTCTTCATATATTTCCTTTTTAAATTATTTACCAAATTGCTTTGCTTTCTGAATTTTTCCATGTATATATATATATGGCCATTTCGGTGTTGTAGTTGTGTTTTTTTGTGTTTTTTTTTTTTATTATTGTACTGAGAGAATAAGAAGTGTTTTTAATATATGGCTTTTTGCCTGTTGTACTGTTTGAATTTGTATAAGATTTATATTTATTATTATTTCAGGATCGTTTTCATTTTGAAAATCATTATTCTGATGAAATAAAGAACCATAGACCCCGCATACAACGTGTTAGTGTTTAATTCAAATACAAAGGAAACACGACTTCACATTAGAATGCTAATAAAATTGTGTTCACATGTCTGGTAAATGTCATTTACCTGTTCCGTAGTGGTTAATCTATCTGGTGCATTACGTTTGCGCGCTGATCACAATTACATTTGCGCACAAAAATCATTACGTTTGCGCGCAGCTTTTGATTACATTTACGCGCATTTTTTTGACAGGTAAACTCAGATAAAATATAAGTAATATTATTAGAATGCGAAGTTAGATGAATAAATAAGTATTATTATAATACTTATTTATTCATCTAACTTCGCATTCTTTGTTTTATACTCAACACTTAGCCCTATAGTTTCTGAATTTTGTGCAACCAACTTTGGCCTAAATGAAAACGGCAGCGTTCTATTTTGGAAATACATATCTAAATGCATTGTGCATTGCGATTTCAAAGTCAATATGTACGATTCTTGGTTTAAACAATACACAACGAAGATATCATGTTGAGCAAAACAGTGTAAATTTCCTCTGATTTGGATGGTAAGAGAGCAAATACTAGTGGTACATAATGTCCCAATTTTAATCAACGAAACGTGTAAAGTTGATCAAAATATTTTGGACAGTAACTGAAAGTTCCGTCAATTAAAAGTTCTAAAGCTTTTGTACATAATGCATCAAGATTGGAATTGCATGAAAGTATAACAATACCATGCTCTATACTGTTAATAAGACACAATGACCTTCAATTATGATTTAATTTAATTTTTATTTATATTTTATGCTCTTCAACTTTGTACTTTTTAACTTATTGGATTCGAGCGTCACTGATGAGTCTTTTATAGACGAAACGCGCGTCTGGCGTACATACAAAATTTAGTCCTGGTATCTATGATGAGTTTATTTACCTGACTTTACCTGTAAAATGAATTCGCGCAAACGTAACAAAATTTAATCCCCAAATGCGCGCAAACGTAGCACCCAATCTATCTCCAATTTTAATCTAAATTTTATTTTTTTCGTTATTAAAGATCATTTGTTAAATCAATATCAAAATTTGTATAGCTTCAAACAATCTGTATTCCTTTTTTTTTTTTTTTTTTTGCTGTGCAAGCAACTGACTCTATACAGCGGTAGAAATAAGATAATGGGAGTCACTTATACAAGTTAGAAAAATGTATTGCAGGTTATATAATTATTTTTTTGATCGCCAAAATGACGTCAAATAAAGTTAGTCTGCAATCTTTTTTTAAAACAAGTTAGATCTTTTGCTAATTGATCTTAATTAAAACTAAAACGGGGGTTAGTGAAAAAACTATGTGAATTAAGTTTTTTATCCTACATTGAACTTTTGATGTCATCCCTAACATGTCAAAGTTAAAATCACCAAGCTAGTGGAATAAATTACTTTTGGAGTGTCAAGAACTCGTTGGAAGTACTTGATAAATTGCATGCTTATATTGGTGATTTTGAATCTGTTCAAAGTTTTGATTTTTCTACCCTGTATACCACATTGCCTCACATTCTCATTAAGAAAATAATCACACACCTAATTAAATGGGCATTCAAAAAATCAGAATGTGAATATATATGTTCCAACTCTTTTAGGTCATTTTTTAGTAGCAATAAACAAAAAAACTATGTTAATTGGACATGCTTTGATACTATATATGCCCTTGAATTTTTACTAGATAACATTTTTGTTCGCTTTGGGGATTCCGTATATCGTCAGATTATCGGAATTCCAATGGGGACTAACTGTGCACCACTTATTGCGGACCTGTTTTTGTATTTTTATGAGTTACAATTTATGACAAAAATAAGCAAAGACCCATCGAAACAACATCTGATAAACAAATTTAATAATACTTTTAGATATTTGGATGATATTTTGGCTCTCAATAATGACGACTTCAGTATTTATATTAATGAAATTTATCCTGTTGAACTTACTTTAAATAAAGCTAATACTAACAATGACCACTGCCCTTTTCTCGATCTTGATATCTATATCACTAATGGAAAGCTGAATACTAAAATTTATGATAAAAGGGATGATTTTTCATTTCCTATCGTTAATTATCCGTTTTTAGATGGTGACGTTCCCTTGTCACCATCTTACGGTGTTTATATATCTCAACTTGTACGGTTCGCTCGTGTATGTAACAATGTTTTAGATTTTAACGAGAGAAATTTATGTATTACTGAAAAATTATTACACCAGGGTTTTCGATATCACAAACTAGTCAAAACATTTACTAAATTTTATCATCGGTATAAAGACATCATTCGTAAATATAGCTCAACATGCAGACTTCTAATACGTTCAGGTATTTCACATCCAATTTTTTATGGTAATATTCTTTATAAAGCACAAAGGTGTCAGTATTCACCTCAGAAACTTACAAAACCCTTGAATAGACTTATTAAGAAGGGATATAATTACGCTACTGTTGTCAAGTCATTAAAGATTGCATATTTTGGCGTTAATATTGAGTCACTGATAAGGTCTTTGCATCGGAACTAAACACATTTATTCTAAAAACAGTTGTTGGCATGACACGGGTTATGTTCTTCTCATATATGTTATGATGGTATGATACTAAACCCCTAACGGGAAGGATTGTGCCTAATGTTCATATGATGAAATCATAATCTTTCAGTCAGTTTAATTGAAGTCTGGAGCTGGCATGTCAGTTAACTGCTAGTAGTCTGTTGTTATTTATGTATTATTGTCATTTTGTTTATTTTCTTTGGTTACATCTTCTGACATCAGACTCGGATTTCTCTTGAACTGAATTTTAATGTGCGTATTGTTATGCGTTTACTTTACTACATTGGTTAGAGGTATAGGGGGAGGGTTGAGATCTCACAAACATGTTTAACCCCGCCGCATTTTTGCGCCTGTCCCAAGTCAGGAGCCTCTGGCCTTTGTTAGTCTTGTATTATTTTAATTTTAGTTTCTTGTGTACAATTTGGAAATTAGTATGGCGTTCATTATCACTGGACTAGTATATATTTGTTTAGGGGCCAGCTGAAGGACGCCTCCGGGTGCGGGAATTTCTCGCTACATCGAAGACCTGTTGGTGACCCTCTGCTGTTGTTTTTTATTTGGTCGGGTTGTTGTCTCTTTGACACATTCCCCATTTCCATTCTCAATTTTATTTTTTACAGAGTTTGTCTTTAGTGCCGTGTGGAGGCAGTAGAGTGCCTCCCCGTGCTTCAGGTTTATGCTCTTATAATATACTAGATTATGGAGTGTGTGTCCGAGCGAGAACTGCTCTAATTCATTACTTTAGGAATATTTATCAAAAAGTAGTATTTCAATATTCAGCCCCATTCTACTATTTAATACTGATAGCGTTTGACATTTTTAGCCGAACAAATTTATCCATTTTATATAACTTCAATTATTGTATGCTGGTTCATATTCTGGACGCCAATCTTTGCTCCTTTATTATATAATTCACTAACAAAACAATTATGAAGCTTAGAAATGGAAAATTACTAAATACTAAACTTGTTCAAAGGGTATCCACACGTCTCAATCTTCAAAATCGGTTATCTAAAAATACTACCATCGCTAACATTTTTAACAATAAAAATCGTGGTTACCCTTCTATCGATAAGTGTCATGCCAAAAAATGACTTACATGTCCCCGTCTTTCCACCAACAATACGGTAAGGTCAACGTTTAATGGTCGCACATTTTCTTTAAATTTTGAAACTGATATAACTTGAAAAACAAACAGTATTATTTATTTACTCACATGAAACAAACCGGGATGTGGTATTCAGTACGTAGGAGAAACTGGACGATATTTATCTAAACGCACTCAAGAACATCTGTATCGTTTTAAAAGACCCAATAAATTCAAAAGTATCATTTACCAACACCTTAAGAAGCTCAACCATCCTTTTAAATATTTAGCAGTTCAACCTTTAGAAGTAGTAAATAAGCAGCCTGGTGAATCGCATTCAAAGTTTGTACGATCACGGAAAATAATTGAATTAAATTGGATTAAAAAATTACAGACAGTTTACCCTCTCGGTCTAAATGATAATATCATGGGAATTGGTAATATATCTAGAACCAATTCCGTTAACATTTTGGATATAGTTTCTAAAACTGTTCGTAAAAAACGTTCTCACGGTCGTAGAACAAATCGCAATCAAAGAAAATTTCGGGCCAATCATACCAATATTTCGGACCTAATTTCTATTTCAAAAAACAACGGCAAACACTATCTGTTAACAAAACTCTGTTCGTTACCGGTTAATAAGTTAAATAAAATTTTGGAGGATTGCAACACAATTTCATATAGCAGTCCTAAGTATGAAATTGTTCAAATTATTATGGCATATTGTTATTCTAAATTATTTCCCAAAATTGATCGCCCTGAAGATCATAAAAAACATTTTATTAAAATTAAGTATGTCAATAAAGGCTTTGATTTTGTAAATATTGCCGGTATATTTAACGACCATTCTGTTAAAGAACAAATTCCTGGATATTTTGACAATACTGAGCTACCTCTTATTTGTTATATTTACAAGAAATCTACCCGGAAATTTGTATTTAATTATAGTCAATTGTGTAAAGATGTTAATATCAGTGAAAATACACCTACTTCATGTAATTGCAGTAATTCCGAATATATTTATGGACCCATTTCCCATGTTATAACAGGAGATCTTAACATCGTTCAAGACCGAGAGTTAAAATCATTCCTCAGTAAAGGACCTAAATATCGTCCCCCGTCAATTATTAATTGGAATGAGTGTCGTAATATCATCCACGACTCACTCCATACTTACTGTATGAAATGGATAAAACGGGAAAAAGCTGACAAAAAATCTTTGGACTCTTTTTTTAATTCAGTAATGAAGATAGTTGATATACGTATTCAACATTTTAAAGAACATTTTACTATAAATAATAACCACAATAAACCTATTTCTCGTATCAAACATAAACTAAAAGAACTAGCCAAGGAATTTGTTTTTGTCCCGGCAGATAAAGCTGCTAATAATATTATTATTGTTTGACGAAAATTTTACATTGAGGTTCTGAAAAAGGAAATCACCAATTCACCAACATTCCAACTGACTCCATTTTCGGAAAACGAAATCTGTAACAAACATAAACTTTTAGGCACCGCTTTACAAGCAGAGCCAAATACAATGAAAGTCCCAACTATGTATTGGCTTCCGAAGCTACACAAAACCCCATACACATATAGATTTATTTCGTCTTCAAGCCATTGTTCAACTACTTAATTGTCTATTCTTCTTACCAGCACACTTGGTACAATTAAAAACCTGATAATAAATTGTTCAAATAAGGCCTTCGAAAATAGTGG
Source organism: Mytilus galloprovincialis (assembly GCF_965363235.1). Taxonomy (NCBI): domain Eukaryota; kingdom Metazoa; phylum Mollusca; class Bivalvia; order Mytilida; family Mytilidae; genus Mytilus; species Mytilus galloprovincialis. Next base: position 28,177,801 of record NC_134839.1, on the reverse strand, counting down.
AATAAATTACTTTTGGAGTGTCAAGAACTCGTTGGAAGTACTTGATAAATTGCATGCTTATATTGGTGATTTTGAATCTGTTCAAAGTTTTGATTTTTCTACCCTGTATACCACATTGCCTCACATTCTCATTAAGAAAAAATTCACACACCTTATTAAATGGGCATTCAAAAAATCAGAATGTGAATATATATGTCCCAACTCTTTTGGGTCATTTTTTAGTAGCAATAAACAAAAAAACTATGTTAATTGGACATGCTTTGATACTATATATGCCCTTGAATTTTTACTAGATAACATTTTTGTTCGCTTTGGGGATTCCGTATATCGTCAGATTATCGGAATTCCAATGGGGACTAACTGTGCACCACTTATTGCGGACCTGTTTTTGTATTGTTATGAGTTACAATTTATGACAAAAATAAGCAAAGACCCATCGAAACAACATCTGATTAACAAATTTAATAATACTTTTAGATATTTGGATGATATTTTGGCTCTCAATAATGACGACTTCAGTATTTATATTAATGAAATTTATCCTGTTGAACTTACTTTAAATAAAGCTAATACTAACAATGACCACTGCCCTTTTCTCGATCTTGATATCTATATCACTAATGGAAAGCTGAATACTAAAATTTATGATAAAAGGGATGATTTTTCATTTCCTATCGTTAATTATCCGTTTTTAGATGGTGACGTTCCCTTGTCACCATCTTACGGTGTTTATATATCTCAACTTGTACGGTTCGCTCGTGTATGTAACAATGTTTTAGATTTTAACGAGAGAAATTTATGTATTACTGAAAAATTATTACACCAGGGTTTTCGATATCACAAACTAGTCAAAACATTTACTTAATTTTATCATCGGTATAAAGACATCATTCGTAAATATAGCTCAACATGCAGACTTCTAATACGTTCAGGTATTTCACATCCAATTTTTTATGGTAATATTCTTTATAAAGCACAAAGGTGTCAGTATTCACCTCAGAAACTTACAAGACCCTTGAATAGACTTATTAAGAAGGGATATAATTACGCTACTGTTGTCAAGTCATTAAAGATTGCATATTTTGGCGTTAATATTGAGTCACTGATAAGGTCTTTGCATCGGAACTAAACACATTTATTCTAAAAACAGTTGTTGGCATGACACGGGTTATGTTCTTCTCATATATGTTATGATGGTATGATACTAAACCCCTAACGGGAAGGATTGTGCCTAATGTTCATATGATGAAATCATAATCTTTCAGTCAGTTTAATTGAAGTCTGGAGCTGGCATGTCAGTTAACTGCTAGTAGTCTGTTGTTATTTATGTACTATTGTCATTTTATTTATTTTCTTTTATTACATCTTCTGACATCGGACTTGGACTTCTCTTGAACTGAATTTTAATGTGCGTATTGTTATGCGTTTATTTTACTACATTGGTTAGAGGTATAGGGGGAGGGTTGAGATCTCACAAACATGTTTAACCCCGCCGCATTTTTGCGCCTGTCCCAAGTCAGGAGCCTCTGGCCTTTGTTAGTCTTGTATTATTTTAATTTTAGTTTCTTGTGTACAATTTGGAAATTAGTATGGCGTTCATTATCACTGGACTAGTATATATTTGTTTAGGGGCCAGCTGAAGGACGCCTCCGGGTGCGGGAATTTCTCGCTATATTGAAGACCTGTTGGTGACCCTCTGCTGTTGTTTTTTATTTGGTCGAGTTGTTGTCTCTTTGACACATTCCCCATTTCCATTCTCAATTTTATTATTATCACATTTAAAAATGATAACATCTTTTACAGTTATTATAAAAAAAAAGAATTATTCGAAAAAAGTATTTGCAGGCGTGCACTAAAGGTTAATGCACTACCAACTATTTCTTATCATTTATGTTCACCTCTTTTAATTGTCTTACATGTTATCCTGGACGGAATATCTGATGTTTATATGATGGAAAGAAGACCAACGCCGCCGGAATTTCTATTAGTCGTCGATAAAGTTTATACCAATCAGCTTCAAATAAACTGTCATACTGGCACGATATATATATATAAAAAAAGAAGATGTGGTATGATTGCCAATAAGACAACTCTCCACAAGCGACCGAACGACACAGAAATTAACAACCATTGGTCACCGTACAGCATTCAACAATGAGCAAAGCCCATACTGCATAGTCAGCTATAAAATGCCCCGAAATGACTATGTAAAATAATTCAAACGAGAAAACTAACGGCCTAATTTATGTAAAAAAATGAACGAAACACAAATATATAACACATAAACAAACGACATGTACAACCACTGAATTACAGGTTCCTGACATGGGATAGGCACATACATATATATGTGGCGTTGTTAAACATGTTAGCGGGATCCCAATCCTCCCCTAACATGGGACAGTGGTGTAACAGTACAACATAAGTACGAACTATAAAAATCAGTTGAAAAAAGGCTTTACTCATCAGATGGATAAAAATACAAATACTACAAATACAAGTTAGCATTACAATGACAATTCCGACCCATATATACCTGGCAGTTCTTTCTCTTGCGAGTACAGCTGTTTCCTGTTATTTACGAGGGTATGAATGCTCCATGGCTTTAACAAAAGGTTGTTTTCGACTATTGGCTTTACATTGTATCATAATTCAAATTATTCGTTCAGTGTTTGTTTACCTGTGTTAATTTGTCTTTTTATTGTGTTAAGCCATTTTAATTGATATTTTATAGTGTGTCTTTCTATGTTGTGATGTTACACTTTTGTTTCAGATAAAGGTGAAGGTTGGTACATATTTAAAAGTTTAAACCCGCTGCCTTTGTTTGCACCTGTTTTAAGTCAGGAATTTGATGTTCAGATTTTGTCGTTTTGTTGATGTGTTAATTTAAACATATTTTATTGTTCAAAATGACAAAAGGATCAGACACAAGTTTTACAATTAGTAACGTCTTCTCCGAATGATGTGTTTCATAGAAGTTTCTCGTTTCTCGTTTTTATATATAGATTGGACCATTGATTTTCCCGTTTGAAGGGTTTTGCACTAGTCATGTTTTGAACCTTTTATAGCTTACTGTTCGGTGTGAGCCAATGCTCCGTGTGGTGTTGAAGACAGTACTTTGACCAATAATAATTCACTTTTACAAACTGTGACTGGGATGGATAGTTGTCTCATTGGCACTCAAACCACATCTCCTTACTACTAATTTAGGTGATATGGACGTCTGTGCTATTTTGGATTGTATATAATGGAGAACCAAGTTGGGAGAACTTAAGGTCTAGATTTTTAATCAAATTAGCAAAATTTGGTGAGGAATGCAGATCACTTATGTGAATTTTCATTTAAAAGAATAGATTTATAATATTTCAACTTATACATATTTTTTTCAACAAGCTAAGATTATTTTTGCTTGATATTTTTCAATTAACATTTTAAGGGGAGGTAACTCAGAAATAGTGGATTTTCTGATAGAACTTTTACAAATTCTGCTTTTTTGTATTTTAGCCGGAAAAAACGTACGGTGACCACAGGGGTGGATCCAGGATTTTAGAAAGGGGGCGAAATTTTTAAAGATCGCCGAGCGGAGCGAGGCGAAAAAAATTTCTGACCTTTTTGGGGCTCAAAAACATAAAATAAGTGTAAAATGCACATTTTAAACGGTTCCTAATTTGAGCATGTATATTTTATAGTTGCTGTAAAGTGTAAGGGTTGGACATTTTTTATGCTGTATTCTCCCTATTAATTGTCCATCATTTAAAATGATAGTATGGATCCAAAGCTATGTACTGCTATATTCATGATATTATACGTGGGACTTGTCAGTAAAAAAAATGACATGGAAAATTCTCGTTTGTTGTATGTTAAGAATAACCTCTCTTTTTGTAAACCAGATATACGCCGGGCTATTCAATGAAATTTACAATACGACCGGCACGATTTAAGAAAGACAAACAAGTACTTTTTATCCAAATGTTTGGTTGATATGTTTCACCCAACAAAATTAAGGGAAGTGAGGGGTTCCAAATTAACCAAAGGCTACGAATGAGTCGAAAATGACAAACACGATCATGACGATGTTCCTACAACACGACGTTACACTAAAAATGCGGCGTCAAAGAGGGTTTTTGACTTCGATTAATTTTTGCAAGTTTTATTCGGGTTTTTATATGTTGTTGGTTGATTCTGGTTCTGTGTTTTTTGTGATATCATTTTATCATAAATTACCTCAAGTTGTGGAAATCAATTTAATAATGTTTACCCTTTAAGTTATTTCAACTATAAATGCATTTACTGTCGCAAGTAATGTAGGATTGATTGATTGATTCACGGTTGGTTTCTTTACTCCGCATTAGCAGAAAAAGGCTATATCGCGGCGAGTAATGTAGGAAGGAAAAATGTGACGGAAGTACATGTACATACGGTTTTCCATAAATATTTTTTTTTAGATGTGCAAAACTTTTATCATAGGATGTTTAACTTTCATGTATATCATGTCATTGTAAAATTTCTGTATCTTAATTCAACCCAAATACAAATATATCTGACACTCTGCAAGTAAATCGAAAGATTTTTACCCTTGGTTAATTTGAATAGAATTGTATTTTCCCTGGCACGTAATTTGTCGAAATACACCCCTTCAATTACTTGAACCTTGGCTCGAGAATTATTTCCCAAGTCATCTAAAGTTGCTTGCTTAAATTGTTTTACTTCTGATATACATTTTAAAAGATAGAAGTCTACTCATGAATTGTCCGTAAAAACGGATAATATAATCCCGGGTTTTATTAATTCAATGAAACGGTTTTCGTCGCTGTTTGGGATTAGTCTTTCAATACATCCATTTTATGCACAAGTTTATATTGACGAAAAGTTCCGGGTTCGCTAGTACGGGAATTACTTTCATCACGACAGTTATCACATGAATAGCAGGACAAATTGCGAAGTAAAACATTCCTTGGACTTGTATTAAGTCTTGAAATATTGGTGAATGCACCTTACTGAAGTGACGACTTTAAATGATCTATTTCGTAGTACTTTCGCAACATAAATTAAAATTCGAATTTTACATTTAGAGGACTGTCTTGGTGTCTCCAATTTGTCTTTGCAAAAGTTGAACGAAGTTCATGTAATGAGATTTTTTTCCCCTTTTACCATTCTTTTAAATAAATCATTAAAAGCTATAAACGATTAATAAAAATTGCAAAATTGAACCTATGTCAAATCTATGTCTCGGCCAGAGTCTATAGCTACATGCACTATTCTTTTTTTTTCGGCAGCCATAAACATCTTTTTTTCCAAATTTCACCACACGATTTGTGTTAATTATCATGAACATTTAATTCAAACTTTTGCACATGTACGTTGGAAATGAGCGTTTTTCGGATTTTTCGACGTTTTCAGACGTTTGGACAAAATGGCTACCGTTTTGTAATGTGTTGAAGAATTTTATTCCTTTAAGACCCAAATATGTAGTTTATAAGTAAAAAATCTTGGCATTTTGTACTCTTCGTGTATCTAACTTTTGATTTGATCAATTATAAATAACTTATTTGAATGTCAGTTAAAAAATACACGTAAACTACTTTGAAAAATGAAATATCAACTTGGACTAAATGGCTACCGCTTGAAAAACGACTGTGTAGAGAAGATTTTATAAAATCTGCAATATTTGAACTCACGAACAATGAGGCAAATATTTGTACTTTTGGTAGATGTTATTTTTTTCTTACTCTTTTCATTCATTTTCCGCTATATCTACTTATAAAATTCACTTTCAGTCGTTAAGTTCCCGAAAAACGTCGTTGGACATTTTTCTTATTCTTGCTTAATATGCAGCCACCGACTCAAATGAAATTTGGAAAAAATAACGGCTTTAACGACACAAAGAACCGACACATGTCGTTGTTCATGCCAAGTTTCCGGAAGATCAGAGAATAAAAAATAGGATCACTATACATAAGAGTTAAACCAGTTTTTCATAAATGTAACGTTGGACATCCGTTTTTTTCACATAGCTTTGTTATTTTAATCCTCAAATATACTGGATATTACTTAGTATATAATCAAGAGCTATAAAAACATAATTTAAAACATATATTGAATTTGTTTTAATAGTGGTTCGTGTTTGCTAACATTTTTATTTTGTTTTGCGGAGGAAATTTCAAAGATTCTGTTTTAAATCTTAGGGGTTGTAGGAACAGCGTGCGTAACGTTAAAGAGTTTATGAATGACGGTCGACAAATAGAGACATAAAGGCCACACCTAGCAGCCGGTTGCAGTTTGGTCTTGAAAAAAGTATTAAATATAACAGTTCGCAACTTCAGCGAAACAGACATTCAAGTCACACATGCGAACCCCCACCCCCCAAAAAAAATACGCCTGTTTTTTTATTCATCATTTTTAATGCTAAATAATTCTGTTGGAAATTTTCGTTTCTTAAATAGCAAAAATGTGGACAAGATTATTGTTTTCAATCCAGATACGGCAAGAATTTTTGTTTTTAAAAGTCAAAAATCAAAGTCAGATTTTTTCTGTCAAATATATATCTCGCACTGCCTACTCAAACAATTGGTTCGTTCCTTAGACTTTAAATCTATCTAGAGCTTATACTGACTGGGGATCATCATTCAGCTATGTTATTTCTAGTTTAAATAGGCTGGGGCGTTTGGGGTTACACATGTTTTCGTAGGTAAACAATATTGCTGTGGAAATTTTTATCATGAAAGTGTAATAGAGTATAACTTTCTGTCTCGTGGATTCAAATTACAGTAACACATGGATAGACTGAGGATGACAATCATGGCATCTTCAAAGCGAAACAGGATTGAGCAAGAACGTATTGACTTCTATTTCACAATTCCACGAGACAGAAAGTTATACTCTATTACACTTTCATGATAAAAATGATGAATAAAAAAACGGGCGTATTTTTTTTTTTTGGGGGGGGGGGGAGGGGCGGGGGTTTGCATGTGTGACTTGAATGTCTGTTTCGCTGAAGTTGCGAACTGTTATATTTAATACTTTTTTCAAGACCAAACTGCAACCGGCTGCTAGGTGTGGCCTTTATGTCTCTATTTGTCGACCGTCATTCATAAACTCTTTGTCATTTTCGACTCATTCGTAGCCTTTGGTTAATTTGGAACCCCTCACTTCCCTTAATTTTGTTGGGTGAAACATATCAACCAAACATTTGGATAAAAAGTACTTGTTTGTCTTTCTTAAATCGTGTCGGTCGTATTGTAAATTTCACTGAATAGCCCGGCGTATATCTGGTTTACAAAAAGAGAGGTTATTCTAACTAAACATACAACAAACGAGAATTTTCCATGTCAATTTTTTACTGACAAGTCCCACTTGTAATATCATGAATATAGCAGTGCATAGCTTTGGATCCATACTATCATTTTATGATGGGGAGAATACAGCATAAAAAATGTCCAACCCTTACACTTTACAGCAACTGTAAAATATACATGCTCAAATTAGGAACCGTTTAAAATGTGCATTTTACACTTATTTTATGTTTTTGAGCCCCAAAAAGGTAAAAAAAAAAATTTCGCCTCGCTCCGCTCGGCTATCTTTAAAAATTTCGCCCCCATTTCTAAAATCCTGGATCCGCTCCTGACATGAGTTTGACATAATCAGTAAATTACAGCAAAACATTTCATTATAAGTAAAGAATTGTTGCATAAAAAATAAATACACGGGAAATGGCAAAGTTCTCGAAGTCTTGTCTGATTAATCAGTTTACAAAAAAAAAAAAAAAAAAGTCCAAGCGAACGGGGGGTTGGGGGGGGGGGTGTACGCCCTCTACGCCCCCCCCTCTGGATCCGCCACTGGACCATATCTTTTCTATTGATATTCTCTATATAAAAGATATATTCTTATATTTTATTTTACAATTCTATCATTTCATTTAGCTTATAATCACACAATTATGTTTTTTCCTGTACAATTCATGCAAAATGTGTTATTTTGTTACAACCAGTAACTTGAGAAAATGCTCTTTGACCTATAATTTTTATCATATTTTTGAACATATCTCAATCAATCTAATAAAAATATTGATCTCTGATATGCTATACTACATACGAGCTTCGTTATACTAGATATGAGCTTCGTTATACTACATATGAGCTCATATGTAGTATAACGAAATCAGAGATCAATATTTTAATTAGATTGATATCTCAATGTATATACTTCGTTTTGGCAAAGCATACTATATAGTAAACAAATTCTATCATTTTTTATTTACACTCCCGTAACACCCTATCGTGCCAATCCGTAGTAAAATTTAAATCTTTTGTCGAGCCTGAAACTTTTGTTGCAGAAAGCTCGACATCGGGATAATGATCCGGCGGCGGCTACGGCGGTGTTAGCTAACTTCTTAAAAGCTTTATATTTTAGAAGGTGGAAGACCTGGATGCTTCATACTTTGTATATAGATGCCTCATATTACGAAGTTTCCGTCAGTCACATGTCCAATGCCCTTGATCTCATTTTCATGGTTCAGTGACCACTTGAAAAAAAAGTTCAGATTTTTTGTAATGTTGAATTCTCTCTTATTATATTGAAGTTATAGGATATCTATGTTTGGTATGTGCGTACCATGCAAGGTCCTCAGACTGTTTTCACTTGACCTCGACCTCATTTCATGGATCATTGAACAAGGATAAGTTTTGGTGGTCAAGTCCATATCTCAGATACTATAAGCAATAGGCCTAGTATATTCGGTGTATGGAAGGACTGTTAGGTGTACATGTCCAAGTGGCAGGTGTCATATGACCTTGACCTCATTTTCATGGTTCGGTGGTTATAGTTAAGTTTTTGTGTTTGGTCTGTTTTTCTCATACGTTATACAATAGGTCTACTATATTTGTTGTATGGAATGCTTGTAAGGTGTACATGTCTAGCGGGTAGATGTCATCTGACCTTGACCTCATTTTCATGGTTCAGTGGTCAAAGTTTGGTTTTTGAGTTGTGGTCCTTTTATCTTATACTAAATGCGATAAGTCAACTATATTTGGTGTATGGAAATATTTTATGATCTATATTTCAGTCGCGCATGTTTTATTTGAGCGTGACCTCAATTTCATGGTTCATTGCACAGTTTTAAGTTTTTGTGTTTTGGTCTATTTTTCTTAAACTATAAGTAATAGCTAGGTCAACTATATTTGTTGTATGGAAGCATTGTTAGCTGTACATATCTGCCCGGCATGGTTCATCTGACCTTGACCTCATTTTCATGGTTTATTGGTCTTTTTTAGTTATCTTGGTTAATGATAAGTTTATGTGACAGTTGTAATAAAGCTTTTTATCCTGCAATTGGGTGTCCTACTATAGAGATACAGCCCTACAGATATCGCTATGCTGTATCTGTATACTATACAGATATCGCTTTAAAGCTCCGCCCACTGCCGGACTGAGTATTGTTTGAACCTGTGTGACCTCAGAATGTGTATTCCAGTTGCATTCCAATGACGATGACAATTGTCGATTTCAAAACTTGAATGTGTATGATTGTGTTACAAAATCAACCATGTCAATTTCAGCATGCATGTTTAGTGAATGTCAAGTCTGAAGCGTAGGACAACTCGTACACTTCTGTTTCAAAATTGACAATGTTTTGTTATTTGTTTTTACTGTTGAAATTAGTTGTTATGTTAAAATAGATAATTATTCACCTGGAGCTATGTATTATTGTTGACCATTCGAGATTCTTTTTCGCGAACCCGTCTTCAGCGTAATGTGTGATTTTGATATTACTACGCGGGCCTCAAGGGGTTACAAATCGAAAATAAATGCTAAATATGTTCGTTTTTGTGTCTTTCAAAACACAATCAATATACAGAATTAATTGCAGGATAAAGACAATAACTGTTTAGTGTCTTTAAATATCAGCTGTATTTGTACTCGGCTCGAAACAGGTGTAGTAGCTCGCTAAAAGCTCGCATACACCTTGTTTCCTAGCCTCGTACAAATACAGCTGATATTTAAAGACACTAAACAGTTATTGTCTATATACTTAGGTCTATCAACATAATGTCAATGATTAGCAAAGAAGGCGAGACATTTCAGTGTGTGCACTCTTGTTTTTATATATAAGTTGGTATTTTTTTTTAACTTTATTTCGAATTAGAAAAAAAGGTTGCAGGTGTAAAATATAGTATAGATACCAATAACAAAAAAAAAAAAAAAAAAATTAAAAAAAAATAACACGGCAAGTACACCATTCCTTGAAATTATCTCTTCCAGACATATGATGAAATTTTCTCTTCCAGGCATATGATGAAATTTTCTCCTCCCAGACATATGATGAAATTTTCTCTTTCCAGTCATATGATGAAATTTTCTCTTTCCGGACATATGATGAAATTTTCTATTTCCAGACATATGAAAATCAGTAATGATAAGTGTTTGTTACATTGAAATCGAACATTCATAAGTTGAAAACTATTTTTAACTTTTTTTTTTTGTATTCCAAACCGTTCCCGGAGCAGTAGCAATTATTTTTCCCCAGATTGGTCAATAAGCCAAGATGGCGGCAAATGTTGAACTTGTAAACAGAGCTTGGACAGTTTTAACAGACACTTTGACACCTGGAGAAAAAAAAGTAGCAATTCTTTTTAGAGTTTATAAATTTGCCATCCTTTTACTTTAGGGGTCAATTTACTTTACGGTGTGGGTAAGGTTTCGGGGTAAGAGCTGGTGTTATCTGGTTATGTTAGGGTTTGTTTTAATGGAAGCAAGATAACTCGTACCAACGGAAACTCGTACCATGTTAACTCGTACCAAAAAAGTTAACTCGTACCAACTTAAAGTCGTACCACTGGGAAGTCGTACCATTAAAAAAATGTTTTGTGGTGTTTTTTCTTTCTAAAATTAATTAAAAAAAAGTTGAATTACTGTAATTTTATCAGGTTGGGAACAAACCCTCTATATGGTAATTATACCTGTATAGAGGGATAATCCTTCTATAGAGAGGTAAAATTATCCCTCTATAGAGGGGTATTTTTGTTAAGACTGGATTTAAATCAAAATAGGGCAGAACGGCATTCTCTACTTATTATGACAGTAACCTGGAACAGTTGATGCATCAATTGATGTATTTAATTTAATATGCACATGCCCAGTTTGATGCTTATCTGACTAAATATAAAATCTATTGTTCACCATGATTGAAAGCTGTGATGATCAGGTAAATTCTACTCACTTATGCCTCACTGAACAGAATTTCTATTGTTAGATTTAACATGAAATTTAAAGGTCAACTATTCCTTTTGTTGTTGATCAGGCGTTCAGATAGGTATACAATAGATTGCAAGTTTTGTCACTTTAGCAGAAAACTGGTTATCCCAATTTTTAGTCAAGTGCATATGTTGATGCATATAATGCTAGAGATTATAGCCAATATAACTAGAAAATGCCATTCTGCCCTAATTTGCTTTAAATCCAGTGCAAACAAAAATACCCCTCTACAGAGGAATAATTTTATCCCTCTAAAGAATGATTATCCCTCTATACAGGTATAATCACCATACAGGTGGTTTGTTCCCAACCTGTTTATATCCAGGTGTAATGATAAGTCGTTATCCTAAGGCTATTTTTTTCTTATTTTTTCTGTACACTTAGCTATCATTTTTTATTACCATGCATTGTCAAGCTTGGTAACTCATAATTATTTGTCAGTAACTAAATGTACGATGCTGTCCCATACTGAACCTTCTGATCTTGTTTGTTTACATTTAAATTTCAATGGCGTCAAAATCACGTGATTTCAATTCGTTCTACCCAATCAAATTGCTCTACTGTCAATTAGGGGATTTTCCAGTCTACGGCAATTACGTTATTTCTTGGTGGGATATTGCTTCAAAATAGTTTGCAATAATTTTTGGTTTTATTTAACAGGAAAACTCTTTTTTGCCATCCCTTTTGACATCAGTGGAATTCTGTATGAATATTTATCTACAGTCATGATGGTCAGAATATCGATCTTTTTATAATGAATAAAAAGAAAATTCTATGAAAAATAAATGTAAATTATTTTTCATTAACCTACTCCATATTCCTGTACAAAATTATGGCATGGGCATCGTTTTTTCAATTAGTTTTCCTTTCATTTTGGTTGGGCTTTTTTCGCGGGAAAATCGCGAAAGACGTAAGGAGCATGTCATTTTAAAATTCCTAAAAATACGATTTGCTTGACCTGTATTGCCTGCCACAAGATTGATGACGCTGAATGGAATGTACACAAAGCAATGGAGGCCGGAAGTGGGATTTTGTGAAGTTCTAGAATGTTTTTAGACATTCGGAAGTCGGGATTGAAACGGGCATTAGAAATTTGGCATTTTTTAGCAATAATTGAGAACAACAATGCAAACTTACCTTCAGAAATGTTTTTTTATTCAAAAGTGCAGAAAAAACGTATTTTACATTGTTTTTCTACGCCGGAAGTAGCGTAGTGACGTCAATGAGGAGTTTCCCCGTGTGTTAAGTTCAAACACAAATACCTAACGAACTGACAAGATGAACGATTTTAGAATACGGTAGGATACTGGATTTTAATGAAAACGGACAAAAATACGTTTTTTTTAATTAAGATACTAATATAAATGGTCTTAATAACCTTAATACCCTGCTAATTAATATACGATATTCCTTTGATTGTGTGATCAAATTAATACATTCCTTTGATTGTGTGATTATTGGTTGATTATTAATAAGCAATAGAGTGTGATGTATGTTCTAAATCATAGGCGTAGCATGGCTTAAACTAATGGTACGGTTTCGGCAAATTATACATATGGGTCACAAAGTGGCCCATCCAGCCTCGCATAGCGAGGCTGCATTATGGTAGGAGGTATGGAGGCCGCTCAAGGCCCCCAGAAGCTTTAGGTTTTATAGCGTTAAAATCCTGCATTCTGAGTGTTTCCTGGCACTAAAAAATGTTTTTGAACAGTAGCATTTTTTACAGGACAATTTGAAAAAAAAATGAATGTCTGTGTATTGCGGGTTTTGTAGTTTGTTTTAATTCTATTTCTGTGTCATTTACATAGCAAGATTGGTAAATGAGAACAATGATCAACAATACTGTCATACTATATTATTAAGAAAAATAACAGTATATATTCATAATTAAACACCAATAAAATGCATTTAAATAAGTTGGTACGAGTTGGCAGTGGTACGAGTTATTTTTTAGTGGTACGAGTTAACGTTGGTACGAGTTTACATTGGTACGGGTTAACTATAATTCGTTTTAATATGAGGCAAGCATTACCTGTTTAAGGGGACGAAGTCTGTATGATTTTTTTTTTAATTCAAACTTATCTTACAGGGCTTTCCATTGAAGCCGGTAGCCGGCGGAAATCCGCCGCTTACGGTGGCTTCAAGTGCCGGCTACTTCACTGACAAAAATATAAATTCATAAAGAAAAAAATATCTTTTTCAAATGTTTACAGGCAGCCGAGAGACGTATTGTCGCAAAGGCGCGGTCACGATAAACAAGGATGAAAAGTCAGTGTTTACCTTGGGCTAAATATAGTTCGCGTGAATGAATTCAGGTCACTGATTGGTTGTCTATTTAAAGTCAGAATGCATCGTTTCTTTTCAAAGATAACAAGAGAGACGTTCCGGTGGTCATTGAACGATAACAATAGAGACGTTCCGATGGTCATTAACTCGTTGGCTTTTTTTGGCTTTTAAAACGTGAAGACAATCAGATAGGATGACAATCTTATGTAATAATGTTATGGAATAATATTAGTCAAATTAAAGAAAGTGTAGTAGATCATATTGTTCACAATCTGGAAAACAGTATCTTTTGAAGTTCATTTTTCAAAGCCCACGTGGTGTTCAGAGAATCAAGGTCAAAAACGAAAGTAGAATATTGACGACTCGACCTCAAATAAATAACATTTCCAAATGATTTATGTATCCGACTTATTGAACAGTTAACAAAAAAAAAGAGAAAATCAGAGGATATATTAATTTTCTGTCAATGCTTGAGAAATAATTGTATGATTTAAATACGCGTAACAGTCTTTAGAGAGAAAAGGGGGGTCATTTGTTTACAAATGCACGTAGTTATGCAAAATAAATCGATCAAGATTTCTAACAATCCGGATGATTATTTAAATAAAACTCCTTTAAAAGTAAATGAATTTATCATAAGGTAATGAAAATAAAAAAACTAGCATAGAAAAAAATGAAATTTCTTGTGAGTTTGTTTTTTTTTCTTTCTTTAATTTCATACATAAAAAATGGTCATTTGAAAGATGAAATTAGGTGCCAGGAAATTGCTAGAATGCAGGATTTTGCTCTATTTATGCCAGAGCTTCTGGGGGCCTTGAGCAGCCCCCAGACCCCCTGCCGTAAGGCACCACAGCTGTGCCGAACGCGTGTTACTGCCGCCTATAATTTTAATTGAGCCTTCTACTTCAATTTCGATGGAAAGCCCTGATCTTAATTTCAACACGGAAATACCGTAACGTTTCCGATTTTGGGTCTGTTGTTAGGGATGTTTTAGTTGTATTTAAGTTATGACGTCATATGCAATGTAAACAAAGAAACACTATCTATAGGTAACGTTTTTTCATATCAAGGAATTATTAAAAATGAAATTTTTCTTGCGTTCCTTCCTATTTTATATTAGACTGATAATATATATTTAACTCAAAGTTTCATGCAAACGAGACCGGAAAAAATAAGTACATTGTAGATTTCTGCGCAGATGTGGGAGTTCAAAACACAACATAAAAAAGTTTGAACAATTGGTAAATTTTTAATTAATTAAAAATACTTAATTCCATCTCGGATGCTTTCGACATTTCTCGTTACCTTTCGACATTACTTGTTACCTGTTTGTCAAAATTTATCGTTCGTTATTTAATAGCATTTGATTGGTTAATAGAAATACCTGTTCACTTCAGGTAAATTTTCATACAAATATTCCCTGGTCATTTCGAATTGTGTACTGGTCAATTCAACACGTTAAATTTATTTATGACATATGTATGATTGTAATTTTTTATTTATGCCAAAATATGATTATCATTACTTATGTGTTGAGTTTTGTTTTATTACATCGAAATGGGAGTGGAGGGAATTTTGAGTTCATTATTACAATGAAAATTTTGGGAAATTTTTCAACTTCGTCCCCATATAAATCTGTCTGTATCTGTATAGTGGTACGTGTAGAATCCTATTTAGGCTTTTATACACGGTGGAGAGGAGTGCCGTTGTTATGGGTGGTGTTCTCGTAGAGTGGTCTTAAATGCCTCTACAGATCATGCATGCATTATATAGTTGGTTCCAGTGAATAGTTGTTTCAACAAAAAATGAATGTTTGTACTGTGGTTTGTTGCTATTTGATACTTTAAGTCCTCTGGTGTTATTGTTACCTTGACGTTCAATAATATTGCCATATGTGTGTGTTAAATATATCATAATGTAATCGTTCTTTACAGCTATATGGTCTAGGATATATGACCTTAAAATTATAGTTTGATATTCTTCTTTTAACACATCAGACATGTCATAGTTGAATTATGGGGACCCAGGGGTTGTGGGCTCCCTTTATGTACACATACTATGATGTAGCTACAAATTTATTATGACAATGTACATACATTGTAATTTTAATTGTTACATGTTATACACCTTATCACTGAACAGGGTTGGCAAAAACCCGGGTTTTATTAGTATTGCCCAGCCCAGTGGGGAATACTGGGAAAACCCGGGTTTTACTGGGTTTTAGTGGGTAATACTGGGTAGTATAAAATACTGGTCTAAATTTCATAGAGGATTCAGTGATCAAACACAAATGTAATACATTTAACATACATGTATATATATAACTTGTTTTAGTTGTCTAGATTGGTCAGACTGTAAATATAAAGCAAAAAAATCATTTTTTTCAAATAAGTACAACTCTTATTAAGAAGTAAGAAAAAATACATTTTAGTTCATGTATGTGTACTGTGACTCATCATTAATAAGTAATTATTCAGATTACAACACAGATTTGTTTATGTAACAATAATCAGCCCTTTCAATTCTATAAATTTTAATGGCCCTTTAATAGGTTGCTTATTTAGCGATATATAAAAATGAATGTATAACAATTAAAGTAACAATTCACTTAAAAAATGCATTTTTTTATCAAAGATTTGATTATCAAAACAATGCTTGGTAATTAACACGGTATCCTTAAATGTGCAAATCTTGCATTCTGCGTACATATAGAATTAATGAAGAACTAAATGAAATTGAATTTCTCATTCTTCTAGAAAGGACTCAATGGTTATCTGTATAAAAAGTATATATTTAGCTGTAATACTATGAAACTACACCTACATGTATGTCTTAACTATTTTGTGTTAAAATGAGCTTAAAAAATCATATTGCCCAGTAATGCCCAGTATTACCCATTTCTGGGAGTATTGTCCAGCCCGGGAAAACCTGGGTTTTCCCACCCGAGAATTCCCAGGAGGGTAATACTATGCCAACCCTGTCACTGAAGGCTTCAGTAAAATTTTGGAATCATAATACAAAATATCTGAAGCCACAATGGAAAAATGGTTGTTACATATGCAAAATATATGTTCAGACTGGCACAGATCTAAAAGTTATTTAGTTTGCGAGCAATCTGTGGAAAAAAATTCAATGTAAAAAACAATTACATTACTATTTGAAATGAAAAAGTTTTGAGTTGATACAAGGGTGTCATATATATTCAACCTTTATCTTACGTCCTACAATTATTTATTTGAATTTTTTAGACTTCCCAGACATATATCAGTTCAGAAGTTGAATTCCAGAATGCTGTTGAAATTCTATGCAAGCAAGATTTAGGACACATCATAGAGGAATGGTTTCTGGATACTTTACAAGAAGATTTGCGACAAAAAGTTGGTCCACAGTTCTGGAACTACTTTTCTATACAGCAAAGTGAAACAGACCAACTTCTTGAAGCAGTTGAATATTTACATAAAGTGACAATGGATTATCTCCCCTGTATTCAAAGACTTGAATCCACAACCCAAATAAAACGTTGGAGGAAGTCGTCCACCTTATTTAATACATCCTCATTGACAGAAGCTTTCATACTTCTAATGAAATCAACATTGTTTTCCATTTTTCCTAGAACTTTTCAAGAAATAGTGAATAAATTTTATTCAGATGCATTTAAAGTGTTTCATCATACAACAACTGAACCTGATCAAGGTATACATGTACATGTTGTATTTCTAGTCCTTAACTGTTTACTGGCAGCATATATATGTCATGTATATAGATGATATTATAAATTATCTTTGATCATCTCAAGGAGCTTGAGCAAAGTGAGAAAAGCAATCGAGTTGAGATGACCAATGATAAACTGTTTATCACTATTTTACCTATGACTACGTTATTAAATTATTGAATACAACACATGGGCCCTTAGTTTCTAGCCATAATTTTTCATATTACTCAACTAAGGAAATTATCAGTCAGTAAGATCAAAGGAAAATTTCATAAACTAGCAATAAAGTATGTTACTTTTTATTTAAAAATCCTTTATTTTGCAATAGTACAATAATTTATTTTTCCTTCTTCTTAAATTTTCTTGGAGAACTAAATGTGACTTTCATTTAGAAGCTTAATCTCTTATCATTTACATTTTGTATTGTAGACAGTGAAGATGATGAAGAAACCAGCTGTAAAGGGTGTGAACAGCCCACAGAGACATGCTTATGTCAACACATAATGTTGAACTTCCATAATCTTAACAGAAAACTGTAAGTGTAAACAGTGACATGCTCATAAACAGACACATATTCACTTCAATAAAGTGATATCATTACTGAATCACTTACAAAAAGTCTCAGGATCAATGATACCTTGTAACAATTAAAAATCATGTGAGCTATTGTAAAAATTTGAAGTGCATTGTCATGATCCCTCTGTTCCTCTGTTGTAAACATTTAATAAAATCTTTCCTCTGAAACTACAAAATGTTACCAAACTTTTTTAAACTGTTTCTCAGGGAATCAGGTTTAAAATGGTATCTAGGAATTTGAACAATCAACAAACATGATTGATGTTGGTAAATAAGAAGATAAGGGTTATATTCTAGTTTTTGCCGTATATCTCAAAACCTATTAAAAGCAGTAAGAGTAAAACTTAAATATTAAATTTTCTTCAAAGGTTAATTTGAACAAAATTGGCAGTTTGTGAGTGGATATTATTTTTAAAACTATTATAAAGAAAAACTTGAACTATAAAATCATGAAGTCAATAATTTGTACAAATATTAAGCCACCCATGCTGAAATTACCAAGTGCCCCCTTATAGCAGCTATTTCTCTTTATTGATGATTATTAACCCTATAGAAATTATACTCCTGAGTGACTATTTTTGCTCTTTTTTCATTTTTGTCACAAATTTTAATAGAAACATTTTGAAGTTGAGACTAATTGTTTACTATTTGAATATTTCAGAGATGACATTGGTATCCTAGAGAGAGTGTCTGGAACAGCTGTTACAAATATTGTACATGAAAGAATAAAGACATATGTAGAGAACTCTTGCAAAGGGAACTTTGAAACATCTTATATTGATATATTGGAAACAGTATGTTATATAGATAAAAAACATAGAAAACATCTCATAGACCAGAGAGACAACAACCCAACCAAAGAGCAGAAAACAGGCAAAGGTCACCAATAGGTCTTCAACACTCGAGAAAATCCTGCACCCTGAGGCGAGCTTCAATTGGCCCCTTAACAAAAATGTGTACTAGTTCAAAATAAATGGATGTCATACTAAACACCAAAACATATAAATGAACTAAAATTAATAATCGTACAAGACTAACAAAGGCTAATGGCTCCTGACTTTGGACAGGCGCAAAATTACGGCAGGGTTAAAACCGTTTAGTGAGATCGCAACCCTCCCCCATACAGCTAGGGCCACACTTAAAAAAATTTAGGTTTGCCAAAACCCTGCCCAGCATTGAGACAGTTGGTAGGTAGGTAGGCATTTTCTTTTTTTTTGGCAAAGAGAAATTTAAATTTAAGTATCAGATGTTAATTAGTCTTCATGCCTATCTGAATAAAAAAAAATTCACATCAGGGCAATAAAAGACTGAGTATGCAGCTATTTTCTGGGTAGGTAGGGTTAGGGCAAACAAACCTATTCTTTTTTATGGCCTAGCCAATGTAGAAAAAGCAAACACAACAGCAATACACACAGTCAAACACAATTTAAATGTTTGTTTCTTTTGTAAATAACTAGATAATTCAAATATAAAAGATAGTGAAAAACCTAGCTTTTGATTTCTGAGAGTTCCTGGTTTTTCACTTTTTCTGGTGATACATTATGGTAAAAGCATGAATTGTCTAGTTTGCAGTAAACAAGAAAATACTATTCATTGATATTTGTGTAAATATTTACAATATGTACTACATGTACATGTACTGTATTAAAAGTTAATACTAAACAATCTTTTTCTTTATGTTGACAGTGGTTAGATACAAAAGTTCTTGGTTGGTTGCACCTGGTTTATTCGGGTAACAGAACACACATATACTCTGATTGTATAGATGGATTCAAAGGGAGGCTACTCCATTTCCTGTATGAGTCTTTTGCAAACATTCAAATTGAGCAGCTCTTCAATATAATCATAGAATTTCCTGAATCTGAACCAGCAATATTAGATCTTAAGATGTGTTTAGAGAAAACTGATGTGAGGACCCAGTTGGTAACATCACTGAAATCAGCGTTAGAAACCAGACTTTTACATCCAGGTGCGAAACATTATGCATTTTCCTGCAGCAGTTTAGGACTGTAAATATTGAACAACAAATGATAAAGCCCTTTTTGGTAAAAAAAAAAAAAGTCGCCCTATTTTGTAACTTTTACAAGCTACATGTATGGTGGTTAAAAAGGTTAGCCACTATTTCAAAATTGCTTATTTGACTGATTGAATTACCATATGTTTATTTAAGGAGGCTCACAGGTACAAAATTTTCAGCAAAAAAATAAAGATACGTTTTTTCATTACAAATTTTATTTATAACACTATTAGTATTACTTTATGATATGGTACAAAAATCTACCAAAAAAATCGATTCAGTTTGGCCCCAGATGACAATTAAAATGGTTTTATCATTGAAAAAGCTCCAAATTATCTCCCTTTGGTGTAAAAATGTCATTTTTTGGCATTTTGAAATTGAAATATCTTATTTAACTCATCGGTGACCTATATTTTTTTATTATTTTTTTCAAATAAGCTGTACATAAACTAAATAATTGTAAAATTTAAGTGATTTCTGTAATTTGTTTTTTTTTAAATTCCGTATTACCTCTATTTCTCCTATTAGTTCAACAGAAAAAAGGACATTAACAAAATTGTAAGCTTCTTTTGGAGGCAGATTGTGAGCTTAATTGAAAGGTGACCCCATTTTTTAATTTCATTTTTCTATTAAGTATATGATAAAGTTCATTTATAGAAAAATACAGTGAAATCCTTTATTAAAAATAAAAATTGATTTATAGCCCCCTTTACACAATGTCAGCACATATGAATTTTGTCAATCAGATATATTCTGTTGAAAAGGTTTCTTGATTAAAAAAAGAATTTCCTTTTAGGGTATCAATGTATGCAAATAAAAATACATCAAAATAGTCATTTTCAAACTTTAAGAAATAAACCCGACTTCGTTGAAAAAAAGAAAGATTACTTATTTTTCTATGATGCCTTGTAGAGTAGCTAAAGTACAATTATTGTATCCTTTTTAAAAAATGAATAAATTCCATTGTTTTGAATATTCATATAAAAGACTGATTCTTTTCCAGGTGTAAACACATCAGATATATTAACAGCTTATATTGCTGCTATCAGAGCTCTACGAGTTTTAGATCCAGCTGGTGTTATCCTAGAACTTGTTTGCCACCCTGTCAGAAAATACTTAAGGTATGATATATAATTAAGTATTCCCAAAATAACTGTCTCTAAGAGAGTTTCTTTCAAAATTTATAATTTTTGAAATACTAAGGCTATTCTACCTCAGGGAAAGATTACCTTAGCTGTATTTGTCAAAACTTTTAGGAATTTTGGTCCTCAATGCTCTTCAACTTCGTACTTTATTTGCCATTTTTTTTTTTTTTGGATTCAAGCGTCACTGATGAGTCTTTTGTGGACGAAACGCGCGTCTGGCGTATATACAAAATTTAGTCCTGGTATCTATGATGAGTTTATTTTCTAACTAGGTAACAAATAATTTCAGTGATAATTATTTTTCCCCTATTCAGAACATATCTTAAGTACAGCTAGTCTGCAGTTGTTCTTGAAGTTGTATGTAATTTTTTGGCTGTTTTTTCAGAGTCTGAATTTCAATAGTCCCTACTCCTTTTGTGTGATTAAACATGTTACAAAACAACTCTAGGTTGCTGTAAGATTTCCAACAATGAACAAAAGCCATACAGTGACATACTGTATAGAAGGCTATAAAAAACAGAAATGACAAAATAAGAAACAATTAAAACCAGAAACACAATGCCTGAACTATTTTAAAAAACAATAAAGTAAAGCAAATAGTAAAGACAATCTAAAATTATAACCACTAAATTATTTATTCCTGATTAACATGCACTTGCAGAAAATTGTTGGATTAAGCATATTTGTGACCTCTCAACCCTCCTCTAACCTGGGACACTGGTGTAACAACACAACATAAGAACAAATTGTAAAATTCAGTTGAAAAAAGCTTGACTCTTCAGGGTGACCTATGTTACTTCTGAATGATACTGTCAGGTACCAGTTCTCTAACTACTAATTATATACCATTGATATTCAGGTCCCATGGTGATACTATCAGGCCAGACATGCCAGTTCTTCAATTACTAAATAAATGTATATATCATTGATATTTAGGTCCCGTGATGATACTGTCAGATGTATTGTTTCTAATTTAACTGACGACGGAAGTAATGAGTTGTTAGATGAGCTGATTAAAGGACAGCCATTACTACTGGATGAGACAGGACATAGTGATAATGAAGATGAGGATTGGGAGAAATGGATGCCTGATCCCGTGGATGCTGATCCGTGTAAGTATACCATTGTAAGTCAAGGATTGGGTTGAAGGGTGCCTGACGTTATTCATCAAAATTAGTCAATTTTTTTATTGTCAAAAAGAATGTGTACATCTTATCTTCATGCACCAAAAATTTATGTCATTTGGCAAGAGATTTAATGGTTTATCGTCATGATGATACCCCAGTTACGACCCTCATTTATAGGTGTTTAGAACCTGATATTACTAGACTTCAATTTTTCTCCTCTCATATTTCATAACTATTTTTCACAGTAAAAAAGAGGAATATGAATGATGTTTTACACCAAATTTTCTAAATTAAAAAAAACCCAACTTTTTATGTCTTGTAGCTACCACATCCAAGAGTAGAAGAGCTTCAGATATTATAAGTATGCTGGTCAACATTTATGGTAGTAAGGAATTATTTGTGAATGAATACAGAACATTACTAGCAGATAGAATCCTCACTCAATTTAATTACGAAATCGAGAAAGAGATCCGTTACTTGGAACTACTTAAACTAAGATTTGGGGAGACACAATTACACTTTTGTGAAGTCATGTTGAAAGATGTAGCTGATTCCAAAAGATTAAACACCAGAGTTACTGAAGCTAGAAATAAAAGTGGTGAAAGAGGGGTGAGTTAACCTATCTTAATATTTTGTAGACCGTGAGAATGTCAGGTTTATTGTGAATCCTCTTGCTATTAAGTTTATGAAGGTCTGTGGTAAACCAAAGACACACAAAAATATTTTTTTTTTTTTTTTTATTAGGAAATAGAATTTTTACGAGACATTTGGACCTATGTCACATTTTTGTTCCTGACCTTAATCATTATTTGGTTCAAAATAGATAATTTATACAAAATGTAGTTTGCTAGATAAAATTATTGAAAATACTAATAAAAAGAAAGTATAAGACTCCTCTCACATTAAGACAAACACCACCATCTTGCAAATATGTAGGGCTGTTCTATGCTTACAGGCCAAAGCTGTATGAATGCTTCACACTTTTCTATGCTTACAGGCCAAAGCTGTATGAATACTTCACACTTTTCTATGCTTACAGGCCAAAGCTGTATGAATACTTCACACTTTTCTATGCGTACAGGCCAAAGCTGTATGAATACTTCACACTTTTCTATGCTTACAGGCCAAAGCTGTATGAATACTTCACACTTTTTTATGCGTACAGGCCAAAGCTGTATGAATACTTCACACTTTTCTATGCTTACAGGCCAAAGCTGTATGAATACTTCACACTTTTCTATGCGTACAGGCCAAAGCTGTATGAATACTTCACACTTTTCTATGCTTACAGGCCAAAGCTGTATGAATACTTCACACTTTTTTATGCGTACAGGCCAAAGCTGTATGAATACTTCACACTTTTCTATGCTTACAGGCCAAAGCTGTATGAATACTTCACACTTTTCTATGCTTACAGGCCAAAGCTGTATGAATACTTCACACTTTTCCTTGGTGTTTTGAGTAATTTGTTTCGTTTTCCTAAAAGATAATTGAAGATCTACTAGTAACAGCATACATACTTTATGAGTACTGGGTTCTCACCAGAATTTTAAAATGTAAAAGTTGTTTTGTTATAGGAAATTGATGTAAATGCAATGGTTTTATCAGCCCAGTTTTGGCCAGCATTTAGAGAAGAGAAGATAACTCTCCCAGAAGTGATGCAGGAATCACTGAAGGAATACACAAAGAAATTTGAGGCTCTAAAAGGAAATAGAACATTAAACTGGAAACCACATTTAGGTATGTCAGCTTGTGAAAATAACCTTTAAAATTTATGCAATAATCTGTTTGTTTGAAAGTTCTTGTAAGAATGTTTTTTTCTCTCTCAGTATAATGAAAAGTTCCAATGAACTGCATGATAGTATACCTATCTACTCAGCCAAACATACAACCATATTAAAATAATTATGATTATTATTTACAAAATCTTTGAATATATTCCAGAATCATTTTAGAAATATTAAAACATGCTAAGACAGGAAACAGACTGCTTCAGCTTTGTCCAAACAAAGTGATCTCTGAGAGACCAATACAAAACTCGCCAAAATTTGAGATGAAACAATTGAACCTACACTAGTACTATCAGTAAAATTAATTTAGCTTCAGTAAACAGACAATGTTTAAACAAAAATTGTCAGTTAGCAATATTATTTGTTTTCAGGTCTTGTTAACATTGACATAGAGCTTAAAGATAGAACAATCAACTTTAATGTGTCTCCGGTTCATGCTGCCATTATTATGCAGTTTCAGAAACAAGGTATGTTAAGTTTGTAAAATAGAAAGAGAATTGGGGTAAATATCAATGAAATTGCAGCAGATAATTATGAGTTTACTTGAAATAGTAATCTGGAGGTGAAAAATAAGATGGATCAATAGTTGTATTATTTTTGACTGATCTTTTTTGTCTTGTGTATATTGGAAAACCTGTAATTACTGTAGATTCTTTATTAAACGTCAACATACCTGCTTTTACAGATTTCATGGTTAACAGTGAACCACAAATTTAAATGTTCAACTAAATTCAAATTTCTATTATTTTGTATGCAGACTTATTCCTCTATCCATGAAAATAAATACACATGAAAATAAATACATAAAATAAATACACATGAAAATAAATTAATCGGCAATAGTCATGATTCACTACAAACAAGGCTGATAAAATCTTCAGTTTACGCATATTGAGGCATGAAGAAAGAGTCTTTAGGGAAGCCATTAAATTCTGAGAATGATGCATTAGGCCAGGTACTTTAGTTATATGATTATTGACAAACAGTTTCTGCTTATCATAGTGAAGTTGAATTTTAATCTCCTGTTTTTAAAGAAAAATGGACAGTGGAAGATTTGAGCAATGAGTTGCAAATGCCGGCAACAGCATTGAGAAGAAAGATAGCCTACTGGCAAACACAGGGTCTACTCAAGGAGGAAACAACAGACACGTTTCTCTTGGTGGAAGAACATAAGGGCCGCACACATGATGTTATTGTTACTGACGATGATGAGACAGAATCAGCCATGGCCTCAGCTCAGTCACAGAGGGAGGAAGAATTACAGGTTAGTTATTCCATAACATGTTTAAATTGTGTGGTGTCTCATTTTAGTCCTGTGTGAGAGGAGAAATTACTGGTTAATCATATTCTTATTTTATTTGAACTGAATTTTGTTAAGTCTTTAGTAGGAGCTATTAAATGTAAAAATATGGTTCTACCTCACTTTTATTCAGAACTCCCTATCAACAATTTAAATAGTGAATCAAAGGGTATACAGGCCTTCAAAATTAACTTATGAAGGCCAGTAGCCACCTGGGCTACCAGACTTGAATATCAGTTAGCCCAGACAAAAAGTCAGTAGCCCACATAATTTTACTATCACCGGTGAAACCCGCGAAGCTGAACTTCCTAGGGGGGTTTGGGGGCATGCTCCCCCCCCCCCCAAGAAAATTTTGAATTTTAGACTCAAAATCCTGCATTCTGAGCATACCTGGAGATGATTTAGATGCCTGGGAAATTTTCTTTTCTTTGTTGTTGACTTCAATCAAATTTCAATTTCATTAAAAAAAAATCATTTGCAAAATGGGAATCTTCATGCCCTGTGTACAAGATTTTTTTATATATCTTTTAAAGACAACTAAAGAATTCTCTGTTCTGGAATACATGTAGATGATAGATGAAATATTTCATTTTATTTCTATAATAATCTAATTTATTAAATATCTTGGTCGATTCATTTTGCGTATTAAACTACGTACATTTGTAAACAAATGACCCCCCTTTTTTCTCGACTATTTCACGTATTCCAAAAGCGTTGTCATGAACTTGATATCTTCTCTGATTTTCTTTTTTTTTTGTAAACTGTTAAGTTAGTAAGGAACATAAATCATTTTTAACTATAAATGTTATTTATTGTGGTCGACAATATTCTACTTTCGTTTTTGACCTTCATTCTCTGTACACCACGTGGGCTTTGAAAATGTTACTACAAAAGGTACTGTTTTCCAGATTCTTAACAGCATTATATATATCAGACTTTCTTTTATTTGACTGATATTACTTCATGACATGCTATTGTCATCTTCCCTGACTTTCTTCGCTTTCTTGAACATGTTGAAGCCAAAACCTTGATTGCTTCATATTGTTAATGACCATCGGAACACCTCTCTAGTTATCCTTGCAAGCATACGATACATTCCGACTTTAAATAGACGACCAATCAGTGACCTGAATTAACGTGAACTATATTTAGTCACAGGTAAACACTGATTTGATATCCTTGTTTATCGCGACCATGACTTTGATGCAATACATTTTAAAAAGATTTTTTTTTAATTTAAATTTTTGTCCGTGAAGTAGCTAGTACCTGGAGTCACGGTAAATGGCGGATTTCAGGCAGTCAAGAACTTGTTTTCAATTCGCCACCTGGGCTACCACAACTGAGTAAAAAGATCGCCCAGGTCAATTTCTGGTCGCCATTGGCGACTGGGCAACTGTAGTTTTTTTCCCTGGTATACTTATTTATGTTTATGCCCCACTTATTATGACCCATCTAGGAGCATTATGTTTTTCGGTCTGTGCTTCCATTCGTCTGTCCTTTTGTATGTCTGTTTGTCTTGCTTCAGGTTAAATATTTTGGTCAAGGTAGATTTTGATGAAGTGTAAGTCCAATCAACTGGCAACTTAGTAGACATGTTCCTTATGATATGATCTTTCTAATTTTATGCCATATAAGAGTTTTGACCCCAATTTCCGGGTCCACTGAACATTAATAATGATAGCGCGAGTGGGGCATCAATGTACTATTGTCACATTCTTGTTATACATCTGAGATGCTCAAAAGAAATTAAAGAACACATTATCAGAGATCTCCATGACCTTTTTCACAAAAGCCCAACGTCATTGTCAAATGAACCTTGCCATAATTGAATAACTTTCCTATGATTGAAACGTAAAGTGAAAACTTGTTTTTATATTGAAATTTAAATTTTAATCATTAATACTGTGCAATGAAACTGGCTTGCCCTTATCTGTAACAATGTAAGAGAGTTACTGAAATTAAGATTTTCAATATCAGATAATGGTTGTTTTTCAAGTGCCCTTTTTGGTATCATCTATGTTTTATTGGAAAAGCCGTTATAAAATACTAGATTTTAAAATACCAGATTTTATAACTAACTCTAAGAACTATTATATTTTTACATTTTTTTCAGGTTTTCTGGTCGTACATCGTGGGAATGTTGACTAATTTAGAAAGCCTTCCATTAGAAAGAATACACACAATGTTGAGAATGTTTGCAATGCAAGGACCAACCACTATGGAATGCAGTACACAGGAACTTAAAGGATTTCTAGATAGAAAAGTTAAAGAACAAAAACTAATATATGCAGGAGGTGTTTATAGGCTACCAAAGTCAAGCTGAATAAATTAAATCAATAAAAAACTTGTTTGTATCATTTGAGAAAATACTTTAACCTCTGAAACATTAGTCGTCACATTTTTAGTGGAAGAAGACGTCAAGTCTTCTGAAGACTTAAGGGGCTGACCATTGGCATTGAGTCTCCGTATGCCGCATTCATTTCGTGTATTACAATTTCAAAACAACTTAGATTCCTGACACCGATTTTTACACATGATTAGGCATCTGAATCATTTAATTTGTAAATTATGATTGTAAAACAATCACTATCGTAAATATGACCCTTTTATTTATGTAAATTATTAGATTTCATCTCATCCACATGAACGTTATTTGTTTACTTGTAACATTTGTATTACGCATGCGTGAATTTGGTATCGGGACAACTCGCCCTGTTTACAAGTTCGCCCTTGAAGTTACGAATTTGCAATCCTGCAGACAAGAAGATTTTGTTTTTATATAAATAAAAAGGATATATAAAGTGTTGTCTTTATTCATGGTTTTCCTTTGTCATGTAAATTAGATGCCCTTTGTAACATACATGTGAACCTCCCGTTTAGGAGAAAAAACTCCCGTGTATGAAATTTTTCAGACGCCATATTTGATAATTTCTTACTACTGTACGGGTGTAATTGACACCTGTGTTAAATTTTACCTGAAGATGTATAATTATATGGCTTCGCTTGACAGCTTGGGTGTCAAACATACTGGTAATCAACGATGTTTACCTCCGGCTAACTGCCGTTGTGTTATCAAAACGATGTGTATTGGGAATATTGAAATACTTTTTTGTTACTTCCTTTTGTTTTATCCTGTTTTCAGTTATTTTGCTTTTAAAAATGTAAATTGTAAAAAGACTATAAGTGATCAATATTTTAATCAAATAATCATAAAAGGATGTTGATTAAATGAATTTAAATGATTTTGGACAAATAAAAAAATTAAAATTTATAAATTATTTTAGAAATCTAGACCTCCTTTCAAGGATTAAATTGAAGTTTATATCATAATTTTGTTTACAAAAGAATTTTTTTAATTAATTTACGATGTTGCAAATATACATGTGGAGCTGAAGACATGAACAAAAATATATACAGATAAGATATATAAATATAATGATTCATTTGCTAGCAGTGAACAATCATTTGTCAAAAACAAAACAAAACAAGAAACAGATTCTTCTTATTATTTTATTTTATTCAAATAGAGAGGCAATAATGGAACTATAAACATTACAATTTGATGGAAATTTGTAGAAAAAACACAATTTCTACATCAATTGGTTACATTTATGACAAAATTTATGTCGATAAAAAAACATGATGTTTTGACCATTCAGTACTTAACCCTTTCCTCCATAATGACGCTTTTTGACGCCACCCCCTTTACTCCATAATGACGCCTTTTGACGCCTGTGTAGTACCTCAGTTGAAACACTTTGACTACAAAGTGTCTGCAGTAGACTCAATAAAATTTGTATCCAATATGAAAAGGAATATCATAGGAATATTCTACTTAAATTTATTTAATGAAATATTTGTTTTTTGCAATGCATTTTAATACTTTAAAGCCTATTTTCAGCATTTTATTGAAAAATTCTATTTTGTGTTCATTTTTTATACGACCGCAAAATTTGAAAAATTTTTCGTCGTATATTGCTATCACGTTGGCGTCGGCGTCGTCGTCGTCGTCGTCGTCGTCGTCCGGCGTCTGAATACTTTTAGTTTTCGCACTCTAACTTAAGTAAAAGTGAATGGAAATCTATGAAATTTTAACACAAGGTTTATGACCACAAAAGGAAGGTTGGTATTGATTTTGGGAGTTTTGGTCCCAACATTTTAGGAATTAGGGGCCAAAAAGGGCCCAAATAAGCATTTTCTTGGTTTTCGCACTATAACTTTAATTAAAGTTAATAGAAATCTATGAAATTTTGACACAAGGTTTATGACCACAAAAGAACGGTTGGGATTGATTTTGGGAGTTTAGGTTTCAACAGTTTAGGAATTAGGGGCCAAAAAAGGGCCCAAATAAGCATTATTCTTGGTTTTCGCACAATAACTTTAGTTTAAGTAAATAGAAATCAATGAAATTTAAACACAATGTTAATGACTACAAAAGGAAGGTTGGTATTGATTTTGGGAGTTAAGGTCCCAACAGTTTAGGAATTAGGGGCCAAAAAGGGACCCAAATAAGCATTTTTCTTGGTTTTCGCACCATAACGTTAGTATAAGTAAATAGAAATCTATGAAATTTAAACACAAGGTTTATGACCATAAAAGGAAGGTTGGTATTGATTTTGGGAGTTTTGGTCCCAACAGAATAAGGGGCCCAAAGGGTCCAAAATTAAACTTTGTTTGATTTCATCAAAATTGAATAATTGGGGTTCTTTGATATGCCGAATCTAACTGTCATGACTGTGTATGTAGATTCTTAACTTTTGGTCCCGTTTTCAAATTGGTCTACATTAAGGTCCAAAGGGTCCAAAATTAAACTTAGTTTGATTTTGACAAAAAATGAATCAGTTAGGTTCTTTGATATGCTGAATCTAAAAATGTACTTAGATTCTTGATTATTGGCCCAGTTTTCAAGTTGGTCCAAATCAGGGTCCAAAATTAAACTTTGTTTGATTTCATCAAAAATTTAATAAATGGGGTTCTTTGATATACCAAATCTAACTGTGTATGTAGATTCTTCATTTTTGGTCCTGTTTTCAAATTGGTCTACACTAAAGTCCAAAGGGTCCAAAATTAAACTTAGTCTGATTTCAACAAAAATTGAAATCTTGGGGTTCTTTGATATGCTGAATCCAAAAATGTACTTAGATTTTTTATTAGGGGCCCAGTTTTCAAGTTGGTCCAAATCAGGATCTAAAATTATTATATTAAGTATTGTGCAATAGCAAGTCTTTTCAATTGCACAGTATTGCGCAATGGCAAGAAATATCTAATTGCACAATATTGTGAAATAGCAAATTGTTTTTTAATTAGAGTTATCTTTCTTTGTCCAGAATAGTAAGCAAGAAATATCTAATTGCAAAATATTGTGCAATAGCAAGATTTTTTTTTAATTGGAGTTATCTTTCTTTGTCCAGAATCAACTTAAATCTTTGTTATATACAATATACAATGTATATTCACTTTTTACTACCAACTGATACATTAAAATAATCTTTACCATTCAGTGATAACAAGCAGTTTTTTTACATCTTAATATTTTATGATGTATTTAAATGAGTAGTTATTGTTGCAAACTCCATTAGAAATTTTAATTGAGATTAGTTTTGGAATAAGGGAAAGGGGGATGTGATTAAAAAAATTGGGATCAATTTTTCTCATTTGAAATTTCATAAATAAAAAAGAAAATTTCTTCAAACATTTTTTTAGAGGATTAATATTCAACAGCATAGTGAATTGCTCTAAGAGAAAACAAAAATTTTAAGTTCATTAGAACACATTCATTCTGTGTCAGAAACCTATGCTGTGTCAACTATTTAATCACAATCCAAATTTAGAGCTGAATCCAGCTTGAATGTTGTGTCCATACTTGCCCCAACCGTTCAGGGTTCAACCTCTGCGGTCGTATAAAGCTACGCCCTGCGGAGCATCTGGTAACGGTGGGTTGTGATGATCTTCCAGTTAGGTTACCCTCATTTGGAGTGTTGTTCCCAACCTGTTAAAGGTCCATCTTTGTGCATAATTCAAAATTGGAAAATTCAACAAGCATCTAATATTCTTAATCTGGAAAATAAACCCTGGTCTGCTAGCTTCATGTATATTTTTTCTACCGATTTAATATATAACTAGAATCATGCAAACAGACTCAAGGAAAAGGCATGTAAGTTCATCATACAAATATGACACTTTTTCTAGACAATCCAGATCTTGCAAAATACGTCGCTAAAAATTGTAACCTTTAAAATTGTTGTGCAGTAAAAACCCATATGGGAACTTTCAAAAGTTGGCAGGTATGTAACAAGTCTTACTATTTTTATGCTCCATTTATGGGCAATATGTTTTCTAGTCTGTCCGTCCGTCCTGCTTCTGGTTATAAAGTTTATGGTCGAGGTAGTTTTTGATGAAGTTGAAATCCAATCAACTTGAAACTTAGTACACATGTGTTCCTCTTGATATGATCTTCTTAATTACTGCCAAATTAAAGATTTTACCTAATTTTCATAGTCAACTGAACATAGAAAATGATTGTACGGATGGGAAATTCATGTACTTATGACCTTTTCTTGTTTGAAGAAAAAAATACATTTTAACGATAATGGAACAAAGCAGCCTGGGTAAGTGGGGCTGCTTTTATGGTAATTCAAGTTACCTTTTATTCACCTTCTTCCACTTCAGAGCTATCAGCTCTTTGATTTTCCTCATACATATTACAAATCATGGTTAACCCGCCACATTTTTGAGCCTGTCCCAAGTCAGGAGCCTCTGGCAATTGTAGGTCTTGTACTTTTAATTCATTTGTATGTATTTTAGTTTAGTATGATGTCCATTTTCACTGAACAAGTACACATTTTTATTTAGGGGCAAGCTGAAACCATCCTGGGTGTAGGATCTTTTCACTGTGTTGAGGACCAATCAGTGGCCTTCAGCTATTATCTGCTCTTTGGTCTGGATGTTGTCTCTTTGACATATACCCCACTCCCATTCTCAATTTGACACATAATGTGAACCAAATTTTTACCTATAAATATGGAATTTATCTGTAGAAAGATATATTTATTGCAAAAATAGTATGCAACATTTTCGCAGCAAGGGGGATGAGCTTTTTTTTAAAATAAGAAACCGTAACTAAATTGTGCATTAAAAAAAATAGAAATGGTAACTTTATCTGTCTTGACAGTTTAATTGTTGTTGCAGCATCTAAAGAGAAAACCTGCAAACAAAATAAATAAAAATAATAATAAGTATGTGATTACTAGTTGATAGAATTCCAAACAAATGCCAACACTAACAGTGTGGCATTCAGTGAAAAAACACAACTTTTCAACAAAACACATGCTCTTACTATAGCTGTTAATCATGTATAAATATATTGATATGATTAAACCAAATAGATCTTGCATTATTTTAACCAAAACAAATTTAATAAAACTATAAAGATATGGTATAAACCAACATCTCATATATAGTTGGAATATTTTTGTCCTTCTGAACACATAAATGAAATATGAAAATACATGTGTGTTTATGATCATTTTTGAACAGAATGATTTATGGTGACCATTCTTTCTATACTGTAATTGGTAGCATTTTTTCCCCTATCAAATCATGACAAATGAAGAAGAAGTTTCAAGTCTCTCTGGAATAATTGGACCTGACTTTTTAGCTCACCTGGCCTAAAAGGCCAAGTGAGCTTTTCTCATTACTTGGCGTCCGGCGTCGTCTGTCGTCGTCGTTAACTTTTACAAAAATCTTCTCCTTTGAAACTACTGGGCCAAATGAAACCAAACTTGGCCACAATCATCATTGGGGTATCTAGTTTAAAAAATGTGTCCGGTGACCCGGCCAACCATCCAAGATGGCCGCCATGGCTAAAAATAGAACATAGGGGTAAAATGCAGTTTTTGGCTTATAACTCAAAAACCAAAGCATTTAGAGCAAATCTGACATAAGGTAGAATTGTTAAACAGGTGAAAATCTATCTGCCCTGAAATTTTCAGATGAATCGGATAACCCGTTGTTGGGTTGCTAGCCCTGAATTAGTAATTTTCAGGAAATTTTGCTGTTTTTGGTTATTATCTTGAATATTATTATAGATAGAGATAAACTATAAACACCAATAATGTTCAGCAAAGTAAGATTCACAAATAAGTCAACATGACTGAAATGGTCAGTTGACCCCTTTAGGAGTTGTTGCCCTTTATAATCAATTTTTAACCATTTTTCGTAAATCTTACTAATCTTTTACAAAAATCTTCTCCTCTGAAACTACTTGGCCAAATTAATCCAAACTTGGCCACAATCATCTTTAGGGTTAGTAGTTTGAAAAATGTGTCCGGTGACCCGGCCATCCAAACAAGATGGCCGCCATGGCTAAAAATAGAACATGGGGTAAAATGCAGTTTTTGGCTTATAACTCAAAACCCAAAGCATTTAGAGCAAATCTGACAGGGGTAAAATTGTGTATCAGGTCAACATTTATCTGCTCTGAAATTCTTAGATGAATTGGACAACCCGTTGTTGGGTTGCTGACCCTGAATTGTTAGTTTTAAGGAAATTTTGCTGTTTTTGGTCATTATCTTGAATATTATTATTGATAGAGATAAACTGTTAACAACAATAATGTTCAGCAAAGTAAGATTTACAAATAAGTCAACATGACCGAAATGGTCAATTGACCCCCTTAGGAGTTATTGTTCTTTATAGTCAATTTTTAACAATTTTCATAAAATTTGTAAATTTTTACTAACATTTTCCACTGAAACTAATGGGCCAAGTTCATTATGGATAGAGATAATTTTAAGCAGCAAGAATGTTCAGTAAAGTAAGATGTACAAACACATCACCATCACCAAAACACAACTTTGTCATGAATCCATCTGCTTCCTTTAATATTCACCTAGACCAAGGTGAGCGACACAGGCTCTTTAGAGCCTCTAGTTATGAATATGACTATACTATTTTATCGGTTGGTCACAAAATACACATATTCATGTACTTTGACAAAATGTACATCTTTAGTTTTGAGTGATCATGGTACACAAAGGTGTAAAGAGAGAAACACTTTAAAGAGACTTAAATTTATGAAGTGATATTTTCTTTTTGTGTTTATGTTTTCCAGATTAATTATTCATATAAACATTTTTACAAAAGTGTGTCTAATGTAAAAATGAAGACGTGGTATGATTACCAAGGAGACAACTTTTCACAAGAGACCAAATGATACAGAAATTGACAACTAAAGGTCACCATATGACCTTCAATAACGAGCAAAGACCATACTGCGTAGTCAGCTGTAAAAGGTTGCGGAATTACATAATGGTAAACAATTCAAATGAGGAAATTAATGGTCTAATTAATGTATAAGAAATGAATGATAAAAACAAATATGTAACAGTGCAACAAACAACAAACACTGAATTACAGGTTCCTGCCTTTGGATTGGAACATACTGAATGTGGCGGTTTAACCTTGTTAGCAGGCACCCAACCCTTCCCCTTACATTGGACAGGGGTGTAACAGAACAATATAAGAACAAACTATGAAGATCAGTTGAAAAAGGCTTTACCCATCAGATGAATACAGATAGAAATACATTGAACAAAAACACAGAATGAACGTGGCCAGTTACTTATGCATCCCAACAACAAAAAGGCATTGAACTACAGATCTGAGAGTTCTCACAGGTACAGACAGCTAGTTTAAAGCCACTAACAACTGATAAAAAATCATGCATCTGAGACTAAATTATCAATGAGACACATCAAACATCTAATAGATTTCGTTTAAAGACGACATAAACATTCAGAGAAAGTATGACCTTGTGCAATGTCATGAAACAGGTTTCGACAGATTATAGAGCCGGGTATGTACATGTGTAACTTACAATACTATTTAGTTTGCTTTTATTTTACTGGTAACACCATCAATAATAATACCAATATTCAAAGACCAAACCATAGTTTTGAACTAGTAACCTTATAAAATAAGTTTATTTAATCTCCGTAAAAATGAGAATGTGCTAGTTTGTAATAAGTTTTCTAATACAAAGATAATGTTCATTAAAATCCAAAATGTCACAACAGACAAGGTGATGTTTCTCTGGCCCCATCTTACAATGATTATATATATCACTGGTTCGCAATGCCCTTGTCTGTTGTGATGACACTTTATCCAATCTATTTTAAATAAAGGATGATATTTGGTCCTTTTTCAAAAAGGATTTAACCTCTCTGTCTTGAACCATACCGAGGTCTCCCATAATAAAATGGCCATAGGGATCATATCTTAAATTCAACGATTCACAGTTTTAAGTTAGAGGATCCGATTATTATTTTTTACATTGACGTCTGATGTTACTGACGATTAATTAAAAATCAGACTTCTGCTAGATTTCTTGTATATGTACGACATAATTTGTAGTTCTGTATTATCAAAATAGGCAGATGTAAAGCTTTGAATGGTAGAGTCATTAAATATACTCGATAAGTTAATAAAATGAATACCTCTGTTGATATATTTAATTTTCAGAAATTGACATTTATGATTTTCAGGTTTATCGATACGCAGGAACCGCCTATGATTGCAAAAGTTGTAATTATACGTGAATGTTCATAGAGTGTGCTGAAAAAATAATGTAATTTACTAATTAGTACTTATGTAAACTAACTAACTAACTAATTTTATTCAGTATAAAATCCAGTACAAAAGGATCATCGCTGAAACACATGAACACATATAAAAACATATACAAAACAAAACAACAATAAAACATAACAGCCAACAATTGTGACACTTATAACAAGCAAGAGACAAAACTCACACTTCAATATTATGCAATTATTCCCACTGATGAATGTCTAATCAAAAAAACATTTGTCTATATATATAAGAAATCTGGTGAGAACATCAGTCTCCGAAAAGTTCATTAAATATTTAAATTTATCAAAACTATCTAAATTACAAAAATATGGTATAATATTAACAATGTCATCATAAAACTTTTCTCTCTCGTCTTGATAGAGGTTGCATGTACATATAAAATGAAACTCATCTTCAATTTTGTTATCAATACAATGTTAACATATTCTTTGATCCAAAGGCGTATTATTATATCTGCCTTTTTCAATGTGTAAATTGTGGTTACAAATTTTTAATTTACATAATTGTCTAATATATTGTTTTGAGATATTTAACATTGTATAGTTCTCAGGTTTATATTCCTTTTTTAACTTATAATATGTGCGTAGTTTGTTTTGCTTTTCACTTGACAAACATGAGAAAAAATAATTGCCATATCTTTCTTGTAATATCTTTTTCACTGCAGATATGAGTTTTCCTTCTGAAATAGTTCCTGTATTATTCCAAACATGGTCAAAACGAATGAATTTTAGAAACTGAAAAATGTGTTTATTGAAGGTACATGGAAAGGTACAATCAACATCTTCGATTGACTTATATGCTAATTTTGAAAAAATCATAAGAGGGTCTTTATACAAATATAGCCAGTATTTAAGAGACATTTAAAATAACAAATATAGAGATTGGATAACGACCAAGTTCTGCCATACTGGCTATATTAGAAGCATATTTAGTGGCACCAAGTACATATTTACAATATCGAATGTGAACCTTTTCAGGTGCAAAATTTAAAAAAGTTTTTTCTGAATCATCATTTTAACCTTGTGTTAATCTTTTGTCCAGGTTAAGAATGTACGAACCCCACAATTCACTTCCATAGAGAAGGACTGGTTTAACACAGGAATCAAAACGTTTTAAAAGCAAAGGTGTATTATTATGTGTACAATGAAATTTACGTTTAATCATGAAAATTACTTTAAGTGCTTTCTTACTAAGATCTTCAACTGCAGTACTGAAAGAACCAGATGCTCTCATTACAATACCTAGGTATTTATACTCTTGAACACTTTTGATAAGATTTTGCTCAAAATAAAAATTACAGTCTTTCAATAATTTACCTGATTTGTTAAATACTATTATTTGAGTTTTTTCTATATTCAATGATAAATGCCATTTTTGACAATAAAGTTCCAATGAGGATAAACAATTTTGTAGCCCTTCTTTGGTTTGAGACATTAAAATTATGTCATCTGCATACATTAAACAATTTAAACTTGTATTCCCTATATCTACTGGATCACACTTCTTATCAAGATATCCTGGAAAATCATTCATAAATAAATTGAAAAGAAGGGGACTCAGTATACACCCTTGTTTAACACCAACATTTGAGAGTATGGAATGTATCCCGTCATACTTTGAACCACACTATTATTTTATTTATTATTATTACTTTAACTGTTAAGTCAGTTTTTGTTATATCTTTTTTGCGTGACTGTATTTATGCATCCCGTCATACTTTGAACGACAAAATTATTTTATGTCTACCTGTGCGAATTTCAAACGCGCAATTTTACACCAGTACTCAAAACCCTCCTTCCTTGATGGGTGCATTTTACATAGACAAATAAAATCGTATAATATAATCAAAATGAGGATGTTGATTTGATGTATGCCTTTTTGTGCTTCTTCGTTACTTTTGTTGTTTTTATAGTGATTAAAGGGAAACTTCGCAAAAAAATCAAAAATTGATATTATGTTCATTCTGTATAAAAATGTTCAAATTCATAGATATTAAAGTTTTATTCCGCTAGATAAGCGATCACCATCGATTTTAAATTTAGAGTATCAATTCTCCGAGATCCGCCATCTTGTCTTCTTTCCCGATGAATAAAAACGATATGTCTATAAACCACAAAGAAACAAAACTACAATAACCGATGTAGTCGTAATTGCGTGTCGATATCTTGTCAATCGTACGGTTGTTTAATACGACTAACTAACTTGATACGGAAAATATTCTTACTTTTTTTAAATTACCATGGTCTGTTGTTTTTAAACTGTTGATATTGGAATTAGGTGAAAAGTCAAAGTTGAAATCATAAATAAGTGTTCCGTGAAAATTGTTTTCGAAAATCTAATTTGTTCATAATTCTTTAAAGTAATAAACTTTTTTCAAATATATTTTGATCTTCCCTTATCTGATCACCAGCATGGCTAAAGGTATTACTTCCAAAGGTATTGTGAGGGGTGTGAGGTGACACGTCCAGGTATTCAAGCGATTTCCTATCGGGCTTGCAAGTTCATGCATCGTTTCACTTCTGCAGGTATTGATCAGTGTACACGGCTGATAACTTATAACTTATAACTTTCCATTTTGAACTATCAGATGTATAATATACAACTCTGTCTTACTTGTCATTACTAAACTCATACGCTTGTTTATAAATAACATTTCTGGTGTAAAGAATATAATTCATAATATATAAATAATACCCAAAAAATAAGATTTGATGAAATTAAAATCTATTTAAATATTTTTTCCAAGGGTGAATTTGGGAAAATGTAATATATAGTCATTGTCAATAGTGAAGGACAGATTGGAACAGACCAGAAATATTGATTTAAAAAAATGTACGCACTTGCCGACGATTCGTTTATACGACTGGATATAAAGTTACGGAACTATAGCGCAATTTAAAATATATACGTGTATACATTGAACATAAGAAAAAAACATATATTTTGAATAAATAGGGGTAAATGTGTTGTAAATAGACTAGCCAACGTATGCCAACAGTATGTAATCATCGAATGTCGATAGACTACAGTTGTATACCAAAAGAAGAAGAGAACCAATTTGATTTAAATACAGGTCGATGTATAACTTTTGCTTTGGTTCATTGAAGCTGTGGACCTAGGAAAATCACAGATTTATATTTCAATAAGATTGTTCTCAAACAAAGGAAGGAATTCGTCATCACAATTGTTATATATGCCACTGGACGAACACTAATTATCCCCAGGGGATGTGAATATTTTGCTGGGAAACTTTTGAGTATCAAAGTTTCAAATTAATTTCGGGATTTATTTTCTTTCTTGGTATTCAATAACCGAAAAAAGAATAAATTACTTGTTCGCTAAATAGGGATATTCTTGTCAGATAAAAGAATTTTAGTTATATTTAAAAAATAGGGAAATATGACATTAAATTGGTTCTGTCTTTTTTTAAACATCGTTAAAACGATGTGTGTCTAAGGTGAACGCCACAAGAACCCTGTAATACTAGTACGAGAGTATAGCATGTAAACATTCCTTCTCAATAATATGGTTGTATTGGAAAACTTTTCATACAGATTGACAACTCATTGTCCGATATGCATGTAATATTTGCCACATGACGCCCATAGTTCTTTCTACCATCATCACCTTATTCCTTGATATTGCTGTAAACATCGATGGTTCACACCCAAACAAAATGGGAGTAATGAACCTTCAGAGCTTCTCCGTGTTATACACTTGTGAAATATATAGACGAAATTTCTGTATTGATCTCACAAACAGGATTTTCAAATAACGATTTTGAGTAATCACCTTACAAACCAATATAAACGTATGGCAAGATATAACCATGAAGGAATTTAGTTTTTGTCAGAACTCATCACTATATCATAAACGTATACGTATATATATGCATACAGTTTCAAATGTCAAGAACAAGCGTTCGATGTCGATAGTCTGTTCTCTAACTGTTCAGAGTTAGACATGTCACTTGTTCATTCTTGGAAGCCTTCATATTCCCCGTCTAACGATGGGAACTCTTTCTGATTGTGTTGACTATAAATGCTTGTATGGTAATTTTGTCGTTTATCTGTACAAGCGGTTGCATTTCCTCTCCTTTCCCAACAAACAAACGAACGAAACGCAACTAGTCTGATTTCTCTGGAGCTCATCCTCAATGGCTCTTATACGTCAGGAAACTTACATGTATACTAATAATGATTGTTTCATGAACAACGATGTATGAACGAACTATTATAAATTCGTCAATATCTGTAATGCATGACTAAAGTATAACTTTTATTACAACTACTGTATTACTTATTTGGATTAATGACGGCTATCATGTTCAACATTGCACAACTATTATCATAGAATTTTTAAAAAAATCCTCAAAAATCCTCAAAAGATATAATGCCTTAGCTTAGATAATTAGTATTCTTTTCACAAAAAGTTCGTGTAAATGATTGTCAAATGAATTTAATTATGTAAGAATAAAATGTTAAAAAGAAACTAAAAAAAAAAATATGCATGTTGTATGTTGTATTTTTTTGTCAATTAAAAACTTTAAAATTGCAATAGTTTTATTAGCATTTAAACACAGCCAGATTTGAATACATGTTAAGAAATTCCGGTAAAGTCAATGATATCAAACAGATGTACAATGGTATATCAAATTGGGTAATATTGCATTTAGTTTTTATTAAAGATTAAAACTACTATTTTTTGCTTCATATTTGAATCTTTACGCCAATTGCCGCTAAGAAAGTAATCAAAAATTGTTTCCTTTTATTTTTATACACTTTCGGAATTACGAATCTGAATTTTATTTTCAATTAATTTACACAATTTAATTATTGTATCTTTATTCTCATCGTGTATTTAATCTTAGTGTATTAACATCATGACAGCATATACTCTAATCCTTTCTATTTATCCTTTCCAAATAACAACATTTATACCTGTGTACGCTTGAACTGACACCTGCGGCTACAAGGTAAACGAATTGACCTCAAGCCGAGAAATATACAGTGACCTTTACAAAATAATATACACACTCTGCTCACACATTAGTTGCATTGAAATGATTATCAAAACAATAACGGTAAATAGAACTGAAATATTTTCAGTTCAATATCAGTAAAAATGTTCAATAAATATTTTATGAAAAAAATCTCAACAATAATTAATTAAATTTATTCAAAAACATTTACTAGAGATAATTTTATAGGAGTTTAATTCAATCAATACAAAACGGTATATATATGCATATTCACTTTCGTTCATTCTTATATTGTGGTTTATAACTTCGACCATTCGTCAGCTGTGCGCTTTTAATTACGTATATTGTCGATAAGCTATAAGAGTTAAACAGATTTTATTTTTTCCCAGAATTCAATAAATCGGGCTAATACGTCACGACCCACTCGAGAATTCAACCAAAAAAGTTACAAATACTTGATTTTCTCCGTTATTAGAAGGAATATAAATTTAAAACTTTGCAAATGTGTTTTTTATGTTAAGATGAACATAATTAGATGATAAGTAAAAAATCGCGGAATTTCCCTTTAAGATGATAACACAATGTTGACTGCTCTACCCCTATTTTTGACATTTTTACCTATTGTGTCTGTTTGTTTTGTTCACGCATCGGTGACAATATAATGAAATTTGATGGGAATGTCATACAAGTGAGAGGTTTAGCTAGCTATAAAACCAGGTTCAATCCACCATTTTCTACATTTAAAAATGCCTGTACCAAGCCAGGAATATGACAATTCTTGTCCAGTCGTTTTTTGATGCGTTTTGTTATTTGATTTTGCCATGTGATTTTGGACTTTCCAAATTGATTTTCTTCTGAGTTCAGTATTTTTGTGATTTTACTTTCGACTTAGTTTACATAAGAAATGATGCATACCATTAGTTTAAAATACAGATAGGAGATCATC
This sequence comes from Mytilus galloprovincialis, assembly GCF_965363235.1. Lineage (NCBI taxonomy): Eukaryota > Metazoa > Mollusca > Bivalvia > Mytilida > Mytilidae > Mytilus > Mytilus galloprovincialis. The sequence continues at coordinate 28,136,018 of NC_134839.1, read as the reverse complement.
AAGTGTTTAATGTACATGATGTTAAATTCGTTGATTTCGATTGATAGTTTGCCATGAAACATATTCTATACGTTGTCTTTTATTAACTTTATCGGAGACGTTTAAGATATGTTCCTTTGGCCATTTATATTGTCATTTAGACCCAGGGGATATGCTGTCTGCAGTTGTTTAATCCAATTTTACGGTATTCCTCAAAATATTTACGCGATTACCCTTGTTATTTCCGGATCGTTTAGAGTGGTTGGAATCTTATAAATTTAATATTATGGTTATGTTTACCTAAATGTTGGTAAATTTTACTTTTGAATTTCTTATTTCATCGGTATATATGTTTTCGTCAAAAACATAATTGTCCTGTTTGTCCTTCATATTGTTTACTACACGTTGGCTATGTTCAAGTAACCAGCTAAATGAGGCTTTGAGTTTTTCATGTCATGTCACAGGATCAGGAAAGCGAAAAAGTCTTCCGTTCACTGTAGACCTAACAGTTTTATCAGAAGATAACGATATGAATAATGAAAATGTGGGATATAAAATAATGAGACAGCAACGCAATGTTTGAGAACCGAGATATATCTGTATATTGATACCATGTCTTCAATCATGTTCAACTATACGCAAGTCTATTCAATAATTGTTCTTCTTAAAAAAATCTACAATGAAAAGATCGTTTATTTGGTTAAGCTTCCATCTATTGTTATATAATTTAATTTTGGATGTAACGCGTCTTCTGATTGGCTGACGTTATTTTGTTATGAGCCCATATACATAATTTAGTCATGTGACCGTGACGTCATCGACGTTTATTCATGGTTTTCTACGGTTTAAAATGGAATTTAGAATTAAATCATAAGAAATAACTGTAATATTTTTTCTGTCTATTCGAAATAACATAAAAATGTGGTGCACACTGTTAAATAACCCACTACGCGCGTTATTCAGTGTGCACCAAATTTTTTATGTTATTTCTTCATAGATAGAAAAAATATTAGTCATTCCTTAAATAAAGCGAAGCGTTCAAAAATGTAAAATTTAAAGTCGATTTATCACAATTTTCAATCATTTCATTTTTTCAAGTGTCTTGGTGTACTTGAGGTTCCTGATCGCCATAGTGGAGGTCGGTTTTTGGAAATATTTGGTTTAGTGTCTGATTTCATTTTTTTTGGTTCATCATATTTACTAGTACACATTTTTTTTAGTTCCTCGATTCCCTTTTTCATTTCAGCAACTTCTATTTTAAGCTGTTCATTGTCACTTAAAATCTGTTTTGTATTTTCACTTTGATTCTTTAATTCTTTGAAAATATCCTGTAAGTTTTTACTAAAAGCGTCTATTTTCTCGTCTTTTTCTTTCAACTTTTGTTCCACTTGATCTATTTGTGTCTTCAGTTTTCCACACTCGTCTTTTAATGCTAGAACGTTTTCTTCCTTTTCATTCAACACCTTTTGCATAACTTCGGTTTTGTCTTCAAGTTGTTTACATTTATTCTGGCTTTCGATGGCATTTTTGTTTAATTCTCTCATTCGACTGACCTTTTCTTCCAATTGCTTTCTCAATTTCCCCTGGTGCGTTTTCAAATATTTATTCTCTTCTTTTATGTTTTGAAGCTCCTTTTCTGCCTTATCATTTGCTTCGACATTGTCTTCATTCTAAAATGTCGACACAGATTATACAATTAAAATAAGCTTACATGTTATAACATGTTGGTAGCTTGTTTGCATATTACAGTTAATATGATGAAATTGTAAAACACTTTTTAGGATTAGGGATCATAAACCTTTTCTGGCCAAAAATAAAGGCAACAGTAGTATACAGTTATTCGAAATTCATGAATCGATAGAGAAAAAACAAATCCGGGTTACAAACTAAAACTGAGGGAAACGTATCAAACATAAGAGAACTACGACACAACAGAAACACAACGTTAAAATGTAACATGTGTAACACACACAGAAACGAACTATAATATAACAATGATCATTTTCTTGACTTGGTACAGGGCAAACAATGACCCGGAAAAGTCCGTTTACATGAAAATACGGATTTTTTTTGTGTTATTAAAATTTGCTGTTACAAAATGATAGAAATTATTATAAATTAAGGAATGTATCTCCCTCATGCAAAGCTCTGATTCCTTTCACGGATTTGGCTATACTTTTTGGACCTTTTGGATTATAGCTCTTCATCTTTTATATAAGCTTTGGATTTCAAATATTTTGGCCACGAGCATCACTGAAGAGACATGTATTGTCGAAATGCGCATCTGGTGCAAGAAAATTGATACCGTTAATTTTATTACTATCACTGGGTCGATGCATCTGCTGGTGGACTATTAGTCCCCGAGGGTATCACCAGCCCAGTAGCCAGTACTTCGGTACTGGCATGAAAATACGGATTTTTTTTGTGTTATTAAAATTTGCTGTTACAAAATGATAGAAATTATTATAAATTAAGGAATGTATCTCCCTCATGCAAAGCTCTGATTCCTTTCACGGATTTGGCTATACTTTTTTGGACCTTTTGGATGATAGCTCTTCATCTTTTATATAAGCTTTGGATTTCAAATATTTTGGCCACGAGCATCACTGAAGAGACATGTATTGTCGAAATGCGCATCTGGTGCAAGAAAATTGATACCGTTAATTTTATTACTATCACTGGGTCGATGCCTCTGCTGGTGGACTATTAGTCCCCGAGGGTATCACCAGCCCAGTAGCCAGTACTTCGGTACTGGCATGAAAATACGGATTTTTTTTTGTGTTATTAAAATTTGCTGTTACAAAATGATAGAAATTATTATAAATTAAGGAATGTATCTCCCTCATGCAAAGCTCTGATTCCTTTCACGGATTTGGCTATACTTTTTGGACCTTTTGGATTATAGCTCTTCATCTTTTATATAAGCTTTGGATTTCAAATATTTTGGCCACGAGCATCACTGAAGAGACATGTATTGTCGAAATGCGCATCTGGTGCAAGAAAATTGATACCGTTAATTTTATTACAATAAATCGACATTATCGTGTTCTTTCAATTTTTTTACCAACCGTATATATTTACATAAAACAAAACACATAACTAACTTACAAATAAAAGTCTACGAACGGTACAGTAATCAATATTTTATAGAAAAATAAAAAAAAAATAAAAAAAAATACAATGAAATGGACATATGTTATATATTCTGGAGGAAAAATAGGCTAACCATGTATTTACTAATATATTATAAGACAAACCGAATGAATGTTATATATATATAAAGAAGCCATGGGAACTGCTTAACGTTAAAATCGTAGTCTTGTTCAAATTGGAAATAGCTTTTAGTGTAATAAAACAAAATAGTAGTGGAACCTACCAATAATGAATTGTTCCTTGGGGACTTATAATGCAGTCCCATGACTTCTTTTTTTATTTTTATATATAAAACATTCATTATAATATATAGTAAACATATGGCTAAACATAATTGTTTTATTATGTGAAAACAAGTTGTGTCACAAGTTAATATTTTGCTGTAGAAACATTGAACCAAGAACAAAAATGCTTGTGATGTAAGAAATATACTTACCTTTGGACTTTTTATGTATGTTCGAGATCTTTCATTCGTTTCCATGTCTGAAAACATAAAACTTGATTATAATTACTCAGTTTCTCTGAAAGTATACCGTAATATGAACCACCGAAGTTCATTTAGAACCTTCCAAAAATATAATTTGATTTCCTGATGACGAATTTCAATCGTGATCACGAATTATGTAATTCATTACCAGATTATTTTAGTGACATTTTGTGTGTTTTTTTATTACAGTTTTTTAACTCGTCATTACGAATCAAATTCGTTAAAACGAATTGTATAATCGATTATATTGTGTTATTGTTTTATAGGTTAGACAATACTTGGTCATGTTTTATGAAGATATAAGCCCAAGGCGAAGACGAGGACTTAAATCTTTGTCTGACCAAGTTAGAACATATTCCCTATCGAGTGACCTTACAAAATTAGCCGTTCCCATTGTAATATTCAAATCTTAATAAGAGTTCACTTTTTATAATGAAACAAATGTAAAACATAGGTAATCATCATTTCAATGGATGGAATGAAATAGCACTGACATAGTTTGTGAGGACCAATAGATAAATTGTTTTTCTTCTGCTTCAGGTAAAATTTAATACTTATATATCTTGAGATTTTTTTTATTTTAAAAAGCAACACAATGTTATATAAATCCCCTTTTTGAAATTTGATTTTTTTTTATAAATATAAAACTCTCTGTATAACCATTTAAATTCAGACCATTCAACATTAAATGCTTACTTTTTAATTTTATATGTATTGTGTTTCTCTTAAAAAAATCCTTTGTTTTATATATCAGCAGTCTGCCATTGTTTTGGTTTATTCAAATATGTGTAACATTAGAGAATGTATGAAAATTTCTAAAATTCAAAATGTTTTATTTTAATCTTTGCTCTTTCATGTTTAATTGATAGGCTCGCCTCAGGGGATGGTACACTTTATTACGTAGTGCAGTTATTAAGAGTTCACTTTCATAATTAACTGACAATGAAAAGTCATTCATGTATAGCGTTTCATAGTGCATGGGTTTTAGTGCATGGAAAACCATTCCCTATGAAAATTAGAGGGTAAAAAAGTGACTTTTCATTGGACGAGAAGGGGTGATATAAAAAAGAAGATGTGGTATGATTGCCAATGAGACAACTATCCACAAAAGACCAAAATGACACGGACATTAATAACTATAGGTCACCGTACGGCCTACAATGAGCAAAGCCCATACCGCATAGTAAGCTATAAAAGGCCCCGATAAGACAATGTAAACAAATTCAAACGAGAAAACTAACGGCCTTTTTTATGTAAAAAAAATGAACGAAAAACAAATATTTAACACATAAACAAACGACAACCACTGAATTACAGGCTCCACTTGGGAGTGGCACATACATACATAATGTGGCGGGGTTAAACATGTTCTAAAGCGAATTTAAATGTTAAATCGCAAAAATGTTATTTTTGTTATAAAGAATTTATGGAATTAGTTATGACAGTATTTTGTTATCCGTGATAACGAATCATGCAATTCGTGATTATCATTTTGATTCGTAATAATAAATTATAAATAAAGCCACAAAAGAACATAAAATGTCTTTTTACTTGTTTGGCTTTATAACGTTTTTGATCTGAGCGTCACTGATGAGTCTTATGTAGACGAAATGCGCGTCTAGCGTATTAAATTATAATCCTGGTACCTTTAATAACAATTTCAACTTGATATATGCATTTTCGATATGAAGACTAGAATACATATATGTGATTTTACTTTTTTTATGACTAAGATTTTGTCTTGCTGATCATTTTTAAATTAGGACTCTAAATCGAAATTCACTTTTCTCTGCAAAAAACCTTAACTGATACGGTTTCAGAAAATTGTAGAATTAAATATAAGACAGAATCTCTTCACACGGCTGAATATTCTAAGAAATTGATTAATCAGAAAGAGATAATTGTCAATAGGCTTAAAGTAAAAGTACATTGTTTCTCCTGCAAAACAATAATAAATAAAAATAGTGATCCGCCATAAAAAGCAATTATTCGAATGGCTGAAGATGTAATTTGTATTCAATGTAAAAGTTGTTTTGAAAAGAACATACTTAATTTCAATTTCATACGCAACTGTCATACAAGATTGACAAGATCTATTGTTTTTGCTAAATCATACCTTCAACTAGTTTAACAGACTTTATTGTGTCAGCCACGTGCTCGTTTTTCGTCTCCTCTAGCGCTGACAAAAAAGCCTCTCCTCTTTTTTTTCTTGTAACGACATCCACTACACTTTGGATCTGATCTCTTTCTAAAGGTTTACATACAATAGAATCGCGCTCTTTCATTGGTATAACATCAAATTCAATCAACTTGTCAATAACAGAGTCAACGTGAGTCAGATTATCCTTTATGAAAGAAAGACTCTTTTCGATCCTTTTGTTTGTATCAGCCATATTTTTATTCGCTTCATATAACGTTTCTTTTCCTTTTGACAAAAAAAATTAGTTGTTACATTAGTTTTTGGTATTATTACACAACTATAACAAACAAGAATAGAAGTCCATTTGAATTAAAAACAATACTAGAGTAAGTGTAGTTTTCAAATTAGATATTACATATGTTTTAATTTTAACTGCTGGAAATGTTCAAGTTTAATTGATTGAAACTTTCCACTTATATCAAGACCGAATAGTATTGCGAGACGTCCGTCCATTAAAGTAATTAAATATCAGATGTCATTGAGATTTAGAATATGTGTTTCGAAATCAGTATAATTGTATCAAGTATTCTTTTGACTAGTTTGTTTTTAACTGGTAAATTACATACATTTAATTTGTGTACAGTTGATAATTTTCCTAATGACGACCAAACACTCTTTAAATTAATATCTATCAAGTCCAAAGTTTCTTACAAAACAAACATGACATATTGCCCTTGTCACGCTAAAAGGTATATCAAAATACCGAACTGAAGGGTAAATTCAAAAAGGGGAAGTCCATATATAAATGAGAAAATCACATTGTATCGAACAACGGAACGAGTAGAAATCAATCATATTTCTGACTTAGTTGGGCATTTTCTAAAGACCATTGAGGCCATCTATTTTTGTTGCGGGGTTTCACATATTTAAATCGGAATTATAGAAAAAATGGAATGTTGTTAGCAGAATAAAAACAGAAAATAATGAACACTTGATTATTTTCAGCAATACATAAATTGGATTGAGGGGATATGTATTAACATTATTTGTAAAACTCTACTTATTCCTGTGAAGCGTGTGCTTTACATCGAGGCTTGCTATGCTTTACATCGACGCCACAGTACTTCAACCAATCAGGGAATGTTTATTTGGGGCATTCGACCTATTTTAACTCAGATTTTGGCACATTTTAATCGAAATTATAGAAAAATGGAATATTGTTAGTACATATAAAATAGAAAAAGATGAATACTTTTAGCTAAAGAAAATTTGGATGGGGTTTTGTGTATTCACATTATTTGTACAACTCTCCTTACTGATGCCATATTTTGGAATTTCCGTGACCTAAATGGTTCGCGAAAATTAATATGTTTATATATAGTATAGTAATAATCAAGAATTTTCTAAATATACTGGCGAAATTCACCAAAACGGAACACTTAAATTAATCAAATGTAAATGGTAACAACTATTCTTTCTTAAATCTAGATATTTCAGTTTTACACAGGAAACTCCAAACTAAAATTTACGACAAAAGAACATCGTTTCCTATTGTAAATTTTCCTTTTTTGGAAGTTGATGTTTCTTTGACATCATCTTACGTTGTTTATATTTTGCAAGTCGCTCGCTATACCCGTGTCTGTTGTGCCGTTTTAGATTTTTACGAACATAATCTATTTGTTACGGGTAAGTTATTAAGTCAGAGAGATCGTTACCACAAATTACTAAAATCTTTTACTATATTCTTCCATAGATATAAAGATTTGTGTTTGAAGTTTGGTTTTACCTGTAGAAAACTCATTTCCAGTTCTTAATTTTGGTGTTTAAAATTTCACCATTTATTGCCACTAAATCGTGTGTTGATCACCGCAACCTTCGCAACATTCTGTTGATAAGATCATATTACAGTTCAAACGGTTTGTGTGCATTTTTGACAAGTTACACTTGCTTTGAATGTAATGATAGAACATCAAGCATGCAAAATGGTCATATGGATATTACATAATACATATATGTATATAACTACATCTTTCGATTAACACTCTCTCTCAATGTCTTGGAATTAACACGCTAATTGATACTTTTAAAAGTTGTATTAAATTTTAAATAGAAATAGACAAACTAGCTTCATCAGGCGTGTGCATCTCTCAAGGTGAAATCTGATGGATGACAAAAAAATATATTGTAGCTTAAACTAAACAAAAACTAAGTTGAATTATAACATATTTAAAAATTTTAACATATTTATTAAAATATACGTTTGAAGCTAAAACTTTATAAAAGTTTAACATATTTATAAATGTTCGATCAATTATATGATTTTTTATAAATTGTATGGTTCAGAATTATTGTATGATTTCAAGATTATTATTTTGATTTGTTTTTAAATCTTTTTTCGTCTCTCTCATTGATTCCTTCAAGTGAAGAGTTCTTAAACAGTAATCAAAAGTACCAGGATTATGATTTAATACGACAGACGCGCGTTTCGTCTACATAAGACTCATCAGCGACGCTCAGATCAAAATATATATAAAGCCAAATAAGAACAAAGTTAAAGAGCATTGAGGACCAAAATTCCCAAAAAATGTGCCAAATACGGTTAATGTAATCCATGCCTGGGATAAGAAAATCCTTAGTATTTCGAAAAATTCAAAGTTTGTTAAACAGGTAATTTATAATTATGACCATATAATTGGTATTCATGTCAACATCAAAGTGCTGTTTACTGGGCTGGTGCATCCAACATCTTTCTCTCTCTCTCTTTTGTCTTCCTTGTGTATCCAAATTTTGGTTTTTCTCAATGGTTTTGAAATGTGACGTTTTAAAAATCATGTCCTTCTCTTAAAATATGTCTTATGATTGGGCAGTTTCTGTCTCATGTAAAAAATGACCGATGGTTATTTAGTCGGATGTTAAATGGTGTTTCTGTTTCACCAACATATTGCAACTTGCACGTTAAAATATAAATACAATTTTGCGTTTTGCAATTGGATGTTATAAATATCTTGATTTTTTTCTTGATGACTCTTCTGACGAATTGAGTGTCAATGTTGGTGACTTTGAAGCCCTTACCATTGCCCCTTCCGCGTGGTTTATAACCTCCTATTGTAGATATCTCCTGTTTATATACTTTGGATGTTACTAGAATATCTTTGAGGTTTTGGGGTCTGTGGTAAGCTATGACGGGAGGTGATGGAAAAATCTCTTCTAAGGAAGAATAATTTTCAATAAGGCACCAGTGTTTGTGGACAATAGATGAACGATTTGTGAGGTCAGGATGAAAACTGACAACAAACGGAATTTTATTTGTCTATGCCGTCTTTACTTTGTATTCAAATAGGTTTATTCGGTCTTTTTCTTCTGCCTTAACGAAAGCTTCTTATAACATCTTGAATAAATGTTCTGTCTGAGTTGTCCCAAACGGTGGTTTGTTTTTTATTCCGGAAGACAAGAGAGAGAGAGAGGGAGATATTTTGAATGCACCAGTCACGAACTCTTGAACCTGATGGACTTAATGAGAGAGACGGAAAAAGATCAAATGAAGAATCATGAAACCATACAATTTATAAAAAATCATATAATTGATCGCACATCAATAAATATGTTAAACGTTTACTCCAACTTCATGTAGTTTAAGCTACACACGTATATATTTTTTTCTACATTTTTGGAAATGAACATCAAGAAATATGTTAAACTTTTACTCCAAATTTATTTAGTTAAAGCTACAAATGTATATTTTTTTTATCTTTATCTTTTCAAATGAACATCAATAAACATGTCTAACTTTTACTGAAACTTTATGTAGTTTAAGCTACAAACGTATATTTTTATCTATGTTTTTTTAAATGAACATCATTCCATATTTTAAACTTTTACGTAATTTAATTTTAATCTACAATTTTGTTTTGGACATCCTATTTCACCCTGAGATATGCACTCGCCTGATAAAGCTAGTTTGTTTAGAGAAATTGTGCGTTTTTCACAAATTGATTCATGCCTAATTGATTGGGTATTGATTACTGCTATTTTTAGAAATCATATAGCCCATACTGAATACATAATTTTTAAATCTTACAAAAGAATAAATATAATCAGAAAAATGAAAAAAAAAAATGTTCTTGATAGGTTAACATATCATTTGTTAGTCCAATTGTCGAATATGCAATTTCAATATACATGTAAGTAAACTATATCTATTACAGAGCATGTTAGTAATTATATTTATGTATTGGTCAATAAGTACTAAGATATGATAGGAGACATTTGTAAAAGCAAATTTTCTTGTTTCTGAATTCTTAATAATTATAATTATTTCAAATATATATGATATCGCTATGTGATGATTTATCTGAATAAATATTTTGTAAACTAAGCCCATCTTCGAATATGACTGGATCCAAAAAATAATCGGTGTTTTTTTTTATAGAAAAGTCGGAAGTTTCGTTCGACGTCGGTATGATCATAAATTCAGGTAATCCAAGGTCAATGAAGATGTAACTTGTCAAATATCTTGTCCTAAAATAGTTTTGACAACTTATCAACCAATACATGGAAAATATTGTATTACTCACACCTACCCGCATTAAACCAGAGGAAACAGAAGAATGACGCATTTATTTACGTGTGTATTTCGGGAAATGACTAACAAACAGAATGGAACTTATAAAAGCTAGTTTCACTCTTCATAGTAAAATAACAACTTTGACTTTCGATAGAAACACAAGTAAGTCTTTAGGATTTTGATTTTGCATCTATACATAATATTTTTATTCCTTCGTTCACAAACTTCAAGTTGGATCAAGTACATTACGCGATGGTTTTGCTACCCGATTGAATATTGTAACAGCTACTATATTTAAAGACATATTAAAGCATTGAATCTTATTTTTGTTGAGTTTTTTGTGAACATCTTACATTTCATCATCACATAGTATTTCTTGAAGGCAATTACATTCCTTATTCTAAGTAGATTTCAAAAGGCACTGAAAAGAATGTTAAAAAAAAACCCGTACTTCAACTGATTTGCTTTCCCCCTAATAAAACAATATTGTTGAACATCAAACAAATATATATTTATACAAATTACTTACATATCAATTTTTTTATTATTGTAGATTCAAATTATGCAGAATTCACTACAGCTGATTTGGTTTTTATATGTATTGCTAATCATAAACATTTCCAGTGTGATTTCTTATACTGGTAACGTAGGCTATAACAGCAATTCTAACTACGGATCGAACATAAATAGCTACAATAGCGGATTCAACTTAAATAACTATAACAGCGGATCGAAATTGAATACCTATAATAGCGGGTATGGATCAAACTTACATAACTATAATAGCGGGTATGGATCAAACTTAAATAACTATAATAGCGGGTATGGATCAAACTTAAAAAGCTATAATAGCGGGTATGGATCAAACTACAATTCTGGATATGGAACAAGTTACAACTCGAAATATGGCACCAATTATAATTCTGGGTACGGCACCAATTATAATTCTGGATATGGAACTAACTACAATTCGGGATATGGAACAAATTACAATAAAGGATATGGAACAAATTATGGATATACGAAAGGGTACGGAAGCGGTTATGGTTCTAATTATGCGAAGAACTTCTACAACACATTTCCATTCTTCTTTATGAATCCATTCGGTTCCGGCTACAGTGGATTTCAATCAGGATTGCCATGGTCCCCTTTCAGTTCATTTCCATGGTCTTATGGTCAGCAATCAGGATTTAATCCATATGGACATAATATGTATGGAGTTCATCCATTGTTTCGATACACTGGTAATTATGGTGTGTACCAAAATTATGGTTACGGAAACCGCCACTTTCCCCAAAGGAATCACATGATGTTACCAGTACCAGTTGGGTTGCCATTTGGAGGCCAGTCAAATCAATTTATATTTCAACGAAGACCTTCATTAGGCGAAAGAATCATGAACAGTCCACTTTGTAAGTACATCTACCTCAATCACACCCAGATATGTTTTTTTCTTACTTGCTTATTATTTTGATACATAATGATTGAATACCCTCTGTCTTTATATATATATATACGTACATATATAAGCTTGGTCCAGTAACACTTTTTTTAACGAATACCTTTCTTGGCCTCTCTTTGACATCGTCTGCGGTGGCCTGATAATCATCCCGTGATTGTAGCAAAACAAACATTTTCTCGCTTTCGTTGTTCATACTCCTCATTTTGTATTTGGCACTTTCTTTTTGTTTTTATATACATAAATAATTTTTTCACAGGCAAGTTGTCTGTGTACATTTAAGCCATTCTTTTTATAAACCCTTGTATATCACTAATTATCGTGTATTTTTTTTACTTTCTAAGTATTTTTGGACTGAGACTGCTTCAATTGATTTTGCAATTCCTTGAAGACTTTTTGTCTCAAAGATTTACTGGGTCGAAACCACATGTATTGGCTTGATAGACTATACGTCCTCTTTGTTTCTCCGATTGAAGCCATATCTTGATTTTAGGGGAAAATTCTTGCGTCCGAATTAGGTGAAAACTATCTTAATTGGGCATCCCTTGAACAGGATTAGTGAAACCCAGTTTTATTTATCAAACTACGAAAGAACTCATGATAAAAAGCGCATACCTCTCATTGTATACTTTTGTTAACGCACCTTTGAACAATAATGTTGATTTAAATTAAATTATATGTTCTTAACCTTATTTTGACAGTGCCTGCAGCCTTAATAGCAGCTCCTCTTATATTACTTGCCAAAGGAAAAAAATAAAGGAAAGGTAAGTACTGTATAACAATAATGATAATGTATAGTACATGTATTAATAATTAAAGGAATAGATAAAATGAAGTGGAAAAGAATATTTTTAAGTACTGTGGTAATGTTTAAATTCTAGTATTGCAATTTTTTTTTATTAAATCTTTATAATTTTGACCAGGAACATATTGATTATACTGTTCCCAGTTTTGACGCAATATTTATTTAGTGATTGATGCTTGTCAAGTTTTGAAGTATGATATTTATATTAGATACTTCGATCCGATTTGTTTATTTCAATCACTCATATTTAAACTAGGATCGATATAGAGCTTTCTGTATTAAAGCAGACGTATAATGTTTAGGTGCATTAGTAAATTTGTTGGCGTCTACATTTAGTATGAATCAATGTGACATCAACCCAACCAAAACAATTACCGAAGACATCTCAATGGCAACATACAGTCCTCACAAATTATAGATAGCGTCAATACAACATGAAACCAAAGGGGAATATCTAATACAGAAAGAACAAACGATCTCCCATCAACACCCGATTCTCCAAATACCAAAAAAAAAAACGAACTTTAGGATACAGCATAAAACAACTATTAATGAGCTATCTGACTCTTGACAGTCACATGTATAAAATGTATCTTTTATCTCAATCCGCCTCTAAATTTTGCCAAGAAATAACACGAAGGGATAATTTTGATCTATCATTTGACCTCTTTTCAATCTAATCGATAGTCTTATCTTTCAGATGATAAACAGCATTACCAAAGCCAAGATGTCTCCAAATCACTCGTTCTGGAAACCAACATGTATCATTTTTATAAGAATTTCTGTCATTATATTGTCATTTGATTTATATTGTTTTAATTTATTTAGTCTTTTGTCGAATGGTGCAATAAAATGTAATATATAAGAAGTCTTTAAAAAATAATACTCTTATCAATTGCATATTTTGTACTGATATGAAATAAATGTTTTAGATATAAAATGACTTTTTATTCTTATTGAAGAAAAGTACTTTTCCATCAAACAAAAAATATGAAGGAAAGAAGAAAGCAGGCACAGCTTTCAAATTTATTTGAATTGTTTGTATTGATATATGTCATTACCTGTGAGTTAATAGCAGGAAGATTGAACCAAGATACAACATTGTAAAACCTCTTTTTACAAAAGGACTAGCGCTGTTTGACACGTTCTAAAAATATTGTACAATCTTCTGTAGTCATAACAAACAGAATAGTTTATGAATGCAGGGAGATGTAAGGTATACTTCAGTGAGATTAAACAGCACAAAAAAAATAGAGACTTTATTCGGTCGATGATAAACGGCTTAAAAAATGTAGATATTCATAGGATAGGAAAACTATACACGTAAATTAAAAATGTGATCTTAAAAGAAGGGAAACCCAGCTATATTCAGTTACAGAAAAAAATCCCATACAAAATGCAGTGTTCTGTAAGAATGGATAATTTACAGAATGTTATTTGGTTAATTTCCGACTTGTTCTGTGCATTTGAAGTTGTATAATTTGATCTTCTGAGTACATAGATATAAGAAGATGTGGTATGAATTCTAATAAGACAACTTTCAATCCAAGTCACAATTTGTAAACGCAAATCATTATAGGTAACACGTTCTCATCTAAAATTAGAAATTCTCATATGCCACTTAACTCATTTTTGTGTGAAAAGGCTACACCATTTGGGATGATTGATATATTTCGCGTTAAAAAGTCACTGTATAGCATTAATAATATTTGTTTGTCATCTTTTTGCAAGATTTGTGATCTTTCTTTGTAAATGCGAATTCAAAATTTCATTATTTTATCATAAACCTTTTTCATAGGATGCTAGAATGAACTATTTTAACACCAAGGAAATAGTTCAAGTAAATAAACCTTAAAAAGGTACTCATTTTGCATTTTTGTTAAACTTTTATGTAATTTTTTAAATATATACATAACATAGCATTTACCCATCTTTATTTCAGATGTTTCAATGAAAAGTATGCTAAACTAAGTCTTTTTTCTCTTACTTGTATTTGTCAGGTCTGTATGCCTGCATACCAACCTGGTGTATGCTAAAACCTCACTCTATGTGTATACTAGAATTTGTCAGGTCTGTATGCCAGCATACCGACCTGGTTAATGCTAAACTCTCACTCTATGCATATACTAGTATTTGTCAGGTCTGTATGCCTGCATACCGACCTGGTTAATGCTAAACTCTCACTCTATGCATATACTAGTATTTGTCAGGTCTGTATGCTAGCATACCGACCTGGTTAATGCTAAACTCTCACTCTATGCATATACTAGTATTTGTCAGGTCTGTATGCTAGCATACCGACCTGGTTAATGCTAAATTCTCACTCTATGTACATCTTAGTATTTGTCATGTCTGTATCATGGCCTAGCATACCGACCTGGTGTTTGTTAAACTCTCAATCGATGCATATACTAGTATTTGTCAGGTCTGTATGCTAGCATACCGACCTGGTGTATGTTAAACTTTCACTTTCTGCGTATATATTTGTCAGGTCTGTATTCCTGCATACACATCTGGTGTATTTAGAACCTTCAATATAATTATTTTGGCATAGTTAAGGTATGTATGCCTGTATACGAACCTGGGATATGTAGACCGAAATTGTTATTTATTTTGGCTTTTTTCTGCTAGGTACTTGTATGCCTGCATGGATTCTAAAATTTTATTCTGGATTCATGTTTGTATTGGCAAGTCTGTATGCCTGAATGCTAAGCATTCACTGAGTAGTA